>NC_060120.1:37743772-39002451 GCF_021461395.2 Schistocerca americana
AATACGATTTGGTAAAGATTTACTTGAGAAATGAAGCTTTTCTGGTGATGATATCTCTATATTGCTTTCTCGCCCGTGACTTATCATGAAATTGAGAAAGACAAATACTTAGCGGTTTTCTCTTCTGTTAGTTTGATTATCGAGACGAGATTATACAAAATCATCTGTACACATAGTCTGCACTCAGAATTATGGAGTTACAGCTCTTTTACCATTTTATTAACTAATTTCACGGCAGTCATATTTTTTATAAAAAAATGATTTTCTTAAGATGATTATAATTGTGAAGGAATCTGAGTTTGCCAAACAGTCCCATTTTCAATCAATTAATAAGTCGAATTTCTACCACCGTCTGCTCAAGAAAGTGTTGCTTTCCAATTGTGTGTTGTCACTCTGAACTGAGCGGAAACATAGCATAACGTGTCTAGTCGCTTTTTTGCGTAGCACTGGTCGTGGTTTTTCTTTAGCTGGTTTTCTGATTCGTTGCGTGTTTTTATTTTCGCCACTTTCGAGCAGTACCGACTTTCCGTTGCCGCAAGGTAAGTCATGAAAGTCATCAGTTTAATATCAGCTAGAACATAATGAGACAATTTACATTTAAGCTTTGCATTTAAAAACTATTACCAGCTTCTTTTTAGGTAAAGTCTTATTCCTAGAGTGTAGCGTTACATTTTCGTGTATGTCATGCAATGTTTGGACTTTTGTTTAGTCTGTTTGCGTACATTAATTTACAGGGCATTTTAATAGAAGCATTTTGGACATTTATACTTTCAAAATTCATTTTCTAATTTTATGTAGAGCTTTTATTCTGTTAATTTTGTGTGTTGCAAGTGCAAGTCACATACTGTGACGTCACGTATTGTACTAATGTTCACTGCACTCGGCTACGTCGACAGGACAGATTGCTTAGTATACAGTTTTACGTTTTCGAATTATGTTTGATAAAAGTTAATTGCAATACAGCTGTTCAGCTTCAGTTTGGTTTGGCAACTCTTTTTATCTGATAGAATTTATGTAATCACACCACTTGCAATGTTCAGGTTCACATACAACACAGACACACGCAAAGTTAAAGAGTAACAAACGAGTCTAGTTTACAACAACACGCAAGAATAACACATCAAACACTCCTACTAAAATTGGCGGTAAAGCTTTGACTTCCACTTGAGTCATTTGTAGCGCGATCTGTCTCTGGGTGTGATTAAATAGTGGTGGGGTAGGTTTTATCCATTTCTGTTACTAAGTTGCGTGTGTCTTTCTTAACATTAGTGTGGGCTTATTCTCCCCTTTTGTGTGGATTCTCAGCTCTTATATCACCACCTTTGACGTCATTCGCCTGGTGTTTGCCTTGCAACTCTCTGTAAGCCTGACAGGGAATATGTAGAGATTATTGTTAACCTAATGCTAGTTCTTTTATTCCATGTGGTTTATCAACCATTGTAGTAAATTCACAGCCTTAATCGGAGTTGCCTTTCAAATGTCTCCCTCCTCCATGTATCCACATGTCCTTTAAATCTTCCACCGAAAGCAGCTGACATCAAGTGAATTTGTAAACAAATTATATTCATAACGAATGTCTCTGAGAAGGAAATTCCTTCGTAGTGCAGCCGAGTCGTATTACTGGGGTCTAACAACTGCGTAAGCTAATTTTAGAGCCTTGGTAAAATATTCCAGGCGGATGACATACCACGCATGGTGGCTAATAGTAAAAACTAGAGTTATTTGCGTCTTCATTTCGATACGCCAGGGTAAGCATCAAAGTCCATGCTATGTATATCATGCTTACCCTGCTTATGCATAACAGAAGGCTGTCTTCCTGCGTTATTTTCTTCAAGCAGAGCGAAGTCAGAGTTAAACGAGAGCAACAGTGACCTTGTAGGTCATTTCTTCCGCCATGTTAGAGCAAGAACCTTCCACTCTGAGGTTCTTGCAAGTTTTTAAGTAATAATTTATAGTAGGATTAGTAGCCATGCAGTTTAAATTATGTGAAATTTCACTATGATGTTGGAATGGCAAAACGAACACTGTTGTTAAAATTTGGTACTAATGCAATTAATGCACAGAAGATCATATGTATACAGTTGTCAGGTTGTTAATTATGAAGTTAGTACGCAGGATATAATTAATTCAACTCACTAAGCTAAACATAATCTTTTTGATCAATTTAAATCTGCGCTACCATCCATACAACGCCATTGACTCTAGGCGATGTTCACCGTCTTACTTCGAGTAGATTTCCTAGAAATCACGAACTGGTTTTTTGCAAATTTCGAATAATAAATACGAAATTTCGACCTATAGCTGGATGACTGTGTTCTTCAAGAACGGAGACAATGTTTCGTTTTGTGTATATAAGTGAGTCAGACTATAAATCCAAATGTTCAGGGCTCGATCTTAGCTTATTTTCTAGCTCTTTCTAATCTTTCAACGTGTTACTTAATTTCTTAAATGAAGGCATTTTGTGGTTCGACGTCCACGTTAAGTTTCACGTTCCCCAGTAGCTTGCTGGGTGAACCAGTCCTCTGGTCGATGGATAATAGTGATGTCTCATATCCTGTAAAACAATGGAGGTAAAAATAGAGGAAGATGGCGTGTCCTTGCTGATAGCAGAATTTGGTTGAGACCAGCGAGCGGGGTAGTCCGCAATCTCGTAAAGATGAAACACAATGGTTTCTCTCTCAAAACACAGTATGGAACTTCGTTTCTCTACTTAAAGCCACTGAACTGGCAGTCACATATTACTCTGTACACAGTTACAAATATTTTAGTGGAGGCATAGTCATAATCAGAGAGACGATAACATTATTTATTATTGCGAAATTTCTTTCGTTCAGCATTGACTACATCGCATCAAAACAGCCTATCGTTTTAATGAACAATAGCTGTAATAGTTAACAGTACAAACGGCATAAAATCCTTCCGACCATTTCACTACCGAAAAGTTCGACTTTCGTGATGTAAGCACTGAAATTAAGGTTTTTAATCAGAGGTACACGGACAGTACTGTATGAGAATCATTGAGCTTAGGTGCAGTTGAGCAGTACCACTAAAATTAACAGCTGAATTTCAAGAAAAGCCTATCTTTGTCTTTCCCATACATTCTACCCACTTCTAAGAATTCATTCCACATAATGTCAATCTCGTTTGACAGTTTTGCGAAGTCGGAATATATATTTCACTCCTAAGAATTCATTCCACATAATGTCAATCTCGTTTGACAGTTTTGCGCAGTCGGGAATATATATTTCACTCATGATTTTAACTTACCATTGCAATCACTAGTACACTTATGTGCAGCCATGATGCCTGTAAACAGAATTTTCTACAATAAGGTATCGTTTTATATCCAATGAAATAACACTCCAGTGATTCGTGAAATTAAACCTTTATTTCAAAAAACAAAACAAACTTACAACTTATTAACCAACGTAGATTATTTCATATATAGTTCATTTCCCTTCAAAGATAATTGGATTAGCCCTACTGTATTTGCATTCACTTTTGTTTCTGTGAGAAAAAAGACTTTCGGTTTTCTCATTACGTGAACTGTAATACCAAGTGACTGTCAAGTGGTCATTGAAGTCTCACGTCAGCACTCAATTTCATAAAAAAATAGTGCTAAACAGTTACTTGTTGTTGTTGTGGTCTTCAGTCCTGAGACTGGTTTGATGCAGCTCTCCATGCTACTCTATCCTGTGCAAGCTTCTTCATCTCCCAGTACCTACTGCAACCTACATCCTTCTGAAACTGCTTCGTGTATTCATCTCTTGCTCTCCCTCTACGATTTTTACCCTCCACGCTGCCCTCCAGTATTAAATTGGTGATCCCTTGATGCCTCAGAACATGTCCTACCAATCGATCCCTTCTTGTAGTCAAGTTGTGCCACAAACTTCTGTTCTCCTCAATCCTATTCAATACCTCCTCATTAGTTATGTGATCTACCCATCTAATCTTCAGCATTCTTCTGTAGCACCACATTTCGACAGCTGCTATTCTCTTCTTGTCTAAACTATTTATCGTCCATGTTTCACTTCCATATATGGCTACACTCCATACAAATACTTTCAGAAACGACTTCCTGACTCTTAAATCTATACTCGATGTTAACAAATTTTTCTTCTTCAGAAACGCTTTCCTTGCCTTTGCCAGTCTACATTTGATATCCTCTCTACTTCGACCATCATCAGTTATTTTGCTCCCCAAATAGCAAAACTCCTTTACTACTTTAAGTGTCTCATTTCCTAATCTAGTTCCCTCAGCATCACCCGACTTAATTCGACTACATTCCATTATTCTCGTTTTGCTTTTGTTGATGTTCATCTTATATCCTGCTTTGAGGACACTATCCATTCCGTTCAACTGCTCTTCCAAGTCCTTTGCTGTCTCTGACAGAATTACAATGTCATCGGCCAACCTCAAAGTTTTTATTTCTTCTCCATTGATTTTAATACCTACTCCGAATTTTTCTTTTGTTTCCTTCACTGCTTGCTCAATATACAGATTGAATAACATCGGGGAGAGACTACAACCCTATCTCACTCCCTTCCCAACCACTGCTTCCCTTTCATGTCCCTCGGCTATTATAACTGCCATCTGGTATCTGTACAAATTGTAAATAGCCTTTCGCTCCCTGTATTTTACCCCTGCCACCTTCAGAATTTGAAGGAGAGTATTCCAGCCAACATTGTCAAAAGCTTTCTCTAAGTCTACAAATGCTAGAAAAGTAGGCTTGCCTTCCCTTAATCTAGCTTCTAAGATAAGTCGTAAAGTCAGTACTGCCTCACGTGTTCCAACATTTCTACGAAATCCAGACTGATCTTCGCCGATGTCGGCTTCTACTAGTTTTTCTATTCGTCTGTACAGAATTCGTGTTAGTATTTTGCAGCCGTGACTTATTAAACTGATAGTTCGGTAATTTGCACATCTGTCAACACCTGCTTTCTTTGGGATTGGAATTATTATATTCTTCTTGAAGTCTGAGGGTATTTCGCCTGTCTCATACGTCTTGCTCACCAGATGGTAGAGTTTTGTCAGGACTGGTTCTCCGAAGGCTGTCCGTAGTTCTAATGGAATGTTGTCTACTCCAGGGGCCTTGTGTCGACTCAGGTCTTTCAGTGCTCTGTCAAACTCTTCACGCAGTATCGTATCTCCCATTTTATCTTCATCTACATCCTCTTCCATTACCATAATATTGTCCTCAAGCACATCGCCGTTGTATAGACTGTCTATATACTCCTTCCACCTTTCTGTTTTCCCTTCTTTGCTTAGATCTGGGTTTCCATGTGAGCTCTTGATATTCATACAAGCGGTTCTCTTTTCTCCAAAGGTCTCTTTAATTTTCCTGTCGGTAGTATCTATCTTACCCCTAGTGAGATAAGCCTCTACATCCCTGCTTAGCCATTTTGCACTCCCTGTCGATCTCATTTTTGAGACGTTTGTATTCCCTTTTGTCTGCTTCATTTACTGCATTTTTATATTTTCTCCTTTCATCAATTAAATTCAATATTTCTTCTGTTACCCAAGGACTTCTACTAGCCCTCGTCTTTTTACCTACTAGATCCTCTGCTGCCTTCACTACTTCATCTCTCAGAGCCACCCATTCTTCTTCTACTGTATTTCTTTCCCCCATTCCTTTCAATTGTTCCCTTATGCTCTCCCTGAATCTCTGTACGACCTCTTTCAGTTTATCCAAGTCCCTTTTCTTTTTTGCAGTTTCTTCAGTTTTAGTCTACAGTTCATAACCAATAGATTGTGGTCAGAGTCCACATCTGCCCCTGGAAATGACTTACAATTTAAAACCTGGTTCCTAAATCTCTGTCTTACCATTATATAATCTATCTGAAACCTGTCAGTACCTCCAGGCTCCTTCCATGTATACAACCTTCTTTTATGATTCTTGAACCAAGTGTTAGCTATGATTAAGTTGTGCTCTGTACAAAATTCTACCAGACGGCTTCCTCTTTCATTTCTCACCCCCAATCCATATTCACCTACTACGTATCCTTCTCTCCCTTTTCCTAATACCGAATTCCAGTCACCCATGACTATTAAATTTTCGTCTCCCTTCACTATCTGAATAATTTCTTTTATTTCATCATACATTTCTTCAATTTCTTCGTCATCTGCAGAACTAGTTGGCATATTAACTTGTACTACTGTAGTAGGCGTGGGCGTCGTGTCTATCTTGGGCACAATAACGCGTTCACTATGCTGTTTGTAGTAGCTTACCCGCACTCCTATTTTTTATTCATTATTAAACATACTCCTGCATTACCCCTATTTGACTTTGTATTTATAACCCTGTATTCGCCTGACCAAAAGTCTTGTTCCTCCTGCCACCGAACGTGACTAATTCCCACTATATTTAACTTTAACCTATCCATTTCCCTTTTTAAATTTTCTAACCTACCTGCCCGATTAAGGGATCTGACATTCCACGCTCCGATCCGTAGAACGCCAGTTTTCTTTCTCCTGATAACGACGTCCTCTTGAGTAGTCCCCGCCCGGAGATCCGAATGGTGGACTATTTTACCTTCGGAATATTTTACCCAAGAGGACGCCATCATCATTTAACCATGCAGTAAAGCTGCATGCCCTCGGGAAAAATTACGGCTGTGGGTTCCTCTTGCTTTCAACCGTTCGCAGTACCAGCGCAGCAAGGCTGTTTTGGTTAGTGTTACAAGGCCAGATCAGTCAATCATCTAGACTGTTGCCCCAGCAACTACTGAAAAGGCTGCTGCCCCTCTTCAGGAACCACACGTTTGTCTGGCCTCTCAACAGATACCCCTCCGTTGTGGTTGCACCTACGGTACGGCTATCTGTATCGCTGAGGCACGCAAGCCGCAAGGTCCATGGTTCACTACACTAACTGTTAAATTAATTGACTTCTGTGGACATACATACTGCCTTGCTTGCGAAACCAGGTGCCCCACCTTGATATCACTTGACATTCTAGGATGTAGTCGCGACAACTCTAGATTAGGCTACAATGAATTTGCTGTTAAGCACTACAATACTCTTCATTTCTATAGTTCTTCTGCAAGGCTTTTATCCCATGATTCAAATGACTATTTCGCTGCTTGTGGCATCATTTTGGCTCCTGAAAAGCTTGTTTACTTCCTGTTTTGCATATTTTCTTCACATACAGCGTAGAACGTTATCTTGATATGAAAAACATTGGCATGAGGGAGTGTGTCTGAATTGAGGGGAACGTCATGTGGCCACACTAAAACACAAACAGATGCGTAAAATTAGCATTACACGGCAAAAGTTTTGATGCACATAAATTATTATTACTTTCTGCAGCAGCGATTCCCAAAATAAACAACGCTCTTCGAACATAACAGTTAGCAATGGGCAGAATAATCACATAAGCAAAAAAATAAAAGAAAATAAATAAATAAAGAAAATAAAATAAAATAAATTAATGTGTTGAAATTTTTAAATTTATGATTTGTTGACTAGTCACAACTTTCACTCGCTGGATTTTCTCAAATGTTAAGATTTAAGTAAAGCTGGCAATGCATTGACAGCTGTTGTGACACCAGCTGTCAACAGCAGCGGAACGCAAATATAACATCGAATAAATACTAAACATACATCTTGCTTGTGGCACCTAAAAGCGCAGAGAAGTAAAGTAACGTTACTGTGAAACATTCTACTGCAGAACCGATAGTTATGGAAATAATTAGAATCGTAAAACTACATAGTGTCTCATTTATACTTTATACCTATAAAATTACGGTACTGTTTGCTTCTAAAATGAGTATATGATCTCAGAACATGAATGTTGAGAAAGTAAATCACTCAGCACTTCTTGGTGATCTCTGGTAAACGTATTTCACACACAAACACGAAGTTGGAATCTATGAATTAACGTACCTTTTGCAAAAGTCTTGGAGGAGCAGAAAAATTTAATGGCATAGCATATTGTGTTCCCTGTAGACGCTCCCCAGATCTTTCTTTGCATTCCCCATAAACCTTTCTCAAGTTTCATCTTTCTAAAATCTGAAATGGATGAGAGACAAACACGCTACACTACAAATAAACAAGTAGCACAAATTTGTCCGCAATAAAAATGGCCAAATAACACATTAGCGAGACAACTTACACATGAAATGTTATCCTTTTAGATTTCGTGTGACAATCGGTACGATTTGAGCACCCAAACACTACGATTGTGGCCATTATATATATATATATATATATATATATATATATATATATATATATATATATATATATATATACGAGAGACAATCATATGGACACAAGCTTTGAAGAGCGGTATATTTTTAGGGTGAAGATGGCTACCCACTAAACATCTCTGCTTCTCTGTTGTGATGTCAGGGCCTCTCCTTGTATTTTATAGCACCATGAGTAAAACACTGCTTCTGGTAGGTAACTACGGTGTTATCCCAAGTGCTACGGTGAGCAGATGTCGATCTGTAGTATTGTTAGTAAGACTTGCATTCTTCGATTATCAGACGTCGACAGAAATTTTCATTACAATTAAGACATGATAGTTTGTGTGGCATTCAGTTCAAACGGTGTAGTAGTTTCGGTCCAATTTAGGCTATCTTCAGGCAAAACCCATAGCAAGAACTCTGTTTCATGTGGAAGTGGCAGCATTTTAGGTAGTTAATAAGCAGTGCTTTAAACGTATGTGCACGGTAACGCTCCGCACTGAAACTATGATTTTCACATACAATAACTTGAACCAAGCCGAAACTAGATGCAATGTTCGAATGTAATGCAGCTGTTACCTGTTGTTATACAAGAATAAACTTTCATACTATGTATCGTAGAATGTCCTGACCGTTTATCAGTGCTAAAAATATCTAAATTTCAAAGAGTTTTACATCTATAGCTACAACTGTACTTCGTAAGCCACCTCAAAGTGTGTAGTTGAGGCTATTTTGTATACCAGTGTTAGTTCTCTCTTTTGCTGTTCCGTCTCGAATGGTTCGCGGGGAGAACGATTGCTAGTAAGCCTGTGCGTGGGCTCCAATCTCTCTAATTTCTTCTTTATGATCTTTCCGTGAGAGGAGGAAGCAATGTATTGTTTGACCCTTCGGGAGGAACGTACGCTCCTGCGAGTTTGCCAGTAGACCACAGCATCATCCAGGAGGCCCCTCTGGCAGCGTCTGTCATTGCAGCTCTCTAAGCATCTCTGTCATGCTTTCGCACTTACTAAATGAACCTGTAAAGCAATGTGCTGCTTTGCTTTGGATCTTCTCTATGTCCGCTATCAATCCTATGTGGTAGGAATCCCAGCATAAAGAGCAATATTCAAGTATTTATGGGACGATTGTTTTGTAAGCTACTTCCTTTGTCGATGGACAACATTTCCTGAGGATTCTTCCAGTGAATCCCAGTCTGGCATCTGCTTTACCGACGATCAACTTTATACGATCATTCCATTTTAAATCACTCCTAATGCTTACTCCCAGATAATTTATGGAATTAACTGCTTCCAGTTGCTGTCTGCTATATTGTAGCTAAATGATAAGGGATCTTTCTTTCTATGTATTCGCAGCACATTACACTTGTCTACATTGAGATTCAGTTGCCATTCCCCGCGCCATGCGTCAATTCGCTGCAGATCCTCCTGCATCTTAGTCTGGCATGTGCCTTGGCCGCGATTAATATTACGCAGCGTTCCACTTCAGATATACCTTTCATGGCAATAGCTCCTTCCAGTGACTGTTTTTGCAGTCGTGCAATTACACATTAAATGGTCTCTCTGTGTACGTGTATCAGATCAGTTGTGTAACTGGATTGAAGAATTTCTACAAAAAAAAGTTACTTTTATGTCTGAAGACTTCTCTCCGTTGAGAAAGAAATGCTTGTTTGTAGACACTCTTCAGTCCAGTCACACAGCTGGCTAATATTCTGTACGCTCGTGTTCTGTTCATTAGACGGCAGAGTGGAACTGTATCGAACGCCTTCCGGAAGTCAGGTAACACGACATCTACCTGAGCGCCTTATCTACTGCTTTCTGGGTCTCGTGAACGAAAAGAGCGAGCTGGGTTTCGTACGATCGGTGTTTTCGGAACTCGTGCTGATTCCTACAGAAGGGATTTAGTTAAAATTAGAGACTCGAATACGCATACTTACTTCTTGTTCGCTGGCCGGAGTGGCCGTGCGGTTCTAGGCGCTACAGTCTGCAGCCGAGCGACCGCTACGGTCGCAGGTTCGAATCCTGCCTCGGGCACGGATGTGTGTGATGTCCTTAGGTTAGTTTGGTTTAATTAGTTCTAAGTTCTAGGCGACTGATGACCTCAGAAGTTAAGTCGCATAGTGCTCAGAGCCATTTGAATCATTTTTACCTGTTGTTCACCAAATTTAAGCTCGCATGCACTGAGAGAACAGCGCTGGAGACCGTAGTACAGGTGCTCAAATTTGTGGGACCATAGTAATAGTTTTCCCCGGCTTTCAGAAAATCGGTTCATGTTAGTTGTCCTACGGTTACATCAAGAGGCCACCGTGAACTTTTCCCCTTTCTTGTACTGGACTTCCAGGTCATTAAACC
This sequence comes from Schistocerca americana, assembly GCF_021461395.2. Classification (NCBI taxonomy): domain Eukaryota; kingdom Metazoa; phylum Arthropoda; class Insecta; order Orthoptera; family Acrididae; genus Schistocerca; species Schistocerca americana. Next base: position 37,754,307 of record NC_060120.1, read on the forward strand.
CCAACAAAATGAGAAGGAAACTGAATATTTCCTTGGGGCGATCACATCTTCGTTAGTCCAATAACGAAAGTGCATGTTGAGGACAACAGAGGTCTTCATAAGGTTGATTTCTATATCTGTTCAAATATTCTCTTTTTTAATAATGAAAGAACTATGTTGTGACGCAATAATTGGGCAGAATTCCGTCTCGTCATTTCGCGAAGTGGAAAATTTGCAAATGACGAGTCCGTTACTTGACTGTGAACCCAAGAAAATTCCACGAATAAAGTTTGTTCCATATTTCAGACTTTTTCATATACTACACACTCATTTTACGATATGTCTATCCTTCTGGTGTGTGATATATGATCCATATGAAAATCCCAGTGGTAGTTCAGTACTGGTTGTGTTTTATTGTCCTATTCGTCCATTCATAACTGCAGTTTTCGTACATTGTAGGATGCATCACCTCCATTTTGCTCATAATGGTCCTGGGAAAATTCGCTACTACTCTCTTGCATTTCACAAGCACTTCATAAATCGTCCGGTCCGCTCTTAAAATCTGATTAACACTACCTATTTTTCCCTTATGTGCGTTAGCAGCAGTCATGGCCAATTTTAATGGCTGATGGCGCTGTTAGTAATCTCATTCGTTGTCACTGCGGTACTTATAAATCTGTTTTCCAAATCTACGTTATTCAGCTGAGGAATTACAGTTGATGTTATTGGTGTAACGCTCGTGAGAATACCACTCACTAAAGTTACACTTTCACGGTTTGATAAATATCCTAAACAACCTCACCATTGGGCGTATGTCATCCAGTGCTGGACAGAGGATACCTCTGGATTTTTCCATGCATTAAAGGTATTCATCTGTACGTATGCATGTCACTCCTGCATATTTTCTGATGTCATCCAGCCACCTCCCATCAATACACTGTGCGTTCTACTCGAGTGGGAGAGACTATGTACAACACTTGAAGCATTAAAATTTTTCTCTGTTTCTTTATTAATCCAGTATTGAAACTTTTTGAAAAGTAAAGCGGCTTGTCTGATCCGATTGTATACGGAAGTATCTAGGTTCATTTCACCTACTTCTAGTAATTTCCCGTACACTCGCTTTACATTTGTTGCAAATGATGTTTAACTCATAATTAGACTAATGGCTTGTAATCAAAACTTTCGTAACAATACCCCATCAGTTTGTAAATGCTCCTTGACTTCCATTTGTTTTGGAGTATCACATTCCACTTACACAAAGGTACAGTCTGCATAGGATATCGCATCGAGAATCGTATCATAACGCTACAAGGATACGAACAATTGTTCCATATGTACATTCCAAAATGTAGGTCCACCAGACACAGATCCACGAGGATTACCAATTATTCATTACTTATGTATCTAGAGGAGACAGGCTTACCATTCAGTATCTGAAGAACTTCATTTATAATGGATTGTCTAGTCGAGGACTGTGACGTTTGCTAATTCATAAATTACTTAGACTTTCAGTCACTGTTTAAGCCCACAACGTATTTAGATGGTCATGACATCACAGTATTTTAATGGCATGATCATTGAAACATATAATGAACGTCAATAAAGAAAGAGTGAAGTAGAAACTCGCCGTTGTACACTTTGTTACATTAGCCTCCAAGACAAAGATTTAGTGGCCACTGCCACTACAATGAACGAGCTGCAGAAACATACGTCATACCATGCTCTTCCTATTTGAAAAGTCAAACCGGAATAAAGACATATGTAAACGTTATTGAGTCATTGCAAGAATAATTCGTCACTTGGAGAAATTACTAGACACAACTGAAGTATCTTACAGGAAGTCATTTTCCTGCGAAGACTTCCTTATTTTTTAAATAAACGTGTTATTCCAATTTTTATCAATTAGCTACCTACCCTCCCACACCCAAACACACACACTTACATGTGAAATTCAACATACTGTTAGCAGAAATTTTTTTATTGCGATGTAGATTGATAATGCCCAAAGGGGAGAAAGTACGTAATTGCTAAAAGACGAAGTAATGTATTTTGAAAATGGAAGGTACAGCCTATGAATGGAAGTGACTACCTTTAAGCAACTCCAGCTGAGTTATATCGGAAAACCCAACGCCACAGAGTGGTCAAGAGTACGTATTTCATACAGAGGCATTGTTGAAATAAGGAGTTCATATGCAGAAAGTGGCACTGAATAATCGGCGAGCTACTTTTCTCGAGGGAGGCTGCTGTGTTTCGCTACTGGAAGCGCGACTTGCCACGTTAGAGAGCTTTAAACAGCTCGAAAGTATTTGTAGCAACCATGTATCTGTGAACATGTTTTGGTTTATATTTAAGTAGAACCATGGGTCAGAGAATTAGCCTTAATGAATTAAAAATATCACTTTTCTGTTTAAAAAAGAAAAGCAGAATCAAAAATAAAAGCTGTCCGTTTGAATGGGCATATTATAACACATTTGTGAAACACAAACTCTACTGCTGAGTAACTTTCAATACCGTGTTGCTCCAGCTGATGTGCTGTAACATGCTTAAAGCGACTTCGGAATCAGGGTGTTTAGGAAATGGGCACAAGTGCTCATGCTCGTGTATTATCGTCCTGATGTGGAGAGCAAGGCCGAGGGGAGAGGAGGGAGAAGGGGAGAGGCTGTAGAAATGGGGGGGGGGGGGGAGGGGAGGTAGTATATGCTGTTGGAACCAACAGGGGACGAGAGGTCTTGATGAAGGGTGATTTGTGGGAGGAGGGTTGAGGGGAAGAGGACGAGGTACAATGAGGGAGGGACAAGAGGAGATGGATGAGTGCAGGGAGAAGATGGGGCGAAAGAGGAGGATGGACGAACTGTGACGTGAGGTCGATGGGAGTAGGAAGCAGTGGATGACAAGAGAGTGTGGGGAGACAAGGGGGATGAGACTAGACAGGGGGATGGGGTGATGAGGGGGTGAGGTGGTACAAGGGATGTACTTTATGAGGGGGACAATGGGAGGACGAGGGGGAAGACAAGTGGGAGGGACTGAAGGTTGAATGGGCCATTGAGTGGGTTGAAGACAGAGAAGTGATCGAAAGTAGGCATGAAGAGAGGGGAGATGAGAGAGGAAAGAAGTGATGGAGAGGGAAGAGTAGGATAATAGGGAGGAAGAGGAACCAGATGGAGAGGGGGACTAGGAGAGGGAGGAGGATGGGTGGGAAGGAGACAGGAAGAGAAGAAGATTACCAATTAAGAATTCTAAGGAGTAAATGAGGTTGTGTAGCCAGACTTGTTGGACTTCTTATTTCTATTCTTCGTGTGTATTAGAATCTTTATTCCATTCAGTAGGCAATAATACAAGATTGCTCTGATGAAGCAATCATTAACATTGTACATGCCTTGCCGAATATGAGGTCTGCCCAAAAAAGAATCGTTTTTTTTAACGATGTTTTTATTTAACTAACAAAAGTTTAGGTCTTGTCTTATCAGCACTACTTCTCTTCTCTGTTCAGAAACTCTTTCCATTGGGTCATACAGTCAGAATGTTCAAGGAGTCCCTTATAAACGTTCTTTGGAGCCACTCAGTAGTCAGTCGAAGAGCAAACATTGCCACTATTTAATACAAGTTAAAAGTTTCAGCAAAAATCTCATAACTTGATGCAAATGAAATTTATCCTTTTTATGTTGATTATCTAATAGACACTTCTTTATTTTCTAGACAGGAGCGCCACCAATCGATGTCGAAAGCCTCTGTAGCCCAGCTCCATGTTTAGGTGATTAATGACTACTTTTAAATTTGACCTAGATCATAATAATCGTAAGCCTCCTCCAAAATTTCACACGTAGTCCGCTTGTAAAGACTTTCGACACGTAAGTGAAAAGTTTCACATTACATTGCGGCTACCGTAAATTAGACATTGCAAAATGACCGCCTTATATACAAATAACAGCAGATTCGAAAGCAAACGAGATACGCTTAAAGGACAAAGAAACTGGTACACCTGTCTAATGTCGTGTAGAGGCCGCCGAGAGCACTCAGAACTGCGTCATCACAACGTGCCATGGACTCGACTAATGTCTGAAGTAGTGCTGGAGCGAAATGACAGCAGGGCTGTCCATAAACGCGTAAGAGTGCGAGGCGGTGGAGATCTCTTCTGAACAGCACGTTGCAAGCCATCCCAGATAACGCTCAATAACGTTCATGTCTTGGGAGTTTGGTGACCAGCGGAAATGTTTAAACTCAGAAGAGTGTTCCTGTAGCCAATCTGTAACAATTGTGGATGTGTGAGGTGTTGCATTGTCCTGCTGGAATTTCCCACGTCCGTCGGAATGCACAATGGACACGAACGGATAAAGGTGATCAGACACGATGCTTACGTGCGTGTCACCTGTCAGAGGTGTATCTAGACGTATCAGGAGTTCCATATCATTCCAACTGGACACGTCTCACACCATTACAGAGCCTGCTCCAGCTTCAACAGTCCTGTGCTGACACGCAGCGCTCCAAGGATTCATGAGGTTGTCCCCATACCCTTACACGTCCATCTGCTCCATACAATTTGAAGCGAGACTCGTCCGACCAGGCAACATGTTTCCAGTGATCAACTGTCCAACGTCGGTGTTGACGGGCCCAGGCGAGGCGTAAAGCTTCGTGTCATGTGGTCATCAAGGGTACACAAGTGGACCCTCGGCTCCGAAAGCTCATATCGAAGATGTTTCGCTGAATGTTTCATACGCAAACACTTGTTGACTGCCCAGCATTGAAATCTGCAGAATTTTGCGGAAGGGTTGCACTTCTGTCACGTTGAACTCTTCTCTTCTGTCGTCGTTGGTCCCGTTCTTGCAGGATCTTTTCCCGGCCGCAGCGATGTCGGAGATTTGATGTTTTACAGGATTCCTGATGTTCACAGTACACTCGTGAAATAGTAGTACGGGAAAATCCCCACTTCATTGCTACTTCGGAGATGCTGTGTCCCATAGCTCGTGCGCCGACTATAATACCACGATCAAATTAACTTAAATCTTGACAGCCTACCATTGTAGCAGCAGTAACCGAGCTAAAAAATGCGCCAGACACTTATTGTGTTACATAGGCGTTGCCGAACGCAGAGCCGTATCCTACCTGTTTACATATCTCTATATTTGAATACGCATGCCTGTACCAGTTTGTTTGGTGCTTCAGTGTATAAGTAATATGGTTACTCGGAAGTAGTGAAGAACGATGTAATAGCAACAACATATCGCTAAGGCATTTCAGTGGCACGTGAAAGAAAAGAACTGGTTATTTTTTTGAAGGAACGTAGTACTCGGCATACACTGAATCATCATGGCTACCCAACGTGTCCCTTTAGAAAAATTACAGTGAAAAGAGACGACATTATCAGTTTTGCCATGAAGCAGGCATAATGTAACGACGGTCAGACTTTACGGTGGAGAGTATGTGTTGGTGAAGGGAGATTGCCATTGTCATGATCACTCTGAGAAAGAGAAAGCTTTCTCACACTGAAGTGAAAAAATTTATTAATTCAACAATTTCGCAGTAATTTATTTTGTTTCCAAACAAAATGTCACTGAAGTGAGACTGACACTACAGAAACCTGCTCACACAGAACACGGATAAATAAGAAGGAACAAAGTTGAAAAGGTGATGACACATCCATTCGTGCATTTGTGTCAACCGCGTACATCACGTGCTGTGCACAGTTGCCGTGTGTTACTTGTGTCATGATATATTTCAGGCAGGACTCGATTCGGGATTGTGGTTGCAAAATTATATTGCATTATGAATTTGATTTTGTACACTCTCCTTAATTTTCGTTGTATCTGTTTTGTTTGAATTATAATGATTTCATCAACTTTTTATCTTTGTAACTGTTTTGTTTCAAATTTAAAGATTTTTTCATCCTGATGTATCACACACAGACGGCGACGCCACTTAATGTGAACACCTCCTTTCCTTCACAAATCCTGCCATCATATTTCATCTACATTAGCGACTTATGGACTCTGTGCGCAGCACATGAAACCTTCAGGTTGCTCTATAACTACGATGCATACTGTATACGTTGCTTTATATATGGAATGTGTGTTTCAGATTAGGTAAGTCAGATCAAACGTAGCATATCTTTCATTTATTTTAAGGGATTTTTATAAAATGTTACATTAAGAACGAAACGAAAGGTCAATGTATACAATTGTGCGATAGTAAACTGCATTAAAAGACGTAATAAAAAATCAAATTTTTAATGACCGGAATATGGGCTTTCCACTTATAGCATAAAAAATGTATGCAAAGACAGTAAAGAGAAGAGGTGTGATAATAGCAGGAGCAATTATAAATGATGTACAGAACGGTGTAACACAGTTAATACTCATATAAAAACATAGCGACTTTAATGTATCTGCTTATGTTCCTTAGTATTTCAAAGCACGTACAATAGAATACATTTTAAAATTTTAAATGAAACGTCGCAGGCTGCAGTAATCCAAGAACTTAGAGGTGCCGTGCATTAACTCCTGCCCGAGGCAGGATTCGAACCTGCGACCGTAGCGGTCTTGCGGTTCCAGACTGCAGCGCCTTTAACCGCACGGCCACTTCGGCCGGCCGTGAAAGTAGGAAATGAGTGTAATTTGAATATCTCCACGACAAAAATAATAGGTAGCATTTGGATTATTTGAATCAGTTAGGGTCAAAATGGACATTAACTACGATGTGTTAGAGCAACTTAACAAATTTCTTTGTCTTTGGTTTTATATCCTTAACACATCAAATGAGTGCGAAGCTGCAAGAGTTCCAGTATGTATATGGCATAATTAGTGGTATTCACGCTAAGTAATTTTTTGCTGAGGATACATAAAAAATGTTGAATTTATCTCAAAGAAAGAATTATTGTGGAAAAAATGTTTGTTAAATTTAAAAGGGAAAGGTGCCCATATCTCGATGGTTAATAAGAGAACAGAAATATGTTTGTATATATGCAGGGTGTTACAAAAAGGTACGGCCAAACTTTCAGGAAACATTCCTCACACAGAACGAAAGAAAATATGTTGTGGACATGTGTCCAGAAACGCTTACTTTCCATGTTAGAGGTCATTTTATTTCTTCTCTTCAAATCACATTAATCGTGGAATGAAAACACACAGCAACAGAACGTACCAGCGTGACTTCAAACACTTTGTTACAGGAAATGTTCAAAATGTCCTCCGTTAGCGAGGATACATGCATCCACCCTCCGTCGCATGGAATTCCTGATGCGCTGATGCAGCTCTGGAGAATGGCGTATTGTATCACAGCCGTTCACAATACGAGCACGAAGAGTCTCTACATTTGGTACCGGAGTTGCGTAGACAAGAGCTTTCAAATGCCCCCATAAATGAAAGTCAAGAGGGTTGAGGTCAGGAGAGCGTGGAGGCCATGGAATTGGTCCACCTCTACCAATCCATCGGTCACCGAATCTGTTGTTGAGAAGTGTACGAACACTTCGACTGAAATGTGCAGGAGCTCCATCGTGCATGAACCACATGTTGTGTCGTACTTGTAAAGGCACATGTTCTAGCAGCACAGGTAGAGTATACCGTATGAAATCATGATAACGTGGTCCATTGAGCGTAGGTGGAAGAAACTAAAAGAGGCAGTCTCTGAACGCTGCTTTAGTAAAGGCAGCTACTTCTAACGACAATCTGTTTGAGAGAAATGCAGAAGAGAGGATGTGACTGAGGTCTCCCAGTTTCACATGGACCGTCTATAAGAACCGTAAAACCGGGCAGTGCTGATTCGCACGAGAAGTCACAGAGCTGCCTGCTCGGCGAATCTCTCTTTTGGGCTGCTGCAGCGGAGAGCAGTAGTGCAATGGAGCGTATCGCGTTTCGTGAATCACCCGCACCTTTCACAGGCGACTCGGTGGAACCAAAAAGTCGCACAATTACTTGTTCATTACTTTATTTTATCGCATATCTGATGTAAGAGTCGATACTGATCAAGTCAGATTGCACATTAAAATATAATTTCCGTTAGTTGGCAGAAACTCACAACACCCGTGTTACACGATACATCCCTGTTCCATTAAATGTAATACAATTGGGAAATGGATACAGATACAAACGCACGAAGTATTATCAGTTTCTAGAAGGAGAGATGATGATGCCATTATGTAAGCAGCACATTTAAAAGACTGTACTAGCGAAATTGCTGTTATTTCTCCAATGAGGATGATACAAACGAACAACCAGTCACGTGAAATGCAGTTATTCTGTGGATAATGGAAGCAGTACAGCGGGAGCTAAAAGTTTTAACTGCTCAGCCAAAATTCCATAAAATTGGAATTCACTGAGTTTACTCCGTATTTACACCTGAAACAGTAACTATCACTTGCTATAATTGCAAGTCAGTGGATTGCTTATAAAAATGGTTCAAATGGCTCTAAGCACTATGGGACTTAACATCTGAGGTCATCAGTCCCCTAGACTTAGAACTACTTAAACCTCACTAACCTAAGGACATCACACACATCCATGCCCGAGGCAGGATTCGAACCTGCGACCGTAGCAGCAGCGCGGTTCCGCCTAGAACCGCTCGACCACAGCGGCCGGCTGATTGCTTATAAATGGAAGTAGACGTGTAATTGCAGGATGACGATTTCGCCTTCCAACTACCTTCATGGGTACAACGATTAACGTGTCTCGACCAATGTATCGTCCGGAGGAATCGTCAAACATATTACTTAAAAGACCTAATCTTTATTAGCGGTACCTCAGATTCTACTTTGCTACAATCCGTACGCGAATAATTAACTTCAGAAAAAGTATAAATTTCAGTTATTCAAATAATGCAACATGTGATACAATGTCGCGCGAAACGTAGTCAAAATACAATTATTTTTAGCGTATCAACGACAAGCTTAATCTTGGTTCTAACGTTGATTTGTGCAACTTACTCGTGTGTAAAGCGTATGACATCTTATTAAAAGAAGCTGCCATCCATCAGTCTCCTGTGGAACGAATGAAAACTAGCAGCAAGAGAGGTAAGTGGAAAGTGTAAGTAGTGTATTGAACCAGGACAGAATGACAAAGATGATCAATTAAGCTAACTAACATGAAATACTCAGGTTGACAAGCAGAAAACAGTTACAGAATAACTTTGTTTTAATGCGAGACAGTTATAGCATAATTAGAAGTAAGGGAAAGAAAAGGAAAACTCGGAATGAATTTTTTTTAAAGAGAAGGGATGTGTTACGGCACAGGCTAAAAATTAGAAAGTGAATTATTAAAACTCACTCAACATGGCCTCAGGCAAATTTAAGTCATGCCAGAGAGAATCTGAAGCAAGAAGCGAGCCCTTATGTCGCAAGTGGGTTAGATAGACGACATTGTCTGCGGAGTAAGGAATTAGCATTCAAGAGAAAAAAGAACGGAAAACCGAAGATAACGACACAAGCGCGTTTGTTAGCTCGTAAGGCATGGTGCAAGAAACTGTATTTATCGCATAAGAGCACATAGCGAGGGACGGACATAGCAGTTAACATCCCGCTAAGTGAATGTAGCCGAAAAGAACGACACATTCGTTTACTACAAACTGACTTTTGCATCATAGCCTCACAGTAGGTCCCTTAAAAAACTCCAGCTCTTGTCATGAGTTGATCGTTGGGATCGATGGCATTCACAGTAACAGCATTCGATCCCGTGATTATGATACGGTAGTGAATTGTGTCCCAGATGCTCCAGCACAGCCTATGAACAAGCCAAAGATATACTCGAGATGATGGTCTTCAGCGGATGAATTCATGGCGCTTGCGGCCTACATGATGGAGCAAGTGACTGCCTTCCGACAACACTACATCATAGAGTGCTACCAATACAAGACTTCAAAGCCGAAGCCAGCAACAGGGCGTGTTGGGGTCCATCTTCCTTCAACACTCAGGCACTGAAACCTACCAGTGGTAGGGACGAGATCAACGGACCACACGATTACCGACATCAGGTACATCGGGATGGGACATCAAGGCTCACCGTAGAGTTCGGAGTTGGACCGAGTACAGCCCGCACCCGGCGCGAGAATCACCTGGCGCTGGGCAGGCTTGGCAGCCGCTGCCAGGGTCGCTGATGTCACCTCCTGGGCGGACAAATGCTGAGCTGGCTCGACGGATGTCAGCCAGAATCCAACACGCAGCTGAATTAGCAACAGCGGAGGCTGCTGCAGAAGAACGACGACTTGTAAACACTGTGAATAAATATCTGAACTTTATAATACTGTTTCACTGCCATCGTTGATGCTTTTCAGCTTCCCAACACCTTGGCGACTTCATGTAGAGTTGTCTCCGCTCGGCACTTTGTAGCACATTCACAGGACATGGAAACTGATTTTCACTCTTAACCATGACTTTTTTGCAGCCATCAGTTTTCATAAAATATGTTAATTAATGCTATCGATAGGTTCCGCTTTTTGATGATTGTTATCATCGTCGTAATCAGATTAGGGTAATTGTAGTTATTACACAAAACAACAAAACAAAAAAATAGCAGTGCGCCAGGAGGACTCCCACAGTAACTGTTCCGTACAAACTTAATTACGTATACAGACAGTTTACCACTCAAAGAATCGAGGATCACGATTTTTTTGCCTGTTACAGACACAGATAATGGCAAGATATCGTTCCCAGGGATTCCAAGACTCTCGAGAGCGTTTTAATTGCAAGTTTGATATCGGATAACAAATGACAAAACAAATATTTTTGTGTGATGTAATTACAGATTAATATTTTTCTGATTCTTTTCCTTTACTTGTACTGTGAAACCTTTCTTCTTCCCAAATCGCATGATTCTAGCTCAAGGGGAAGTACCGTATAGGTTTTAATGAGTTAGTTTGTATCAAAATATTTGATGCAAATAGCCGTATATTTGATTGCATTGACTTAAAAGCTAATATTTATTTTATCACCAAGGGAGCATGGACCTTAGTATGTGACGTAAATTTCAACCTGATACGTCTAACCATTCCAGAGAAAAAGGACGGACGAACAAACAGACAGTCTGGAAACAAATGACATTTTTCTTCATGTGAGATAATTATAAATTAACAATTTTCGGATTTTTTTCCTTTGCTTTTAGTATGACACCGTGCTTCTTCGTAAATTTCTTGACTCGAGTTCAGTGGAAAGTACCTCGAAACTTTTGATGCGTGAGTTTTCGAGTATCAAAATATTACACAAATCGCCGAATCTTTTGAGTGCATTGACTTACTTAGAAGCTTCACTATTTTACTTCACCAAGGAACCGCAGATCTTAATATGTGACATAAACCTCAACTTGATTTGTCTTCCCGTTCCTGACGGTAAGGGTTTTAACAGCGGCACCGACCGATAGACAGACAGACAGACAACAACGAAGTTGATCCTGTAAGGGTTCCGTTTTTACCGGCTGCGGTACGAAACTCCAAATAGAATATTGATAATAAGAATAGGATATGGACTATGTCATTTAACAAGCAATTTTGGATTCTAAATTGGAAATTGTCTACACGAATTTAGAATCTCAAACAACTCTATTAGTGGTTACTTCATTGCACTGCTGTGAAATCTCCTCGTCATGGAATTTCAAGAGATTAGTGGACCCAGCTATGCGCTACATCGTTACACTGTACTTCACACCACTAAACTGAGGTAGTCTGCTTCAATTTAAGTTTTTACACCTCTCGAAGTACTTAATAGGTGATTACACTGATATATTAAACAATATGTTGGTAAATTTTGTTATGTTACAGTTTGTCTTGCATCTGGTCTCTCTACACATAAAGAAGGTTGTATTAAAATTTGTTTGGTTCATGTTATCCCGTAGTTGTCACTACTAATCTCCACAAAGATCTCAGAGCTTCTGGCTTTCAAACATCTCTACTGTGTATCGGTGCATAATATTTGACAGCAGAGTAAATCAATGCAATGAAGAGCAACCGCTTCGTTGAGCACCACGCAGGAACCAATACACAACTTTTCTGAACAGCCAGAACATTATGGCCACCGACCTTCTATCTATATACACCCGCCCAGTTGATAGCAACGTCACTTGGCGAGGAATAACTGCTTGTCAGACACGTTGCATGTAGTATCAGTGAGCGTGCTGTCCGTGGGGAAGAGGCGCGATCTATCTGAGTTTTACCGAGGGCAGACTGTGGTGGCCCGCACGCTCGGAACGAGCATTTCGGAAACTGCACCACTTGTCAGGTATTCGAGGAGTCTTCAACACGTAGCGAAACCAAGGTGAAACCATGTCCAGAAGTCGTGGAGTTGAGCAGCTACCTCTCATTAGAGATGTCGGTCGTCGTAGGCTGGGCAGACTGGTGAAACAGGACAGGGAGCGCACTGCGGCGGAACTAACATCAGACTTTAATGATGGGCGGACTACAACTGTGTATGAACACGCAGTGGACCAAACACTCCTAATGATGGACCTCAACAACCGATGACCCATGCTTGTGCCTATCTTAACACCACGAAATGGGCAACTAAGACTGAAATCCGCATATACCGTTGGCATTGGACGTTGGTGCAGTCGCAGAGCGTTGCATGGTCTGATGAATGCCGATACCTTCTTTATCACGTCGATAGGAGGGCGCGAATCCGTCGGCTTCCAGGAGAATAGTTCCTTGACACCGGGGTGGAGACAAGCTGGCAGCAGCTCCGTTATGCTCTGGGGAACATTCACGTGGGCATCTATGGATCCAATGGAGCTCGTGCAAAGCACCGTGACGGCCAAGGAGTATCGTACACTGGCTGCAGACCACGTACACCCCTTCATGACGATCATGTTTCCCGACAGCAATGGCATTTTTCAACTAGAGAATTCGCCATATAGCAAGGTCGGGAGTGTGATTCAGTGGTTCGAGGGTGATTCAGTGGTGGGTTCGAGTAGGGGTTCTGGAACCCCAGCTCGCCATATCTGAACGCGATCGAACATATGTGTGATGTTATTGAACGTGGCGTCAGAGCTCATCGCCTCCCTCCCCGGAATTTACGGGAATCAGGTGACTTGTGTGTGTAGATGTGGTGCCAGCTCCCTCACTGTAAGTAGACCAATGTACGAAAAGAAAAAGACAAATAAACAATGACGTATAATTAAAACTTCGTTGTGTTACGGATCTCTAACTGAAAGATATGTAAAAGGAGCCAGTAAATCGTGAGATGCAGGTGGAAAATTGCCGCACTGGGGAAAGAACGAGACAGGTTACAAGTAACAAATCTCAGGTTTGTTATAAGGTTAGGTATTATTCGAGAAATTTAATGAAATATCTTTATTGAAACAAGCACGCAAAATGAATTTAAATTAGTTCTTTATTAATGTAATGATATGCAGAATACATAAAGTATCACACCATCTTGAAATATGATGTAGCAACATGAATTAGTAAGTGGATCAGAAGTTTATGGGGTACAAACTGTTGATAAATAGAAATGTGAAATCTTATAATGACATTTTAAAAACGATAGGTTCACCTACCTTTCTCATAATAATAATTTTCAACTAAATTTGAAGCAGTGTGTGAACATATTTTCTTTTACTGATATTCTGTGGTAAGACATTTTGGATATACAGTAAGAATAAGAGAGGTTCAACTGATCATTGCAGCAAACAAATGAATTTCAATGATGTGAGTTTTATTAAAGCATATCTTCCAACCATATGTTTAGAAAGTGAGAAATTCTGTCACTGTATTTAATTTCACGTGAACGTGTTTATTAGTGGTTAGTAGCTACATGCACAAACACAGCACTACAAAGAAATATAGTATTTAGAATCCTAAGCTTTCTACTCCGTCTAACAGTGCGTTTGACAATAAAGAAGCACACATTTTTAAAACTGCTTGGTGACCTAACGAAAAAAAGGAAAAGAAATTAGTACTTCCTTCCTCTCAGCAAAGATCTCTGTATCATTGACATGTCGACTCTATAGTCAGTTACAAATATGCAAATAATCCCATACAGATTTTAAACCAGTGCCAGTAGATTTTAGGACTAATATATCACATCCAGCAATGTTTTACAGTGAATATAATCTATTAAATATACTACTGAAATATCTGATGCAGAACTACTTGGAACATCATTGAGCACAACTTCCAATAGTACTTTGCTCTTCCGATAAGATATATTATTAAATTGTGAATAACATATGAAATCAACAGGACGGCATCATGAAACGACCAAATTCCGTTGGGATGTATGTCTACTCACCTACATGTCTTTCTGGGCAAGCGATAACCCTCAAGTCGTGGAGTTACACTATACCAAGTTAGCGTCAAACATATAGCTGCGTTTACATGACGCAGGCTATGTATTTTCATTAGACAATAGATGCCTGTGCATGTGACAGATGCTGTAGCTTAAAACAATTATGTGTATTTGAGGCCTAGAAACCCACATTTAACTTCAGGTATGTAAATCCGTTACTTGAAGATGTTCACTTGCCCAAAATTAGTTGTCTGTGAGCAAACATGCGTCATGATAGATTTTGGTAGTTTCATGATGCCGTTCTTTAAATACATTGAAGCTATGCAATTCTGATTACAGAAATTAAAACATCAACGTTATTGGTACGTGTGAGCTCTCTTTTTTGTGTGTGGTGCAAAAGTAAAACGTCACATTTTAAACAAAAAATGCAAATACCTGGGAATTTTTGTTTTTAAGTAATATCATACAGAGATTCCTTATTACTAATTTCCTAACTTTTAAAAGAATACGAGAATTGATACTATGTAAAACAATAGAAATTACACAATGATAAGGTACAAAAAGGTGCTTTATTTATTATTTAAAATGATAAAACTAGCTTCTTTCATTCATATACAGAAATATCAGTGCTTTGAACCTTTCAACGTATGTTGAACGGAAAGTATTGTCCTTTGTCCGACGTATCCGACAATCACCATGTACTCAGTACGGGAACAAGTCAGAGTTGAAATTAATCGTATTAAATCTAACCTGAAGTTTGGGGAAAACAGCGAAGTGTGGAGTAAATGACAGAGATCTAAACTAATGGCATGCAGGGGGACAAGTCGAGCATTAATTTAAGCTGTTGACGAGCCAATTCATAAATCTGTCGGTAAAGCAGAGTATCGTAATTACCTACAAGCGTTTTAATGAGAAGAAATTAGACACGTAATCATAGCCTTAGAAAGTGAATCCAGCTCCTTCTGTACGGATTACTGTGACATGATCCAGCATTATTTGATATCTATTAGTATTTCGTGAACTTAGCTGTGAGTACTAAATGAAGACACACTAGAAAGCTTAGGTAAAGAAAAAAGTTTATCAGTGACCTTTACAAGAATCACGTAGAGGTTAGTAGGACATCTGCTCTGGCATCCGTAAGTTGTTGTCTTGGGCCAGAGGTAGTGGAATGGGAAAAAATTGTGGCAGGCAACGAAATAGATCATAAAGAATGTTGTGTGAGGATGAAAAGATCGGCACATTACAGGAAAAGATGGAAGACTGCATCGAAACAGTCGAACGACTAAAGATGTAAAAAGAAAAACTGTGAGAAAATTTATGGTATTTTATATTGTATTCTGCGTGAAGTAAAATTAATAATTAGTCTATGCTTGCTGGCCACATTCATACCTACAAATTTTGTTAATAAAACGGAGTTTGGGAACTGAGTATTTATATGGGATGTCGTTACCCAGTCATGATTTTCAACATTCAAACAATATGAAAGATTCCTGTTACCAATGGGACCTCACTATATGAAAATCTGTGTCATAAACGAGATGATTTTTGATTAAGTACATGCCGCATTCCTCAGAGCACACATGAACGTGGTAATGAACAATTGAGTCTTTGTATCCAAGACTAAAACGGGCAATTTTACATTAAAATCGAAAGGTTACATGTATGTGCACTGGTTCTCTCACAGGAAGCGTGAAATTTTAACTGCCTTACAGAGTATGCTACGAGCCTAGATACAGTTGTTTACCCGAAATTGCGAAATTTGATATTATTTTATTAGCCCTATTCACAGGTGCAAGCCTAAAATACCCGGCACTTTTGGTTTGGAATATCATCGTCAACATCTTCATCTGGTGTTTATCCACACAACCAGAGAGTTTTGAAATACACTGATACACTGCCCAATTAAAAAAGTTAAGCACCGAGATCACATTATCAGATGTCAAAGTAGCTTCGAACACATACACACAAGAGTATGTAAATGATCAAAGTTACAATTCTGTCTGACTGGTAAAATGGCCAACTGAGTGCATTAGTGTTGTTCGTGTTTAGTGTTGTTAACAAGCCTGGCAGGACATACAACGGGCGTCAACAGCATCAGATGTTGAGTGATCAGTGTGAAGCACACGGAGACGCTGCGTACTGGTGTGACAGCATTATCAGCTCCTGACCGAGTTTGGAACGAACCTCACTGTGATTCTCCATTTGGCTGGTCGAATGAGGTACATCTATATTTTTGTGGGACATTTGGGTGTGATGGCGGTCCGATGTCGGAACGTGAGGGCAGGCTCTGTATTCGTCGATGTTTTGGTCAACCACGCCAGACCACCACAAGGCAGGAACGTCGTATTTCGCACCAGGCTCATCTGCATCTGCCATCCGAGACCGTTTTACAGACTCCCTACATCATTCTATGCCATCCCACAGCACTGGTTGCATGCTAGCAGCAGCTGAAGAATTACTGTCCCACGCGTACGCTGCCGTGAACTCCACAATTCAACTGCTGTAGTTGGAATGATATCGCGACTAGGAAGCGTGGGATGCTGATGAATGGTGTCGCATTGTGCTCAGAAATGATACCTTTTGATATCACTATTAGTTGTAAATATGTATACCAAACTATGAGGACCTTTGATACACAGGTACTTTGATGCACGACCCATGCACCTGCATTGCTAACGTAAAGAAAGAGTCCGCTGAAGTTACAATGCTTTTACTTACCAGCTGTAACTCTGGCCAAATGATCCGATTACTAACGAATTTAATTTGGCTCTATAAGTATTTACCATATTTTATTTTGAGCGTCGGCTATTGAATAAACTGGTCTATAATAATTGTTTTATGTTCTGTTTCACAGTATGGGAATGAAAAAAACTGGCTCTGAGCACCATGGGACTTAAATTCTGAGGTCATCAGTCCCCTAGAACCCAGAACTACTTAAACCTAACTAACCTAAAGACATCACACACATCCATGCCCCAGGCAGGATTCGAACCTGCGACCGTAGCGGTCGCGCGGTTCCAGACTGTAGCGCCTAGAACTGCTCGGCCACTCCGGCCGGCTTGGGAATGAAGATAATGTGTAGTATGAGGAACTACGTAATGAAGTGAGTCGAGGTTTAACTCATCACTTTAGGAAAGGTAGAACACTGGATAATGAAGTTTGCCGTCTTTCACCAAGCACATAATTAGGTGTCCACATGGAAGATAAAAGGATTTCTGAGAGGCACCACGGAAAACTGAAGTAATAATACAATCGAACTTTCAAACACATACCAATGAAAAATTTTAATGATTCAAAATATTACCTCAGTGACGCTGTTTCATTAAGTTGTTGATATATGAAAACATTATTTTTATGAATTTTATTTTTAGTGGAACTTCATTTAATGTATAGATAGTAGCCATGTCATAGTAATCAGGAAACACACTGGCAAATCCATACCTCAAAGACAGAGGTTTACACATAAAATGCAGGTGCAATTCTCAGGGAGAAGGAGGGGGATTCGGAGCGGGGGTGGAGCGTGGCAAAATGGGGATAGACAAAACGAATCTATTGATATTTCTTTCAAGCAGAATTTACGTTAGCTGTATAATATTCACAATGAACAGATTTTGGTTTTCTGTACATATATATGAATTAGAAAAAAAAACATTTGACTGTATTTAACTAGTATGTGGTCAAACTGCTAAAATATTCACCAGAATCTAATTGCAAAACGATTCATCATTGTCAAAACATAAACTACGGAGCCCAGATTTCAGGACCTTTCTAAGTAAAAAGCATTAGCTCAGTAAAAAGTACTTGATGCCAAACACTAAAAACATATTAGCAACTCTTAATTCGCCGTTGTGTTACTGTTATTCGTATTTCTATGGCTGTCATTGTTATTGTAATTAACTTTATGTAACTGCACGTTGTAATGTAAATGGATTCGTAAATTTATTGCCTGGTGAAAAACTTTGAGCTCTGCTGATGTTTGTGACACAACTAAAATGATAAACTACCGAATGTTTAACTGTAATTTGTCACACAACAAGCATGTAACTGTACTATGAAATATCTTAATTTTGTGTATATTTACACTGCGACGACGTATGTCCCGGCGGTGGCAGTGCCGTGTGCAGTGTGTAGCGTGGAGTAACATGAGTTCGTTGTCTACGGAAGCAACGGTCACGCCCAGTCTTGTACATAGTTGCAAAATAGCTTCAGAAAATATGAGAAAATTTTTTACTTGAAATTTACCTATGTCGGACCTCATTTGAAGAGGAGATAAATATCTTGCAGCAGCATGGAGAATCTAAAGACATAATTACTGCAGCGAGAAGACTGATTTATACTCAAGCACACACAAGGGGAGACCCAAAGTTAACTGTACTGTTTTCAGTCGTGCTAATTCCGTGACCAGCAATATCCCAGGTCCGTCCCCAATAGAACATGTATGGGACAGGTCAGGTGTCAAATACGTCCCAGGACCCGTGTCCAGGATACCAAGGACCAGATACAACAGCTGTGAGTCATCTTATCTCAGGAGAGGATACAAGGGCCTCATTACATCCTTCGCAGTCGAATCAGTTCATGAATCCTCAGGAGTCAGCTAATTTCAGCATGTATACTCAGCCAGCACTTATGTACAGTATTGCTTTACACCTCGGGGCCCACTCCATATTATATGTATCCTGGAGTTCGTTCTGTAGTGTATAGCTCAGGTGGTATGAAATCAGTATTCGCAGCCCTCGGTGTTTCAAGTCTTGGTTTTCTGTACTCTCGTGTCATTGTCTCTTTACTTTCAATCTTCTCTTTCTTTATCCTTCCCACTTCTTCTAATGTCAAAAAAGACTTCAGAAGTGCTAAACTAATCAATATCATTCCTAATGAGACCGTTATTTTATTTTTATTACTATTGTGTTACTACTATTGTTATTCGCAGTTATTACCTTTTATTACTCATCAAGACACAAAGGAGTTAAAGATATTAGCTGCCAGTGGGCACTGAATTATATCAATGGGATAAGTTGAACATTTATTCCAGATCAGGATTCGAACACTGGATCTCCAGTTACTAGGCAGAAGCGTTGAACAATACGCCATCTGAAGACAATGGTCACAACAACCGCACGGACGTGTAAAGCCGGAAATGCATATCCTCCTATTTCCATCTATTGTACTATTATTTTTTTCCTTGTTTTGTTACCTCAAGATATGACATTTCTGTCTCTTTATATATTGTAATTGTTTTACTGTTTGTATATATATATTTATGCACTTATGTCGATGTATAATTGGTTTGTTTCGTAAATATTATTTGTATTTTTACGCTGGGTCTTGCCTAGGGAAAACTGCTATCGGACGATTACATCGATAGGTTGTGTGAAGAATCAAAGTGTGTAGGATCTTTGGTAGTGTTAACTCTGCCGCATGGAGCGCGGGCAGAGCATGGGAGAGTCTGGCTGGAGTAGCGAGTGGAGCAGATGTGTTGTGTGTAGCTCCCGCGAATTGCCGCGCTTTCGGGGTTTGGCAGAATGTAATTGCGCTCGACTTGCGATGATAGTTTCTGACATGGTGTCGCGGACAGGAAGCATTAGCTGGCGCACATCAAGAGCCCGTTTCGTCTGGTGACCGTGTCGAGAAGAAGGCGCGCCAACATCCAGCTTCTGCAACAGCGACGGCCGACAATGAGTGACTGTCGCCACCTCCTCGATCGACGGCTTCAAACCTTCAATCAACCAACAAGGAAGACTGGAAGCACGTTAAGTTTCAGAACTGTATGGCAGACCTCAGCTTTTCAAACTGTTCAAATCACAAAATTACAGCAACGTAGCATGAACCTTTGTTGCTCATTGTCCCAATTGCATTGCCAAGCAGGGTCCCTTCCTTTTCCGAAATGAACCCGAGTGTCGTTGAAATTCAAACGCAAGCATAATTCCATTTCAGTGCTTTAATTTCAAAGTTCAGTTAAAGTATTCACAGCTGGCTACAATACTTACATTACACAAGCACAAATTAAGAGTCCTAGTTTTGTTACCATATTTTAGCTTACCTGTGACTGCAGCTCAGCTTGGTACGTATTAAATTTTACTATTGTTAATTGTTCAGAATCATCTAATTCAAGTTCAAAGTTAAATCTCTTATTTCTAAATTGCGTAGATTCAAGTAGCTTTTGAAATGATTGTTGAGGTAGTCCAAGACTAACCGTATTTTACTGAATTTCGATGTGCTTCAGAAAGAAAGCTCACTATTAACTTCAGTCACTAAATTAACTTTCGATTTTCCGGTTTTGTTAATTCTTTTGCTAAATTAAGTCAGAGTGTAGCGGAATTTATTACTTCTGACAAACTTTCAGTTTTCACACTACACGTGTCAACCTTCAGTTGCCATTCTTCTAGTGCTAATTATATGTGTAATTACCTTTCTTTTTCAGTTACTATAGTAATTGTCCTTAGGACTGGCGACCGTAATTTCCCCCAAATCTCAAATATCTAATTACCACTAGTTAATTGTTAACGTAACGGCCGCACATTTACTTTCTTCATTAACTTTACTCCTTTTCAAAATTAAATTCCACCAGTTTCATTTGTATTTTTCCTTTCATTTAGATGTAACCCTTTCCTCCCTCTTTACCGACAGATTAACTTCGGTGACGATTGCTTTTCCCAGATTTCCATTAGGTACACGCGGTTTAATTTTTCACTGTCATTAAGGTCGATAAGTGAGGGGGAGGTTACAAGATCAGGATTCGAACACTGGTTCTCCAGTTACTAGGCAGAAGCGTTGAACAATACGCCATCTGAAGACAATGGTCACAACAACCGCACGGACAGACCTACCATACCTCCCGTCAAATCACAATTCTCAACTTGTGCCATGGCGTCTCCCTGATTAATTTCAGAGTTGGAGTCTGGTGTGCATCTGCACTGAGGGGATCTTTGACCGTCATTGCCTTAATTATATAGGTGGTATCAGCTCTTTTTGGACATGTATATGTATTATTGAGTTTGTTACATGATAACTAATCACTATCGTTCTTAATTCCTCCGGTATTTTATCATCACTATTAATGTTATTAAAGTTATTACGGCCAATTACTAGTTTTAATAATAATGCAATTTATTGTTGCTGTGTATTTTTTTTAGTATTGGGGAGGTGTGGTAAAGATGGGCAAGAGTGCCCTGAAGCTAAGTGTGGAGAGACGAATAATAACGGAAGTGGAAGGGGGTATTATGTTAAATCTGGGGTGGGTTTCATGGTTAGATAGGAGATGACAAAAGTTTCGAAGTTTCTTTGTAATGTAATGGGGAGAGAGTTAGTTGATGGGCGGGGACCAGCCAGGGTAGCCGAGAGTGGTAACGCGCTGCTTCTTGGACTCGGGTAGGCGCTACAGCCCCGGATCGAATTCGCCCGGTGGATTAACGACGACGGCTGGCGTGCCGGCCAGCCTGGCTGTGGTTTTTAGGCGGTTTTCCACATTCTACTAGGTGAATACCGGGTTGGTCCCCACGTCTCGCCTCAGTTACACGACTTGCAGACATTTGAACCACATTCACACTATTTCACGATTTACACTGGACGCAGACAGCTGGGGTACACTAATTCCATCCTGGGGGGTACAGGGTGGCGGCAGGAAAGGCATCCGGCCACCCCTTCAAATTAACCATGCCAACTCCCTACTCAGCCCTGCCGACCCTGCGCACAATGCGGGAGAATGGTGGCAGCAAAAAAAGGAAAGAAAGTGTTGATGGATGGGAGAGGAAAGGAGATTGTTCTGGTACAAGAAACCCAGAATACAAGCAACCCAGAATATGAGCAAGGCTATAAAGCAGGGCCAGGCAAATGTTGCACGCGGCTCATGAGCACACAGCGCTGCACGTGTGCTGCTCGCGTGCAATCGTCGACCGGGGCAGTGGCGACAGCCGGCATATTGCGGCAGTATAGTACCAGACTAAGATGCGGACATTGAAGCGAAGCGACCACTACGTAGTGAAAGTTGTATTTCAATAACCGGAAAATGCAGAGGAAACGGAGAATTGAAGATTTGCTATCTTTTAAAAAGGAATGGGAGAATCATTTTTTCTCTGTGCAAAAACGTGAAAATTGGAAATGTATAATATGTGACAGTATTCTCGCTGGTCAGCGGAAGTTTAATATTGAACGCCATTATAATATATTACAGTATGTTGCCGTTCTTAGTGCAATAAAAGAGGAATTTCTCAAGCGATTTAGGGATATATCTTACTTATCCCAAGGTTTTGAATAGTTCTCGAGACAATCTGCTGTTTCTGTAGATGATATTCATCCCAGTTTTCAAATGGAATTAATAGATCTACAGCGTAATTCTCGTGTGAGAGACAAGTTCCTTTTGGCAAGATTTTTATAACGACTTTCCACAGCAAGAGTTTCCTCGTCTCCATCGTGAAGCCATGAAGATAATGTCAATGTTTGGCTCGACATACGTTTGTGAGAGATTTTTTTCTGTTATGAAAATTAATAAGTATCAGTCAAGAGCAAACATCAGTAATGAAAATTTACGTAACTGTTTGCGTTTGTCTGTATGCAGAAATTTTGTTCCAGACATTAAACGTATTGTAAACTCCACCTGTGATAATTAAATAAAACGTATCGTAGTTAACAGGCACTCTTTCAAACCATGATTACTTTCAAGCACTCCTACTAACCTTATTCCTTCATTCAATAAAGCAGGCCAGGAAACAAAACGCATTACAGAGGGGGAAGCAGAGAGGCGGAATGGTGGGTAGAGATGGGTCGAACTCGTTCATTGCCGTGAACTACTTCATTCATTTCACTCTTTGCCGTGAAGCGTTCAAATGAAGTAGTTCATTCATGAAGTACGGAAGCCTCGCTCGTACAATAAAGCTTTGTAATACTTCATAATTTTACCAACAGATGGCCGAACTATGCAGTAACGTGTACGGAACGTTTTATGCTCTTACAGCGTCTGAGTTAACTTAAATAGAGCATGGTCGTAGGGGACAAAGGAAAGATAAACAGATAAGCCTGTCACATATAAAGAAGGTATTACATTTAATCTTGCTCGACATTTCCTCATGAAGCACCCAAAAAAGTCTTTATCTGCCAAATGAAACATTATTTGTTGTATTCATGGACTGCCGGCCGGAGTGGCCGTGCGGTTCTAGGCGCTACAGTCTGGAGCCGAGCAGGTTCGAATCCTGCCTCGGGCATGGATGCGTGTGATGTTCTTAGGTTAGTTACGTTTAATTAGTTCCAAGTTCTAGGCGACTGATGACCTCAGAAGTTAATCGCATAGTGCTCAGAGCTATTTGAACCATTTATTCATGGACTGACAACTAGGGCTACCAACGAAATGCAGTCTAATTTTATGTTCCTTTTAAAATTTAATCCAAAATAGAATGAGTATATTTACCACTGTCACAAAGTCTATATACCTACATTATGTAATTATTCAGAAGTTTTCCTGTAGATTTTATTTTTGTTGAGAATAATAACCCTCCAGATTAAAAACGTAAACTGGAACCTGTAGTCATTGGTACGATTTCAGGTGAAATCCCTCTTTCAGTGTTATTAACAAACCTTTTATTTTCATGTTGGCTGTGCGTGTTCACACAGCCAACCTCTTCGTTTGTATCTTTAATATTCATTTGTCTGCAACTGCTGCCACGGGAAGGCTACCCGTAGAAGCAAAGTTTAACTGGTCTGCACTAATAGTCATGGGTAAAGATGTCAGCACTGTAGGAAGCAGCTGACGTTGCCTTCCCCTCACCTCCCCGACCCCTCATAAACCTATCGTTCTGCACAAACACCGCGTGATTGGTCGACAGGCAGTAGAGGGAGGACTGAAGTGAAGGGAGGATGAGTGACGTAGCGCCGATGTAGTGGGAGAGGGAAAGGGGAAGAGAGTGAATGACCTAGAAAAAAGTGTGGAGTGTGTTATCTGTGAGGAGTTTGCAGTACCAGTTCATTGAAACTGAGTGGTTAGTTCACACTTCACTGGAGTGAAGCGTTCATATGAACGACTCATTCACGAGCTCCCCATCATTAATGGTGGGGAGGGGAGAGAAGCGGGTGGCCAGTTTGCCCCTGTGTGCACGCAGAACACCTGTTAACTGCACACGTGCATGTGCACCACACAAGTGCAGAATTCCTGCCCGCCCCTGCTATAAAGTAACAGAAGATTGAGCGGTTGCTGTCAGGTCTGCCAGGAGTGCAGACAAATCAAATCTAACGTGCTGAACGTTTTTGGGAGTTCTAGAATAGCACGAAATTTGTTGTCAACAGGACAATTATGTCGCATCAAACTACAAACTCTTCACGTGTACGAGGTGAGTTGTGGACGAGTGGCGAATCTCACTTGTCCGCCATCTGGCCCAGGATGACGAGGTAGGTGACGGCGGTGGCGAGCACGGAGACGAGCAGCCGCCTGTCCAGCGTGACGTAGCCGGCGGCGCTGAGGTGCGGCGCTGGGGCGGCCCCCGCCTGCCGCAGGAAGGCGCGCACCTCCGGCGCGGCCGCGGCGGGCAGCAGCGCGGCGGCGCGACCCAGCAGCAGGTGCGCGGCGCGCGCCTCGTCGGCCACGGCGGCGCTGGACAGCGCGAGTGCGCACAGGCGGCCCGCGTGCAGCGCCAGCCAGGCGGCCGACAGCAGCGCCGAGCCGCTGAGCAGCGCGCGCCGCCCGCCGCCCGGCGCCAGCAGCCCCAGCACCAGCAGCTCGTACGCGCTGTAGACGCCGCCGCAGAAGGCGCCGCCCACTTCCAGCAGCGCCGCGGCGCCCGCGTGCTCCTGGAGCAGCTCCGCGCCGCGCTGGAGCGCCGCGTGCGCCAGCCGCAGCCGGCGCGCTCGCGCCTCGCAGTAGCAGGCCGCGCGCCGCCACGCCTCTCCCGCCTCCAGCCGCTCCAGCACCGCCTGCCGCAGCCGCGCGTTCAGCACCTTGAACCTCACCCACAACTCCAGCGCCAGGCACACCAGGTACACCGACACGAAACTTTCGAATATCGCGTAGACCGCGTGCAGAAAGCCGTTCAGCAGCTTCTCTTTCCCCGGATACCGGTGGAACATTTCCACTCCCAAGAAGTGTGCTGCCACCACGAACACTATTCCAGTCGCCGCCGCAATCACGCTTAACATTTTCTTCCCCTCTTTCTCCGTAATACATAAGTAACTATCGGCCAGGTTAATTGCGGTCAGAAACTCGGCAAACCGTTTACAACCCCCGAAGGTCCCTTTTGCTTGTAAATGAACTACTTTGTACCATAAAATATTCTTCACTATTATGTCTGGAACGGCCGTTACTTTTGTTACTCCTAGACCGTTGATACGCACGTACATCCCCCGCAGTAACGCTGTAGCTGACACGGCTAGCCATATCGGCGACATAGAAATCCTAATCTTCCTCTTCCCTATCGTAAAAAGGCTGGGAGAACCGTCCCCCACATGTAGCGGTACGAGGCCCAACAACTGCAGCAACCTATAAACCGGCGCCACGATGACGTAGAATTTAACGTCTGGTGAATAATCTACACGTGTCGAAGATCCGAAGAGAACGTCCTTCAGATTAACTGCTTTCATTGCGCCGTTAATTGTATATATGCGACTAGCTGCTTCACAGCCTGTAACAACAGAAACCAAGTGACGTGGCTGTCAGTGGCGTTTTAAAATATCGCACTCAGTTGCGTACGATAAACTGCAGGTGAGCTGCTCGGAAATGCTTCCATAACTGTTGTTTCCCGTGGCAACCTGCTGTTTCCGTTTACTTACTTTTTTGCTCTCGAATTATTGACAGCACAGACAGATTGGCTGTAGGGTCGAATATTAAAGTTTCACAGCTTCAGAGGAAATTACGTCGTTATTTCAGTAATGTATTACCCTTCCTTAAACGTGTGTCGACAGCGTCGGCGTTTTACCCTTACAGACGACTGAACACATACAGTCTGTGATAAAAAAATAACAACAAAAAACGACACACCACGAAGGAATTATCCGAACTGGACGGAAATCAATAGATGTGATGTGTATGTACAGACAAACAAAAGGTTAAAATTTCAGAAAAATTGGATGGTTTATTTAAGAGAAAGAGCTTCACAAACTGACCAAGTCAATAACGCGATGGCTCCTACACAAGCAGTTATTTGGCTTGGTATCGACTGATAGAGTTCCTGGATGTTGTAACGCGTCCTCTTATATTATTATGTTCTGCTATTGTTATTGTTAGAAAAATCTTTATTCAGTCGGTCGTCGAAATTTTGAAATAAAAGTTATTGTGGATGTCGCGTAATAACTATATCGCGCGAAGCGCTGTTGCGACACAGGCAAAGATCAATTGTGGAAACTAAACCACTGAATGTTACAAATAATGTTATTAAAGAATACAGCCGACTGACTACATTAAATAAGAGGGCACGTACATTCGCGAATGAGTGGTTAAAAAAAACTGTCTAGGAAATGAGTCTTAAATATAGTTACGCTTGTACACACTCAAATGTATGCGAACATACGAACGGGATAGAGGCACCTACATTTTGAGTGCAATCATCCCCCATGGCCTGGATAAAAGGAATTACAGTTAAATAGATTTATTCATCTTAGAAGGTAAATGGGTGGAATACGAAATTAAATGAACAGAAAGACTGCAGTCTTCGTACTATTAACTAGTGTAAGCGCTATTTAGCGTCAAATATATCTCAGCGTGTCCTACACATCAACACAAATAACTGTTGGATACTACCAAACAGTGGAAAATACAGTATTGATTGTAGATGTTGACCTCCACCCCAAAGATGGCTACCTCATTCCATATCAAACCTACAACCACCAGCAATACCTCCACTTCGACAGCTGCCACGCGTTCCATATGAAGAAATCCCTTCCGTACACCCGTGGTCGTCGCATTTACAGTGACGAGCAGTCCCTCTCGAAATATACCGAGGTCTCACTGAAGCCTTCACTGACCGAATTATCCTCCCAACCTTGCACAAAAACAAATCTCCCATGCCTTATCTTTCCAGTCTCCCACCACCTCCCAAAGTCCCACCGTCCAGCTATAGAAGAGCATTTCCTTGTAACTCAGTACCACCCTGGAATGAATTACATTCTACACCAGGGTTTCGATTACCTCTCGTCGTGCCATAAAATGTGAAATGTCCTACCCACTATCCTTCCCACCCCTCCCACAGTGGCATTCCGCTGTCCACCGAACCTAGGCATCATACTCGTCCATCCTTACACAATTCCTGCTTCCAATTTTTTACCTCGTGGCTCATACCTCTGTAATAGACTTAGATGTAAGATCTGTCCCTTACATCCTCCCACCACCGCCTACTCCAGTCCAGTCACTAACATCGCTAACATGCTCTCCTTTCGTCAACGGCGCTATAAGGTGCCTACAGTGACCCTGTTTCGTTTTTCCTCCATCATTTCATCCTTTTGCATCAGCAGTACTACACGAAGATTGACCTATTTTCACTTTAGTTGAATGCCAACTCCAACTATTGGCTTCACTGAAGCAGCCACATCAGTTTTCACAAGAACTGAGTTCACGCAGAATGCCACTTGTGTGTTTCATTGGCGTAATGATTAAAAAATTAAATATCATGTAGTATTTCTTAACTTGATTAATGATCAATACGTATTTACTAAAATATTTATTTCTTGTCCCGAGAAAACAAATATCTGCCAAAATTAGGCCTGAATTAAGAGTTTCTCTACACACATGACGGGCTCGTTGTCTAATATATGACTACAAATACAAACGTTGGAGGCACAAAATGGTTCAAATGGCTCTGAGCACTACTGGACTTAACGTCTGAGGTCATCAGTCCCCTAGAACTTAGAACTACTTAAACCTAACTAGCCTAAGGACATCACACACATCCATGCCCGAAGCAGGATTTGAACCTGCGAACGTAGCAGCAGCGCGGTTCCGGACTGAAGCTGGCGAGATCACGTGACATGTTATGAGTGGCTTACAAAAACGCATCGCAATCTCGATTTCAATGCTTTGGAAAGTAATATGCGGTATTTGGTGGAATTCGAATTTATACCTTTGTAATACGAAAATATGGTGCGTACATATTGCTGCACATGAAAAGGTGTTTCAAAACGTGTTCCCCCCCCCCCCCCCCCCCCCCGAGGTATTTCCACGTCGGTATATAAAACCATAAACATTCAAAGGATTGATGAGTTTTATAATGCCAAGGAATAGTATACGGTGACTTAACACGGAAAAAGTGTATTTTCGCCCGGGAGAAAGTGTATTTTTAACCGAGAAATCTGGAAAAATTCGGGAACTTTTTTTTCCTTGTCCAGGTAGACACCCTGAGCAGTACACACTCAACTTTTTACAGCACTTGCGGGCACCATAGTATCCCCAAGTGAAATGAGTATGCCAAATTAAACTTTTCTCACACGCTTCGGGTACACAAACGCACCACACATCGCTGCTTAGGTTTCTCGTATAGAATAACACATCTTTATACAACTTGTAATGCTGTCGTACAGGTGCAGGTGGGTTATTGTTTAATTGAAATCTGACTTTCTTCCACCACTCATCTTCTTCCTGCAATTTCGCCATGTTGTTACACATATCCAAAAAATATTTTCTAAATTTAGTGTCTTTTATGAGCATAACCTTAAATTCTGTGTTTTGTTCTATCAACTCTTCAAACTCGGATAATCCTTGGGGTAACCGTGACAGTGCATCGGTGATTACGTTGTCTTTGCCCTTCACATATATAATTTCAAAATCATAAGACTGCAAAAATAAAGTTCACCGCGCAAGGCGATTATGTAATAACTTACATGTGAGTAAAAAGCTTAACGCCTGGTGGTCACTGTAGACTCGTTTATGTTTTCCAAATAGATAATAATTAAATTTCTTGGATGCCCACACAATAGAAAGGACTTCTAACTCTGTGGCGAAATATCTGCGTTCACATTCTGATAATGTGCGGCTAGCAAAACCAATAACTTTAACATTGTCCGTGCCCCCACCTTCGTCCAGCTGAAGCAGACAGGCTCCTAATCCCGAAAATGAAGGATCTGCCGCTATACAAAAATCTTTGCTGATGTCAGAATGTCCTAAAATATTGGAGTTTACCAGGTCTAATAATGCAGAGCTATTGAGCAATTGGTTCAGAACGAACCGGCGGAAAAATGAACACAAGCCTACGAATGTCTTTAGCTGTCGCTTTGTGCAAGGGGCTGGAAAATTTTTTATGGCTAATAGTTTCACAGGGTCAGGGTTTATCCCAGCGGGCGAAATTATGTGACCGAGAAATTTGATGTCTTTTCTTACAAACTTAGATTTCTTAACGTTCTCTGTAACACCAGCTGCTGAAAACCTCTGTAACATCCTGTCTAAAAGTTCTATATGTTCATCCCAAGTGGGTGTTGCTATTAAGATGTCGTCTATATATACTGTGAGTTTGTCTAAGAGGCCAGCTTCTAACACGGTGTCGAGTGCAGTGATCAAAACACCAGCACTCACGTTTAACCCGAAGGGCAAAACGCAGTACTGGTAGGACCTGCCTGCAAATATGAATGCAGTGTATTTCCTACTTTCAGGTGATAGGGGAATTTGCCAGTACGAACTACGGAGGTCGACACTAGCTAAAAATTGTACTCCGTGGAACCGCTGCAATTGTTCTTCTAGGTTTTCAGGTCGGGTGGTTACTGGAACAATAATCTTATTGATTTCCCTGGCATCGAGAACAAGTCTCACCGATTTATCTGCTTTCTTTACTGCAAGCAATGGACTGCAATATGGCGATAAGTAGGTCTCTATAATATTCCATGCAAGCGTCCTTCGTATCTCCTGTGCCACCGCCTCTCTTTGTGACCACGGTATGGAATACGTGTTTCTGCAGAACGTGTAGTGGGGCCGGACATCCATGCGATATTGATACTTTCTAATAACTCCAGGTTTCTTGTCGAACACGCGTACATAACGTAACAATACACTTCTGAGGTCGTCCTTTTGATGCTGAGAGATTCCTGTGCATTCCGATATTTTATCCTCAAATCCGTGCTGCTCTACTTGCTGACATCACATTTCGTTCGAGTCAGTGCGTCGAAAAGTGTTGACTTTTAAAATTTGGACAAGGCTTGGCGTTGCTACTTTTGGCTTTTATCAAATCTACAGTACAGTTCTTCCCATTTATAAACAGATACCACTTTCCAGTTTTTAGGTCGATTTTTACAAATTTTTCCTTTAAGAAATCCATGCCAAAGATACACCGTTCCGTCAGTCCTTCCACTACTAGAAAAATAACCTGAAAAACAATATCTTCAATTTGTATGTCGAACTTGGTTCAAATGGCTCTGGGCACTATGGGACTTAACATCTGTGGTCACCAGTCCCCTAGAACTTAGAACTACTTAAACCTAACTAACCTAAGAACATCACACACATCCATGCCCGAGGCAGGATTCGAACCTGCGACCGTAGTAGTCGCGCGGTTCCGGACTGAGCGCCTGAACCGCTAGTGTCGAACTTGGTTTGTACCTTAATTAATTTAGATTCTCCACCTATGGCTCCTAATATCCTGCAGTTCTGCACTGGATAGGTCGGTAAAGCTTTGTGGCTGTCAGTCTCTTTAAACAGTGCCTTCGACATAACACTAATTTTTGCGCCAATATCCACAGGATATGAGTGGGTATTTTTCCTACTATAGCCTGTATGCTAGCTTGCACTATACCATCCTCTTCATACAACTGTGGCTCTCCCTCGTTGGTTAACAGATCACGCATGTCCGTTTCATCTTGATATCTTAGCAAGTTATTACCATGGTAGCATGGATCGCCCCCACGTCTCTTCATGGCCAACATTGGGGAGCATAATGAGGCCACGTTTAGTTTAACGCCCCATTATTACTGTTTGTAGGTGTTTCCTTCGTTACTTCTATAATATTCACCCCTGACGTGTTGTTACTCCATTGCACATTGCGATCATGATTTCGCCCTGAGTTTAGAGGCGTAATGTTACTTTGAGCTTGGGACTGATAGTGTTGATTGCTAATGGGGTACTGCCACTGGACATTTCGTGAGTTACCCGTGTTGTTGCTAAATTGAGGCTGAAAATTACTGTGAGCCCTACCCCACTGATTTCCGTTATCGTTCCTATTCCAGTTTCGCTTCCGGTTACTGGAATAGCCAGAGTAGTTTCTGCCCCCATTTTTTTCTTTTTATATTAAATCCTGGATTGAAATTTTGATTATAGCTGTTATTGAAATTGCCTCCCGAATTCGGGACTGGTATATGCGCTGCTGCGGCGGATTGGACAAAAGCCGGTCGTGACTCAGCCGAGCACGCTACATTGTTGACGCCGTACTGCGGCTGGCGCTGCGGAAGCTGGTTGCCACCGCTGTTGCGGAAATTATTTTGATTGGTGTGGCTTTGCTTGTGTCTTCATTAATTAAGTCAATAGAGTCCCAGACAGATAGAAAATACTCCAAATTGCTTTCGGGTACATGTACTAGCTTTTCCCGAACATTTAGCGCTAGTTTAGCTTTCAGAATGCGTAGGACGTCCGTGTGTGTCAGTAGTTCATCCCAGATTCATGTTTTTATTTAAATATTTCTCAAAGTGCTTTCGGAGCCGTCCAAATTTTGGATTATATTGTTCAAGGTTGAATAAGGCTTTTCTTAATCTCTCTTGCACGCCATGTCACCAATACTTTGAAAGAAACGCGTTTTCAAACTGTTCTAATGTCTGACAAGTTTCTGACATTTACATCGCCCAAAACGCCCCATCGCCTTGGATATAACCCGTAACATATTGTATCTTTTACTGTTCCGACCACGTTTTAGGCAATACATTTTTGAACGACTTTATAAAAATTACCGGATGCACGGATTTTTTTCCGGGATAAACACTTGATATTGGTGTTTTATAAGACTCTCTTCTAACAAAACTGATAACAAAGTTGGTTCAGTTATCTGCTGTTCCCTTCTTTCGTCACGGTGTCGTCGGTTACCGTACACCTCATAGTTTGGTGAATACACATGTACATTCGGGGTAGGATATTCACAGACCGCACTATCGCACTTACCTGTGGGTGTGTTGTCAAGTTCTTCTGCTGCATGTTGGTTTCGTTCTTTCATTGTACCAAGTTTCCTGTTTAGTTGCTAGACTATTTGATTCTGCCAACCTGGTAACTCCTGTGTCAAAGTTTTCTGTATCTGGCCTATGTCTGTTTGCAGTTTAAATACAGATGGGTTTTGTGTAGTGTATACTTGCTCCATTGTGTTACTCATCGCTTTTTGTAGCTCTGTTTCTAGAGTACGGTTTATGTGTGTGTCTTTTTCTTCTAAAAAGTCCTCGAATTGCTGTTTCTGCTGTTTTTTCAAGTCCTCAAATTAATTTACAGCTTCCTGCATTTTTGTATTGAGCTCGGTTTGCTGTACACTCATGGCATTGAAAGTTTCAGTTAACTTACTTACCTGATTTGGCACATCCTTAACTGTGGTTTTCAAATTATCAATACTGTATCCCGATTCATACAGTTTAGATCTTGACGCACCACTTCTATTACCTGATCCGCTACCTCTCTTTTTAGTTGTGTCAGTTGTGTCGTCAGGTTATTGTGCATTTCAGTAAGGGTTTTTACATCACTGTGTAGCTTGTTCATTTGGTCAGTTACATTCCCTATCTGTGCTGTGACATTTTCTATCTGTGGATTCATTTGGACTGTTAAATTCCCTATCTGTGTTGTGACATTTTCTACCGGCATTGTGACATTTTCGGCCTGTGCATTCATTTGGGTTGTCACATTCCCTATCTGTGCTGTGACATTTCCTATCTGTGTATTCATTTGGAGTGTTACAT
Organism: Schistocerca americana; assembly: GCF_021461395.2. Taxonomy (NCBI): domain Eukaryota; kingdom Metazoa; phylum Arthropoda; class Insecta; order Orthoptera; family Acrididae; genus Schistocerca; species Schistocerca americana. The sequence goes on from NC_060120.1 coordinate 37,787,290, forward strand.
TCCCTATCTCTGTTGTTATTATTCTTAACATCTGCATAATTCCTGGCTCTGCTGGACCTGGTACATCTGCGGAATCCGCAACAATTTCTAGGGTTGACTTATTTTCGTCTGTCGCTTGCGACTGAGTACCACTAGTCGCTGCGACTGTGGTATCTGCAATGTTTTCTATCTCTGTGTCAGGTATAGGTTGGGCAACTGATTTCTCATCTGACGAATTATCCATCGTTTTGGCTTGTGATCTTAATTTCACCACAGCTGCATGTAATCGTAAACCAGTGTGCAGCCGAACTTCACTACTATTGCGGCTTGCACTACACGTAAACAAATCACAGATGACGTTGCGCTCTTTCGCGTAGTTCAATGTAGTAAAATATGTCTCTGGTAAACAGTAGACTGATAAATGACTTTTATGCACGCAATCAGTGAAAATGATCCGCCATCTTGTGACGCATTCATGTATATTTTACTAACAGCAATCTACAAATAACGTAAAAAAATGAAATTTTGAAAAAAAAACGCGTGCTACGCTGTGGGTGTCGGAAAAATGTTATTCAGTCCCACATTTACGGTCAAATAAAAGCGTATTTTCTTTTTCCAGTCGTTTTCTTGGTAGTCAGTTAAAAATTTGATGTTCCAGAAGTTCGTTGTTTTCTCAAAATTTTTATTTTATGGATATATGTGAATTTTATGGGCTGATTTTATTAGTAAATTTGGTGATCTTATACGCAGTTAGCGTAACTTGTAACAGAAACAATTGGCTATAGTCGCAATAATGGATGGGAAAAATTAATTAAATCAGCGTGTATACGACCCGGGACAACCGGGAAATCCGGGAAAAACCTGGGAATTTTTTCATCCGCGAGAAAACCGGAAATAAATCCGGAAATTTTTCGGGATTCCGGTAATTTTTCATTCTTTTAGCTTTCAGTTAAATTTTTGTAATTTTGACTGGTAAGAATTGACTCTCTAGCAAAGAATGTTACTGTATCCTGCTACTGGAGAATGATACTGCAACAATTACTGGAGAATGATACTGCAGCAATAACATATAAACGAGAGGGGAAAAAAACTTTAGTGGCAAAGAAAATGTGCAATTTACAAAAAAACACGATGCACTCGCAATTGTCTGCAAATAGCAAAAATATGTCAAAGGCCATAGGGTGAAGACTAGGTAATTCTTCGTAACAATGAACTGCTTGCTATGAGCATGATGTCACAACTGTTCACATTAGGTTCGTTTGACCACTTGCAAGCGGGCTGATGCGCATGCGCAGTTGACTCGCGTATGCGCAGTACATTTTCCCGCTACTTTAAATGTGGCTGTTACCTGTATCGGCAGTAGCAGCAAGCAGCCAGATGCAAACGAGAAAAATTTTCTCGCGCGCACTAGCTGCCAAATTTGCGCATCGTAGAGTTGTCTGAGTTGTAGTGGGGAGGGAGCTAGTCTCCACGTGATCCGTGTTTAAGTTACATGATTTGGCTGCTTCTTTTCGTTTACAGCTCCAACGTCAAATGAAAACAAAACGGATTTCTGTGGCCGGGAGCTATCGAGTGAATTAAAATACATTCACATAATTACGGAGGGCAGAAATATATTATTAGTTTCAGTTTTCTGATTTTATTTCCAAGTTAATAGCAGTCAAGCATTAATCGCCTTGCGGATCAGTGAAGTTATTTTTGCAAGATTGCTTAAGAAATTTGGCTTTATTAAACTTTCTGCTGAGGCAATCATTTTATTTGAAACGAAGTGTTTCATTCCACGGTATTGGCTAGTTCAACTGTTCGCTGAATTTCAAGTGCACGTCATCATCTTCTGCCATGTATGGCATTATGCCATAATAAAGAACCAAAAATGAGAGCGTAGAGTACTGGTACTCCAAGAAAATTTACGTCCCAAAAACCACAATGAAAAGCTTAATATCAGATGGGACCTACTTCATTGTGCATCTGGAAAAAACCAATGTGCACTTCAAGCCAAATTACGCATTTTAGTATGGTTTACGAAATTCCGATGCTCTTGGGAGTATCCTCTGATGCCCTGTTTCTTTTATGGTGTAATGTAAGCTCTCTTAGTGCTTTATACATGCAAACATGCGGGCTTCTTACACCACTGCAGCTGCGCATGTGCAATAATGCCTGTTTCCTGGCGCTCTCTGGCAACTGGTAAATCGAACCTATTTCTAAGTCTCCTGATGTTATTGCGAACGGTGGTTCGAAAAACGTTTCTTTCAAAGTAAATTTGTTTCTATGTAAGATGAACTATGTTACGTGTGGGAAAGTGGGATGGATTTCTAAATCACAAAGCGTTTAAAACTGAACTGTTTGAGGACCAGCCACTTACAAGAATTTCGAGCCTAAACATTTATGTCATAATTTTAAAATTACCTGCACATTTACGTGATGCATCATAAAGTATAACACACGCAAAAAAAACGATCAATACTACAGGTGAAAGCTTAGCTTCTGTTGTAGCTTGTTAATCTTAGAGACCAATATTATATGTGAAAGCTTAACTTTTCTTGTAGCTATACTATGTACATTAATGTAAACCGTTAACTTTTCCTCTTTGTTTGTTCTCGCTACGTAACCAGTGATCTAGCTATTGGCTGACTATAACACGTGTCCTATGCTCTGAACATCTGCTGTCATCGGCTGGCGAGATCACGTGGCGTGACATATGATTGGCTTACAAAAGGACATGGCAACCTCGGTTTCAACGCTCCAGAAACTAACGCGCTGTGTTTGGTGCAATTCGAATTTATACTTTCGTAATACAAAATTATGCAGCGTATATGTTGCTGCCAATCAAAAGTCTTTCCAAAACTTCTGTCCTGTTTTTCATTAAAAGTCTTTGCAAAACTTCTCTCCTTTTTTTCATTAAAGTCTTTGCCAAACTTCTCTCCCCCGTCTTTTCTTTATTTTTTTCTTTTTTTTCGGGGTGTTCTACGCGAGTGTATAAAACGTTAACCATTCAAAGTATCGATAAGTTTTACAGTTCTGAGGGAAAATCTACGGAAAACCTACTGTCACTTAGTGCGGAAAAAGCGTATTTTCACCCGGGGTAAAGCACATTTTTAAACGGGATATCCTGGAATAATCCGGGGAATTTTTTTTTCCTTGTCCCCGTATACACCTTGTAAATATTTCCACTTGAAATATATACTAAATTTTTCTGAAAATTAACAAACGTCATGGCACTCGGTCGCCATTTGTAACGCTTTCATCGCCCTGCTTCAAAATCACTTTCATTATTTAACCCAATTTTATCAGTAAGAAATGGCACAACACGTCTTAACAGTAGGACAGGAAACAGCGAAAGGTAACTTATTCTAAAACTAATAAACGAAGAGCGTAAAGCTTCTTTTGTTCAGCAAATGCTTTACGCATTAATCTCTGGTAGTTGAACTAGTGCCTATATATTCATAAAAATTTTTATAGAATTCATTTACAATGTCCACCTGAGGAATATAGCGCAATATGCTGTCTAATTGACTCGTTAGATACTCAAAATCTCTGGAAGATTGAGGACCCTGCTCACAATGCTCCGGATATTATCAACTGGGGAGAGATCCGACGACATTGCTGGCCAAGGTAGTGTGTGCCAAGGTAGTGTCTGGCAAGCACGGAGACAAGCAGTGGGAACGAGGGCAATGTGCGGGCGACCGTTATCTTGCTGAAATATAAGCCCAAGGTGGCTTGCCATGAAGGGCAACAAAATGGAGCGTAGAATATCGTCAAGTACCAGTGGGCTGTAAGGGTACCGCGGATGACAACCAAATGAGTCCTGCCAAGAAGTGGAATGACACCCCAGACCACCACTCCTTGTTGTCGGACTGTATGGTGGGCGGAAGTCTAGTTGGTATCACACCGCTGTCTGGGGAGTATCCAGGCACGACTTCGTTGGTCAGTGGGGCTCACATCGAAGAGGGACTCATCACTGAAGATAAGGCGTGTGTGGAGACGCCCCGGACAGCTGTGGGAAACCAGTCTGACACGTGCCTTACATCTACCGATTTCCCTACCACTCGGATAATTCCTTCGTGGTACGTCGTTTTTTTTTTCTTCTTTTGTGTATATGTGTGTGTATTTGTGCGTGTGTGCTGCAAATGGTTGTCCCACTGGCGATGAAACCTCCTATTTATTATCATTATTTATTTCTTACATAGTCTACAACCTATCGCGTCTATAACAATCTCTTCTTCACTACCTATGTTCTACATCCAGCGTCTCTATTAATGTTACTTCAGATTTTACATTTTCTCCGAATGCAAACTAGCCACTACTCTAATTTGTTGAATTCTATAACGTCATAGACACAGCAGACGAAGCAGAAGTGTCGTGAACAGAGGAAGATTCATGTTTCACAAACCACCGACTGATGTGTAGCGTAATTGTGTGCTGCATGAACGACTGCTTTTGCACCTCAGTATGAAGTCGAGTTTATGTAATTTTACTGGTTTGTGACGCGGGAATTTGTCCTCATGGAAGACGTAATTGCCGTCGGGGAAGGCATAAACTATGAAGGAGCTATAATAATGTTCATGCAATCCACAGCTGTCATTTTCCTTCAATTGCCGTTCGTCTCTGCTTTGCTTGTGTACTTTTCTTAACGTGCCATGCGCCCTCAACGCCGCTAGGTTGCATTCGATCTCACGGTCGGCAATGGTCCTAATGGTTTGATGTGTGTGTGTGTGTGTGTGTGTGTGTGTGTGTGTGTGTGTGTGTGTGTGTGTGTGTGAGAGAGAGAGAGAGAGAGAGAGAGAGAGAGAGAGAGAGAGTGCTGCATACATCTAGCAACGGAAACGTAACGGTGAGGTGTAACACATTGTGGGCGGTACATTAGGAAGAAAATACCTGTTAAACTCTAAGAGACTTGGTATGCAACAGATGTAGTGGCAAACTAAGGACACTCACTGATCGCTGTATTTAACTGCTTGGCACTGCACGTGGTTTCGTAGAGTGTCGCCTGTCATGTTTACGCCAAAAGCTGGTCACCTACGAATCCATTTGCTTTTGAGGACTTTGCTACTGCTTTCTATCCTTGTGGACGGTCGTTTCACTATTTCTGAATTTCTTCTTATATTAACGAAGTTGACGGCACTTCTCGTAAGATTCCAGCCTTTTTCCTGGAAAAATAAGTTGAATAGCTGGTGATGAAATACCCCTACCGACTATGTAGTTACGCACTCTGAAACACTGATATACACTGAAGCGTCGAAGAAACTTGTATAGGCATCCCCACGGCCGGCCCACAACAGTGGTGCCCATCCACTGCAGCATCAAGTTGTGTAACCGAAGCCATCACAGCCTGAAGCTGAGAGCGAAGAGTCACCATCTCGGCTCGCATCCGCACACAATCACAGTCTCTATCCATACTAAAGACTGTGGAAAACTAAACCACCCAGATATACGGACAATCGGCACGTGCTGCGGAATTCTACTGTAGACACTGATGAAAACGCAGGACTTGTATCTAACAAATTAGATCAATACGCAATGATTCAAAAACCTAACAACCGAAGCACTCAGGTGGAACTAAATAATTCACCCTTGATTAGGTACTTGTAATATGTCAAAAAATCGATTTCCTTTCCGACGTAAAACGCGAGAACTATGGCTATTAGATATTAAATTAACACGCAGATACTCAAGAAACCAAACTACTAAAGCACACAGATGATATTATAAAATTCGCTCCTGGTTAGGAACTCGTAAAAGCCACACAATCGGTTGCTTCCCTGTCGCTGCGTCTGTCTCGGCCGGCTGCTGCTGCCTGACTGTTCGCACGCTGAAACTTATTGATGACCCAGCATTGAAATCTGCAGCAATTTGCGGGAGCGCTGTATTTCTGTCACGTTGAACGATTCTCTTCAGTCGTCTTTGGTCCCGTTCTTGCAGAATAAAGGGAATCACGTATTGGAAACCGTACAGATGTAGTGGAATGTGTGCTTTTGGAGAGACAAAAATATCTCATTTTTTAAAGTTCGGCCGCCTTCTCAGCATTGGTCATCGTAATGGTTGTGTGTTTCCAGTGACTGTATTGCAAGAAACTCAGTTCATTTTGTGGTGAACGTTGAGGTTATTAGATGTTCGGAAAGGTTTTGATCTTTCAGCAAGTCGTCGTGGTAAGTTCCCAAGGGACCAAAATGCTGATGTCATCGGCCCCTAGGCTTACACAATACTTAATCCAACTTTAACTAATTTACGCTAAGGACAACACACACCCCCATGTGCGAGGGAGGACTCGAACCTTCGAAGGGGGAGCCGCGCGAACCATAGGAAGGCGTCCTACACCGCGCGGCTATCCCACGCGGCAGTAAAAATTTATTAGTGGGCATATCTGTAGTGGTATTTTTGACGTTTGCCCGATGTTTGGTAGAAACAGTACTCTTGTGGTTCAAACACTACCAGTCATCCCGACAAAGAACTCCAGTAGTTACAATACCTGACTCAGAAGTCGATGCTGAAGTGTTATCTACTACTCAAATAGAGACCTTCGTAATTAATCCCTGCTTGATGAAATACAACAGTTCCACTTTATAGTCGTGGCTAGTGTAGCTCACCTTAAGTGAATGGTTCATTCGAAATTTTAGAATTGTGTGAGCTTTAATGAATGGACAAGGGTAGTTGTAATTACGTGGAAAGCTTCTGCGTAACTGAAATTGGCCAGTTATGGTGGGTACGGAGTACATTTTAAACACAGTTCCCGCTTACTACCGTAGCATTACGAACTGGTCTTTATATAAATATCGCTCTTGAAAGGTATACTGTGCAGATTACACGAGAGTTCCTCCAAAACTACACGTTACAGGACGTGAGTGTATCAGTATATTTTCTTTATTCCTGAATAATGGTGTGAATCGTGACGCATTTCTACGCCTACTTAACGCGACAGTTGGAAAACTGTGTCAGCTTACACCACAAAATTGTGGACTCCGCTATCAAAGTAATGGACACCTCTGTCTAGCGTTTTGAATAAACATGCCAGTAAATCGACTACCAGCAGCTGACATGAGCAGAACATCGGCACGTTGCATCAATTTGCTGCATATTTCTTTCTCAAAAATTTTCTGTACAGAAATATCTTTCCCCAGAGATGTAAACAACACTATGATAATCCATAAGATTTTGTGGTTGAGTTGTTAGATTACAGAGGTCGACGAATTCTGTGGTCTTTTGATAGCGATTTTGTGCAACAGGAAACATTCGACAGCAAGGAAACTTCCTCCCAGTGCTTAATTGTGTAACAGCTTCCTGCACGTGTAACTCTGTCAAAACCAGTGGTTGCGGGAAGAGATTACAGGATATCCGAATATCACGCGCGTTGTCAGAGCAAAAGAGACATGGATGCATCTCTCATGTTTGTTGTTTGATGTGGTTAGCTATATGCATGTCTAATGTTCTCAGAGCAATTATACACGAACTGTTAACATTCTTATATGTGAAGGTTAAATGTAGTTCATGCAGATAAAATCGTCTAATCTAGTTTTACTCATTATATAACCATCATTTACAACCATAAACACTGTCTACCACAGATAAGTGTGATCGATAAGCTATGAACATGGTGGAACTATACTACTGAAATATTTCGAATTAGTGACATAGACACATATAAATTATATTTTTGCTTTAATTTATTAGTATTTTCTTATTTCTGTGGACTTTAGCACATCAGAGTGCAAAACAGAAGAACACACAGAAAAGAATATCGCCAACTGATGTTACGTCAGGAATCAGTGCAAGGTCACGTGGAAACGTTATAAAATTTTGACCATACTATAAAGCTTCATATCAATCTTGATAGTAATGGACGATCTGTAGGTACCTAAGAGTAAATTGTAAAATGTTCTTCTGAACATTCACAAACATGTAACAAACTCTTCAACATGATCACAAATATTCACTCCTGTTTCAATATCAGATTGTACGTGGACGATTTAAGTAACAGTTAATATAATACGCAGCTATAAAATTGTTGTCAAATCGATAGAGAAGCAGGCAAAACAGTCTTCTTTAGCAAATGTCGAAATCCACATCGACTTACTCTTCATGTCACAAAAAAATGATTCAAATGGCTCTGAGCACTATGGGACTTAACATCTATGGTCATCAGTCCCCTAGAACTTAGAACTACTTAAACCTATCTAACCTAAGGACATCACACAACACCCAGTCATCACGAGGCAGAGAAAATCCCTGACCCCGCCGGGAATCGAACCCGGGAACCCGGGCGCTGGAAGGGAGAACGCTACCGCACGACCACGAGCTGCGGACTTCCATGTTTCAATAACCAACGATTTCACACTAGACTTTATCTAAAACTACAGTATGTAATGTACCAAAACAGAATAGTCCAGTATGTGAAAGTGACTTTAAACCTTACCATTACTTTTTCACTCAAAGTTAGTGTTGTGAGGCCGTTTCAAAAATTGGCACATTCCGGTCAACTTGTTGCGATGTATGATGTTAAGAAGAGCTCCTCCCACAGCTGGTAAAGTTGTTGTTTGTTAACACACACCTGGTTACGCGGCTTCAGGCCGCATCATCAGATGCAGCCTAGAAGATAAAAAACCGAGTACAGTGTCACCACATTTTGTCGATGTTAAAACTAATAAAGGAATGTCTAATATATACTCACAATGTTAACAGATCATAGGCATAACCGTTGTTCCTAGTCAAAATTTACTATTAGAGAATGTCGTCAATACTGTGGCGAGCGAAAGGTAAAGAAGACTTGCTCCATTCCTTAAAATTTTCCTGTTTCTAAAAAGAAAGAAGAAAATATTTTATAGTGAGAGGAGGCTTTAAAAAGGGGCCGGAGTGGCGATAAAAAATTGTCACTGCTAATATGATTAGTCGCGGAACTATGAAAATTGCTATGTGGACAGTATCAGGTGGCAATGTCTTACCAGTGTGACAGCAGAGCAGGGCAGGGTGAAAGCGGCCCACACAAACGACGAAGAGAGACTAGCTGGCTGGCGGAAAGGATAATGTCCATGTGGACAGTGTGACGTCATATACTCACGACTGGGAGGAGTCCTGGGTCGCTATCTTTACAAGTGAGAATAACACAGAGTTTTATTTCATATTAACACATAATCATACAAACAATCAAAATTGGCCAGAATGCTATGGTGCTTTAATTCCAATTGTTTATTCAACGTGAACTGTGCGTTTTCGTTTTTGTGTCTAAAACTAAGCCGGCCGCGGTGGTCTCGCGGTTCTAGGCGCTCAGTCCGGAACCGCGCGACTGCTACAGTCGCAGGTTCGAATCCTGCCTCGGGCATGGATGTGTGTGATGTCCTTAGGTTAGTTAGGTTTAAGTAGTTCTAAGTTCTAGGGGACTGATGACCACAGATGTTAAGTCCCATAGTACTCAGAACCTATCACCTATCTAAAACTAAAAAAAAAAAGAAAAAGAAATTTAAAGAATGGAGCACCGAATAGTGCGTGGGAAGAATGATTGTGGGTAAACCTGTGTAACTGAAAGATATCTGCGTAATTTTGTAGCTACTTTGGATTAGCGGTGAAAACACAATAAAATGGCTCACGACAGGTCATCAGTTAACGTTTAGTAAAAATGCTTCGTGCGTGTCTGGATACGAAAATATTGGTAGGGTACACTGAAAGATCCATAATACTGACTTGCCTAAGTTTCACTAAATTGATTCATTTTGTTCTCGAGAATTTATTTCAGGTGTTGTGATACAGTCTCAAAACTGTAGTGAATAACACGAAACCGAAATACATCGGAAAAATTCTGCACACTAGAATTTTGTTAAAAAGCGCTTCAGTAAGCGAGAAAACTTTCTTAAATCACGTAGACGATTACTCATAAGGCTGAAGCAACTCATAAAACAAGAACTTTCTCTTTCTCTGAACGCTCAATGTGTTTGAATGCTCCCCACAATGTCAGTGATCGCTTCCACACACCGCCTAAGAAAATTCTTTATAGTAGAACGGGAATGGGCTGCGCACGTCCTGTGAGGACAGCTGATGAGTTATTTGGAGGAGTAGCGGAATAGGATATTATAAGACGGTAGAGCTCTTTTATAACCACATTCCCTACCTACCCCTTTCGTTCCTTCCTCCTCCCCCTTGTAACGCCGGAAATGCATATCCTCCTATTTCCATCTATTGTACTATAATTTGTTTTCCTTATTTTTGCTACCTGAATATATGATATTTCTGCGTCTTTACATATTGTAATTGTTTTACTATTTGTATATATATATACATTTATGCATTTATGTCGATGTATAATTGGTTTGTTGTGTAAAGATTATTTGTATTTTTACGCTGGGTCTTGCCTAGGAAAAACTGCTATCGAACGATTACATCGATAGGTCGTGTGAAGAATCAAAGTGTGTAGGATCTTTGGTAGTGTTAACTCTGCCGCGTGGAGCTCGGGCAGAGCATGAGGGAGTCTGGCTGGGGTGGAGCAGTGGAGCAGGTGTGTTGTGTGACGCTCCCGCGAGTTGCTGCGCTTTCGGGGTTTGGCGGCATGTAATCGCGCTCGACTTGCGATGATAGTTTCTGACACGGTGTCGCGGACGGGAAGCATTAGCTGGCGCACATCAAGAGCCCGTTTCGTCTGGTGACCGTGTTGAGAAGAAGGCGCGCCAACATCCAGCTTCTGCAACAGCGACGGACGACAATGAGTGACTGTCGCCACCTCCTCGATCGACGGCTTCAAACCTTCAATCAACCAACAAGGAAGACTGGAAGCACGTAAAGTTTTAGAACTGTGTGGCAGACCTCAGCTTTCAAACTTTTAAAATTGTTGCATCACAAAATTACATCAACTTAGCATGAACCTTTGTTGCTCATTGTCCCAATTGCATTGCCAAGCAGGATCCCTTCCTTTTCCGAAACCAACCCGAGTGTCGTTGAAATTCAGATGCCAGCATTAAAGTACAATCATTCCATTTCACTGCTTTAATTTCAAAGTTCAGTTTAAGTATTCATAGCTGGCTACAATATTTAGATTACGCAAGCACAAATTAAGAGTGCGGGTTTTGTTACCGTATTTTAGCTTACCTGTGACTGCAGCTCAGCTTGGTACGTACTAAATCTTACTATTGTTAATTGTTCAGAATCATTTAATTCAAGTTCAAAGCTAAATCTCTTATTTCTAAATTGCGTAGATTCAAGTAGCTTTTGAAATGATTGTTGAGGTAGTCCAAGACTAACCGTATTTTACTGAATTTCGATGTGCTTAAGAAAGAAAGCTTCTTATTAATTTCAGTCACTAAATTAACTTTCAGTTTTCCGGTTTTATTAATTCTTTTGCTAAATTAAGTCAGAGTGCAGCGAAAGTTATTACTTCTGACAAACTTTCAGTTTTCACACTACACGTGTCAACCTTCAGTTGCCAGGCTTCTAGTGCTAATTATATGTGTAATTACCTTTCTTTTTCAGTTACTATAATAATTGTCCTTAGGACTGGCGACCGTAATTTCCCCCAAATCTCAAATATCTAATTACCGCTAGTTAGTTGTTAACGTAACGGCCGCACATTTACTTTCTTCATTAACTTTACCCCTTTTCAAAATTAATTTCCACCAGTTTCATTTGCATTTTTCCTTTCATTTAGATGTAACCCTTTCCTCCCTCTTTACCGACAGATTAACTTCGGTGACGATTGCTTTTCCCAAATTTCCATTAGGTACACGCGGTTTAATTTTTCACTGTCATTAAGGTCGATAAGTGAGGGGGAGGTTACACCCTCGTCAACTCTATTCCTACACCCTCCCGACCACCGGCTTTACTTCCGTCCTAAGATGGATTTCCCAAGGGATAAAGCAGTCCTTGGCTGAGAGCACTGGAGCTGTTGTATTAATGCATTAATTTTTTTGCTGCAATAATATAATAAGAAATGTTTACAGTTCTGCAAGAGAGCTCTTAATTCAGTAGTACTAATATGTTTATACTTACAATTAGAGCAATGTAGCAAACATTGTAATAATTTGTAGTTGCATGTCTCTAGCTTTATTTTACCTCTAAGCATTATGGAATAACTTTATGCGGGTCGTATATCTATCGTCCTTTTTAATTTTGGTGTATTCTGATCAATCTGACGTAGTTCGCTGTAGGCGTAACTTTTCGGTATAGAGCAACCTAACGCCTAGATCATCAAACACCCAGGAACCTTCCATGTATTGTCAGTTGCCTACGCATTCAGGGGCTCTCCTGTCGTGCTTCTCAATTTTCTGCAGCCGCCGACAGCTACATCGTATGATGCGAGGTTAGCACTAGTAGCTTGGAGAATAACCCCAAGAAGGAAGAGAAATATATCTTCCAACGAAAACAATGCTGCCACTGCTAGTAAACGGTAGAGGGTAAGTAATAACTCCGATTTCGTGCAGCACCAAAAACTGAGTTAACGCAGAATGTCACTTTCATTGTGTGTTTCATTGCCTTAATTATAAATAAATTAAATATGATGTAGTTCTCCTTAACTTCATTAATGATCAATATGTGTTTACTAAAATATTTATTTCTTGTCCCAGGAAAGAAAATATCTGCGAAAATTAGGCCTGAATTAAGAGTTTCTCTATACAAATGACGGGTTAGTTGTCTAATATCTGACTACAAATACAAACGTCTGAAGTACACTTTTCAGTTGATCCTACGATGTTTTTCTCAATCTTATCGACGCTTATTTCACTTAAGGCAATGATGTGTTAACGTGAAAAATACAGACCTAGAAAAAGCGTTCGACGATTTAAAGGGGGATAAGGCTATCGAAATTCTCAGAAAAATAAGTGTAAGCTATAGGAAGCCACAGGTAATATACAGTATGTGCCTGAACCTAGAAGGTACAATAATAACGAAGTTCTCCGATTAAAAACGAATGAGGAATGCCAGTCGGAGTGGCCGAGCGGGTCTAGACGCTTCAGTCTGGAACCGCGCGACCGCTACAGTCGCAGGTTTGAATCCTGCCTCGGACATGGATATGTGTGATGTCCTTAGGTTAGTTAAGTTTTAGTAGTTCTAAGTTCTAGGGGACTGATGACCTCAGATGTTAAGTGCAGTACTGCTTAGAGCCATTTGAACCATTTTTTTAAATTGAGGAATGCAGTCTTTCTACGTCACTCTTTAATCTTTACCTGAAAGAAGTATCGCCAGAAGTAAAAGATTGAAATGAAGGACGACAGAACATCAATAATAAGATTCGTTATTATTATTGTTATTATTATTATTATTATTATTATTGTTATTGGAATTTTTCCAACTCAGGACCAGATGACAGCAGATTAATGACATCGTATTCTTTCCCTTTTGTTTGGCATTCCAAAATTTCTTCATTCTTGCTCTCTGTACTCCCTTTTTCCTCTACCAATGACCCTTCTCTCTTCTTCTCTGTTTTCTATGCCCTTATGTGCTACACCTAACTATCATATATGCTTCTTACCTTCTATAAACAATGAAAGTTGGGTGTTTGTTTCGTCAAAACAGAATATTTTTTGTCAGCCTCTTCCTATCCATTGTTTTTAAATGGCCATAAAATGCAATCCTCCACTTTCTCACGCTATTTATTATTGTCTCAGTTTTTTCATACACCTCGTTGTTGCTTCTCAGTCCCGAAACACTACTTTCATTCTTCGGATCCAAAATTTGTCCATTTATTCTTCTTTCTTCATTGTTCAAATTACTTAAGTCTTTGTGTGTGTTTATGACGGGCCATTATGAGACATAGAGACTCCAAGTTTTGATAACCACATTGTAAGATCTCAAATTTTTTATTAGTGTACAGTGAGTTTCCAAAATGAATGTATGAGATGGGAGGGCTGGTACGGTAGGCCATAGTAAGCAACTTTCACATAGCATCCCATGTGCGCATCCCTTAGCATTTGGTGCTAAGCGGCATTTAACAGAGTCGCACACTACCGGGAAGGAAGGCATACAATCCACAGTCCGAGTCGAAATGGTAACAGGTACTCCGGGCGGGACAACACTATGGATTTTCTTCTGGCATTTGTTGGGACGCGGACGTCTCTGCTGAGCAGACAGGAAATGGAGCGCTTTTCTTGGTAGGAAAGGGCAGACATGCACATGGGGCGGCAGATGGAAATGCTCTCGCTGCTCAACTGTTGTACGTCCAGTGGTTTCTGGATTTTCGAGTGCCAGGTCTACGCACGTTCACCGCAATCCACAGATCTCTAAGAGAGAGAAAGAGGGGTACCTGGGGTGAGTTGTCCACTGGCAAGATATCGTAAGAGCGCATTTGCCTTGAAGGCCTACGGTTGCACGCGTAAATTCAAACAGGAGGACGTAATTTCCATCAGTTTTTGTAACTGTTTCCAAATAAAGGTCGTGAAATGTTAACCCCACCTCTCATTTACCTTGATCTCACAAATAAATTGCAAACGTTGCCGTAGAGATATGCTACCATGTCGACACGGATGACGGGCTGTATGCCTACCTTCCTTCTGGCGCGCGATACTGTTACGTGACTCCTAGCGCCGGACGCTAGGAATGCGGACGTACGTCGTTATGCGAAAGTTGCTAGTTATGACACACTCTACCAGTCCTCTCATTTTTTTACATTCATTTTACAAACAGCCTATAGAAGAATTTTTTATTGTACGATTTCTTTGTTTAGCGGAGCACAATTTCCATTTTTTGGCTCTATTTATGTTAGTTGCTTGGTCCTGAGCGCTCGAATGGTTTATTTCTCCAAAGTATTTAAATTCAGAGATTTTCTTTATTTTTATGTAGCATGATTCACACATTTTGCTGCATCTCTAACACTGATAATGTATAAGGTTTTTTCAAACGAAATTTGTAATACAGCTTTTTTCTGCTACTCCTTGGAGAATATTTATCTCCCGTGTTGTATCTTGTAGATTCTCTGCTAATACTGCTAAATCATCAGCAAAAGCTGAGCACTCATTTCAAGGTTCTCTCTCTTTCTTAGAAGTTTTATTTTATTTATTATTTCTTCTTCTGTTCTTTTTCACGTCTCGAAATATTTTCTCCAAAACTTATTTGAATAAGAAGGAGTATTAATACCGAAAATATTCATAATCCTAAACGAGCCTACCCTCTCCCGCCCGAGGTTCGAGCTCTCCCTCGGGCGTGGGTGTGTGTGTTGTCCTCAGCATACGTTAGTTTAAGGTAGTTCAGGTAATGTCTAAGTTTAGCGACCGATGACCTCAGCAGTTTGTCCATTAGGAATTCACACACGTTTGAACAAGCCTACCCATGTTAGCGTTAATGATCTCCGTTTTCCGTCTTTTTGTTTCCCGGATTGTGCGCTGCATCACTACTAAAGGCATACAGCTATTTACAGAAACAAATTACTCAGGCCGACGCCTACTTTTTATTCTCCCTGGCAAACGCCCGTGAGAGAGCTGGGGCATAGTAGTAGGAGTATGTTTCTTACAGAGCCATTTATGATGTATTGCAAACTTGCTCATGTCTTATAAACTTCCAAATTACAGTGTAAAGAAAGGGCCCTTAGTATAGAGAACTTTTTGAGAGCGAAGCCCTATTATATTACCTAACAAAGAGGTGTAATAAGTAGCAGATGATACTGAATTAACTTTATGGGCTTTAGGTTTTAATCTACATGGAAATCTTCAAGTACAGAAAGTTCATATTCATGTATGTGTGTCAGTGATATACTACACTCACAGGCTGTTTACAATCAGTGGAGAAGAAATAAAAACTTAGAGGTTCGCCGATGACATTGTAATTCTGTCAGAGACAGCAAAGGACTTAGAAGAGCAGTTGAACGGAATGGACAGTGTCTTGAAAGGAGGATATAAGATCAACATAAACAAAAGCAAAACGAGGATAATGGAATGTAGTCGAATTAAGTCGGGTGATGCTGAGGGAATCAGATTAGGAAATGAGACACTTATAGTAGTAAAGGAGTTTTCTTATTTGGGTAGCAAAATAACTGATGATGGTCGAAGTAGAGAGGATATAAAATGTAGACTGGCAATGGCAAGGGTCCGCAGCTCGTGGTCGTGCGGTAGCGTTCTCGCTTCCCGCGCCCGGGATTCCGGGTTAGATTCCCGGCGGGGTCAGGGATTTTCTCTGTCTCGTGATGACTGGGTGTTGTGTGAGGTCCTTAGGTTAGTTAAGTTTAAGTAGTTCTAAGTTCTAGGGGACTGATGACCATAGATGTTAAGTCCCATAGTGCTCAGAGCCATTTGAACCATTTTTGAGCAATGACAAGGGAAGAATTTCTAAAGAAGAGAAATTTGTTAACATCGAGTATAGATTTAAGTGTCAGGAAGTCGTTTCTGAAAGTATTTGTATAGAGTGTAGCCATGTATGGAACTGAAACATGGCCGATAAATAGTTTGGACAAGAAGAGAATAGAAGCTTTCGAAATGTGGTGCTACAGAAGATTGCTGAAGATTAGATGGGTAGATCACATAACTAATTAGAAAGTATTGAATAGAATTGGGGAGAAGAGGAGTTTGTGACACAACTTGACAAGAAGAAGGGACCGGTTGGTAGGACATGTTCTGAGGCATCAAGGGATCACAAAATTCAGCATTGGAGGGCAGCGTGGAGGGTAAAAATCGTAGATGGAGACCAAGAGATGAATACACTAAGCAGATTCAGAAGGATGTAGGTTGCAGTAGGTACTGGGAGAAGAAGAAGCTTGCACAGGATAGAGTAGCATGGAGAGATGCATCAAACCAGTCTCAGGACTGAAGACCACAACAACAATAACAACAAGCGTCCATATACGCAGCACGAATGTTACTGATTGTGTTGCACAAATCCAGTAGTACTATATATGTGGGCAGTATAGTTAGTAATATTATTGTTAAATACGTGGAAGTTATTAATGAATTTAAACCAGCAAGTAGCAATAATATACCACTGATAAATGAATATGATTTTCTGTTTTTTGCATCCAAAGATGGCGAAGTAGACGGAAACCAGCAATGAATAAAACTGTTCAATTAAAGAGCTGCACATGTTAGAATGTCATTCTAGAAACAAGCGGCGCTAGTGCAACTAGCACACCTTTTTACGAAGTGGTTTCTGAGATGGCAGTACAAGGTAAAGCTGTGAGCCAATGTAAAATTTTTGTGCTCGGAAGGAGAGCCAGCTAGGTTCTAAAATTTACTTTTTTAATTTTCTATTTATTAGTTTATTTTAACACTCTCTCTTCGGGAAACCTCTCATTTTAAGGGGCGATCAGACGTAGATCTATGCGTACGTTAATTGCCAATATCATACAAATCAAAACCAGTCAAAATTTGATACGTGATACTCTTTTCAAACAACGTGGACAGTTAACTATAAGAGCAGTGGTTACCTTTCTAAATTCCTAAAAATGTAGGTTATAATGACTAGAAGAGACTGAATCGCTAGGCACAAATTACAACATTTTACTGAAAACTGGTCTTGAAGCATTGATCGACGAAAGAATCTCAGGCTCTGGCTTAGATTATGTATCAAGGAGACCGATGATAATGTGGAATACAGAAATTATGCTTAAAATGATAGCCGTCAAGAGACACAAACGCTGATGACGACCGAAACAGTAACTTGTATCATACATACTTTAAGTAGATAGGTAGTTACAGGATCTACATACTTTAGATATTCCTCTATGCAAGTGTGAGCCATAGAGGAATTCCTGACACATTCCCAGACAAGAAGAGTCGCAGATGGCATATGTTGCTGAAGATCAGTCGCATAGTTAGCCTTCAGTTTATGCAGATGTCTAAACCCAAAAGGTGCAGCTGATGGATTAAGGCACGTTCATGCATTCATTCATTTATCCATTTATTTATTGAAGCTATCAGTTTACACAACCGGTTCTCTAGCTGCCTGCAACAGGTCTTATAAATACCTGTTACAAGGTATTGTGCAGGGTGTTCGAAACTCAATGTCAGAACAGTAGCCGGCCGCTGTGGCAGAGCGGTTCTAGGCGCTTCAGTCCGGAACCGCGCTGCTGCTACGGTCGCAGGTTCGAATCCTGCCTCGGGCATGGGTGTGAGTGATGTCCTTAGGTTAGTTAGGTTTAAGTAGTTGTAAGTCTAGGGGACTGATGACCTCAGATGTTAAGTCCCATAGTGATTAGAGCCATTTGAACCATTTTTGTCAAAACAGTAAACATGAGAACTAAATTGGATGCCGCATGAGCTATGAGCACCTGTTCATATTCGATACTGCAAAACGTATCTCTTCTACTGCAAGCTCTTTGGTTTCCATATTTTGAGGGGAGATGGATCAAATCAAGAAAAAATGGCCAGTAAATATACGCTCTCAGATTCACATCTCGAAAGCCATGGGCTCTTGTTCAACATAAGAGGTGTATTTCACAGTTTCGAAGGTCAACAAATGCTCATAGGTCTTAACGTGTCCTATTTTTACCGGATATATTTTACTTGTTTAGATCTATGCTACCCCCTCCAAAAATATGAAAAAAAGAGCTTGCAGTACAAGAGAGTTGTTTCACAGTATCGAAGATGAAGAGGTGCTCATAGTTCATAAGGTAGGCATTTTAGAGCCCATATTTATCAGACTTTCTTTCTTCTCTTTATATGATGAGTCCACTCTTGAAGTTTTGTTGAAACGATATTTAAAAGTAAATATGGTATTCTGATTACTAACTGGGATCCTTGCCGATGTCGGTTAAACTCGAGTTGCAGAACGCTTTGCACTGCTTGTTAATAGCTGCAGTTGCCCAGACAAAGCCCTATGTTTTTGTGGGGCCCAGTAGACCTCGAGTGGCTGTGTTTCACGTGGGTTGCCAGATTTTGAGTTAACTGGCCCACAGTATGAACGAAAATTATGAAATACAAGGGATAAGATCAAATTCAATCGGAAAAGAAGAATAACACTTATTCGTATGTAAAAAGTAAACCACTGAAATATCAGGTGCAGAAGAATATCTGAAAATACAAACAATTTCTTTTTATTTATTATTTTTGCAAACTAAACTACTCTTAGAAAACAAAACTGGTCATTTATTATGGAACTTTCATTGTGTGATGGCTACCTAGAAGACAAGCTACATACAGAAAAATATTAAACTGATTATATTACTGATAATAATAATAATAATAATAATAATAATAATAATAATAATGTCTATTCTTCTTCGAATGCCTCCGCCACCTTGTTCCATTTTAATCCATCTCGTCTTTCTGTCTCATTGTCAACAGTCCCTTAGGTTCCTTCATTAACAATTCTCAGCAAATCTGAAATTCAGAATAAAAATTTCCTCAAAGTGCTACACTTTGGTAGTAGAAAATGAATTACTTTCATTTCATCACAAGTTCCGTGAAGTGAGACGTCACAACGTTAGATCCTTTAAGAAGTAATTTCTGTATGGCTGAAACATGCCGAAATATTAATGAAATAAATATATGCTGATCACTCAAAGAAGCCAAAAACTTCGAAGCTACGAGGTGAAGGCTGTGCTCTGGCGCTCTCATATTTTCTACATTATATTTAGAACTACAGGAAAGAAGAAATTGTTTCGTCCAGTGATATAATACGGATACACGTTTTCCGCAGCCCTAGATAGGAAGTGAAAGTGTTTCATAGTGTACACACGACGATGTTGAAGGAAGCGGTGTTTGGTGTTTAACGTACGTCGATATCGAGGTCACTAGGGACGGAGCACAAGATCTGATTAGGGAAGGATGGAGAAGGAAAAAGGCCATGCCCTTCCGAAGGAACCATCCTATCATTTGCCTTAAACGATTTAGGGAAATCACGGAAAACCTATATCAAATTGGCCGGACGCGGGTTTGAACTGTCGTCCTGCCGTATGCGAGTCCAGCGTGTTAATCACTGCTCTCTCCCGCTCTGTACGAGGATCTTGACGCACAGGACGTTATTAAAAGTCCCCAGACCTTAGAGAGGTGTCTGAATAATTTAATTTTCCTGTCACGCCGTATCCGCGTTGGTTTTGTAATAAATTACTAGCTGGTGGTTTAGCAGAATCAACAGATTCATTAAGGCGTAACACATGCCCAGTCTACCATCGTATCGTTCTCTCTTTGGTAGAATGGAGTATGACAAATCATATTCGACTGTTTACACCTCTTACCAATATATATTGTCTTCCTTCTCACTCAGAGAAAAAAGACTGCAGATTGTTATTCTTGTTGCGTCTGCGATGAGCAACAATGACTCATTTATTAGAGCAGGAATCAACAGATTCATTAAGGCGTAACACATGCCCAGTCTACCATCGTATCGTTCTCTCTTTGGTAGAATGGAGTATGACAAATCATATTCGACTGTTTACACCTCTTACCAATATATATTGTCTTCCTTCTCACTCAGAGAAAAAAGACTGCAGATTGTTATTCTTGTTGCGTCCGCGATGAGCAACAATGACTCATTTATTAGAGCAGGAAGAAAATGAGTGCGTTGTGACAATGAAATTGTCCTTTTTCTCCGTTGGTACATAAAGTTAAAATTAAGGAGTCACATCTGGAGTCAACTTGAGGTGCAGGAGAGTTTTGTTTACGCTTGCTGAAGTAGTCGTCCTGTGTATGTTTAGCGTAAATGGATAAAATAGAATCGTGAACTGTCATATAATTTTCTGCGTTGGAGACATTACCGCCAATCGAAATTTCTTCAAACCTATGGTAGTTCGTAATGCAGTTTGGAAATGTGATGCTGAATACAAACGTAGCCATGTCCCTCTTGAATCTCTTGAAGAGAGTTGACGCAAGAGACATTGCAAAGCTGCAACCACAGGCGACAACTGATTAATGATTTAGAAAGTAACTAACGCTGCAGTAGTAACAAAAAAAGACAACAGTATATTTTTAATGAACAATTCCCTATGAGAAAGATTTGTGGGAGGTGCTTACACCGTCTGTTGAATACTGACTTAGATTAAATACAAAAAAAGTTACTCTTATATTTTCCACACTTTCAAAATTAATTCAACTGATTATGTCCGTATTTATGGGTGAGACATCACGTTACAACCAAAACGATACACCAGCCAAAGCAGTGAGTGGAAGCAGGTAGGCTTTACCCTAAAGACAAACAGTAATTGCCATTCTCTTCTGAGGTATGAAAAGAATTCTTCCAAATCGTTACTTTGAAAAGGGTAAGACAATAACTGACAAATATTACAAAAGGATTCTGAACCAGCTAGATAAAAATGGTGAGATCACGACATGAATCTTGAACTGTAAAAAGTGAAAGAAGAATGAAAAAATAAAGGAAGAAACAAATATAACCTTCGTCAGAACAATGTCCCTGATAACAAAGATGCTTAGGAAAGAGGAACCTAAGACTTAAATTTTGAGTATATATCATCAGAAATGGCAGCCGAAGACTTCCGGCATAAAAAGTCACCTTCCGTCTTCTAATTACCTTGACAAAGAGAGCGGGGGAGCGGACACAGGTTCAGGGCACTTTCTTGCCCTTGGGGTGGGAAACAGCTTTTAAAAGGTGGAAGATAAAGCAATAATCAACGGCATGAGGATGCAGAAGGCAGTGGAAACCACTACATTGAAGATACATAATGTGTTCCACAGGACATGTGGTCTGTAGCCGAAAAAATGTCATGATAAACTCTCCGCTGGCAAAAGATGTCGGACTACTTTGCCACCGCCATTCGGATCACCGGAAGGGGACTGCCTAGGGAGAGGTGATTAATGAGAAAAACATTGAATAACCAACGAGAGGATAACATTCTACTAGTCGTGGCATGGTTGGTTCAAGTGGCTCTAAGCACTATGGGACTTTACTTCTGAGGTCATCAGTCCCCTAGACGTAGAACTACTTAAACCTAACTAACCTAAGGACATCACACACATCCATGCCCGAGGCAGGATTCGAACCTGCGACCGTAGCAGCAGCGTGGTTCCGGACTGAAGTGCCTAAAACCGCTCAGCCGGCGGGGGGCATGGTATGTCGGAGGTTTAAACATAGTGCGGAACCTAGATACTCTGAAAAGGAAAATGCAGAAGCTAAATATTGGTGTAATTGGAAGTCACTGAAGTGAAATGGAAAGAAGACAAGGATTTTTGGCGAGATTAGTATTGCATAACACAAACAGCAGCAGAAAATGGTATAACTGGAGTGGGATTCGCTATGAATATGAAGGTAGAACAGAGAGTGAGTTACTGTAAACAGTTCAGTGATAGAGTTGTTCTCATCAGAATATATAGGAAACTGAGACCGACAACAATGGCATACATGCCGACGTTGCTAGCAGTGGATGAAGAGATAGAGAAAGTATAAGACGATGTCGAACAGGTAGTTTCAATGCAGAGAGGGAGATGAAAATCTAATACTCATGGGGAACTGTAGTGCGCTTGTAGGGTAGGGACTAGAAGAAATGGTTACGGGAGAATATGGGATTTAACGTAGGAATCAGAGACGTGAAAGATTAATAGAATTCTCTGTTCAAAAATCACAAAACGAAAAGGAGTATTTGAAAAAGGCGGGAGATACGGGAAATTCCAGTTAGGTTACATCATGGTCAGTCAGAGATTTCGAAATCAGGTATTGGATTGTAAGGCATAACGAGCAGCAGACATAGCTCAGATCACATTTTAGTAATGATGAAGAGTAGGCTGAAGGTGAAGAGACTAGTCAGGAAGAATCAATGTGCAAAGAAAAGAGGTGCGGACATACAAACGAAAGGAGAGATACGCTTGAAGTTCTCTGAGGCTATAGATACTGGGATAATGAGTATATCGTTAGCCACTTTAGTTGGAGAGGAATGGACATCTCTAGAAAGGTCCATCACACAAGTTGGGGAGAGAAACGTAAGTAAAAGAAAGGTAACTGCAAGGAAACCATGAGTAATAGAACAAATACTTCAGCTGATCGACGAAAGAAGGAAGTACAAAAATGTTCAGGGAAATCCAGGAATACAGAAAAATAAGTCACTTAGGAATGAAATAAACAAGAAGCGCGGGGAAGCTAAGGTGAAATAGGAAATGTGAAGAAATAAAAAAAATTCTGTCGGAAAGACTGACTCAGCATATAGAAAAGTCAAAACAATCTTCGGTGAAATTAGAAGCAAGAGCGGGAATCTTAAGAATGCAATGGGATTTTCACTGTTGGAAAGGAGAGAGAGCGAATAGGTGAAGAGAGTGTGCGCTGAAGTCCTCTATGAGGGGGCGGACTTGGCTGATAACGGGATAGAGGAAGAAACGGAAGTCGACTGTGATGAGACAGGGGATTCAGCATTAGAATCATAATTTAAAATATCTCTGGATGACTTAAGATCAAATAAGGTAGAAGCGGTTGGTAAAATTCTATCACAATTTCTAAAATCATTGCGGAAAAAAGGCAACGAAAGGAATAATGACTTGGCTGTGTAGAGTGTATGAGTCTGGCGATACACCATCAGACTTTCCGAAAAGATATCATCCTCACAATCCCAGTATTGCAAGAGCCGTCAAGTGTGAGAATTATCCCACAATCAGTTTAATAGCTCATGCATCCAAGTTGCTGACAAGGTTAATATACAGGAGAATGGAAAAGAAAATTGAGGATGTGTTATATGACTATCAGTTTGGATTTAGGAAAGGTAAAGCAACCAAAGGGGCAGTTGTGACGTTGTGGCTGGTAAAGAAAGCAAGACTGAAGAAAAGTTAAGACATGGTCATAGGATCTGCCGACCTGGAAAAATCCTTCGACAGCGTAAAATGGTGCAAGATTTTCGAAATTCTCAGAAAAATAGGAGTAAGTCACAGGGAAACACGGGTAATATACAAAATGTACAAAAAGCAAGAGGGGATAATAAGATTGGAAGACGAAGAACCAAGCTTTCGTATTTAAAGGGATGTGGGACTGGGACGTCGTCTTTCGCCACTACTGTTCAATTTGTACATCGAAGAAGCAATGACGGAAATGAAAGAAAGGTTCAAAGCTGGGATTAAAATTAAGAGTGAAAGGATGTCAAGGATAAAATTGGCTGATGACAATGCTATTCGCAGTGAAAGCGAAGAAGAATTGTAGGCGCTGTTGAATGGAATGAACGACGTAATGAATACAGAATATGCTATAAAAGCTAATCGAGCTAATCGGGGAAGACAAAAGTAATGAGAAGTAGCAGAAATGAGAACAACGAGAGACTTAATATCAAAATTTGGGATCACAGAGCAGACGAAGTTAATGGATTCATCTATTTAGGCAGCAAAACAACCCATGACGGACGGAGCAGCCAGGCCATAAAACGCAGACTGGCACTGGCAAAAAAGGCATTCCTGGCCAGGAGCAGTCTACTAATATCAAACATAGCCTTAATTTGAGGAAGATATTTATAATAATATACGTTTGCAGCACAGTGTTGTATGGTAGTGAAACATTGTGGGAAACCAGAACAGAAGAGAATCCAAGTATTTGAAATGTGTTGTTACAGAAGAATGTTGAAAACATGGGGGCCGTTAAGGTAAAGAATGAGGAGTTTATCCGCAGAATTGGCAAGGAAAAGAACGTATGGAAAACATTGACAAGACGAAGGGATAGGATGATAGGACATCTGTAAAGACATCGTGTTACTAGAGGGCGCTGTAGAGGGTAAAAACTGTACCGAAAGACAGCGATTCGAATAAATCCAGCAAATAATTGAGGACGTAGCCTGTAGTTGCTAGTCTGAGATGAAGAGGTTGGTGCAGGAGAGGAATTCGTGGTGACTGCATCAAACCAGTCATAAGACTGATGACTCAAAAGCATCGAAAATGCAATTTCGTAGATCATCTAACCAATTAATTAGATGAACTTTGGCCTATTCCTATACGAAAAGAAATTTCTGGGTGTAAAACGTTTTGAGTATAGTGAGCATGTTATTCAGCCATAGATGTGTTCTTACAGACTCGTACTTAGATACGGAATGCACTCATTATAAAGATAAGATCTGAAAGGGTATACGTCGAAACTTGACAAAGAAATTTTCACCGAATACACCCCACAAACCGATGCTAGAGTGACGTAACATGTAGAACATAAATTGCCTCTTCATTATTACCAGCAGTAGGAACAGTATTGATCATAATTTGTTTCTTCCTGAGGGAAACATGGCAGACAGGCAGCGGAATGTTTCCTCTCACAGCTGCGCTTTCCTACAAATGCATATGTGAGAGGGTACTTGACCAGTACCCAGTTTTCATGTAGGATGGCAATTCCAAAAGCGTTGTCATCTACGTGCTACACGCTTCACAAAGTGTGTCTACCAGTGATGGATTCACAAGTAAACACCGGTTTTGACTTCTAATTCCTGAGCACTTGCAAATGTGGTCATGGCGCAAAATGTAGTCTGTCTGATAAAAGAAATCAAACACCCAGAAGGGGAGGTAAGAACGTAATGAAACTTCATGGGTCGAGAGACAATGTGATGTTAATTCAATGACCGTAAAATCGAGTCAAGTTTACGAAGAACTTGACAGTGCGAGCCCTCATATGAGTATGTCATTACACTCCATTTGGTTTGGACGGATGCACTCTTCGGTTGGGAAAGTCGTCTTCAAGCAGCAGGATACCCTAGGCAAGCTGGTTCACAACTGTTGGAACTCGTCCTTGATATCGCGGGTACTGACACGAGGGCGTGCTGGTCCGACATATGTTCTGTTGGAGACTGTCCTTGCCAGCTACGAAAGTACCTCAGCATCTCGCAGACAGTTCATAGGGTCACGTACCATGGGTACAAGAGCATTGTCCTGCTGATACCACGATACTGTCGCATGAGAGGTAACATGTGAGGACGCAAGATGTCCCTTACCGCACCGTTAGGTCGTCAGAGTTCCCTCAATCACAATCAGCCACGATCCTTAGTCATACATGCTGTGGGTAGTCCTAGCGCCTACAGTAGCAGCAACCACCAATACATCCGAGGTCGGCGGTCGCATAACTCGTAGGCGCCAGCCTTCCTACTGATCGCAACTCGGGTGTGATGCGCCCAGACATTTGAGCACAGCGTCAAGAAGGAAGCGGTCGACCTTTAGTAACGACCGAACGTACTGTCCGAGCAATCGTCAGAGAAGGACTGAGAGCCATGGATTCATGGTTATCATCAATCTGACGTGCATCTGATGCTCAGTGACCACAAAGATCATTAATAGGCGGCTCACGGAGAGGGATCTGAGCTCTTTGCACCGACTGCGACTGACCTCTGTACATCAACAAGCCCGTTTGCAGTGGTGCCATACACATTCGGCCTGGAATCTTACTCACTGGAGTGGAATTGTCATCAGTGCTGAGTCCCACTTCGAACTGACGAGCGAAGACTCTCTGGATAGCCGGGAGATACCAACCTGACTACCGCCCGCCGTGCCGTCGGACAACCGGGTGTAATGGTCTGGACTGCCATTTCTTTTCATAGAAGGAGCCCTTTGGTTGTCATCCGCAGAACCCTAATAGCACAGCGCTACATCTGGGATATTCCGCGCCCCGTTTTGTTGCCCTTCATAGCAAGCCATCCTGGGATTACATTTCAGCGACAGTTTTTATTGTTTGTCTTCGTGCTGGCGAAAATCTACCTTGGCCAGTAAGGTCGTTGGATCTCTTGCCAATTGACAACATTTGAGGCAGATCGTAAATTTCTAACATGCCAGTGGGGTGGAATTGGGACTATATGCTTCACTAGGACATCCATTAACTTTATCAATCAATGCCAATCCGAATAACTGCTCGCATAAGGGCCTGAGGTGGACCAACCAACGCGTTACTGACTTGCTCTCTTTGTAAAGTTCTTTCTCTTGAACAAATTATCCAGTTTTTTTTTCTGAAATTGTAATCATCTGCTTGTCTGTACATGTAGATCTACCTTTTTCCGTCCCATTCGCATGATTCCTTCATCATGCTTAGGGATCTTTTTTTCCGGATATAATCTATTTAGTCAGCTCCTGATACACTACACGCTACAAATTATAGTGGATACGACTCATTTTAGTAAAGGAAAGAGGTATTCAATCGCACACACACGCACACACATGACTTTCATTCCAAGTATTTCCATACAATTCAACAAATTGATGTATGTATGTTTCACATCTCCTCCAAAACAACAGAACCGAATTCGACCAAACTTGGTGCATATATCACTTAATGTCTGGGAAACATCACTGTGGATAGTAACCACCTACCTATCAAAGGGGTGGAGGAGTGAATGAAAAACCAGTGCAGCCCACAACGCTCGATGGCCAGAGTCATCCAGTACTTGAGAATGAGAGCGCTTAGTGGCTTGAAATAAATTTTAAACACAATTTCAAATCCTTAGGAAACTTTTTCTTACTGACAGTCTCCAAAGAACGGTCGAGGGAAAAAAGTTTATCGCCTGCTACATTTTCGCTGTTCACGCCGTAAAACTGCCGCATGAATCAAGGCGTTTTAATTTATTACTTCCTTACTACTAAAAGCATTCATGACACATTTTGCAGAAAGTACTCACATATACCACTGAATGCACCAGAAAAATTATATCACTATGCGGCACACAGCTCATGAGATCCGTCGTCGTAAACATTGAGAGATGTGACATACTGCCGCATCGTACATGATGTTTACATTTATTACTTCCTCCCTACTCACTCTAATCTCAACACGTTTGGCACACAAACTCCGCATATGCTGCTGAATGTACATACAAAAATATATTAGTGTATGCCACCTAGTCACAAGATACGACATCACAAACACTGAAATGTGTGAAAAACTGCTGCATAATGCGTTATGTTTTTATTTATTACTTTTTTACTATTATCTCTATACACTACGCAATTCGCAGACGGCAGACACATATACCACTGGATGTACTTGCAAAATTATATCATTGTTCGACATCAAGTTCAGAATATACGATGTCGTAAGCGTTGAGCTGCTTGAAAGCTACACTGCAGGCGAAATTCGCTAGGGACAGAAGTGAAAAATGTGAACAAATATGTTTTAAACATGTTAAATATATGCGAAATATATTTGAGATGTGCATATACAGGCAATTAACATGCAAAAAATTCATCCTGAACCCGTGGAACTATTTCAGCCAAATTGGGTATACATATTAGCTACAATCTGGAAAGAAATACTGTCGGGTAAGGACCAATAGCCTCCTATTGGGGTCAGAACGATAACGTGGGTGAGGGGAGGAAGAAATGGACAGAGAGGGGGCATAGATTAGATCGACGTAGATAGGGCATATGAGGGGATGAACAGAGAGGGGGCACGGGAAGTGGACAGAGGGGGGAGAAGGAGAGAGAAAAGGAAAAGAGATAGAAAGAGACACAGGGGAGGAAGAGATGGGGAAAGAAAGGAGGGAGGAGGATATGGACGAGAGGAGGAGGACGAAAAGGACAAAGAAAGCATAGAAGAGGAAATGGACCAAGAGAGGAGAGAATAGGTGATAGACAGAGAAAGGAAAGAGAAGGAGATGAGCTGCGAGAGAGGGAAGGAGGGAAGCTTGGTAGTACAGGTGGACCCAGTTAGGTGCAACATGCGGACTTTGCTCCCATTCACGTGTGTGGGACACTAATAGGCGGTTGAAAGGAATCGGCACTCCGTTCCTTACGTTCCGGTCCAGAGGATG
Organism: Schistocerca americana; assembly: GCF_021461395.2. Lineage (NCBI taxonomy): Eukaryota > Metazoa > Arthropoda > Insecta > Orthoptera > Acrididae > Schistocerca > Schistocerca americana. The sequence continues at coordinate 37,815,788 of NC_060120.1, forward strand.
GATCTGTGGAGTTTTCTGAGAAGCAGTCAGACTGCTACAGAGCTCCAAATAGCGTATAACAACTCAACCATACAGTACTGGTACCTAAATATGAGGACACTAATTAAGATACCGGTTATCCATAACTTCGTAACTGGATGGCAAAGCGAACTCACAAATACCGCATTTTAAAAAGGGCAGAAGCGTTTCAGCTGGTTGAGATCAGGTGTTGGGACAGAATTCCACCTTTTCAATGGGAAGGAGAGATAGTGGCACCAGTTTTCTGGTCACCAGACCTTGCACCAATGTTCTGGGTTAAATTCCAAACCTTGCACAGAGTACCACGTACTGGGGAAACGCGACACCCTTGAAAGTGATCTGCTGGTCGCATGGGGACCTCAAACACGACGTCCCTCTTGGTGCTGTTCGATAGTAGACGTGTTGGTACCTTGGTTTAACGTCTCTATTCTCTCTCTCGTCGTCATCAACATAAACACGAATTACACTAAGGACGAACTCATCACTCAGCTAGGCTAAACAGTCACGTTTCACGTAGGACAGTTGCCTAGTGGCTAGAATTAAAAAAATCATTGCATTTGATTTGGCTGAAGCCTTAGGACAGATCACAGCCAAAAACGCCGTGCGGTATTTATGTTTGTTAATATCATGGTCGTAAAATATTGTAAGAGGATGATTCACATCAAAACTATCAACATTTATTGTTGTAGTAAGACATAATACTACAATTACAGATATAGAATTTTTTAATAGTATCTTTAGCCTATAATGCAACCATTTCATCGCTTCGGAACTCCACCAGTAAATCGTGGAAATAATTGTTTTCGTTGTAACCGCAGCCACTCGTGCGCCGTGGTTTTCAACTCTCCATCACCTCTGAAACACTTGGCTCCCAACGCTTCCTTGAGTCGTCCGAACAATGGATTCGGAGTTATGTGAGTAAAGTAGGAGTTCAAGACACTCAAATTCCATTCCTGTATTGTTGTTACGCTGGGACGGTTGCAGGTAAACATCTGCAGACAGAAGACCTCGTCGTTTACCCTGACCGCAGGGAGAATATGATTTAGTATCAGATTTGTATATGAGTTATTGGTCACTCATAATCCCATTTCGATGTAATCCTCCAGAATAACCCCTTTTTCATCCTAAAAGGAAGTAGATGTGAGTCCCATGTCGCGTCGAGTTGTTGCCCTATGCTGGGCATAAGCAGGATCAAAAGGACACGATATTAGGAGGAATCCCATGTCTTTGTCTACGTGTAAATTATTCGCACCATTCTTGAACTTACTCCAGGGACACACACGAATCACCGTTCAGTGCTTTGATCCTACGGTGAATTTTCACAGTCTTAACAGCTTCACTACTCAAAAACGTTGTCACAAATTAGGTCTGCAACGCTGTGCGAGTCGACTATGCACTAAAATAGCTGCCTTTTCCCGTGATGCAACAACAACTGTTGGTAGTCTGTCAAAACTACTCCTTAAATAGATAAGTACATTTACTGTATAAAAGTGATCTTTTGCTTTGTTACTACACGTTGCAATCATTAGTAACTGAATATCTACATTCAATTTGATGTATTGCAGACATCGCCCCCTTTCCTAAAAGGATCATCGTCAGGTGACCAAATATGTAATAAAATGCAGCTCTTGGTGTTTGCAACACGTCCTTTCAGAAGTATACACTGATTGCCAGGCATGATATTCAGTAAGACTTGATTTGTTGCTGCTTATACACTCCTGGAAATGGAAAAAAGAACACATTGACACCGGTGTGTCAGACCCACCATACTTGCTCCGGACACTGCGAGAGGGCTGTACAAGCAATGATCACACGCACGGCACAGCGGACACACCAGGAACCGCGGTGTTGGCCGTCGAATGGCGCTAGCTGCGCAGCATTTGTGCACCGCCGCCGTCAGTGTCAGCCAGTTTGCCGTGGCATACGGAGCTCCATCGCAGTCTTTAACACTGGTAGCATCCCGCGACAGCGTGGACGTGAACCGTATGTGCAGTTGACGGACTTTGAGCGAGGGCGTATAGTGGGCATGCGGGAGGCCGGGTGGACGTACCGCTGAATTGCTCAACACGTGGGGCGTGAGGTCTCCACAGTACATCGATGTTGTCGCCAGTGGTCGGCGGAAGGTGCACGTGCCCGTCGACCTGGGACCGGACCGCAGCGACGCACGGATGCACGCCAAGACCGTAGGATTCTACGCAGTGCCGTAGGGGACCGCACCGCCACTTCCCAGCAAATTAGGGACACTGTTGCTCCTGGGGTATCGGCGAGGACCATTCGCAACCGTCTCCATGAAGCTGGGCTACGGTCCCGCACACCGTTAGGCCGTCTTCCGCTCACGCCCCAACATCGTGCAGCCCGCCTCCAGTGGTGTCGCGACAGGCGTGAATGGAGGGACGAATGGAGACGTGTCGTCTTCAGCGATGAGAGTCGCTTCTGCCTTGGTGCCAATGATGGTCGTATGCGTGTTTGGCGCCGTGCAGGTGAGCGCCACAATCAGGACTGCATACGACCGAGGCACACAGGGCCAACACCCGGCATCATGGTGTGGGGAGCGATCTCCTACACTGGCCGTACACCACTGGTGATCGTCGAGGGGACACTGAATAGTGCACGGTACATCCAAACCGTCATCGAACCCATCGTTCTACCATTCCTAGACCGGCAAGGGAACTTGCTGTTCCAACAGGACAATGCACGTCCGCATGTATCCCGTGCCACCCAACGTGCTCTAGAAGGTGTAAGTCAACTACCCTGGCCAGCAAGATCTCCGGATCTGTCCCCCATTGAGCATGTTTGGGACTGGATGAAGCGTCGTCTCACGCGGTCTGCACGTCCAGCACGAACGCTGGTCCAACTGAGGCGCCAGGTGGAAATGGCATGGCAAGCCGTTCCACAGGACTACATCCAGCATCTCTACGATCGTCTCCATGGGAGAATAGCAGCCTGCATTGCTGCGAAAGGTGGATATACACTGTACTAGTGCCGACATTGTGCATGCTCTGTTGCCTGTGTCTATGTGCCTGTGGTTCTGTCAGTGTGGTCATGTGATGTATCTGACCCCAGGAATGTGTCAATAAAGTTTCCCCTTCCTGGGACAATGAATTCACGGTGTTCTTATTTCAATTTCCAGGAGTGTATTTGTCTAAATGATGGCATTTTCACCACCTTAGTCTTTCAAGCTTGAACGGGACTGACCTTTTAATGCAAAATTGCTACGAATACACTCTATTTGAAGGAGAACGTGAAATTGGCTGAAATGTGGATAATACGATCACACTGTTCGAGGAAAAAATGTTTACTGGTTTAAGGATGGTGCACACAGATCGGTGAAAGTGAAATGTGATCAGCGCAGGTGGTCACTACAGTGAAAGCTGGGCGTGGCTAACAGTTCATCCTTGCAAACCGACGAGCACCAGAGCATTAAAACGGCAGCATAGGTGAGCTCCACGTTTTTCAACACTGAGACATCTCCCCATCAGCGTGAATACTTTTTCAAAGTGTGTGCGTAACCTACTCAGTCGATTTTTAACCGAATGTGACTCTTTGCTGCAGATTTATTATCACGTGTATTGCGTTATTTTGATACTGAGGTTAGATAACACTGAATGACTGATGTGATAAAACAGCGAAAAATATTTAGTGCAATTTTCGATATCTTCCTCAGTTCTTTGACGTTTATGTATATTTATTTCAAGAATAATTTCATGATAGTTACTTTGTAAAAGTATAACTCGTAAGATTTTCGTTTGATTTGCGTCTAGAAAATTAACCCTTTACACTTTAAATGACAGTGGCACTAATTTTGGTACTAGCTTTTAACAATCACAGTTTTTCACTACGTGTATAATTCGCATATTTTGCCCTCTTTGTATTTTTTCTTGTTTACTGCGATTGAGAGCTACAACAGTTTTGACTAGAGAGACCAATTTCATGACATGAATTACAATTTTGATTAAACAAAATGAATTTATTAAAATTTTTATTTTACAGTTTATTGTTTAAAATATAATTGGATTTTGCATTAATTTATCACGATTTTCATTAATAATAAAGCCACAAAACTGTAAAGTTACATTCTTATGGAAGACAAAGGGAAGCAAGGAACATTCCGTTTACAATTTAACAACGATACTTCCAAAATAAAATTTATTTTAAAAACAATTTCGTGTAACCGCAGAAACAAGAACATGAGAGTGCAAAAAGTTACAAAAAGATGGTAATTACAAAATTCTGTTGAGTATGTACAAAAATAAATAACAAACATATTAACAACATCATAAAGTCCTTTACATGGACGGTGGTCTGTTTGGATGCAAACTCAGGAGAGATTTTCCGTCTGTGTATTAGCTATTACTGTAGTACATATCTAACGTACTACTGTTCACTCCAAGTTAAATGTATTGGCGCATGGCAGCAAAACAAGTGACTGACGTAAGTTTATTTAAAATAGAATAGTTTTTCCACTTTCAATAATTAAACAACTATAACGCTTTACAAGCGTACATTCTATTCTTTTGACGTGTGCTAAGGCCTATATGGTAAGCCTACCATAAAAATACACGGATCTCTTTGGCACAGGAAATAAGAGTGAAGTATGAAAAGATCGAACGAAATCTTTAATATGCTTTTCTGCCACTTTAGAAAGATGGTGCCAACATTATGGGTTGAAACGTCGCTAGAATCATGACAGTTAATGATGATTAATTCACAAGCTGCTCTCCGAATCGGTCAGCAGTGTTCTGAAAAAGAATAAACTGACGGTTTAAAAATGCATTGGGCCACTGCAGAAATGACCAGTAAAAAGCTGTAGACATCGAGGAACAACTGCTACATTCTGTTAAAGATACTTTTCCATTATTATTTTTATTTTACGTTCTTGGATATAATTATCTCTAGATGACTAAGTGTAAGGAAATGTAACATTTTAGACACTGCAATGAAGTGTCAAGTAAGTAATATCTAAGTCTGAACTTCTGGAAGAAAGAGATACCGTGAGAGATTCGTTGGTTTAGCTTAAACAGGCAGTTGCGTGTTTCATTTAATGTGAGCACAGGGATTCGTAACTGTTTATACAAGTAAGAAGCACTTGTTGATTTGTGCATATAAAGAAAATTCGAAGGAATACGGTCCGATGCCGTTAATCATTACGGCTAGTTTTAGAACTCTAATTCAAGCGATTTTACCATCAAATTCGTAGCTACAGAATCCGATTTTGCAGTACAGAATTGTATATTGCACATAAACGTTATTATACACTAGCAAACCCTACATGGTTAGGTAAAGTTATATGATAGCTATTGTCGTTTAAACTTAATATTGACATTTGTCTCTTCAGTGTCTGAGAAGAGAGGGAAGAAAAAAGTAACAAACTGTGACCATAGCTCGAATTATGTAAAAGTTTGTCTCGATACAGAATCTGAAATACAGATTTCATTTAGTCGAAATATCTCATAATTTCACAATCATTTTGAATGTGAACCTCAGTTGCTGTTCCTATGGTGGGAGAAAACTTACTGCTATGTGTGTATTATTCAGTAAGATTTAAGTTAAATGTGATAAAAACATTGTGTACATAAGCTGTTATGACCAGTCATCAACTATCTGAAAACTGCAATGAAGTCAAGTAATGTCAGGAAGCAGGTCAGAGAGTAATACGACATCTATTTAATAGGGGACTTTCATTTTGCTGGTCGACAGACAACTGAAAAGTTCTGCGTTTGCAGCTGACTGACGCTCGTAGGAACATGATTATATGATAATACTGCTGCAGTACAGATATTCCGTTACAGTTAAATTGAGTAAGTGAGTAAATAAGAACACAGGTAATTTTCCAGTTTTTTCGTGATACTTCTCAGACAAATTTTGCGGGAGGAGAGATGAAAAGCCAAAAGTTTTGGAAAGCGGTAACGAGACGAGGCTGGAGTGGAGAACGACGCAACCGTCCGAGCAACAGGTGACCTCTGCGAGTGGTCCGGTGGCGGGCGCTCTAGAAGCCGTCGAAGACGAGGGTGTTGTTGAGGAGTCCGGGGCCGAAGTAGGGCCCGACGGTGGGCGCGAGGCGGATGCGCAGGATGCGCATGTTGATCTCGTGCGGGTTGTAGGTGCGCCGGAAGAACTTCTGGAAGCGCGAAGACAGCATCCACACGTTGTAGTCGTCGCGCGGCGCCAGGATCAGCTCCGACGAGAACTGGATCAGGTCAGGGCTGCAACAGCGACAGCAGCGCGCCCTTAGCACTCTGACCGTGCACACCACTGCATACAAAGACTCTACACAAAGTTGCCTCCAAAAAATAAACACACCGTACAAAAAAGTAGTCGCCTGGGATACAGACCGTGGAAAACAGCCCCTGGCTTTGGTAATCGCTTCGTTTCTAGAGGAGAAAACTCCATACATAGCCGAAGATAGTTTTAGATAATTACACTACTGGCCATTAAAATTGCTACACCCAGAAGAAATGAAGATGATAAACGGGTATTCACTGGACAAAGATATTATACTAGAACTGACATGTGATTTCATTTTCACGCAGTTTGGGTGCACAGATCCTGAGAAATCAGTACACAGAACAACCAACTCTGGCCGTAATAACGGCCTCGATACGCCTGGGCATTAAGTCAAACAGAGCTTGGATGGCGTGTACAGGTACAGCTGCCCATGCAGCTTCAAAACGATACCACAGTTCACCAAGAGTAGTGACTGGCGCATTGTGACGAGCCAGTTGTTCGGCCACCACTGGCCAGACGTTTTCAATTGGTGAGAGATCTGGAGAATGTGCTGGCCAGGGCAGCAGTCGAACAATTTCTGTACCCAGAAAGGCCCGTACAGGTCGTGCATTATCCTGTTGAATTGTGGGGTTTCGCAGTGATCGAATGAAGGGTAGAGCCACGGGTCGTAACACATCTGAAATATAACGTCCACTGTTCAAAGTGTCGTCAATACGAACAGGAGGTGACCGAGACGTGTAACCAATAACATCCCATACCATCACGCCGGGTGATATGGCGATGACGAATACACCCTTCCAATGTGCGTTCACCACGATGTCGACAAACATGGATGCGAACATCACGATGCTGTAAACAGAACCTGGATTCATCCGAAAAATGACTTTTCGCCATTCGTCATTGAGTACACCATCGCAGGCGCTCCCGTCTGTGATGCAGCGTCAAGGGTAACCGCAGCCATGGTCTCCGAGCTGATAGTCCATGCTGCTGCAAACGTCGTCGAACTGTTCGTACAAATGGTTGTCTTGCAAACGTCCCTATCTGTTGACTCATGTATCGAGACGTGGCTGCACGATCCGTTACAGCCATGCGGATAAGATGCCAGTCATCTCGACTGCTAGTGATACGAGGCCTTTGGGATCCAGAATGGCGTTCCGTATTACCGTCCTGAACCCACCGATTCCATATTCTGCTGACAGTCATTGGATCTCGATCAACGCGAGCAGCAATGTCGCGATACAATAGACCGCAATAGCGATAGGCTACAATCCGAGCTTTATCAAAGTCGGAAACGTGATGGTACGCATTTCTCCTCCTTACACGAGGCATCACAACGGCGTTTCACCAGGAAACGCCGGTCAACTGATGTTTGTGTATGAGAAATCGGTTGGAAACTTTGCTCATGTCAGCACGTTGTAGGTGTCGCCACCGGCGCCAAGCTTGTGTGAATGCTCTGAAAATCTAATCATTTGCATATCACAGCATCTTCTTCCTGTCGGTTAAATTTCGCGTCTGAAGCACGTCATCTTCGTGGTGTAGCAATTTTAATGGCCAGTAGTGTATATCCTTTAGACCTAAGACATTGCAAGGATCTTGATTCCTGTGTTACATCTTTGTTATACACCTTCAGTATTACTGAGTGTATCAACAGGGGATCTCAAATTGATTCCACACTTCTAGATTTCCAGAAGGTTCTTGATACCGTTCCGCACAAGCGGCTTCGAATGAAATTGTGCGCCTATGTAGTGTTGTCATTGCTGTGCCGTCAGAAAGGCCACAGCTCGTAGTAACTGACGGCAAGTCATCGAGTAAAACAAAATTGATAGCTGGCGCTCCCCAGGAAATTATTACAGGCTCTTTGCTGTTCCTAATGTATGAAAACGATGTAGGAGACAATTTGAGCAGCCTTTTTAGATTGTTTGCAGATGATGGTGTTATTTGCCGTCCATCGAAGTCATCAGAACACCAAATCTAATCACAAAACTACACTCCTGGAAATTGAAATAAGAACACCGTGAATTCATTGTCCCAGGAAGGGGAAACTTTATTGACACATTCCTGGGGTCAGATACATCACATGATCACACTGACAGAACCACAGGCACATAGACACAGGCAACAGAGCAAGCACAATGTCGGCACTAGTACAGTGTATATCCACCTTTCGCAGCAATGCAGGCTGCTATTCTCCCATGGAGACGATCGTAGAGATGCTGGATGTAGTCCTGTGGAACGGCTTGCCATGCCATTTCCACCTGGCGCCTCAGTTGGACCAGCGTTCGTGCTGGACGTGCAGACCGCGTGAGACGACGCTTCATCCAGTCCCAAACATGCTCAATGGGGGACAGATCCGGAGATCTTGCTGGCCAGGGTAGTTGACTTACACCTTCTAGAGCACGTTGGGTGGCACGGGATACATGCGGACGTGCATTGTCCTGTTGGAACAGCAAGTTCCCTTGCCGGTCTAGGAATGGTAGAACGATGGGTTCGATGACGGTTTGGATGCACCGTGCACTATTCAGTGTTCCCTCGACGATCACCAGTGGTGTACGGCCAGTGTAGGAGATCGCTCCCCACACCATCATGCCGGGTGTTGGCCCTGTGTGCCTCGGTCGTATGTAGTCCTGATTGTGGCGCTCACCTGCACGGCGCCAAACACGCATACGACCATCATTGGCACCAAGGCAGAAGCGACTCTCATCGCTGAAGACGACACGTCTCCATTCGTCCCTCCATTCACGCCTGTCGCGACACCACTGGAGGCGGGCTGCACGATGTTGGGGCGTGAGCGGAAGACGGCCTAACGGTGTACGGGACCGTAGCCCAGCTTCATGGAGACGGTTGCGAATGGTCCTCGTCGATACCCCAGGAGCAACAGTGTCCCTAATTTGCTGGGAAGTGGCGGTGCGGTCCCCTACGGCACTGCGTAGGATCCTACGGTCTTGGCGTGCATCCGTGCGTCGCTGCGGTCCGGTGCCAGGTCGACGGGCACGTGCACCTTCCGCCGACCACTGGCGACAACATCGATGTACTGTGGAGACCTCACGCCCCACGTGTTGAGCAATTCGGCGGTACGTCCACCCGGCCTCCCGCATGCCCACTATACGCCCTCGCTCAAAGTCCGTCAACTGCACATACGGTTCACGTCCACGCTGTCGCGGCATGCTACCAGTGTTAAAGACTGCGATGGAGCTCCGTATGCCACGGCAAACTGGCTGACACTGACGGCGGCGGTGCACAAATGCTGCGCAGCTAGCGCCATTCGACGGCCAACACCGCGGTTCCTGGTGTGTCCGCTGTGCCGTGCGTGTGATCATTGCTTGTACAGCCCTCTCGCAGTGTCCGGAGCAAGTATGGTGGGTCTGACACACCGGTGTCAATGTGTTCTTTTTTCCATTTCCAGGAGTGTATTTAGAGAAGATATCTGTAAGGTGGGAAAAGTGGCAATGGAATCTAAATAATGAAAAGTGTGAGGTCATCCACAGGCGTACTTAAAGGAATCTGCTAAATTTCGGCTGCTGGGTAAATCACCATAAATTCAAAGACTTATTTCAATTAGATACTTGTGGAGTGCAGTTTCTATTAACTTAATTTGCAACGGTCACACGTTGTGCGGAAAGCGATCCAAAGAGTGTGTTTTATCGGGAGGACACCTACAAGATGCACTGGAGAGGCTGCCAACATTACGCTCGTTCGTCCTCTTCCGGAGTAGTGCAGTGCGACATGGGATCCATATCTGATAGTATTAATGCAGGATATCGAAAAAGTTCAAAGAAGGGGCGCTCGTTTCGTACTAGCGTGAAATGGTGTTGAGTGCTATTGACGAGGAAATCCATATTTCTGGATTTCCGGAAGGCTTTTGACACTGTACCACACAAGCGGCTCGTAGTGAAATTGCGTGCTTTCGGAATATCGTCTCAGTTATGTGACTGGATTTGTGATTTCCTGTCAGAGAGGTCACAGTTTGTAGTAACTGACGGGAAGTCATGGAGTAAAACAGAAGTGAATTCTGGCGTTCCCCAAGGTAGTGTTATAGGCCCTTTGCTGTTCCTTATCTATATAAACGATTTGGGAGACAATCAGAGCAGCCGTCTTCGGTTGATTGCAGATGACGCTGTCGTTCATCGACTTATGAAGTCATCAGAAGATCAAAATAAACAGAAAAACGATTTAGAAAAGATATCTGAATGGTGCGAAAAGTGGCAGTTGACCCTAAATAACGAGAAGTGTGAGGTCATGCACATGAGTGCTGCAAGGAATTCGTTAAATTTCGGTTACACGATATATCAGTCAATTATAAAGGCCGTAAATTCAAGTAAATACCTAGGTATTACACTTACGAACAACCTAAATTGGAAGTAACACATAGAAAATGTTGTGGGTGAAGGCTAAACAAAGACTGTGTTTTATTGGCAGGACAGATAAAATGTAACAGAGCTACTAAGGAGACTACCCATACTACGCTTGTCCGTCCTCTTTTAGAATACTGCTACGCTGTGTAGGATCCTTACCAGATAGGACTGACGGAGCACATCGGAAAAGTTCGAAGAAAGGCAGCACTTTTGTACTATCGCGAAACATGGGACAGAGAGTCACAGAAATGATACAGGATTTGGGCTGGACATCATTAAAAGAAAGGCGTTTTTCGTTGCGACGGAATCTTCTCACGTAGTTCCAATCACCAATTTTCTCCTCCGAATGCAAAAATATTTTGTTGACACCGACCTACATAGGACATAGGGAGGAACGATCACCACGATAATATAAGGAAAATCAGAGCTCGTACGGAAAGATATAGGTGTTCATTCTTTCCGAGCGCAATACGATATTGAAATAATAGAGAATTGTGAAGGTGGTTCGATGAACCCTCAGCCAGGTATTAAATGCGATTTGCAGAGTATCCATGTAGATGTAGATGTGGATGCAGGGTGGAGAGTTTCACGGATATGAGACGCGAGTTGCAGCGGAAATAATTAAATCAAAAGCGTATTTGGTTGCATTTAGATCTTTCACAAAATTTCACTCACAAACTGTCTGAATTCCAAAATATTATGTTGGCTCCTCTGCCGAGCGCTGAATTGTGAATTGCGAAGTATTGGTGTAGATGTAGGTAGTGCCAGATATTTTCAATAGAATTAAAGTCGAGTAATTTAGCGGAACTGTCCATGTGCGATGTTGTTGTTGTGGTCTTCAGTCCTGTGACTGATTTGATGCAGCTCTCCATGCTACTCTATTCTGTGCAAGCTTCTTCATCTCCCAGTACCTACTGCAACCTAAATCCTTCTGAATCTGCTTAGTGTATTCATCTCTTGGTCTCCCTCTACGATTTTTACCCTCCACGCTGCCCTCCAATGCTAAATTTGTGATTCCTTGATGCCTCAAAACATGTCCTACCAACCGATCCCTTCTTCTAGTCAAGTTGTGCCACAAACTTCTCTTCTCCCCAATCCTATTCAATACCTCCTCATTAGTTACGTGATCTACCCACCTTATCTTCAGCATTCTTCTGTAGCACCACATTTCGAAAGCTTCTATTCTCTTCTTGCCAAACTAGTTATCGTCCATGTTTCACTCCCATACATGGCTACACTCCATACAAATACTTTCAGAAACGACTTCCTGACACTTAAATCTATACTCGATGTTAACAAATTTCTCTTCTTCAGAAACGCTTTCCTTGCCATTGCCAGTCTAAATTTACATCCTTTCTACTTCGACCATCATCAGTTACTTTGCTCCCCAAATAGCAAAACTCCATTACTACTTTAAGTGTCTCATTTCCTAATCTAATTCCCTCAGCATCACCCGATTTAATTTGACTACATTCCATTATCGTCGTTTTGCTTTTGTTGATGTTCATCTTATATCCTCCTTTCAAGACACTGTCCATTCCGTTCAACTGCTCTTCCAAGTCCTTTGCTGTCTCTGACAGAATTACAATGTCATCGGCGAACCTCAAAGTTTTTATTTCTTCTCCATGGGTTTTAATACTTACTCCGAATTTTTCTTTTGTTTCCTTTACTGCTTGCTCAATATACAGATTGAACAACATCGGGGAGAGGCTACAACCCTGTCTTACTCCCTTCCCAACCACTGCTTCCCTTTCATGTCCCTCGACTCTTATAACTGCCAACTAGTTTCTGTACAAATTGTAAATAGCCTTTCGCTCCTTGTATTTTACCCCTGCCACCTTTAGAATTTGAAAGAGAGTATTCCAGTCAACATTGTCAAAAGCTTTCTCTAAGTCTACAAATGCTAGAAACGTAGGTTTGCCTTTCCTTAATCTTTCTTCTAAGATAAGTCGTAAGGTCAGTATTGCCTCACGTGTTCCATGTGCGATAGCGTGCCTGAATGTTCATCAAACCAGGAACACATGAGTTCAGCCTCGTAAGAGACTCGCACTAGCATCCTGCAACAAACACCACTGACATTCTAACTTACCACACTTTTAGTTCGTTAATGTCAACAGGCATAGTTCCATTTAAATTAGTGTGAGTTTGAGCAAAAAATACCCTTTGTAAGTGTTATTATAATCCGTACATAGGCTAGCAGTACGAGCCCCTGACTACCATTTCATTCTTTGAAAACTGCACATCAATAGCACTTTCCATTTCCGCAACATCTGCGGTGCAAGTTTAAGGCGAGTGACTATATACAGTGTATTTATAATTAAATGTTTAGAGTGCTGTAGTGCGGGCTGTGTGAGTCGCAGGATGCTGTAACATCGCAGGATGTTCTTTAAGCGGTGCCCTCGCGGAGTATGGTGACAAAAATAATAGTTCCACTTTCTAAATATGGCACTGCAATCAGTCAGAACGTAAAACGTTTCCCGTTTTGACGCTTGGCAATGTGCGTTATTTCTTTTGTGAAGTGACTGTTGGTGTAAAGAGTTAAGAAGGTTAATGTTTTCCGTAGAAAACACAATGGCTGCTGAGAAGAAAGACCGTACACTGCTGGTAAAGTTTTTTATCAGTACGGCAGGGATATTAGCTACGCATTGCAGGAATGTCGATGACAGAAACAGCTGCGAAGAGCAGCCATGTCAGTAAAATGGGCTAAAGAAAGTGATCAAGAAATCTGAAGAAACTGGTGAAATATGTTGTGCGAAAGGCGGGGTGGGGGGGGGGGGGGGGGTGGAGGCGGCGCATTCCCAGGGAAGTTGTTGGTGAAGTTATAGTAGCTATAGCCGACCGGGAAGCACTTGCCTCAAATCCTGCAGCCAATGCTCTGGCTGTGTCGTGGAAATAAATACTGCAAAAGATTATGCGGCGTATTTTACACTGATATCTCTACAAGATTCAGAATTTGCACCAAATGAAGTCCCTAAACGGGCTTCAGAGCCTTGACTTAGCCGTTCGTTGTCTGGTACGTATAGAAAACGATGACATGTTGCCGGAGAATATTCTTTGCATGGACGAGGCACATTTTACTCTGCACACTGTCGTGAATGCAAATAACTGCCGCATACGGGGTTCTTCTATGCAGCATGTTGTGGAGGAACAACCACTGCACTCAGCTTATTTGTCCGCGTGGTGTGGTTTAACTCCTTCATTCTCGGTACGTTTTCCTTCCAGGCGATGACACCTCAGGAGCGTCTTAGTTGTGCATTGACATCTGCGTGTTACAAGGACCGCCTAGTGTAACATATGGGCCAGCCGAAGTGGCCGTGCGGTTAAAGGCGCTGCAGTCTGGAACCGCAAGACCGCTACGGTCGCAGGTTCGAATCCTGCCTCGGGCATGGATGTTTGTGATGTCCTTAGGTTAGTTAGGTTTAACTGGTTCTAAGTTCTAGGGGACTAATGACCTCAGCAGTAGAGTCCCATAGTGCTCAGAACCATTTTTTTGTAACATATGATTCAAGCTTTGCTGGAGCGCAACCATTATTATGATGGCAGATGGGACGAAACGACATGTCGCTTGCCAAATGAAATATTCGTTCTGAGATACCTTTGTTAACGATTACATCATCACTATTCAATTTAAAGACGTGTGGCCATCCAGATCGACCGAACTAAATCCATGTGACTTCTGGTTGCGGGGATACCTGAAGGATAGCGTACGTCGACATATCGCTCTGATTACACTGGCTGTGTTTCGAGCTAGTGTCGACCATGCCATGCTACAGATGCAGCACGTTGCTGAGTACAGAGACCCATACAGACCATATGTTGTAACTTATGACCGTATCCTAATAAAAGTGCGAGAACCGCTCGTATCATCAGTTTGGTCCTTCCTCCCCTTGTGCTGCGCCCACACTACACTCTGAATTCCTATAGTACCATATTTTCACCTGGTGGCAGAAATTGGAACTACTACTTTTTCAGCATAATCCGCGAGCGCACCAGTTAAGTAGCATACCTACGATGTTTCAGCGTACTGCGAAGTATACAGTTCGCATTCCAGCAATCGTAACACAGTAAATTTACGATAACGTTGGAAGCTGAAGAAGTGAATTAAAATTTGTACTGCAGCCGGGACTCGAACCGGGGTCATCTTGCTTCCTATGTAGATATGCTGACCGCTACATCACCGCAGTACCATGGCCAACAGAGCTGCACGAACTACCCAAGTCACGTGCCCTCCCCAACACAAACTCCAATTCACATCTCCCCTTATATTGTCACTATTACAAGGGAAAACTTAATTCAAGATCTATAAGACCACATGTCGTACAGCGCTTCCTCATGACGTCCAATGCTGGGGTGTTATTCCAATGTCGGAGAGCCCTGGTAATAGTGACAATATAAGGGAAGGTGTGAATTGGAGTTTGTATTGGAGCGGGTACTTGACTTGTATAGTTCGTGCAGCTCTGTTAACTACAATGCTGCGCTGGTGTAATGGTCAGCATATCTGCCTAATAAACAACGAAACCCGGCCGCCGCACAAATTTTAATTCACATCTTCAGTTTCCAACGTTATCGTAGATAAGTTAGAGACTTAAATGTCTCAGGGAAATTTTAATTTAAGATTTATACAGTAAGTTTAATTATAACCACCCTGCACTTCTCTCATGCATCTCGTGCCCGCAACGACGTCAGGTGCCACTTAGTTTGGTGGTAAGCGTTGGTCATAATATGTACTTACCTCAGTGTCCCCCCCCCCCTATCCTGTCATGCTATTGATCATATTTTAGTTTACTCATTTTGAGCTGTTAGTGGCAATCTGTAACAACAGATTATAGAAGATAAACTTCTTTGCCAAGATAATAACCTTTATCTCGATAATAGGTTTCGGTAATCAATTTTCCCATCTTCAGATCTCGAGAGTCAGGTTTCGTATATTTCTCAATATAGCCGTACGAGAACTCTCCCTCGTAAACTAGCATGTACGCAGAAAATTATAAGACTAATGCATCGGCTTGTTAGAATTGTTGTTGTTGTTGTGGTCTTCAGTCCATAGACTGGTTTGATGCAGCTCTCCATGCTACTCTATCCTGTGCAAGCTTCTTCATCTCCGAGTAACAACTGCAACCTACATCCTTCTGAATCCGCTTACTGTATTCATCTCTTGGTGTCCCACTGCGATTTTTACCCTCCACGCTTCCCTCCATCACTAAGTTGGTGATCCTTTGATGCCGCAGGACGTGTGCTACTAATCGATCTCCTCTTGTAGTCAAGTTGTGCCACAAATTCGTCTTCTCCCCGATTCTGTTCAGTACTTCCTAATTAGTTACGCGATGTATACATCTAATCTTCAGCATTGTTCTGTAGTGCCACGTTTGGAAAGCTTCTATTCTCTTCTTGTCTAAACCATTTATCATCCATGTTTCACATCCACACATGGCTACACTCCATACAAATACTTTTCGAAAAGACTTCCTGACAGTTAAATCTATACTCGATGTTAACATATTTCTCTTCTTCAGAAACGCTTTCCTTGCCATTGCCAGTCTACATTTTATATCCTCCATACTTGGACCATCATTAGTTATTTTGCTCCCGAAATAGCACAACTCATCTACTACTTTTAAGTGCCTCATTTCCTAATGTAAATGCCTTAGCATCACCTGATTTAATTAGACTACATTGCATTATCCTAGTTTTGCTTTTGTTGATGTTCTTCTTATATCCGCCTTTCAAGACACTGCCCATTCCGTTCAAATGCTCTTTCAGGTCCTTTGCTGTCTCTGACTGAGTTACAATGTGTTGTGTACATAGTTCCGCGTAGTCACCGCGTACACAACTTTCCCACTAGAGCGCGCCCCACTAAGCACAACAGCGCAGGCGCAGCACTCGTCCGTCTCCGCACTGCGAGATGGCGCTGCCATAGAGATGGACCAAATGCTACTTCCGCCGATCCTCGTATTAATATGTAATGCAGCCAATGAGATTGCTGCTAATGTAGAACCTTTTCTCCTCACGGATCACACTCGCGCAGTGGTACATTAATGCGCGAGGTATTATAACGAGTGTACAGACTTCCGATTAGTCAGTCTGCATTTGTCTGCACCAGTCTGTACCAGTCTGCATTAGTCTGTACCAGTCTGTACGAGTTCTACATTTGTCTGTACCAGTCTATAATCAAGTTTCAGTCTGCCCCCAATGAGATTACCATATTCCTGTACATAGCCATGAAGATAAATGTGTAGACACTTTTGTCAAGTATCACAGATATACAGTATGTGAGAATAAGATGAACGTGCCAATACCCAAAGGAACTTCAGATTGTCAATTGTAAATAGCATCCAGGACCAAGTTAAGTAATTTTTACGCTTGTTATTATTTTAATAAATGTGTGCGAAAATTAGCCAAGTTCTGTTTAAAGTTGGTCACCGTCAATCTGCTACTCTAAGCGTGCAAGTGGCATTTCTATCGTCTGACCTAACAGCAGAAGATAAACACGCCACGATAAGACCACGAGACATATTGCTGACACTCGCCTACTTCGTTAGAGAGACGAGTCAAATAATCTGATGGTGTGTGTACCGAAGGTCTTACAGTACGCACACCACACAATGTCATCGGCAAACGTCAAAGTTTTTATTTCTTCTTCGTGGATTTTAATTCCTGCTGAATTAAAACAACTATATGTACAGTTCTTCAACACTTACGTGTCTTATGCCACTTGTGAGTGGCATAAGACAGGTGTTTGCTCTGATTAGCTGCGTAAATATTTGTTTTAATTCTGACATGCCGATGCATCAGCCTTCAGATTGTTATGTACCTGCGAATTGACGAGGAAGAGTACTAGACTTCTACTTTAAGAGATACGCAATAACCTCATGTCTAGATCTGAGGCCCGCATCTCGTGGTCGTGCGGTAGCGTTCTCGCTTCCCACGCCCGGGTTCCCGGGTTCGATTCCTGGCGTGGTCAGGGATTTTCTCTGCCTCGTGATGGCTGGGTGTTGTGTGCTGTCCTTAGGTTAGTTAGGTTTAAGTAGTTCTAAGTTCTAGGGGACTGATGACCATAGATGTTAAGTCCCATAGTGCTCAGAGCCATTTGAACCATTTGAACTAGATCTGAGTATGGTGGCGCTGATTACCGAAATCGGTTATCGAGAATAAAGGTTATTAATATCGATCTTGACAAAGCAGTTTATGTTCTGTAATCGGTGGTAGGTGTTGGACGCGAGAGGCGAGGCGCTGCTGACCTGTAGGCGACGACGCTGGCGGTGTCGGTGGCGGGCTGCCAGGAGGCGACGGCGGCCTCTGTGACGGGGCTGATCCAGACGGCGCCGTCGCGCTGGTCCACGTGCAGCACGGCCGACTGCGACGACTTGTGGCCCACGACGGACACCGGCAGCTCCTCCAGCTCGCGCAGAGGGCCGCCGCGCAGCGCCGACGTCGGCACCGAGAAGAGGCGCGTCTCCGCCATGGGCTGGAAGTAGAGGAGGCGCGAGCCCGAGGCGGGCTGCCCGTGGCCGGCCAGGGGGTGGGGGTGCAGCTGCGGCTGCGGCGGAGACAGCGCCAGGCCCAGCACGCCGTCCATCAGCGTGAACGACTCGCCAGCCACCTGCCGCACAGCACCGGCTCTCAGCTCCCAATTACAGTTGCGCTCTACCAAAGCTACTGTACTTTTGGCAAAGTATATAAATGATACGGAGTTTATACCTTGACCAAGAAGCCACGGTGAGAACTATGTATGGAACAACGAAATGGATAAAGATTCAGAAAGGGGTCCGGCAAGGCTGCATACTGTCACCGTACTTATTCAATCTGTATGCAGAACATGTCATGAGGAATGCGAGGCTAGATGAAGGAGAAACAGGAATTAAAATAGCTGGAATAAATGTAAACAACCTCAGGTACGCCGATGATACGATCCTGTTGGCAGAAAGTGAAGAAGAATTGAGAACACTCTTACTGAAGGTGAAAGACGAAAGTGAAAAGGCCGGTCTTATGCTGAATGTGAAGAAAACAAAAATTATGGAAACTACACCTACCAATTCGTGGGATATAGCAGGAGAAACCGTGGAGGTGGTAACCACATTCAGCTATCTCGGTTCCCAGATCTCTGCTGATGGCGACTGCAGCCATGAAATCCGGAGACGCCTGTTGCTCGGTGGACAGGCGATGTCAAACCTTGACAAGGTTATAAGGTCCTGAGATATAACGCTAGTAACAAAGATCCGTATTGTGAGGGCTATGGTCTTTCCAATTGTGATGTATGGATGTGAGACCTGGACCATTAGAAAGGCTGAACGGCGTAGAATTGACTCCTTCGGATTGTGGTGTTTGAGGAAACTTCTTAGAGTTCCATGGGCTGCAAAGAGAACCAACAGATCAATATTGGAGCAAATAAAACCAGATTTCTCCCTGGAAGGTCTAATGTTAAAACAAAAGCTGACCTACTTTGGACACACAATGCGAACGCATGCCTCGCCGGAAAAAACATTAATGCTGGGGAAGACTGAAGGAACTAGAAGAAGAGGACGTCAGAGGATGAGATGGATCGATGGCGTCACAGAAACAATGTGTTCCAACCTGGAAGGTCTACGGTAGAAAGTGCAAGACAGGAAAAAGTGGCGTGATTTGGTTCATGGGGTCACGAAGAGTCGGAACCGACTAAACGAATAGAAAGAGATATATAAATGACGCAGTAAATAACAGGATTACCGGTGGTACTGGTGGCTTTGGTAGGGAAAGAAACATAAATGAATGCGTGAAAGGGAAACTGGGAGCCGACGACTTCCCTTTGGGATTTGTTTGTTTTGCAAATAACACTAGTCAGCAATGAAAATGTTTCGGGCTCTAAAATTGTTAATTCTCACGCATTTTCATCTGCTGAATCAAAAAGATCGGCATAAAAGTGACATATTAGCTCTTGAATTTGGAGCCAAAGTGACATTTCATTTTTCCAGTCAACATTTTCAGTTTTGGTGGAAATTTTGTTTTCGGAGTTGGCACACCTGGCCGATAACAAAACACAAATGTTCTTCACCTGTCTTTAAGTCATGAAAATAGACACTGTTGCTATGACGGTGAGTTTCATATAGTTTTTGCTGTAATTAAAGTAGAATTTCTGGTTAGAGAGTGCTTTTGCAGTGTAAAATTCGTAAAAATGGTGTAAATAAGATGAATAATGTTTGTAACATTTGCGGTGAAATAACATTTTCCTCACACAAACTCAGTCAGAAGCCCTTGTGAAAACTGCCTACCAACATTATTGCGGTATGAAAGGAGGGGACCAGGATATGTCTTGGGCTCCACATGTATGTTGTAAAGCGTGTTTTGTTACACTACGAGAATGGCTGAAAAATAAGAAACGATCTATGGCTTTTGCTGTGTCTATGGTTGGGCAGGAGACTACAGACCATACAGATGACTGCTATTTCTGCTTGACTAGATATATAAGGGCAGGAAGGCCTATGAAGAAAAGAAGAATAGGTCGGTACCCGAATCTTGGACCTGCTAATCGACCCCTTCCGCATTCCTTTAGTTTACCAATTTCTATTCCACCAGAAAATTGTGTCTTTGAATTAGAAAATGAAAGTGTGAAACAACAAGAAGAACCAAACAAGCCTTCCACATCCTGTGACCCTGATTTTGAGGGATAAGATGATAAACAGCAGGGACTGAGTCAAGCAGAGTTGTGTGATCTGATTAAACACCTTGACGTGTCGAAGGAAAAGCCAGATATTCTTGGATCTCGATTACAGCAATGGAATCTTCTCCAATGTGATGTCACTATCTGACAGTACAGAAAAAGTCACATGGAACTGCTTCCCTTGTTGGAGAAGAAAAACAATGTCGTTGTTTGCAGTGACATTAATGGCTTGATGAAATCTTTGAATTTGAACGATGATCCAAGTGAATGGAGGCTAATCGTAGACTCCTTCGAGCCTAGTCTGAAATCTGTGTTGTTTCACAATGGCATCCGTCTTCCTTCTATAACTGTTGGTCATACAGTCCATATGAAGGAGACATATGAGAGCCATCTTGGCCTAAATCAAATACCATGAACACAAACGTAAAATCCGTGGTGATCTAAATGTCATTTGCATACTCATAAGAATGCAGTGATGTCGCTTCAGGACCTCACGTGTACCCACAAGATGTTTTTATTTCATCCCTGCTTATCACGCTGGGTTTGATGAAAAATATTGACAAAGATATGAACTAAGAAGGACGGGCGTTTAAGTACATAAGAGAAAAAATTTCCGAAATTAAGTGTTTCAAAAGTTAAGGAAGGTACTTTTATCGGGCCATAAATTCGAGAACTCGTTCAATGAACTGTGGATGAAGCCCGACTAAAAGGGAAATTACATGCATTCAACGAAAATAATAGTGGAGTGATAATGGCCAGCTTCTAGCCGAAATGTAGATCTGCACAATAAAATTTAAAAAGGACGACTCATCGCTGCAATCTATAATTTACAAGTCAATATAACAGTCGCTGAGTGCAACAGATTTCTCAGTGGAAGGTAACCTGAAAAAATAAATTAGTTACTTCACGGAAAATTTTTGTCCGAATTTTCATAGCCAAATGAAGAGTGGGAAAACGATAAATGTGGTATCAAATTGTCCAGTCTTAATCTTATTTTATCTGTGTTGGATCTTGTGAACTCCGCAGCTGTTGCTGATTGTTGGTGAACGACGACACCAACATTTTAAAACGTTTAATTTTGGTACCATAACCAATTTCGGATTACCATGTCCATTTTCAGATGGTTAATATTTTCCGTTACATATGTGTTTCGATCAACAGCATGTCGTCTGCTACATACTGCACAACAGTATTGAGTAGTTACTGCCACTTTTATCAGTTGTTTCATTAATTAAAATACGCCAAAGTGCCTGCATTTTTTAATGTATGTGTGAAGGTTGTATGCTTTTCATTGTGTGCCATTTTATTTGTGACATACGGATGTTCCCTGCCACTTTTTATTACAATTTGACGCAACATCACTATGTGACTTCCAGTGTCGTGAGAAGCACGTACATCTAATAATGTTACAGGATCCGAATATGACAGCGCACGTCTGTCAGAACCGGTAATAGTAATATCAAGAATTACTAGCGAACCTGGCAAACTTGATTCTTCAAGAATAACATAACATTCAATCGCCCCCAACGATTGGCACAGTGTGAAACATGTACTCGAAGAATTTTCCTCATTCTTGTTATTATGTAGTGACTATGCAAGTGGTCTGGTTACTGGAATGAGAGTAGGTGAAGTAAGAAGGGGAGGTGGTGAGGCTGGGTGGAGGGCGGCCTACCTGGAAGGCGCTGCGGTCGGGGTGCGGCCACATGTAGGACTGGCTGACCCTCCAGGCGGAGTCGCGGCCCGCGTCGTACACGACGAGCCCGGGGGCGGCGCTGTCGCTCATGTAGACGAAGACGTCGTCGCACGAGCGGGAGCCCTCGTCGTCGATGACGAGGTTGGTGAGCAGCGAGCTGGGCCGCAGCACGTCCTGCGGGAAGGTGACGGAGCGCACGGGCGAGTCGGTGCGCAGGTCGAACACGACCAGCTTGGGCGGGCAGACGCGCGTGAAGGTGCCGAGCGAGTCCATGAGGCCGCTGTCCAGCACCCACAGCCGGTCGCAGCGGTCGGCGCGCGCCCGGTACACCGACACCAGCGTCGAGCAGTTGGGCCGCGACGCCGTCGAGTGCCACGCCCAGCTGGGGTACGCCTGCAACGGCCCACACACGCACACTCGAGACACTTCCTGTCATCACACCACCACGCACCGTGGTCGTGTAGGAAGAGAGGACAGCAGTTATATTTTTCCTAAGTGGTGGTGGTGGTTGTTGGGATGTTTAAGGGGGACTAAACAGCTAAGGTCATCAGTCCCCCTCCTAAGTAGACGCCGTTTTACAAATAAAACAGTTTACTGCGTCAACATTTATTTATTCTCCCACTACGCGTTTCGATGGCTCACACTATCATCTTCAGGTGGAGAACTTGGTACTTACAAGTTGAAAAGAAAAGAATTCGTGAGAGTAAACAGTAATGAATTACCTCGAAGAAAACGATCTATTTACACACAGTCGGTGAAACACAGCTCTTTACTCGCACGAAGTGTTGAGTGCTATTGATAAGGGATTTCAAATTGATTCCATATTTCGGGATTTCCGGACACTGTACCACACAAGCGGCTCGTACTGAAATTTCGTGCTTATGGAATATCGTCTCAGTTATGTGACTTGTTACGGCGTAAAGTCAGCGCTGCCATTCCAGTCGGGAATCTCCAGAGAAGAGACGGCTGTGAGAACAGGTCAGCCAATCGCACGCTGACCGACCTCCCTCCATGAAATGATAATTAAATCAAGACCCTAAGCTGTCGACAGGCGTTGATATACATCAACGGGGACAGTTGAAAATGTGTGCCCCGACCGGGATTCGAACCCGGGATCTCCTGCTTACATGGCAGACTCTCTATCAGTCTGATCCACTGAGGGCACAGAGGATATTGCGGCTGCAGGGATTTATCCCTTGCACGCTACCTTTGAGACCCACATTCCCAGCTTAATGTCCACACACTACAATCGTAGTGACCCTGCCCATTACACTCATTACTCGCCGCACACAATCTTACCGAGTTCCGTAAGAGTTCGGGCAATGCGTGTGCATCCAGCACAGAAGAAGTAGGTCAATGGCCGGTTAGCCTTAACTATATGAAGATGGTGTCTGTTCTTTCGGAGATGTCCCAGGCGAGGCACACATTTTCAGCTGTCCCCGTTGATGTTATATCAACGCCTGTCGGCAGCTTAGGGTCTTCATTTAATTATCATTTCATTCTAATGCATGGTCACCCGTGGTACCTGTTCTTTCGGACATGTTAGAAAGAACAGATACCATCTTCATGTAGACCTCCCTCCAGCACGACAACGCCACACCAGCGGCCCCTAGGTGACGACGACATAAGCGCCGAGCCCAACTGGTGGCAGCCCACATCGAAAGCAGCTTCAACGTTAGCCACTTCGTTAGCCGGCGCATGGTAGCTTCTTCATTAGAAATCTCTACGTAGCACAGTTCGAGATCAGTCGTCACTGCAGTTCAGTTGACAGACTTATGCTAGTACCTGACGCTAGGACCAGGAGTCTTACTTGTATTTCTCTATTATGAAGAAGGCTGATTAATTTGTATGTCGCCCTTTGCTTGCGATATATCTATGTAATCGCACTTGTGGATGATCATATATAGAGGAGTACAAGAATTCTCACATCAAAGTTAAGTACTTGTACTTGTCTTATAGTACGAAAAACTCTTTAATAAGAGTTGTTTGACTGTTTGTGTACCGAACAGAGTATGCACGATTCCTAGACACAGCATGACTGGATTTGTGATTTCCTGTCAGAGGGGTCACAGTTCGTAGTAACTGGCGGAAAGTCATCGAGTACAACAGAAGTGACTTCTGGCGTTCCCCTTAGGCCCTTTGCTGCTCCTTACCTATATAAACGATTTGGGAGATAATCAGACCAGCCGTCTTACGTTGTTTGCAGCTAACGCTGTCGTTTATCGACTAGTAAAGTCATCAAAAGGTCAAAACAAATTGCAAAACGATTTAGAAAAGATATCTGTGTGGTGCGAAAATTTGAAACTGACCTAAATAACGAGAAATGTGAGGTCATCCACATGAGTACTAAAAGGAATCCTTTAAATTTCGATTACACGATAAATCTAAAGGCCGTAAATTCAACTAAATACCTATGGATTACAATTACGAACAACTTAAATTGGAAGGAACACGTAGAAAACGTCGTGGCGAAGGCTAACCAAAGACTGCGCCTTATTGTCAAGACACTTAGAAAATGTAACAGACCTACTAAGGAGACTGCCTACACTACGTTTGTCCGTCCTCCGCGGTATGGCATACTTACCAGATAGCATTGATGGTGTACATCGAGAAAGTTCAGAGAAGGGCAGCACTTTTTGTATTATCGCGAAATAGGGTAGATAGTGTCGCTGATATGTTACAGGATTTGGGTTGGACACCATTAAAATAAAGGCCTTTTTCGTTGCGACGGAATCTTCTCACGAAATTTCGATCACCAACTTTCTCTTCCGAATGCGAAAATATTTTGTTAACAGCGACCTACGTAGGGAGAAACGATCACCACAATAAAATAAGGGAAATCACAGCTCGCATGGGAAGATACAGGCGTTCGTTTTTTTCCGCGCGCTATACGAGATTGGAATAATAGAGAATTGTGAAGGTGGTTCGACGAACCCTCTGCCAGGCACGTAAGTATTATTTGCAGAGTATCCTTGTAGATGTAGGTGTAGATGTACGTACAAGGCACGTAGGGTCGAGAAAACGTTCCACTTTGTCGCTTCCTGCAAGTGCTCCTCACTGTGCATTTGCTTACACTGTCTCTGCAAAGGCGTTGTCAAGTCAGAGGTAGATTTGCTTACTTTGAGTACTAAGATAATTCTAAAGTGCAATTGCTCGAGTTTAGATATTTGTTACTCTTCGTCCAAATGATATTACTATAGTTATTAAATGGATGTACGGATATAAATAACACATAAGAAAAATTTTGTTTTCCACAACAATGTTTTCAAAATATGGGACCTGCAAGGTTAAACTGTTAGTTCTTTCGCTATTTATTCTTTAAATTTGCAATACATTTACAATTAGCAACAAGTCTAAATTCAGTAACAACTCACTAAACTACACTAATTTGTATGTGTCCATCCTTCTGATTGAAGGCTCGTGGGATTCGGCCGTCCGCTTATATAATAAAATGAAACAGTGTTATTTATTATATAGCTACCAGTTTCCGTGACTCACTACACTATCTTCAGGCCGTAACTGACGCTGAGTGGGTGGACTCCAAGCGTATACACAACCCGTCCCATTAATGATGGCCTACAACCAATTATGGTTGCAGACACAACATCGCTGTTACTGTAGTCTAAGGAAAACAGCTCGTAGACGTCGGTCACTGCTGGTGTCGTGTATACGATTGGAAACTACCCCTCAGCGTCAGTTAAGGACTGGAGATGGTGTAGTGAGGCACCGCATCTGGTTGCTATATAATAAATAACATTCATTTTATTACATAAATTACTTTTGCTCCTACAATTGATGACTTTCATACTTACACAGACGTCCATATTCTGTTACATCCCAGCCATATGCTTTTTTTTTTAAATAAAAGAAAAATGAACAAATGACCATTTAATAAATATAATAATTGAATTTTGATGTGCAGTAACGAATAACTAAATTCCAGCAATTGTAGCTTACAGTTAGTATTCTTTGTATTCAAAGTGTGGAAACATATCTCTGAATGTGTAACATCTTTCAAGTGACATTATGCAAACAAATGTACAGTGAAGGCCACATGCAACAAGTAGTAGTACGCAGCATTTCTTCGACTATACTTAGCTTACAGGTACACTGTACTCCTTTACATTCATATTAACAGTGCGTTTTCTGAAAAACCAACTGTATTACCACCAAAAGACGCAACATAACCTGCCTTTGGTTTGCTGCTGTAGAAACGCGTGTATGGTTTTCACTAACCCCATCAAAGTAACTATGTAATTCTCCACCTGAAATCGACGGTGTGAACCATCAAAACGCGTAGTTAAGAATTAATAGGTGACTGACGTAGTGAATTCTTTTATTTGCTTTATCAGCAGTCGCACCCCACATGATACCATCCCTTATGGACGAAAGATTCAGAAGTCGTTTTGTACCGTGACCTATGATCTCTTGTATTTTACGTTTTGCGCACACATATCCTTAATTGTGACTCTTGAAATTTTCCCGGCGTATCGAATATTCCACAAGATTTCGGGATTGCAGCCGGATCTCATCGACTTCTTTCCACGATATTTCGGCTGACAACCTTACAGCCATCTTCAGGCGAGTGTTTGACACTGGAGATTGCTAGTGCAAGTCGCTCTATTTATACGTAAAAGTGCCGCAGGCGCGCATTCGCAAGTTACCGTAGCATGCGCGCCACCTGTCGATTCCAAGGCCGTCTACAATATTACTGCATCTATGGAGCGCAAACGAATGCGTGAAAAAGGTAAAACATGCACGCAGACGTGTCCAAAACAATAAAATGCAAAATTTCAATATTAAAATTAAAATTACTTGTCGCTCGACATGTCAGAAGCCATAAAAACTTTTCTTTTGGTTGAAATTAAAGAAATCAACTGTCCCAGGCCTTATTCAATAAAAAGCCGCCATCACGGTTAATGAGATTTTCCGCTAAACGCATTTCCACGGATTCCTTCATAACTGAATCCCAGAAGGATCTCGATGGGGCCAAGATTTTCGTGGCCGAATAATCCATAGTATTTCCTGTGGAAATACAATGTTCGGCTATGGCCGACTTACTGGGCTGTAAAAGGCGAGTGTGGCGCTCATGTTCAACGCAGCGGTCGTGTACTGTGCGTGAGGTTTGACCAATGTAGGCTTTCCCACACTCGCAAGGTATTTTATAAATTCCAGCCTTCCGTAATCCCAGATCATCCTTGGCTGAGCCCAGAAGAGCACGCGTCTTTGTAGGTGGCCGGAAGATTGCTTTCACACGATGTTTCTTTAAAATTCTGCCTACTTTCGATGAAATGTTCCCGACATATGGGAGAAATGCTCTGGACTTAAACATCTCCTTATCCTCTTGATTTTGTGGGTGTTCACGTTTTTTCCTCCTTAAAGCAGTACTGACCTGATGTGCAGAATATCCATTATGTTGAAATACCGATTTCAAGTGCTCTAATTCGTCTGCGAGGCTGTCTTTATCAGACACGACATGTGCCCTGTGCACCAACGTTCGAAGGACGCCCATAGTTTGTGACGGGTGATGACAGCTTGACACCTGCAGGTACAGATCCGTATGCGTGGGTTTTCGATTGACAGAATGCCCCAATGACCCATCCACCCTGCGTTTAACCGTGACGTCCAGAAATGGTAGGTAACCATCCTTTTCAACTTCCATCGTAAACTGAATGTTTGTGTGGATGGAATTCAGATGTTTTAAAAACCGTGAAAGCTCTTCTTCACCGTGAGGCCACACTACAAAGGTATCGTCCACGTACCGCCAGAAGACTGTTGGTTTCAACATCGCCGAATCGAGAGCCCTCTCCTCAAAGTCTTCCATATAAAAGTTTGCTACCAGAGGGGACAGAGGACTGCCCATGGCGACACCGTCAAGTTGCTCAAAATATTCATTATTAAATAGAAAGTAAGTAGAGGACAGGGCATGGTGAAACAGCGCCGTTATATCGGCCGTAAACTTATTGCCGATAAGTGACAATGAATCCAAAAGAGGGACCCTCGTAAAGAGTGAAACGACATCGAAACTTACTAACAAGTCTGAATCCTTCAGCTGTAGTGTTCTCAGTCTATTGATAAAGTCCGCAGAGTTGCGAAAATGGTGCGTACATTTGCCAACAAAAGGTCTCAGTAGCGAAGCCAAATGACTAGATGAATCATATGTTGGAGCACCGACATTGCTCACTATGGGGCGTAAGGGCACATTATCCTTATGGGTCTTTGGAAGACCATATAACCTCGGTGGAACAGAACTGTGAGGTCTCAATCTTTTCACAACTTCTTGCGGCAGAGAAGAGGAGTTTAGCAACTCTGACGTTTTCCTTTCTACTTTCCGAGTAGAGTCTTTATCAAGCTTCCTGTACGTTGTCTCACTCAGCAAACTATATATCTTCTGATCATACATATCACGTGGCAACAGCACAGTAGCATTCCCCTTATCCGCCGGAAGGACCGCCGTCTGAGGATCTTCCCGTAACTTGCGCAGCGCAGCCCTTTCCATTGAAGAAATGTTGCTCTTTTGAGGCCGAGTTCTCGTAAGGGCGCGACATGTTTCCCGCCTGATTTCTTCTGCTGCTTCACTGGATAGAGGCCTGACAGCTTCTTCAACAGCACTAATAAAATCTGTTAAAGGTAAGGTCCTAGGTGTCGGTGCGAAGTTCAGACCTTTCCCAAGTACCGACAATGTCACGTTGTCTAAATCCTTATCCGTGGAATTTGCCACAGAGCGTCGAAAAACATCTTCTTGTCGTGACGTTGCTGAGAGTCGGTCGAACTTCGATGATTGTCTTAAAGAATACTCCTGGCGGACCCAGTCTGATTTGGCCCATGTTACACCATCTTCCTTCCCTCTCCTGGGAATGGGCTGTAAGGTTGTCAGCCGAAATATCGTGGAAAGAAGTCGGTGAGATCCGGCTGCAATCCCGAAATCTTGTGGAATATCCTTGATTAATTTACTGAATCAAACCGTTTTTCTTGTAAGACTGTTTTTATCCGAGGGGTTAATTTTTTATACTTGAGATCAGTTTCGACTTGTTTGTTCTATAAAGTGACCGAAACATAGTCACAAAATCAAAGGACCTGGCGTACCTGTTGCGACAATATGAGGACCGCCCTCTAAGAAGGCTGTATATCACTATGTAACAATTTTCAGGAAGTTCCTTTGGAACTATATATTTAATCATTGATTATGTATGATCAAGGGGTACAGTATTTATTATACAACAGTGACTTGTATTTGCATATTCTACAAAACTTAGGAAGTTATCTTTATTTTTATGTACCTTTCCGTGAAAGAATACAGCGTGTGGTGTAAAAGTACACTGTGGAATACTATCGTATATCAAAAAAATAATGTTCTCTTACAGTGGCAAAAGTTATGTGAAATATTAACAGATTACATTATCTGATATACTGAATTAATACTTTGCATTTATTTAAACTTACCGAAGAAAGACTGATTCTACAGAGGATACGAAACAGTAACTAAGAAAAAGTGAAACAGAGGAAAAATAAGCTGAACTGTTCACTCAGAAGGCAAGTTCACAGAAAATTTCCTGTATTCTATATCAAATTATCTATACCTTCCAACAAGAACCTCATTTTCTATGCCGAAGGAGGAATAAACTCTCTATACAACAAAGTCATTTAGGACTGACAGAAGACATAAAAAAAGTTGAAAGAATTTTGTATTCTTGCGAAATAGTGGACAGAGTTTCACGAATGCGATACTGATCTGTAGTAACAATAATTAAAACTAAGGCGTTTTTGATTGCAACGTTATCCTCCGAATCCGGAAAATATTTCGTTGGCAGCCATGTGCGTACGGAGAAATGATCATTGTAATAAAATAAGAGAAACTAGAGCTCGTGCGGAAAGATTTAAGTGTTCGTTTTTGCCGCACGCTGTTAGAGAGTGGAAACGGCAGAGAAATAATGTGAAAGTGGTTCGATAAACCCTCTACTAGGTAGTTAACTGTTAATTGCAGAGTAGTTATGTAGATGTAGATATGGAAAACCTCATAACAGGAATACGGATGTAAACTTAGGTCTGACTTTCTCTTTTGTCTTTAGCAGACAGTGACGTACCCAAAGGTGAATGACATTATGACTAAAACGTAGATACACTGAATGTGGGTCATCTGCATTGATATTTAACAATGTAATTAGTAATTTTGAAGTTTGAGTCACATGTCACAATACTTTCAGGTATACTGACAGCAACAAAGTCAGTCTGGCTCATTTGCATTATAATGAAAGATGTGCTTAAAAAGCAAATATTAAGGACTTCGATTCATAGGTAATCATGACGTCCATTACTCTTCTTTTTTCCCGGTTAATGCAAAATTACCGTACCAGGGCAGAAACCTATGTCCCGAAACAATAAATTTTTGCTATACTATTGTAACATGTTTTGTCAAAGCAAGAAGTTGTGCAAAAGTGTCATTGTCGCATTGTTGTTTTGCCCAAACCAAAGGCCAGACCAAATATAATATTCTGGTGTACAACTTTTACGTTATAATGATATACAAGGCTCTTGCACGGACTACATTTATTGTAG
Organism: Schistocerca americana; assembly: GCF_021461395.2. NCBI lineage: Eukaryota > Metazoa > Arthropoda > Insecta > Orthoptera > Acrididae > Schistocerca > Schistocerca americana. The sequence continues at coordinate 37,846,266 of NC_060120.1, forward strand.
TTTTTACAGGCACGTCGTTACCAGCTGCGGAAGTGTAAGATCTTCCATCGTTCCTCGTAGTTTTCTTGAGGTTCTGCTTCCAGTCTGATCCGATATACAGGGTGTTACAAAAAGATACGGCCAAACTTTCAGGAAACATTCCTCACACACAAATAAAGAATAGATGTTATGTGGACATGTGTCCGGAAACGCTTAATTCCCATGTTTGAGCTCATTTTAGTTTCGTCAGTATGTATTGTACTTCCTCGACTCACCGCCAGTTGGCCCAATTCATGGAAGGTAATGTTGACTTCGGTGCTTGTGTTGACACGCGACTCATTGCTCTACAGTACTAGCATCAAGCACATCAGTACGTAGCATCAACAGGTTAGTGTTCATCACGAACGTGGTTTTGCAGTCAGTGCAATGTTTACAAATGCGGAGTTGGCAGATGCCCATTTGATGTTTGGATTAGCACGGGGCAATAGCCGTGGCGCGGTACGTTTGTTCAAAAAATGGTTCAAATGGCTCTGAGCACTATGGGACTTAACATCTGAGGTCATCAGCCCCTAGAACTTAGAACTACTTAAACCTAACTAACCTAAGGACATCAATCACATCCATGCCCGAGGCAGGATTCGAACCTGCGACCGTAGCAGTCGCGCGGTTCCGGACTGAAGCGCCTAGAACCGCTCGGCCACAGCGGCCGGCAGGTACGTTTGTATCGAGACAGATTTCCATAACGAAGGTGTCCCGACAGGAAGACGTCCGAAGCAATTGATCGGCGTCTTAGGGAGCACGGAACATTGCACCCTATGACTCGCGACTGGGGAAGACCTACAACGACGAGGACACCTGCAATGGACGAGGCAATTCTTCGCGCAGTTGACGATAACCATAATGTCAGCGTCAGAGAAGTTGCTGCTGTACAAGGTAACGTTGAGTACGTCACCGTATGGAGAGTGCTACGGGAGAACCAGTTGTTTCTGTACCATGTACAGCGCGTGCAGGCACTATCAGCAGCTGATTGGCCTCCACGGGTACACTTCTGCGAATGGTTCATCCACCAATGTGTCAATCCTCATTTCAACGCAAATGTTCTCTTTACGGATGAGACTTCATTCCAACGTGATCAAATTGTAAATTTTCACAATCAACATGTGTGGGCTGACGAGAATCCGCACGCAATTGTGCAATCACGTCATCAACACAGATTTTCTGTGAACGTTTGGGCACGCATTGTTGGTGATGTCTTGATTGGGTCGCATGTTCTTCCACCTACGCTCAATGGAGCACGTTATCACGATTTCGTACGGGATACTCTACCTGTGCCTTTACAAGTACGACACAACATGTGGTTCATGCACGATGGAGCTCCTGCACATTTCAGTCGAAGTGTTGGTACGCTTCTCAAGAACAGATTCGGTGACCGATGGATTGGTAGAGGCGGACCAATTCCATGGCCTCCACGCTCTCCTGACCTCAACCCTCTTGACTTTCATTTATGGGGGCATTTGAAAGCTCTTGTCTACGCAACCCCGGTACCAAATGTAGAGACTCTTCGTGCTCGTATTGTGGACGGCTGTGATACAATACGCCATTCTCCAGGGGTGCATCAGCGCATCAGGGATTCCTTGCGACGGAGGGTGGATGCATGTATCCTCGATAACGGAGGACATTTTGAACATTTCCTGTAACAAAGTGTTTGAAGTCACGCTGGTACGTTCTGTTGCTGTGTGTTTCCATTCCATGATTAATGTGATTTGAAGAGAAGTAATAAAATGAGCTCTGACATGGAAAGTAAGCGTTCCCGGACACATGTCCACATAACATATTTTCTTTCTTTGTGTGTGAGGAATGCTTCCTGAAAGTTTGGTCGTACCTTTTTGTAACATCCTGTATTTCCTTTCTTTGCATGTGCCTAACGATAGAGTATCCTATCTTTTTCACTGCTACACAACGGTCTTCCAGGATGGTCAACTTTAGAACTGCAAACAGCTCAACTTTTAAACATAAAAAAGACATCCGTTGTTATGGTAGCAAGTCCCAGGTGATGCACTACTTTATTGCATCGAAAACTCCATATTGCGAGAACTGTGATAGGCAATAGTCTTTGAAGGAGGCTTTCAAATTTAATAGTAAATGTTGTATGGCAGTTGACTGGGATATCCCACGGGGTGGGTTCTGCCACCTTGTCCGAAAAGTGTTCACCCTTCGCGCAGGTTATCCTTTTTGCTTGTGGACATGTGGGAGTTAGGTGGTATGTGAGAGTTGTGGAGTGTGTGAAGTGTGTATGGTATAGTGTGGTGTTTGTGGTGGATGGATGGTGATGAGAGAAGGGACACCGGTTCTGGCATATTGCATACTCCTCTCGAATAGTATCGAAGGCGCCACGGGGCTTAAGGTCCCCATCCGACGGACGGGTCAAAATCAACACCGCTGCATGCCCTCACTCCAGGAGTCAGTGCGGAGAGGTCTGGCATTTAACCCAGGACATTGGCGCAGAGATTGGTGATGGTGATCAGCAGCTTTACGCCAGCACGTCTCCTCCTCTTACTAGGTAAATACTAGCAGTGAAAATGTCATCCACCTTGAGGATGGGAACCTACTTACCAATGAGTACAATGCTACAGCTCAGACGTACGTTAGCGGCCACCACTACGGAAGCGTGTATTTTATTCATGTTTTAACTTTAGTTTCGACTGCAATATCAAAGCACTTTTCCGCTGTCAGAGAAGATTTTTTATTTATTTAAATTGATGCACGGAAGATCTTATTTTGAAAGCCACTGAAATCAAGAAGTTTGAATTTTTTGTGTTTTTATGCTACTGTATTTACTGTACTGTACATTCATGCACTTAAACAGAAGAGTGTTATCCGCCAATCTGTCTCATCTCTTAAGTTATAGAGGATCTGAGGACTTTTTTTTATATTCAAGGCGTCTTCTGGTGCTGTTGTATTTCTTTTTACTGTACCTTATATTCGCGTGGCCACTACATGAAACCAAAGAATGGATCTGACTCACCGTAGCTGCTCCCACGTAAGTACATAGCATACTGGTTTCGTACTATTTATTTCTCTGTAAACGAAAAATTATTAGTTTTGAATGTGGGTCGTTGGTTAGGAGAGATTTCTGACATCTACAGAATGAGGAAGAAAATATCAGGTTTCGTAAGTGTGCCAGTGATCGTTCTCAGAGGGAGCAGCTTGTTATGTGGATACTATAACGGACGTTATCAGCTATCTTTCCTTACTTCTATGACTAAAATCATTTTCATATGATGTTTCTGTCAATATTCAGTAAAATGTTTATTGAATGAATTTTATGTAAAATTAAACGGAAATAATTCCTTGTCTCCAGAACATCTTCACTCAACATCACGTGCTTTTGTTCTTAACATTTACGAAGGTCACGTTATAATTATGTAGAGCGAAAATCGGCCATGTGCTTTCTAAACATCACAAAACTGTAAGTACCAACTGTATATTATTTCTGGGCCTCAGCACTTCACTAGATTTAAGACTCATTTTAAAGAAACTCCTCAATTCTGTTTTTTCATTATGCCGCCTTGGTGTCTGTAGCGTGTCAGTTTCTGAATAGTTCTGTGAACTTTAGGTAAAATTGTGCGAATTTATAGTGAATATTCTCACCCTCCCTCCTCCCCCCACCTCCCTTCTCTCTCCTCTCTCTCTCTCTCTCTCTCTCTCTCTCTCTCTCTCTCTCTCTCTCTCTCGTCTCGTCTGTGCCACTCTTTTCAAGCAACGGGCCAGATCATCAAATGCTAAACAGTGTTGGCGTATGGAGTTCTGGTTCCCATTTCCCATGCAAAGCCTGAGAAGCGCGTCCGTATCACGTGAAACACCATGCGCGCAGCAATATGTTGAATTTATGATCGCTAGAACAAAAGCCAATGTTTTGGATAAGAGTCCGAGTGCAGTATACAATTTTAATTTGCCAGAAAGTTTCAGGTGGTGAGTATACTGAAAGTGAGAGTTACTGTAGGCTCCCACGAACAACTTTACTGAAAGTGCCAAAAATATGCACAGAAAACGTAGGGAATTAGGTAATGTCTCCTTGTCTCACTTTTTAATGTAAATATAGTCTAGTGAATAATTTATGAAAATCCTGGAGACCACGAAAGTATGACTCATGGCCATGACTTAAATGATCCAGTGCATTGTATCACGGTGTTGCTAATTTAGTATGTTAATGAGATGAATTTTCGTCAAAATCGAGACAAAAAAAGGTAACGTCAGAATATTCTAAATGATCATGAAAGAGATACAAAGCATTCCCTTTGTAACTTTCTTATTACGATTTCTCTTGCGAATGACATATATCGTACAGCATTACATCACAAAACCTAATGTAGTGTCATTCGCGGCCTCGTATATTAATTTGCCAACTGTTTTGCCGCTACTTAAACTGAGGTTTCGAAAGTGGAAACTAGTAATCTGTGACTTGTTATGTCGACCTTGTTCAGGAATGAAATTGCAGCGCACGAGAGCAAAATTGTATATAATCTGAACAACGTAATTACATTCCGAGAGCCGAGAACTCGATCTTTTATGGCTTTGATATCCTATTCCGTGCAAATAATACACTGCCTACATATTCATGGAGACTCAGATGCTGGAATAAATTACTAAATCGATTTACGGTATTCTGCAGATAGCTTAAAAGCAGAATGATTTGATTCTTATCGGACGCATGGAAAAGTAAAACATTTTAATTTAGTTTTTAAAGCTTATATCTGTGGAGGTAATGGTGACAAGTTGGATTACGTATTTAAACTTCGTGCCTTTTAACTGGCTGAAGTCGAAACTAATCCTCAAATCACTAAAACTGGGTAAAACACATTGATTAATGACAAATTGCTGCTTTTTGAGACATGTAAACTATTATTTTTGTTCTCTCCTTAGATACGTGTATGACACACTCACCTTTATGTCAAGACCCAGAAAACTGGCGTAATAGAAGAGACACTGAAGTCATATTCGCGTATTAACGGTTTCAAACCCTTTATTCAGCTGTCCCAAATTGAGCTTTACGAGGTGTCCCTAAATCGCTTAAGGTTAATATCGAGATAGATCGTTAGAAGAGATGTCCTGCCTCATCCCATATCAAATAAATTTCTGCGCCCTCCTCCCTGAAATATTAGAGAGAAGATTTTAGCCTGTCGCAGAGTGACTCTGCCGCGCAAAGTGACCGCCCTGTTTGCGACGCCTTGTCACGGACTGCGCTGCCCCTCCCGCCGAAGGTTCGAGTCCTCCCTCGAGCATGGGTGTGTGTGTGTGTGTGTGTGTGTGTGTGTGTGTGTGTGTGTTATGTGGTGTCACCGCCAGACACCACACTTGCTAGGTGGCAGCCTTTAAATCGGCCGCGGTCCGTTAGTATACGTCGGACCCGCGTGTCGCCACTATCAGTGATTGCAGACCGAGCGCCGCCACACGGCAGGTCTAGACTAGAGAGACTCCCTAGCACTCGACCCAGTTGTACAGCCGACTTTGCTAGCGATGGTTTACTGGCTACATACGCTCTCATTTGCAGAGACGACAGTTTAGCATAGCCTTCAGCTACGTCATTTGCTACGACCTAGCAAGGCGCCATATTCAGTTACTACTCATATTGATACTGTGAATCATGTACCGTCAAGAGCGACCTTCATCATTAATGGATTAAAGTTAAGTATCAAACTAATTCCGTCCGCTTTCTGAATTCTCATTCCTTGTCATGTTTCAGACCTCACGTCCGTATAGTCCTTCCCTCCACATGCCAGACTGCGTGAGTTAAAACGCGTGCATTTCGGCCTCCTCTAGTAACACGGTGTTGGCTCTTCTGCCAACACATGTTGTTCTTAGCATAAGTTAGTTTAAGTAGTGTGTAAGTCTAGGGACCGATGACCCAGTTTGGTCCCTTAGGAATTCACAAACATTTGAACATATGAGAGTGACTGTCTCCGTTTATATTTCGCGCGATAAACTATCTGTTAATGCTAACCAGTCTCTGTTTCACTATTTACGAAACCATTTAAACTCTGCTAACGGATAATCTAGTTATATCTTTTTATATACTCTATTCTTCGTTATGTATATGACACTCTCACATTTACCTCAAGACTCAGTGCGTTAATTTTTACCTGTGCTCCTTGCTCCGCTAACCATAGCTCTAATCATTGCAGTACAATTGTGTCTTAAGTAAGGAATAACACACCATTCCGTTTTCAACCGACTGAAGCATGTATGAAGTTTCAAGAACGACAATAGTAAGTATATCAAATCTGACCTCAGAGGTAGTTTCCGAATGCATGCGAAAATTATAACGTATGTGTATTTTCCGATATAAACACACAGAAGCAAGGAGCTGCAAGATCCAGATTAAAATTAAGTGCAACTAATTGCAAATGAAACTTGAATATACACCTCGGGAAACGTGCTAGTTAAAACAATTTTTATATTGCACAGGACAGCTACAGCGTTCAAAGTGCACTCTACTGAAATGTGGCGTTGGTGAAGGTATAAATACATTACGTCAATTGAACATGGATGAAAACCTGAACACACATTATCATAAATAAAGTTTAAAATAAAGTAGCTTGTTGCTGTATTTCTTCAAGTATCGCATGTATTTAGTTGTAGACTTATGTTTTGTTTGGAATTTCTTGAGAAACAAAGGACGCAGAATGGGATTTAAGGCGTTGTCGGCGTCGTCAGTTTCGGAATGGTGAAGTGAGTTGTCAGCATGCTTTTCAAAGGGAGCACCCCAGAACTTGCCTTAGGTGATTAAAGGAAATATCGGAAAACATAAATCTGAATTGCTCGTGGTGAATTCGACTTTACTCCCGTGTGTCGCTCGGGTTTGAAATGTTTTGTATTTAGAATGTGTTTGAAATATTAAGAAATGTGAGAACAAGTGACTGTACGTTTGTGCGATTCTATGTGTGAGTTTCTTAGGAATAAGATATTGTTAAGGAATTGTTTTTATTGTTGATTTACCATGTATTTTAACTGATCGAACAGTCCACGGGTGTGCCGGCCGCGGTGGTCTCGCGGTTCTAGGCGCGCAGTCCGGAACCGTGCGACTGCTACGGTCGCAGGTTCGAATCCTGCCTCGGGCATGGATTCGTGAGATGTCCTTAGGTTAGTTAGGTTTAAGTAGTTCTAAGTTCTAGGGGACTGATGACCACAGCTGTTAAGTCCCATAGTGCTCAGAGCCATTTGAACCAGTCCACGGGTGTACTGCCGGTTCATAGTGTCCAACGGGCTCAATATTTCGGTGATAAAACACGTCGCCATCGTCAGGTGCGCTGACGAACTGAGCTCCTGAGGGCGCACGGCCGACTAATTATCGCCTGTTCTCGCGAGCCGCTCCGTGCGCCATTCACGCTCGAGGGCACGTGTCGGCGGTCGCGGACACGCTAGCGTCGGCGTCTGTGATATCGTTGGTATAAATTCTCTGTCCGCCCTGGTCGCAGAAACTCAGTGCTGGTTCCCAAGCTATGCTAAGATTATGGCCGCAACCTCGGTTGACGTGATCGTCCCTGGTACGAGTGTCTGTGGCCTCTCTAACAACGCTGTGCCAGTATTTGGAAGTCTCTGCCAAGATCCTGGTACTGCATGCGCTATTCTCGGACAAACAGTGCTCTGCGGCCGCTGACCTGTTGGGGCATCAGTCGGGTGTGCCTCTGGTGTTCTTGGCAATGATCTTCGGCGGTACGCACTGTGTGTGTCCAATATATGTCTTCCTACATTGACATGGGATCTGGTATACGCCGGCCTTGCGCAAACCGAGATCATCTTTGACACTTCCCAACAATTCTCGTGTCTTATTGGACGAGCAAAAGACGGTTTTTACTCGGTGCTTTTTCAAGAAACGTCCGATTTTTCGCGATAGTGCGCCAGCGTGTGGTATAAAGGCAGTGGCTGCCTCTTCCACCGTAGGATCTGTCGTCTCCACAGGATTGTACTGTTTTGGTGCGCGCCTAATCTCCCATTCTAGGTACTCGTTTTTCGGCGTGTAGTTATGACGTATTCGAGCTCCTGGGGCAGACTCTCTGCGTATGAAATGGTGTGCACCCTATATACAAGTGTTTTAGTACCCCATTCCTCTGCGGAGGGTGGTGGAAGTTCTCTGCAGGCAAATACAGGTCAGTGTGCGTTTTATTCTGGTACACCCCGTGGCCCAGGGTGCCATCAGCTCTTCTCTCGACCATGACGTCCAGCAATTGCAGCCTTCCTTCTGCTTCGATCTCCTTAGTGAATCTGATGTTGGAACTTGTAGAGTTCAAATGTCCAAGGAAGTCAAGGAGGTGGTCCGATCCATGGGACCAGATGACGAGAGTGTCATCCACATAACGGAAAAAATCACGAGGGTTTCCATTTGGATGACACCTAGAAGTACTCCATACACAAATTCGCGACAATAGGCGAGAGTGGGGTGCCCATCGCGACTCGTTCCGTTTGTTCGTAGCATTCTCTACAAAACAGAAAATATGTGGAGATCTCATCAAATTTATGCTCAACAAGCTGTAGTGACGCTCGTATAGGTGCCTACTTTCACTATTTACACTCATTCCTTCTGCACTAATAAGGCATGAGCGCTGGCGGATGGTCGAAACTACAACGTTGAACGAGGACGTCTGGACACTCATTATTTCAGTACAAAAACTAAATATTTTAGAATATTTTAGGAGACGGTAGTACAATCTTACTCGAATAAAACATTTCGTACGTGTATCCAGTTTCTATTGGTTACATAGATACATGTTGTTGTAGACATGTTTTCATTTCACGTGTTGGTACTCCAGATGCTGTGGGTTTATTTAAGGAGTGTCATTTTTGATTTGAAGGTCAAGTTGTGAAGCTGTGCTTGGATGTACATACTAGAAGTCTTCAACTGTGATTGTAAATTGTTGACAAATTCTAAAGTAGCGGTTAAGGATGCCACACGTATTTATAGCTGTGGAGTATGCTAGTGTTTGTGTAAGAGTTTTGTGATGGAAACGCTGATTCTGCTTGCAGAGAATGCCATAAATGATTTCCTAACGGCACAGTGACAGTTTCAAGAGTATTTACTCGTGTTTTCACTGAACTGCGTGACACTGGCGCATTGCACAGCGGTCATATCTGTTCTGTAGACGCAAATGAAGAGGGAATTTGAAGCCATCATTCAGTTGATAGAAAGTAGTCCTCTGGAAAACATGCACAGAATTTAGACATGCTTCGGTGTTGCATATTTAAGAACGTTGCGGACACCACCTCTATCGTTATGTTTACTGTAAATCTCCGAGAAGAAGGCAGAGGCAGACATTAACTGAAGTAGCCGCTTTCCTTCTTGGCGGTATTAATAAAATTTGTAATTCCCATCGGCTGTAAACTCAACCGACGAATTCATCGTCTGGATTTTGAATAGTGCTGCCCTCATAAAAGAAGGCCAGAACGACTTCAGAGGAGTTACACGTGATGTTGTCCAGAGAATTTGAAAGTACATTGTGAGCCGTGGCGTGGTCGACCTTGCTCCAGCTCTGATCGCGGTTCGATATCTCGCGTTAAATAGCAACTCGGATATTGGAGAAACTCTAGCGGGGCTACTCTTAAAACGGCGCTGACGTTGGCGCTAGAGAGAAGACAGGCAGTCGAAGGAAGAAGACAGGGACAGACAAAGTGTGTGTGAGTGTGTGTGTGTGTGTGTGTGTGTGTGTGTGTGTGTGTTTGTGTGTGTTTGTGTATGTCTATGTGTGTGTCAGAGAAAGAGAGAGAGAGAGAAAGCTACCGCAGAGTGACTGCTTGCTTCCTCCCGTGGATAAGAAGTTGAGCCATAGTGCAACTTGCTGTGTTCTGCAGAGCAGCTGTGTGTAGTGTCGTGTGTGGACGGGCCGTTGTGTGTGCCAGTCGGCTCCTGACAAGCTGACTAGATTTCGTAGTCTTGCAATGTCTGAAAGTGGCGCGTATTAGCTTACACCAGTCCCCGACTACATCGTACATTCAGTAAAGCAGTTGCTGTTTCCTTCCCATTGATGGCATCGTTCCGGAGATAGCTTGTGGAACGACCTATTGGTCGCTGTGTGTGCAACACGCTCAGCTTTACGTGGGTCTTACAGTGTGGCTAACGTACACCGAAGAGCCAAAGAAACTGGTACACCTGCCTAATATCGTGTAGGGCACCCGCGAGCACGCAGAAGTGTCACAACACGACGTGGCACGCACTCGACTAATGTCTAAAGTAGTGCTGGAGGGAACTGACACAATGAATCCTGCAGGAGTGTCCATAAATCCGTAAGAGTACGCGGGTATGGGAGATCTCTTCTGAATAGCACGTCGCAAGGTGGGCCGTGTACGGCTCGCGTTTATCCAATTGATTGTCTGTCATCTTGTATTACGCTACTGTCGCCTCGTTTTCTTATTCCATTTACTGGCGTCGTTAACTTCCTGCCTCATTTGACCGTGAGCGGCAGCAGCAGCGCGTATCGATAAGTGCACTGTCATACCATCTCCGGAGCGACCGATAGTATTTTCGGGTCGTCGTGTGTCTGGCAGTCAGCTGTGCAGTCGGGACGCAGCAGCAGTGAAGTCGGGGACGGAGCGCCGGTGAGGCGTCGACAGCCAGTACTCGCCGACCGCTGGCTACACACATGAACTGTGCGACGTAGGGAGATTGGAGCGGGACGACCGTTGGTTGGTCGTTCGGTTGGTCGTCTCATCGGCCGACGTAGATCTGGTCGTTTCACTGTTTCCGGGCCTGGCAGTTGGTCTGTTAGCGTGGAGCAGTGAGGAAATCTGCGCGGCGCTTGGTTTGGCCGGGGCCCGCTGGCGGCCTCTATGTAGTGTCTGAGTGTGTGGTGCTGACCCCATTGCTACGAGGTTCGTAGCTCACCGATCCTGGACATGAAACTTGAGTTTTGCCTGAATCTACCAGCAAGTCACGACTGTTCACATTGTGTCGTTTGGAGTTTGTTATCGGCTGTTCGGATATTCCCGTGAGCAAAAATGTGTGTTTTCAAGTTTCAGCCACCCTCCGGTGGATTTTAACTGTACTTGGTTGTTTGGATTGAAGTGCACCAGCGGAATCTTCTGCCTTGTGGCCGTTAACGTTCCAGTTACCTGCCCTGACCGTTGACGTAAATTCAGACAGTGTATTTTCCTCATCGTGTTGTGGCTGTCCAGCACAGGTTGGTTGGCTTGTCGTCAGATCGACAATGGTTGGGCTGACTGCCTGTCTCACCTAAGCGCGGGTTAGTGTTTGAATTCCAGGCTGAGTGCCCTTGGGTCTACTGTCTTTTCTTGTTTGTTCTTGTTGTTTGTACTTGTATGGCTTCTAGCCGATTTTTAGATTAAGGTTATTTTGCCCGTAAGGCATAAGATCGTTTGGGCCCTCAGCCTAATTTAAGAACTGTTTTACGTACATATATTGGCATTTTTAAAATTAATGTTATTGAGTCTTAAGTGTTGGGCCTTCAGCCGCAGTGGATACACCGGTTCCCGTCAGATCACCGAAATTAAGCGTCGTTGGGCGTGGCCGGCACTTGGATGGGTGACCATCCCGGCCGCCATGAGCTGTTGTCATTTTTCGGGGTGCACTCAGCCTCTTGATACCAACTGAGAAGCTACTTGACCGAACAGTAGCGGCTCCGGTCAACGAAAACCATCATAACGACCGGGAGAGCGGTGTGCTGACACACACCCCTCCTTTCCGTATCCTAATCTGAGGATGACACGGCGGTCGGATGGTCCCGATGGGCCACTTGTGGCCTGAAGATGGAGTGCTTCAGCCGATTTTGAATTTAAGTTGTTTTGCTCTTAAAGTGTGAGATTCTTTGGGCCTTCAGCCTAATTAAGGAACTGCTTTAAGATAAGGCTTTGCCTTTTAAATTTCCGATTTTGGTTGAACTTTAAGTTATTGGCTTTCAGCCGTTTTTAAATTAAAGTGGTCTTGCCCTTAAGGCATTAGACAGTACGACGCATTCAGCCGCTAATTAAGTTTCAAAACTAAAGCTGTGTTTCTTTAAAAAAAAATCTTGGCTCTTGTAAATATTGGTCAAATAAAACGTTGTATGTTCGAGTGTAACTGACAGCCGCTTTCCACAACTTAAACTACCTGTCCTGTCCTGCGGGTTTAGCAGGGCGTCTCACAAGGCATCCCAGATATGCTCAATAATATTCATGTTTGGGAAGTTTGGTGGCCAACGGAAGTGTTTAAACTCGAAAGAGTGTTCAATCGGGGACGTGTGAGGTGTCGCACTGTTCCCCTGGAATTTCCCAAGTCCGTCGGAATGCACAATGGACATGAATAGTTGTAGGCGATCATACAGAATGCTTACATACGTGTCATATGTCAGAGTCGTATCCAGACCTATCAGGGGTCCCATATCACTCCAACTGTACACTCCCCACGCCTTTTACAGAGCCTCGACCAGCTTGAACAGCCCCCTGTTGACATGTAGCGCCCAAGGATTAGTGAGGTTGTCTCCATACCCGTACACGTCCATCCGCTCGATACAATTTAAAACGAGACTCGTCCGACCAGGCAACGTGTTTCCAGTCTTCAATATTCCAATGTCAGTGTTGACGGGCCCAGGAGTGGCGTAAAGCTTTGTGTCGTGCAGTCATCAAGGGTACGCGAGTGGGCCTTCGGCTCCGAAAGCCCACGTCGAATATGTTTCGTTTAATGTTTCACACGCTGGCACTTGTTATAGCCCAGCACTGAAATCTGCAGGAACTTGCGGAAGGGTTGCACTTCTGTCACGCCGAATGATTCTCTTCAGTTGTAGTTCGTCCCTTTCTTGCAAGGCCGCAACGATGTCGGAGATTTGATGTTTTACCGGATTCCCGATATCCACGGTACTCTCGTAAAATGGTCGCATGGGACAATCCTTACGTCATCGCTACCTCGGAGATGCTGTGTCCCATTCCTCGTGCGCCGACTATAACATCACGTTCAAACTCATTTACATTTTGATAACCTGCATTACAGCCGCAGTAACCGAGCTAACAGATGCGCCGGACATTTATCTGATATAGGTGTTGCCGACCGCAGCGCCGTATTCTGCCTGTTTCCATACTTCTGTATTTAAATACGCATGCCTATACCCGTTTCTTTGGCACTTGAGAATTGTCTTCCAGGACTAGCGACGAAGTATTCAGTGTAAGTTTTACATTTGGTAAGTACTTACCCTGCTCTAAAAACGTACTAAAGGAAATCTGTGCGAAGTTCGGCATACCGGTTAGCAGACATATATTTAGTTCCAGTGCCCACACAGTAATACTCCTTAAATTTAAAGAGTACCGAGCATCTATCAAGTGAGGAACTGTTTATTCACATTTAAATTTGTCATTTAAGTTTTCGTAGCTTCTTTTCTCGTTAAGTAATTTTTTGGGTAATTTAAATTCCTTGCATCAGGTAATTAAGTGCTGTGTTGGTTTTCAATAATTAAATTTGTCGTCTGATTTAGCAATTCCCTTCTCTAGCTCCTTATGTAGTTAAGTAATATTTTTGGGTAAAACACAAGCCTTGTCTTTAAAACTATGCCAAGCTCTGATATTATTAAGGCCCAAAATATTTTATTCACGTTGCTTGGTTATCATATGTGTTTAACAGTTGCAGAGCTGTAGGAGCTATCATTACTGTATTCGGGAACTGTATCGATTTCAGGACAAACTAACGACCATAGAGGTTGCATATACAACTGGTATCAGCCGATCACACACTCTAAAATTAATCCACCTTGTAAACGATGTTCTTTTGGTAACGAGACGGCTTGATGTTCACACATTGTTGAATGGACTGGTCTACTTGCCATTTCATTGCTTACTCTTCAAGTGATTTAATTTGTTGATAATTGTGAAGATTTGTTTTCTTAAAATTTGTTGTTTTACCCATAGCAATTTTAAAACTGATGATGAAAGATTTGAAAGATTTAAAGTTCATGTTTTACTCTATTGTAAAGTGATTAGTAGTTCTGTGATTCAAACCGTTTGAAATAATTTTAATTATAATACTTTTCTAAAGTATTGTATCACATTGAAGTCGGAGCTGGAATTTATGAAAATCAACATGGAATTTAATCATTTGCCGTTTCTTAACATCTTCTATGAGTATTTGTTTGGCTTAAATTCTAACAGCTGTATCTCGGTGACCAATAAAAATTGAGGACATATTGTATGTAGTGTTGTATTGGAATTACTCTAGCTTCCCACGTTCTAAAATATTTACTATTTCTCTTCAAACTCTCTGTATATCATATCAATAGCCAACTTCGGTTCTGCAGACTGAAGAACTGCAATAGCAGAACATCATCAGACTTTCGTGGTATCGTTACACAGAGCTTTTGACAGTGATTCTGCAAGGATATTTTCAAAAAAATCTCCAAAATCTTCTTAAGAAATGATTGTAAAATTTTTTGTTTGAAAACGAATGAAAATTCTTCAGGGGCCGCTTAGTTGTAAGAAGTTCCCTTATTAGGCAACACAACTGATTTGACACCGTTATAGGCATCTTGTGAAAATAACTTATCACTTCATAAGGATGGAGAGAATGCACGTCGAAACTGCTAATCGATAGTTGCGAGTTGCTGAATTCGGAATGAAACACCGTAAGACGAACGTCAAAAGAGTTAAGAGCTCGCGTTGCGTTAAAAAAGCCAAAGCTTCATTATTATAACAGATCAGGGTCTAAAAACTTAACTCGTTATCAAACGTGGTCCTAAATTCCAGTTCCCATTAAAAGAGCCGGCCGCGGTGCCCGAGCGGTTCTAGGCGCTTCAGTCCGGAACCAAGCGGTTGCTGCGGTCGCAGTTCGAATCCTGCCTCGGGCATGTACGTGTGTGATGTCCTTACATTAGTTAGGTTTAAGTAGTTCTAAGTTCTAGGGGACTGATGACCTCAGATGCTAAGTCCCATAGTGCTTAGAGCCATTTGAACCCATTAAAAGAGGAGTACATTTAGCATATACAACGTCCCCGTCACGTGATCTGCATGAACTATGATTTTGTCCACCTGATGGAGACATTATCCCTGTTGACTGCACTCTTCTTTTATGGGAACTGCACTTTAGGATGACGTTTAATAAGGATTCAACGTTTTTACTTAGTGTGTAATATAAAACAGCCTGGGGTTTTTTAATGCACAATGAGTTTTGCCGCTTTCGATGTCCACCTTAAGGAGTAAAATTCCAAATTTAGCCGTTAGATGATCGACCTATTAAGAGGTTAAGCAATTTTCGGTTTGCAATTTCAGCGTTGGGACACCGTACCTTTTCTCTAGCCTTATGATGTGAAAAGTTGTTATTGCCTGAAGGTCCATTATAATGTCATGTAAATGGTTGTGTTGCCCGATAACAGATTGTCTTTATAGCTAAAGCGCTCCTGAAGAATTTTCTTCCCCCCCCCCCCCCCCCCCTCTCTCTCTCTCTCTCTCTCTCTCTCTATATATATATATATATATGGCGAGATCGCCATCGCCATCATTGATCTCTTCAGTATAGATGCACACCAGGCACGAACTCTTACGCGAGTAATGAGGATAATGCGCAGGGGGTATTTCGTACAGCTGAGTGGCTGTCAGCACGATAGGTTAGCGCGCTGGCTGCACCCTGCTTTAAAAAAAAAATATTCAACGATAAACTTGAACAGGTGTAATAGGTGTAATGCGAAGTCTGCCCAGACCTAATACCTAGAACAATAACGATCAAAACTGAAAAAAATGATCAATTGTCTTGAGAATTTGCCTAGTAAGCAAGAGACCCGTGTTCGCATCCCGATCCGGCAGAAATTTTCAACTTTCCGCATTGACTTCAATCAATGGCCGTTCGCAGCCAATGTCTGTAATTTTTTTGTGTCTTGAAATTTTTGAAAGTTTTTTTAAGATGATTTTGGAGATTTTTTGGAAATGTATCTGTAGTAACAATGTGTAATCTAAGTTTTGGTTGCCCTACCCACAAAACAGTGTGTTGACAGCGTGCGGCTGCAGCTCAGGCCGGCGGCGCTGCGTGGGCATACTCATGGTATACTCACGTCGAGCAGCGGCGCGGCGGGCCCGTGCGCCGGGTGCGTGACCTTGGGCAGGACGGCGAGGGTGGCGGCGACGCCGTTGCGCAGGCGCGGGATGGCGACGAAGACGCGGTTCCAGCCCACCTCGAGGCCCGTGAAGACGTTGTTCTCCGGCACGTAGCCGTCGCTCGGGAAGCCTCGCGGCAGCCGGAAGGGCAGGAAGTTCCACTCGTACAGCTGCTCCAGGTCGGCGGCGTGCGTGGCCGCCAGCACGCCGAGGAACAACAGGTGGGCCCACCTCATGTCTCCTGCACAGCCACCAAGCCACGGGCCGTCTCACTCGCCGGCAAACACTGACGGGCCAGTCCCAAGTAGAGGGACTAATAGACAAAAGATGTTACAAAAGCTCTAAACACTGAAACTTAAGGCTCATACACTGAGGTGACGAAAGTCACTGGGTACGTCCTAATACCGTGTCGGATATCCTTCCGCCTAGCACAGAGCAGCAAACCGACGTGGCATAAACTCAAAATAAGGGAACAATTGACAGGAATGGGGGAAAGAAATACAGTAGAAGAAGAATGGGTAGCTCTCAGGGATGAAGTAGTGAAGGCAGCAGAGGATCAAGTAGGTAAAAACAAGAGGGCTAGTAGAAATCCTTGGATAACAGAAGAGATACTGAATGTAGTTGATGAAAGGAGAAAATACAAAAATACAGTAAGTGAAGCAGGCAAAAAGGAATACAAACGTCTCAAAAATGAGATCGACAGGAAGTGCAAAATGGCTAAGCAGGCATGGCTAGAGGACAAATGTAAGGATGTAGAGGCTTATCTGAATGGAAACCCAGTTCTAAGCAAAGAAGGGAAAAGCAGAAAGCTGGAAGTACATAGAGGGTCTATACAAGGGCGATGTCCTTGAGAAGAATATTATGGAAATGGAAGAGGAGGTAGATGAAGAAGAAATGGGAGATATGATACTGCGTGAAGAGTTTGACAGAGCACTGAAAGACCTGAGCCGAAACAAGGCCCCGGGAGTAGACAACATTCCATTAAAAGGGAGCTACTCCTGACAAAACTCTACCATCTGGTGAGCAAGATGTATGAGACAGGCAAAATTCCCTCAGACTTCAAGAAGAATATAATAATTCCAATCCCAAAGAAAGCAGGTGTTGACACATGTGAAAATTACAGAACTATCAGTTTAATAAGTCACAGCTGCAAAATACTAACGCGAATTATTTACAGACGAATGGAAAAACTGGTAGAAGCCGACCTAGGGGAAGATCAGTTTGGATTCCGTAGAAATGTTCGAACACGTGAGGCAATACTGACCCTACGACTTATCTTAGAAGAAAGATTAGGAAAGGCAAACCTACGTTTCTAGCATTTGTAGACATAGAGAAAGCTTTTGACAATGTTAACTGGAATACTCTCTTTCAAATTCTGAAGGTGGCAGGCGTAAAATACAGAGAGCGTAAAGCTATTTACAATTTGTACAGAAACCAGGTGGCAGTTATAAGACTCGAGGGGCATGAAAGGGAAGCAATGGTTGGGAAGGGAGTGAGACAGGGTTGTAGCCTCTCCCCGATGCTATTCAATCTGTATATTGAGCAAGCAGTAAAGGAAACAAAAGAAAAGTTCGGAGTAGGTATTAAAATCCACCGAGAAGAAATAAAAACTTTGAGGTTCGCCGATGACATTGTAATTCTGTCAGAGATAGCAAAGGACTTGGAAGAGCAGTTGAACGGAATGGACAGTGTCTTGAAAGGAGGATATATGATGAACATCAACAAAAGCAAAACGAGGATAATGGAATGTAGTCGAATTAAATCGGGCGATGCTGCGGGAATTAGATTAGGAAATGAGACGCTTAAAGTAGTAAAGGAGTTTTGCTATTTGGGGAGCAAAATAACTGATGATGGTCGAAATAGAGAGGATATAAAATGTAGACTGGCAATGGCAAAGAAAGCGTTTCTGAAGAAAAGAAATTTGTTAACATCGAGTATAGTTGTGTCAGGAAGTCGTTTCTGAAAGTATTTGTATGGAGTGTAGGCATGTATGGAAGTGAAACGTGGACGATAAATAGTTTAGACAAGAAGAGAATAGAAGCTTTCGAAATGTGGTGCTACAGAAGAATGCCGAAGATTTGATGGGTAGATCACGTAACTAATGATGAGGTATTGAATAGAATTGGGGAGAGGAGGAGTTTGTCGCACAACTTGACTAGAAGAAGGGATCGGTTGGTAGGGCATGTTCTGAGGCATCAGGGGATCACAAATTTAGTACTGGAGGGCAGCGTGGAGGGTAAAAATCGTAGAGGGAGACCAAGAGATGAATACACTAAGCAGATTCAGAAGGATGTAGGCTGCAGTAGGTACTGGGAGATGAAGAAGCTTGCACAGAATAAAGTAGCGTGGAGAGCTGCATCAAACCACTCTCAGGACTGAAGACCACAACAACAAACCCATATATTTTTCCAAATGCAAAACTTAATACCGTCCCACAATTAAAAACGTTCTCTGCTCAAGCAAACAACTTCCTTTGTTGTTTCCTAGCAGTCATTGACGTCACCCAGTTAGTAACTACCGCGATTCTAATGGCAGCCTCTGTCACCAGATACCACAGCTTCCGTGTTGGCAAGCTGAGACCAGTTGCATTCGACGTTTTCCCTTCTGGCAGGTGTCCGGACGCTCTAGCCTAGATCTCTAGTCCTACCGACTGCTGGGCGGCTTGGCGAGTTACCAGGGAACACGACACACGTTACAACAACCGGCAGCGAAAGTTGTTTCACTGGGCAGCTAAGCTGTCACCCACACTGAACGGAAAAGCCTTTTACATGCGCCCGTGTACCGCTCACTTTTCTGTGCGACCCACTCACCAGCGAACATTCTTGCACTAAGTAGTTTCACGTTAACACAGATCACGTCACATTTTAGGATTGCCAGACTTATTCTTTCAAATGTGGCGCTAAAGAAGGACACTGAAGATTAGATTGGCAGAACACGCAACTAATGAAGATGAGGCTGGATATATGGTACTGGGAGAAGAATTTGATACAGCACTGAAAGACCTAAGTCGAAACAAGGCTCCGGGATTAGACGACTTTCCAACACAACTTCTGATTGCCTCAGGAGAGCCATTCATGACAAAACTTTTCCACCTGGTGCACAACGTGTATGAGAGAGGGGAAATACCCTCAAAGAATTCCAAAGAAATTAGTTACTGACAGACCTGAATATTACCGAACTATCAGTCTAATAAGTCATGCTTCCAAAATGATAACACGAACTCTTTAAGGAAGAATGGAAAAACTAGTAGAAGCCGAACTAGGGGAAAGTCAGTTTGGATTCCGTAGAAATGTCGTAACACATGAGGCAACATTGACCCTACGACTTAGAAGATAGGTCTCTCTTTGAATTTATGAAGATAGAACGGCTAAAATGCAGGGAGCAAAAAGGCTATTCACGACTTGTACAATAACTAGACGGCAGTTATGAAGAGTCGATGGTATGAAATTGAAGCAGTGGTTGAGAAGGGAGTGAGGGAGTGAGACAGAGTTATACCCTAGAGTAGGGAAGAACAGTTGAAAGGAATGGACAGTCTCTTGAGAGGAGGACATTAGATGAACATCAACAAAAGCAAACCGAAGATAATGGAATATAGGCGAGTAAGACACGTGATGCTAAGGGAATTAGATTAGGAAACGAGAAGGAGTAGATCAGTTTTGGTATTTGGGCAGCAGAATAACAGAGATGGCCGAACTAGAGAAGACATAAAATGTCGACTGAAAATGGCAAGAAACGCTTTTCTGAAAAAAAGAAATTTGTTGATATCGAATATAGATTTAAGTGTTAGGAAGCCTTTTCTGAATGTATTTGTATGCAGTGTAGCCAGATGTGGAAGTGAAATATTGAGGATAAATAGTTTAGACAAGAAGGGAAAACAAGGTTTTGAAAAGACGATGCTACAGAAGAATGCTGATGATTTGGTCAGTACATCACGCAACTAATGCAGAAGTACTGAACAGAACTGGGCAGAAGAGAAATTTGTGGTACAATACGACTAGAAGAAGGGATCGGTTGATAGGACACTTCCAGACATCAAGGACTTACCAGTTCAGTATTTGAGAGGAGTGTGGTGAATAAAAATCGTAGAGGGGGACACTAAGCAGATTCAGAAGGATGTAAGTTGCAGTAGCTATCCGTAGGCGAAGAAGCTTGCACAGGATAGAGTGGTATGGATCAAACCAGTCTTCAGCCTGAAGACCACAAGAACAACAGATCGTCATGTGCAAGATGCTGAAGTCCCACTCCAGAAAACATCGTATTGTGGCTGCTGAGCTGACCATCCTGCTGGAAGGTATTTTACATTTGGTACGAAGTGGTTTGTGTCTGTTCCTTCACGTCTCTGAAACGCGTCCTAATATCATATGTCTGCACTTACCAAATATCATACGGAAATTTGTTATGCTATGCTTGCTAAACATATTTATGGCAACGTTGGATTGTTTATTGGTAACAGACTCATTTCCTTTTTTACCTCTTTAAGGTGTTGAGTCTATTTTCATACATGGAAATAAAACTATTGGAATGCCAAGTATAGCCTGGTTGTAAATGTTCTGACATTTCAGGCTGAGTTAACAAATAATGCCATAATGTACGTTCAACGTTCTCTAGATTACAAATAAATAAATCGCTGGAATATCCTAATTTAAGACGGAACTAAATAAGATTACTTTCGCAACAGTGATGGATGGGTGAGAATTTCTGCGCAACAGTCATCCATGTGGAAAAAATGTACATCGATGGTAATGCTCAAAGCAATCGAATCAAATCGTTTCTAGAACGCAGTAATCCTTTTACGGTGATCTGTTTTCAATGTTCACGTGTAATCGTATTTACAACCGGTCAATACAAGATCTGAATACAGGATAATAGTAAATACATCTTGGATGAGTGGCTAGAGCGAACTGCAGATCAAAATTCACACAAAAGTAGGTAAAGTGCTTTTTCAGCGCTGCTGAAACGACTAGTAGCGAACGTTGCCTTTCATTGCTGCTTTCAATCGTCTTATCCCACAATAGCTTCTGCCATTATTCTTGACACAAAGGAGTTCAGCTGATCGCAAAAATACGTTGCACGATAGTACACCACCTCGGCAATCTCCATGTTAAGAAAGTTTTTCACGGACTCCGAAGCGAAGAAAGTTCACACATAATTAGTGGCTGTGAGGTTGAGAAGGACAGCTAAGCTTCGCCAAGTAAAAGGACTTTCCCGTTCTCAACAATGGTGCCTTGGTTACACTATGCTTGATATTGCCCTTGCATGAAAAATAATTTTAAAGTAGTGTGGTTCATACGAAGGTTAACGTCCAGTACACAGGGAATTCGTTGCAATATGACTCATTCACATCACAAGCGTGGCTGTAAGATACCTTAGATCAAGTCCTCTCAAATTTGTGTCCGGCATCTGAACTACTGAACACCCTCTCTGAACTTTCCCGCTTTCACGTTCTCATTATTGACATCGTTAGCACCGGTCTCTTTCATCATACATGGCAACAAAGACTCTACTGAATTTTCTGGGAAGGGCAGACAACTGACAAATCTGTTCCTTTTGTATCGGAATTTCTTTTAAACTAACGCATAATAGCTTAGTAGTAAGTAGATAATATTACAAGAGACAAGCAGAATATTTCCTGATGTGGAAGAGACGTGCTCAAGTGCATAACAAAACAAGAATAAAAATGACGTTAACTAGGAGAAGTGGCAAAACAATTTCTCCTACTGGAAATTTGGCTGCTTGCACAGTATGGGGAATTGCGATGCGAAACCTAGGACTGAACAGTTCGTCAGATGCAGGCTGTGGTATGGCAGATGTCATAATTTTCCGCTTATCACCACAAGTGTGTCCTAGTATAGTGTCACAATCAGGAGTCCAATGGCAAGGATGCGACTGACGCGGAGGAATAGTGCGTTCTTAACACCAGGCCTGAGTTAGATACGAAACGTCTCTGCAGTGACTCTTGGGGACAGTGGCAAGGTGTTTGACATGGTTTCATTGGTAGCATGAGGACGTTAAAAATCAGCCTTTGTTTTTGGTGCTATCCGAGTAGGCTACGGGCCAACGTAGAGTTCGCTGGATATTCCTTGCTTTCACTTCGTCTCAAGTCTATAATTAACAAGAGAAATACACATTGCATGGTACCAACATATCACATGCATCCTTACATTCTGAAAAGGAGGTTTCTTTTCATAATGCGTAGACAAAAAACATTAGCAAACCATTCCCACAAAAATCTTATCAAGAACAGGATACTCAGTGCACAGAGAAAGGAAACCTGTGAAGTAGCCCGAGGTACGCGCAGGGAGGCAGCCCCTTGAGACACCTCCGAAACCAGCTGCCAGTCTGCCTGCAGGAGCGTGCGAGTAATTCGAAGGTTTTTTCTCTAAACGCACATTTTTAAGCACTCAATAAATGTGGGTGGGTGCCACAGAGGCATCTGCTGAACTGGGTTGCCTTAGAGGCACCCTTTACCGTTTTATTCACGCATGTGTCAATGTTGCACCCCTCCCTGTACACGCCACAAGAGTGCGTGAAAAAGTAGCACTGGAAAAGCGTAAGGACTGTTTGCTGTGTCGGATCACGTTCAGATTTCGTCGAAGGATTTTGAACGGTTGCTATTGGTTCCACGCAGTACCCACAAAAGGGTGAGTTCGCTTTCACTGTGGCTGCAACCCCGTGAGGTCCGTCGAAAAGGTCTGTTTCACCCAGCAATTGTCAACAGTGCCTAAGATTGTCAATAACATCGTCCTTTTGCTCGTCGCACTGCCAACTGTCATTTTCGATGGCGAAATATGTGGAGACAACCGTCCCAAAGTAAGGGTTGGTTTCACTGTGCTGTTCCTGTCACCTGCTGAGGCCCTATCGTTTCATCTCTGAGCGGCGGTGTGTCTGAAGTGTGTCTGAAATGCTTTATTCGGCCGGTCATACAAAAACAGTGTAGTTTCAAAGCTGGGCATCCCAGTTCTCACGACGACCGGAGTGGCCGAGCGGTTCTAGGAGCTTCAGTCTGGAACCGCGCGACCGCTGCGGTCGCAGGTTCCAGTCCTGGCTCGGGCATGGATGTGTGTGATGTCCTTAGGTTTGTTAGGTTTAAGTAGTTCTAAGTTCTAGGGGACTGATGACCTCAGAAGTTAAGTCCCATAGTGCTCAGAGCCATTTGAATCATTTTTTTTATACGTTGGAATGAGAAACATGTACGCACTTTCGGAAATGTAATCCTTTAATTCTGTTGCGCGGCGTGGTTTTAGAGTTAAGAGTAACGTTGGAAAATGTATAATGAAAACGGGAAAAAGTAAAGCACTGATTTTTATGCGTGAATATTTTGAAATAATGATGAATGAAGTCTATTGCCCTAAGATAAAGATGTGCCTTGCAGGGCGGCTGACAGTTAGCTTTATCATGTAGCTATACGTCAAAAAGGTTGCAAAACGCAAAGTAAGCAATATACACTCCTGGAAATTGAAATAAGAACACCGTGAATTCATTGTCCCAGGAAGGGGAAACTTTATTGACACATTCCTGGGGCCAGATACATCACATGATCACACTGACAGAACCACAGGCACATAGACACAGACAACAGAGCATGCACAATGTCGGCACTAGTACAGTGTATATCCACCTTTCGCAGCAATGCAGGCTGCTATTCTCCCATGGAGACGATCGTAGAGATGCTGGATGTAGTCCTGTGGAACGGCTTGCCATGCCATTTCCACCTGGCGCCTCAGTTGGACCAGCGTTCGTGCTGGACGTGCAGACCGCGTGAGACGACGCCTCATCCAGTCCCAAACATGCTCAATGGGGGACAGATCCGGAGATCTTGCTGGCCAGGGTAGTTGACTTACACCTTCTAGAGCACGTTGGGTGGCACGGGATACATGCGGACGTGCATTGTCCTGTTGGAACAGCAAGTTCCCTTGCCGGTCTAGGAATGGTAGAACGATGGGTTCGATGACGGTTTGGATGTACCGTGCACTATTCAGTGTCCCCTCGACGATCACCAGTGGTGTACGGCCAGTGTAGGAGATCGCTCCCCACACCATAATGCCGGGTGTTGGCCCTGTGTGCCTCGGTCGTATGTAGTCCTGATTGTGGCCCTCACCTGCACGGCGCCAAACACGCATACGACCATCATTGGCACCAAGGCAGAAGCGACTCTCATCGCTGAAGACGACACGTCTCCATTCGTCCCTCCATTCACGCCTGTCGCGACACCACTGGAGGCGGGCTGCACGATGTTGGGGCGTGAGCGGAAGACGGCCTAACGGTGTGCGGGACCGTAGCCCAGCTTCATGGAGACGGTTGCGAATGGTCCTCGCCGATACCCCAGGAGCAACAGTGTCCCTAATTTGCTGGGAAGTGGCGGTGCGGTCCCCTACGGCACTGCGTAGGATCCTACGGTCTTGGCGTGCATCCGTGCGTCGCTGCGGTCCGGTCCCAGGTCGACGGGCACGTGCACCTTCCGCCGACCACTGGCGACAACATCGATGTACTGTGGAGACCTCACGCCCCACGTGTTGAGCAATTCGGCGGTACGTCCACCCGGCCTCCCGCACGCCCACTATACGCCCTCGCTCAAAGTCCGTCAACTGCACATACGGTTCACGTCCACGCTGTCGCGGCATGCTACCAGTGTTAAAGACTGCGATGGAGCTCCGTATGCCACGGCAAACTGGCTGACACTGACGGCGGCGGTGCACAAATGCTGCGCAGCTAGCGCCAGTCGACGGCCAACACCGCGGTTCTTGGTGTGTCCGCTGTGCCGTGCGTGTGATCATTGCTTGTACAGCCCTCTCGCAGTGTCCGGAGCAAGTATGGTGGGTCTGACACACCGGTGTCAATGTGCTCTTTTTTCCATTTCCAGGAGTGTATGTAAGTGGTGGTGTGGACTGCTGGTGCGGCGACAGCCGACGCCTCGCGGACCAGGATCTTGACGGGCGCCGCCTTCACGTCAGTCTCTGCTTGTGATTTACTCGCCAAGGACCCCACTTCCGTGAGAATAAATCCCACTCCTTTGTGTGTAGCGCACGCACATGTATCTCGGTACTCCACGACCTCGTCCGGACTGCCCCACGCGATGAGTATATCGTTAGACAGGAGAGCTGATCTTAGGCACGCACAAGCGTTCTGTTACTGAATACGCGCGACAGCAAGAATGTCAACAGTCAGGAGAATTAATTCAAGTTTATTTCAACAGCCAGTGCGTCTTTGTTTAAGCGACGGAACTACAATATCTATTTCCGCATCTACATACAAATATGTCTGTCCTGCCAAATGTCACTGAAAAACTTGTCTTAAACAGAAGTATGCATAGCATTAACATGGTTTACGAACCGAGCGAGGTGGCGCAGTGGTTAGACGCTGGACTCGCATTCGGAAGGACGACGGTTCAATCCCGCGTCCGGCCATCCTGATTTAGGTTTTCCGTGATTTCCCTAAATCACTCCAGGCAAATGCCGGGATAGTTCCTCTGAAAGGGCACGGCCGACTTCCTTCCCCATCCTTCCCTAATCCGATGAGACCGATGACCACGCTGTCTGGTCTCCTTCCCCAAACCAACCAACCAACCAACCAACCATGGTCTACGTGCTATCACGGAATAAACCATTTTTTCTGTTTGAATTGGTTGAGAATGGTTTCTGATACTCGAAAGCGGTTATAAAGTAAACAAAAAAAACTGAATGAGATTTTCACTCTGCAGCGGAGTGTGCGCTGATATGAAACTTCCTGGCAGATTAAAACTGTGTGCCCGACCGAGACTCGAACTTCGGGACCTTTGCCTTTCGCGGGCAAGTGCTCTACCAACTGAGCTACCGAAGCACGACTCACGGCCGGTACCCACAGCTTCACGTCTGCCAGTATCTCGTCTCCTACCTTCCAAACTTTACAGAAGCTCTTCTGCGAACCTTGCAGAACTAGCACTCCTGAAAGAAAGGATATAGCGGAGACATGGCTTAGCCACAGCCTGGGGGATGTTTCCAGAATGAGATTTTCACTCTGCAGCGGAGTGTGCGCTGATATGAAACTTCCTGGCAGATTAAAACAGTTTTAATCTGCCAGGAAGTTTCATATCAGCGCACACTCCGCTGCAGAGTGAAAATCTCATTCTGGAAACATCCCCCAGGCTGTGGCTAAGCCATGTCTCCGCTATATCCTTTCTTTCAGGAGTGCTAGTTCTGCAAGGTTCGCAGAAGAGCTTCTGTAAAGTTTGGAAGGTAGGAGACGAGATACTGGCAGACGTGAAGCTGTGGGTACCGGCCGTGAGTCGTGCTTCGGTAGCTCAGTTGGTAGAGCACTTGTCCGCGAAAGGCAAACGTCCCGAAGTTCGAGTCTCGGTCGGGCACACAGTTTTAATCTGCCAGGAAGTTTCAAAAAAAACTGAATTTTGCAACATCAAAAAAATGGTGTTTGTCGTATGGCCGAAATTGGAGATTGATAGAAATTCAGTACAACAGTAGTATAAGGAGGAAACTGCTTCTCAATGTTTATTCGAACTTGTGAGCATGGAGAATTGAGATACATATTATGTATGTAAGCGTATGGATGTAACATCAAATTAACACGTGTACATCTGGTGAACGTCTGCCTGTTAGAACAGCAATTGAACGATAAAACGAAATTGGAGGCATATAAAATTAATAATCTATAATTAATATATGAATATGAATGGTGAAGACCGTTATGTATAAACTACCGAAGCAACACAAGAGGTGGCTATTACCCTTGTCTGGCCATCCTGGTTTAGGTTTTCTGTGATTTCCTTAAATCGCTTTCGGCAATTGCCCGGACGGTTCCTTTGAAAGGGCACGGCTGACTTCCTTCCCCACTCTTCCCTAATCCGATGAGACCGATGACCTCGCTGTTTGGTCCCCTCTCCCCAAATCAACCAACCAACCAACATAAGAGGTATTAGTGTACGTCGACAAAACACTTCATTGGCCAGAATATACGAAAACACGTTCTAAGGATACTAAACGAGATTAAGTGCACAGCAAATGTTCGCAAATGTTGTCTAAAAAAGACTTAACAGGAATGAAGATAAACGGTCGTGACTGATTAATGTGGTGTTCCGTAGCAGTATAAGGGTTGAAGTTACTTATTTACTCAGTAGAGAGTCGTTGAACATTGGATTGATAGGTTTTGGACTACTTTAATGAGCAAGTGTTTGCCACCTAGCGTTTATTGCATGTCAGGTTTACTTTGAGAAACAGATAAGAGTGGATGCTTACGTGGCAGAGGAACACTCGTACAACTATAGCTCGCGTGAAACAAATGTCAGAAAGCACGTCACACTGCAAATGTGCGCAAATATAAAACATCACCTAATCATCCGAATTTCGCCTTTTGGTCTAATTAGTAAAGTCACTTAGTTTGGATTTTGCGATAATGAAGCTAGAAAACGTACCACTGGTCTTGGCAGTGAGAGTCGTGTTACTGCGTTGTCGTTGGCCGATGGCTTTGCTGATAACAGCACTGCACGACTAAACACGTACTTTCAGTCGGCATTCCTCGAGTTTACCGCGCTCACTTTCCGTTCTCTGACCATAATAGTGGGAAAGTCCGCACATACCGTGACCACAGCCGTCAGACTGCTGATAAAAATTAATCCAGAGTCACGAAAATGTGGCACGACATGCGAAACGCAGGGAACCGTGACGTACGCTTTACTCGTTTGTAGTTGTTACATGCCATGGCTGCTCCATAAACACAGCAGGATTTGGAACAGGCGTTGTATATTAGTAGAGGCAGCTTAGAAATAAATAGTGTTTTAACAATATCTACAGTGGCTTCATAAACATAATTTCGCTTCTAATCAGAGAATAAGTTTTTCATTTCAGGTAACTCAGATCTGAAACGGGATGTACCAAACATATAACTACAACGGTGTACAGTCGATGATTGAAGATAAACGAATCTAAAGAATAGATACCTGGTAAAACACAATGATGACGAGCAAAAAATACCTGGTAAAACACAATTATGACGAGCAGATTCACGAGAGTCTAAATGAGGTATTATTCAACGTAAAAGCAAAATAGTTGCTAGAAACCATTTGCACAATGAAGGCCGAAGAAACTGGTATAGGCGTGCGTATTCAATCACAGAGATATGTAAACGGGCCGAACACTGCACTGCGGTCGGCAACGCCTACATAAGACAACAAATGTCCGGCGCAGTTGTTAGATCAGTTACTGCTGCTGCAATGGCAGGTTATCAAGATGCTATAGTCGGCGCACGAGAGATGGGACACAGCATCTCGGAGGTAGCGATGAAGTGGGGATTTTTCCGTACGACCATTTCACGAGTATACCGTGAATATCAGGAATCCACTGAAACATAAGATCTCCGACATCGCTGAGGCCGCGAAGAGATCCTGCAAGAACGAAACCTAGGACGACTGAAGAGAATGGTTCAACGTGACAGAAGTGCAACGCTTCCCCAAATTGCTGTGCAGATTTCAGTGCTGGGCCGTCAACAAGTGTCATCGTACCAACCATCAACGAATCATCATACATTTGGGCTTTCGGAGCCAAGGGCCCACTCGTGTACCCTTGATGACTGCATGACACAAAGGTTTACGTCTCGCCTGGACCCGTCAACACCGACATTAGACTGTTGAAGACTGGAAACATGTTGCCCCTATCGGACGAGTCTTGTTTCAGATTGTATCGAGCGGATGGACGGGTAGAGACAACCTCATGAAACCATGGACCCTACTTGTGAGCAGGGAACTGTTCAAACTGGTGGAAGCTCTGTAATGTTGTGGGGCGTGTTCAGGTGGAGTGATATGGGCTCCCTGATACGTCTAGATACAACTCTGAAAGGCGACACGTACTTAAGCATCCTGTCTATAGCCTGCATTATGTCCTTTATGCATTCCGACGGACTTGGGCAATTCCAGCAGGACAATGGGACACCCCACATGTCCAGAATTGCTATAGAGTGGCTCCAGGAACACTCTTCACAGTTTAAACACTTCTACTGGCGATCAAACTCCACAGACATTAACATTATTGAGCATATCTGGGATGGCAGCCAAAAACAGTTGCAACTGTTTTTGGCTGCCATCCTTTATTGTGAAGAATTTTAACAGTTGCTGCTGCAGCCATGTTTAAAATCTTGAAATATCTGGAATGCCTTGAAACGTGCTGTTCAGAAGAGATCTCCTGCCCCTCGTACTATTACGGTTTTATAGACAGGCCTGCAGGATTCATGGCGTCAGTTCCATCCAGAAGTATTTCAGACATTAGTGGAGTCCATTCCACGTCGTGTTGCGGAACTTCTGCGTGCTCATGGTGACCGTACACGATATTAGGTATGTGTACCAGTTTCTTTGGCTCTTCAGTGTATTAACACATGGAGTACTTAAATTCGTATTTCCCAAAAAAGATGGTCCTATACTGTACTAACTTCTTCCGTTACTTGTTACCGAAGTGCCAATGACGATTGTGGATGAAGTAATTAAAACATTGCGGAATGCAACAATGTACACGGTTGACAGGGGCAATCCGTGAATGTGCTATATCATTTTCGGTGTTACCAGTACAAAAATCCACAGCGATCACATTTTCCAAAACGTTGCCATGAACTGTTCCTTGCGCTGTGTATTACCTCTTGACCGAAGCAACCAACCCGCAATACGACACCGAACAAATAAAGCACTTACAACATTTTGACTTTAATTTTGGTAAATGTGAGGGCTATTTTTTCAAGATCCGATCGGTTGTAAAATGGGAACCATAGTGAAAAGCGAAAACGTTTAAATTACGACATTTAACTACACTTTCCAGCTACTTCTCGCCGCTCCGACTTAGACATTTATCGTAGCATGGTACCAACTTCCAAATACCCTCATTACAGAAGGCAGCTGTGCTTTTCACCAGTTCTCTGCGCTGGTGTGCAGTTCGTTGTCTGTGCCGTAATGCTGTCCTCATAAGGCGATTCGCCTGAGGGAACCACGTCTGAGCTGTGTAGTGGACGATCGAGCACTTTCCGCCCACAACGCTGCAGCAGCGTCTTTATTGAAAATGCAGTCTGCATCCGAACATTGTCATGAAGATGAACAATGTCTGATGACAAGATACCTCTTCGTTTATTTTGAATTCCCCTTCATAGACGGTTTTCACGAATCGCCTGAGCCGGCCGGAGTGGCCGAGCGGTTCTAGGCGCTACAGTCTGGAACCGCGCGACCGCTACGGTCGCAGGTTCGAATCCTGCCTCGGGCATGGATGTGTGTGATGTCCTTAGGTTAGTTAGGTTTAAGTAAAATTCTAGGGGACTGATGACCTCAGGAGTTAAGTCCCACAGTGCTCAGAGCCATTTGAACCATTTTTGAATCGCCTGATCTATTCAGTGAACAAGATCATCGGCTGACACTCGCAAGTCAGGCATAATCCCTCAGCATGAAATGGAAATGCCGTGTGGCTAGGGCCTCCCGTCGGGCAGACCGTTAGCCTGGTGCGAGTCTTTCGAGCTGACGCCACTTCGGCGACTTGCGTGTCGATGGGGATGAAATAATGATAAGGACAACACAACACTCAGTCCCTGAGCGGAGAAAATCTCTGACGCAGCCGGGAATCGAACCAGGGCCGCTGGGTATGACATTCCGTCCCGCTGACCACTCAGCTACCAGGGGCGTGCCTCAGCATGAAGATATGGAATGACAGCATGTAGGTTGTGTTCCAAAAATGAACAGCATAGAGACAGACGTGATGACACTTTCTGCAGGACCTGACCATCATTTTGCAGGACAATGCGCAAGCACGTACAGTGTTACTGACTTGTTTGACTGATGGGGCTGCTAAGTGATATACCACGTAATACACTCCCCTGACTTAAGCCCACGAGAGTTCAACTCGATTTCTAAACTCAAGGAAACACTTCACGGCATTCGCTTCAGAACTGCTAAAAATTCGTCGGGCATTAGACCGCGCCGCTCGAACTGTCAACACAACTGGCACAGCTAAGAGTATCCTACGACTTCCACATCACTGGCAACGGGTTATACGCAATGCTGGTGACTACTTTGAAGGTCAGTAAAACTTTGAAACACGTATCTATTTTGTACGAGCTGTAAATAAATAGTTGCCACTATTAATGTTCCAACCCTCGTATTATTTCGAGCAGATTGTGTATCACGAGGGCGAACTTATTCGTCTTGAGTCAGCTGCTTGCCGTTTGACAATTCAAGCACGCACTATCATGACTGTGAGTCAAATTGGTTTGGCCAGACCAGCGAACAGGTGCACCTCACAATGAAACCTGCCGGTATTTCAGGGCTCCGGTTGGGAAGTTTCCCACGTTCTGATCACCTGAATGCTAGACAGCGTAGTTTGCAAATTTTCGTGGACGTGTCAGAACATCAACAGCTGCTGCAGGCGTCACTACTCGCCGACAGCTCGGCGTTTTCTGCCGCCGCCTCAATCAAAGTAAAAGCGTTAAATACTGCTGCACTGGCGTAGGGTTGTTAAATGATATTCACAGCTGCCTGTTCACAGGTGAACCATAGTTTGTGGTATACTGGGTCGTAGTTGATTCCGTTTGAATAGAGTTGGGTCTCACAGTGGATTCCTGTAAACAAAGTCAGATTGCGTTGTAAAAGGGATAACTTCATGCGAGTATTTGTATAGCTTCTACTCCAATGTATGCTTTGCGAATCAAACACCATCCCTTCTCTTACTTTTGTTTGATATTTTTTGCGTAAGATTTATCAGCCCATTGTAGTTAAAAATGAATCTGTAATACTTGCATTATTTTTTAAACTTAAATACGGCATTTTTTCATTCACATTCCCTCAACTACTGACAGTTTTTATTTTATTCCGTGGTACATGGGTAGACCAGCAATTTGAGATTCAATCTTATTAAATTAATTAATTCGATTATTAATTTGAATTCTGGATGTTCCAGTCTCTTCTGTACCTAAGGCCCATCACCGTTCCCTTTGGATCCCTACGTAATTCGGTGCTCTCCGATACACACGATCGAACAGCGCAGGAGTGGTACTCAAGCGTCAACTTTAGGTTACAATATCTCCGGATGTAATTAACATTTTACAATGCAACAAACGGCACTGATTACGTATTTGTCTATCTGTTCAGATGTGCTAACAAAACTAACGGGGTTCCATTTAAAAAAACGTAGGTTTGTGTTAAAAAACATACTTCCGTGCATTTTTTATGGTTTGTATTAAACAATTACACTAGCACCTCCCCTCACGTTCGGTCTGTGGAATCGATTCGTCAGTATTTGATGTGGTTTACGAAATATATCCAGCGGTAATGGTTCAAATGGCTCTGAGCACTATGGGACTTAACATCTGAGGTCATCAGTCCCCTAGAACTTAGAACTACTTAAACATAACTAACCTAAGGACATCACACAACACCCAGTCATCACGAGGCAGAGAAAATCCCTGACCCCGCCGGGAATCGAATCCTGGAACCCGGGCGTGGGAAGCGAGAACCCAACGGTAATGTTAGGTGACTCACCCTGTATATGACCATAGTTACGAGACGTCGAAAGTAATGGATACTAATATCGCAATTTGATAAAGGATATTTGGAGAGCTATTGGCGAAGGGGTCTGAACCGTGCGTAACCTTTTTGTCAGCCTTATCACTTTTGTTTCCGTGTGCTGGTGAACAAAAAGAGAGTGTAAATAAAAATTGTGTTCTTATTTCAAACTTAATGAAATACTTTGATCCTTCTCTCAAAACATTGCGTACTTCTGGAACCAAGAGGTAGATTCCTTGTGTGGTGTGAAAACGGTAGCGTCGCACTCCACACTTGCTGACATTCGTCCATTTTGTGGCAATAGCGTGGCTCCTAGTAATGAGTTCTACCCCGGAAATATATTGCTGTAAACACAGGCGAGTAGTAGCGCCGATTGATGTTGTGGTGTAGTGGCTGAAATTCGTATGGCTGCAGTGTTGCCGAATAGCATTGTCGCGTTATATTGTCGGCAATACGAAATATTATCACCATTTTACAAAACGCCATAGCAAATTTCTTGCCCCTTCCTTGTCTAATCTCACCTAGCGTTTCGTCTGTTGTGACCTTGTTGTCGATGGAACGTTGAACCCTAGTCTTCATTTTCGATCCTTACTTCTTTACGGTCGCACACTCAGGACTTTGCTATGTACCGAGTAAGCAAGATTCCCAGTGTTTTTAGTTCCAGTTGAATTTTATGTAAATTTATGTAGTGGTTCAGAAATGGCTCTAAGCACTATGGGACTTAACATCTGAGTCATCAGTCCCCTAGACTTACAACTACTAAAACCTAACTAACCTAAGGACATCACACACATCTATGCCCGAGGCAGGATTCGAACCTGCGACCGTAGCAGCAGCGCGATTCCGAACTGAAGCGCCTAGAACCGGCTATGTTGTGGTATTACGTCGATTGAATCTGGAATTCTATGCTGTTTTTTTTGTGAAAGATAGGCATTTCCAGGGCGGTCTATGTTGGCAGAGTTTAATTGCAAGCAAGTATTCGTCCAGTATCGTCAAAAATGAAACCGCTTTCATCTACACGAACGTCTTCTTGCGATGGCTTCGAACAGCTTCTCGTACAGGGCTTCGGCATTCTTCATGAGCGACAATTATGGCAGCTGTAAGCTTAAGCATCACGGCTTGTCTGCTATTATCCTTCTATAGTTGGGTTAATTGGCTGTTGCAAGGACTGTCGTATCATGACATTAAATCGGAACACAGTACCTCGACTCAAAGCACGAACAACATTGCCTTTGTAGTTTAGCAGCAAGTCACTTTGTGCACGTATCGGCAACTGGATCTCGGACACGTCGCCCAAGGTCAGCGTAAAACAGTATTCGCTCTCGACGTGACGCCGGGCACAGCGCAGAAACACCGGAGCCGCTGCTAATCCGCCATTGACGGACACAGCCACTCGTGCTGCGCTTCTTCTCGGTGATTACACGCTTCCACAGTTACGCTGTAACGCTACTAAACCTGCCCATATTGTAAGCTACTGGATACAACTATCTTAATGTAGTGCAGAAAAGAAAGATTATGTTCCTGCGAAACGTGGAAGCTCCATAACTTTGCACTAATACTGGTTTCCCGACTAAGGCTTGGCACTTTGTGTCCTAATAACATTTTAATCAATCGACTCAGGAGCCTGAATATCATTTCACTGTTTACGTACACTATAAAAGTTAAATTTGCTGTGCTGGTTGGTTACCCATGCAGAATTGTGATTGGAAATCGGCCAGTGGGAAATCAACGGAATATTTGTGCAAGGAAATACGCAGTCTGTCATAGGATTTGTGAAATATCAGCTGAATATCCACTTTCGTGCATAATTAGAGAGGCATTTGATAAAGCAAGACCAATGAACATTTTGGAAAACACACAATTTCGTAAATATAGTGGACTCTACATATGCTAGAAGAGTAAATCGGTCGGTACAACACGTACCAAATCAGATAATATCGAGTGTATTCGGCAGTTTGCATTCGAGACTAAAGTATATCTGTCAAATGCCATAGTTTTTAGCCTGACATTAGGAAATGAACTGCCGAAAATGTTGCAAGAAAGATGTTGGGATTATACGCAAACATTCAAGTACGTTACGAAATCAGAGAACTCGATCGTCCCAAACGAAATATAACGTATGGAAGAAGGATGGCGACGAAGTCTTCGTGATACGTATGATTTTCATAGGTGACAAACTTTTTTCACATCGCTGAATGCGTAATTCGGTAAAACGGCCGCTTTTGGGGTTTGAATCACCAAAGAAAGTACCTGAATTTTCACGTGATTTGTCAACAGCGCCTGTGCACGGTGTACTATTCACAAATATTGTAAGTACTTTATTCTTCACAGGAACTGAGGATTAAAACGTGATGCAATGAATATACGGCCAGGTTGCAGGCGCATCAGAGCAATTACGCTTGCCGTGCGGGGTAGCCGCGCGGTCTTGGGCGCCTTGTCACGGTCCGCGCGGCTCCCTCCGTCGGAGGTTTGAGTCCTCCTTCGAGCACGGGTGTGTGTGTTTGTCCTTAGGATAATTTAAGTTAAGTAGTGAGTAAGCTTAGGTACTGATGACCTTAAGTCCCATAAGATTTCACGTACAATTTTTTTTTTTTTTTTTCGTTATCCTCCACAGCAAATTTCTGTATGCAAGGTGATTGTCTGAAACGCCCTACAAAGCCAAAGTGAAATTATAAATTCTTTTCTAGAACTGAATAAACGGCTACAAGCTGTAGTAGATGTGTCCACAGATATTTCTCAGCTGTTCATCTGAATAGTCACGAAACATGCAAAGCTTAGTGATTGACACGTTGAGCGACAGCTCGCTGGTCATGGCAATATACTGTTTTAGAATCGGTTCGGTTGTGTCAACGGCTGCACGCATCTGAGATCTATAGCTCCATAAAGCTGGACTGAAAAACTTGAATGAGCTCTTTGCTGTGCCACGTCGCCAGATTGGTCCATTGCTGTGCTTCTTATCCATTTATGATATACCGAATGATCGTAGATGTTATTACATACTTTCCGTGTTTAGGCTACGAAGGGGAGCTGGACGTTTACTTCTTGATATAATATCGTGCTTGTGCAACGAATGGGAACAAACTGTAAACAATAGAAATATAAAGATTTGAATTTGGTGCAAAACAAATCGGCAATTGAGTACACGATTAATGTCACGTCTGGGCTCAGCTGCATCGTAGGAATGGTTCAAATGGCTCTGAGCACTATGGGACTCAACTGCTGAGGTCATTAGTCCCCTAGAACTTAGAACTAGTTAAACCTAACTAACCTAAGGACATCACAAACATCCATGCCCGAGGCAGGATTCGAACCTGCGACCGTAGCGGTCTTGCGGTTCCAGACTGTAGCGCCTTTAACCGCACGGCCACTTCGGCCGGCTCGTAGGAATGCATGAGGTAAATAAGAAGTTCAGCAGCTATGAATAAGGCAAATAAGGACATAGTGAGTACCTGTAGGTTAAAAACTATACAGACTCTACTGGAATGCTAGTCAAATGCGAGGGATCAGGACGGACTAATAGGAGAGAATAGCACAAAAAAGTAAAGGTGGCACGAATGTTTACAGACTTATTTGACTCACGCTGTACTCTACCGGAATGTTAGTCAAATGCGAGGGATCAGTATGTGGACTGACTAATAGGAGAGAAAAGCAGATAAAGAGAAGGGTGGCACGAATGGTTACAAACTGATTTGACTCATACTGGACTGCAACATAAAAACTGTAAAATCATAACTGGGAGAAGCTAGGACGAACGCGTCTCAGAAATTCCAAGTACATATTTTAGAGGAGCGAATATTCGTTAGTCGCTACATATTATTCCTGTACAGAAAACTGTCATGAAACTACACTTACGTTTATTTGTCACATTTCGTCTTCGTGTTTTGGACGTTTTACTATACTTCGAAGTGATTTTGCAGGAAATGGCACAGTGTAAGTGTATCACGGTTTTAGGTATGGGCAGATTGCTCCACCATCTCGACCGTAGCAGCGTATAATACGAGGGGCGTTTGAAAAGTCCGTGCAAAAATCAAAACTACTCACGTGTTTGGAGTAAAGCGTTTTTATTTTTCGATATAGTCTCCTGTTAGGCTTATACACTTCGTCCAACGCTGTTCTAATTTTTTGATCCCTTCCGAATAATAGGAATTGTCCAATTCTGTAAAATAGCTATTAGTTGCTAGAATCTACTCCTAGTTTGAATAAAATCTTTGTCCCGTCAGCCATTTCTTAAAATTGGGGAACAAATAGTAGTCCGAGAGAAACAAGTGTGTAGAACAGGCGGGGGATGTGAAACGAGTTGGAATCCTATTTCCATTAATTTTGCGACCACAACTGCTGAGGTGTGTGCTGGTGCACTGTCGTGATGAAAAAGGACTTTTTTCAGGTCCAATCTACGGCATTTTTCTTGCAGCTTGGTTTTCAAACGGTCCAGTAACGATGAATAATAATCACCTGTCATAGTTTTACCTTTTACAGATAGTCGATGAGGATTATCCCTTGCGAATCCCAAAAGACAGTCGCCATAACCTTTCCAGCCGAAGGAATGGTGGCTGGCTCTGAGCACTATGGGACTTAACATCTGAGGTCATCAGTTCCCTAGAACTTAGAACTACTTAAACCTAACTAACCTAAGGATATCACACACATCCATGCCCGAAGCAGGATTCGAACCTGCGACCGTAGCAGTCGCGCGGCTCCGGACTGAGCGCCTAGAACCGCGAAGGAATGGTCTTCGCCTTTTTTGGTGCAGATTCTTCCTTGGTATCCGATTGTTTAGATTGTTGTTTGGTGTCAGGAGTATAGTAATGCTTCTGAGCACTATGGGACTTAACATCTGTGGTCATCAGTCCCCTAGAACTTAGAACTACTTAAACCCAAATAACCTAAGGACATCACACACATCCATGCCCGAGGCAGGATTCGAACCTGCGACCGCAGCGGTCACGCGGTTCCAGACTGAAGCGCCTAGAACCGCACGGCGACACCGGCCGGCGAGATATAGTGATGTATCCGTGTATTATCCACAGTGACGAAACGACGCTTAAAGTACTGCGAATTCATCCTGAACAGCCGCAAACCATCCTTGCAACACTTCACACGATTCCGTTTTTGGTCAATCGTGAGAAATCGCGGAACCCATCTTGCGGATAGCTTTCTGATGTCCAAATGTTTATGCAAAATATTACGTACCCGTTCATTCCAGATGCCTACAGCACTAGCAATCTCACGCACCTTAACTTTTCTGTCATCCATCACCATATCATGGATTTTATCAATGATTTCTGGAGTCGTAACCTCCACATGGCGTCAGAACGTTCAGCATCACTTGTGCCCAAATGGCCACTCCGAAAATTTTTAAACCACTTATAAACTGTTCTAATCGAAGGTGCAGAGTCACCGGAATGTTTATCAAGCTTCTCTTTAGTCTCCTGAGGTGTTTTGCCTTTCATAAAGTAATAGTTAATCACCACACGAAATTCTTTTTCGTCCATTTTTTGACAACCACTCGACTTCCTTGATTCACACGAATGCCAAACTCTAGACCAATATGGCTGAATCTTGGCGTGCGTTATTTCCAAAGATGCTACTAACTAAACATGACCTCAATACGAGCCGGTGGTGACATCTCTCGGTCTTCGCACGGACTTTTCAAACGGTCCTCTTCTTCTTTTTTTTTTTTTTTTTTTTTTTTTTTTTAGTGTGTGTGTGTGTGTGTGTGTGTGTGTAGTGTGGACTGAAGAGATCATCCTTGATGACTTATTCTTCTAGGATGGGATGCAAGGATAAAAGGAAACCACTTAATTT
The DNA here is from genome assembly GCF_021461395.2 of Schistocerca americana. Classification (NCBI taxonomy): domain Eukaryota; kingdom Metazoa; phylum Arthropoda; class Insecta; order Orthoptera; family Acrididae; genus Schistocerca; species Schistocerca americana. Next base: position 37,884,610 of record NC_060120.1, read on the forward strand.
ATTACACATTCAGTTAGGCTTGGGCAAGCAATGGGTCCTTTGGCCTGCTGTCTTTGCTGATGTCTATCTCCTGTGGAGGGTGAAATGAGTCGAGGCTGTTATGTGTGACTGCTTCGTGTCGTGTTATGACAGATTGCCTATGGGGGGGGGGGGTGAAACGTTATTGACTTCGGTACTCGATACTTGTGCCATCCTACCGATTCTAATTATCGAACTTCGTCCCTAAGGGCATCGATTTTGTCAAAAACTAGTAGAGCCTTGTCATGGACCTTCTCTTGTATAGTGGTCTCGTGGAGTGCGGTGCGGATGTCGACGTTTCTTGTCCACCGTGGAGCTCCTGTGATCCATCGGCAGCAAATGTTTTGCAGCGCTTGGAGTTTGTTGTAGTTGGAGACGCACGTAGTTCCCCACGGGGTGGAGCCGTACAACATTGTGGGTTCCACCGTTGCCCTATACAACTGGAGTTTAGTCTTAGGGTTGAGATCCTTACTCTTCAGGAACGGAATCAATGACCTGGCCATCTTCTGGGCTGTCGTCTTCTTGTCGTCAATATGCTGCGTAAAGAGTAATTTTTTGTCAAGGTAGACACCGATGTACTTCACTCCCGGCGACCATGGGATATATTGCTCAGCTATTTGGAGCCCGTCGTTCAGAACTGGTTTCCTCCGTGTGAGCAGAACGGCTGTCATCTTCGTCGGGTTGATCGTTATCTTATTTTGCAACGCCTAGCGTTCCATTACAGCAAGTTGCCGTTGCATCCTAGTGATTAACTGGTCCAAGCGTCGTCCAGTTGTCAGAAAGGCCGTATCGTCCGCATAAAAACTCGCCGTAACAAGGGGGACTGTTGGGATGTCATTTATATATAAGTTGAAAAGCAGAGGCGAAATGACAGAGCCATGCGGAATTCCTGCGGTGATCAGTTTCATTTCGGAGTTTTTATCGTCGACTCGATCATACAGTTTCCTGTCCTGCAGAAGGCTGTCTATGAGTCCAATGTAACAATCCGCTATAGGGGTAGTGCGATGCAGTTTGGCGATAAGGTTGGGCCGCCACACCTTATCGCAAGCTTTTTCGATGTCAAGGAAGACACCAATCGTGAAGTGCTGCTTGTTGTATCCTTCTTGTATCCTTTCGGTGATCCGTAGAAGTTGAAGTTCGGCAGGTAACTTGTCCTTGAAACCGAATTGTTCGGGTCGTATAACATCATGCGCTGTAAGCGTGTCATGGAGCCTCTTCAACAGCACTCTCTCGAGCACCTTGCCAAGGGTCGGCAAGAGGCTAATTGGCCGGTAACTGTTGGGTTCTGCTGGGTCTTTACCTGGCTTGGGTATTGGAACTACTCGAGCCGTCTTCCATGCCGTAGGAAAATATCCCTGCAGAAGACAGCTGTTGAGAATTCGGGTAAGGAGTACAGTTGGCTTCCTGGGCAACTGTTTCAAATCGGTGTTGCTTATGGAGTCGTTGCCCGGCGCGTTATTCCGAGTCTTCCGGATAATTTCACGGATCTCTGTTGGTGTGATGAGTTGTGGGCGGCTCTGCACAGGCGCAGCACGAAAAGCAGTCCATTCTGCTGTAACGACGGCTTCCTGTTCTAGCAGGCGGACGTCGTTCACGGGGGTCGCTGATGTAGACATCTGTTCGTGGTACGTCGTAGCATACAGCTCCCCCTGGGCGAAACGCTCCTCGTAAGACTGTGACTTTTCCGTGTGTAAGACAATCGTCGCTGCACTCTCTACCCCGTGCTTAGATGTGTGCCATTCCTTTCTTCTGCAAAGGCGAACCGTGGAGTAGTAAATAAACGCTGACAGAAAGCTAAAAACGGCGGAAGCGCAAGAGCCAGTTACGGAGAATGACAAGGAGACAAGACAGATAAGCCGTAATTGCGAGGCAGCCGGTGTTAAGTGCCGGGGCAGGCGGCGGTTTACGCTGTCACCGGCGGTGAGCACGCGGGTGGTGTCGGCTCGCCTCTGGCACCGGTGAAAGGCCCCCCCGGCCTTCGGCAGGCCGCGTGCGGATACCACTACCATTAGCTCGTTACGACACCTGGCCGGCACCGCGGCGTTATCTGGGTGGCGCCCAATTCCTTCGATCGACATTTCACTCTCATTTGTCTTTCACACTTATTGTCCTGTCCGTTATGTCCTCCTACAGTAGACAAGAAATTAATAGCCCTGCAGTCAACAACAGCTCTACAACAGGAACATAGTCCTTTGTCGGGAGGGACGGAGAGGGGGGGGGGGGGGGGGTTGCTTGGCTGCCTCATTATGAAGCACTAAAATAACTTTACAGATGGTGTTCCGAACATCGTTGTAGCTGTCCTCTTCAGTGCGACTAAACTGCTGGGTTCTAGAGGAGGAAAACAAGGAGAAACCTAGTGTTGAACGTCCCATCGACAACGAGGTCTTTAGAGACGGAGCAAAAGCTCGGATTAGGGAACACGAAAACACGAAAAGTATGTAATAGCATCTATGATCATTCGGTATATCATAAATGGATAAGAAGAACAGCAATGGCCCTATCTGGCGACGTGGCACAGCAAAGAACTCATTCAAGTTGTCCAGTCCAGCTTTCTGGAACTATAGATCTCAGATGCGTGCAGCCGTTGACACAACTGAACCGATTCTAAAACAGTACATTGCCATGGCCAGCCAGCTGTCGCTCAACATGTCAATCACTAAGCTTTGCATGTTTCGTGACTATTCAGATGAACAACTGAGAAATATCTGTGGACACATCTACTAGAGCTTGTAGCCGTTTATTCAGTTCTAGAAAAGAATTTATAATTTCAGTTTGGCTTTGTAGGGCGTTGCAGAGGATCACCTTGCATGCACAGATTTGCTGTGGAGGATAACGAAGACATATGAAAAAGAATATGGGGCACGGTAACTAGTAAGTCCATGCTGCAACTTAAAAACAGAGTACCACAGAAAAGTGCAAGACAGCAGACGAATCGTAGCGCACTAACCGATTTGTCTGTGTCCTCCATCCATGGTAAGGGGAAAGGTGGCAAGACAGTGAAAAAACAGTTTGTTACACCTGTGACGGACGAAAGTGCCCGGTACCTTACCTAAAAAATGGACATCACAGATTATATATATATATCGGCAGTGTCCTTGGAAAGGAACCATCCCGGCATCTGCCTGAAGCGATCTGGGGAAATGACGGAAAATCCGGATGGCCCGACGCGGGTTTGAATCGTCGTCCTCCCGAGTCCGTGTCTGTTGGGTTCTGGGGATGGTCTTCCCCATATTCACGGTGAACATTAATAAAGCTGAGAGACTGCAGGGACGGACTCATGACTGGAGGAACTCGAGGAAATGGAGGAAAAAACATCCTATGAACATGTGTCCGGAAATGCATCGTTGCCAGAATCGACCTCGCTGACGAATGAAAGTTCCTCGACCATTTGCCGTGTGTTTATTGCGTGTTTCAGGCCGTGTGATTGATTCAGCGTACTATAAGCTGGAGAACGGTCGGGTATTCATGTCGAGATCAAGCAGATGTGGTGTTTGTGTACGGCCAAGCAGATGGAAACGGGTGAGAGGTAGCACAGCCACACCAAAATAAGTACGCTGACAGACACCGACCACATCACACAACATTTCAAGCCCTTTCTGGCCGTTTGCGTGAGCATGGGTCTTTTCGGACAGATTCATGTAGTGTAGGGAGGCGACGGACTGTGCGTACACCTGATTTGCAGGACCTAGTTCTACAGGATATTGAGACGACCCTTAGTACAAGCTCCAGGCAAGTGGTCCACCAACATGGTGCAAGCCAAAGTACGACTATGTGTATCCTACGTGATCACCGCTACTATCCCTATCACCCGAAACCAGTGCAAGGATTATCAAGAGCCGATATTCCTCTACGCGAAGGATTTCGTCAATGGTTTTTGCACCAGAGCATCACAATTGCGGGATATCTGTCATCAGTCCTCTTTACCGACGAAGCAACCTTTACCAGAACTGGCACAATCAATCTGCATAATAGTCATATATGGAGTACAGACAATCCTCGGGGACTGTGTTGAGGCTTGTCATCGGCATCGGCTGAGCATCAGTACGTGGGCCGGTGTTCTTGGCGACCACATGGTAGGACCGGTTATTGTTCCACGACACCTGCACATAGAAACGTACCTGGACTTCCTGCGGAATACCCTGCTTGAGAAAGTGGTTTTGCCAACACGACAGTTAGGTGGTTTCTGCATGAGGGAGCACCACCCCACTTCCGCATTACAGTTCGCCGACATCTTAACACCATCTTCTCCGGACGCTGGACAGGTCGCAGAGGCCCTGTAGCACGGCCTGCAATGTCACCGGACTTAAAAGCCTCTGGATGTTTATCTCTGGGAGGCACCTGAAAAGCGCTTCGTATGATGAACCAGTTGTCGGTGTGCAGACCCTTGAACTGCGTGTTTACGACGCCTGTGACGCTATTCGGAGAAAGGCCGGAACGTGCGAAAGAGTGTGGCAATCCTTGATGCGACGTGTGAAAACCTGCATTACATGCCATTGAGATCACTATGAACATGTGATGTGCGTGCGCTATAGCTCTGTATTGTGTACCGGACCGATTTGTTGTCGTTCCACGCGCACCGTCCATTTCCGGACGCATGTTCGTAGGGCCATTTTTACTTCGTTTAGAGTCAGGAGTCCATCCCTACAGTTTGTCGGTTTTATTAGTGTTCGTCCTGTATAACGTACTATTTTGGTCATCAGGATGAAACCTCCACTATTTTTTAACTTATAACCTGTGAGTGTATAGTAAGTTATGACTCAAACGTTAATGACCTCAAAATATTCCCCTTTGTATGAAAGTCGACACGTTAGTAACAACGCAATCCGACTACTTTTAGCAAAATTTGAGGAACTGAACCAACTTTTATACCGCAACGAAGCAATAAAGGCGCCTTTGATATAAATCAAACCAATACAAACTGCAAGCAAGATCTTCTATTATAATTGGCTCTGTCAGTGTAAGTGTAAACTTTTTTATAACAGAAATAAGTGCAATGCTGAAGTTAACTCCACACGGTACATTGTAATGCCTAGAGACTGCAAAATAAGCTACTGGAAAGCAAACCGGTCATTGCGGCCGAGCGGTTCTAGGCGCGTGAGTCTGGAACCGCGTTGCTGCTACGGTCGCAGGTTCGAATCCAGCCTCGGGCATGGATGTGTGTGATGTCCTTAGGATAGTTAGGTTTAAGTAGTTCTAGGGGACTGATGACGTCAAATGTTAAGTCCCATAGAGCTCAAAGCCATTTGAACCATTTCAACTCGAAAGCAAAGCCTTGAAGAGTTCTCCATTGCACCACATCTCTCGAGGATCACTGCATACTGCACTTACCTTAGCTGAAAATAACATATAAATCAAGAAAATAATGTGCCATTTCTAGAAATGTTTTGTCTGCTGGACGAAGCTCAGGTGAAATTCGTTGCAAGTATATTGTACGTAAACATCTTTCCTTCATGAAGAAAGCTAAAATGAGCACATGTGCAAATAATCTATAAAGTTTGAAGGACTGAAAAATAATTTCGCGTGGAAAAATTTGACGAGAGATTCCAATTAAACTCAATTATTATTCAGAGAACAGACTCAAAAATCCATTGTTAACACAAGTGTCAACTTATGGACCACGTGGCTGTACCGAAACACATATCTTTAAAAAAAAAAACGGAAAAATAATCACATATCCACGATAAGCCTGAAGTGTTATTTAAAGAGTGAGAAAGTAATGTGGAAAGCAAACGACGTGCTCAGTTAACTCAATATGAAATAGAAATCGATCCTCAGGTATTACAACAAAGATGTGAATCGAACAAAGCACTATTATCGCTCACGCGAACACGCTATTGCGATGTACGTCCCGTAAATGAAGCTAAAAAATGATGCAACCTAAAATCACGCCAGTTCAGCGCGAGCAAGCAACAAAAAAATGGCTCAAATGGCTCTGAGCACTATGGGACTTAACATCTGTGGTTCAAAAATGGTTCAAATGGCTCTGAGCACTATGGGACTCAACTGCTGAGGTCATAAGTCCCCTAGAACTTAGAACTACTTAAACCTAACTAACCTAAGGACAACACACACATCCATGCCCGAGGCAGGATTCGAACCTGCGACCGTAGCAGTCGCGCGGTTCCGGACTGAGCGCCTAGAACCGCGAGACCACCGCGGCCGGCTGCAAGCAACATTCTCACCAATAATACTAAATGGAGCAGCTTCAGAAAGCCCATCTAAAAACCACAAGACAAATGTGTACACAGCGGGTAGAACGGTGTTCACAGCGTCATGCAGAAATTCAAAGTAGCGACCACAACCCTCAGACGAACTCAAAGCCACGGCGCCAAGCAATATGATTGGCCAACTGGACTCTACTTTCAAAATAATGACTAAATACATTGCTTTACGTTACTCAATCAAAAATGAAGTTACTCTAACAGACAAAAAACATCGACTATATGATATTTGTGTCATAGAAATCTTTGCAACTCCCGTGCCGATAATTAGCTAGAAAGTTGTTCCTTAACAGACAGCTTTCAAGGTAACAACCGACGACACATTCTTGTATGTCAATGGATCGCCAAGTCCCCTGTGTAAAGGTGGCTCTCCTGTACTATTCTAGCAGGTGACTGGCAGGCGAATTGGCTTTTCCTGGAGGGAGACATTGATGCCGCACTCCAGTTCTCTTGTTGCCGCCTGTTCACGTTCATGAACCAGAGCCTAGTGGAGCTGGTGGCGGGCGAACACAAATGGCCAATTGGACTAGAATCCCTGGGAGCAAAGACGCCGGCAAAATCCTCCCTGCGCTTGCTGTTGGGCCGTTGAATTAGTGCTATAACTTCCCTTATTTACCATTGCTGTACCCATTGCCGCAAATTTTGGTTAAGAACAGTGACCGTTCATATATCATCCATATATCCATAACGGAAGAACAGTGTTCCGGTATTAGATAGGCGAATTAACCTTTCTAACCTAATACCTAACTCACTCAGTGTACTGCGTGACTCCTTAGTCATAATTCCAAACGCAGTTTCTTCTCACCATTTTCCTCTCTATCCTGCATTATCTACTGGCAGATTAACTAGTGACAGATAAATTAGTTCTAGATCCCTCAGCAGATATCCAACCACGCCGTTCATTTTGTTTCCGGTAATCCACAGAAGTCTGGCTTATACAGCTACGTCTTCGCCTTATACGCTATTTAAAGGGTGGTCAGAAACAGTCTAAAGTTTATACGGGTGATGCAGGGTTATGTTGTGCTGGCAAATTACTGTTAAGAAGAAAATGGGATTTGTTGCGCCGTTTCCGAGTAATTAGCTTTGAAGAGCCAATCAGGCTTTTGCGCGCCAAATTCAAACAGCCCGACAGATACATTTAATGTGAGTTGTACTCATAGCGCAGATGACAGCGCACGAAAGTGCTTAGAGTTCGGCTCAGGTTAGATTCTTACTACGGCCATATGTCTAATTTTTGCATCGCTCTCTTGCTTGGTTTTAGTAACCAAACGAAGTACATGTCTAGCGACACCATCTCTAAAGGGCTCTGAATTAGCGCGCAACGACCTGATGAGCTAACTTCAGTGTTAATTAACTCAGTAACGACGGTAATTATCGAATTCTTTTCTCAACAATCGTTTCTCAGCACAACCTATCCTGAAATGCCTTTACAAGCTTTTCAGACTGTTTCTGACTATCCAGTATATCTAATTACCTAATAACACTACATTTTAGACGCTTCCAGTTTCTCGATTTCCGATTTCCTCAAAGCCTGTTCCTCATGTACTTGTGAATTCTCAAAGTAAAGGCCCTTTATGTGAGCAATACTCCTACCAATTTCAACTTCAGTACTATTTTCCGTTTGTATATTGCACAGTTTCTCTTATATTGGAAGTTGTCAATCAAATCAGTGCTGTATGTTTCAGATATTGCTAAACTCTATATTGTACCAGTCCGTATGTCCTTTTCACACAGCTTAACACCCAACGTGATAGCTTGCGAGACGGGGAGGTGAGACAGACTTGGGTTTTGTTGATAGTTTCTGCATGTCCGGATGATGCTTTTGATACCACAAGTGTTGTTCAATTAGTGAAACTCCGCTCCAGTTGATTTTTAGAACTTACGTTCACACGGCTGGTTTCGGCCTTTATATTAGGCCATAATATGGAAGTTATGCTGCAGAGAAGCAACGTCAAAAGATCTTGGATCTAATATTCGTATTGACAACCATTGGTCCGGTGCAACGGAAGGCTGAATGTGCTTTGAGGCAGTTCTTCAAAATCACTTAGGCAAATGATGGGCTGGTCCCCGGTCTACACTTGAGAAAATACAGTACACGAACAGTTACAATAATCTAACGCACAGAGCAAAGTTTACATGATTCACTGGCAAGTGGGTTATACGATTCCCCTCCCTTACGGTGCTTAAAGGCAGTGGTGAGAGAAGGGCTGCCGGCCAGTATGTTACAATAAATAGCACTGCCTCGAATCCGGTCTCTGCGGCATCGCCAGGAAGGAGAAGGACAGACCGTCGCAGGCCACTTTCGGTGCTGTTGCCCGCAGTGAGTAAGCAACCTGCTGCCTTCTTTTGTGCCGGCAGCGGGCGGTGGGGCCGCCTTTGGCCCTGTAATTTTGTCCTCAGCCTCGCTGCGAAACAGGGCACCGCTCTTTATGTAGCAGTCAGACTTGATTGCTGACCAGGTTTCGTGCAAGAGAGCCGTCATATGAAATTACAGCTAATGTTACTCCACTGGTCTCAATATTTAAACAGAGGTTATGAAACAATTGCCAGCGGCCTTGCCGCAGTGCTGACACCGGTTCCCGTAAGATCAGCTAATTTAAACGCTTGGGTTGGTGACAAGTGCTGGTGGAAGGTGCACTCAGCCCTTGTGAGGCCGCTGAGGAGATACTTGACTGAGAAGTAGCGGCTCCGGTTACGGAAGCTGACAGTGGCCTGGAGATGTGGTGTCGAATATATTGCTTCCCCCTACTTATACCTCCCGAGGAGATCACGAATGTAAAATTAGAGAGATTCGAGCGCACACCATACGCGAACCATACGCGACTGGAACAGGAAAGGGAGGTAATGACAGTGGCACGTAAGGTGCCCTCCGCCACACAACGCTGGGTGGCTTGCGGAGTATAAATGTAGATGTAGAGCGGCGTGCTGACCACATGCCTCTCCATACACGCATCCAGTGACGCCTGTCGGCTGAGGGTGACACGGCGACCGGTCGGCTCAGTTGCGCCTGTTCAGACGGAGTTTATAAAGCAATTACTAACTCTCCTTCGGGTAAGTAATTTATAACAGTTTCATTACAACTGACTCTGGCGTTTTTCTCGTTTCTGCCACTACTTTTAAACCGTCTTAACACTAGCTCCACGTATAGCTACCTTATCGACACGAAGCTCTCCGTAAGCGGTAATCCAATTCCGTGGGTGAAGACGATACAATATTTGGGAGTAACATACGACCAAGCCCGAAAGTACGTCTGCACGAGGCCACGGTTCACGGGCAATCCTCTATGGTAGCTCCTATTCGGGCCTCGCCCGTGACATGATACAGACATAAAGTTTAACGACTGTCTGTCAACGCTCCCATGCACAAAAAATTCTTAAACAACTGAACATTAACACTTTAGATGCCTTTCCAGAGAACGATCACGGAAATTACGTGACAAAATACACAACATAAATTACATCGTAAGACAATTCAGAGATGTAGGCAAAACATTACTCCAAGCGAGAAAGCGCCCGTTAATCGGAATACAAAGCACTCAAGGCCACACTGAGAAAAAGTCATATAAGCAGCTGACAACAACTTACCACTGTCCTCAACGCAAAAGCGTTAACACTCACACATATTTACACTATTCGTTTTATGACAGTAGTGGAACTATATAAAAGATACGAGTGGACAAAATATTGGGAATACATGATGAAATTACAAACTATTATGCGTTACATTGTTGGCTTTTAGAACGAATTAAAAAAAGAACGACTATAAAGTAAGTGCACCTTGTAAGAGTATTTTATAAAGCTAGTTCACATTAACCACGTAAATGTTTACGCTGAGACAAAGTCACTCAACCTTTCAGGACACAATTATGTACCAAAGCAGCAAAGTACGCGCTTTCGGAATCCTATCTCTTTACATAAAGTTCATTATAAAATTTAGTATGTAGTTGTAGAACGTCTGTTGTAAGAACAATAAAATTTTGATGGTGTGTCCAGCAATGCGCTGTGCGCGTGTGATCGACTCACTGCTCACAGCCGGCCACTGTGGCCGAGCGGTTCTAGGCGCTTCAGTCCGGAACTGCGCTGCTGCTACGGTTGCAGGTTCGAATCCTGCCTCCGGCATGGATGTGTGTAATATCTTTGGGTTAGTTAGGTTTAAGTAGCTCTAAGTCTAACGGACTGATGACCTCAGAAGTTGAGTCCCATGGGGCTCAGAGCCATTTGAACCATTTGACTGATCACCCAGATAATCACTTTCGAAATGATAGACTTACAAATACTGATGTACTTAAAACACTTGAAATTTGGTTTCGGGTCAATGCAAAGAAAGCACGGAAATTTCGCAGTCACTTGTGTATCAAATATTCATGGAAACAATGCAATTCCCTTACAATTTTGAAAGTTCTCGATGAGTTATCAGTTGATTTACCCGTACAAAATGCCAACGACAAAGCACGCAGTAAGTCAAACTTAGCACAGTAAGAGGCATTGCAGTTTGAGACACGCAGTCACTATCCGGGCAGTTCGTGTCATTCAACAGTCTCTTCAAAGTAATGGGACTACGCTTCCGAATTGTAGACACTCAAGCCGAGCCAACCGTAAACGGCCGACAACTCCGTACAGCCATCTCTCTCTCCGTCCTTACTAAAATGGCCTATGTTTGCTCAGTACATGTTATCGAATAGGCTCTTTCTATAGTTTCTTTGTAAATATTTTGATTAATTCCCACATAGTAGCTAACGTTACTTTTTGTTACAAAGTTGTATGAGATTGCTCTATTCAATACACTTGAATACTGATTATGATAAAAGGCAAAACAGAAAACATTGTAGCTTGTGTACTACACATTGTATCGTGGCAGATAATCTTTATAAAACAGTTGTACGAGCAGAACTACAATACTGCTAGTCTCAACGAAACCAGAAGCTGAAGAGAAATGGACTGTATCAATGAAGAGCCGCGTTGAATGATCACAAGCTTGATCGACTCCCCGTACAGTGCAATTGTAATCCTGAAGAATGTCAGCTACTAGACACTTGAAGAAAGGCACCTAACGCCTCGTCAAAATACAGGTAGAGTAATAGCAGCTAGAAAAGAGACACTCTAACCCACGTCTGGTTCCTGGTGCTAAAGGGATGAGACTGGAATAACGTATTAAGACAAAACATTTTTGTAAAACAAATTTATTTCATTGTGGTGGCAGTTAATACGTGCTATTTTCTCATTTTTGGAACAGCGTACTCGACAGCTTTTTCCGTCAGTAGGTGAAACTAGAATCTTTCATCTTCCCATTATATGGTTTTGCTATGTATTTTGTTCATAAAAGGTTTTCCCTTGTAAGAGGCTCAGTTACGTAAGGCTACCAGCACGGTTAAGAAATGCCACAGTGAAAACTGACAATGTGTTAGCCTGGCTGAATGCAGGTCTTACGTGCCGTGCATGAGAAACATTGTCGCTACGTTATCTCCAGACGGCGAGAAATGGGCCACTCGCTAATGAGAATCAGCCGCACACACAAAACTGAGGAAGAAATGACGTAATAGCGCCGGGATCTAGGCACACTGGTCTGCTTTCGCGAAATAGCGGAGAGCCGTGTGCCTGTGACTGACTTTTTTTTCTGTGCATCGTTAGCGATCCTGGCACACACTCAATAATGGCGAACGAAGTATAGGACTACCATTGTAATTGGGAACACTTCTTAATTTATAGAACTCAGGAAGTCACAAATTATTCTTAATGTGAAAACACACTACTGGCCATTAAAATTGCTACACCACGAAGATGACGTGCTACAGACGCGAAATTTAACCAACAGGAAGAAGATGCTGTGATATGCAAATGATTAGCTTTTCACAGCATTCACACAAGGTTGGCGCAGATCGCGACACCTGCAAAGTGCTGACATGAGGAAAGTTTCCAACCGATTTCTCACACACAAACAGCATTTGACTGGCGTTGCCTGGTGAAACGTTGTTGTGATGTGTTGTGTGTAAGGAGGAGAAATGCGTACCATCACGTTTCCGATTTTGGTAAAGGTCGGATTGTAGCCTATCGCGATTGCGGTTTATCGTATCGCGACATTGCTGCTCGCGTTGGTCGAGATCCAATGACTGTTAGCAGAATATGGAATCGGTGGGTTCAGGAGGGTAATACGGAACGCCGTGCTGTATCCCAACGGCCTCGTGTCACTAGCAGTCGAGATGACAGGTATCTTACCTGCATGGCTGTAACGGATCGTGCAGCCACGTCTCGATCCCTGAGTCAACAGATGGGGACGTTTGCAAGACAACAACCATTTGCACGACCCGTGGCTCTATCCTTCATTCGATCCCTGCGAAACCCTACATTTCAGCGGGATAATGCACGACCGCATGTTGCAGGTCCTGTACGAGTCTTTCTGGATACAGAAAATGTTCGACTGCTGCCCTGGCCAGCACATTCTCCAGATCTCTCACCAACTGAAAACGTTTGGTCAATGGTGGCCGAGTAACTGGCTCGTCACAATACGCCAGTCACTACTCTTGATGAACTGGGGTATCGCGTTGAAGCTGCATGGGCAGCTGTACCTGTACACTCCATCCAAGCTCTGTTTGACTCAACGCCCAAGCGTATCAAGGCCGTTATTACGGCCAGAGGTGGTTGTTCTGGGTACTGATTTCTCAGGATCTATGCACCCAAATTGCGTCAAAATGTAATGACATGTCATTTCTAGTATAATACATTTGTCCAATGAATAATCGTTTATCATCTGCATTTCTTCTTGGTGTAGCAATTTTAATGGCCAGTAGTGTAGCTTCGGGCGTATCACAAGGGTATGGCGTAGCGTCTTTGGTGACATGATGCTGTACAGCTATATTGCTGTTGTGTACAGAGATGTCGCAACTCCAAAAACTGATGGCAAACTAACGTGAAAACTACATAGGAACAACGCTTGGTGCAGTGTCTGACTAACAAACGTAATATATTGCTGAAAAGTAGACAGGAGGATCCGTTATTATTCAGTCAGACGATTGATAGTTAATCACCGTAAACAGTCAAGACCTTTAAATAAATAAAAACATGAGTGCGGAACAATCTAACTTCGAAGGAGGTAGCAAATTCGATGACGCAAGTTCAGGAGAATTCGATCTAATATGAAATGAAATCAGTAGTCGTTCTTCCCGCGCAACGTGCTCGAACGGAACAGGAAGCAGCGAACTGTGGTAGCCGTATTATTCGCTAGCCACTGTTATTCGGACTGAGGAGTACAGACGTATATGTGTGGGAACTACTCCCATCTGAAGGGCATAATTTGCCATCAGCATGAAAGATGCATCTTTGCGAGTTGTAATCATTAAACTAGCTATTGTAAAATGGAAAATCAGCGAGATGGAGTGAAGCCACGTAGGGAAGTGAAACATAGGCGATAAATAGTTTAGACAAGAAGGGAATAGAGGCTTTCGAAATGAGATGCTACAGAATAATGCTGAAGATTAGATGGATAGGTCATGTAACTAATGAGGAGGTACTGAACAGAATTGGGGAGAAGATGAATTTGTGGCGCAATTTGACTAGAAGAAGAGCTCGATTGGTTGGACATGTTCTGAGGTATCAAGAAATCAATACTTTAGTACTGGAGGGCAGCGTGGAGGGTAGCAGTAGTAGAGGGAGACGAAGAGATGAATATACTAAGCAGATTCAGGATGTAGGTTGCGTTAGGTACTGGGAGATGAAGAAGCTTGCACAGGGTAGAGTAGCATAGACAGCTGCATCAAACCATTCTCTGGACTGAAGACCACAACAACTACAACAACTCCTCACGTATCCATTTTAAAACCCTTGTTTACTGGACATTCTTTACCTTTCTTTGGTCCTGTGACAGCTGCCCATCTTACGGCCTTGGGAAAAACAGTACCAGTACATGTATTCCGCCGTCAGAGGTATGAAACAGTTTTTGCATATAGCTTTCGACTCTCTCTCTCTCTCTCTCTCTCTCTCTCTCTCTCTCTCTCTATATATATATATATATATATATATATATATATATATATATATATATATATTGACAGGTAAGTGTCCCTCTTTATAAGTATGGAGGTGTGATTACACATGGCGATTACGGGCAGCGTGGGGTTCACGCCTGAGCCTCAGGACGTGAGCTAGCAGCGCATGTCGGGTGTTTCAAGCGTCAACTTCGCGTCTCAATATCTCGGGATTTATTGGGAATATTGCGATGCAATCAACGCCATTGTGTATGTGCTTTGTCATGCTATGGATTACTGAAGAAAAAATATAGGAGGTCCATTTAAAAAAACGTAAGTTTGTGTTAAAAAACACATATGCTTTCGTTTTAGAATGTTTCCAAATATGTACATTCATGGGCCCCAGCCCCACATTGATACCGGTGAAAGTCGTTTTCCAAAAGCTGTTATTGTTCCAGAGATATTTTGGGTGGAAAAGATAGCTGGGACACCATATATATACACTCCTGGAAATTGAAATAAGAACACCGTGAATTCATTGTCCCAGGAAGTGGAAACTTTATTGACACATTCCTGGGGTCAGATACATCACATGATCACACTGACAGAACCACAGGCACATAGACACAGGCAACAGAGCCTGCACAATGTCGGCACTAGTACAGTGTATATCCACCTTTCGCAGCAATGCAGGCTGCTATTCTCCCATGGAGACGATCGTAGAGATGCTGGATGTAGTCCTGTGGAACGGCTTGCCATGCCATTTCCACCTGGCGCCTCAGTTGGACCAGCGTTCGTGCTGGACGTGCAGACCGCGTGGGACGACGCTTCATCCAGTCCCAAACATGCTCAATGGGGGACAGATCCGGAGATCTTGCTGGCCAGGGTAGTTGACTTACACCTTCTAGAGCACGTTGGGTGGCACGGGATACATGCGGACGTGCATTGTCCTGTTGGAACAGCAAGTTCCCTTGCCGGTCTAGGAATGGTAGAACGATGGGTTCGATGACGGTTTGGATGTACCGTGCACTATTCAGTGTCCCCTCGACGATCACCAGTGGTGTACGGCCAGTGTAGGAGATCGCTCCCCACACCATAATGCCGGGTGTTGGCCCTGTGTGCCTCGGTCGTATGCAGTCCTGATTGTGGCGCTCACCTGCACGGCGCCAAACACGCATACGACCATCATTGGCACCAGGGCAGAAGCGACTCTCATCGCTGAAGACGACACGTCTCCATTCGTCCCTCCATTCACGCCTGTCGCGACACCACTGGAGGCGGGCTGCACGATGTTGGGGCGTGAGCGGAAGACGGCCTAACGGTGTGCGGGACCGTAGCCCAGCTTCATGGAGACGGTTGCGAATGGTCCTCGCCGATACCCCAGGAGCAACAGTGTCCCTAATTTGCTGGGAAGTGGCGGTGCGGTCCCCTACGGCACTGCGTAGGATCCTACGGTCTTGGCGTGCATCCGTGCGTCGCTGCGGTCCGGTCCCAGGTCGACGGGCACGTGCACCTTCCGCCGACCACTGGCGACAACATCGATGTACTGTTGAGACCTCACGCCCCACGTGTTGAGCAATTCGGCGGTACTTCCACCCGGCCTCCCGCATGCCCACTATACGCCCTCGCTCAAAGTCCGTCAACTGCACATACGGTTCACGTCCACGCTGTCGCGGCATGCTACCAGTGTTAAAGACTGCGATGGAGCTCCGTATGCCACGGCAAAGTGGCTGACACTGACGGCGGCGGTGCACAAATGCTGCGCAGCTAGCGCCATTCGACGTCCAACACCGCGGTTCCTGGTGTGTCCGCTGTGCCGTGCGTGTGATCATTGCTTGTACAGCCCTCTCGCAGTGTCCGGAGCAAGTATGGTGGGTCTGACACACCGGTGTCAATGTGTTCTTTTTTCCATTTCCAGGAGTATATATATATATATATATATATATATATATATATATATATATATATATATATATAGAGAGAGAGAGAGAGAGAGAGAGAGAGAGAAAGAGAGAGAGAGAGAGAGAGAGAGAGGCGCTTACGCCTATAACTTGGACACTCTGTAGCGTCGTTGGATAACGTTCCCGCACATGAGCTCCAACGTAAAACTCAATCTACAAATTTTTTTGAATGTGTAGTGTCTGTTCCTTCGAAAGAACAGACATCACGCAGATCCGGCAGGTGCGAAACGCTATCCGTAAATTGAAGGTGGGCAACTGCTATCAGCTGCAGCGGGAGATTTTTGTGGCATCAGCGACGACGGAGATGTGTACCGGACTGGGATTCGAACCCGGGATCTTTTGCTTTACTAGGCAGGTGAGGTAACCACTGCGCCACCCGGGACACAGCGTTTTCGCAACATCACGGACTATCTCGGTACGCCTCACGGCCTATCCACTCTCCAATCGAGCGCCACCTATATGCGTGATGTCTGTTCTCTCCAAGGAAGAGACACTGCGCATTCAAGTAACTAACAAGCGTGGGTGGGTAATTGATCCATTTTCTTCAGTGAGAATGCACAAATACGTCCGACCTCCCGTGGGAATCTCTAAGTATTGAACAGGAGTTAATGGACAGGGATTGAGGATATGTGGCGCTCGATGTGAGTGTGGATCGGCCGTGAGGCGTACCGGGATAGACCGTGTTGTTGCCATAACGCTGTGTGTCCCGGATGGCGCAGTGGCTACCGCATTTGCGTAGTAAAGCAGGAGATCCCGGGGTCGAATCCAGGTCCGGTACACATTTTCACTCGTCACCGCTGATTCGGCAAAAATGTCCCGCTTCAGCTAATAGCAGTGATCCCCATTCAGTTTGCATATATATTTATTTTTATATATTTATTGTTCCGTGGGACCAAATTAAGAAGTTTCGATGGTCATGGAATGAAATACAAGAAACGTATTCAGGCGACAATTCGTAAGTTCAAATAAAGAAAATCAACAATGTAACACTGGATGCCGGCCGCGGTGGTCTAGCGGTTCTAGGCGCTCAGTCCTGAACCGCGCGACTGCTGCGGTCGCAGGTTCGAATCCTGCCTTGGGCATGGATGTATGTGATGTCCTTAGGTTAGTTAGGTTTAAGTAGTTCTAAGTTCTAGGGGACTGATGACAACAGATGTTAAGTCCCATAGTGCTCAGAGCCATTTTGTAACACTGGAATTTGCTTATTTTTTCAGCTCTTCCAGGAGCTCCTCGACAGAATAGAAGGAGTGAGCCATGAGGAAACTCTTCAGTTTAGACTTAAAAGCGTTTGGGCTACTGCTAAGATTTTTGAGTTCTTGTGGTAGCTTACTGAAAATGGATGCAGCAGAATAGTGCACTCCTTTCTGAACAAGAGTCAAGGAAGTGCATCCCACATGCAAATTTGATTTCTGTCTAGTATTAACTGAGTGAAAGCTGCTAACTCTTGGGAATAAGCTAATATTGCTAACAACATACGACATTAAAGAAAATATATACTGTGAGGGCAATGTCAGAATTCCCAGACTATTGAGTAGGGGTCGACAAGAGGTTCTCGAACTTACACCACATATAGCTTGAACAGCCCGTTTTTGAGCCAAAAATACCCTTTTTGAATCAGAAGAATTACCCCAAACAATGATGCCATATGACATAAGCGTATGAAAATATGAGAAGTAGACAACTTTTCGTGTTGAACTGTCACTTATTTCAGATACTGATCTAATGGTAAATAAAGCAGCATTTAGTTGATGAACAAGATCCTGAACATGGGCTTTCCACAACAGCTTACTATCTATCCGAACGCTTAGGAACTTGAACTGTTCCGTCTCGCTTATAATATGCCCATTCTGTCTGATCTAAATATCAGTTCTTGTTGAATTGTGAGTTAGAAACTGTATAAACTGAGTCTTACTGTGATTTAGCATCAAATTATTTTCCACAAGCCACAAACTTATTTCATGAACTACATTATTTGATAATGTTTCAATCTTACACACAAGATCCTTCACTACCAAGCTGGTGTCATCAGCAAACAGAAATATTTTTGAATCACCTGTGATACTAGAAGGCATATCATTTGTGTAAATAAGAAACAGCAGTGGTCCCAGCACCGACCCTTGGGGAACGCCCCACTTAACAGTGCCCCATTGGGACTGAACATCACTACCACTCTCAATATTGCGGAGAGGCGAACCAATTGTAAGCTACTCCCCTTACTCCATAATGGTCCAACTTCTGCAGTAATATTTTGTGGTCAACACAGTCAAAAGCCTTCGTTAAATCAAAGAAAACACCTAGCGTTCGCAACCTTTTATTTAATCCGTCCAAAACCTCACAGAGAAAAGAGAAATGGTTGAAATGGCTCTGAGCACTATAGGACTTAACATCTGAGGTCATCAGTCCCCTAGAACTTAGAACTGCTTAAACCTAACTAACCTAAGGACATCACACACATCCATGCCCGAGGCAGGATTCGAACGTGCGACCGTAACAGTCGCGTGGTTCCGGACTCAAACGCCTAGAACCGCTCGGCCACCGCGGCCGGCAGAAAAGAGAATATAGCATTGTCAGTTATTAAACCATTTCTAAAATCAAACTGTACATTTGACAGCAAACTATGTGAATTTAAATGCTCCAGTAACCTTGTATATACAACCTTCTCGATAACTTTAGCAAACACCGATGGCATAGAAATAGGTCTATAATTGTCAACATTATCCCTGTCTCCCTTTTTATAAGGTGGCTTCACTACCGAGTACTTTAATCGGTCAGGAAACCGACCACTCCTAAAGGAAAAGTTACAGATATGGCTAAGTACTGGGCTAACATACATAGATCAATACTTCAGTATTCTGCTAGATACCCCGTCATATCCATGAGAGTTCTTGGTCTTTAGTGATTTAATTATTGACTCAATCTCCTTCTTGTCAGTATCATGGAGGAGCATTTCAGGTAACGGTCTCGGAACACTTTTTTCTAAGATCGCTATATGATTCCCTGTTGGGACTAGGTTTCTATTTAGTTCACCTGCTATATTCAGAAAGTGATCATTAAATACTGTACATATATGCGACTTATCAGTAACACGGACATTCCCACTACGCACTGATTCTATGTCCTCGACCTGTCTCTGCAGACCAGCCACTTCCATTACGACACGCCATATGGTTTTAATTTTATCCTGAGATTGATTACTAAGTCTCTTCTACAACCTCTAGAAGTGAGTAACATGAAGTGTGAAACACCCTGTACCGCCTGCGTGGGTGGAGCGCGCGGCGTTACCTCGGCCACCTCGTGGGCGGCTGCGGAGGGCCGCGCTGTGGGTTTCAGGGTTGGCCTGCGCCAGGCCGTGCTAAAGGTCGCACCGGAGCCCGCGGCGACGTTGGCCAACCGCAGGCGTGGCTCGGCCTAAACAGTCCGCAGCCGCGGTTCCGCTGGACTGGTACCACAACACTGACGTCACAAAAACGCAACGTGTTTCTTGCGTCTGATGCATATTTCTACACCTACACGACTGCTCGGCAATGTACAAATAAGTCCCTGGGGCGGCCGCAGTGGCCGAGCGGTTCTAGGCGCTACAGTCTGGAAACGCGCGACCGCTACGGTCGCAGGTTCGAATCCTGCCACGGGCATGCATGTGTGTGATGTCCTTAGGTTAGTTAGGTTTAAGTAGTTCTCAGTTCTAGGGGACTGATGACCTCTGAAGTTAAGTCCCATATTGCTCAGAGCCTTTAAGTCCCTGGCAGAGCATTCATCGAACCACCTTCAAGATAATTCCCTGTCGTTCCACTCTCGAACGGCGCAAATTACGAGAACTTAAATCTTTCTATGCGAGATCTGATTTCTCTTATCACGCTGATCGATTCTCCGTATGTAGGTCGGCGCCAACAGAATATTTTCGCAATCGGTGGAGGAAGTTGGTCAATGAAATTTCACGAGAAGATCCTGCAACACTGAAATAGGCCTTTAATGATTGCCACCGCAATTCAGGTGTCATGTCCGTAGCACTCTCTCTCTCC
This sequence comes from Schistocerca americana, assembly GCF_021461395.2. Lineage (NCBI taxonomy): Eukaryota > Metazoa > Arthropoda > Insecta > Orthoptera > Acrididae > Schistocerca > Schistocerca americana. Next base: position 37,904,786 of record NC_060120.1, read on the forward strand.
TATTTCGCGGTAATACAATAAAAGCAGCCCTTCTTTGAACTTTTTCAGTGTCTTCCGTCAGTTCCATCTCGTGTGGATCCCGCTTCGCATGGCAGTACTCCAGAAGAGGTCGGACAAGCGTGGTGTAAGCCCTCGCTTTAGCAGATCTGTTGCACTTTCTAACTTTTCTACCATAAAATCGGAGTCTTTGGTTTGCTCTATCTACAGTATTATCTATCTGATCGTTCCAGTTTAAGTTATTTGTAATTTTAGTCTGCAGGTATTTAGTTTAATTTACAGCCTTCAGATTTGCGCGATTTATCGTGGAACCGAAAGTTTGTGGATTTCTTTTAGTGTCCATGTGGATGACTTGACTTTTTTTTTTACTTAGAATCAATTGCCACGTTTGCCACCGTGCAGGATGACTTTACAAGATAGTAAATGACAGCAAAAAAATGGTTCAAATGGCTCTGAGCACTATGCGACTTAACTTCTGAGGTCATCAGTCGCCTAGAACTTAGAACTAATTAAACCTAACTAACCTAAGGACATCACACACATCCATGCCCGAGGCAGGATTCGAACCTGCGACCGTAGCGGTCCCGCGGTTCCAGACTGAAGCGCCTTTAACCGCACGGCCACACCGGCCGGCAAATGACAGCAGCATCTGCCATCAGTCTAAGAGGACTGGTCATATTGTCTCCTAAATCGTTTACATAGATCGGGAACAGCAGAGTCCCTATAATACCGGGTGATCAAAATGCCAGTATAAATTTGAAAACTTAATAAACCACGGAATAATGTAGATAGAGAGGTAAAAATTGACACACATGCTTGGAATGACATAGGGTTTTATTACAACCAAAATGCAAGATGTCACTCCACCGCATATTGCTAAACGCACGAAAGATCTCTAGCGCGCGTCGTTTGGTGATGATCGCGTGCTCAGCCGCCACTTTCATCATGCTTGGCCTCCAAGGTCCCCAGACCTCAGTCCATGCGATTATTGGCTTTGGGGTTACCTGAAGTCGCAAGTGTATCGTGATCGACCGACATCTCTAGGGATGCTGAAAGACATCCGACGCCAATGCCTCACCGTAACTCCGGACATGCTTTACAGTGCTGTTCACAACATTATTCCTCGACTACAGCTATTGTTGAGGATTGATGGTGGACATATTGAGCATTTCCTGTAAAGAACATCATCTTTGCTCTGTCTTACTTTGCTATGCAAATTATTGCTATTCTGATCAGATGAAGCCCCATTGTCGGACATTTTTTTAACTTTTTTATTTTTTTGGTTCTAATAAAACCCCATGTCATTCCAAGCATGTGTGTCAATTTGTACCTCTCTATCTACATTATTCCGTGATTTATTCAAATTTATACTGACTTTTTGATCACCCGGTACTTTCCATTAATCACTATGAACTGTGACCCTTTCGACAGCAGATTACGAATCCAGTTGCAAAACTGAGGCAGTACTACATAGGGACGCAATATCATTAGGAGACTTTTGCAAGAACGGTGTCAAAGGCTACTGGGGACCTAAAAATGCGAACTCAGTTTGACATCCCCTTTCCATAGCACTCATTACTACTTCAGAACCGAGCACATTACGAATCCAGCTGCAAAACTGTAGCGGTGCTACATAGGGACGCAATACCATTAGGAGACGTTTGCAAGAATGGTGTCAAAGACTACTGGGGACCTAAAAATATGGCCGGCCGAAGTGGCCGTGCGGTTAAAGGCGCTGCAGTCTGGAACCGCAAGACCGCTACGGTCGCAGGTTCGAGTCCTGCCTCGGGCATGGATGTTTGTGATGTCCTTAGGTTAGTTAGGTTTAACTAGTTCTAAGTTCTAGGGGACTAATGACCTCAGAAGTTGAGTCCCATAGTGCTCAGAGCCATTTGAACCTAAAAATATGAACTCAGTTTGACATCTCCTTTCCACAGCACTCATTACTTTATGAGAGCCGAGAGCTACTTGTGTTTCAAAAGCACGATGTTTCCTGAATCCGTGCTGACTACTCGTTAATAAATCATTTTCTTCTAGGTAATACACAATGTTCTGAAATCCTACTGCAAACCGACGTTAGTGATATGGGTCCATAATTCAGCGGATTACTCCTATTTCCTTTCTTGTTTACTGGTGTGGCCTGTGCAACTTACCAGTCTTCAGGCCCGGATCTTTCCACGAGCGAGCAATTGTACATCACTGCTATGTGTAGAGCTGTTGTATCAACATACTCTGAAAGTAACCTGAGTTGTATAGGATATGCATCGGAGACGTTGGCTTTGTTAAGTCATTTAAGGTGTTTCGCAACACCGAGGATATCTACTTCTAAGTTATTCATGTCGGCAGCTGTTCTAGATTCAAATTCTGGAACATTTACTTTGTCTTCTTTGGTGAAATAGTGTCGGAAAACCGTGTTTAGTAACTCTGTTGTAGTGGCATTGTCATACTATCATCAGTGACACCGTCATTGTTACCGTGCGGTGGAGGTATTGCTTGAGTCTTGCCGCGGTTGTACTTCACATATCGCCAGAATCATTTGGATTTTCAGCCAGATTTCGAGAGTTTTGTAAAATGATTTTTGGACAACGTTTGTAATTTTATGTACATTATTAATAAACTAGATCATGTCGATATGGAAAGCAGAAAGTTTTTTTTTTATATTCTGTGGTTGTGGCAACGCTTCTGCGCGCTGTTGTGTTACGTCAGAGAGCACGCGCTCGGTACTCCAGTATCAGCGACGATAGAAAAAAAATGGTTCAAATGGCTCTGAACACTATGGGACTCAACATCGTAGGTCATAGGTCCCCTAGAACTTAGAACTACTTAAACCTAACTAACCTAAGGACATCACACACACCTATGCCGGAGGCAGGATTCGAACCTGCGACCGTAGCAGTCCCGTGGTTCCAGCGACGATAGAGAGGGGATACACGTATCTCGTGCAAAACGAGAAGTTGGTCAATGTTAGGCCAAATCCTATTTTACGAGACGCAGTGGAAGCGGCGTATCTGGGCAAATGAATTAAGCTCCAGATAACACGAAGACTCCGCCCTAAAATCGTCTGTGGCTAACCAGTGTGCTCCCGTAAAGGCTGGAGCTAATGGAGCATTGTTGTAGACATCGACACAGTCGTCTAAGCAATCTCGACAATCTGTAAGACTGTTCACATCAGATGAGTGTAGAACTCTTGTAAGCCAAACCCGGTGAATATGATCGAGAACTGAATAACAACTCTGGTCATGTGTGGTTCTAACTCCTCGACCTTGTCGTTAACCTCAGTCATTATTGCCTAGGCTAGGACCGTGCACCTTTCCCATTGTAACAGAAAGACGTATCGTTAATGAATACCCGGCAAAGGAAGACTGTATTTCTAAGTATATACCAGTTTTGCTTTGTAGTAGAACGGCTCTATTAGTTTGTTTGTTCGACATAACAACCACATAGAGTAAAAATCATTATAATTTGAATGGAAGTGCCACTGAACTAATAGTAAAGTGATTTAAATACAATGATGCTGTCAAACTGAAACGCATTTTTTTTAAAAACTTTTCATTTTATGATTGATTTTGTGAAAGACTTCTGTTGCTTGCTTAATGTTTCATACTTCAGCGTTGTAACTGCAGAAAATTTTGTTTATATTTACTTAGTGTTGAGAGCTATAATTATTTGTTACAGTGAAATTCTATAAATTTTATTTGTCATGTTGATGAGGTTTGCGTGTGCAGGTAAGTGTTATCTTTGCTTGGGCAGGTAATCCTTACTGGGAGATTACGTACTTTTGACTCTAATAGAAAGAGTTCACAATTTAGCCACATCCGCAACGATTATTAGTACCTTCTTTTTAAATGATTATATTTCATTCCTTCAGTAATTTAAAACCGGACTAAATATTTTTCTTTGTTGTTTATTAAAGTGAATCTATGTACTTACATGGATATGGTGTCTTCTTTCCAACATGTCCGAAAGAACAAGCACCATATCCATATAAGTATACAGTTCTGACAATACCGGCCATGACCTTCTTCTTCTATGCGGATGCACACATATTCCCCGAACTCTTACGGGACTTGGTAAAAATGTCTTCCACGAGTAATGAGTGTGTTGGGTTGGGACACTACGAATGTAGTGTGTGGACATATAAGGTGTGAATGTGGGTCTCGCGGAAGGCGTGCACGAGATAGCCCCTGCAGTCGCACTATCCTCTGTGCCCTCAGTGGCTCAGATGAATAGAGCAGGAGATCCGGGTTCGAGTCCCGGTCGGGGCGCACGTTTTCACCTGTCCCCGTTGATATATATCAACGCCCGTCAGCAGCTGAAGGTATTAATATATCATTTTAATAAAGTTATTCTGTTGTTTACGCGTGTGAACTGTTTTGTCAGCACACGTTCGTTCATATAGTTTATGCGATAATTATTATCCTGATAATCAGTTGGTTAATGAATCGGATCTGTCCAGTTGAACTGGCGACGAATTTAGAAATAACTTAAATAACTCAAAATTTCGTAGTATTTTTTGTTGTCTTTGTTGTGCGTGATTTACATTACGTCATAAGAATTACCCAAAGTTTACGTAAGAAGAAGGTGTGGTAAGTTATTTCTAAAAGTAAGTTTCTCCGCTAATTAGTTATTTCGGAAACTGATGTCTTAATTTTCTGAACCAATTAGGCTGACGCGTTCACGGTTATTTGCATAGCCGATTAGAGAGTGGGAGGGTTACAACTTCCAAGGAGTTTCTTGCTTAACCTGCCTGAGTAAAGGGCAATCTTTCATCTACACCTACCTTTATACTTGACTACTACGCGGAATGCAGCGAAAGTCAAGGATTGCCGCAAACATGCAGTCAGATGTATTTTCCAGACGATACAGGAAAGAAGTGGGAAGCAGTTTCATTGTCAGAGGCAAGAGTCTATCCAAAGACGAAGCCATGAGTAAAAACTAGAGATTCTTACTGTAGTTATTCCATATAGTAAGCACAACAAACCTAAGAACACAGCGGAGCCTTAACGAGCAGCCGGCCGGAGTGGCCGAGCGGTTCTAGGCGCTGCAGTCTGGAACCGCGCGATCGCTGCGACCGCAGGTTCGAATCCTGCCTCGGGCATGGATGTGTGTGATATCCTTAGGTTAGTTAGGTTTAAGTAGTTCTAAGTTCTAGGGGACTGATGACCTCAGAAGTGAAGTCCCATAGTGCTCAGAGCCATTTGAACCTTAACGATTCATACAAGTAATTAAACTTTCTGTCCGCCTCTGACAGGTTGTATTTCATCGAAATGTTTGCCGCGACACGCCTGAGTAGCCCGGGCAATAATTCCGTGAGGCTGCCCATTACCGCAGTTTATGCCAGTCCAGCCGATATTGTCTCCCGACAGGTATACAAAAGATAGCCCACAAGCCTCCGCAAGCATTGTGGCAGGTACTTAGGTGGTACCTCGGCTAGCTGCATTTCCTCTCTACGCCTGGATGTACATTTATAACAGTTGTAGAACTTTTTGCTCAAGACCTGATACTGACAGTGTACGGGAGCATCTTGGTCCACATATGAGTCGATATTATCGTTAATTGGTAACGTACATAATTTAGTATGTCATAAGTCTCCATCAGACTAGCTATAGCAAGGATTCGAGGAGTTGACCGCCAGCCGCTGAATAATGATCGCTAAAAAATGGTTCAAATGGCTCTGAGCACTATGGGACTTAGCATCGTAGGTCATCAGTCCCCTAGAACTTAGAACTACTTAAACCTAACTAATCTAAGGGCATCACACAGATCCATGCCCGAGGCAGGATTCGAACCTGCGACCGTAGCAGTCCTGGGGTTCCGGACTGCAGCGCCTAGAACCGAATGGATCGCTAAAAGTCGGCACTATTCCGAACACTTGATGTCGACTGTTCTGTTTCAGATTGTTGCCAACCTCAGCAATCTAACAGTTCTAACACTGTAGTTGTGTAGTGAAGCGTTGCTTGTTGTACTTTGTGGGAGAATGACTTTAATTACAGTACTGTTACTTACGCTTAAATGCACTATTGAATATGAAACACCATCTCAGAAGTTTGATAAATGATTATTTCTACTGCCTGCCATGTATTACACCAGCCTTACGAGCAGTTAATATAATGTCCCTTGCTACCAATAAGTAGCGCACTTAAAGGTGCCCGTCTCTGTAATGCGCATTCACGAATCCATGTTATTTTCGTCTCAAGTACCATAGCAGCTCATCGATACGAGTCGCGCACGCCCTTGAATTGCCTGTACTGGAAGATAGTTAATAAAACATTCTCCATCTCACATCCTGTAAAGCTGCACTGCCCGCACCGCATAAGATCTGCCCCTGAGGTAAGCGGCCAACTGAACTTAGTCCACGGAGGAATACAACAAAGTCAATTAAAATTAAGCACATCTTGAAATACCAGTGTCTCTGCAAGTATTATTGTTAGTTACTGAGCAGTAAGACTGCAGTCTTAAAAAGCTCTTAACGTTAGTGGACGTCTTTGGACTCGGATGTTAGTTGATACGTGCATATTACACTCACGTTCAGAAAAAAAAAACATAACACCTTCAACGACTAGAGGTGTGACGTTTATAATCACAGGACATGTACAATGGGTGTTCAAAAAGTTTTGCACAGTCGTCTCTAACTTCTTTATTCTTTGCAGGAGGAGAATGAAATTTTTGTGAACATTCTTGGAACATTTAGTTGTAAGTTGGTGAACAAAACTATTTTCTTTTATTTATAGGTGAGCCATAATGGACCGTGAAGTAGATGTCAAGATGCGAGAGGCTCCTGAAGCCTATTTATCAGCTATTTTGACTGTAAATGGCGAATTTCGTTTTTGAAACGCGTCACTAGCGGACATGATAGCGAAACGCTATTCATATCGGCATCTGACAGCAGATAAAGATACGTGGTTAGGTAAGCAGTGATTGGTTTGTGACGTTCCTTTGAAAGCATCTCCTAAAGTCGTCAGTGTGCGTTGAGGAGAGGGAGTCGCGGTCAGCAGATGAAGGCGTGAGTTTCGAGTCTGAGCTAACAGCCACGTAGAGCCTAACTAGCTCTGTGCACACAGTGGCAGCGGAGAGTGGCGCTGGCGGGTGCTGCTCCGTCATTTGTTCCGCCGGCGCCTGCGCGGCGCGTGCCAGCGCAGCTGGGCGGGGCAGTCCACGCGTGACGTCACAGCCCAGCGCCTGCGGCCGGTCCGTGCGGGAAAGTGACGCGGCCGGACTCCACCGGTAGCCCACGCCGGCCGCCGCTCGCCCGGTTTCCCCTGCAGTGCCGGCTTCTTCGCTTACGCAGTGTGGCCAGCTGTTCAAGTGCTACTTTCTTCCTAGCCGAAGTGCTACTTACTTTCTTCGTATAGCGCGAGCGTGGTACATCGTTCAGCGTTCGACATTTTTTGGAGGTACTGCAGGTTCTTTTACTTTGCCGTAAGCAATCTGACTTCAGTGAGATGACGCGTAATTTTAATAAGTAATGTAGGATAGCTGATTCGCTGCAGCTATGTTTTACACTGTGACCAGTGAGGGAGGAGCACACCACAGAACTGCAGAAACGCCTTAACAAATCTGTATTTGTTTGCCTACTTTCATTCCATAGTGTCATATGGTATAATATTTTGGGGTAACTCTACAAGTCAACGAAAAGTTTTCAGAGTCCAAAAGCGTGTAATACGTATTATTTGTGGAGTAAATTCACGGACGTCCTGTAGAAACCTCTTCAAAGACTACTGCCTCTCAGTATATTTACTCCTTAATGAAATTTGTCCTAAATAATATATTTCTTTTTCCAACAAACAGCTCAGTTCACACATACGATACCAGGAACAAAAATGATCTTCACAAGGACTTAAAAGCATTTACATTAGTTCAAAAACGGGTTCACTACTCAGGAACACTTGTCTTCAATAATTCGCCAGCACACACAAAAAATTTAGTTACAAATAAAGATCAGTTTAAAAGGAGTCTGAAAGACTTACTAGTGGCCAATTCCTTCTACTCCATTGATGAATTTTTTAATAGAAACAAATGATGTATTGTATATACTCATACCATTAGTATCGTTATTTCAGCTTAAAAATGATGTATTGCATATACTCATACTATTAGTATTGTTATTTCAGCTTAAAAAAAATTTGACATGTTCCACATCCACGAGAATCTCCTCAGCACGGATCTATGGAACGAAAAACTAATCTAATCTAATCTACCACCGTCTACGTTCGACGTCAGGCCACAGACGGTAGGTGGCAGCACTAGCAGGGTATATAAAGCGTGTCAGGGGATGCGGAAAAAAAACAAATATTATCGCACTCCCTTCAGCTACGCTTTAAAGGGTAGCCAGTTGCACGATTAGTTCCACGAGAATTTGGTTGCCCTACCATCACATTCCGTCAGTTCTCATCACCCCGTAACACAAATACGATCCTATATGCAATCTTTAAGAGTGGATCCCTAGCTGAACATCCTGCACAGTTTGTAACTCCCAAGAAGTTTGTAAGTAGGCTGTTTAGGTTTTTGTAGGCTGTTTAGGTTTTTTTTATTGGTAACGCCACCTCTGTATGAAAATCACTGGCTGTGCTGTGTGCAGTCTGTGGCTGCTTTGCATTGTTTTAATACTCGCCATTGTAGTGTTATGCAGCTGGCTGTGAACAGAGCGTAGCGTTGCGCAGTTGGAGGTGAGCCGCCAGCAGTGGTGGATGTGGGGAGAGAGATGGCGGAGTTTTGAAATTTGTCATGAACTGCTATATTTATATATGATGATATCAAGGTAAATACATTGTTTGTTCTCTATTAATATCTTTCATTTGCTAACTATCCCTATCAGTAGTTAGTGCCTTCCATAGTTTGAATCTTTTATTTAGCTGGCAGTAGTGGCGCTCGCTGTATTGCAGTAGCTTGAGCAGCGAAGATTTTTGTGAGGTAAGTGATTTGTGAAAGGTATAGTTTAATGTTAGTCAGGGCCATTCTTTTGTAGGGAATTTTGAAAGTCAGATTGCGTTGCGCTAACAAAATATTGTGTGTCAGGTTAAGCACAGTCATGTATAATTGTTCAAGAGGGGACGTTTCAAGTTCACTTTCGATCTTGATGGTGCGAATCCTTGTGATCACAGCGGCGCGCCATTTTTCACTGATGTTAATGGTGCAAGTTGATGGTTTGTTTTGAACATTTCTTCAATGTCGACGATAGCCATTTTGTGAAATGTGTCCTTATATCCCACAGAAGAGCGATCTCTTCACCTCTCGGACACTCATTTCCTGTCGCTCTCCTGACGTACTTTGTAATTACCTGCTAATGTTTTTCCTGTCATAATCGTTAACACAACACTTTCAAATGAACCTCACTAAAGGTTGAACCTGTACCTCGCTCTCAAGGTGATCCTTGTACGTTTGTAAACTGTTCGCTGCCGCCGTGGCTAAAGTACAACGAGGATGGCAAAACTGCGATATCAGTGCAGCAGGATTTTACAACGTATATTGTGTTCGAGTATTATGAATTAGCTCCAAGAAAACGGTCTATTGACACACAGTAAAATGGTTCAAATGGCTCTCAGCACTATGGGACTTAACTTCTGAGGTCATCAGTCCCCTAGAACTTAGAACTACTTAAACCAAACTAACCTAAGGACATCTCACATATCCATGCCCGAGGCCGGATTCGAACCTGTGACCGTAACGGTCGCGCGGTTCCACACTGTATCGCTTAGAACCGCTCGGCCACCCCGGCCGGCTGACACACAGTCAACTTTGGTTTAGAAAACATCGTTCCGGTAAAACACAACTAGTTCCTTATTCACATGAAGTGTTGAGTGCTGTTGACAACGGATTTCAGTTCGATTCGGTATTTCTGGATTTCAAATGTGACCTAACTGCTAAGGTCATCAGTCCCTAAGCTTACACACTACTTCACCTAAATTATGCTAAGGACAAACACACACACCCATGGGAGGATTCGAAACTCCGCCGGGACCAGCCGCACAGTTCATGACTGCAGCGCTCCAGACCGCTCGGCTAATCCATCGCGGCATTTCTGGATTTCCGGAAGGCTTTTGACACTATACCACACAAGCGGCTCGTAGTGAAATTGCGTGCTTATGGAATATCGTCTCAGTTATGTGACTGGATTTGTGATTTCCTATCAGAGAGGTCACAGTTCGTAGTAGTTGACGGAAAGTCATCCAGTAAAACAGAAGTGATTTCTGGCGTTCCCCAAGGTAGTGTTATAGGCCATTTGCTGTTCCTTATCTATATTAACGATTTGGGAGACAATCTGAGTAGCCGTCTTAGGTTTTTTGCAGATGATGCTGTCATTTATCGATTAATAAAGTCATCAGAAGATCAAAACAAACCGCAAAACGATTAAGCAAAGATATCTGAATGGTGCGAAAAGTGGCAGTTGACCCTAAAGAACTTAAAATGTGAGGTCATCCACATGAGTGCTAAAAGGAACTCGTTAAACTTCGGTTAGACGATAAATCAGTATAATATAAAAGCCGTAAAATCAACTAAATACCTAGGTATTACAATTACGAACGACTTAAATTGGAAGGAATACATAGAAAATGTTGTGGGGAAGGCTAAGCAAAGACTGCGTTTTATTGGCAGGACACTTAGAAAATGTAACAAACCTACTAAGGAGACTGCCTACGCTACGCTTGTCCGTCCTCTTTTAGAATACTGCTGCGCGGTGTGGGATCCTTACCATATGGGATTGACTGAGTACATCGAAAATGTTCAAAGAAAGGCAGCGGGTTTTGTATTAGCGCGAAATATTTGAGAGAGTGTCACAGAAATGATACAGGATTTGGGCTGGACATCATTAAAAGAAAGGCGTTTTTCGTTGCGAGGGAATCTTCTCACGAAACTCCAATCACCAACTTTCACCTCCGAATGCGAAAATGTTTTTTTGACACCGACCTACATAGGGAGGAACGATCACCAAGATAAAATAAGGGAAATCAGAGCTCGTACGGAAAGATGCAGGTTTTCATACTTTCCGCGCGCTGTACGAGATTGGAATGATAGAGAATTGTGAAGGTGGTTCGATGAACCCTCTGCCAGGCACTTAAATGTGATTTGCAGAGTATCGATGTAGGTGTAGATGTAGATCAAAAACCGATGCCGAGCCAACTGCGGTACACCATGGGCCGTGGATGACAGGGGTGAAAGGTGGCTGCGGAGATGTGTGGGGGCGAACAGACGCGCAACTGTAAAGCAAATAACCGCCCAGCTGAACGAAGGGCTATCAACAGTGTCTCCTAATCGACCGTTCAGAGAACGTTGCTTCCTTATGGGCCTCCGCACCAGCTGCTTGCTTCATGCGCCCATGCTGACTTCTGTTCTTCGGCGACAAAAGCTGTAATCTGCACACCAGCCCTACTGGGCGGCTGCAGATGACCTTCTGAGATGAATCACGTTCTATGCTCCGTCGGACAGATAACAGTTGGGTGTACGGCGTGGAACGTCTGAAAGCAGACATCGTGCAACAATCGTCGGAGCATTAGAGCTTGGGAAATGTTTTCGTGGCATTCCCTGGGTGGTCTCGTCGTTCTGGGACACCCAACGGATCATTTCCGTCTCTAGACGAACTTTGTTTGTCTTTGGCACGATAGCATCTACCACCTGGACAACGCAACGTGTCACGCAGCTAGAGGTGTACGTGCCTGGTTTGAAAAGCACCAGGACAGGTTTACCACACTCCCCTGGCTGTCAGACTCCCCGGATTTAAACCTAATCGAGAATCTGGTCGTGCCACGGATCCTTAACACAGAAACCTAGCGCAGCTGACACGTCATCGGAGTCGGCATGGCTCCACATCCCTGTTGATACCTTCAACACCATCACTGACTCTCTTCCTGCACGTCTCACAGAGGTCCACGCTACTAAAGGTGATTATTCAGGCTTTTGACAGGTGGTGACAGTATCGTGATTGGACAGTATACAATCAGAATGAGATTTTCACTCTGCAGCGGAGTGTGCGTTGTTATGAAACTTCCTGGCAGATTAAAACTGTGTGCCGGACAGACACTCGAACTCGGGACCTTTGCCTTTCGCGGGCAAGTGCTCTACCAACTGAGCTACCCAAGTACGACACACGCCCCGTCCTCACAGCTTTAATTCCGGCAGTATCTCGTCTCCTACCTTCCAAACTTTACAGAAGCTCTCGTGCGAACCTTGCAGAGAGTTTGGAAGGTAGGAGACGAGATACTGGCAGAAGTAAAGCTGTGAGGACGGGGCGTGAGTCGTGCTCTCAGTTGAGCCGGCACGGTAGCTCAGCGTGTTCGGTCAGAGGGATAGCTGCCTTCTGTAATAAAAAAACTGAGTTAATGGATCAACGACAAACTTAAACGGGTATCTTACGACGTCCGCCCCAAGCAGATACAAAAAAAAAAAAAAAAGTTGATACAGCACTTGCCCGCGAAAGGCAAAGGTCCCGAGTTCGAGTCTCGGTCCGGCACACAGTTCTAATCTGCCAACAAGTTTCAGTATACAGTCGTTCACAGATACTTCCAGACCTTTTACATTTATTCAGTCAAAAATATCTAGAGGAATTAACATCTGTCTCTGATTTTGCGCTGACACTGATGTTCCGCATATTAAAAGATAGTTGTTCTATTACGGCTAAAGCAATTTATCGATTTACAATAACATTACTCCTAGAATGTGTATGAAACCAAGATAAAGGGATTAAACAACAGAAACAACGTAGTGCTACTCGATTACAACAAGAAACCAGGCTAAGTTAATTAACTAGTCTGATGTTCAGGAAGAATGAAGTTTAGATACTGAGTCATTCTGTTTCTTCTGGATGTCGTTCATTAATTATGTTTCTTGGTTCAAATGGCTCTGAGCACTATGGGACTCAACTGCTGAGGTCATTAGTCCCCTAGAACTTAGAACTAGTTAAACATAACTAACCTAAGGACATCACAAACATCCATGCCCGAGGCAGGATTCGAACCTGCGACCGTAGTGGTCTTGCGGTTCCAGACTGCAGCGCCTGTAACCGCACGGCCACTTCGGCCGGCAATTATGTTTCTTAAGAAAAGGTCATGGTACACACACACACACACTATGTAACAACACGATACCGACAAACCTCGATGTATATTATGAGGGTTACGTTAAAAAACAACATGTAAGTAGTAAACCATTACAGTCAACATCATCTAAACGACGCAGAAGAGTCTTGATATTACAGGTGTTGCCGCTTCGGCATGCCTCCAGCAGCTAATGTGAGATTATACGCTGCCGGATCGAAAGTGGGACTCCTCGCAAGAGGCCTAACAGTATCCAGTGTGTTAGATGTTGCCCATCGTCGGACTACCACTGTAGATTGTACAAACCAAGAGTTGTTGCAGGAAGTGTCCTACCAGCACTTGATGGTCCCTACAACGTTGACGACATGTAGTTGCCGCTGAATAGTTTTTCCTGACATGAATTCCATCACCATCATCATCATTTTAGACATTATGCCTTTCAGCGTTCAGTCTGGAGCATAGTCCCCCTTATAAAATTCCTTCATGATCCCCTGTTCAGTGCTAACATTGGTGCCTCTTCTGATGTTAAGCCTATTACTTCAAAATCATTCTTAACCGAATCCAGGTACTTTCTCCTTGGTCTGCCCCGACTCCTCCTACCCTCTACTGCTGAACCCATGAGTCTCTTGGGTAACCTTGCTTCTCCCATGCGTATAACATGACCCCACCATCTAAGCCTGTTCGCCCTGACTGCTACATCTATAGAGTTCATTCCCAGTTTTTCTTTGATTTCCTCATTGTGGACACCCTCCTGCCATTGTTCCCATCTACTAGTACCTGCAATCATCTTAGCTACTTTCATATCCGTAACCTCAACCTTATTGATAAGGTAACCTGAATCCACCCAGCTTTCGCTCCCATACAACAAAGTTGGTCGAGAGATTGAACGGTGCACAGATAACTTAGTCTTGGTTCTGGCTTCCTTCTTGCAGAAGAGAGTAGATCGTAGCTGAGCGCTCACTGCATTAGCCTTGCTACACCTCGCTTCCAGTTCTTTCACTATGTTGCCATCCTGTGAGAATATGTATCCTAAGTACTTGAAACCGTACACCAGTTCTAACTTTGTTCCTCCTATTTGGCACTCAATCCGTTTATATTTCTTTCCCACTGACATTACTTTCGTTTTGGAGATGCTAATCTTCATACCGTAGTCCTCACATTGCTGATCTAGCTCTGAAATATTACTTTGCAAACGAATCTGCCATCACAACTAAGTCATCCGCATATGCAAGACTGCTTATTTTGTGTTCACATATCTTAATCTCACCCAGCCAGTCTATTGTTTCCAACATATGATCCATAAATAATATGAACAACAGTGGAGACAGGTTGCAGCCTTGTCTTACCCCTGAAGCTACTCTGAACCATGAACTCAATTTACCGTCAACTCTAACTGCTGCCTGACTATCTATGTAAATACCTTTAATTGCTTGCAAAAGTTTGCCTCCTATTCCATAATCTCGTAGAACAGACAATAACTTCCTCCTAGGAACCCGGTCATATGCCTTTTCTAGATCTATAAAGCATAGATACAATTCCCTGTTCCACTCGTAACACTTCTCCATTATTTGCCGTAAGCTAAAGAGCTGGTCCTGACAACCTCTAAGAAATGAAATAGAAGAACCACACAGCTTTTGAAGTGCTGATGTAAGAAGTAGACCTCACTACGTTTTGGAAATTGTAGGAAACTACAGATTGTCCAGAAAAGACTGTTGATAAAGCTTGTCAGAATACTAAGCGAGTGTGCTGAACCGAATTAACATATGAGCACGATTTTGTAGTGTTACGGTGTAAAGTCAAGGGCCGGAACGCCAGTCGGAAACGAGAGAGCAGAGAGGGTTGGGAAGAAGACGTCAGCCGATAGCACGCTGACCGACCCCTCTCCAGGACGACAACGCAACGGCAGCGGCCTCTATGCGAACAGGGCGTAAGCGCCCCGCCGACTGGTCGCGGTCCAGTTCTACAGCAGCATCAAGATTAGTCACTCCAAGACCAGCGACTGAGGCACTGTATATACTGAAGAACATTGTTTACTTTCTCTGTCGCCATTTGCTTGCGACACATCTGTTTAACAAAAAGTTGCTATTGTAATCATTTCCTCTTCTAATGAAATTCATTGATACGATTTGCTTGAATTGTTGTGTAGCGATCCGAGAAAGCAGGTTTCCTAGGCACCCCATATTTGACGAGTAGCCAGGATTCAACGTGGACGAAGGCGCTTTGACAGCGATGACAACGCAAAGAACTGAGTTCATCAGTTGACTATATTCACTGGCGGCATCTTTTTATGGAGAGAGCATAGAAAAGTTGGTTTCCTGCTCTGACAAATGCCTGAAAAATGGTGGCAGCTATGAAGAAAATGCGTTTTCTTGTAAAAATAATTATTGGTTTCAAAAAAGAGTTTTTTTTCCAAAACGGTATTTACTTTCCGGAAATGTCTCTTACATCTAGTTGGACACACAGGAGTCTATACAAGAAAGGCAATGTGACTGGTCTCTGGTTTGCATCTCGTAAATAATGTGCCGCAACTACCATACTGAAAAATTAGAACTACTACACTACTGCCCATTAAAATTGCTACACCAAGAAGAAATGCAGATGATAAACGGGTATTCCTTGGACAAATATATTATACTAGAACTGACGTGTAATTACATTTTCACGCAGTTTGGGTGCATAGATCCTAAGAAATCAGTACCCAGTACAACCACTTCTGGCCGCAATAACGGCCTTGATACGCCTGGGCATTGAGTCAAACAGACCTTGGATGGCGTGTACAGGTACAGCTGCCCATGCAGCTTCAACATGATACCACAGTTCATCAAGAGTAGTGACTGGCGTATTGTCACCAGCCAGTTGCTCGGCCACAATTGACCAGAGGTATTCAGTTGGTGAGAGATCTGGAGAATGTACTGGCCAGAGCAGCAGGCGAACATTTTCTGTATCCAGAAAGGACCGTGCAGGACCTGCAACACGCGGTCGTGCATTATCCTGCTGAAATGAAACGTTTCGCAGGGATCGAATGAAGGGTAGAGCCACGTGTCGTAACATATCTGAAATGTAACGTCCACTGTTCAAAGTGCCGTCAATGCGAACAAGAGGTGACCGAGACGTCTAACCAATGGGACCCCACACCTTCACGCCGGATTATACGCCAGTATGGCGATGACGAATACACGCTTCCAATGTGCGTTCACCGCGATGTCGAGAAACACGGATGCCACCATCATGATGCTGTAAACACAACCTGGATACATCCGAAAAAATGACGTTTTGCGATTCGTGCACCCAGGTTCGTCGTTGAGTACACCATCGCTGGCGCTTCTGTCTGTGATGCAGCGTCAAGGGTAACCGCAGCCATGATCTCCGAGCTGATAGTCCATGCTGCTGCAAACGTCGTCGAACTATTCGTTCAGATGGTTGTTGTCTTGCAAACGTACCCATCTGTTGACTCAGGGATCGAGACGTGGCTGCACGATCCGTTACAGCCATGCAGGTAAGATACCTGTCATCTCGACTGCTAGTGACACGAGGCCGTTGGGATACAGCACGGCGTTCCGTAATACGCTCCTGAACCCACCGATTCCATATTCTGCTAACAGTCATTAGATGTCGACCAAGACGAGCAGCAATTTCGCGATACGATAAACCGCAATCACGATAGGCTGCAATCCGACCTTTATCAAAGTCGGAAACGTGATGGTACGCATTTATCCTCCTTACCCGAGGCATCACAACTACGTTTCACCAGGCAACGCCCGTCAACTGCTGTTTGTGTATGAGAAATCGGTTGGAAACTTTCCTGATGTCAGCACGCTGTAGATGTCGCCACCGGGGCCAACCTTGTATGAATGCTCTGAAAAGCTACTCATTTGCATATCACAGCATCTTCTTCCTGTCGGTTAAATTTCGCGTCTGCAGCACGTCATCTTCATGGTGTAGCAATTTTAATGGCCAGTAGTGTAATCAGCATAACAATGACGTCTAATGTCTGTCTCGTATTTATTTTCAAAATTCCAAGAAAATGACTACCACCCTTAGCCGGAAACATCACTGAACGATTTCTTACAGTCTTCAAGAGATTTCTCGTATCTAGGAAGGGGAAGTTTTAACACCCGTTTGGATACCATGCCTTAGGTTCCGCGTGGTGTCCCCCAAATGACTTCGAGCGAACCCCGGTATGGTTCCAGAAGAGAAGAAGAAAAGGGGAAAGTACAGAAGACTAAATGGACTTTTCGCCTTGATGTCGAGATGCCATTGTGACGAAACTCGAGCTCATGTGGACTTGCAAAGGGCGGGACTTCGACCCTGGGCACGTAGACGAACCATTCACGCGAAGTCATTTACAGGAACCACTGGAATCAGAACGAATATGGGTATACTTCCAAATCTGAGTCCAGAAAATTAAGTATTGTGTCAACTGTCTCGCCTATTTTTCTTTCTTTTTCTTCTCCAAAGGGAATGGATTAACTGTGGATCACTAGCTCTGCTCTAGTGTATCGAATAAGATGTTCTAAATCTGTTATGATTTTCTAATTATTGTAATAAGAGACGCATGAATATATTTACTTGAAGCACTTTCAAGAGAAAAGGTGATTTTGCAAACAATTTAAGTCTCCTAAGATGTGATATTGTACAGCAAGAAAAGTTCGAGGGAGGTAATGCACTACTGATACGTAATATTGGTAGGGGGAATGAATAGCTGTTATGTTATATATTAAATTGAAAGCGACTGACATGCGAAGAGGAATGCCTAAAAAACTTCGTCTTAACCAGCATCAGAGTATTTCGGTATTATTGGCTTGATGTGGAAACAGGTCATTTTAAACCGGGTGAACCGCGCTTCTACGGCGACAAAGAGCGAACACTTTTAGAGACACCGTGAAATACTAGGAAGGTTTCAAATATTACATGTATTCAACTGAAATAACAAATGGATTCCTTTCTCCATCTGTTTGTACATAGAGCATTTCTATGAGCTAATGTCTTCGTCCGAAGAATCAGTCATGTTTTAAATAGGGGGTTTTCTCAGCCTGTAGAATGTAGGAGTGAAAACGTTGACTTGGGATGTGCTAGAACTCAAATACTTGACGTTGATGCCGAAATGTTTGCAACTGGCTATATACAGTTGGCTACGTGAACTTTTTTCCGAATCACTCAGGCTGAAAAGTATTATTCTGTATTTGTAGTGGATATCCGAATAGTTTCTGTAGATAGAGTTGACAGTGAAAGGAAAGAAGGGAGGTCGATTTGAGTGCAGCGTTCCAAAAAAGTGTTCAAATGTGTGTGAAATCTTATGGTACTTAACTGCGAAGGTCATCAGTCCCTAAGCTTACACGCTACTTAACCTAAATTATCCTGAGGACGAACACACGTACCCATGCCCGAGGGAGGACTCGAACCTCCGCAGAGACCTACCGCACAGTCCATGATTGCAGCGCCTCTGACCGCTGGGTTAATCCCGCGTGGCTGTAGTGTTCCATGGGTAAAGGATGTAGAAGAAATTATCCTGAAATTTGTCTGAAGAGGTTTTCGAAATCCAGGGAGAACCTAATTTTGGATAAGTGTCCCTAGATTTGAAGCTTGATCGCCCTAACATGAGTTTGTCGCCTTAATCAATGCGCAACTTCAGTTGATGCCTTCGGGAAAAAAGGAAGTTTAGTGTCTAACGTCCCATCCACAACGAGACCGTTAGAGATGGAACACAGGCTCGAATTGTTTCAAGGAAGGGGAAGGGAATCTACTGACCTTTTCAAAGGAAGCATGGCGATAGTTGCTTGTAGGCATTTAGGGAAAAACCAAAATCTGGCAAGCTGGATGCTGATTTGAACCATTATCCTCCAGAATGGAAGTCCAGTGTGCTAAACACAGTCGAACCACCACGCTCGCTCCTTCAAAATCAGTTCAGTGGATATATGTAACCATTAGTTCCGCTGATCAAGAAGAGCGACCATAATCAGTAAGCAACTAAATATGAAGGACGGCTGGGAACCATTCTTTTATTCATTTCCGGTACTATACAGTTACAGGCATCAGCATTAGTCCTGTATGGGAACAGCAATGGAGAAAGTGGACAAGTATTGAGGAGTAAGACACCAGTGGCATTGATAGCTGGAAAAAAAATTACCTGCGTTCGTTGGAATTACTTATTTAATTTAAACAGATCTACATCTACATCTACATTGATACTCCGCAAGCCACCCAACGGTGTGTGGCGGAGGGCACTTTACGTGCCACTGTCATTACCTTCCTTTCCTGTTCCAGTCGCGTATGGTTCGCGGGAAGAACGACTGTCTGAAAGCCTCCGTGCGCGCTGTAATCTCTCTAATTTTACATTCGTGATCTCCTCGGGAGGTATAAGTAGGGGGGAAGCAATATATTCGATACCTCATCCAGAAACGCACCCTCTCGAGACCTGGCGAGGAAGCTACACCGCGATGCAGAGCGCCTCTCTTGCAGAGTCTGCCACTTGAGTTTATTAAACATCTCCGTAACGCTATCACGGTTACCAAATAACCCGGTAACGAAACGCTTCTTTGGATCTTCTCTATCTCTTCCGTCAACCCGACCTGGTACGGATCCCACACTGATGAACAATACTCAAGTATAGGTCGAACGAGTGTTTTGTAAGCCACCTCCTTTGTTGATGGACTACATTTTCTAAGCACTCTCCCAATGAATCTCAACCTGGTACCCGCCTTACCAACAATTAATTTTATATGATCATTCCACTTCAAATCGTTCCGCACGCATACTCCCAGATATTTTACAGACGTAACTGCTACCAGTGTTTGTTCCGCTATCATATAATCATACAATAAAGGATCCTTCTTTCTATGTATTCGCAATACATTACATTTGTCTATGTTAAGGGTCAGTTGCCACTCCCTGCACCAAGTGCCTATCCGCTGCAGATCTTCCTGCATTTCGCTACAATTTTCTAATGCTGCAACTTCTCTGTATACTACAGCATCATCCGCGAAAAGCCGCATGGAACTTCCGACACTATCTACTAAGTCATTTATATATATTGTGAAAAGCAATGGTCCCATAACACTCCCCTGTGGCACGCCAGAGGTTACTTTAACGTCTGTAGACGTCTCTCCATTGATAACAACATGCTGTGTTCTGTTTGCTAAAAACTCTTCAATCCAGCCACACAGCTGGTCTGATATTCCGTAGGCTCTTACTTTGTTTATCAGGCGACAGTGCGGAACTGTATCGAACGCCTTCCGGAAGTCAAGAAAAATAGCATATACCTGGGAGCCTGTATCTAATATTTTCTGGGTCTCATGAACAAATAAGGCGAGTTGGGTCTCACACGATCGCTGTTTCCGGAATCCATGTTGATTCCTACATAGTAGATTCTGGGTTTCCAGAAATGACATGATACGCGAGCAAAAAACATGTTCTAAAATTCTACAAGAGATCGACGTAAGAGATATAGGTCTATAGTTTTGCGCATCTGCTCGACGACCCTTCTTGAAGACTGGGACTATCTGTGCTCTTTTCCAATCATTTGGAACCCTCCGTTCCTCTAGAGACTTGCGGTACACGGCTGTTAGAAGGGGGGCAAGTTCTTTCGCGTACTCTGTGTAGAATCGAATTGGAATCCCGTCAGGTCCAGTGGACTTTCCTCTATTGAGTGATTCCAGTTGCTTTTCTATTCCTTGGACACTTATTTCGATGTCAGCCATTTAACGGAAAATACCAACAACGTGAGGAAATTGAAGATAGATATGTAGATAGAGAGAGAGGGAGAGAGAGAGAGAGAGAGAGAGAGAGAGAGAGAAAGATGGTGGTGGTGGTAAGTTCCTATGGGACCAAACTGCTGAGGTCATCGGTCCTTAGGCTTACACACTACTTAATGTAACTTAAACTAACTTACGCTAACGACAACACACCCATACCCAAGGATGGGGGAGGGGACTCAAACCTCCGACGGGGGCAGCCGTGCGAACCGTCGCAAGGCGCCTTTGACCGCGCGACTACCCCAGAGAGAACTGGGATGGGAAGAGGGAACGAAGGAGGGAAAAGTAATTCATAAGAGCGGTACTGTTATTTTTAGTAGGTCAATGTCTTTGTTTCATTGTACCTAATACCATGTAAATTTTCTCTCATTATAACACTCTCAAATGGAAAATTCTGAGCATCAAGGAAGGTGAGATATTGTGATGTAGTCGTAAAAGCATTGTTGCGCTATGGTTAGATCGCTGCAAATGCTATATAAATATCGTTAGCCTAGTATCTGAGATAATCGGGGCGTATATCACACTATGAGTGCACTAACAGTCTGCAGTAGAGAAAGGTGTTCTTGTTCGAAAATCGCTCGCTTCCGCGTACTTAGAAAGGAAAGTGCGCGAAGTGGCGGCTGAATTATTCGGGCTGGACGACGTAACGCGTCCCCGATGCAAATTGCACACTGCCCTCTAAGTCCGCACCGCGCCGGTTGTAAAGAGAGAGGCGCAGTTTTAATCAACGTCCTGCAAAAGGGATGCGGCCGTTTCAAACACGCGTTCTGCATGTTTATGACGTCTACAAGTGCTGTTGTGAGAACAAACGACGATATGTACCAGCCTATGTAGTTAGCAGACGCTCGTTTCAGTTAACGTTACACGAAACTGGTCATTCCCTCAATATTTCTGGCGGCATATCACCCTGCTAGAGCACTTTAGCTTTCCAGCATTTATCCTGCCATGCACCGATCACCACGAGTTTAGTTTAGTGTACTCTTGTACAAAAGAAGCAATGGGGCCGGAGGGAATGGTAACCACAGGAAAGTTCTTCGATAAGGATAGAAGCTGATATAATGAATTAAAATTTGTATCAAAGCCTGGACTTGAAACGAGGTCTGGTCTTTTATTTATTCATGCATTTCACCACCGTACACTGCAGCTGACATAGCTGGGCGGACTATCACAGTCAGTGCTCTTCTTAACCAAAACTTAAATCAACACGTCAGCACATATTGCTTTTCCCCGTCTTAAATCATCAATATTGCCGAGGCTCTCCGATTTTGGACTAGCTTGCGGCTTCGGACGTAATGGACAAATCCTGCCTGTGCCTCAAGTGTAGGTGATCTATTGATCTGATGGAATTACATTTTCCTGGAGACATATTGAGTCTTAAAGGTATCTTAGATAAGAATAGAAACTCAAGTAATTAATTAAAATTTGTGTCAAAACCTCGACTTGGACCTGGGTCTCCCGCTTATTTAGCCAGCTGTGTTAGTCACGGTGCCACGGTGGTGTAATGAATAAACACATCTGCCTACTAAGCAGGACTCTAGCGCTGAAGTCCACCCCTTGACGCGCATTTGAATTCATTGCTTCAGTTTCTATCCTTATCAAAGATAAATCTGAGGCGCAAATATGTCTCCAAGAAAATGTAATCGTGTGTGTGTGTTGGGGTTTATGGGCGCTCAACATCGAGGTCATCAGCGCCCAGAAAATGTAATCCCATCATGTCAACAAACGAAAGTATTTCTCAGACAGCAATGAAATTATTTTATATAGTTCAGTATTCATTTCGCAAATGTTTACGGATATCATGCATTATATCTTTGCACACAGTGTCAAATTACGGATGGTACATTTGTTTTTATACCAAATTAAGATGTACATTCGGCGATGTACTCCGTCATTTCATTTTTTTTTATCAAAAACGGTTCAAATGGCTCTAAGCACTATGGGACTTAACATCTGAGGTCATCAGTCCCATAGACTTAGAACTACTTAAACCTAACTAACCTAAGGACATCACACACATCCATGCCCGACGCAGGACTTGAACCTGCGGTCATAGCAGCAGCGCGGTTCCGGACTGAAGGGCGTAGAACCGCTCAGCCACAGCGGCCGGCCATTTTTTATCATTTCATTTTATACGCGCATCTGTATTTGTCACTCCCTTTATTTATTTACCCATTTCGAACTTAATTTTCGCAGATGCTCGAACGTTTGTAAGTTTTTCATATTGACACTTAAAGAAATTTTACTGGAGTGAGTATTTCGGTCACACATAGGATATTTTTGAAAACTATCTCAATTACATATGTTGCACTACACATCTCCTTGTGTTGCACGTAGTTACATACATACTTACCTCAGTTTCAAAATTTTGTTGTTCACCAAAGTTTGTGAAAATTATAATGACGGAACGGCCCGATGAACCAAAGTGGAAGGTAAAGGTTGAGTACAAGAACGAAGGTCTCCGACTGTTTTTATCAGGGCTGGAAGCAAATACAAACACACCATTTAGCTTAAAATACGCCAAAACTCCTAGTGATATATAAGGAGCATCCAAAACGACACGGGCTGGAGTCTGTACAATGAAAACTGCTGATGGTTTCGCAGTGCCATTGCCTACGGAAGAAGGTGTGGTCCCCTACAAGGGCACCTGGGCTCCAGACTCCCCACTAGAGGGTCACGGACCCACCCACATGGTGACGGGGCAAGCGTGAACACGCGTCGACTGTCCTTGAAAACAGAGGAACAGAGGCCTCAAGAAAACAGCAAAGGGGTGTAGTGCATTAGATTCCAGCGGTAGGACTGCGGGGAATGGTAATTCGACAAAGAATGGCACAAGTGCATGGCGAACACTGCATGTCCGTCGCAATTCCGGCGTTCGATACGCCCTCTTGAGCAGCGACTGCCAATGGAATTCGACGGTCTTCAGTTATGAGGCCATCCACCTGCTGGACAATGACACCGATAATTCGGTGTGGCATCACGGATCGAGGGTCATTTGCCTAGGACACTCGTCCTTTCCTGAGTCGTTTGTGCCACGCCTTCGCCCTGCAATGAACATAGAATGCTCTTCGCACACTTATTCCATTTCATTATTTTCATCACGGCAGTTACAACAGCAACCGTTACGAAATCCATTGGAAGAATCCTAAGGAAATGCAGTCCGAAAACAAAGGAAGTAGGTTACAGTACACTTGTTCGCCCTCTGCTTGAATACTGCTCACTGCTCACCGGTGTGGGACAACGCCACCTAGGAACAAGGCCTCACATCGTGAGTCTAAGGAGCCCGTGACGTCACGGGTAGGGGTCTGAGAAGCTAGGAACCGACTACCGACACACGTGATTCGTAGCGTTTCCATGTTGTACTTTGTGCTGTTCGTGAGTGGTTATTTGATCTATACTCAGTTACGATGCCCCGAAGGTGGTGTATGCCGAATTGCAGGGGCAATTACGATAATGGACCTAAAGTCAGTGTATTTTATTTTCCATCTGACGAGAATTTAAGACGAAAATGGTTATCGGCTGTTCACAGACAAGACTGGACACCGAGTAAGCACTCTGTTGTAAGTATCAGTGTATTTGTTTGGTTAGTGTGTCGTAGTTACTTGAAATGTAGTACAGCTGAACAAAATACAGTAAACAGAAGAACGTATTTATGATCTCATACCTCATTAATTTTCGTTATATGTTTTAAAGAGAACTGTATGCTTGTTTTTAGATATGTGAACTGCATTTCAACAAGGACGACATTTTAAGCAGTACCAGCATGTATGACCCGAAAACTGGTATACTCTTGACAGCACCGTTGGATCGTCGACGCTTGAGAAAAGGTGAGTTACGAAACACGCTCTTAGTAAAGTACAGTGGCATAAGAACTATCTTTATTTCACTTATATGCTGTGAGATCGGTTTCATACTTCGTTATTAATTTTTTCAGATGCTATCCCATCGAAGTTGCCTGGATGCCCATCTTACTTGTCGAGTCATCAAACTGCAGTACGAGAGGACCCAGAAATTCGTAGGGGGCGTTTAGAAAATCGTGCTCTTCAAATTGCTATCCAAGAAAGCGTGGACACACAAGCGAAAATGATTGATGCGATATCGGTCGATAGTTTAGAACAAATGAAAACAAAGTTGAGTGAATGTGAAAAGCACAGTGACTGGGTAGTGATAAACAAATCTGACAGTGTGAGCCTAGTGTTACTAAAGCATAATCCTTACCCAAGAATTTTTTGCCACGTAGTTATAAGCAGTGGTTTATTACTCAGTGTCTTCAATAATGATATTGAAGTGAAATGTATTGGAAACATGAAATTTCCCATGAAAGTAAACAACATACAGGTGGTAAGTGATGTTCTTAAGAACATTTATCTTCTGTATAATAGTTCTGAGGCTCCTGTAGATAACATTTTGTCTTTAATTGACCTGTTATTACAAAATTTATTAGAAAAGTTGCCAGGAAACGAAACTAAAATTACATTTCTGAAGGAACAGATTTCATTTTTGAAGTGCAGAAGTTCAACTCAATTTAGGTATGATACTAACTCTATGATAATGTGGTCATTAGTACATTCTATAAGCCCACATGCTTACAAATTTTTGAGGAACACTGACAGTTTTTCTATGCCTAGTCCTAACACCCTTTCAAGGCTTTGTAGTAAACTCTCAACAAATCCTGTCATTGAGCAACAGGGTCATCAGTTTATGAGCTACATCACAAATAAAGTAGGTACTTTATCCTCAGATGATAAAACTGTGCTCCTGTTGATGGATGAAATTCATCTGAAGTCTCAGCTTGATTACAAACCTGGAAATGTTGTAGGATGTGCCTTTAACACTGAAAAATTTTTGTGTGCAACCAGCGCCTATGTTTTTATGGTTCAGAGCATGGAATCACCTTACAAGGATGTGTTGTCTATTCTGCCAGTTCATACTATTCAGGGTGATGTTCTGTTCTCTTACATTAAAGCAGTCATTGTTAAATTAGAAGCAGTTGGATTTGAGGTGGTTGGTATAGTAGCAGACAATAATGCAATTAATAAGAAAGCAATGTCTAAGTTTTCTACTCCTCCATATGTGAAAATAAAGTATGATCACCCTGTACAGTCTTCTCCAAATCGCCCATTGTATTATTTTGTGGACACTGTCCATATTTTGAAGTGTATCCGCAATAACTGGTTTAACCAAAAGGAGCAGATCTTGTGTTTTCCTGACTTCAGTGACAGTTTGAAGGGAGGTTTGCCTTCTGTTGGAGCACTGAAAGAATTGCACTTGATAGAAAAAGATGAACTATTGCAATATGGCAGTTCCTTAACTTTGAAGTCTCTATTTCCTAACTCAATTGAGCGCCAAAATGTCAAGTTAGTGTTGCGTATTTTCAGTGATATGACAGTTGTTGCTTTGGACACATTTGGTTCAAAGAAAGCAATTAGCAACTGGGAAAGTACTGCAACATTCATCAAAATAATAATTTGTTGGTGGGATATTGTAAATGTAAAAACATTACTCAAGGGACAGAGGTTAAGAAATATTTTCCAAGAACCTGTGAAAAGTAAATCCCATCACATACAAGAATTCTTACAGTGCTTCATCTCATGGTTATGTTCTTGGGAAGAGTGTAGTGATGAAAGAAAACTTACTCGAGAGACACATAGCACTTTGAAACACACAACTGCTGCTTTGATAGACTTCAGTGACTACTGGCTTTCTGAGAAAAACAGATCATATTTGCTGTTAGGAAAAGTACAGACAGACAGTTTAGAAGACAGGTTCGGCAAATACCGCCAGCTATGTGGGGGAAATTATCATGTTTCTCTAAGACAAGTTTTTGAAACTGAACAAAAACTAAGGGCACAGTCTATGTTTTCCCTTGTGCTTCGGTCGAAAGTAGTTGGGGATGTTGTTATTAAGACCACTGATATTTTTTCTACTCATACTGAAATTCAGGGATTAAAAGAAACATCAATACCAGAATTTTTAAATGTAGCAGTAGATGAAAATGATGTTGATGGAATAGATGAGAATACTTGGCCACTGTTGCATTACATAGCAGGTTACTGCTCACACCAAGCTATTAAAAAAAACCATTGTGAATATTGTAAGGTATTCCTTACTACAGATGAAATGAAGCAGGGTGGTGATGATTTGATTATGGTAAAAGACAGAGGAGGGTTGACATATCCTGCAGATGATGTAGTAGTGTGTGTGACATATGTCTATTTAACTCTACAGAAAATTCTAAAAGACCAGGAAATTTTATTTTTAGAACAGGCAAATCAGAGAAATGTACTTGTGAAGGTAGCATCCCACAACACTCCCAGCAATCTTTTTTATGGGTTTCACTGTAAAAATAAACACTCAATTGATTCAGTCATGAATTGCATACTGTTTTTCTGTGCAAATATCTTCCTAAACAATTACACCAAGAGGAGAAATGATGTAACTACTGTTAAAAATGTAACTGTGTACAAAAGATTGAAAAAATGTTAAATTATACTGTTTGGGGCTTGGGAAGATGATGTGAAATAAGTGTTTATTTCTATTTTCTGTTTTTATTTCATGCACAGTATCCCATACATCTTGTTGGTAAATGTTATGTATTGGACCCCTTCTGCTCTCTTCGAAATGGTGCAGCCGTAAACATGAGTCTTTGCTACAGATTAATTTGTTACCACAAATTCTCTGTGAAACCCCAGTCTCATAGAATTAGGGGAATAGTCTTTTCTGTTCATCAGTAAATATATAATTAATGCTGCTCCTGCTCTGTGGTTGACAAGTTTTTGTATATATTTTTGTCCAGTCAGTAAATTAATTATTCTCACAAGGAGAACAATTCATTGCTAGTATTAGCATGCTAGTCTGCCATCATCATAAGTAAATATTAATCTGCAGAACAGGTCCAGTCTGTCAATACAACCAATATTTCGGGGAGGTGGGAGGACAATACATAACTTAAGCCATTCTTCATTTGAGAGAAATTGATAATATTTTTGGAGGATGGAATAGCAGTGCTTTTTTTCCTCTGGGACAACATTAAATAGTGAATAGTAAAAGAATTTAATTGTCATTTAGCTATTGCAGCAATAGACAGTCAAATTACAAATGTTTAAAAAGTATACAGCATGTATACAAAAATTACTTTACACAAATTAAAAAACAATGTTACAACAGATTTTCCATAAAGTAAAATATTCAAGCTAAAACGATTTGTATAGTACATCTTAAATTGATATCATTAAGGAAATTATGGTACACTCACCGAGCAGTTATCACTGTGATATTTACACTCATACATTCAAGTGAGTAGGGAGGATTTACTGATAACCAACTGTACTACTTGTGCTTGAATAAATCAAATAAAGCTTCTACCCATTCTAGAGGCAGTTTGTTAAACAGCTTCATACTCACTACATTGCTGTTCTATGATTTAGATAATCTGCAGTAAGGTATGTGAAGATGCACACTATTTCTAGTTCTGGCATTACTGAAGATTGGGATACCACTCATCTGCTTTCACAAATGGCTCTATAGATGACATTTTAAATTTTTACAATGCTGTAATACCCATTGCCAATGATCAGTGTATCAAATGACAAGTATTTTAATTAAAAGATGGGGATCAGTATGTGGATGGGTGAATATAAATGGATCAGTTTGTACAGTAAAAAGTAACAACAGGTTCTTAAGATGTCATTACATGAAGCTGATGGGTGGTGTCCCATTCTTCAGTTAAACCTCAGTTCCATGAGAGTGTAAATCCTGCCTAAGCTGGTATTCTGTTAAGTTAGTCTTTGTATACAGTAGAACAGTGAAAACGTGCAAATTTATAACAATTAATATTTTCAAGCTGATAAACAATGGCTTACAGTGGGCAAGTTTGTCAGAGTTTGTAATGATTCTAATGTGTGATTCCCATGTCAATTTATAATACCTAATAACTTAACACTACCTAGTCTTCTACTGGCAAATCTCTTAAACTAAGTAGTATGTAGAAGGTTCAGTGAAGTTTACACAAGTTTCTGTACGGTAATGTTTTCTTAAGTATAAAACTGTAGATGACTGCCAAATGAGGTATCTGTCATACGAAACTAGAATTTGACATAGATACAAGTCCCAGAGTACCTGCTTCGATTGATTGTCAGTCTTTCCAATTGCGGTACCTCATTTTCAATTAAATTATGCAAGGTGACTTACACGGTGAAAATAGTGCTGTCAGAGTTATGGAATTAGAAATTCGCATTTTCAAAACGCGAGTGACGGAAATTAAAAAGTATTTTCACCTTTGGAGCTATAGTTTACGAAATTTGAACAATGTAATTCTCCTGTGAGAATGATTAGCGTTTGTTTACAGATTTGTGTATAAAACAGTGAGTAGTCTACCAGGAAACTGTTTAATGTTTTCATATACGTGGCGCAGAGCCTAACAAGCCGCTCGGTATTTCGGACCCCTAGTCGTGACGTCACGAGTCGCGCTGTGAGGCCTTGTTCCTAGGTGGCGTTGTGTGGGATCCGTACCAGGTAGGGTTGATAAAACATTATCTTTGACCTCTGCTTAATACAGTATTACTACTCAGGGCACATATTCGTTGAAAGCACCTCTTAATCAGTTGAAATCAATTTGCAAAAGTAAATAAAGAAAACATGTTTTTGCGACTGGTTGCTGCTTACTTGGTAATTTTATGGTTTACGGTCGCTGCAGAACTTTGAAACCACATGGAGCCCATTTATCACTTAATTATAAATTGCAGACTAACCATGTATACGCTAACGCCTATCCTTGAAATAGTTCTTAAATAAGTCTGTCCGTATGTCAGTTTTGTAAATATTAAATGTCTTCAGTCTGACAAGGGGAGGCCGCCAATTGTGAAATTCAGATTCGATTCATACTGCGCATAATAAAAGCTCATGGTCAGAGGTGTAATGTGGCAAAGCACCAAGATGCACTTCTCAGCCGTTGTCGAGAAAATCGACAGTTAAAAGTAACCGTTGCGGTGAAATACTCTCGACGATTAGTAACTTTCTACAGCGTCGTGGCGCAGCGGTAAGCGCTCGGGTTCATAAGCCGAAGGTCACCGGATCGAATCTCGCGCCATGCAATTTTTTTTTATTATTAGTTTTTGTTATTCATATATATATATATATATATATATATATATAAAAATTATTAATGAATTGCTTATGCATCTTGGTGAAGGCGGATCGCTCTCCAATTGTACCGCCTCCATTTTTCCGTTTGTTTAACAGGGTGTACCAAAGCTCTCGCGTCCGCACTGATATATATATATATATATATATATATATATATATATATATATATAATTCCCGGGAATCAGTTGCAACAATTATGCATATAATAAGTTGTTGAAAGTCGTTTGTCGTGGAAAAACTGGCTACTTCGAACATCATTATGTTTTCCGCAAACAAAGTTGTATTTCACAAATGTTATTAATTGTCTTCATAATGTTAACCACGTATAGTTAACGAAGACGTAGAAACGATATTCCCAAACGAATACGTATAGCGTAAGTCAAACGTTCGAATTAGAATAGAGACCCCACGAACACAAATTTGCTGTGGCAGGTATGAAATATAAACTCCGTTACTTGCTCGTTACACTTGAAGGACAGATGTTGAATGGGCCGAAACGAGCCGCCGCATAACAGCGTAGTTGCCTGCTAACTTCGAAAGAAGGTAGATGCGGTCCCTAGAGCAACTTATTACATCGTCGAAAATCAGTGCGGACGTGAGAGCTTTGGTACACCCTGTTAAACAAACGGAAAAATGGAGGTGGTGCAATTGGAGAGCGATCCGCCTTCCCCAACATGCATAAGCAATACATTAATGTTTCAATTACAAAAAGCTAATAATAAAAAAAAATTGCATGGGGCGAGATTCGATCCGGCGACCTTCGGATTACGAACCCGAGCGCTTACCGCTGCGCCACGACGCTGTAGAAAGTTATCAATCGTAGGGACTATTTCACCGCAACGGTTACTTTTAACTATCGATTTTCTCGACAACGGCTGAGAAGTGCATCTTGGTGCTTTGCCACATTACACCTCTGGCCATGAGCTTTTATTATGCGCAGTATGAATCGAATCTGAATTTCGCAATTGGCGGCCTCCCCTTGTGAGTTTGTTCAGCAACATCCACTGAGAAATATCCATGAATATCATCGACAGTGTCTGCGGCCACACATAGCACCAAAAGCATCTGTGAGCAGCTGACTTCGCATTCTATAAAATGTGTCACCTTTAAGGCGGAACGGTAACTGCTGCGATTCTTCCTGAAGTCTCCATGTTCCACCAGAGTAAGTAGACTCTGGCGTACAATCTAAAATTAGATTCTCCTTTAGCTTGTGGAACATGGTGTGAACCGATGTTAGTGGAGAATATGAGAATTCACCTTCTTCGTTCTCAATATAAGGATAGCTATTACTTTAGATAGTTGAAACAACGTAGCAACTCTTTACGAGAAACTGGGTGCGTCGGTGCATCGTGCGGAGAATACCGAGCTCCGTAAACCGCAGCGGCGAGGCTGACAGCTGGTGACTGAGTTCGGTAAAAGCCGGTGCGTTCAGTTCCCTGGTTAAGCAGTCGCCTTTAATTGATGGGCACGTTGTCTCAGTGAGGGGCTGCGAGCCATAAAAGGAGTTCAGCGAACGTCCTACATCCCCAAACAAGGCACGCGATTGGCTGTCGTTCGAAAGGGACAAGGGGAAGGAAAATCTCATGTTTCCTTCGAACTGCAGTGTCTGGTAACTGTGGATTCTGAGTCATTCTTTTTTCTTGAACCATTTACACTGCTGGCCATTGAAATTGCTACACCACGAAGATGACGTCCTACAGACGCAAAATTTAACCGACAGGAAGAAGATGCTGTGATATGCAAATGATGAGCTTTCAGAGCATTCGCACAAGGTTGGCGCCTGTGGCGACACCTGCAACGTGCTGACATAAGGAAAGTTTCCAACCGATTTCTCATACACAAGCAGCGGTTGACCGGCGTTGCCTGGTGAAACGTTGTTGTGATGCCTCGTGTAAGGAGGAGAAATGCGTACCAGCACGTTTCCGACTTTGATAAAGGTCGGATTGTAGCCTGTCGCGATTGCGGTTTAGAAACTTCAGTCCGGAACCGCGCGACCACTACGGTCGCAGGTTCGAATCCTGCCTCGGGCATGGATGTGTGTGAGGTCCTTAGGTTAGTTAAGTTTACGTAGTTCTAAGTTCTAGGGGACTGATGACCTCAGATGTTAAGTCCCATAGTGCTCAGAGCCATTTGATTGCGGTTTATTGTATTGCGACATTGTTGCTCGCGTTGGTCGAGATCCAATGACTGTTAGCGGAATATCGAATCGGTGGGTTCAGGAGGGTAATACGGAACGCCGTGCTGGATCCCAACGGCCTCGTATCACTAGCAGTCGAGATGACGGGCGTCTTATCCGCATGGCTGTAACAGATCGTGCAGCTACATATCGCAGCAGATGGGGACGTTTGCAAGACAACAACCATCTGCACGAACAGTTCGACGACGTTCGCAGCAGCATGGACTATCAACTCGGAGACTATGGCTGCGGTTACCCTTGACGCTGCAACACAGACAGGAGCGCCTGCGATGGTGTACTCAACGACGAACCTGGGTGCACGAATGGCAAAACGTCTTTTTTTCGTGTGAATCCAGGTTCTGTTTACAACATTATGATGGTCGCATCCGTGTTTGGCGACATCGCGGTGAATGCACATTGGAAGCGTGTATTCGTCATCGCCATACTGGCGTAACACCCGGCGTGATGGTATGGCGTGCCATTGGCTACACGTCTCCGTTGCCTCTTGTTCGCATTAATGGCACTTTGAACAGTCGACCTTACATTTTAGATGTGTTACGACCCGTGGCTCTACCCTTCATTCGATTCCTGCGAAACCCTACATTTCAGCAGGACAATGCACGACCGCATGTTGCAGGTCCTGTACGGGCCTTTCTGGATGCAGAAAATGTTCGACTGCTGCCCAGCCCAGCACATTCTCCAGATCTCTCACCAACTGAAAACGTCTGGTCAATGGTGGCCGGGCAACTGGCTCGTCACAGTACGCCAGTCACTACTCTTGATGAACTGTGGTATCGTGTTGAAGCTGCATGGGCAGCTGTACCTGTACACGCCATCCAAGTTCTGTTTGACTCAATGCACAGGCGTATGCAGGCCGTTATTACGGCCAGAGGTGGTTGGTCTGGGTACTGATTTCTCAGGATTTATGCACCCAAATTGCGTGAAAATATAATCACATGTCAGTTCTAGTATAATACATTTGTCCAATGAATACCCGTCTATCACATGCATTTCTTCTTGGTGTAGCAATTTTAATGGTCAGTAGTGTATATACTCGTACATAAACCAGAGATGCCCTGACGCGTCTCACGCGTCACGTATTGGAATATACTTATTTTCGATTATTAATTTAATAATCCCACGTGAATATACAGCATACAGCGAATACATCTCTATCTGGAGGATCCATAGTGACTTCCTTGGCACTGAACCTGAATATATTAAAATTATGCTTAGTAACTGCAACATTGAGTTACAAGAAATTACAAAAGCCCATAAAATTAGGAAATAATAAATGGCGGCGTCAGTTAATAAATAACCAGGCACAAATTTTCTCCGAAAAATTTTCTCGTCAGTCGACTCCGGTTGACAAAAGTCCTGAGAGAGCTTCTGTATATCCGACACGTTGGAGAGGGGGAAGGGTGGTAGTATTTATACAATATCTACTAGAGTTTTCAGTGCTTATAAGCAGGTTTCGCCTGTTAGTTGACATCTTACTTGTAACGAAAAGACAATAAGTCGATAGTGTTAAATTTTCTGGACTACATATGGATCACAACCAAACTTGAAAAACCTACACCCTAGAATTAGTGTAGCACCTTGGTTCGGTTACATTTCTGTACCGTCGATTACTGCCATATATCATTTAAACTTGAATAAACTAGTTTATACTGCCATATTTCTGTTTGCTAATTCCTTATATTTCAGGGGAAAGTGAAGTTACCATGATAGTATTTTTCAGAATACTGCAGCGTGTGTTACAAGAGTCTGCTATTAGTTCTTGATCACCAGGACTTAGTCAGCTAGTTACACATTCCATAAGTCATTTGAACAATTTTCTGTCGAAATAATGTGAAACCAACCCATTTGCGTGATATGTATACATGATTATTTTTAACATTAATGACTATATTATTTTTCACTCCTACACGTGCGACTAAACGTAAACGTAATTTTTGACAAGCTACCACTTCTTAAATAATTCGTCAACGGATTACAAAGAGTTCTCTAGAAGAAATGATTTTATGTTAGATTTAGAAATTACTTTGCAATCTATCAGACTTTTAGGATGTAGGGCAAATAATCAAAAACTTTTGTTCATGCATATTGGACTCCTTTGCGAGGTACAGACAACATATATAATGTCTAATAAGGGTACTATTTTTCTTGTATTTTGTAGGCGTAGACACCACTATTCTTCTCAGATTGTGATTATATATGACCAGTTTCATCTTAAACCGACATTTCGACCGTATTACGACGGGTCTTGCTCTGAGGAAGGCCGTTATAATACGGTCGAAACGTCGGTGTTATAAATTACAATTAAAGTATTTTATACAATGACACGGTACAACACCAAGAAGAGCTTTACTCATTACGACACCAACCGGGGAAGCCTACTTAGATTCAGTAATAACTTAAGTTTAGAGGTATAAAGAGGGACTATCGAAACTCTAAATGCTTACAAGACATCCTTCCAGCATGCCTGAATTCGGTGGTTGTTCATTACTTAGTGATGGGATTTCACCGCTTTCCATTCAATTCGTCATGTGGGTTGTACGTTTAAAGTATCGTTATTTTTGCAGTAAATAACACCAAAATTGTGAATTAGTAATGAGGAATTTTGTGCATATTAGCTCAGTATACATTCACTTACCAAATGTCATGGGACACGTGCCTAAAATCGCGTTGAGAGTCCTCTGGAGTGGAAGTGAGTCTACAAGTCACTGATACCCATCTGGAACAGCTGAAATCAAGACCGGCAGCCAATTCTGTTGTGTCCATGGGTCCATGCCCCATGGCACAGAGCCTAGGTTCTGTGACATCTCAGATATGCTCGATGGTGTTCAAATCTAAGCTCCGGGGTGGCCATCTGAGTGTTTTGACTTCCCGTGCAGGTTCCTGGAACCATCTCCGGTCGACGTGGGAGCAATGTGGCGGCGCGTTATCATGTTGAAACACCGCAGAATCACCAGGGTGGATGGAGGTGGTCCCCGAGCAGCTCATCATACCGCGGACCGTCCAAATCCCATTCCAGAACAACTAGGGGATCCATTCCATGGCAGGAAATTGCATTTCAGAGCACAACAGAGACACCAACGCCTCTTGCCGTTATAATCATGATTCGTCAGAACATATCATGTTACGCTATTACCCCAGTGTCCATCCCTGGTGATTAGCAACAAACGCAGCCGTTGTGCCCAATGACTTTGGGTTAACATTGGTGTCCGTGTGCGGTGCCAGCTCCCATGCCACATGGAACCTACGTTCCTACGGACTGCCCACTGAAGGACGTGTCTAGCACTTCCTGTGTTGAATCCAGACGTAATTTTTTGCACTGTTGCCCTTCTGCCACTTTTGACAACCCGTCTCATATGACGCCAGTCATGCTCATCGAGGGAGGCTGGACTGTTGGTAGTTTGTCTGTTGTGGAATGTAACGCCATTATTCAACCATTCACGACACACTCTAAATACGGTCGATCGCGTGAAGCCGAATTCCCGCACCACTGTCGAAATCGAAATTCCCATCCGTCGAGCACTGACCTCCATAATTCATTCGAACGGCGTCAGCTCACGATAACGTTGGATGTTACACAAATCACTTGGAGAACTACTTCTCAGATGTCTCCTGTACAGCTGTAGCTGGCACAGGGGAAGTGTGGTTCAGATACAACGTACCTGCTCCATCTGTGCCCCGCTATGACATTTGGTAAGTCAGTGAATACCCAACGTCAAGTGTAGAAACTCTGGAGGTTGGGTGTCGATGTAACAGCAATAAATAGACAAACGAATGTAAGCAGCTAAGCTGCCGAAGGCTATTTTGGCCACGTTCAACGTAATTTGTCAGCTTCGACGGAATAATGAGGTAAATCGGTCTCTCTTACAATCGGGTCGAAGGGTTTCGAACTGGAAAAGAGCTTAGAAAGTGGGAAAGGGGAAAAAACGTACGTGAGGTATCAGATCCAGAGCGAAACAAAAAGTAATAATAAATGCACGAGAAGGAAAGCAAAACCTTTCCTCGCGTGCTGAGGCGTATAAAACGAGCTAACCTGGAGTTTCTAGTCCGCTGCGGGGACAAGTTTTCTTGTTACCAGGACACAGTGTGACCACGGGACCCCGCCCAACGGCTTTCCATGCCGCTAGCTGAAGGATATACTCAGTGACGTCATCGACACGCTGAGTTTACTTGCAAGATAGCTACTTGCTGTATCATATTTCTCTTCTTATATCACGGTTGGGTGGAACGAAAACAAGGAACCTCGCACGCATCTAAATGTCTCTAGATTTTTCACTATGATATCTAAGAGAAAAGCACATATAAGATGGAAATAATCTATTTTTAATGAAGCTAGCGTCTCGAGTCTGAAGGGCGATTCTTGACCTGAACCAGAGCGGCTTTCTTCAGACAGAATCCTTTAATCATAACCCAACACGTTTCGATTCTACATCTACACGGATACCTTGCGAATCACATTTAAGTGCCCGGCAGAGGGTTCATCGAACCACCTTCACAATTCCCTATTATTCCAATCTCGTATAGCGCGCGGAAAGAATGAACACCTATATCTATCCGTACGAGCTCTGATTTCCCTCATTTTATCGTGGTGATCGTTTCTCTCTTTGTAGGTCGGTGTCAACAAAATATTTTCGGATTTGGAGGAGAAAGTTGGTGATTGGAATTTCGTGAGAAGATTCCGCTGCAACGGATTAATCAGGTCTATATGTGTATCTACGTCTGCACTCTGCAAGGCAGACTGAACGTAGCGCATTAGCATCGGCTTTCCACTTACTAGTTCACTCGCAGACGGTACGTCAGAAGAAAAATTATCCGTGATCCTCTTTATAAAGCTCACCACCACTAATTTCAGTGTCGTGGTCATTATGCAAGATGTATTTTCGAAGAAATACTAACATTTTACTCGTATTTTAGATACTCGGAATTTTTTGAGTATGATATCCGTAATGCACATATTCTTCTTTGAAACACCTCGTACTGCGGTCCGTTGGGAATTTCTATAACACTTTCATTGTACCTAAGGAAATTCATAAAGAATCTAGCATCTGTTCCGTGAGACTGTACTATCTCTTGACACGTTTCAAATAGGTAGTATTCCAGACCGACGCACGATATTCATGGATTTGCCGCAAAGGTTACTATCTAAGCGACCTATTCCACGCGTGAATTGCACATTCTTAGGACGCTTCCAATAAATCTAAGCTGGCCTTCCCCTTGGCTCGGTTTAAGCAGTTATTCCACCTAACATCGCTCCAAACACATACCCATCACAAGTAGCTCAGGTCTTTTGTGGATTTTTCTATTTCTTTCAGACATTCAGCATGGTATGAGCGCAAATTGTGACGATGAAATTTTAGAAGTCAGTACCGCTCTTTAACACGTTTTTGGTCAATGTGGAGGTTGCCGATAGAATCGTAATGGTGACAATTTATCAATCTTTGACCGTTTAGAATTAAATCCCAACCTCCCGGGCAGTATCTCATGTAGCCAGGTCGTGTGGTAGCACTGATGATCATGATTGGGACAATAAACGCAGAGGTCATCGTTGGTCTTACGCCACTGGAAGTAAACCCCGGTTTGTATCCTTTCCCTTACTTCATTTTCATAGCTATCCGTAACAAATTCATTACTAATCTGCATATGACAAATCGTAATCATACACATAGCACAGGCACACATTCGACAAGTACTTCTCTCGGCTTCCCATCGTGTTCCAGCAACTTCAACGACGAACAATTATTACAGTTCCCGCTTTAAATCTACTAAATAGACATGCGAAAGTCCCTCTGACGTTATGGTACGGGAACACGGGTTCAGTGTGGTAATCAATCGCTCGTGGCTAACAGAATGCGCAATGCATCTCACTGACGCGCTCTTTAACTTCCGCGAAGCAACAAAAAGTGTGTGTGAATTCCTAAGGGACCAAATTGCTAAGGTCATCGGTCCTTAGACTTACACACTACTTAAACTAATTTATTATAAGAACAACACACACACATCCTTGTCCGAAGGAGGACTCGAACCTCCGGCGGCAGGGGCCGCGTAATCCGTGAATGGCGCCTCAAACCGCGTGGCCACTCCGCGTGGCGAAAGCAACAAAAAGCGATATCTGAACACCTCTATCACTGATACTAGTTTCAGAGACGTTCTACAAAGAGTGTTTCGAACACTCAACCCGAAGTATTTCAACAATGGCGGGCTCATTATCTTTAGAGAGACTGCAACTTATTGTGTACATCGTTGAAAAACAATTAACCATGACATAAATCCCTGCATCTAATAAATATATGCAGGACGTTAAATTTCAGCTCTTTATGGATAAATAAAAATGCCATATAATTCTACGCCATAAAATACCTCGAAGGTATCGTATCATAGCCCAAGGCATTCATGTGCATTGTGGCGTTGAGGAATTGCATGGAACCATATTAGTTTCTCTTACTAAATGTATTCCGAAAGCCGTCTTACCACTCCTATTCTATCTAACTATTTAAGGAAGGTTAGAGCTTATTGTTGTCAGTAGCTGAATCATTAGTGGCCTAACACTAAACCATGGCAAAGGAAACGCCACCATTCCGATATTCCCCTGGATTGAGTTAGGGAAAGTACGGAAAACAAGTATGAAACGAAGATTATTTGGTCTTCATTCGCCAAATTTTACAACCGTTAAAAATGCAATAGCGCTGGTTGGTATTTTCTGCGACCTATTTAAGGCATTTGACTGTGTGAATCACAGTATTCTCCAGTATCTAAGATCTGTGGAATTGATGGTATGGTGAACCAGTGGATAATGTCACATCCACCCAATAGAATGTAGAAAGCTGTACTTAGTAATTTAACCACTATAGTTTGGGGACGGAATTCTGACGGCAGAAATGATATATGAGGTTCCACAAGGCTCAATCTTAGGTCTACTACTGTTCCTCAAATATGTAAGCGAACTTCCGTCTAATACACAACAAGCAGAATTAGTTGTTGTTGCAGATGACACTAGCATGCTAATCAGTCCAAGCACACATAAAGAGAAAGAAGAAATGGCAAACAAAGTTCTTCAAAGTATCATTGACTGGTTTGTCTGCGAATGGTCCAACTGTCTGTTTTAAAAAGACACAACATATTCGGTTCTGTACATGTAGCGGTACTACACCAATGACAAGTGTGACACATGGTGGAGGAATAATAAATAAGATGGAAACTTCAAAATTCTGAGGTGTCCGTACTGATAAGAACATAAACCAGAAAAAACACATTTTGAAATTCCTAAAACAACTTAGTTCAGCCGCATTTGCGCTTATTAGCATGCGTGTGGTGCTCAGCCATGATCACCTTGTTGACGTCTGTTTAAGGAATTCGTCATTATGATTATTGCTTCACAGTTTATTTATTTTCTCGTGAAGTTTGTCGTAAGTAAACCACTACAGTTCAAAAAGAACAACGATGGACATAATAACAATACCAGGAAGAAAGATGACATTCATTGCCCCATCTTATGTTTTCATTTGTCAAAAAACGGATGCACAATACTGCAACTAAAATTTTTGATCACTTACCCAGTGATATTAAATGTCCGACGGATAGCACAGTAAAATTTGAAAACAAACTGGAAAAGGTTTTCCTTGACAACTCCTTCTGTTCCGTAAAAGAGTTTCTGTTTCTGCATTGTGCAAACTAGTGGGTGGCAATTATTAACTCACACCTGTAGATTAAAAAATATAAATAAAACATAAAAACATTTTATAATTTTCCAGCACGTAGCTAAATTAACAAATTAGTTTTCGATGTGAATGTAGACGATTTATCGTGCAAAATAATCCATGGACCATGAAATTAACTAACTAAAACGTGCCCAGTTTCTTAACTACTGCGCGATGTCAGCCGCTAGCCCAGATTTGGGTCGAGTTCCTTATTTTACGAACTAAGCGAACTCGGTCACGGAACGCTCATCTCTGAGTGATTCGAAGCAGAACATCTCACTAACTTTCATTACCGGTTTATTGCCGGCTTTCGGCGATGAGTCACTTGTATTTCCTTGTTTCTGTGCCATTATTGTTCGAAAGCTTCTAGAGAAGATTACTGTGACCTCTTTCATGAGACACAGAAATAGCTACTAATGGTATACACAAGCTAACAGCGTGTCATCTAACTGCTGACTTAATTTGGCAAATGAACGGCGCATCCACCTTATACGTTAGGGCCATTGATGTGCTAGTAAAAGACGAACCCATTTGCTTCCGGTACGTTAGCTTTCCGAACACTGGAAACGTCCGCTAACAACGAGTGTAAATCTGCGACAGAAGCGATTTATAGGGACGCTATTGACTTGCAAGGTACGACCTGCTCCTTACTCATATGCTAATTGTGATAACAGCAGGTTTTTCCCCGTGTCTCCTTTCCATGGGCGGCAACAACCGGGATGTGGCGTGCAGTTCCGGTTAGGACGGCACAAGGTCGGTGGCTTTTCACAAAGCGACCGCCGCCTGGGAAATATTTCACCGCCTTTGCGGTGCTCGGTGACCGCAGAATGCCGAGAGTCCGTGGAACGACCAACGCCTATAGTTCGATGGAGTGGATCCAGTGCCTCGTTACATCAGTTTTAAGTTAGAGTTTTCATCACTTTTAGAGTGACATGTACCAGCTACAAAATCATCATGACAAATGGCATCGTAGCTCATATTCTCTTCACAGGGTTAGGACGCTGGGCTCACATACGGCAGAACGATGATTCAAATCCGTTTCCAGCCATCTAGATGTAGGTTTTTCGTGGTTATCCTAAATAACTTCAAGCAAATGCCGGGATGGTCCTTTTGATAGATCACGGGCGATTTCCTTCCTCATCCTCCTCTGCTCTGAACTTGTGCCACTTCTCTCATAACCTCGTTGTCGACGACACGTTAAATACTGATCTTACTTCCTTTTTTATCATCATCATCACCATCATCATCATCATCATCATTTAAGACTGATTGTGCCTTTCAGCGTTCAGTCTGGAGCATAGTCCCCCTTATAAAATTCCTCCATGATCCCCTATTCAGTGCTAACATTGGTGCCTCTTCTGGTGTTAAACCTATTACTTCGAAATCATTCTTAACCGAATCCAGGTACCTTCTCCTTGGTCTGCCCCGACTCCTCCTACCCTCTACTGCTGAACCCATGAGTCCCTTGGGTAACCTTGCTTCTCCCATGCGTGTAACATGACCCCACCATCTAAGCCTGTTCGCCCTGACAGCTACATCTATAGAGTTCATTCCCACTTTTCTTTGATTTCCTCATTGTGGACACCCTCCTGCCATTGTTCCCATCTACTAGTACCTGCAGTCATCCTAGCTACTTTCATATCCGTAACCTCAACCTTGTTGATAAGGTAACCTGAATCCACCCAGCTTTCGCTCCCATACAACAAAGTTGGTCGAAAGATTGAACGGTACACAGATAACTTAGTCTTGGTACTAACTTCCTTCTTGCAGAAGAGAGTAGATCGTAGCTGAGCGCTCACTGCATTAGCTTTGCTACACCTCGCTTCCAGTTCTTTCACTATGTTGCCATCCTGTGAGAATATGCATCCTAAGTACTTCCTTTTTTATCTCGAGAAAAAATTTATTTTACAAAAAAGGTATTCACATTCAGCCGAAACTGATTCTTCAAGAGGAGGGTACTATAGTGCCAGAATTTCACTGGTGCGTGAAACCTTAGTGAGGATAGTTTTTAGTATCCATGTCTCAATTTAGAACCATGTGCGCGTTGATAACTAGGTTTCTGCTTCCCAAAATGCTAATGGAAGCTCTACAACCGGAACAAGTCTGAAAGTTAACGTAAGCTTTCTCTCAGTGCAACGTTGTGTCGTATTGTTAAACAACTGTGAGCGAATGATGCCGACGTTTTGGCCAGGGATGAGGCCAAGTCTGCTGAACAGATTCTTCACAGTATGAAATTGATCCAGATGGTAAATGAGCCTAAACTGGACTCTGAGATAAGAAATTAATGGTCAGGAATGGATATTTAGTTTTTTATTGACATAAAAAACTTACATCTTACAGTAACAACTTAAGCTCAAAGCAGCTGTTCAAAGTGACGGTCACCAGTTTCAGTGTGTACCTAACAACATAATCCGTTGACACAACTGAACACCAGCTGCAAAATCATTTGGCCCCATAGCTCCTTTTTTGCCTTCCTTTCTATGTACTCCACAATACTTAATTCATCTCTAAACAAGATAGTATTTAATAGTTTGGATGTGTTGCTTGTGGTACGGCTGTGACTCTTGCTCTACCAAAACTCAAAATACTTTATTCTTCGAAGCGTGTGCATTTCACGACCATGATGACAAGCTCTATACTGATAAATCATCTACCTCGATATTTAAAACCCTCTCCTCAAATTCAGCTGTGCGAACAAATCTCTGTAGCGAATCTTAGCAGCTCTCTGTGATTTCAGAGACCCAGTTTCTTGTAAAATTTTTGTGAATAGTGATAAATTTCCCCTAATAGACTGATTCCTGTTGCCAAATTACTCCTTATCCACTCGTTTGGTTTCCCTGGAACTATAATGTGTTACAGCACAATTAAACGCTTGTCTGCAGCTTCCTGTAACAGCACTTTCGACCGGCATCTATGAACTATTAACGGTGGTTAGCTACACAATGGACACGTCACAGACAGTTGTGCGTGGTTTAGGAAGGTAGCACCATCAAAGTCGATCCGGCAGGTAATTGTTGTTTCCGAATCATAAGTAGTTTGCAAACACTCATCGCTGACGAAGCAGTCATATTACCCGATGTACTCATTTTCGACCACTGGTTTTCGATCTCGGAGTACTCAGGTTTGGATTCTCTGCAGTCTGTATAACTTTGACCGTAAAGATCTGGCGCATCTTGTGCCTGCTACTTGATCTGTGCGGAGCGCTTGCGCAGTATGTTCTAAAACCCCATGCAAACACTTAATACGTGCCAGAATTAAATTTATTCTTGTAGAAACCCTCGTCCTAAGACGAATACACGAACAGACTTGTATTAAAGCGTGTTCTGCATTCCTGTGTCCAGTGGAGACGAATAATAGCTGTTTAGTGTCAGAGTGGTAATTTCTGCAATGGGAATCATGTCCTAGGAATATGTAAGAGGAATTTAATAATATCCTATTTTTCTGTGGGCTTCATTGGAAAAAATGTTCAACATCATCGGTCAGGTGAAACATACAGTATTCCCGTGATGTATTGCAGACTGACTCTTCGTCCAAATACGTTCCGCTTCCCGTTAGGCCGTTGCAGCTGGCGTTTGACCAATTTAGCACACTCGCAAGTCAATTGTAATCGTAGTATTTGCTGTAGGTGTAATAAATCGCATTCACTGTTTCGCCCAGCAGACGTGGAAAAGTGGACCATTTTTGTTTTACATCCCAGTTAATGGAAACAGACACTGTCCACCCCTCTCCCCCTCCTGCCATGCACTGAAGATAGGCTTGGATAGTAGGCATATACAGGGTGGTCAGAAACAGTGTGAAAAGCTTG
This sequence comes from Schistocerca americana, assembly GCF_021461395.2. Taxonomy (NCBI): domain Eukaryota; kingdom Metazoa; phylum Arthropoda; class Insecta; order Orthoptera; family Acrididae; genus Schistocerca; species Schistocerca americana. The sequence goes on from NC_060120.1 coordinate 37,948,396, forward strand.
TAGGGGTGCTTCAGGTAAGTTGTGCTGAGAAATAATGTTTAAGAAAAAAATTCGATACATTGCGCCGTACATTCATATTCAATTGGTGACCTACCCAGTGCCCTCGAGACGTCCTAGGAATATTTAAGAATAAGTAAGAGGAATTTAACAATATCCTATTTTGCTGTGGGCTTCATCGGCGGTAGCACATACGTTTTCCTGTATTTACATATTGCAATGTGACCTGACGGAAAACAACCTTCTTTTCCGCTCAAACGAGCAGAATTTGCTATTAGTTAAGCCAGAAGTTATTTTATTTTATTCAAAATTGAATGATTTCCAGAATTTAGTTAAAGCACGTGTCACAGAAAATGTGGCATTTTTTTTAATGGGGGCTACTGCTACTAGTAGCCTCAAAATCACAAAAGGAAGAGAGACTATGTAAATCAATAATTTGAAGCTCTAATCATTTCTGTGCAGTACTTTTAGCCACATATGACAAAAATTTCACGCTTCTCTGACGATTTATTAGATTGCACCACAAATTATCAAAAGCGTCATTCGACATTTATGAAGAGTGCCAAGTCAGAGTCCAATATTCGTGTAATTGGAGGCTCTTTCCTTCCTAAAATTTAGCACTTTTAAATTTTTTTCATTTTGCTTACAGAGAAACACACAACTTCAAGAAGAAACATGCCACTAATGGAATCAGGCGGGAAATAAGACACTCGTAAATAATTCGTTCCTTAAACGGAATTATATGGGACTGTTTTTATTGTTGTTCCGTCGGTAACTTACACTGATTGTCCTTCAGGTGTATCATTGCTAGTAGCATGCTAGCAGGTAATATTTCTCAGCTTAACTTGTTACGGGTGATCAGTTTATAAATTAAAGCAACCAAGTGGCACAGCATCGTCTATTGTTCGCGAAGAAGCTTTTGAGCAGACGATTAATTGCCAGTAGCGAGCGGTACTTTGTTCGGTCCCCCATAAATAATGTCGCCATCCACCAGAACCAGGTGGAAGAATGTCGGAAGTTGTATTACTCATTGCAGTCTCAGGATGGCCACTAAGCAAAAAATGAATGGAGTGGCATGGAAGATTAAAGATTGTCTCTTCGACGGTATTTATAGCTCGAATTAGACGACGCACAAAGGGTGAATGGTTAACACAGCAACTGGATGGCATACGTGGCTATAAAGGAGAATCGACAGGCACAAAGAACAGTGTAAGACGAGCGCCTAAGAACCGGCCCGTCTATTTGTATCGTACGCAATCTTGACAATATCTCACTCGCCATCTCGCTATGAAATACGAGACTGAAGAGGCGGAGCGCTAGCTGTTTTGGAGAAACGTGGTGAATAGATGTGGAAAGCTACAGAAAACCTGTATCATGATGGAGATTTTTTACCCACCCTCCATAATAAGTGTCCAGCGCGATGACGCTTGCGCCACCTCACACGGCCCACTGGGTGAACAGTACGTATAAATCGCGTTTGTTTAGTATACGTGACCGCTAGTCGAGAAGCGAGAGTCGTACAAAGTTCTGAATGCTTAGTGTACAGTTTATATGCTCAGTAAACAAACCAAATGCGACCTAGACGATCGATCAACTACACTCCTGGAAATTGAAATAAGAACACCGTGAATTCATTGTCCCAGGAAGGGGAAACTTTATTAACACATTCCTGGGGTCAGATACATCACATGATCACACTGACAGAACCACAGGCACATAGACACAGGCAACAGAGCATGCACAATGTCGGCACTAGTACAGTGTATATCCACCTTTCGCAGCAATGCAGGCTGCTATTCTCCCATGGAGACGATCGTACAGATGCTGGATGTAGTCCTGTGGAACGGCTTGCCATGCCATTTCCACCTGGCGCCTTAGTTGGACCAGCGTTCGTGTTGGACGTGCAGACCGCGTGAGACAACGCTTCATCCAGTCCCAAACATGCTCAATGGGGGACAGATCCGGAGATCTTGCTGGCCAGGGTAGTTGAATTACACCTTCTAGAACACGTTGGGTGGCACGGGATACATGCGGACGTGCATTGTCCTGTTGGAACAGCAAGTTCCCTTGCCGGTCTAGGAATGGTAGAACGATGGGTTCGATGGCGGTTTGGATGTACCGTGCACTATTCAGTGTCCCCTCGACGATCACCAGTGGTGTACGGCCAGTGTAGGAGATCGCTCCCCACACCATGATGCCGGGTGTTGGCCTTGTGTGCCTCGGTCGTATGCAGTCCTGATTGTGGCGCTCACCTGCACGGCGCCAAACACGCATACGACCATCATTGGCACCAAGGCAGAAGCGACTCTCATCGCTGAAGACGACACGTCTCCATTCGTCCCTCCATTCACGCCTGTCGCGACACCACTGGAGGTGGGCTGCACGATGTTGGGGCGTGAGCGGAAGACGGCCTAACGGTGTGCGGGACCGTAGCCCAGCTTCATGGAGACGGTTGCGAATGGGCCTCGCCGATACCCCAGGAGCAACAGTGTCCCTAATTTGCTGGGAAGTGGCGGTGCGGTCCCCTACCGCACTGCGTAGGATCCTACGGTCTTGGCGTGCATCCGTGCGTCGCTGCGGTCCGGTCCCAGGTCGACGGGCACGTGCACCTTCCGCCGACCACTGGCGACAACATCGATGTACTGTGGAGACCTCACGCCCCACGTGTTGAGCAATTCGGCGGTACGTCCACCCGGCCTCCCGCATGCCCACTATACGCCCTCGCTCAAAGTCCGTCAACTGCACATACGGTTCACGTCCACGCTGTCGCGGCATGCTGCCAGTGTTAAAGACTGCGATGGAGCTCCGTATGCCACGGCAAACTGGCTGACACTGACGGCGGCGGTGCACAAATGCTGCGCAGCTAGCGCCATTCGACGGCCAACACCGCGGTTCCTGGTGTGTCCGCTGTGCCGTGCGTGTGATCATTGCTTGTACAGCCCTCTCGCAGTGTCCGGAGCAAGTATGGTGGGTCTGACACACCGGTGTCAATGTGTTCTTTTTTCCATTTCCAGGAGTGTATTTACTCTTCGTGTAGCGCATTTTTGCAGAAATGAATAACGATTGTTGTACCGAACGTGATTTGTATACTTAGGAAACTTAATTCTAAAAACTTTCAGTCTCTTTCTGAATAATTTAGATCAATATCGGCACAATGTGTCATATTAGAGTCCTCAAGAAAGCTATGTAAACACAAAAATATGCACACATATTTGATCTGAAAACCCTTAGCACTTTTTCGGGACGGAAGTTTTAGGAGCACGTTTAAAGACAGTAAAAACAGTAAAGTAGAAAAAGCATGCATTATAATCTATCATATTCTCGTCATCTTATTTATCGATTATTCTAAGAGGTTTCTCGTCTACGCTGCTGTTCCCAGTTGAAGATGTTTAACGAACAAAAATAAAACTGAAAATGTACCCACTAGTCGGTTGATATATCGAATAGCGTGTATATTTCATGGGTGACCGTCCAGATACGCCGTGCGCTGATGACATGCGGGGTGCACTGAGCCCTTGTGAGGATGGCCCGAGGTCGGTCTACACCGTTGGGCGTTCCAAGGTTTAAATTTTTACTTGCGGAACATAACTGTTCTGAAACATGTTCACGGTAAATAAATCCGACACATTTGTAAAATACTTCACCAACGGGAGTCTTCCACAACGGAAATCGAAGTGTGTAGTGACTTACGTCAAAAATGGTTCAAATGGCTCTGAGCACTATGGGACTCAACTTCTGAGGTCATTAGTCCCCTAGAACTTAGAACTAGTTAAACCTAACTAACCTAAGGACATCACATACATCCATGCCCGAGGCAGGATTCGAACCTGCGACCGTAGCGGTCTCGCGGTTCCAGACTGCAGTGCCTAGAACCGCACGGCCACATCGGCCGGCTTCACTTACGTCATACAAGACTTTGGTCAACAGTTTATTTTACAACTGTGGCGGATTTGTTTACCATGAATACCTTCCAAGGTTTGTTCGGACGGAGTTTAGTTACAGCGGGTGTATTTATGCCTGCGTGCGTATCTTTAATGATGAGTAATGCTCGACACTGCCGTCGCTATAACAAACGAATTATTTGACAGCCGTAGGTGGCACCAATCATATGTAATAATATGAAGCTTTTACACGATTTTTTCAAGGTTTCTCCCATCTTTTGGCTTCTCGTAAGCAGTTTCAGTTACAATTTATCGCCTGTACAGGCATGTATATAATGCGTGTACGACTACAGGCTGTAGACACATGGCTGACGACACATGGAACTTTGGATGTGGCCTTGATAGCCTAATGATAAGGCGACCGGTCGCAGTAAGCGGGAAATCCGGGTTCCAGTCCCGGTCCGGCACAAATTTTCGTTGTCTTTCCATTATACAGCTACACTAGTAGCTACGAAAACATTTCATGTAGAGCAAGAAGAAGGGACGATGATGATGTTTGGTTTGTGGGGCGCTCAACTGCGCACTCATCAGCGTCCGTACAAAGTGACAATGTGTGCACAGTCCTATTTATTTCACAATCCAATCCAGCCTCAGTACGAATGATGATGATGATAATGTTCACGATGACGATGAGGACAACACAAACATCCAGTCCCCGGGCAGAGAAAATCCCCAACCCGCCCGAGAATCGAACCCGGGACCCCGTGATCAAGAGGCAGCAGCGCTAGCCGCTGGACCACGAGCTGCGGACGAAGAAAGGACGATGAAAGTACACCTGTTAACACCCCAGGGTACTAGAGGGAGCTGTATAGAGTGAAAACTATAGAGGAACACACAGGCTGGGAAACACCCCGCAAATAATTGAGGACGTAGGCTGCAAGCGCTACGCCGAGATGAAATGGTTGGTACAGGAGAGGAATTCATAGCGATATGCCCACTACGAACCAGTCAAAAGACTGGTGACTCAAAAAAGCTGGAGAAAGATAGTAGCGGTAAAAAGTACTTTCTGCCACGCACTCCATACTTGCTCGCATGACGCTTATGTAGATGCAGCTCCGAAGCTGCAGTAACCCGCTTAGGGCGGGTGGAAGTACGTTTTGAAAGAGCCACGATAAGATTGGTTCAAATGGCTGTGAGCCCTATAGGACTTAACTTCTGAGGTAATCAGTCCCCTATAAATTAGAACTACTTAAACCTAACTAACCTAAGGACATCACACACATCCATGCCCGAGGCAGGATTCGAACCTGCGACCGTAGCGGTCAGGCGGTTCCAGACTGAAGCGCTTAGAACCGCTCGGCCACACTGGCCGGCGCCACGATAAGGTGAAGAGTCATACGTGAATAACTTCATTTACGAGACTGTAATAGGATGGTGGTGTAATATAAAGGGGGACGCAGTATTAACCTAGGATACGTGAATTAGTGGGAACAGGAAACGCCAGTACGACGTGCAGGTATCGCAGCACTGTTACTTCAGACCTCTCGTCGCTGCCGGCGGCGGCGCCTACCTGCTGCAGTGAGCTGCTGGGTGCGTCGGCGGTCAGCGGGCGCTGCGCGGCTCTGAGGTGTCGGCGTCGGCGTCGGAGGCGCGACTGGGCGCTGGGGAGGCCCGTCCGCCGCTTCTAAGCGGCCGCGGGCCGCACTTTCACCGCCGCGCCGCCCAGCCGCGTCCCAAGGTGGAGGTCACGCACCGGGGACGCCCGGCGCCGGACACAGGCCGGGGACCAAACTCACGCTGCCGCCCCTGTCGCCAAACCCGGTGACCGTGCCCTCGAGGCGCGCCTGACAGCAACAAACCTATCACTACCGGATCACGTATCGCAGACTCGGTTTGTTTACGGGTATCCAACAGCTTGTAAGGCTTCATTGAAGACAGTAGGAACTGCTATAGAAGCGGGGCGCTTGGCAAGTGCCATATTGGATTCAGTAGTCGATAGTTTTCGCGCCTCAACGTGCGCGCTATGAAAGTACGCTGTCTTAAGATGTCGGCACGGTAAATATGTATGAAACACGTCGTTCTTGGTAGGATTTGTTGTAATTATCCGTCATCTAATGACATAACGGCGGTTAAAATCTTTATGAGATCGAAGTCATAGCGGAAAGGCTCAAGTATCGGTAGTTCATCGCGGTGCAGTGGTTTTAAGCGTACAGCTATGAAGTGTTCACCAGCTGGTTCAGTTCCTGCTATGTCCTATCTTTTTTTCGCCTTCGTTGTTTCTAAACAGTTCTCGGACTTACTTACAGGTACGCATCCGACAGAATGCTTAACAATATGTTCTAAAACGCCACGCATAAAAACGGTATATTCCCATGCTCATACCTTTGTGTTTTCGATCGACTTTGGTGTAGGAACCATTCGTCTACTCCCATGAGGAATCGTCTTAACCTCATTGTCCTACATACGGATACAAAGTCCTGCTTAGGCAAATAGAACAAATCGGTTGGTTCTTTCTGCATTGGCCCTGATGGGACTTATGAAACTACAATTAGTTCACGAACGATTCTTTGGAAAACTGCACAAAGAGAACTTTTTTACTATATTTTCGCCGTCGCCAGCGAACCAAACCACAGCCGAGGATTCCAGAGACGGCTATGCAAAGCAACTGGCTGAAATTTTTACGATGTGTATGTAAAATGCCGATCCAGAAAGAACTTGAAAATTTTCTTGCTATCCTCATCCGTTCCCAACATAGAGGTGTTCAAAGTTATTCTACTCGTATGAGTCAGACTCCGTATAATAAATAACTACAGGAAATTGCTCCAGTTTTAATAGTATATTCTCTAGGCTTTTATCTAGAAGCGTCATCTCACCGTTTCCTTTATCAAGAAACAGGCCAAACTTGCTTCTTGCCAAAACCCAGCCGTGGGTTCCGAGACGGCCATGAGCAGCAAATGGCTGTAACTTTGGCTGTGTACTCCTAATATCCTGATCTCGAACAGCCATCAAAATTTTCTTTATGTCTTTAACCATTTGCGAGATACATAGCTCGAACGTTACATATTTGTACCCGTGGAAAACGCATCTAAAATCCAGTGTGAGGCGAAAGCATAGTTTATAAAGTGACGTACCAGGGAGAAATATGCTATAAAATGTCTGTCTCCGTAATCGTATGGCAATCCCTTGTTGTACTACTGGAGCACATGGAAACATTTTTGCACTTAAACTCCGGTCTCAGTTTTGTGTAATTTCTAAATTGTACTGACCAAAACATTTTTTTATATGAGTTAAATGCCCTGCTGCAGCAGGGAAAGAAGGGAATCAGCGGAAAAGTGCTCCTATCAGAGGACAAAAAATGCTAATATGTTCCCTCTCGTCATTTATAAGACTCTCAAATGAGGGGTACCAGCTGCTGCATTATACCTTCCTCAGAACCTTTAAAAATTTTCCCAACAATTTTGTCATTTCATTTAGTGACAGCGTGGTTTGTAATATTCGACGTTACGTACATATAAGAGTGCCCTCTCTCTATGTCTATCTCTTTTTGTCTCTCTCCCTCAGGTGTAAGATGTTATTATCAATAATTTATAAATTAAGCATGAAATATGTAAAGGCGAATAAATACTCAAAACACGTTGATCTTCTGCTAAAACACCTGCCGGCTCAGAATAAAAATCATAGAAAAGGCTGAACGTTTGCAAAGGAATTAAAGCATAACTTCACAAAGAGTAAAAGAAAATTTAGGATTTACTTCTTTTAGAACACTTCTTTTGCAAACAATAACATCTAAGGTTAAAGTACCTCTTTAACCACAAACACGACGCTATTCGTCACTTTATACAACAAATTCTACCAATACCTACGCTTTTTGAGGGATCAACAGTGTTCTAGTATTCTGGAACAGCATTTAGGCTTTTTTAGATAAATGAGATGCCGCTTTAATTCGCCTGAAGAAGTGGCTATCCATTCTTTCTAATCACTGACCACCTCCTGAAACTACTTTTCAGAGTGTGTAAAAATAAAATTAAGTTGTTGACACAACTTAAGGAACATTGTTAAATATATATGTTACTGAATTCAAAGGTTACGGGCTTCAGCTTGTTTTTGCTTGTAAATGAGCACGTCGTCTCACTTTCGGGGTTGATGAAGACATATTAACAAACACAGTACAAATTTTTCAGTAGGTTTGGAAATTAATTCTTGCAAACACTTCAGTCTCTTCCTTGTCCACTACCGAGCCCACATGAATGAAGAACGTTACATATTTATAAACGACGTAACTTCGAGTTTAGCGTACCCTGCAATAAATGAAATGCGGAACCTGAACTTCTGTCTACTTGAGATTAATGCTATTGTTTAGAAAGTCATGTTCGCCTGACGTGATCTGTACCAGTCTTATTCTCTTAAACGACGCTTTTCCAGAGATTACGCCAGGGCTTAACAACTTGTTTATTTTTCACGTGAGCAGTCGCGTCTGCTCGCGACCAGAGCAGAACAGAGGTGGGGAGCCAGGGAGCATCGTGCACACAGTGTGGTCGTGACGACGCAGCGAGAGCGACAAACGTGAAGTGAGTAAGGGGCAGTTTTAACAGCGGTGCTGCCTGATAACAGCAATGGCGAGTCAACGTTGTCATCTGTAATGTCTTCGCATTCAGTCCGTGGTGCGAGGAAGCTTATCGTTTTACGTAATAAGGTGTTCCACAAAATGCATAGTGACAGTGATTACATTCAGGAACATGAATTTGCAAGGGCACCATGCGTCAATACCACGCCAAAGAACACAGAAACGGAAACGTAAAAGACCTGAGCATGTAAAAGAGATTTTAAAACTTAACAGTAAGCTGTCTGAAGGGTGGCGAGGGGGAGGGGTGCAAGGGAGGCGGGGGGAGGGGGGAGGGGGAAGAAGAAAGGTCAAAGGTATCTGTCGTCCGGACGAGCACGGATGTTGATTTAAGAAAAGAGTACTTCGTAATTGCAGCTGAACATTTATGTCCACTTTAGGTACAACAGCTTCGCGTAGTTCTGTTACCAAACATGACAACCATGTGTCCCACTCAGGTTACGATAGCCGACGTTCAAAGCCAGCTTATAATATATTTTTAAATAGTTTGTGACCTCTTCTTTAGCGCTCTATCCAAGTGCAGATGCCATAGGCACATCGCTGGATGCGACATTCTTGAAGAAAGCCTTGAAGGAAGTGTAGAAATGTGGATGTCCTTAGCTGTGTGCTCTATGCTTCATTTTGCTAAAAAATTGTTATAGTGTGTCACTTTTTATCATAATGAGATGAGGAAATCATACATTACAAACAACGAAGCTACTCACAGCATATTCCCCTTATACAGACACATTTGTATCATACAAAGACACAAAACAAAATTGAAACAATCCAGACACCCTACAGGTATAGAAATATACAGGGTTATTACAAATGATTGAAGCGATTTCACAGCTCTACAATAACTTTATTATTTGAGATATTTTCACAGTGCTTTGACACACATACAAAAACTCAAAAAGTTGTTTTAGGCATTCACAAATGTTCGATATGTGCCCCTTTAGTGATTCGGCAGACATCAAGCCGATAATCAAGTTCCTCCCACACTCGGCGCAGCATGTCCCCATCAATGAATTCGAAAGCATCGTTGATGCGAGCTCGCAGTTCTGGCACGTTTCTTGGTAGAGGAGGTTTAAACACTGAATCTTTCACATAACCCCACAGAAAGAAATTGCATGGGGTTAAGTCGGGAGAGCGTGGAGGCCATGACATGAATTGCTGATCATGATCTCCACCACGACCGATCCATCGGTTTTCCAATCTCCTGTTTAATAAATGCCGAACATCACGATGGAAGTGCGGTGGAGCACCATCCTGTTGAAAGATGAAGTCGGCGCTGTCGGTCTCCAGTTGTGGCATGAGCCAATTTTCCAGCGTGTCCGCGGGCTACGCGTGAAACTTGCAAGCACGCGTTCAACCGTTTCATCGCTCACTGCAGGCCGGCTCGTTGATTTCCCCTTACAGAGGCATCCAGAAACTTTAAACTGCGCATACCATCGCCGAATGGAGTTAGCAGTTGGTGGATCTTTGTTGAACTTCGTCCTGAAGTGTCGTTGCAGTGTTATGACTGACTGATGTGAGTGCATTTCAAGCACGACATACGCTTTCTCGGCTCCTGTCGCCATTTTGTCTCACTGCGCTCTCGAGCGCTCTGGCGGCAGAAACCTGAAGTGCGGCTTCAGCCGAACAAAAGTTTATGAGTTTTTCTACCTATCTGTAGTGTTCCTGACCATATGTCAATGAATGGAGCTACAGTGACTTTATGAAATCGCTTCAATCATTTGTAATAGTCCTGTAGATCCTTGTAAGTCATAGAGCATTACCAAATTACATTCCGAATCAGAGATACAGACGCCATGCGTGTACCCTATCTCATCAAACGTACCCGGATACCTCAGTGTGGTGTGGAATTGAACATAAGAATGTAGAAATGAGGCGGGAGGATTGTGTTGCTTGTAGAGAAGCAGAATGGGTCGACCAGGAAGGCTCAGTGATCTCGAACGTAGACTAGTCGTTGGATGTCACCTGTGTAACAAGTCCGTCAGCGATATTTCAACCCTTGTAGAGCCGCCAAAGTCGACTGTTGATGATCTGATTGTTAAGTGGAAACGCGGAAGAACAATCTCAGATAAACCAAGACCAGGACTACCTCATTTACTGAAGGACAGGGACCGTCGAGCAGTGCGTAGGGTGTTTATAAAGAGTCGCGTCAAATCAGCGGAGGGAACAGCGTGAGGTCCAAAGTGCTGCCAGCACTCCAGCTAGGACAGTGACTGTTACGTAGGGGCTCAAAAAAAGTAGGGCCAATACTAAGCCACTCTTGAGGTGGTGCAATGAGAGACGCCATTGGACAGTGAGTGACCGGGGCACAGCTGATGTGGAGTGATAACCAGACCCGTAACTTGTGGCAATCCTATGGAAGGTTTTGGGTTTGGCAAAAGCCTGAAGAGCATTACATGCGATCATGTGCAATGCCAACGCTGAAGTTCAGAGAGGGTTGTGGTGCGATTTGGGGCTGTTTTTCGTGGTCAGGTTGTGGTCTCCTTACAGCGTTTAGGAAAACGTTAAATGCAGAATGATTTGAACAAATTTTACAGCATTCTGTACTTCGTACATTAAAGGAAGATGTCGGCCAGTTGCGCTGATGAAATATTGTGGAGTTTTCTCGCCCGAGAACCATATATACAACATGTCCGTCGGGAAAGCCTCAAGCAACATATTAAAGGAGCATTTGACAGTATACCCGATCATAAAACAGCGTATGTGAGCCAGTGGTTTCCGGTTCATAACGTTCCTGAAATATACTGACCTGCCCAGAATCGCGACCTCAACTCAGTGGAACAGCCGCACGTTTAGTTAGAACGTCGACTTCGATCCAGATCGCTGCGTCCAACATCACCACCTCCCCTAGTTTGCTCTCTGAACGAACAATGTACTGCCTTTCCTCGACAGACACCTCGTTGAAAGTCTCCAGCAGAGCTCAACCCGTCACGAAGGAGGACGGAGGCCACAGTCCACTTTAAGGTCCAGCTATAGAGTGTCCAGATAATTTTGATGATATTGTGTATATGTTTAAATCTTTAGAAATTTTTCATATAAGCACAACATTATACACAGATTTTAGCGCCTTTATTGCATAACGAGTCGGTTTTATTGTTTGGAACTTGCCTTTTGGTAACTAGAGATTCCACCACTGAAGAGTTAACGGCAGTAAAATTTATTTTCAGGCATTTCGTATACTTGAGAAGCATCTAAAAACGTTAGTTGCAATTGTCTCAGTTTGTCGTTGGATACGATCTACCCACGTTTTCTGTTATGCATGATACTTTCCATTTCTTCAAAAAAAATTTTTTTTTAGTTTCTGCACGTTTTAACACTCCATTTTCAATACTGTGTCAGTAATCAAATCTTTCTGCGACTCCAGACGGGATAGTGACGTGACTATTCACCATTCGCTCCCATCCTTAGCGTTGTCATGAGAATGCAACATAGTTTTCTGTATTCCATCATCTTTCGCGCGCATCTGTGAGTGTAGTGTTTCTTCTTCCGTCTTGAAGGTAAGTGAGTGACAGAATTAAAACAACTTAAGATAACACTGTACAGTAAATGAATGCGTGCCAGAGATAAAAGACAGTCGTGAACAGGAGCATAGGTCATATCCTGGGTGTCCGTGTTAATTCGGAACAATTAACACTGTACGAAGAAAATGTTTTTTACATTGGGGGGTACATCACGCTGTAATAGAAAAAAGTAAATTTTTCAGTGTTTTGCTCTTAAGAATCTACCCCTTTGATTCTACGTTACATATGAGATAAAGATGTAAATTTATTTAATTCTAAACAATTGATATTTATGTTGAAAATTTACATTCGGTTTCGCAAATTTGATTGTCCAAGACAACTTTTACGTTTAAACACTTAAAAGGCTGGCAAGTAGACTACTTTTCAGTAACGTAGCTCTCCTTTCTCTTCGGTGTACATTTTTGTGAGTCCCACACCATCCGGACGTTTGATTTCGAGAAGCCCTCTTAAATTTCATCATCAGGCTGACTAATTTCGTGTGTTTTTCCGTGCAACCGCCGTAATTCTGACGCCAGTCGCTACGCAATTGCCGGCAGGATAAATCCACTGTCAGTATAACGAAAAGTATTCGTGATAATCATGACAGGCACAGCTGACACAGACACACAGAGGCAGAGTGAGCTCTCAGACGCCTTCCCCACCGCTCAGCGCCCCACGACGCTCCGTGCCCCATCGCAGTTCAAAATGGTTCAAATGGCTCTGAGCGCTATGGGACTTAACTTCTGAGGTCATCAGTCCCCTAGAACTTAGAACTACTAAAACCTAACTAACCTAAGGAGATCACACACATCCATGCCCGAGGCAGGATTCGAACCTGCGACCGTAGCGGTCGCGCGGTTCCAGACTGTAGCGTCTACAACCACTCGGCCACCCAGGCCGGCCCCCACCGCAGTTTCGTAGCCGTTATAACTACGAACACCGAACGAATAGGCACTATTCCTCTCCGAAACCTATCCTAACATTGAACAATACAATGGAGGCTTTCACGTTCGGTTATCACGGTTACTAATGAGTCTTCACGGCTGCATGGCCGTGGTGAAAGGAACTTTTCGGTTCCTGACGTTTCGTCCAGAGCTGCACTGGACATCTTCGGTGCTGCTTTGCTGAGTCTTAGTGCGTTGCTAGGAGCACGTTCGAAAATTTCCAGTGCAGCTCTGGACGAAACGTCAGGAACCGAAAAGTTCCTTTCACCACGGCCATGCAGCCGTGAAGACTCATCAGCAACAATTGAAGCAATGGATATTTTCTCCATAAGCGAAAACAACGAAATAATATTAATTTATGGCGAGCCTGCAAGAAATTTGGACGCTGCTCCTGCTTTTTATGCGGAACGTTTTGCAGATAGGTTAGGGTCTCGCAGGATTATTTATCGTGTTGTAAAGCAATTAACTTCCGAAGCAAGTTTGATGCCTAAACAAGGAACTCGTAGATAAGCTGTAGCGGGGACAAGTAGTATTTAAATTGCAGCATACTTGCTGCAGTGGCTCGTAATCCACATGCGAGAGTACAAGAAATACCTGACAAGTCAGGAATTGCTCGTACACATCTTTAGGCGACTCTTAAACTTCACAAATTCCATCCCTGTCATGTCGCGATGCATCAAGATCTTCATAGGAATGATTTTGAGCCGGCCGATGTGGCCGAGCGGTTCTAGGCGCTACTGTCTGGAACCGCGCGACCGCTACGGTCGCAGGTTCGAATCCTGCCTCGGGCATGGATGTGTGTGATGTCCTTAGGTTAGTTAGGTTTAAGTAGTTCTAAGTTCTAGGAGACTGATGACCTCAGATGTTGAGTCCCATGGTGCTCAGAGCCAATGATTTTGAGAATCTAATCGGCTTTTGTATTTTGGCGCTCATGCAATTTTTTTGTCGAGTAATCTTCTACGATGAGTCAACTTTTACGAACCATGGGGAAGTTAATCGTCATAACATGCAGTGCTGGACTGTGCCAAACCCGCACTGGTTACGTGAAGCTCATCAACAGTGTGCTTAGTCTGTTAACATTTGTGCGATATCTCAGGCGACAAACTAATCGAGCCCTTATTTTTGGAAGACACATTGAAGACAGAAAGATATCGCACCATACTGCAAGATGAGCTGCCAATTCTGTACCCGTGTTAGTGCGACAGAACATGTGGTCACAACACGATAGTTGTCTGGTACGTTTATCTGTTTAGCAAGAGTAATAGAAGGCAGATTTCAGACTACCTAACAGATCAAAACGAAAATTTCTGTTCCGACACTGACAATGTTGAGTGTTTATGGAAAAAGTTCAAGGCAATCGTAAAATGCGTTTTAGACAGATACGTGCCGAGTAAAACTGTGAGGGACGGGAAAAACCCACCGTGGTACAAAACAAAGTTAGGAAACTACTGCGAAAGCAAAGAGAGCTCCACTCCAAGTTTAAACGCAGCCAAAACCTCTCAGACAAACAGAAGCTAAACGATGTCAAAGTTAGCGTAAGGAGGGCTATGCGTGAAGCGTTCATTGAATTCGAAAGTAAAATTCTATGTACCGACTTGACAGAAAATCCTAGGAAGTTCTGGTCTTACGTTAAATCAGTAAGTGGCTCGAAACAGCATATCCAGACACTACGGGATGATGATGGCATTGAAACAGAGGATGACACGCGTAAAGCTGAAATACTAAACACCTTTTTCCAAAGCTGTTTCACAGAGGAAGACCGCACTGCAGTTCCTTCTCTAAATCCTCGCACAAACGAAAAAATGGCTGACATCGAAATAAGTGTCCAAGGAATAGAAAAGCAACTGGAATCACTCAATAGAGGAAAGTCCACTGGACCTGACGGGATACCAATTCGATTCTACACAGAGTACGCAAAAGAACTTGCCCCCCTTCTAACAGCCGTGTACCGCAAGTCTCTAGAGGAACGGAGGGTTCCAAATGATTGGAAAAGAGCACAGGTAGTCCCAGTCTTCAAGAAGGGTCGTCGAGCAGATGCGCAAAACTATAGACCTATATCTCTGACGTCGATCTCTTGTAGAATTTTAGAACATGTTTTTTGCTCGCGTATCATGTCATTTCTGGAAACCCAGAATCTACTATGTAGGAATCAACATGGATTCCGGAAACAGCGGTCGTGTGAGACCCAACTCGCTTTACTTGTTCATGAGACCCAGAAAATATTAGATACAGGCTCCCAGGTAGATGCTATTTTTCTTGACTTCCGGAAGGCGTTCGATACAGTTCCGCACTGTCGCCTGATAAACAAAGTAAGAGCCTACGGAATATCAGACCAGCTGTGTGGCTGGATTGAAGAGTTTTTAGCAAACAGAACACAGCATGTTGTTATCAATGGAGAGACGTCTACAGACGTTAAAGTAACCTCTGGCGTGCCACAGGGGAGTGTTATGGGACCATTGCTTTTCACAATGTGTATAAATGACCTAGTAGATAGTGTCGGAAGTTTCATGCGGCTTTTCGCGGATGATGCTGTAATATACAGAGAAGTTGCAGCATTAGAAAATTGTAGCGAAATGCAGGAAGATCTGCAGCGGATAGGCACTTGGTGCAGGGAGTGGCAACTGACCCTTAACATAGACAAATGTAATGTATTGCGAATACATAGAAAGAAGGATCCTTTATTGTATGATTATATGATAGCGGAACAAACACTGGTAGCAGTTACTTCTGTAAAATATCTGGGAGTATGCGTGCGGAACGATTTGAAGTGGAATGATCATATAAAATTAATTGTTAGTAAGGCGGGTACCAGGTTGAGATTCATTGGAAGAGTGCTTAGAAAATGTAGTCCATCAACAAAGGAGGTGGCTTACAAAACACTCGTTCGACCTATACTTGAGTATTGCTCATCAGTGTGGGATCCGTACCAGATCGGTCTGACGGAGGAGATAGAGAAGATCCAAAGAAGAGCGGCGCGTTTCGTCACAGGGTTATTTGGTAACCGTGATAGCGTTACGGAGATGTTTAATAAACTCAAGTGGCAGACTCTGCAAGAGAGGCGCTCTGCATCGCGGTGTAGCTTGCTCGCCAGGTTTCGAGAGGGTGCGTTTCTGGATGAGGTATCGAATATATTGCTTCCCCCTACTTATACCTCCCGAGGAGATCACGAATGTAAAGTTAGAGAGATTAGAGCGCGCACGGAGGCTTTCAGACAGTCGTTCTTCCCGCGAACCATACGCGACTGGAACAGGAAAGGGAGGAAATGACAGTGGCACGTAAAGTGCCCTCCGCCACACACCGTTGGGTGGCTTGCGGAGTATCAATGTAGATGTAGATGTAGATGTACGTTACTCCGCGATAGCCCAAAAAAAAGCATTAAATCGCGATTTCAAAGGTCGCTGGGTCGGCAGAGGTGCTCCGGAAAAATGGCGTGCCAGATCATCCGACTTTATATCATACAGTTTTTTTCTTATGGGTTACCTTGACGACAAAGTGTTTGCAGAAGTACCAACTACTCGAAAGAACATGATAGAACGTATCAGAAACGAAAAACAACAACAACACTCAACAACCAGCGTAGATGACTTGTCGACCAGGAAACCCTCTTCTCGATTGAATAGATTGTTTCTTGATAGTATATCCACAGCTTCCTTATTATAAAAATTACAACAACTGAAAAGTCAAGAATGATGAGATGTTTCCGAAAGCCGCTTAGCTGTATGAAAGTGCTTTATTCGTAACTACCGGTTTCACGTCAGTAAAGTCACATCTTCAGGTTAATCTGTGAACGGCGATAAATGACTAAAAATAGTAGTGTCTCATTACAGTAGTGTCCCATTCATTAATGGTATTTTCCTTCGCTTTTTTCTAGGCCTGACTCATTCAGCAATGAAGCTTTGTACATTTTTGCAAGCATCTTTTGTGCGTACTCAAATTTATTATGGCAACCCACCATTGCGGTTTGACATTTAACATAGATAACTTCACGAAAGCTGGGACTCCGTAATTGTCCACCTACGTTATGGAAACACACCCATTCTGAATACTCGTCTCTAATTTTTTGTTGAATGTCAACAGCGTGGTTCTGTATTTCTACCATTTCAAAAATTTCACGGGATGTATTTTTGGCGGAGTAAGATGAAAATGCGACTTTACAGACCTGAAACCGGTAGTTGCGCTTAAAGCACCTCTATAAAAATGGAAATGATCGTATGACGTCAGTGGCCGGGAGTTCCCAAGCGGGAAGTTCGGCCGCCAAGTGCAAGTATTATTGAGTGCGACGCCACATTGGGTGACTTGCGCATCGACAATGGGGATGAAATGATGATGAGGACAGCACAACATCCAGTCCCTGAGGGGAGAAAATCTCCCAACATAGCCGGGAATCGAACACGGGACCCCGTGCGTGGCAGTCTGACCATTCAGATACTGGGGCAGACACCTCCATACAATTAAGCGGCTTTTGGAAACACCTCAAAAGTGCTGTCATCTTTATGATAATTTGAAAGGTTATTGAGTGTTGAGTGTTGTTATTGTTAATCATAACGGCTCTCAGCAGTGGTTGCCCTCCCTGTAAAGCTGTTTGCATCAGAAATGCTTGCGCACAAATTACGCCAGAGCTTCTTTTAAGTCGTGTACATGAACTGCAGGCACGAAGTAGTAGGTGAATCGAAACGGAAGATCGTCATTTTGAGCATTTGTTGTGAATTACAGTAATTGTGAGAGGCAGGGAACTGACCGAAATCATGCACGCTGATGTTGAGATTCAAGAGGATTCACTGAAATCAACCATCCTGATGGCAAAAGAAAACAAATACGTCCACAGCTTTCATCGTGGATCACGCTACAAGCAGTTTATTAACCAGTCATTTAAGTGTCTAGCAGTAAAAGTTTTATCATACCACCAAAATTTCTAAACTAAATTAAATTTTTGACAAAAATATCAACTGTTCAGAACAAAAAAGTTTATATTTTATCACAAATGTAATGTAGAATGAAATGAGTCGTTTCTTTACTGCAAAAACCGGAAAAATTGACTTTTCTCGGTTACAGCGCCATCTACCATGAAAGGAGAAAATGTTTTGGGTACACCCTAGGCAGTTTTTTGGTGTAGCATCCGAATCTATAATATAAAATGAGGGTTCCTATTTGAAAACAAAAAGTGGTCCCCATCGTGGGGAAGGGAGGCGGGGTTGGGGGTAGCCAGTTTAGTACAGACAGATGTCCACCTCAAAAAAATATTAACTTTTCATCTGGCACTACTTTATCGTAAGAAGCATATTTTGAGACATATTTACTTGTTCCAAGTTACAATAAACGCCCAGCATAAAATTTTATGGTCTAAGAATCAAAAATAACAAGCGCCGAGTCAGCAAATGCACAGTGCTTACGAATGAAATAGTTATATTAAAACGGATAGCATGTGTTAGAATGCCAGACAACGAAGGCTCAGAATAATAATTCTTCTGAGAGCCTAGATGATTTGTCGACCAAGAGAACTTCATCTCGATGGGGTAGATTACTTGCTAATAGTATTTCCACAGCTTGCTTGACGACTCAACCCCAATGAGGTGTGGGTACGGCCAGGACCTTGATTTTCCCCCAGTACAGAGTTCAGCCACTGCATCTTTGCTGGGCTGTAGGAAGTGGGTTTTCGGTACACCGTTCTTGTACGGTGAGTATTGTTTTTCCAGTCTACCTTTTAGCAAACTGACATCGAATTTCATAAACATTCCCTTACCTAAAATCAGATAATCTCTCACAGATTCCTTAAGAGTTGCCATGTTGGTCGGTGGGCGGAAGGTGAGATCCACTTTATGGTTCTTCATTATTCTGGCAGTTTCTGAGAAAACATTTCCCAGTATTCCAGAAAGGCCGTAGACTTTAAATCTCTTTCATTTTGCGCTTACTTTGTTTGGTTTGACGTTTTCTCTTGGAAAGCTCTCTCACTTCGGTGTTTTGTGTACTCATATCTACTGAATACCTCTTCCAAGCGACACAGTTCATACTTTAGGCTGTCAGCGTCAGACACTACATGGGCCCTATGAATTAAACTTTTAAATACGCTAGTATTAGCTGGACGCCTAAAAGTTAAACTCAGTATGTGTAAGATTACGGTGTAAGAAATGCCCTAAAAATCCGTTTCCTAATACACCAGTAATCGTAGACAGCCAATGATTTCCTTTTCCATGGTATTCTTCTTCTTCTTCTTCTTCTTCTTCTTCTCTACCTCATTCTTGCCAGACTCGGCTTGACAGTTATCACCAGAGCGTACTAGGTTGTCCTTCATCTTTCCTTCCCGGTGGCATGTTATCCAACGCTGCCCTGTAACGTTGTAGGGTCTACTTCTGGAATTTTATTTCGATCGAAGCTCTAGTTAAAAATTTATTCAAACGAGGAGACCAGAAAAATTGTGAATATTGTGGAGGATTTATTCTCATGAACACAGGCTATAGAATCTAAATTAAGTATTAAATGCGTGATAAGAGGCAACTGCAGATTTTCTATTAGGCGACGTGGATGTAGTGGATATAGTACATTGTCCAGGCACATTAATGTGACCATCGCCTATGTTTGATGTACAGTCGTTGTAGTACGGAAACGGAGTGATTTACCTGACGTACAAAAGCGGGTGACCATTGGCGTTCGTGCCAAGGGTGAGAGCATTTCCGAAACGTCTAAGTTCCTAAATTTTTCGCGTACCGCCGTGGTAAAAATATACCGTGCGTGCCAAAATAGCGCAATCGAAAACTGGCGCCGAGTTAACTGTGGTACACCATGGGCCACAGATGACAGGGGGAACGACGGCTGCGGGGATGTGTACGAGGGCTAGACGTGCAACCGTTGAGCAACTGTCCGCCGAGGTGGACCAAGAGGCTATGAACAGCATCTCCTCAACGACAGTTCAGCAAACGTTCTCGGTATGCCCCTCCGCAATAGGCGCCTGGTTCATGCCCCCATGCTGATTGCTATTCATCGGCGACGAAGGCTGGAAGCCGCGCGGGATTAGCCGAGCGGCCTACGGCGCTGCAGTCATGGACTGGAAAGCGAACACTCAGCAACAATCATCAGAAGGGTCCAGTAGCGCATGTTAGACGCGCGGTCTTGGGAGTCCTGTCACGATTCGCGTGGCTTCCCCCGTCGGAGGTTCGAGTCCTCCCTTGACCATTGGTGTGTATGTTGTCCTTAGCGTAAGTTTAAGTTAGATTAAGCAGTGAGTAAGCCTAGGTACCGATGACTTAAGCAGTTTCGTCCAGGAAGACCTTACCACAAATTTCCATTTTTTTTCCTACGGACCAGGCTGCAGGACGGAGCGTTATGGTCTGGTGAATATTTTCGTGTCACTCGCTGGGCGTCTAGTCACACTGGAGGACAATCGCTAGCAAAAGTATGCATCTACCCGTGAGAAACATGTGCATCCTTACATACAGTTTTTTCTTCCTCGGCACGATGGCATCTACCAGCAGGACAGGCTAACGTGTCACTCAGCTCGCAGTGCAAGTGCGTGCTTTGAAGAGCTCTAGGATCAGTTGAGCGTGCTCTGCTGGCCACCAAACTATCCGCTTTCTACACTACTGGCCATTAAAATTGCTACACCACGAAGATGGCGTGCTACAGCCGCGAAATTTAACCGCCAGCAAGAGGATGCTGTGGTACGCAAATGACTAGCTTTTCACAGCATTCACACAAGGATGGCGCCGGTGGCGACACCTACAACGTGCTGACATGAGCAAAGTTTCCAAGCGATTTCTCATACACAAACAGCAGTTGACCGGCGTTGCCTGGTGAAACGTTGTTGTGATGCCTCGAGTAAGGAGGAGAAATGCGTACCATCACGTTTCTGACTTTGATAAAGGTCGGATTGTAGCCTATCGTGATTGAGGTTTATCGTATCGCGACATTGGTGCTCGCGTTGATCGAGATCCAATGACTGTTGTCAGAATATGGAATCGGTGGGTTCAGGAGGGTACTACGGAACGCCGTGCTGGATCCCAACGGCCTCGTATCACTAGCAGTCGAGGTGACAGGCATCTTATCCGCATGGCTGTAACGGATCGTGCAGCCACGTCTCGATCCCTGAGTCAACAGATGGGGACGTTTGCAAGAAGACAACAACCATCTGCAAGAACAGTTCGACGACGTTTTTGCAGCAGCATGGACTATCAGCTCGGAGACCGTGGCTGCGGTTACCCTTGACGCTCCATCACAGACAGGAGAGCCTGCTATGGTGTACTCAACGACGAACTTGGGTGCACGAATGGCAAAACGTCATTTTTTCGGATGAATCCAGGTTCTGTTTACAGCATCATGATGGTCGCATCAGTGTTTGGCGACATGGCGGTGAACGCACATTGGAAGCGTGTATTCGTCATCGCCATACTGGCGTCATGGTATGGGGTGCCATTGGTTACACGTCTCGGTCACCTCTTGTTCGCACTGGCGGCACTTTGAACAGGGGACGTTACATTTCAGATGTATTACGACCCGTGGCTCTACCTTTCATTCGATCCCTGCGAACCCTACATTTCAGCACGATAATGCACGACCGCAAGTTGCAGGTCCTGTACGGGCCTTTCTGGATACAGAAACCGTTCGACTGTTGCCCTGGCCAGCACATTCTCCAGATCTCTCAGCAAATGAAAACGTCTGGTCAATGGTGGCCGAGCAACTGCCTAGTCACGAACGCCAGTCACTACTCCTGATGAACTGTGGTATCGTGTTGAATCTGCATGGGGAGCTATATCTGTACACTCCATCCAAGCTCTGTTTGACTCAATTCCCAGGTTTATCAAGGCCGTTATTACGGCCAGAGGTGGTTGTTCTGGGTACTGAGTTCTCAGGATCTATGCACCCAGATTGCGTGAAAATGTAATCTCATGTCAGTTCAAGTATAATATATTTTTCC
This sequence comes from Schistocerca americana, assembly GCF_021461395.2. NCBI lineage: Eukaryota > Metazoa > Arthropoda > Insecta > Orthoptera > Acrididae > Schistocerca > Schistocerca americana. Next base: position 37,970,241 of record NC_060120.1, read on the forward strand.
AATGAATACCCGTTTATCATCTGCAGCTCCTCTTCGTGTAGCAATTTTAATGGCCAGTAGTGTAAGTCCAATCGTGAATCGGCGGGACCATTTCGCTCGGGCTGTTAGCACCATGGATTCTCAACAGCGAAACTTCGAGTCGGCGTGGCTCCACATCAATCTTGATACCTTCCAGAACCTCACTGACTATCTTTCTGCCCGTCTCAAAGCGGTCCGTGCTCCAAATGCTGGTTATCCAGGCCACAGTGGTCCCATCAATGTGAGTGGAGAGTGTATTTCTTGGCTCTAGAAAAGCATTTTACTTGGTAGAACGATTATTAATTGCGTTGCTATTATATAGAGTAACAGAGAAACTTTTTGATCGAGTATTTTTTGGCAGAGACGACGCAGCATGTTATGTCCATGAGAGTCGTCAACAGAAGTCGAAATATCTTGAGGCGTGCCACATGGAAGTGTGCTGGGACTGTTGTTAATAAGCGTATTAATGATATGGCAGAAAACAGTAATAGTAACTTTAGACTTTTTGAAAATTATAAAGTTATCTATAATGAAATACTGTTAATATCTGAAAAAGCTGAACAAATATCCAGGTAGATAATTATAAGATTTATAAGTAGTTCAAGTATGGCAACTTGTTTTAAATATACAGAAATGTAAGTTTGTGCTCTATACAAAACACTGAAAAATAGTAACCTATGAGTACGACATCAGTGGCATTGAATGCGAAATGGAATGATCACATAGTCTCAGTTGTAGGTACGGCATGTTGCGCACTGCTGTTCGTTGGCAGGTTAATGGAGAAATGCAGTTGTTTTACAAAGCAAATTGCTTACAAATCACGTGTGTGGGAGCCTTGCCAATTAGGCGTAGTACGGGTATTCAACCTACACAAAGAAGATCAGTACGAATGGTTACAGGTTTCTTTCATTCATGGGAGAGCGTCACGGAAATGCTGAAGAAAGTTATCCCTTTCATGTCTACTTAAAAGTTTCAAGGATCAATACTAAGTGAAGACCCCCCCGTACTAATCCTGCAGGCATCGTGAAGACAAGGTCAGACTAATTACACCAAGCACAGAGGTATTCAGGAAGTCGTTCTTCCTGCTCCCAATGACTAGAATGGGAAGATATCCGTAAGAGTGATACCATGGTAAGTACCTTCTGTCGACTACTATGCACATCACTGTATTCTGCCGAGTATGTATGCAGATAGAGACGTACGTTTTAACTTTAGCACTGGAAACTACATATGTGACCGCGTTTAAATGAGCTTGAAACTGCGTTCAACTTAACACAGAGACACTTGTCTTAAAGAACATAGTACGTCACAGTGTTATGTAAAAGTACGTCACTGTTTTAAAAAAATATATTTTAAGACACTGTATACGCTTTTATTTAGGAACGTGCCGTATGCATTAGACTTTGATAACACTTAGCACTGACTATGTTGTAGAGATCTAACGCCTGTAAAAAATAAATTAAATCTTTTTGAAATAAAAACTATCCTTCTCATTAATTTTGACTATTTCTAGTTCGTAATTAAGATAACATGACACACTACTGTAGAAATGTTTAAATTATATCACTGGCATTACAGACACAATCTAGTATTTCCCCTTAAGTACAAAGACATTGTTAAAGGCTAAGAGTCCAAGCGGAACGAGTTAGTGATACTGAAATACAGTAAAATTGTGAGCACAGGTAAACATAAAACAGAGAATTAAATTATTTTCATTTCTGCTTGACATATGTAGCAAAGGAGTAAAGAATTTATAGCGATGCCTACGGAATGACAGCGCAATCATTATCTGCTGTAGCAATTAATGGGTAAGAAAGCCCGATGCCGTGAGAAAAGAAAGTGATTGCCCCGACACAAGCATTTGTATTTCATTTTCTTTGAAGTGAGTTCCAAATTAAAGTGGTTAAAGTGTGTCCTTCAGGGTCTGGGACGGTGACTATTCGTTCACAGAGAACATGACGAGTCCTTGCAGAATTCGAATACGTCGTCGGTACCTGGCATTTTACAGTACTCTCTCCTAATTTGGAAACGAAACTAACTTTGTGGAAATGTATACCACGGCCACTTACCCAATACTTGTGCAGATAATGGCAGGCGATGTGCACGGAAATGCTGAAAAGTAATATCTCTGAATTTCTTATGTGAAAGCTATTTAAGATTTTTAAATGAAACAAACGTTGTTATCACTCTACGTCATTATTCGTCATGTCTACATATTTATTTCATTCATAGTCATCCTGGCGACGACCACGTGTCTCCCAACCAGACAGCAGTTTCTTGATATCGTCACTGTAGAATGTTTGACTTGGTTGACAGAGTTACGACCTGCGCCGACAGCTTCGTTACTATCAAGGCGAAGTCCTCGAAGGTGTTCTTCAATTTTTAGAGACAGATGAACACCAGAAGGAGTAACGTGCCAGGCCAAAATTCTGGCATTGTCACAACTCATTCAGTCACTATAGCAGACCGAAGGGATAGCATAGCCGCAGTTGCAGCTGTGGGGACAGGGAGAGCAAAGGCTGTTTGTCTGTGGACAGCCAAGAACTGGAAGCCTTCTGCAAAGCTGATGCACCCAGGAGCCAAGTATGGAACTAAAAGTCAGAGTGGAACGTGAGCACTGTATGAACACAAGCAACCCAGTGCGGCGACTGGTGTCTTTCCCTGCGCGAGAAGATGGCGACTCCAGTGGAGACGCAGCCACGGGCTTTCACAATACAAGAACAAAATTATCGAGGTGCTTTAGTGACTGACAGCAGTATTTTGGTCAGCTACAACATCGTGTGCAGTTAAGATTACAGGCCGCGCATTCTCTATGATAAATTGTCATTAATGTTTCACGCGGTAGGTCTGTGTGTTCAGCACGGCGTGTTGAGGTTATTCTGTGCGCACTCTAGGCATGTGGTGTTTTCTCTAAGCAAAAGCTGCAGTGATCTTATTAATTTTAGTCTGTGAGTGTGACTGATTTTGTATGTGTCATTGTTCAGAAAATTATGTTGTTATTACGCCGCGAGCGTGGTTGATTTATATGTGCTATCTGCAGATAATTGTAACTGTGACATTTGCGAATGGCGTACTAGTTGACAGTTCCATCGCTGGTGATGAAAGTGCTCTTAGATCTAGATTTAGTTGAGCACTAATGTCAGTAGACCCTAATTAAGTCAAAGAGTTGCTACTGATTTTTTTTTTCCTTGTTCCAAGTGGTTATCTGTGGTAGCTATTTCCATTGACCATTTTGGTGTCTGTGCCCAGTGATCATATATTGTGAACTACTGTTGTTGTTGGCCCATTTTCCTTACTATGATGAAGTGTAATTTAAATTCTGTCGTATTCTTCTGAAGCAGTTTTGTATCCTTGTCCTTCAGTTTCATGCCCCGCCTCCAAGAACTGTAATTGGACCTCAGATTAAGTTTAGTTGTATTACTTACCGTCAAGGAGAATATGTTGTGTTCAATAAATTCCAGAATGAAATATTACTTATAAATCTGAGCTACCACCTGCACAACCCTCAGCTCGCATCCCACTCTACCCAACTCCTACACTACAGCGTGGTCTCTCTGAATAATCAAGGTTGAAGAAGAACATGACTATTGCCAACACAGTCTCGTGATCGAAGAAACCAAGTTCGGCTTTCGCCGATGGCAGTGGTATTGGGCCATCACTATTCTTTATAAACATACGTGTTCTGGTGAACACCGCCAGACGATTGTAGATATTTCGTGGAGATGATGTTCTTACGGATGTCGTAATGGCAGAAATTGTAGCGAAGGCTTACAGAAAATCGAGACTTAGTGCGGGCATTGGCAGTTGACTTTCAGCATAAGAAATCTACAAAAATGGCAGAAGGATGGAATGGGAAGGAACGGACCAATTTCCCAATTTCATCGTTCGTCGCACGTAAATCCACTAGATCTTAATTTGTGAGAGCGGTGGAAAACTCTTGTGTATCCAATTTCGGTGCAAGAGGAAAAGTGTCTCTGCGCAAATGTCATAACAAGCTACAAAACCACAAGCAGTACTCCAGGGATAAAGGGATTCGCTACAATGACGGGATCATGCACGTATGAATCTTAGCGGATGGCATTTTGAAACTTTAATATAAGAACAAATTTCATGTGATATACTGGTACATTCTGTTCCTATGGGATTCCCGTTAGTAACGTACTCTCAAGAGTTGTAGAAAGTAGAGCGTTTCTGAACCCATACTTACTTCTTCTATGTTTGAGCAATGTGTTCCGAAAATTTCGCAGTACCTATTTCAAATGTAGTCCAACTAATCCTCAGTTGATAGAAATACACTTAAGCGCCAAAGAACCTGGTATAGACATGCGAATATAGAGATTAACAGGCAGAATACGGCGCTGCGGTCACCAACGCCTATATAAGACAACAAGTGTCTGGCGCAGTTGTTAGGTCGGTTACTGTTTCTGCAATAGCAGATTATCAAGATTTAAATGAGTTTGAACGTGGTGTTATAGTCAGTGCACGAGCGATGAGACACAGCATCTCCGAGGTAACGATGTAGTGGAGATTTTCCTGTACGACCATTTCGCGAGTATATTGTGAATATCATAAATCTGGTAAAACATCAAATCTCCGAGATCGCTGCGGCCGGAAAAAGATCATTCAAGGACGGGACCAACGACGACTGAAGAGAATAGTTCAAGGTGACAGAAGGGCAACCCTTTCGTAAATTGCTGAAATTGCTGCAGATTTTAGTGCTGGGCCATCAAAAAGTGTCAGCGTGCGAACCATTCAACGAATCATAATCGATATGGACTTTCGGAGCCGAAGGCCCACTCGTGTACTCTTGATGACTGCACGACACAAAGCTTTACGCCTCACCTAGGCCCGTCAACACCGACATCGGACTGTTGATGACTGGAAACATGTTGCCAGTTCGGATGAATCTCGTTTCAGATTTTATCGAGGGGATGGTTGTGTACGGGTATGGAGATAACACGAATCGAAGGACCCTGCATGTCAGAGGGGGAGGGTTCAAGTTGGTGGAGGCTCTGTAATGGAGTGGGGTGTGTGCAGTTGCAGTGATATGGGGCCCCTGATGTATCTAGATACGACTTTGACAGGTGACACGTACATAAACATCCTGTCTGATCACCTGCATCCATTCATGTGCACTGTGAATTCCGACGGACTTGGGCGATTCCATGAGGACAATACGACATCCCACATCTCCAGAATTACTACAGAATGGCTCCAGGAACACTGTTCTGAGTTTAAACACTTCCACTGCCCACCAGATTCTCTAGACATGAACACTGTTATGCATCTCTGAGATGCCTTGGAACGTGCTGCTCAGAAGAGACCTCCACCCCCTCGTACTCTTACGGATTTATGGTCAGCCCTGCAGGATTCATGGAGTCAGTTGCCTCCAGCACTACTTCAGAAATTAGTCGAGTCCATGTCACGTCGTGTTACGGCACTTCCGCGTGCTTACAGGGGCCCTACATGATATTATGCAGGTGTACCAGTTTCTTTGTCTCTTCAATGTATTATATTAATGCTTTTGATGCTGCGTCTGTGTGAAACAAAACAAAACCAGTTTCTGTTTCGCATACGCGTTTGCCGCAATTTATGTGAAGCATTTCCAGTGAGCAGAAATACGTACAAGTTTTCATTACATGCAGCCCTTTTAACTTACACGCTGTATTCTATCACTGCACCTTTAGTTAAAAACGTATTTAGCGTCCAAATGAAATGAGTTTTTTTATAAATTTGCGAAAAAACGTTGGTTGTTAAACTGTGCAGTCGTACACCTCGTACTACATTCTAAGAGATAATAAATGCGTACAGAACATCAAAGGCTAATTATCACATATTAAACAGATATCCATGTTATGGAGGTCTGAGCAAACAGCGAACACCAACCTATCCCGAGCCTGGTACGGTGGAACACGTGCAGCAACAACTGACGAAATGGAGGCTTTGCTCCTGTAGCAACAAGGCACAAGTTTTGTCACGCTCTGGGAAACATCTGATCAAGACGGCGGCTAGCAGTGCGTTTCGAGTACTGGCGCCTGGGAACAGGAAATAGCTGCACTGTCCTAAACTGGAAACGTGTTGCAATTCCTTCTTCAGTATCAGCTCAGCAAAGATGTTGGTACATGATACTACGTGGAACTACGAATAAAGAGGTTTCCTAACTGACGGCCGTGTAGACTTGCCAACGTAGACGAAGTCTGAGACGAAATAGTTCATCTGAGTGTGGTATTAATGGATTCTCCTTTGAAGCAAGATATTATTTATTACAAACTACTGTCAGGGATGCTTATCGTCATCAGTGGTTTTTCAGTTCTGGAAATGGAAATGTCGTGTGGCTAGGGCCTCCCGTCGGGTAGACCGTTCGCCTGGTGCAGGTCTTTCGATTTGACGCCACTTCGGCAACCTGCGCGTCGATGGGGATGAAATGATGATGATTAGGACAACACAACACCCAGTCCCTGAGCGGAGAAAATTTCCGACCCAGCCGGGAATCGAACCCGGGCCCTTAGTATTGACAGTCTGTCACGCTGACCACTCAGCTACCGGGGCGGACTTTTCAGTTCTGAAAATATAGGATAATAAAGTAACGTCAACCTATTTTTCTTCCTGACGCGTTTCTCTACATTTCATTCACGTATATCGGAAATATTGCGCAGTATTTTTTGTTTACAAAATATCTAATATGGGGACTTTTGTGACTGTGGTCTTTTTGCGTCAGTTAGCTCACAAGTAGCATTTCTATGATATGACAACAATGGAATGCAATTTAACTAAAATTTAGTTTACTGAATGTCACACGACAAGATGGCTTAATGTATTATAAAACACGTCACGTAACAATTTGATGATTTTGAGAAAAGAACAATAAAAAGTATTAAAATGCAAGGGTTTATAATCGCTAGCAAACTACATCGAGAGGGAATTTCAACGTTTTTTTTACTGTCTTTTCAGAATTAAAAAGATCTCTATGGCGAACCTCGCTGAAACAAGTGTAAGAAATGAAGTTTTCTGCATCAAGGTGGACCCGTAAATCATGTGTTTTTCTGCGGACACGGACGTGGACCAAGTGTACCATAACAGGTCACCCAAAGTACACAATGTTCGTTGCAGTTTTGCGAGTATGATACAAAAGTCTAAAATTTACAAAACTTTATTCGAGATCTGTTAGAATTCTGCAATATTAAATGGCCCAAAGAGACGAGGAGCTTAAAATGTTTAGGTATAACAAGCTCAATTTTACAGCTATTGAAGACGCAGGACGGTATACGATAAATCAGGCGTTTGTAAGACTTTCGATTAAAAATTAATTAATTAAAAACATGTGTCTTGATATTTGACAACGGACAAAATGAAATGAAATTAATTTCACTCGTGGCCAAGACTTTAATCGTACTTGATGAACAAAATGACCAGACAAAAGAACACAATTAAGGGAAATGGCCGCGGTCTCCAAAAGCAAGCTTTCTCCTTAAGCTGAAGCTGCAGTAACTAATTATTACGTGAAAATATAAGATCAGAAACCACGAGGCGAGAAAGAATCTTAATTTGAAGAGAAATGACGGGACAGTGTAAAAACAAGGCACTCGTTAGCTAACGTGCACTGGCCTCCAGTGGCAGATAGGTTTACCTGGATTATTTTGCACGATAGATCGTAATGACATGGAACGAGTCACTTTACATTCACATCGAAAATTGATTTGTACGTATGGTTACATGCAGAACATGTCTAAGCTTTTTTTTCGTTATTTTAAAGAAAAAAGATTTACAGATATGACTTGTAATTCCTACCTGCTACCTTCTACACGTTAAAATAATAGAAATTCTTCTACTGAATAGAAGGAGTCGACGAGGAAATATTTTGTCAGTTCGTTTTCGAATTTTTCTTTACTTTCAGACATTTTATATTACTTGGTAAGTGACCCAAAAACTTTTTGCAGCAATGGGCACCTCTTTTTGTGCTAAAGAGAACCTTAATGTGGAGTAATGAATGTCATTTTTCCTTCTGGTATTGAAATTATTTACGTTAATGTTCCCTTTGAGCTGTGGTGGATTATTTACAACATATTGCGTATGGAAATAAATATACTGTGAAGCAGTAGTCAGAAAGCCAAACTCCTTAAACAGATGTCTACAATATGATCGCGATTGAGCAACGCATATTATTCCTATAGCATGTTTTTGAGCTACGAAGACTTTATTTCTTAAAGGCGAGTTACCCTGTAACATTATTCCATATGACATTGAATGAAAATATGCAAAATATGTCAACCTAATGATTTGTCTCTCTCAAAGATTTGTAATAATTGTAAATGCAAACGTGCCTGAAATAAGTTGTTTAGGAGTTCCAAACAGTGATTTTTTTTCAGTCTAAATTCTCATCGATATTGACACTTAATGTTAAATACTAATCATTGATGTTGTACCCCTAGATGTGCAGAACTGAATAAGTTGTATCTTTTCAAAACTGACGGCGAGACCATTCGCAAAATACCAGTTGTAAGTAGGCTGTTTAGGCTTTTATGTTGGTAGCGCCACGTAGCGCTCTGCATGAAAATCACTGGCTGTGCTGTGTGCAGTCTGTGGCTGGTTGGCATTGTTGGAATATTTGCTATTGTAGTGTTGGGCAGTTGGATATGAACAGCACGTAGCGTTGCGCAGTTGGAGGTGAGCCGCCAGCAGTGGTGGATGTGGGGGGAGAGATGGTGGAGTTTTGAGAGCGGATGATCTGAACGTGTATCCATCCATCAGAAAGAGAAAATTTGTAAGACTGGATTTCATGAACTGCTTATATATATATTATTAAGGTAAATACATTGTTTGTTCTCTATCAAAATCTTTCAATTGCTAAGTATGCCTATCAGTATTTAGTGACTTCAGTAGTTAGAATCTTTTATTTAGCTGCCAGTATTGGCGCTCGATATATTGCAATAGTTCTAGAACGAAGATTTTTGAGAGGTAAGTAATTCATGAAAGGTGTAGGTTATTCTTAGTCAGGGCCACTCTTTAGTAGGGATTATTGAAAGTCAGATTGCGTTGCACTAAAAATATTGTGTGTCAGTTTAGTGATGATCAGAATAAGTAAAGAGAGACATGTCTGAGTACGTTCAGTTTTGCTAATCTGTTTGAAAAATCAAATAACGTAAGAAGTTTGTCAGCACAGTCATTTATAATTTTTCTAAGAGGACGTTTCACAGTCAATGATACTTTTAAGAAGTTTGTTTACCATTCCTTCTGTTTCTCTATATATGCCTGGACTGTTTACAATACTAGTGTCATCTGCAAAAGGAAATAATTCTGCTTGTTGTATTATTAGATAGAAGATCGTTTATGTATATGACGAACAATAGTGGACATAATATTGAGCCTTGGGGAGGCCCCCTATGCGCTTTCTCCCCAGCCAGAATTATGTTCCCGGACTATATTGGTTGAATTACTAAATACAATCTTCTGCATTCTTTTTGTTAGATATGACATTATCCATTGGTTGATTACACCAGCAATCCCACAACACTTCTGTTTATCTAGGAGACTACTGTGATTCACACAATCAAAGGCCTTAGATGGGTCACAGAAAATACCAACCGACACTATTTTATTATTTAATGCTTGTAAAATCTGTTGAATGAGCATGAAAATGGCATTCTCCATATAATTATAATTTGCTGAGTATGAGATACTATTTTAGAATACATCACCTTCTCAAAAATTTTTGAAAACGATGTCAGCAGTGAAACAGGTCGGTAGTTATTGACATCTGTCTTATCACATTTGTTTAAGAGGGCTTCAGTCTCTCTGGAAAATGCTCTGAGTAACTGATTTCAGATAAGAGTGCGCTTTTATGTGGGAACAAATCTTTAGTACGCTATTGGAAAAACCATCAAAGCCGATGAGCTTTTATTTTTGGGAGAATGTATAATTTTCTTAATTTCGGAAGGAGAAGTAGGTGGTACATTCGTGTAACTGAATTTTATGAGAGTTACCTTTTCAACATAAAGTTGTGATTTTTCTATTGAACTGTTTGTCGCTATGCTTCCTACTAATATTAAATTTATTTGCTACCTGTGACTCATCATTTATAGCCCTCCCAGTCAGTTCATCAGTGATAAATCGTGTTCTGTGGCTGGTTGTCTTAGCTTTCGTTTTACTACATTCCATACAGCCTGAAGTCTATTGTCGGAATTACAGATGTCTGACATTATGTGTATGTTCCTTTAATTTTTAATAAACTTTCTTAGTAATAATTAGTACTTTGGGTAATGAATCTACTGCAGGGTTCTTACTTGTTCTTGTAAAAAGGTACATTTCCCATTTCCTTTGACAAGATACTTTAATCCCTCTAGTGAGCCATGGTTTTTTACGCGTCTATTTAGTGTATTTTCTGATTAACTTACGAGGGAAATCTATTTTCAAATAATGATATTTCATCCCAGGTCATCTCTTGTAAACGGATCTTAAAAACATTTTTCGTGGCATCATTGGCCGGAGTGGACGAGCGGTTCTAGGTGCTTCAGTCTGAAACCGCGCGACGGCTACGGTCGCAGGTTCGAATCCAGAATCGGACATGGCTGTGTGTGATGTCCTTAGGTTAGTTTGATTTAAGTATTTCTACGTTCTAGAGGACTGATGACCTCAGATGTTAAGTCCCATAGTGCTCAGCGCCATTTGAACCATTTTGAACCATCTGAACCTAGCATAATTAATTATTTTGATTTCCAGTAACGAGTATCCATACTGTAAGACACTACGTTATTTATCCTAACTAAATGTGCATCATGATGAGAGAGAGCATTTATTTCTGGGTAAACAGTTATCTTCTTGCTTCGAGCTTCACCAAAGAAAACGTCATTAACGGTCCTACTGTCTTCATCCACCTGTGCTGGAAAGTTAACTACGAAATCAAATTGTAGGATCCAAATAAAGATTCCAGATGATTTTTACAATGAGAATTACAAAACCCACATTGAATTCACCACAGACTGTTAAATGGTTGCTGCTGTCTGACATATTGCACAGTAAGGAATCCAGATTCCTCATAAACAGTTAAAAATTTCCTGGTGCTGATCGATATACAGTTACAATTAAAAGTGAACTATTTTTCAGTATTAATTCACATGCACACACTTCTGTGTGTTGATCACTACAAGATCTACTTGTCTCAATATTTTTGAACTGTGTTCTATCTGTAACAACTCCTCCTTTTCTCGTGTTGTTAGTTCTGCATGAGTAATCTGATAGAATATAATCTTTTATATACAACTTACTTATCCCTGTAGTTATGTGGTGCTTAGATTGGCACAAACTATCTTTCCAGAACTCTTTAAATTTTCCATAAGACAAGAAGCTCTCTTATCTTATTATTCTATTGTCTAACTTTTGCTGAAATAACCTAACCTTTCTTTTCTGTGCATACTTAAGCATTTTGTGGATCTCTTGTGTTACTTTGGCTTCCTTCAAAACAGCCTAAGCGAGGTACCCCTCTGACACCAGTAACCACAGGGATCTTGCTTTGTGTGATGGCGGCCTCCTGTATATTATCTACAAGAAGCTCAGACAACCTATCTTTCCCGCTCCTCTTCAGGTGTAGGCCATGTCTGCCAACTGTAGCAACAGGAACTGCGTTCATAGGAGATTTCGTTTCAGCCAGCAGCATCCTGCTCAACTTGGGGCCGACTAGGCTCACAGCAATGTTAGCCAGGAGTTGGTCATGGCGCTGCAGGACAGCCACAAGACTCACTTTCGTGTGTGTAGCTGCTACTCCTCTTTCATACAGGTTACTCCCAATACTGTAATTGTCCTCCTCATCCAGGCTCTTCCCTGCTCTAACTACTACAACAACCTGATCCTCATTGCCGAAACCTTTGCATAAATTTCCAGTGTTCTCTGTCACCTGGCCAAGGCTAGCACTTGGTTCAAATCTTTAAGATGTCGTACTTCTTGTTCCCTTTGATGGTAAATGAGTAGCATTAATGGAACTCAATTACAGCGACTACTTCAACTGACTGGTTGCTTACTTGGAGGATGCCCTTATTGCTAAGAGACCACAGACATGACTTCACAGCAATATAATACGTAGAACGTGAATCATTGTTCGACATCTCGAACTCAGGTACATGGTTTTTTTTTCTTTCATTCACTTATTCGACTGTTCACAAGTGTCAGCATAAAATCCCTTCCTAACACTGATCAAATGCTTCATATTTTATTGAGGGAAGTGCTGTAAAAAATTTAAACAATAGTTGAAGGCCACGCACGACGAAACGTAGCCGAAGAATATTACAAATACTGTCTCTTGTCCATAGCCTTTGGTTAAAAATGGTTCAAATGGCTCTGAGCACTACGGGACTTAACCTCTAAGGCCATCAGTCCCCTAGAACTTGCAACTACTTAAACCTAACTAACCTAAGGACATCACACACATCCATGCCCGATGCAGGATTCGAACCTGCGACCGTAGCGGTCGCGCGGTTCCAGAATGTAGCGCTTAGAACCGCTCGGCCACCACGGCCGGATGTCCGTAGCCTTTATCCTGTCCAGTATGGGGCCCACTTTTTCAGGATTTTACAAAGGTACGGGCCGGCAGTCGTGTGTGCTTCCTGTCTGTTAATCGTGTGAACTTTGCACTGTGTGGTATCGCATTTAACTCTTTGTGTATCTTGGTCTCTCTGAGGCATAATTTGGGGGCCAGCCCAGCATTTGCCTAAATGAGCGTGAGAAGCCTTCCGAAAACCAGAGGCTGGTCGGTGGGCCAACCCACAGTCGTTAATCAACTCCACGGATTGAATCCGGGTCTGGCTCCCTCCCTGCTGGCAAGCTGATACACTGAGCCTTATACTGTACGAACGGGTCAGTCGTAGTACTAGAACTATATTGTATTGTATGTTAACCGGGCACCTAGAAACGACGGAGAGGCTCAGTCCCCACCGCAGCCGCAGTGGTCCACAACCCCACGACGACTATCGCAGTCCACTTCACCCCCCTGCTGCCCCACACCGAACCCAGGGGTAGTGTGTGGTTCGACCCCCGGTGGACCCCCCCCCCCCCCCCCCCCCTCCAGGGAATGTCTCACACCAGACGAGTGTAACCCCTATGTTTGCGTGGTAGAGTAATGGTGGTGTACGCGTACGTGGAGAACTTGTTTGCGCAGCAATCTCCCACACAGTGTAACTGAGGAGGAATAAGGGAAACCACGCCGCATTCGCCGAGGCAGATGGAAAACCGCCTAAAAACCATCCACAGACTGGCCGGTTCAGCGGACAACGACACAAATCAGCCGGGCGGATTCGTGCCGGGGACCAGGTGCTCCTTCCTGCCCGGAAAGCCGTTGAAACTATATTACTCATTATAAAGATAAAACAGACAGAAACTTACGGTGAGAAGAAAAGAAGAACAGAAAAAGAAAGGAAAATCTGGAAAAGAAGAACGAATTTATTTGTGTCGAAGACATTGGACGATGGTAATTTATAAAGCCTCAGTCAGAAGTAAAGGAAGAGCTGCTATTGATTTAGGAGATCGTATGTTGGCTCATTTTTGAAACTGGAGAAGTGTGATACTTTTCTGATGCTATTCCACAGTGGCTTACTTTTACGCGGAAGACATTTTGACAGCACTTGTAATACAGGAGGTGTCACTACAACGCGTTTCTCGATTGTGTTGCTGATATTATATTTGAGAACACGTATTAGGGTGTTTTATTTCTGAGCTTCTACAACTCCTGTCTTCGGACATTTAGTGTAAAATGGCAATGTGATGATTACCTGTGTTGACTTATACAGGGTGATTTTTTCTACGGTGGAAAAACTCTAGGAGCTGTTCGATGATAGGATACGGAACAAAAAAGGTCTAATGAACTTATGTCAGCAAACACATGGTGTCACATATGGCATATGTGTGTGTGTTCTTGTGACTGATAACTGTGGCGTGTCGTTCCACGGCGCCACATTTTTTTTTCTTTATTGATTTTCAATTCCCCTCGAAGGGGGCACTCTGGCAGCAGCTTAGTACTCTGCTCTACAGCCTACAGACTTTTTTTAAAAAAAAGGAAGAAGAAAGAAACAAGGAAAAACTGGCGATAAAATGGTGACTTAAAGTGTAAAATGGCGTAAAAATGCGGAAAGTTAAAACAGAAAGCAAAAAGGGTTGGCAATGTTGATAAAATACACAGGAATCAGACAAGTAACACACAATTAAAAAACATGGCGACAGTCTGGTTTCTGTTCGCAAGAGATAAAAAATCACACCCAGCGACAGTATGATGGCTGTTCGTTCCACTTCCCAAAAGACACAACACAGAACACTCTCTGGAAAAACACACACTGTAAAACACTGCACGAAAATGGCGGCACAAATATGGCACTCCCGAGCCAAAGGCAGATGGGGGGGTGGGGGACCTGGAGGAGGGGGAAAAACAAGGAGGGAGGAGAGGAGAAAACGAAAAGGAGGGGGAACCAAAGAGGGAGAGGACTCATAAAGGGGGGGGTAGGGGCAGGGCAGATGCGAGAGGGAATGAGAAGAGGCAGAGGAGGGAAATGCAAAAGGACTCAGAGGTGAGAAGGGGGCAGAGAGGGGGAGATGGGGAAAAAAGAGGGGGGAAGGGGGGGGGAGAGGGAGCCCGAGAAAAGGACAGAGGAAAGGAGGGGGAGTGAGGATCAGAGTTGATAGGAGGGATAAATGGAGGGAGAGAGGGCATCATCCGAGAGGGGGAGTTGATGGAATCCACCTTGGGAAAGGAGATGAAGGGTGTAGAGATAAAGGGTGTAGAGATGGAGGGTAGGGGGGACACAACAGTGAAGGCGTGGCAGGGGGCGGGGATGGGAGAGGAGAGGAGAGGAGCAACCAGGGGGTGAGGGGGTCACCACATATATTCCCACTGAATTAAAAACTTGCTTGCCCTTTGTGTAAAGCGAAAAGTTTCATTGCGTTTTACGGTTTATACATAAATTTTATGTCACCAGCTTCCACTCAGTTTTATTACAGTTCCGTACTTCCCTGTTCACATGTTCCTTTACGACGCATAATGCGTATTTGACGTTTTTTATGTAACTTTTTATATAACGTTTCTTTCATTTCTCATTTTAACTGTAAATGACTAGTTGGAACTGTGAACGGCCGGGCTGGTGGTCCCGCTTTGTTTCTTCCCGTCAACAGGTGGCATTACTTTTGCCACTCTGGCTTACCAGTTTGTTTCCTCCTTCACGTATGCTACTCAACGCACTGCGCTCGCTGGTAGCACACCGTGTCTTGTAGTCGTCCACCGCGGCGCTCGGGTCGCAGCACCAAGTGAAAGTGTCCTGGTATTCTCTGCATATTTCTTTAGCCAGGCAGTCGTTTGTAGTACTGTCTGGTGTCACTTTGGCATTGACTCGCGTTTTACAGCATCCAGCCCGACCGGTGGTTTTTAAATTTTTTTATGGAATTCATCATTTATGTGTATTGTTAAAAAAGAAAGCACTCCGTCTTCAGGCCACGAGTGGCCTACCGGGACCATCCGACCGCCGTGTCATCCTCAGTGGAGGATGCGGATAGGAGGGGTGTGTGGTCAGCACACCCCTCTCCCGGTCGTTATGATGGTATTCTTGACCGAAGCCGCTACTATTCGGTCGAGTAGCTCCTCAATTGGCATCACGAGGCTGAGTGCACCCCGAAAAATGGCAACAGCACATGGCGGCCTGGATGGTCACCGATCCAAGTGCCGACCACGCCCGGCAGCGCTTAACTTCGGTGATCGCACGGGAACCGATGTAGCCACTTCGGCAAGGCCGTTGCCTTATGTGTATTGTTGCGTGTAAAAATTAAAATCTCCCGCCTCCTGCTGTTTCCAGTACAACACCTGAAGATAGGCGTGTAAGAGCCCGAAACCGGTCGTGTTCTAAATAAAACAACCTTACAAGTGTAGCGGTGTCTTCAACCTGTGATAATCATACTTTGTTGTAGAGACTGCCGTCTAATACGCCCTGTACCACGCAGCCACGGTCACAGTATGTGTTGAAAATGGTTTCCACCTGCCTCAACACATGCGTGTACGAGCCTTAGCATGTTCTGTCTCACACGCTCACAATGGCCAGACTGCATCCGAATAGCGTCAAAGGCATCTTGGATACGCTGCTCCAGTTTCTCCACGTCTGGAATGGGCTCTGCTCGCAGGAGACCTTTGAGATGGCCCCATAATCAGAAATCACATGGTTTAAGATCTGGTGAACTGTAACTATACCTCTCGTCCAGCCCATCGAGCAGGGAAGACGCGACTGAGAAGCGTCCGTACGTTGACGCCGGAGTGGGCTGGAGTATCGTCGTATAGCAGCTACAAAACCCTTCGTATAATTAATGGCACTTCTTCCAGCGTGGGAAACAAAGTCACTCGAAAATTCGCTGTCACCATACCATGGGCATTCTGCATACCATACCACATATGACACATCCCTGAATCGTGGTTGCCTGGTGAAGAGACCAGTGACAAAACTGCTCCCGATGTGGAACGTCTGTCGCTAGTAAGCCCTGTACACGCTGTAAGCGATAAGGCTAGTAACAGTTGTCATGGAGAACGTTCCACACGGTCGTCTGGCTTTCCCTCTACTGGCGAGCCTTCCACACTGTTAGTCACATTTTGCTCCAAGTCTGTTGTCTGAACATTTCGGATACGTCCTTCATGATTTCCTACGTCAGACAAACGGCGAAACACTGTTCCAAACATTGAATGCTATGGCTGATGTTGGCGGGGATAGGTCTCCTGTTGCCCGCCGCCCGTTGCCATTTGCCTTTCCGTAAGTAAACGCCATGTCAGAAAGCTCTCGATTCGAATACTGAATCATTGTGTACAACGCTATATCACATCCACTACAAGCTTAGTCAGCAAGAGATGTAAATCGGACACAGCATTACTAATTACTATGACAGGAGAGGGCTCAAGGGCATGGCGTACTGAAAACAGTACCATCCTCTAGGAGGAAACCATGGATACTGTACCTGGGCTGCATAGTAAAATGCGTATCAGACCGCAGTCTCTGTAACAAAGTATGATTGAATAAATGGTCTCCAGCACGGAAATCATGCATTACCGAAGTCTATTGGGCCCTTTTTATTCCATATCCTCTCATCGATCAATCCGTAGAGTTTGTACACAGTGGAAAACATCACCCTGTGTTCAAGGTACGCAGGGAATAAAAGAATAACCCTTAACAAAACTAAAAAATAGCTTTACGGTGAAACAAAAGCAAAACATAGCCAGAATAGGCGGTCTGTTCGTAAGTGCATATCTATGAATTCAAAATCAACTGATGGGTGACATTCAGTAATCTTTTTCTCCACAACGCACGACGTAACGTCCTTGTAACTATCTTGAGATGTTGCGCTCAAGGTGGTCAGACGTTCCTGTCCCACAACTCATCAGTGACCCTTCTGAGGTCAACCACGTGTGAGGAGGGTTCCTGCGTTCATTCATTAGAGGTTCAGCTGGTCCCTAGCACATTCATAAGGATTCATGTCACCTTATATTGCCGGCCATTCCATTCGGTTTTATTGCCTCCTCCTGAGGGAACGTGTCCACAAGGTGGCTGCAGCGTGCCCAGGCAGCCGCGCAGGATTAGCCGAGCGGTCTTAGGCGCTGCAGTCATGGACTGTGCGGCTGAGCCCGGCGGAGGTTCGAGTCCTCCCTCGGGAATGGGTGTGCGTGTTTGTTCTTAGGATAATTTAGGTTCAGTAGTGTGTAACCTTAGGGAATGATGACTTTAGCAGTTAAGTCCCATAAGATTTCACACACATTTGAACATTTTCTTGTGCCCAGGCATTGTCGTCTTGAAAGACAACCTACCGCCGAAATATCGGCTGTAATGTTGGACATTGGGTTTGAGGATCCTGTCCCGATGTTGTACAGGCCTCAGATGTACTTCGAGACGGCGATGAGAGACACCCGACTTCTGTACACTGTTCCAGCTCAAAACATGAGTAACCCTTCTCTGATTAAATAGTGGGAGTAAATGTCCAAGACGTGCAAAATTCACCCCCGCCTCCATACTCTTCTGCGACGATCATCAGACGTCTGGCGAAACTTGCAGCCGTTGATGAAGAAAACAAGATACCATTAATCCCCGGTCCATTTCATGTGTTGAGCTGACCACTTTCTTCGTGCACCACGGTTCTGAAGGTTGGGAGAGGGGGCAAGGGGTTGTTCCGTTCATCCTAACTTACGCCTTGAGGCCAAACTGATCGTATAGAGACAATTCTGTGCTGCGTGGGTCGACACAGCCCACCCAGTTTCCTCCAAAAGGCAATTCTGAAGTCTACTGCACACTGATGGTTTAGCTGAAACACGTAATTCGTAGGTAGCAGTCGACACCGAGTGACCATTGCGAAGGAGATTTTCAGCTTTTGTGTCTCAAGATAGCTGCTGAATGCTTCATTGGTGTCGCTATGATGTAAGTAAACTTTGCGGTTTTTAGGATGAAATTACGCTGAATACAACTGTTGCCACGCCTTGGAAGGCCCAACGGTACCTGCGTGACCCTCAACTCACAGGCGCCACTGGATGCAGATATGGAGGGGCATGTGGTCAGCACACCGCTCTCCCGGCCGTATGTCAGTTTAAAAGACCGGAGCCGCTACTCCTCAATCAAGTAGCTCCACAGTTTGCCTCACAAGTGCTGAGTGCACCCCGCTTGCCAACAGCGCTCGACAGACCGGATGGTCACACATCCAAGTGCTAGGCCATCCCGACAGCGTATAACTTCGGTCATCTGACGGGAATCGGTGTTACCACTGCGGCAAGGCCGTTGCACTGTTAGCCCTTACTAATTGTAGAGGCAAACTTAATATTTTCTAGGTGTCAGGCTATAGAAATTTGGAATCTGAGGAGCCTTGCTACTTATTTAATCAGTGAAGTCAGTGTTACACGTTTGGCACTAAATTGTGGACGAACACGAATTACATTAAACTTAGAGACCAACTTTTCTATACCCGCCTTTGCGAGATGGCCGTCAATTATGTTTGTACAAGAAACGTGAGCGCAAAGCTCACAAGATGATAAAATCAACTGCAGTATAACTAAATCTGCTAACCCTTAAACAATTTTTAGATAGAACCTCAAACTCTGAAATTGAAAAACTATAAATGCGACTGCCATTGCCATGCGGCACTACCGTCGTTGCTACAGAAAGGAAATTATCACCTTTTCACAGTAAATTTTGCTCAACTGAATATTTTGAACTGATTAATATATTGCGAGTTAACAAGAAAAAGGTATTTCATTAAGAAGTATTAAATTTAGCATTTATGATTAGTTTTAGTCTGAGGGTGAGTGTATTTGGCGAGTATTCACGTGACGCAAGCAGCGCTTGTTTGGAACAGACTGCTCGTTGGGAGCAGTCCTGTGGTACAGTCATGATGACAAAGTGGAGTAGTGTCTTTAACTGTGATTTCATTTTTACGCAACTGGCTGAACAGAACTTAAAAGCATGAACTAACGCGATAAGTGCCATTGCCGAGTGGCTAACTACCGAAGTTTACATTGTCCCCTACGCAGCATGAATCTGAACCACTGAATCGTGACATTATTTTTATTTTCATTTCACAGATAGCAAGTGCCAGCTAGCGTTATAGCTCTGACACACACGGCATTTGTCCACTATGTCCCCCAATAAAAAAAAAAAAAAAAATCCTGCTAAACTGATTGTGCTTGAAACTAGATATTAACTTCTACATTTTTCCACTCAGTGCACTAGCGCTAGCTTTTCACATTCGTGTTTCACTCTATTATTTCTCGACATTGGGTGCGAAACATTTCTTTTGATTTCATTGAGGCCGGCCGAAGTGGCCGAGCGGTTCTAGGCGCTACAGTCTGGAACCGCGCCACCGTACGGTCGCAGGTTCGAATCCTGCCTCAGGCATGGATGTGTGTGATGTCCTTAGGTTAGTTAGGTTTAAGTAGTTCTGAGTTCTAGGGGACTGATGACTTCAGAAGTTAAGTCCCATAGTGCTCAGAGCCATTTGAACCCATTTGATTTCATTGAAGTTGTATACTACATATGACCCGCAAGAATGGGAGTGCAGGGTTGGAGGAGTGGAAGGTGCTGGTGGTTTTACAGGACAAATGGCAATACATGGTTTATGAATGGAAAGAAAATCTGAGCGTCAAACAAGACTATAAGAGCGATTTCAGCCTGCCCGATCACAACAGTTTGGTAATTAAATATATTTAATCACATTCTGACATAGGAAAAATAACCTTTGATCTTACAGCAAGTAGCAAAATATATAGACGTAATCTGTTGTACTCATTATTTAAAAACGAATAACAAAACTGAGGCATACACAAGAGGTGTCTCAGAAAAGGAATGAGACAGACGACACTGAGAGCGATCTAGCAGCACTGTGTTGTACTCCTTGTGTGGACCGGTGTGTTCAC
Source organism: Schistocerca americana (assembly GCF_021461395.2). Lineage (NCBI taxonomy): Eukaryota > Metazoa > Arthropoda > Insecta > Orthoptera > Acrididae > Schistocerca > Schistocerca americana. The sequence continues at coordinate 37,990,651 of NC_060120.1, forward strand.
ACCTCCCAGATGCTGTCCGAGTTTCAGCTCCGTACGGCCATCATGTGATTTTTGAGAGCGTCATCACTGAAGTTGTGTACTTGTGTGTGTTATGAAAATAGCGCAACTTAGAGCTACGTTTTGCCAACAAGTTTTGTGTTAAACTACGCGAGCGTGGCACTCGAAAAGTTGAAACAGGCATATGGGGAACATTTCTTATCGCGATCACAAGTTTCTCGTTGGGACAAATCATTTTTAGAAGGCCGAGAACGCGTTGAAGATGAAACTCGCACAGTACAGCTTCTAAGATCGTCGACATCGGGTGCGTGCTCATGTAAGATTGTTCCTCCAGAGCAAACAGTAAACCAAGTGTTTTACGAAGATGTCCTTTAAAGGCTCAGGAAAATGGCGAATCGAATGAGACCTGACATTACAGACAAGTGGATGCTGCATCGTAACAACGCACGACGTCACACGGCGACTTCCATCGAATTTTTTACCTCAGAAGGATTCCTTTTGTTCCAAAGTCCCCCTGTTCACCAGACCCAAGTTTCCGAAATTGAAAGATGTCTTAAAGGGACGTCATTTTGGGACTCTGGAGAATATTCGAAAGAACGTGACCGACATGTTAAAGGTATTGGAATTCTGCTATCAAGACTGAGACGACTTCGCCAGTGAATAGCTGCCTAAGGGAACTGCGTTAAAGGGGAAAGTATAGTTGTTTGAAAAAAATAAAAAAAATATTTTTTTCTCACAGACCGCGTATACCATTAACGAACACTTTACTGAGTGCTTATGGCCAGTATTAGAACAAAGCATGTTGTGACAATTATTTAAATTTATAAAAACAGCAGCTTCGTATCTAGTGATATCTTTTCGTTGTGAACCGTGAAAGAGATCAACACACAACTAGTAATTTCTTGAAAGTAAATGATAACGCAAAACCTCTGCACAAAGAACATCCATCACATGCACAACAATTATCTTGACACACATCGAACTGTTTACACATTGTTGGCGCAACCGGTGCACTGAACTTTACTGAATCAAATACTGGTACCCTATAATCAATAACATACATCGAAGCATCTGACAGACAACCTCAGAACTGCCAGCCAAATTAAAATGTAAAGGTATTGGAACGGCAGAAGGCTTCATAATTTAATATCTCAATAAAATATGACATTTCCTTGCATCACTTAAAACACATGGTTACGGACATACGTAGACAAACGACAAGCTAAAACTCACCACTAATATCTAGAAACAAGGATGAACTAGATTGAAGCTAACAGTGTAAAACAGGGCCTCACTTTTACAAAAAACGAAAGCTCTCGTCTATACAATTTAACGAGGACACTGGCCCATGCACGGATGGAATACCAACGCAACTCAAGGATGGACAGAAACATGAGAAGGGACACCAGAAAAAGACGACGCCGTACGAACCACAATGACTGAGACCAAACAACGTCGCTCACAGATATGATCGACATATTGCAGGCTCAGCTGAGCACCAGGTTAATGTGATCACCTCATCCGGCCGGAGTGGCTGTGCGGCTCTAGGCGCTACAGTCTGGAACCGAGCGACCGCTACCGTCGCAGGTTCGAATCCTGCCTCGGGCATGGATGTGTGTGATGTCCTTAGGTTAGTTAGGTTTAATTAGTTCTAAGTTCTAGGCGACTGATGACCTCAGAAGTTAAGTCGCATAGTGCTCAGAGCCATTTGAACCATTTGATCACGTCACTTTCACGTTGTTGCTAAGTGGGACGTGATAGGCATAGCATGTACCCGGGTGCCATACTCCACACACAGCAGAGAGAAAATGGGAAGCAGCCAGCTTAAACTTCTTGCTCTACAGCGCCCATCCGGGCGTCGTATTCGGTGCGCAGTATAGAGGTAATGACAGGCTGACAGGCTGCACTGGTTGCCGGTTACTCCGCGACACCCACGCAGGTGCCGCCCTCCACACACAGCACCGAGAGCCGGCAGACAAATGAACACCCGGCACTCAAATCTACGCGCTCAGCTGAGGACTGCGCTCATAGCTCAGCCGTCGCGACCACAACCCCGGTACACAGGCCGGTTGCCACCCGAGGCACTGCAGCAGACCATGTGTTCCTTCTCTCGTTCGTAGGCAGACTTGTGACGGAGCGTACACCGGCTGATCACACTAGACTCCCGCTTCGGCCAGAGCTAACAAGTGCGGCAGTGCACCTGTGACAGGTCTCTATGGTACCGATTATGGGAGGCGTACAGGCACAGCTCAGTAACAACGTTACAGAAAATGCAGGGAACACAAATTATACATAGCCTTACAACTATAGGAAAATACTAAACAAATGGAAGATATTCCAATTAAGCCGTCAGTACACGCAGGTGGTCTGTCAGATCTAGGAGAAGATTTTCACATTAATGCAATGTCTGAGAGTTGTTTCCAAGAAGCTATCTTCTCAGTACCTTTAAGTGTGTGTAATAGGAGTTGTTTGGTATGGTGTATTTGGTATTTCAAAAATAGCACTTCCGGTTAGCTCACAACAAAGAGGTCTACGGTCTCACAGGCCAGCCGCGTGCACTGGTGTCAGTTTATTGTTAGCTCCGCCAAGGTTATTCACGCGCGCGCGTATTTGCGGTAACTGCTTAGTTTAGTGGTAGAACAGATTTTTTCGTGTTTTGTACCTTATTTTAGTGTGTTGTAAGTGTTGTAACTGCATCATGGCTTATTGTTACGAGGCAAAGGAGGAGAGAATTAGGAACTTGAGTGAAGAAGTAACGGCTGAAAGCGACGCCGGTGATTCAGAAGATGGAGAAATCGACTTTGAAGAAATCCAGGGCCCAGAGTGGCAAAGTGATTCCGGCACCGTAGAAAAAACGTCGAGTGATGAATCAGAAGACACTGATTGTGGTGCTGACAGTGATGTGTTTGTCGGTAAAGACGCAACAGTATGGAACTCACGTGCTGCGCCAAAGAACTCCCGCACACGTTGTCATAACATCATAACTCATTTACCAGGTGTGGAAGGCGCTGCGAAAAGTGCCACAAATCCTCTACAGTGCTGGGAACTGTTTTTTTTATGAAAACATGTACACATACTCATGGGCGTACCCAGTGAGGGGCAGGGGGGAGGGAGGGAAGATATTCGCAGTTTTTCACTAGTTTACTGTTTTATTTAATAAGAAATGCTGCATGTTTTCTCGGATTGTACAAGTGCATTCTTGTATTTAAAATGTTCATTAAAAGCAGTTTTTCACTAGTTTACTGTTTTATTTAATAAGAAGTGCTGTATGTTGTCTCGAGTCCTTGTTTCCTGAGACTAGAGACTAGTATGACCTGCCCCCCCCCCCCCCCCTCCCCAGTTCACATCCTGGGTACGCCCTTGCACATACTCGTTGACTGCACTAATAGGTACATTCAAAGTATCCAGGGAAACTTTTCAAGGAAAGAGATGCACAACAAACTAATAAAGCTCAAATAAAGGCCTTATTGGGATTATTGTACTACGCTGGTGTAATGCGTGCCCATCGACTAAGTCTACAAGATTTGTGGCGAACAGATGGCACAAGAGTTTAAATATTTCACCTCACAATGGACATAAACAGATTTCGTTTTCTCCTTCGATGCCTCAGATTCAACAATAAACTAACTGTGGCGGCGTTCGTAGCGACAAACAATTCGCTGTAGAAACGGCTTACGAAGTCACCGCCACACTTTTAATAGCGGGCCGACCGGTCCGCTGGAACAGTGAACAGAAAGATGAAAACCCAAACACTCTGATTAAATAAAAGTCGGTACTTATCTTTATTAACGAAGATACAGAAACACAGTAGTGAACTCCGTGTCTACAGAAATCTGTCTAGTTCGAGTCGGAGCGGCTAGGTCAGCGTCGGCTGACGACAAACAACAACTCTGCCGCGATGAACACACAACTGACTAGCAAGTACACAATTCGGTGGCGAGTATACAACTGAGCGGCGAATACAGCACTGTCCTAGCGCTCGCGACTCCAGCGCTTAAGAAGCCAGAAGCCAGCGGTGGCGCGCGCAGACTTGCGGCGATTTCCTGTCTCGCTGGCGCTGCTTATGCGGACGGCGTCCGGACTTTGATGCTGCCAACCTTTTGGCAGCGGGCTCGGGTGGCATTACTGGCTAGGATATAACACTCCTCCCCCCCAAATCGCCGCATCGTCGTTGAATAATGACGTGGCGAGCGTCGACGGCGGGGGAGGGGTCTGGCCGCAGGCGGAGCAGAAGAGACCGGGGCGAAGACTGTTGTCGGTGGCAGTCCCCGGTCCGCACCCCAGCATTGGCTGCGCGGGGCCTCGGGAAACACCGACTGAAAACCGAGGTCAGGGTGCACGCCTGTGACCACGGGCGCAGCTTCTGGTACTGGACGCGACGGGGCGTCGGGACCCACGGAGAGAGGCAGCGTCTCCTGACGCTGCGTCGACGGCTGCTCAGTGGGCGCCGGACAAGGCGCTGCGGTGTCAGACTCCTTGGGGGTGCCCAAGGAAAGCGGCTGCAGGACAGGCTGCACAGCCACCGCTTGGGAAGGCGGCCCGGCTGAGGGGTCGACGTCCATCAGCTCCGAAGGCGGTGGCGACTGAAGAGGGGCCGCAGGCGCCGGAGCGACCACCTGGGGCGCTCCCGGATGAAGCTGCGTGGGAGGCATCAACGGGACGAGCTGTCGGCGTGGTAGCGGCGACGGCTGCTGCTGCTGTTGCTGCCCTGGGGGCGGCAGTGAAGTCGGAAGGCGCGGCTGGAACCCGCCGCGGACCAAATCTGTGGACAAAGAACGAGCGGCAGAATCCGGGCGGCCAGCGCGGCGCATCTGGTTCTGATGCCTCCTGTGCACCCCAGTAGCACCTTGAACAGTATAAAAACCGCGACCCTGGACACTTATCACGGTACCACGTTCCCAACGACGGCGACCGTGATAAACTCTGAAAAAAACGGCGTCGTTGCGCTGAAAACGCGTGCGATGCTCAGAAGCGGCGGGACGATCCGGGGGGTGCAACAACCGTAGTAGGGTGCGATGACGACGGCCGTGGAGAAGCTCCGCAGGCGAAGGGCCGTCGCGTGGCGTGGTTCGGTACGACGACAGGAACGTGATGAGGGCCTGCTGACGAGAGTGCGTAGCACGAAGGCGGTCCATATGATCCTTGAATGTACGTACAAAACGTTCCGCTGCACCGTTCGATTGAGGGTGGAACGGCGGAGTAAGAACATGGCGAATGCCATTGGCAGAACAAAAACTTTCAAATTCAGCTGAGGTAAATTGTGGACCATTGTCAGACACTAAAACTTCTGGAAGACCCTCAATACAAAAAATTGAAGTCAACGCCTGTATAGTTTGTGCAGACGTTGTAGACTGCATGGGCACAACAAACGGAAAATTACTAAATGCATCTATCACGATGAGCCAACGAGAATTCCAATATGGACCAGCGAAATCAATATGTACTCGCTGCCAGGGACCGGCAGGGCGTGCCCACTCAAAATAGCGTTGAGGCGGAGCAGCTTGCTGTTCGGCACACGTCTAACAATCTGTAGACATCTGCGTAATCTGCTTATCAATGCCGATCCATGTACAATGACGGCGGGCAAGCTGCTTGGTGCGGACCACTCCCCAATGACCTTGATGCAACAAGTCGAGGACCTTGGGTTGGAGCACTTGGGGAACCACTACACGAAGCTGGTCATTCTCGGTGCGTAACAGCAAAACTCTGTGCGAAACAGACAACAGATGACGTTGCGGATAATAGCGACGAACCACAGGATCCGATATGTCCTTTGCCTTGGACGGCCAACCACGTTGAACAAAACGTAATAGGAAACTCAGATGAGGATCCGTAGCTGTCTCACGTGCCGCCTGACGACAATCAATCGGAAAATCCCGGAGGGATTGATGCTCATCGACGTCAATCTGATGGCAAGAGTCTTCAGAGGAATCGAAGACATCATCCGCAGCAATCGGCAATCTAGAAAGCGCGTCAGCGTTTGCATGCTGAGCTGTAGGGCGATACAGTATCTCATACTGGTATTGTGATAACAAAAGAGCCCAAGGTTGTAGTCTCTGAGCTGTCCGCTGAGGAACTGGTTTAGACGGATGAAACAGTGACGTCAGGGGCTTGTGATCTGTTACTAAATAGAGTGGTCTACCATCGAGGTAGTGATGGAATTTTGTGACACCGAACACAATAGCCAACGCTTCCTTGTCCAATTGGCTATAATTACACTGAGCTGTGTTTAGCAATTTAGATGCGAACGCAATAGGACGTTCGGTGTTACCGACTCGGTGAGACAACACAGCACCGAGGCCGAAAGAAGAGGCATCACAAGCTAACACCAGAGGCTTGTTAGGGTCGTAATGGACCAGACAACGATCGTTCAATAAAGCCTCTTTGAGCTGCTGAAAGGCTGATTAGCAATCAGCTGACCACACAAACGGAACATTCTTACGGCGGAGACGATGCAACGGTGCAGCAATCTGTGATGCATTAGGTATAAACCTAATATAATATGTCAATTTTCCAAGAACTGCTTGCAATTCATGCAGATTGCGAGGGGCGGGCAAATCACGAATAGCTGCTAAATGTGACTGGGAGGGATGAATGCCTTGAGCATTAATAACATGTCCCAGATACTCCATCTCCGTAAGGAAAAATGAACATTTATCGATGTTGCAACGTAGGCCTGCCTGAGACAACACTTTAAACAAACACTCCAAATTACGGAAATGTTCAGCAGGCGTCCGACCGGACACAACAATATCGTCTAAATAGTTGCAACACGATGGCACATTAGCCAGAAGTTGTGACAAAAAACGCTGAAAAACAGCTGGAGCTGACGCACAACCAAAAGGCAAACGCAGAAAACGGAACAACCCCAACGACGTGTTTATGACAAATTGCTGTTGTGATTGCTCGTCGAGGGGCAATTGCAAATATGCTTCACGGAGATCAATTTTGGATAAGAAACGAGCTTCCCCTAACTTATCCATCAGCTCGTCCGGTCTAGGCAAAGGAAAAGAATCAATGACAGTCTGAGGATTAACTGTCGACTTAAAATCAGCACACAAACGTAACTTGCCAGACGGTTTCTTTATAATAACTAAGGGAGAAGCCCACTGGCTCGCTGAAACGGGTTGAATAACACCGTTGTTTTGCCAACGACGAAGTTCATCTTCTACAGGTGCCCGGAGGGCGTGAGGCACTGGACGAGCACGACAAAATCGAGGCTGAGCATTATCTTTTAACGTAATATGAGCGGCAAAGTTCGCAGCACAACCTAGTTCGTCTTTAAATATGTCACTGTATCGTTTACACAACTCGGTTATGCTGTCTTGAGGAACAACAACAGAATTAATTTGCAACACATTGTCTTGGATAGACAGGCCAAACAAGTCAAAACAGTCTAATCTGAAAATGTTTACACTGTCTGTAGCGCGGAGCACTGTGAATGAAACTGTTTTGGTATTGCCACGGAATGTGGCTGGCACGCTACATACACCTAACACAGGAATTTGTTCTCCACTATAAGTAGCCAAAGAATGTTTTGCCGCTGAAAGTTTAGGGCGGCCGATAGCCGCATACGTAGCACTATTTATGACAGTCACAGACGCACCAGTGTCTAATTGAAAATTGAAGGTCTTCTCCTGGATGCGTAGCTTCACAAATAGTTTATTACACTGTCTCTGGATCGGTGCAGTGGAGGCGGAAGACACAAAATCAGCGCGTTTAGCGCGTGTTCGCTGCTTACGACAACTCGTGGGTTGGGCGGGTGGAACAAAAACTCCGCTTCACTTGCAGTCTGTACATTACTTTTTACAGCGTTTGAATTACGCTTGGGTCGCATAGCAGAGGGCTGGGTGGGTGGCTTATTGCGAACAAGTTTATTACCCACACGAACCGTGGAAGAGTCTTTAAACGCGACCTTCTGGGCGGGCTGGCTTTGAAGAACATGAATATCCATGGGCTGGGCAGCACTAGAATTGTTCTTGCGTTTACGCAAACAAACAGTCTGGATGTGTCCTTTCCTTTGACAAAAGTGACAAACCGCGTTTCTTAACGGGCAACGTTCACGAGGATGAGCAACAACAAACTTAGGGCAAGACTTAACTCTAACATTTTGCACACGCGGCTGACGAATGTGTTTAACATGACGCGGCCGGCTAGTGTTTACAGTCTGACTCTGCCGGTGGGGCCGCGGGCGTGACAGAACTTGCTTAGCACAGGCAATTTGAGAAATACATGGCTGATCTAACTCACACTCAGCATAGTCAAAAGTATCTTGGGCTTCAATGATGTTCATCACAGTCTCTAATGACGGGTCAGGCAACTTTAAGATAGCAGCACGAATACGAGAATCTGCAATGTTTTGAGTAATAGCGTCTCGTAGCATGACATCACTGTAGGAAGCTCCACACACACAATTAAATCGGCACTGACGGGTGAGGCCCCGTAAATCTGTTAACCACTGTTTATTAGATTGATGTGGCAGTTTCTTTAATCTGAAGAACTTGAATCTGGCTGCTGCCACATGAACTCGCGACTCGAAATACTCAGCAAGCTTGTTAACAACAACGTCATAGTCTAAAGCTTCTGGCTGGGATTCCGGGAACACCTTACAAAGTAGTCGATAGACTTCCACGCCTGCAGTGGAAATTAAATAAAGCTGCCGCTCAGTACCTGTGATTTTGTAGACTGTCATGTGTGCCTGCAACTGCGCGAAATATTCTCGCCATTCTTCTCTTGATGCATCAAAAGCACGGAAAGGTGGTGCTGCCTGTGCTTGTTCCTTTTGTGTTGGAGGATTAGCCGCTTGTTTGGCGATTGCTTCCACCAGACTTTGTATTTGCTGACTCTTTAACAAGATCAACTGTTGTAATTCGGCAGACATAGTGAACACAAATTAAACCAGCCCCCAAAATTTTGTCGCTGTAATTAGTATAACCAGAAACAAGTTGAACCAGCCCTGCACACGAGTTCGGCAGTCCTCGTCGCCAGTTTTGTGGCGGCATTCGTAGCGACAAACAATTCGCTGTAGAAACGGCTTACGAAGTCACCGCCACACTTTTAATAGCGGGCCGACCGGTCCGCTGGAACAGTGAACAGAAAGATGAAAACCCAAACACTCTGATTAAATAAAAGTCGGTACTTATCTTTATTAACGAAGATACAGAAACACAGTAGTGAACTCCGTGTCTACAGAAATCTGTCTAGTTCGAGTCGGAGCGGCTAGGTCAGCGTCGGCTGACGACAAACAACAACTCTGCCGCGATGAACACACAACTGACTAGCAAGTACACAATTCGGTGGCGAGTATACAACTGAGCGGCGAATACAGAACTGTCCTAGCGCTCGCGACTCCAGCGCTTAAGAAGCCAGAAGCCAGCGGTGGCGCGCGCAGACTTGCGGCGATTTCCTGTCTCGCTGGCGCTGCTTATGCGGATGGCGTCCGGACTTTGATGCTGCCAACCTTTTGGCAGCGGGCTCGGGTGGCATTACTGGCTAGGATATAACACTAACGAGAATGGAAAGGGAGAAAACAGATCACATGGCGGCGATAAGATAGGTGTTCAGTCTAATTGTTGAAAACTTTCAGAAGGCTTATACAGTTTCTGAATACGTGACAGTTGATGAAAAACTAGAGCCATTCCGTGGAAGATGCAGATTCCGACAGTACATGCCAAATAAGCCAAAAAAGTATGGAGTAAAGATTTTTGCAGCAGTGGATGCCAGAATGTTTTACAAATTCAACATGGAGGTGTATGTTGGGCAACAGCCTGAAGGCCCTTACAGACAGGACAACAGACCATTTGAACTTGTTCAGAGACTTTGCCAACCTATCCTGAATACAGGCCGCAACATAACTTGCGACAATTATTTTACAAGTTACGAACTTGCAAACACATTGATTACAAAGAAGGCGACCATCGTTGGTACCCTGAGAAAGAACAAGAGACAAGTTCCAAGGGGATTTATTAACTCTAAAAACCGACAAGGAAATTCTGGGTTTTAGAAAAATTGCACCTTAGTCTCCTTTGTGCCGAAACGAAATAGAGTGATGTTACTACTGTCAACGACGCACCACAATGGAAATATTGACGAAAATACAGGGAATGATGAAAAACCAGAAATTATCACTTTCTATAACCTTACTAATGGTGGACCTGACGTTATAGACGGAATGAGTGCAACATATAATGTAGCTAGAAACACAAGAAGATGACCAGTGGTTGTTTTTATAGCATCATGAACTCAAATCGGAAATAACAACTGAGAAGAAGAGAGTTTTTGAGGCAGCTTTCTTTTGCACTTCTGCATGATCATCTTCAGCAAAGAGTAATGTCAAAAATATTGCCAGGGAAGATAACTGAAAGATGGGAGAGCTTTGCAATGTGAAAATTTCTGAAGTGACTTCACGAGGACGGTGTGTGGACTGCAGAAGCAAAAACAGAAAAAACAAGATATATTTGTAAGAACTGCAAGAAATACATTTGCCTTTAACATTCTGTTACTGTGTGCCAAGACTGTATCGACAAAATATCTGATTGAACGCATGCATTATTTCGATAACAATTAAATTTTATGTATCTCCATTTGTGTAAATATTTTTGACCAAAATATTAAATTTATCCCTTAAATAGATTTACTAAACTGATTTTTAATGATATTACTTTAATAGCGCTTCCCTCCATAATATACATCTAAATGTAAATTCAGAAACGTAGAAACTGCAAGGGTCTGTGAGACCAGTTGCGTGTACTGCCGTCCTGTTTCCATCTCTACCGAGTATTACTGACTACAGCGTTCATATACACTGTACACGCCTGTTATGCAACTTAACATTAAATGACTATTCATACGCAATTACATCTGATAGCTTCGTAACTCCTAAATTTTCGCACGCATATCTTAAACTCAGCAACGTCTTTCAGGAGGAGTGGTAAATATTTTAGGAGGTGGTAGTATAAACTAATTCCAACAACACATCCCATATAACATGTGTGTACTAGCGTAGTATTTGTAAATATTAAGACTACATATGTTAGAATACTTAGAGGAAGTGTCAAGCAAAGGCGAATGAATAAGGGATAAGTTGATTTTCATAAAACCCACCTCCGACTTCAAAGCGCTTCCCGATTCTCTTGACACGACCATGTGTTGTTTTTCTGAGGTCGAAATGGCGTATTTTGATGAGGTCAGCACTTTTGCAGCCCGAACTATTCGTCTCTTTTGTTTTTTTTATTATTATTCATACGCAAAATTCGCCTTTCTCGAAGTGGTAAGGTCCAGAAACCTCGATGGTGGTTAAGAAACGTGACTTGCTCCTGACCCGTGTGTTGGATACTGCATCAGTCTCACACAGTTTAGCAAAAACACGAGTAAACACTCTAGATGGTTCCGGTAGGTATGAAATGCTTCCAGTCGCTGTTAGAATTTGATGCGATTTGTTGTAGTTTTTGAGCCACTGCAGGTTCATCAGCAGTTGGAGGTGTTACAGGAACATTATCCTTTGGACCACGTGCACCATGTGCAACTATATGATGTCGTCGTGATGATCTCATTGCATCTTGGTTTCCATAACGAATTCATACCGATAACGTACATTTTAGTCAGATTACGCACCCGTACAAACTCGCGCGCTTGCTCGCTGTTTCAAATGCACTTGTTTTACAGTAAAGAAACTGTCTGCTGTCAGCGTGATGCCCCCATGTGATTCCTGCCAATGATTCGGCGTTTCTCAAAGTCTAACGCAGTGGTTAGCGCACAGGACTCGTATTCGGGAGGACGACGATTCAAACCCGCATCCCATCATCCAGATTTTTGTTTTCTATTGTTTCCCTAAATCGCTCCAAGCAAATGCACGGCCGATTTCCTTCCTATCCTTTACACAGTCCGGGCTTCCGCTCCGTCTTCATTGTCGACAGGACATTAAACCCAATCTTCCTCCCTTTTTTTCAAATTTCGAAAGATGGTGACTGCACCACCTCTGGGTGTGCTATGTTTAGATCTTGACCAGGAAAGTTCGTACAGCGTTGGACACACCCAACTGTCGTCGTATACTCACACGCTTTCATCTGTATTTAAAATGAGCTCGTGTAAGGGTCCGGGCTCGATCGGAGACGCTGCTCAGAATCTGAATAAAAATTGTCAACTAGGGAGGAGGAGCAGACCAAGTTTCAGTTCAAACTCCTTAGTGTGGGAAACTGCCACTAAAATGGGGAAGAATCATCAATCATCAACGGCATGAGAGTGTTGAAAGCAACGGAAACCACGCATTAAAGACACATAATGTGTATCTCGTAATTTAAAAAGTGTCATGATGATGTCCCTATTGACATAGATTGCGGTGTAGTCTCTCATTTGGACCTACCGGATGGAAGTCCGAAGGGGGAGGTAATTATGAGAAAAAGATTGAATACCTATAGAAAAGATAACAGCGTGTGAGTCGGAGCATGAATTGTTAGAAATCTGAACGTGATAGGGATGCCAAAAAATTGAAAACGATCGGTCCCGATATAGTGAGAGCTAATGAAATGGAATTGAAAGAAGGTAAGGAAATCTGATCAGATGAATATAGCGTAATTCCAACAGCAGCAGAAAAAGGTATAAGGGAAGTAGCAGCGCGGTAGCTTAGCGCAGTCTATCGGGCCACTGGACACACCATCTGTAATAAGAAAACTGAGTGAAGATTTCATCGACAGGATAAAAGAGGTGTCATGCGACATCCACACAGAACTGATAACGAAGAATGACGAAGAAACAGATAGACAACGGAGAGGGAAAAGAACCGATTAGTGTCGCTGCCTCAGGTGTGGAAGGATCCGCTTTCGATTCCCGGTACCTCCTCGAATTTTTCTGAGGCAGGAAGGTCTGTAAACACAGTCCACTCAGCTTCGCGAGAACAAATGAGTCATTGACTGAATAAAGAAGCAGTGGCGTGATCACGATTCATCTACTGGCGATAACGGCTGGAGGGATTTCCGACACGCTGATCACTTTTCCCTCGAACATAGATCGCTCCTCGCACTGATTTGCAAATAGCAGTCGCTCAGTCGTGATAGGCCTAACGGGCGAGTGGTGTTTGCGTTTGTGTAAGTAAATTTCAGGTAGTAATAGCGAATACAGTTCAAAATTAGGAGAGAAGGAGGCACACTTTGAAAAGGCATGGGGAGACAGGACGATTCCAGCTCGATTATATCTTGGCCAGAAGTCTCAAATCCTATATCATATTGTAGGGAAAACCCCAAAGCAGATATAAACTAGGATCACAATTTAGTAATAATGAATAGTAAGCTGAAGCTTAATAGACTTATACTCAAGAATCACTGTACAAGAAGTGAGACACTGAAGTAATATGGGATGATAGTCGTGTTTACAAGTCGATAAGGCTATAAGTTCTGTGATGATAAACACCACAATAGGCATTTTAGTTGACGAGGAATGAACTTCCGTATCTCCAAAAAGGCTAATCAAAAACCATTTATAATGGATCAAATCAGACTAATCAAAGAAGTTGGACTCGCAAACACAGGTACAAGGAAGGTAACTGAGAAGAAAATTTGAGTGACGGAAGGAACTCCGATTCACCATCGGAAGAAGGAAGTGCAGAAGATCAGATAAAGACCGGAATACAGTTATGCAAATCACTTAGCAGCGAAATAAATAGGAACTAATGGGAAGCCAAAGAAAAGTGACTGCAGAACGAATGATTAGAAATCGAAAAATAATTGTCATGTGAAGCACTGATTCAGCGTATACAAGAGCTGAAAGAACCTTCGCAAAACTAAAAGCAAAGGTGTTCAAACAAATTCTTTGATTGCAGCCGCGCCGTCTAATATACCCCACGATATTGCACCTGGGCCAGTCACCTACAGGTGAGATGACCGGTATTTGCCCAGTTGAAATACTGTGGGGTGTATTAAAAGACGATCGGCTGCAAGCCTGAAATTTGTTTCAACATCCACTTCGCCTGAAAAATTTTAAAATTCACAAAAGCAAATATGTCAGCATTAGGAGTGCAACGTAAATTGCACTACAGAACGCAGAAGAGAGAGCTGATAACGGAAAGAGTCGAGATCGAAGATATAGGGGATACAGTAATAGTGTTTAACGCAGCTCTGGATGATTTGGGATCAAAGAAGGCAGACAAGATAGATAATATTTCTTGGGAACTTCTAAAATGAAGGAAGGGTCAAACAAAAGAATATTCACGATGGGGTGTAGAATCTATGGGACTGAAGATATACGATCAGATGTCCGCAAAAATAATATCCATAAAATCCTGAAAATAGCAAGAACATATAAATGAAAGAACAATCTCACAATTAGCTTAACAGATTACGCGCGCAAGTAGCTAACAACAATAATATACGGAAGAATGGAAAAGAAACTTGAGGATTTGTTAGTGACTATCAGTTTGGAGTTAGGAAAGGTGAGGGTACTAGAGAGGCAGTCCTGACGTCGAACTTAACGACGTAAGAACAATCAAGACACGGTCATAGGATTTGACGATCTAGAAAAAGCGTCTGACAGTGTAAAATGCTGCAAGATGTTGGGAATTCTGAGAGAAATAGGAATGTCCTTTAGGGAAATGTAGGTATCATACGATATGTAAGATAACCGGGGGGGGGGGGGGAGGGGGGGATAAGAATGGAAGTCCACGTACGAATACTCGGGCCCAAAAGTGCATTCGCTAGGAACGTGCAGTCCCTCAACTCCGCTGTTGAACACACATCGAAGAAGGAATGACGGAAATAGAAGAAAGTTTCAAGAGTTGGATTAAAATTCAGCATGAAAGAATATCAACGATAAGATTCGCTAATCGCATGGCAATTCTCAGTTGCAGTGAGGCAGAATTACAAGACCTGTTGAATGGAACGAATAGCCTAATGAGTACACTCTACAGCTTGAGAGTAAACCGAAGTAAGACAAGAGACATGAGGAGCAGGAAAAATGGCGTTAGGAATAAGTTCAACGTTAAAACTGGTGCACACGATATAGACGAAGGTAAGCAGTTACACTACCCTGGATGCAAAATAGCACTTAATGGAGAAAACAAAGATGATATATGAAGCAGAATAGCAGAAGTGAAGAGGGCATTTCTGACCAAAGCTAGCCTTCTAGAACGAAAAGCTGGCCTTAATCTGAGGAAGAAATTTTTTTGCATGTGCGTTTGAAGCACGATATTATTCGGTAGTGTATCAAGAACTCTGGGAGAACAGGAAACGAAGAGAGTCGACGCGTATGAGATGCTGTGCTATAGAAGAATGCTGAAAATTAGACAGTCTGATAAAGGTAGGTGAGTTTATCCGCAGAATCGACTAGGAAAGGGCATTAGAAATAACAGATAAGAAGATGGAACAGGATTATAGGGCGTTTGTTTAAGTATCAAGGACTGTCTTCCATTGGACTAGAGAGAACTGTAGGGTGTAAAAACTGTAGGGGAGGCAGAGGTAGGAATAAATCCAGCAAATAAGTACGTGTTGCGCAAGTGCTACTCAGATCAAATGGTTCAAATGGCTCTAAGCACAATGGGACTTAACATCTGAGTTCATCAGTCCCCTAGAATTTAGAACTTTTTTTTTTTTTTGTTATCAGTCTACTGACTGGTTTGATGCGGTCCGCCACGAATTCCTCTCCTGTGCTAACCTCTTCATCTCAGAGTAGCACTTGCAACCTACGTCCTCAATTATTTGCTTAACGTATTCCAATCTCTGTCTTCCTCTACAGTTTTTGCCCTCTACGGCTCCCTCTAGTACCATGGAAGTCATTCCCTCATGTCTTAGCAGATGTCCTATCATCCTGTCCCTTCTCCTTATCAGTGTTTTCCACATATTCTTTTTCTCTCCGATTCTGCGTAGAACCTCCTCATTCCTTACCTTATCAGTCCACCTAATTTTCAACATTCGTCTATAGCACCACATCTCAAATGCTTCGATTCTCTTCTGTTCCGGTTTTCCCACAGTCCATGTTTCACTACCATACAATGCTGTACTCCAGACGTACATCCTCAGAAATTTCTTCCTCAAATTAAGGCCGGTATTTGATATTAGTAGACTTCTCTTGGCCAGAATGCCTTTTTTGCCATAGCGAGTCTGCTTTTGATGTCCTCCTTGCTCCGTGACCATCAATTCTGATGTTAAGTTTCTCGCTGTTCTCATTTCTACTACTTGTCATTTCCTTCGTCTTTCTCCGATTTACTCTCAAACCATACTGTGTACTCATTAGACTGTTCATTCCGTTCAGCAGATCATTTAATTCTTCTTTAGAACTACTTAAACCTAACTAACCTAAGGGGATCACACACATCCATGCCCGAGGCAGGATTCGAACCTGCGGCCGTAGCGGTCGCGTGGCTCCGGACTGAAGCGCCTAGAACCGCTCGACCACCGCGGCCGGCTGCTGCTCTGAGACAAAGAGGTTGTAACTGTACGGGAATTCCTGGGAGGTTGGATCAAACTTATCAGAAAGCAGATGACTCAAAAAGAAGAAAGGACGAAATCTTATTAAAGATATCCCACGGGCATCATACTATCAGCCTAAGCGGGTGTGGTGTAATTCTGTCCATCGCTGTCAGCGTAATATTGTCGAACTGTGCGCTTGAAAATGTTCACACACATTACAAAATGCTCGCTTGAAAGCGAAGTGTTAGTCGAAATTTATGGACAGCGCATTGATGACCGTATTACAGCCAGATGCAGAGAATAACCTACTTTAGATAATGAACAGGGTGGTTATAATTAAAGGCAACGGCCTTGCCGCAGTGGATACACCGGTTCCCGTGAGATCACCGAAGTTAAGCGCTGTCGGGCGTGGTCGGCACTTGGATCGGTGACCATCCAGGCCGCCATGTGCTGTTGCCATTTTTCGGGGTGCACTCAGCCTCGTGATGCCAATTGAGGAGCTACTCAATTGAGAATACCATCATAACGACCGGGAGAGCGGTGTGCTGACCCCACGCCCCTCCTATCCGCATCCTTCCCTAAGGATGACACGGCGGTCGGATGGTCCCCGTGGGCCACTTGTGGTCTGCAGACGGAGTGGTGGTTATAATTAAAACTTACGCTACTTGAAAGGCGCCCCATGAAGAAAAAGTGATCGTAGGACAACGAAAATTTGTGGAAACATTGCCCGCATCTCGCGGTCGTGCGGTAGCGTTCTCGCTTCCCACGCCCAGGTTCCCGGGTTCGATTCCCGGCGGGGTCAGGGATTTTCTCTGCCTCGTGATGGCTGGGTGTTGTGTGCTGTCCTTAGGTTAGTTAGGTTTAAGTAGTTCTAAGTTCTAGGGGACTGATGACCATAGATGTTAAGTCCCATAGTGCTCAGAGCCATTTGAACCATTTGTGGAAACATTTGTAAGGAGACATGGAAGAGAAATAACGAATAAACCATTGAAGAAACAGATTTTAATTGCGACATGAGAGTGTGGCTTACCATTAATACGTTCCACGTCCGAACGTTGCTGAATGTGCCGACTATTTGCATTCACTGCATCCTGCAGCGACACTCGAGACTCTGCTACTGCTGCCAGATGACGCTCAGATGAGGTGTTCAGTTGTAGCGACACAGCTCGTGCTCTGCTTGAAGGTAGGACATTGGGTCCCGCATTCTCAGCCAAAGCAACAGTAACGTCTTCAAAAATTTGTGCTATTGGCCGTCAGCCTCTCCCAAAAGAAATTCCCAGATTAAGTGGTGTTAATTCAAACTCCCGAATTATGTTCTTCAGGGCCAGCGCTAAAGAGGACGTCCCTCCATATTCCTTTAAACCGTCGGTACTCGCGGAGAGCAGCGGCACTCCTGCTGTTGTTTTGATAAAATAGCTCTACTAGTAAAGCCCTGCTCACATTGTGCAACGAGTGTTGAGTGTCCGCAACTGTAATGCACGGTGACGCTTCTGTTGCAACCGTGCGTCGCTGCACGAGTATCGGCGCCTAACGGTAAGTCATCACACGAACACTGCTGACAAAGCAAAGTCTGAATACCATTCCTGTAAAGTTGCATACCCATGTGGTAAACAGTTACGCTGCCTCAAGGAGCGAAAGTTGAATTATAATCACCCTGTAGGTGTTAGCGGTATCACCACTACGAGTCCAGTACATCGCGTAATGACAAAACGGCCGTTCGCTCTACCCTGTTCGATTCACTCAGACTGTTGTACTATCGCATATGTCGAGACCTGCTATGACTTTCTATAACATCTGAAAGATTTGCACTATTTGAGCTAAGCGCAACAGTAATTCACTACTGGCCATTAAAATTGCTACACCAAAAAGAAATGCAGATGATAAACGGGTATTCATTGGACAAATATATTATACTAGAACCAACATGTGATTACATTTTCATGCAGTTTGGGTGCATAGATCCTCAGAAATCAGTACTCAGAAAACAACCACCTCTGGCCGTAATAAGGGCCTTGATACGCCTGGGCATTGAGTCAAACAGAGCTTGGATGGCGTGTACAGGTACAGCTGCCCATGCAGCTTCAACACGATACCACAGTTCATCAAGAGTAGTGACTGGGGTATTGTGACGAGCCAGTTGCTCGGCCACCATTGACCAGACATTTTCAATGGGTGTGAGGTCTGGAGAATGTGCTGGCCAGAGCAGCAGTCGAACATTATCTGTATCCAGAAAGGCCCGCACAGGACCTGCAACATGCGGTCGTGCATTATCCTGCTGAAATGTAGGGTTTCGCAGGGATCGAATGAAAGGTAGAGCCACGGGTCGTAACACATCTGAAATGTAACGTCCACTGTTCAAAGTGCCGTCAATGCGAACAAGAGGTGACCGAGACGTGTAACCAATGGCACCCCATATCGTCACGCCGGGTGATACGCCAGTATGGCGATGACGAATACACGCTTCCAGTGTGGGTTCACCGCGATGTCGCCAAACACGGATGCCACCATCATGATACTGTAAAGAGAAATTGGATTCATCCGAAAAAATGACGTTTTGCCATTCGTGCACCCAGGTTCGTCGTCGAGTACACCATCACAGGCGCTCCTGTCTGTGATGCAGCGTCAAGGGTAATCGCAGCCACGGTCTCCGAGCTGATAGTCCATGCTGCTGCAAACGTCGTCGAACTGTTCGTGCAGATGGTTGTTGTCTTGCAAAAGTCCCCATCTGTTGACTCAGTGATCGAGACGTGGCTGCACGATCCGTTACAGCCATGCGGATAAGATACCTGTCATCTGGACTGCTAGTGATACGAGGCCGTTAGGATCCACCACGGCGTTCCGTATTACCCTCATGAATCCACCGATTCCATATTCTGCTAACAGTCATTGGATCTCGACGAGCAGCAATGTCGCGATACGATAAT
This sequence comes from Schistocerca americana, assembly GCF_021461395.2. Classification (NCBI taxonomy): domain Eukaryota; kingdom Metazoa; phylum Arthropoda; class Insecta; order Orthoptera; family Acrididae; genus Schistocerca; species Schistocerca americana. The sequence goes on from NC_060120.1 coordinate 38,009,966, forward strand.
CCACAATCGCGATAGGCTACAGTCCGACCTTTATCAAAGTCGGAAACGTGATGGTACGCATTTCCTTACACGAGGCATCACAACAACGTTTCACCAGGGAACGCCGGTCAACTGCTGTTTAAAATGGCTCTGAGCACTATGGGACTTAACATCTATGGTCATCAGTCCCCTAGAACTTAGAACTACTTAAACCTAACTAACCTAAGGACATCACACAACACCCAGTCATCACAAGGCAGAGAAAATCGCTGCCCCGCCGGGAATCGAACCCGGGAACCCGGGCGCGGGAAGCGAGAACGCTACCGCACGACCACGAGCTACGGACGACTGCTGTCTGTGTATGAGAAATCGGTTGGAAACTTTCCTGATGTCAGTACGTTGTAGGTGTCGCCACCGGCGCCAACCTTGTGTGAATGCTGTGAAAAGCTAATCATTTGCATTTCACAGCATCTTCTTCCTGTCGGTTGAATTTCGCGTCTGTAGCACGTCATCTTCGCGGTGTAGCAATTTTAATGGCCAGTAGTGTACTCGTGACTAGTTACAGTTATCCATTGTGCAGATCATCTCTCAATAGCCCTCATTAGTCGTTAGTGCTGAACTTTGCCACGCTTCCTAGTTTTAATTCGGTGAATTTTTCTAGCTGTCGCTCCTTTGAATGTCATCGATACGCTGTTTAGAGGGCTGGCGGCGCGGCGGCCTCTTTCTTCGATTGGTATGCAGCCACCTGCCGTCTCGCGGCCACGCGGGCGGTTGGCTCTGGCTGTGGCTACGGGGATCTCGCGGGTGAGATCATCGTCCCTCTCATGGCGAGGCCCGGCTGGCCTTGGGACGCCGCCGGCGAGGTCGGCCCGCGTCCGGCCAGTCTGGTCGCGTTCGGCGACGGCCTCACGGCACGAGGGCTGCCACCCGCCTCAGTCTGCCCTCTCTCACTGCCGTATGTCTTTCTTTGGCTTAGTGTCCTCCCATTCGAGAACGACGAAAAGAACATACGGCTTCTCTAATTCAACCGGCAGCGTAAGTGAGACTGCCTATCTTGAGTATAATATTCAACAGCGGGACTATCTTGAGTGCAACAACTCATGAACGAGAAATCATATGGCCAACGTAGCTTTAAAAATTCTGTGACAAAGGAAGCTCGTGCAGTACATCTTATTGCACTGTATAAATAAGTCGACTTGCACCCTCCTGATATCACTGCTGTTAAAATCTTGTCTAAACATCTAGCTAAGCAATCAAACTTCTTTATAGCTAATAGGCAGGTCACAACACTCTCTCCTAACTTGTCAAAGGCCAGTAAAATAACTTATCGTACAACACGGAGACTAGAAACCTACTCTGCAGGAATCAGCATGGGTTTCGAAAAAGACGATCGTGTGAAACCCAGCTCGTCCACGAGACTCAGAGGGCCATAGACACGGGTTCCCAGGTAGATGCCGTGTTTCTTGACTTCCGCAACGCGTTCCATACAGTTCCCCACAGTCGTTTAATCAACAAGGTAAGAGCATATGGGCTATCAGAGCAATTGTGTGATTGGATTGAAGAGTTCCTAGGTAACAGAACGCAGCATGTCATTCTCAATGGAGAGGAGTCTTTCGAAGTAAGAGTGATTTCAGGTGTGCCCCAGGGGAGTGTCGTAGGACCGTTGCTATTCACAATATACATAAATAACCTTGTGGATGACATTGGAAGTTCAATGAGGCTTTTTGCGGATGATGCTGTGGCATATCGAGAGGTTGTAACAATGGAAAATTGTACTGAAATGCAGGAGGATCTGCAGCGAATTGACTGGAAGCAGTTAATTCCATAAATTATCTGGGAGTACGCTTTAGGAGTGATTTAAAATGGAATGATCTTATAAAGTTGATCGTCCGTAAAGCAGATGGCAGACTGAGATTCATTGGAAGAATCCTAAGGAAATGCAATCCGAAAACAAAGGAAGTAGGTTACAGTACGCTTGTTCGCCCACTGCTTGAATACTGCTCAGCAGTGTGGGATCCATACCAGATAGGGTTGATAGAAGAGAGAGAGAGGATCCAACGGAGAGCAGCGCGCTTCGTTACAGTATCATTTAGTAATCGCGAAAGCGTTACGGAGATGATAGATAAACTCCAGTGGAAGACTCTGCAGGAGAGACGCTCAGTAGCCCGGTACGCTCTTTTGTTGAAGTTTCGAGAACATACCTTCACCGAGAAGTGAAGCAGTATATTGCTCCCTCCTACGTATATCTCGCGAAGAGACCATGAGGATAAAATCAGAGAGATTAGAGCCCACACAGAGGCATACCGACAATCCTTCTTTCCACGAACAATACGAGACTGGAATAGAAGGGGGAACGGATACAGGTACTCAAGGTACCCTCCACCACACACCGTCAGGTGGCTTGCGGAGTATGGATGTAGTTGTAGATGTAGAAACGCTATGAACCATAAGGGAACAAAGAGACTGAAAGACAAACAACGAAGTGCTCGGATTAAGGACGCTGCAAGAGAGGAATGAAGTCTATCGCCCTACCGTTCAATCTACGTATCGAAGAAGGAATGACGGAAGGAAAGGAAGGTTCAAGTGGGATTAAAATTCAGGGTGAAAGGATATCGTCATAAGTTTTGCTTGTGTCATCATTATCCTTGCGCCTGTGCGGTTACGTTCGTCCATTACCCGCAACTACCTTGGAACTCATTGCTGCAGATCACCGGTAGGGAAGCCGAGCAGAAACCTACCGTACTGCATGCAGCTCGCACCAGGCTCCATACAACGTAACTATTCTAAGAATCTGGAAAAGGCCTTAATTTTGAATGAAAGGCGGAAATACTGGCAGAGCTTCGGTATATTCTGAATCTTACGGTATACATGTTCACTGCCAAGCATGTTCTAATCTTAACACAGTCATGCACAAACCCTTTGTGGTAACGTATTTCCCGAAACCTGAACAGCTACTAAGCACGGGTTGTTCTTAAATGAAAATGCTCGCTATACTTTATTGATGTCTAATGCACTGAAATTTTTCGTCATCCATCTGCTCAATATGCCACGCGGAATTACCGTCTTTTCTCAAACACAAAAATACTTAAAAAATCCGTACTTTCTAAAAAAAAAAAAACGCACCGGAATAAATATGCCTTCACTTAAAGCACCTTTGAGGCATGTAGCACAACTAAAACCCGCAAATTAAAGCTTCCTGCGGAGCTCATGCTACGCACGACCGTTCCATTAAAAGGCTGGGATCTGACTACTTAGACTGCTGTAAGCATTCTCTATCTCCAGCGGAAAAGACGCGCGAAGAATACTCCGTTCTGACTGGTCAGTTTTCTTTAAGGCGAGTAGAAAAACATTATTCTTCCGCGTTAGTCACCGCTTTTCATGACTAACCAATCAACTAATAACACACTTCCGAACTGTACTTTTTCCCGAAATAAATTTTTAAATTTCTAATATTTTGTTTATACCTTATGTTATTAACTATTTTCCTTTTCACTCGAATTAGCTTTCCTTTTACCATAAACTTACTTAACATGTTATGATACAAAATTCCCTGTCATCTTCATCCACACTGCCTTAAAACTTTCTCACACTAGTTCATACAGCGTTCATCAGTAGAACAATGATCTACATATTTACTTTAGACCACATTCAAGCATCATACACACTACTAAAACCATATACTATACTTCTTTCTGTTTAGTCATGTCCATCACTGTCCTCTACCAGATGGAAACTAGAGCTACGTACTTGAGTGAACCCTGGCCCGGTTCCGTACCGTTCATAGCGATTGGTGCAGTAGGTTAGCCTCACTAGTGACGTCATTTTCCGTTCTTTATCCGAAGTTCCTATTCAGTTGAGCTTCTGAGACCTGTTACCGATCGGTCTTACTATCGATTTTTCGACAACTGTAACGAGAGGTTATCGATTTCGGTATGGCCCTCTCGTTCGATTTAGTGTAGGTTATTTACATCTAGCATTTGTTATTTCAAGCATAGTGAGCGGTGTTAACTTCGTATTTAGTGACTGTGTTACTGAAGAATCACCAGGACGCATCCGGGTAGAAAGTGAGTTATTAATAGACTATATTTCTTTGTTAGAAATATGGTTTATATTGTTTTTACTGTGAATGATTATAACATAAAAAACAGTTTCGGTCAATATTCTCACAAAATACCTGTTATTTTTACGTAATTAAGAGTTTAAAAAATGATTAAATTTCAGAAGGTCGGCTCTTCTTTGTATATCACATGAGTGCTAGTTGAAATTACTAATGACTTTACAAACTTTTTGCCACAAATGGTTTACTTTTTAACCATCGAAACTCGTTTAAAACTTTTAAGTAACAATGCATAGGCATTTTGTGAAGCCTGATAGAGGAAACCTTGCAAAATCTCACGCATTTACTGTTTACACCCCCAACATTCGACAACGAAGTCAGCCTGTGTCTCTGTCTCGATTTGAATTATGTGGAATAAAGCGATGCAAACAATCGAGTTGTAGTGGGATAGGTAGTAGGTTCGCACACTAGTGTAAATCAACGTATTTTTTCTCCTCTTCGTGTTCGTAACACATTCCGAGACTTAATTAATCGTCAAAGTTAAGCGTTTTTCTGATATGTTCGATGTTATTAACACTTAAGAGTGCTTTCTCAGTAACGAGTATCGTCGATTTCGTGACTTCCACACGTTTAAGAAATGAAAGATGAAATTGCTGTGCGTAAAACAACTGACAGTGGCATTTATACTTTTTCTTGTCACAAATAATTCACCATTTTGTTCTGAATACGTAACGATTTCCGAGTGTGTGGTCAGACAGGAATCTAAGAGCACGACTTAAATTACTGCGAATGAAACTAGCAGCAATTGTCATTATACTTTAACTTGTCACAAGTACACTCCTGGAAATTGAAATAAGAACACCGTGAATTCATTGTCCCAGGAAGGGGAAACTTTATTGACACATTCCTGGGGTCAGATACATCACATGATCACACTGACAGAACCACAGGCACATAGACACAGGCAACAGAGCATGCACAATGTCGGCACTAGTACAGTGTATATCCACCTTTCGCAGCAATGCAGGCTGCTATTCTCCCATGGAGACGATCGTAGGGATGCTGGATGTAGTCCTGTGGAACGGCTTGCCATGCCATTTCCACCTGGCGCCTCAGTTGGACCAGCGTTCGTGCTGGACGTGCAGACCGCGTGAGACGACGCTTCATCCAGTCCCAAACATGCTCAATGGGGGACAGATCCGGAGATCTTGCTGGCCAGGGTAGTTGACTTACACCTTCTAGAGCACGTTGGGTGGCACGGGATACATGCGGACGTGCATTGTCCTGTTGGAACAGCAAGTTCCCTTGCCGGTCTAGGAATGGTAGAACGATGGGTTCGATGACGGTATGGATGTACCGTGCACTATTCAGTGTCCCCTCGACGATCACCAGTGGTGTACGGCCAGTGTAGGAGATCGCTCCCCACACCATGATGCCGGGTGTTGGCCCTGTGTGCCTCGGTCGTATGCAGTCCTGATTGTGGCGCTCACCTGCACGGCGCCAAACACGCATACGACCATCATTGGCACCAAGGCAGAAGCGACTCTCATCGCTGAAGACGACACGTCTCCATTCGTCCCTCCATTCACGCCTGTCGCGACACCACTGGAGGCGGGCTGCACGATGTTGGGGCGTGAGCGGAAGACGGCCTAACGGTGTGCGGGACCGTAGCCCAGCTTCATGGAGACGGTTGCGAATGGTCCTCGCCGATACCCCAGGAGCAACAGTGTCCCTAATTTGCTGGGAAGTGGCGGTGCGGTCCCCTACGGCACTGCGTAGGATCCTACGGTCTTGGCGTGCATCCGTGCGTCGCTGCGGTCCGGTCCCAGGTCGACGGGCACGTGCACCTTCCGCCGACCACTGACGACAACATCGATGTACTGTGGAGACTTCACGCCCCACCTGTTGAGCAATTCGGCGGTACGTCCACCCGGCCTCCCGCATGCCCACTATACACCCTCGCTCAAAGTCCGTCAACTGCACATACGGTTCACGTCCACGCTGTCGCGGCATGCTACCAGTGTTAAAGACTGCGATGGAGCTCCGTATGCCACCTCAAACTGGCTGACACTGACGGCGGCGGTGCACAAATGCTGCGCAGCTAGCGCCATTCGACGGCCAACACCGCGGTTCCTGGTGTGTCCGCTGTGCCGTGCGTGTGATCATTGCTTGTACAGCCCTCTCGCAGTGTCCGGAGCAAGTATGGTGGGTCTGACACACCGGTGTCAATGTGTTCTTTTTTCCATTTCCAGGAGTGTATTTATCTATGAGTGAATCCTTCACAACAGTAGACAGAGACGAAAGATTCCCACCACAATATTTTTGAGTATACCACAATTTATGAAACATTTTGATTCATCAGATGCATGTTATAAACTACAACGAACTTCTATAGCTCAACTCGCCACACGTTCTCGAAAATACTTTTTTTTTTAATTTTGTTTTTATGAACCAAATCGTTGAAGTATCATGTAGTGAAGTAGGCTACTTTATCATTTGGATCTCTTGGAGCGAGGTACAACCACATTCTATGCATGTTCTTATTCTTTGACACTCTCTTAAACAGTTTCTCAGATTTGTGGAGATGTGTTCCGTCTACGTAAGTAACTGAAGGCAGTTTCTTTATTGCCATACGCGTCTTGCTTCTTCTATTTGAGAAGATGCTTTCTTGCCATACACGTTTCGCTTCTTTTATTTCTGAAGCATCTCCACAAATAAAAGAAGCGAAACGCGTATGGCGATAAACAAACTGCCTTCAAATTAGTTACATAGACGGAAAGTACCTACCTTAATCAGCAAGATCGTCGGATGTCTCCCCAACTGAGGAAGTCTGGAGCATTATGGGCAGAAGCCTCCAACCACCTAGGAATTTTGGACGGTGCAACGCGCCAACTGGACAGAATTTGGCACGGTACCCCTCAGGAAGACGTCCAACAACTGTTTCATTCAATGCCAAGCCGCATAACTGCTTGCGTAAGGGAAAGAGGTGGACCAACACGTTATTAAATTGCTCAATTCGTGAAGCTCTTTTTGTTAAATAAATTATCCAGTTTTTCTGAAATTGAAATCATTTGTTTGTTCGTACATGTACGTCACATCTACCGTTTCCCGTCCTATTAGTATAATTCTTTCGTGGCGTATTTTTTCCCCCTATGGGGTGTATATGGACTTTAAGGCGTACACAGGACCAGATATAGACTGAGGTCATAATTTAGTAATTTTGCAGAATGGACTGAAGTTTAAGAGAATCTTACGTAAGAATCAGGGCGGAAGGAAATGAGAGACTGCAGTACTAAGGATTGATAAGATCCGTTTAGAGTTCGTTAATGATGAGGATAATGCGGTACGGAAAATAACATGAAGCAACATTCAGAATACTCAAAATAATCTTTGATGAAATTAAAAGCACAGGTGGTGACATTAAGAGTGCAGTAGCCTACTTGACTAACTGCCTATTGGCTTCTACCTCGGGTTCTTCGGCCGACGTTCATCTAATGATTTTACTGACGTTTCGCCAGCACGAATGGCTGACATTGTCAAAGCATCACCCTCCATTCACCACCGGCAATGGAGGGTGAAGATTTGACAATGCCGGCCACTCGTGCTGGCGAAACGTCAGTAAAATCATTAGATGATCGTCGGCCGAAGAACCCGAGGTAGAAGCCAATAGGCAGTTTGTCAACAAGTGGCCACGAAAGCCTTAACAATTTTTTATTAGCGCAGTACTTGTCTGATGATAGAGAAGAAGAAAGTGGAAACGATAGGGAAGACATAACGGATCCAGTATTAGAGCCCGAATTTAAAATAGCACTGGGACACTTATAAGAAAATTTTGTAAATTTGTGGGAAGGTCTTATGCGATCAAACTGCTGAGGTCATCGGTACCTAAGCCTATACACTACTTAATCTAACTTAAACTAACTTACGCTATCGACAACACACACACCCGTGCCCAAGGGAGGACTCAAACCTCCGATGGGGCGAGACGCACAGACTTGTAAGATAAAAATTAAGCAGAAGGGATAGATAATAATCCGGCGGAATTTATAAAATCGTTGGGAGAAATAAAAACCAAACGACTATTCCGGCAGGTGTGTAGAATCTGTGATACTAGCGACGTATGATCAGATTTAGGGAAAAATATCATCCATATTATTCTGAAGATAGCAGCGTCAGATAGGTGCGAATACTATCGCACAATCAGCTTAACATCTCGTGACAAGAATAGTATAAAGAAGAATGGAAAAGAACGTTGAAGATCCGTTAGATTACGATAAGTTTGGCTTCACGAAAGGTAAAGGTACCAGGTAGGCAATTCTGACATTGCGCTTGATAATGGAAGCAAGAGTCTCATTGGATTCGTCGATACAGAAGAAACGTTCGACAACATGAATTATAGTGCAAGATGTTTGAAATTCTGAGAACAATAGGATTAAACTCTAGGCAAAGATGGATGATATACATTATCTACAAGAACCAAGAAGGGACGATAAGACTGGAAGACTAAGAACGAAATGATCGGATTGAAAAAGGGCGTTAACACAGGGTGCTGTCTTTCAGCACTACTGTTCTACCTATAGATAAAAGAAGCAATACAGAAAATTAGAAAGGGTTCAAGATTGGAAATAAAATTAAGGGTGAGAGAACATCAATGAAAGTGAAGAAGAATTACAGGATCTGTTAAGAGAGACGAACAGTCTTATGAGTACAGAACATGGACAGAGTAAGCCGGTAAAGGACAAAATTAATGAGAAGTAACAGAAATGAGAGAAGCGAGAAACTTAAAATCGAAATTGGTGGTCACAAAATGCTCAACGAATTTGGCTACCTTGACAGCAAAATAACCGATGATGGACGAAGCAAGGATGGCATAAGAAGCAGTCTAGCATAGACTTGCTCAAGAGAATCCACGCGCACCAAATGCGGGCCTTAATTTGAGGACGGAATTTCTCAGACCATACGTTCGGAGCACAGCATTATGTGGTAGTGAATCATGGGCAAAGGGAACACCCGAGCATTAGAGAATACAAGCTTTTGAGACGTGGTGCTACGGAACAATGTTGAATATCAAGTGAAATGAAACGATAAGGAGTGAGGACATTCGCCGCAGAATTGGTGTGGAAGAAAGATGTGGTAAACACAAACAAGAAAAGGTTCAGGATGACAGGACAAGAATTAAGGCGTCTGGAAACAGCTTCCATGGTACTAGAGCGAACTATAGAGGGAAAAGCTGTGGGAGGAGCCACAACTTGTAATACATCCAGCAAATAATGGAGGACATAGGATGGAAGTGCTACTCTGAAATGAAGAAGTTGGCGCAGGATTGAAATTCACGGTGGGCCGCATCAAACTAGTCACGAAACCCTGATGACGGGGGAGCCATGAGTGTTGACGGTGCTGGTCGACCCCGGTAGAAGTTTGGCCGTAAGCTGAGAAAGGGCGTATTTGTGTGCGGTCGCCCGCATTCACAGCAGTTATTGTGGGCTGGTTGAGCTCAGCAGACTTGAGGCTCTGCAACCTGTGGCTCATGGATTTTGGTTGTAGAGTGTCGGTGTTCCTTGCACATCAAGCAGTTGGAGTTGTGCTATTTCCACGATGCGTATACAGGGTGTTACAAAAAGGTACGGCCAAACTTTCAGGAAACATTCCTTACACACAAATAAAGAGAAGATGTCATGTAGACATGTGTCCGGAAACGCTTAATTTCCATGTTAGAGCTCATTTTAGTTTCGTCAGCATGTAGTGTACTTCCTTGATTCACCGCCAGTTGGCCCAATTGAAGGAAGGTAATGTTGACTTCTGTGCTTGTGTTGACATGCGACTCATTGCTCTACAGTACTAGCATCAAGCACATCAGTGCGTAGCATCAACAGGTTAGTGTTCATCACGAACGTGGTTTTGCAGTCAGTGCAATGTTTACAAATGCGGAGTTGGCAGATGCCCATTTGATGTATGGATTAGCACGGGGCAATAGCCGTGGCGCGGAACGCTTGTATCGAGACAGACTTACAGAACGAAGATGTCCCGACAGGAAGAGGTTCGAAGCAATTGATCGACGTCTTAGGGAGCACGGAACATTCCAGCCTATGACTCGCGACTGGGGAAGACCTAGAACGACGAGGACACCTGCAATGGACGAGGCAATTCTTCGTGCAGTTGACGATAACCCCAATGTCAGCGTCAGAGAAGTTGCTGCTGTACAAGGTAACGCTGACCACATCACTGTATGGAGAGCGCTACGGGAGAACCAGTTGTTTCCGTACCATGTACAGCGTGTGCAGGCACTATCAGCAGCTGATTGGCCTCCATGGGTACACTTCTGGGAATGGTTCATCCAACAATGTGTCAATCCTCATTTCAGTGCAAATGTTCTTTTTAGGATGAGGCTTCATTCCAACGTGATCAAATTGTAAATTTTCACAATCAACATGTGTGGGCTGACGAGAATCCGCACGCAATTGTGCAATCACGTCATCAACACAGATTTTCTGTGAACGTTTGGGCAGGCATTGTTCGTGATGTCTTGATTGGGCCCCATGTTCTTCCACTTACGCTCAATGGAGCACGTTATCATGATTTCATACGGGATACTCTATCTGTGCTGCTAGAACATGTGCCTTTACAAGTACGACACAACATGTGGATCATGCACGATGGAGCTCCTTCCATGGCCTCCACGCTCTCCTGACCTCAACCCTCTTGACTTTCATTTATGGTGGCATTTGAAAGCTCTTGTCTACGCAACCCCGATACCAAATGTAGAGACTCTTCGTGCCCGTACTGTGGACGGCTGTGATACAATACGCCATTCTCCAGGGCTGCATCAGCGCATCAGGGATTCCATGCGACGGAGGGTGGATGCATGTATCCTCGCAAACGGAGGACATTTTGAACATTTCCTGTAACAAAGTGTTTGAAATCACGCTGGTACGTTCCGTTGCTGTGTGTTTCTATTCCATGATTAATTTGATTTGAAGAGAAGTAATAAAATGAGCTCTAACATGGAAAGTAAGCGTTTCCGGTCACATGTCCACATAATATATTTTTTTTCTTTGTGTGTGAGGAATGTTTCCTGAAAGTTTGGCCGTATCTTTTTGTAACACCCTGTATAGCTAACTGCGCCAAGCAGCATTATATATTTAACAGGGTCTTTAACCTGGTGCTGCTAAATCTGGTATTATCTGATAACCACCTGTGTTAATAACATATGATATGAGGTGGTTGTGCACAGTGTATTATGATTGCTGTATAGGATACTGATTTTGTACTGATTGTATGTTATCAATTAGGCAGTCAGAGTTAGATGGGATTTTCATGTATTATGGTTAATTATACTGTTACACTGGTCTTGTGCACCACATGTAGCTTATGTTATTCAGAGAATAAGCCATGCTTATTTCCCGTTACTGATTCTGAACTGTTTCAGGTTAGTTTCTGTGGTATTGTCTTGTCTTGTGCCTTGTTTGTCCGGATGTGGACAGAAGCTCATGTACCAAGGTGCATGCTTTGACAGTTAAGGCTACACCTCAGCTCCTTCAAAAGGGAACCTAAGCCATATCTGAACCTGTATGACGCTTTTTATTTACATTTTCAATAAAAGTATTAATATTGCACTGATAACCCTAACTCAATCGATTCCGCCCCTTAATCCTAAGGACCCAACTGCACGTACCTAAATACTGTATAATCTTTGCCTCTAATAAAAGTTAAAAAAAAATTGTATCATGCTACAGGCAGATAGAAAATGATAAGAATTGGTTTAGCGCCGATCACTAAATGCAACTCTGGCGAAAGGTAACATAAGTTTAAGGTAATGGCAAGAGATCACGAATAAGCTTTAGAATGGCTCTGAGCACCATGGGACTCAACTGCTGTGGTCATAAGGCCCCTAGAACTTAGAACTACTTAAACCTAACTAACCTAAGGACATCACACACATCCATGCCCGAGGCAGGATTCGAACCTGCGACCGTAGCGGTCGTGCGGTTCCAGACTGTAGCGCCTTTAACCGCTCGGCCACTCCGGCCGGCCTAAGCTTTAGAATCTTTGGATAGAGAAATATGTAACTGCATTTAAAGCATCATGATGCACACAACGTCTGTGCGTAAATCTCGTGGTTCAATGAACGAGAAATATTTGAACAAAAGAAAACCTCTATGTATTAGGAAGTTTTGAAAGAAGCTCACGCAACTGGAATGTGATTAATTGAAAAGTCCTACTATTGAAACGGATTAATGTAAACATGATTCTGTAACGTAGGTGGAATGTTACCCATCTCACAAAGCCACGGACGTATCGTCTCAACAGTAAAGTGTTCACTAAAATTCTGTAAATAACGTAACTACCACCTCCGCTAGCCATGCAGTACGAGCCAGAAAACAGGCACACATTTACAGCAAGACGTCTGTCAATGTACGACGCAATGTGGCTGAAATTTTACGTAAGTTATACTTAGCTACACCACGCTTCGTGTCTTCAAATCATACGTTCTCCACTAAACCATGCATCGCGCTCGTCCCTAAGAGGTTCGCCGAAAGCGGGACCTCGAAGAGTTTCCTCATGGTATTCTGTTAAAGCAGGCATGCGTTTAAAGATAGATCGATTGGTACATAATATAACTTTCCAGTGAGTCTGCGACTTAAGGACACTCGAGTCAAAATCAATACTGTTTAAGTTGTAAATGTGACAGACACCTTGCAACATATATTATGCAAGTATTCGTGGTTAACTCGACTCGTCTGGAGTTTTCACAATATCTGCCTGTGGAATTACATCGCAAGCGTAAATATTTGGCAAGAGTATTGCTTGGACAAATTTTTGTGTAATTTTATCCGGAATTCTTTTTGATTTTTTGAATGCTTGTAGGCAAGAGAGAGGTTTCTAGTATGCTGTGACAATATGTTGTTCCTACTTTATGGGTCATGCCGAGGTCTTTTGCTATCTTTTGGTAGCGTACCATCAAGGAGGATAGTAGGGCCTCATTCACGAAACTGTCCGATTATCACCTTCCGATGTGATATGAGGATCAGCAGTGACTTCAGTGGTCAGTAAGCAGTATATTAGGCCCACTTGGATGTGACCGATGCGACCACTGAATGCCAGAAATTCGGTCCAATAAGAAGTGATTTGTACACAGCTTAAAAGTGCTGTTTGGAAAAAAAAATGCGTTGGAACTACGGAGCACTTTGTGTACGAAATACCTGAATATTCATTTCAGTCTTGCCACATTTTTTTCTGCTATAGATTTGCGTGAATATCTGATACAACGAAGAAAAGTTTCTATTTGCGGAAAATCAGTCTAATATACAATAATCTGAACAACGTGAAACCATGGGACATAATCGATCTTGTCATTTTCGCTATCGAAACGTCTGCTCCACAATAAATATGGACCCAAATTTGCTTTCCGTAGATATCAGAGCGCGAGTCCTTGGCACTGTCGCTACCACTTCGATCTCTGCGGAAGTACCACCGCAGGAAAATTTATAGACTCACTCAGCGTAAGTGAATGCCGGTTGTCCGAGCACACCGAGAGCTCGGTGGTATACTGCAGTAGTTAAACTGGTCATTAGGCCCTCAATACGATACGGTAGGAGAGAGAACCCAAGCTAACAGCGCTGTATGTTGACCGGAGTTTAGTGCCAACATTTGTTCCCCTGAACTGATTTCTTCCACATTGTGAACACTCTGAAAGCCATGCTAACTGAACTAATATCATCTGAAAAGTCAAATATATAGTGCTGGCACTTAAAACTGCAACAACATGAAAAGAAAACATCATGCAACAAAAGTGTGGTGTGCGTATTGTAAGACTTTCAGTACACACACCATCAGATTATTTGACTTGTCACTCTAACGAGGTAGGCGAGTGTCAGCAATATGTCTCGTGGTCTTATCGTGGCGTGTTTATCTTCTGCCGTTAGGTCAGACGATAGAAATGCCACTTGCACGCTTAGAGTAGCAGATTGATGGTGACCAACTTTAAACAGAACTTGATTAATTTTCACACACATTTATTAAAATAATAACAAGCATAAAAATAACTTAACTTGGTTCTGGATGCTATTTACAATTGACAATCTGAAGTTCCTTTGGTCTTGGTACGTTAATCTTATTCTCACATACCTCTGATACTTGACAAAGTGTCTATACACTTCCCTTCATGGCTATGTACAGGAATATGATAATCTTATTAGGCGCAGACTGAAACTTGACTATAGACTGGTACAGACTAATGCAGACTAGAGCAGACTGATGCAGACTGACTAATCGGAAGTCCGTACACTCATCATAATACCTCGCGCATTCATATATCACTGCGCGAGTGTGATCCGCGAGGAGAAAAGGTTCTACGTTAGCAGCAATCTCATTGGCTGCGTTACATATTAATACGTGGATCGGCGGAAGCAGAATTTGGTCCGTCTCTAAGACAGCGCCATCTCGTAGTGCGGAGACGGACGAGCGCTGCGCCTGCGCTGTTGTGCTTAGCGGGGCGCGCTCTAGTGGGAAAGTTGTGTACGCGCTGACTACGCGGAACTATGTATACTACAGAAAGTTCACATTAAAATATGTATCACAAGCTTGGAAATAAACACATTAAGCAATTTAGTGCAACTGCATAAAGTACACTGGTGAGCAAAATTTAAGGACGAAAATATCTTTTGTTGTGGATTGGCAAGACAGCCAATCCACAATGACGGGTAGCCGAAAGGCACGCGTTTAAGCTCACGCAGGCTGGCGTGAGGTCTGGAACAGGTAAAGTAATTATACTAGCAAAAAAGGTACGTAGCTGCTGGAATACTTAACTTTAATCCATAATTGGTGAACATCGGTCTGACGGTACATGCATCACAAGATAAATAGCAAATGATAATGGCGCCTTGCTAGGTCGTAGCAAATGACGTAGCTGAAGGCTATGCTAACTATCGTCTCGGCAAATGAGAGCGTAATTTGTCAGTGAACCATCGCTAGCAAAGTCGGCTGTACAACTGGGGCGAGTGCTAGGAAGTCTCTCTAGACCTGCCGTGTGGCGGCGCTCGGTCTGCAATCACTGACAGTGGCGACACGCGGGTCCGACGTATACTAACGGACCGCGGCCGATTTAAAGGCTACCACCCAGCAAGTGTGGTGTCTGGCGGTGACACCACAACTTCCTCATGATGTGTCATTGCCAAGTAACATAGCTCGATGAAACTTGGACCATACATAAAAATAACTGAATTCAAGGGTATGTTTAACGCTATTTATTAGCGGTCAGACTAACTACTAAGCTGAAGGATAATTCTAAATATCAGAAGCAGCAAATGAGGCAATTGGCTGCACAACAGAAGTCAGTGTCTGAATACACGGGGTGAGAACTAACAGAAGCAGCGAACACTAGCAGCATGTTAAGTACAAATTTGCGAGTAGCACTCTAAGTGACAAAAAACAGACAAGGTTGGCCACGAGAGACACGGGTCGCCGCTCAAAAGATCTGACTGAGAATTCCCCTGAATACAAAAACATGAGTTTTCAAAGAATCCTGGCGGCGCACTATTTCCTCCTTCCTATGGTCGACCCAACACTACGCCGGCACTTAACAAGCTTCGGCTAGAGCGAGGAGTCACTGTGCATGTCCAGGGTACCTCTAGACAACTGTATTTAGTTTTCTCCCCTTTTCGTAGTCGGTGGGTAGGGATGCGTCTGGACTTTGCATTAATAAACTCCAAGTTTGGTAGCAATAGCGTTCAGCTGAAAGCTAACGTCACTGCCACTCCTATTACGGTCAGCAACAATAGTGTTTTACATCACTTTGCCTCACTGTCAGTCCTATTCGTTAGTGGGGACTACTGTAGTACGAGTAGTTCTCTAATCAGTGTAAACCCACTGACGTTGCAGTTGTCAGGAGCAAGTGTCAAGCTTGCTACCTCTGCTAAGACGTGCCTTTTCGTGGCCATCTTCCACTGTGACGTTTACAACAGCGTCTAGGCTGTGGATGGAGTTACCAGTTAATCCTCTGATGTGAAACTTCTCCTCTGGGACAGCTGCACAGTGTCTGCAATCTGCAGGCCTCTAGCGTTACTATTTAGCTCCGGTAACCTAAACGCTACCACTTTTGCCTGACTTCTGCACTGTGTCTCTCGGTTCCTATCTTGTGGTGCCCTTGATGGCTCCCAACAACCTTTCGCGTAACAACGTACAAGTCATGACATCACCAATATATGACAATCTCACATGTGCACGTATAAGAAGGATTCAGTTGCAGATGTCCAGCCGCTTGACTTTTCCTATTACTCAGTTAAAATTGTTTTTACGCGTCTTACAACTGACTCTGTGGACCTTTCTGTCAATTTAACTGCTGGAGGCGTACACCATTTCTTGGACGCAACTGTAACAATAGTGGGAGTAAATCGGGTATTGTCAGTTCGCATAAGTATGGCATCTGGTCCTGACAACGTCAATTACGCCGTGCTGTGTGCAGTATAATTTGACGGTACGAGGAGAAACTGACTAGAGCAATATTTTAAACAATTCGTGCTCAAGTAGGTCTTACGTTCCTGAACTGAAGATAGCGGAAGTTGTTCAGACTTTTAAGCCTGGAAGATTCCGAAATGAGTTGACGTCATAGAGCTCTATCACACTACAGTCATTTTCCTTGAAGATGTGAGAGAGGATGACAAAACATAGGACAGAATGGTGGTAGTATCATAACAGCCTGTTACAGACACGACAACTGGGCTTTCGCAGGGGCAACGGCACCTATGAATTACTAACTTTTTACAGATATCAAGCTTTGTCTCAGGAAAGAGTGTCCTGATGGCGGTTTATACTGATATTGACGATACATGTGATGCAGTAGGGCTTTCGTTACTAGCTAAGATGACTTTCGGAGTGACACAATATCTCTCTTAATTTCACTGAAAACCTCATTTGTCCCCTTATTCACAGAGAACTTTGTATGAAAAGAGGTAGTAACAGCATGGACCCGAGGACGACGAGTAAGGGAATCGCGCAAGGTGCAGCCCTACATCGGATGCACTGACACCGCCTATGAGGCTGGGAGCATAGTTATTAGATGAAGCCTATTACGAAATATCTAGGTCTGTACACCACTACTATAGACAGCACATACAAATCAATTAGTAGTAAAAGGTGAGAAAAACATTAAAGTCTAAGAGCAGCCGCAGGTGTAACTTCGGGTGCGGACTTCTACACGTACATGAACGTTTATCGTGGCCTAGTACGGTCGCATGTGGACTATGTAATGGTGTAAGTAGGCTGTTTAGGTTTTTATATTGGTAACGCCACGTAGCACTCTGTATGAAAACCACTAGCTGTGCTGTGTGCAGTCTGTGGCTGGTTGGCATTGTTGAAATATTCTCTACTGTAGTGGGCAGTTGGCTGTTAACAGCGCGTAGCGTTGCGCAGTTGGAGGTGAGCCGCCAGCAGTGGTGGATGTTGGGAGAGAGATAGCGGAGTTTTGAGAGCGGATGATCTGGACTTATGTCCATCAGAGACAGTAAATTTGTAATACTGGATATCATGAACTGATATATATAATGGCTTTTGAACACTATTAAGGTAAATACATTGTTTGTTCTCTATCAAAATCTTTCATTTTCTAACTATGCCTATCAGTAGTTAGTGCCTTCAGTAGTTAGAATCTTTTATTTAGCTGGCAGTATTGGCGCTCGCTGTATTGCAGTAGTTCGAGTAACGAAGATTTTTGTGAGGTAAGTAATTCATGAAAGGTATAGGTTATTGTTAGTGAGGGCCATTCTTTTGTAGGGATTTTTGAAAGTCAGATTGCGTTGCGCTAAAAATATTGTGTCAGTTTAAGCAGAGACATTTATAATTTTTCTAAGGGGACGTTTCAATGGTACTTGAATTACGTAACCAATACGGGACCTCACCTCAACCTCTCGATACCAACAATATTCTACTGTGTTTCTGTAAAATAGTTGACATATTTCTGTGACAACATTCAGATCTGATTTCATTAATGTAGAGGTACTTCGATACATCGATATGTATATATTGCAATGATATTATTCTTATGTGTATTCTTTCTTTTGTCACTGTGATCATTGACGTACTTGTAACTCTGATTTTTGGGCGCGTAAGCGGTTATTAGAGAATCAAGCTTTGGTCGTCATGTTAAAAAGGCGCAAATTGTAGTCAGTTTATGAAATGTGAACTTTAACAGGGAGGAAGGTATTTTCAAAACATGGTTCAAATGGCTCTGAGCACTATGGGACTCAACTGCTGAGGTCATTAGTCCCCTAGAACCTAGAACTAGTTAAACCTAACTAACCTAAGGACATCACAAACATCCATGCCCGAGGCAGGATTCGAACCTGCGACCGTAGCGGTCTTGCGGTTCCAGACTGCAGCGCCTTTAACCGCACGGCCACTTCGGCCGGCGAAGATATTTTCAAGTATGTTTTATATTGTGAAGTGATGTTTTGGAACGAGTTACGTGATACTGCAACAAAAGCAATAAAAAAAGAAGTGTAACTTAAATTCGGAGTGCCGATTACTTTTTTACATCATCATTGTCCTAACGTGCAAAAGTTTAATCTTCAAGAATGGTTTATGAAACACATCTATAGTACTTTGGAATATCGCAGAAACCAAGGCCTCTTTGCATCCGAAATTGGGAATCATCACTACCTAGATTTTCGACGATTGAGCCATGAGTTCACAACGAGACCAGCGTGGGAAACACGAAAAGATGAGTGCCTAGTTTATCCATTATTTCAAGAAATGACTTTATTAACTGTGCTCTAATGACACCTGCGACATGATATAACTTTGTTGTTGCCCGAAAATGCAATATTTAGCAGCGAGAGCAACACTACAATCATAATTAATTTTTGACCTTTGACGTGGTGGGGTTGTTAGAACTACCAGTGTAAATCTGTACAACAGCACCGTATTAGAATATCTACCAACTTCCGCTGCCATACGATAATTACAGCCCACACTGGACCTCAGTGATTAGCTAGAAGTATCGACCACCGCAGAGATGCTGCACAGCAAAGAAGTATGACGAGGCGCCAATGAGCAATGAGTTGCTACAGGGTGTCCAGAAAAGGACTCCCTGATTTCAAAATTAAATATCTCGAAAACAAAGACCGATAGAGGAATGCAGTAAACGGTATGTTTATTGTGAAAGCTGTAAGAAGTTTATACAGCAGTTTGAAATAATAGTTACAAAAGCTGCTAACAGATGGCGCTGTAATCGCCATACGTAATGCCTAGTATAAATAGTGATCTGAAGCCCAGAGCGATCAGTTTCACTACTGAAACGTGAAAGGAGGTTAGCGTACCGAAGGAAGAGATTAAAACCTTGTACTCCATTGAACAACGCGTTTTTCTGGTGCTGGAGTACCACAGGTTAGAAGAGAGTCCTACGGCAACAAGGTGAAGTTTCCAAGCACGATTTAATGTTCCAAAAGGACCCGATGCGAAAACCATTCGTACGCTCTTCGCAAAATTTCAACGAACAGGCAGCGTAACCGATGATCTAGTGGGGCATGTTGGCAACAAGCAAACCGCAGTTACGCCTGAAAATATCGCCACAGTTTCTGGAATTATTCAGCGAAATCCAATGATATCCATCCGTAAAATTGCATCTGAGACTGGTTTGAAGCGTTCTAGCACGCAGAAAATACTGTTTCCATTCAAAATTCAAACGCATCAGGCCATACCGGTACGAGCTGTGTAAGAAAGGGTTGCCTTTGCTAATCAGATGCTCACAATGATTGATAGTGAAGGATTTGATGTTGGCTGCATCTGGTTTACAGATGAAGCACACTTCCACCTGAATGGATACGTGAATAAGCAGAACTGGCGATTTTGGGGTTCCGAAAAGCCATATTGGTGTGAAGCGAAACCCGTGTATTCTCCTAAAGCTACTGTGTGGGCTGCAGTATGCAGCAGAGGCATTATTGGTCCTTTTTTCATTCGAGAAACGGTCACAGGTGCACGTTACGTTGCAATTTTGGAACAATTTGTCGCCACACAGCAAGCGTTAGAGGATCGACCTATGAAAGATGGAGCCCGACCACATCGGACCGAACAAGTGTTTCGCTTTCTTGAGGAATACTTCAGGAATCGAGTCATTGCTTTGGAATATCCCAAATTTACTGGTGCAGGCATGGATTGGCCTCCATATTCGCCGGATTTGACTCCCTGTGACTTTTTTTTGTGGGGCACAGTGAAAGACATGGTCTACCCGAAGCATCCCGCCACGCTGGACGAGCTTGAATCGGCGGTCTCTGTGGCATGTGAATCCATTTCGGTTGAGACACTACGAAATGTGATGGCAAATTTCATTCTTCGTTTGCGCCACCTCTGTAGTGCCAATGGTGAACATTTTGAAAACATTGTGTTGTGATTGTTTGTAAAGATTGTTTTCATACGATTATTTCACTTATGTATGCTGTACAGCGTACAGCGCCATCTGTTAGCAGCTTTTGTAACTATTATTTCAAACTGCTGTATAAACTTCTTACAGCTTTCACAATAAACATACCGTTTACTGCATTCCTCTATCGATCTTTGTTTTCGAGATATTAAATTTTGAAATCAGGGAGTCCTTTTCTGGACACCCTGTAGGAAGAAGACGTGTCTCTTGTAGTTCCGACGCACCAACGGCCCGCACTGACCCGAAATAGCATTGACAGATGCCGGGAGGGCAGCTTTGTTCGATGTCGGATGCTGTCCTCATCCAGGAAGTTCCTGCCGGAGTAACGCCGTTGCGCTGCCTACTAGCCGCTACACAGCCAGTGTCAACCGCCGGGGAGTTAAAAGAGACTCTCCCGTCTTCTGTGAACGGCGCCTAAGCACCATCGCTATCTGAATGGCGTCAACAACTCTCTACGAACTTTTGGTTTCCACTGACTGTAGCGAATCCACAGTACGGCCACTCTGAACTTGTATCAATTTGCCTCTCAGTAATCGTGGTTCATTTAGTGTGTTCTGAACCACAAGTTCATGCGTGCAGTTTCATGGCTACAGCCGAGATTGGTCCCCAAACACAATAAAGGATTACTTATACACAAGGATGTAACTAACTGTTTTAATACTGGCCACCTCAGTGTCTAAGAAATCGTACGCAACACGGTTTGTGCTTCAGCACACACTTTCCACTATTTTAATGTTCCTCACTGAAAGTCTTCGGCGTACGCCAAACGCATCATCACTGTACAAGTAAAACATTGTGGCATATTACTCGGAATGGAGTCGTAAACTGAACATTCAAGAACAACGTGAGCCAGAAGGAAGTTATATTTTACGATATCACCACATTGCCTCAGCATTCGAAATGCCGCTCGTAAATTCTTGCTGTTACAAATATTAGAAACTAATACGAGATACTATTTCAATCTCTATTGCGGAGCTTATTTCTAAACACAAAGCTGTAGCGTGAGCGTATGGCAGAACAGCGGAATAAAAACTCCTGTGAAGCGACCTTCACTGTCGCTGAAGCGGAAAGAAACAAAGAGTAACAGGTTTACCGATTTTGATCTACTTGTCATTGCTTTCACCCGGACCTCAAGTGGCAAAAAACTTCCGAGCAAGTATGGTGCACATTTGCATAAATGCAGATGTGGTCGGCAGTATCTTTGATGATATAAACCCTGTGATGGAGGGGCCGGCCGAAGTGGCCGTGCGGTTAAAGGCGCTGCAGTCTCGAACCGCAAGACCGCTACGGTCGCAGGTTCGAATCCTGCCTCGGGCATGGATGTTTGTGATGTCCTTAGGTTAGTTAGGTTTAACTAGTTCTAAGTTCTAGGGGACTAATGACCTCAGCAGTTAAGTCCCATAGTGCTCAGAGCCATTTGAACCATTTTTGAACCTGTGATGGAGGCCCGCTGTGTGGTGGTTCAAATGGTTCAAATGGCTCTGAGCACTATGCGACTTAACTTCTGAGGTCATCAGTCGCCTAGAACTTAGAACTAATTAAACCTAACTAACCTAAGGACAACACACACATCCATGCCCGAGGCAGGATTCGAACCTGCGACCGTAGCGGTCACGCGGTTCCAGACTGAAGCGCCTTTAACCGCACGGCCACACCGGCCGGCTGTGTGGTGGTACCGGAACAAATAGCAGATAGTGTCGCGTACGGCTTTTCACTTCAGGCTAAAGAGAAGCGATGTTTGCTGCTGGAGGTGTGTTTCTGATGTAACAATCTTGACATTATATTAGCCCTAGTATTGTAATTTTAAGTCTTAATAGCTCGTAACTCGAAATCGAATATGTATCTCAAATTATTCGAAAGTTAACCGTTGAAATAATGCGCCTTGTAGCGGACATAAAATGAACAATGTACACTCCTGGAAATTGAAATAATAACACCGTGAATTCATTGTCCCAGGAAGGGGAAACTTTATTGACACATTCCTGGGGTCAGATACATCACATGATCACACTGACAGAACCACAGGCACATAGACACAGGCAACAGAGCATGCACAATGTCGGCACTAGTACAGTGTATATACACCTTTCGCAGCAATGCAGGCTGCTATTCTCCCATGGAGACGATCGTAGAGATGCTGGATGTAGTCCTGTGGAACGGCTTGCCATGCCATTTCCACCTGGCGCCTCAGTTGGACCAGCGTTCGTGCTGGACGTGCAGACCGCGTGAGACGACGCTTCATCCAGTCCCAAACATGCTCAATGGGGGACAGATCCGGAGATCTTGCTGGCCAGGGTAGTTGACTTACACCTTCTAGAGCACGTTGGGTGGCACGGGATACATGCGGACGTGCATTCTCCTGTTGGAACAGCAAGTTCCCTTGCCGGTCTAGGATTGGTAGAACGATGGGTTCGATGACGGTTTGGATGTGCCGTGCACTATTCAGTGTCCCCTCGACGATCAGCAGTGGTGTACGGCCAGTGTAGGAGATCGCTCCCCACACCATGATGCCGGGTGTTGGCCCTGTGTGCCTCGGTCGTATGCAGTCCTGATTGTGGCGCTCACCTGCACGGCGCCAAACACGCATACGACCATCATTGGCACCAAGGCAGAAGCGACTCTCATCCCTGAAGACGACACGTCTTCATTCGTCCCTCCATTCACGCCTGTCGCGACACCACTGGAGGCGGGCTGCACGATGTTGGGGCGTGAGCGGAAGACGGCCTAACGGTGTGCGGGACCGTAGTCCAGCTTCATGGAGACGGTTGCGAATGGTCCTCGCCGATACCCCAGGAGCAACAGTGTCCCTAATTTGCTGGGAAGTGGCGGTGCGGTCCCCTACGGCACTGCGTAGGATCCTACGGTCTTGGCGTGCATCCGTGCGTCGCTGCGGTCCGGTCCCAGGTCGACGGGCACGTGCACCTTCCGCCGACCACTGGCGACAACATCGATGTACTGTGGAGACCTCACGCCCCAAATGGTTCAAATGGCTCTGAGCACTATGGGACTCAACTGCTGAGGTCATTAGTCCCCTAGAACTTAGAACTAGTTAAACCTAACTAACCTAAGGACATCACAAACATCCATGCCCGAGGCAGGATTCGAACCTGCGACCGTAGCGGTCTTGCGGTTCCAGACTGCAGCGCCTTTAACCGCACGGCCACTTCGGCCGGCTCACGCCCCACGTGTTGAGCAATTCGGCGGTACGTCCACCCGGCCTCCCGCATGCCCACTATACGCCCTCGCTCAAAGTCCGTCAACTGCACATACGGTTCACGTCCACTTTCGCGGCATGCTACCAGTGTTAAAGACTGCGATGGAGCTCCGTATGCCACGGCAAACTGGCTGACACTGACGGCGGCGGTGCACAAATGCTGCGCAGCTAGCGCTATTCGACGGCCAACACCGCGGTTCCTGGTGTGTCCGCTGTGCCGTGCGTGTGATCATTGCTTGTACAGCCCTCTCGCAGTGTTCGGAGCAAGTATGGTGGGTCTGACACACGGGTGTCAATGTGTTCTTTTTTCCATTTCCAGGAGTGTATTAAAAATGTATTCTTCCTCCAGTCGTATGTTATATAGTGCTGTTCAGTTATGTTGTATAGTGCTGTTCAGTATTCGAAGTAAGTATTGAAAAACCTGTGTAATGGAAACGTTGGGATTCCTAGCACTTTATTGCTAGGAATCCCAAAAAGCTAACATTCTGCAAGCACATCAGTTTTCAGTCCAAAAGGCAAGTATCTAGACAAAACCAGCCGGAACGCATCCCAGATTGCACGTCTGAGATTAAGTAGCTCCACCTTCGGAATTCGTCGCTCCGCAATCCAACTTGCTTTACTGATTTACGACACGTTGATAAAAATAGGTACAAGTGAGCAGGGACGCTCAGACGTCTTAGATTTTCGCGAGGCATTCGATTCTGTAACAAGATATTATTGCACGGAGTACCTTCGCAGCTATGCCAGTGGCTCGAGGAATATTTGACTAATGGAACACAGTACAGCCCTTATCACGTCGATGTGACAACAGGCGTCGAACAGAAACGCTGCGGATATGGTAAAAGGTCGGTATAGCGTATACGAAAGTGTAACGCAATTGCTCGGGGCACGTATATGGGAATATCTGGAAGAAAGACGAGGTAGTTCTTGTGAAAACTTGTTAGGAAAGTTTAGAGAACCTGTATTCGAAGAAGACTGAGAGTACTGTGCTGCCGGCGGCGGCTGTGGCTGAGCGGTTCTAGGCGCTTCAGTCCGGAATCGCGCTGCTGCTACGGTCGCAGGTTCGAATACTGCCTCGGGCATGGATGTGTGTGGTGTCCTTAGGTTAGTTAGGTTTAAGTAGTTTCTAAGTCTAGGGGACTGATGACCTCAGATGTTAAGTCCGATAGTGCTTAGAGTCATTTGAACCAAGTACTTGTGCCACCAGCGTACCAGCGAACATCCCATGTAGAGATAATAAGAGTAAGAGAAATTATATGGCGTACAGAGTATAGCAGGGCCGCCAAACGCTGCATAGTGTGCAGACGTGCGGAAGTGCTGAACATGTGCGCCCGTGTGCGACAGCGACATCTGTTATTAGACATGTGTCCTAAATGAACGGCGGCGACTCCACTTCCCTGTTTATGTGGTACAAGCAAGAGCGCATCATACCCAGTCTCGTTTACCCCTGGTGACCGTTACTTTAACGGAGAAGTACTGAGGAATGGCAGGTACTGTGAAGAAGCAAAGGACGGGAGATCTACGGGGTGCATTCAAGTTCTAAGGCCTCCGATTTTTTTTTCTCCGGACTGGAAAGAGATAGAAACATGCGCATTGTTTTAAAATGAGGCCGCGTTCATTGTCAATACGTCCCAGAGATGGAAGCACCGTACGGCAGATGGAATTTTACCTCCAGCGGCGAGAATGAGAACTGTTTTAAATACTTAAAATGGCGACGTTTTCCTTACTTGAACAGCGTACAATCATTTGTTTTCTGAACTTGCGTGGTGTGAAACCAATTGAAATTCATCGACAGTTGAAGGAGACATGTGGTGATGGAGTTATGGATGTGTCGAAAGTGTGTTCGTGGGTGCGACAGTTTAATGAAGGCAGAACATCGTGTGACAACAAACCGAAACAACCTCGGGCTCGCACAAGCCGGTCTGACGACATGATCGAGAAAGTGGAGAGAATTGTTTTGGGGGATCGCCGAATGACTGTTGAACAGATCGCCTCCAGAGTTGGCATTTCTGTGGGTTCTGTGCACACAATCCTGCATGACGACCTGAAAATGCGAAAAGTGTCATCCAGGTGGGTGCCACGAATGCTGACGGACGACCACATGGCTGCCCGTGTTGCATGTTGCCAAGCAATGTTGACGCACAACGACAGCATGAATGGGACTTTCTTTTCGTTGGTTGTGACAATGGATGAGACGTGGATGCCAGTTTTCAATCCAGAAACAAAGCGCCAGTCAGCTCAATGGAAGCACACAGATTCACCGCCACCAAAAAAATTTCGGGTAGCCGCCAGTGCTGAAAAAATGATGGTGTCGATGTTCTGGGACAGCGAGGGCGTAATCCTTATCCATTGCGTTCCAAAGGGCACTACGGTAACAGGTGCATCCTACGAAAATGTTTTGAAGAACAAATTCCTTCCTGCACTGCAACAAAAACGTCCGGGAAGGGCTGCACGTGTGCCGTTTCACCAAGACAACGCACCCGCACATCGAGCTAACGTTACGCAACAGTTTCTTCGTGATAACCACTTTGAAGTGATTCCTCATGTTCCCTACTCACCTGACCTGGCTCCTAGTGACTTTTGGCTTTTTCCAACAATGAAAGACTCCGTGGTCGCACATTCACCAGCCGTGCTGCTCTTGCCTCAGCGATTTTCCAGTGGTCAAAACAGACTCCTAAAGAAGCCTTCGCCGCTCCCATGGTATCATGGTGTCAGCGTTGTGAAAAATGTGTACGTCTGCAGGGCGGTTACACCAAGAAGTAACGCCAGTTTCATCGATTTCGGGTGAGTAGTTAATTAAAAAAAAAGTCGGAGGCCTTAGAACTTGAATGCACCTCGTATGTTGTCAGTCGTTTAAAAATGACTGGGAACTGCAATTCTTTTTTGTAGCCACTGGCGAAAACTCACAGTGTTTGCTGTGCCACCGAATAATAGGCGGCCAGCATAAGATTCCAATTGAAAGACACTGCAATACATATCACAAAGACGAGTGTAGTGTATTCAACAGTGAAGAACGGCAAGCAAAATTAAATGTCTTTAAGAGAATGGGTGAGACACATCAACTCGATTTTACTGTACGTCAAAGTAACTGATACTTCTTGAACTCTTAGTTTTTTGTGTTACATTTATGTCTATTTTACTGTACGCTGTACAATGTATTGTTTTCAATTTTCCAGAACGACAACCACACTAAATCTTCAATGCGAGCAAGTTTTAAAATCGCATTAAGAACTGCACAATCTGTAAAACCCTTTTCCGAAGGGGAGTTTGTGAAAGGGTGTCTGATTGATGCTGCAGAACTTGTGTGTCCCACGAACGTTAGCAGGTTTCAAAAAATCAGTTTATCCAAACAAACAGTGACAAGACGTATCAGTGCTATGGCCGGCGATGTGCACAGGCAGCTAATAAATAAGGCTAAATACTTTGTTGCTTTCTCTGTTGCGCTCGATGAAGCAACAGATTTTACAGATACAGCCAAGTTTGTGATATACATACGAGGTGTCGATAACGCACTTTGTGTAACAGAGGACGTTTTGGACTTAGTACCTTCGAAAGGGACTACTACAAGTGCGGACTTACTCCAAGCTGTCGAGCAAGTGATTGATGGTGTCGGTATGGACTGGAATCGGTTAGTCTCAGTGACCACAGATGGAGCACCATCAATGCAAGGCCATCAGAGAGGACTCATAGAACGGATGCGCAAAAAGCTAGGGCTCGCAGATGAGACGTTGTATGGAATTCACTGCATTCTGCATCGAGAGGCGCTTTGTGCAAAATCAGTAACGTTAGCAAACGTCATGCAAATTAGATCAAGCATAAGTGATGAAAATCTTCGCAACTGCTTGCGTTTGTCAATGAGCCGTGCTTTTGTGCCCGATATTAACTATATTGTTTCTCATAACCAGCGACAAACGTGTTTCGATCTATTCCTTTCATAATTAAAAATTATTGTTTACTAATTGTGCATTATTGCCTCATTCTGCTCCATGTTACATTATTATCAGGTAAATTGGTCATTATACCGATTCCTCCAATGTATACTTACATTTAGGGTTTTTTTTTAATGTGTGAAGGGCTACGCTTAGCTGAAGTCGACAAAACATTACATTCATCTAATTGTCGGTTATTATGTAGATTTCAGACGGAACTGATGAAAGATATAGCAGTAATGATATTGAAATAACAGATGATCAGCGAGAGGTCTGCGGTTATCATTCTGTTCAGAGGTCAGTGAGACAGAAATTATGTGGGTGTAACTGAGGGCACCGAGAATTTGTTATAGGAAATCTTGCATTAGTTTAATGTTGTTTGAAATCATGAACAAGGTTCGTTGCAAGTCGCTAAATGCTCTCTTTCTTAAATACACCGAGCGAGGTGGCGCAGTGGTTAGCACACTGGACTCGCATTCGGGAGGACGACGGTTCAATCCCGTCTCCGGCCATCCTGATTTAGGTTTTCCGTGATTTCCCTAATCGCTTCAGGCAAATGCCGGGATGGTTCCTTGGCACGGCCGATTTCCTTCCCCATCCTTCACTCACCCGAGCTTGCGCTCCGTCTCTAATGACCTCGTTGTCGACGGGACGTTAAACACTAATATCCTCCTCCTCCTCTTAAATACTAGATCAAGAACATTACGCGTATTTACGTGCCGTCAGTCAAGCTGCCTTAATAAAAACCCACGGTTGTTAACTGTATTACTTGTCCTACTGGGTTAAACTGTTAACATAAAAGTAGACGTCTCAATGAGTAGGCTGTGACAGTATTTTAAATGTTTAATATGCAAAATACCTTCCCATGGTTGGCTTGCAAGCTGTGGAAAGAGCACTAGAATGCGCCGGTACAGAGTATCCCAGCAAGTGGATAAAGCGACATCTGTGGGTAGAAACATGCACTACATGAACACTTGACGGCTGCGGCGTGCACGCTGTGTCCCGGAAGTTGCACATGTGCAGGAGCACCGCACGCGTGCAGAATTTCTGGCCCGCCCTGGTGTTTAGCCATCCTTCCTTCGCTCAGTATGTGAATGCAATAGTAAAGAAAATCGATAATGTTGGTACGGCGTACTCTGCACCATGCACTTTACAGTGGCTTGCGAATTATACATACGGATGCAGAATAATAAAAGTTGTGATTGCATACTGGGAATATTTTGTTCAGATGTTTCAAGTGTAATGAAGTGTGGGCAAAACAAAAGCAGTCAATAAAATATTTATGTTTATATTTTCTATATGTAGAAACTGTTTAATCTGTATGTGGACCAGTTCACAGAACGTGAACAGCTGTATGGATATTTTCACCAAGACATGGCAACAGCACACACTGCCCTGACAACTTTATCACTAGTGCATGAAGTGTTCGAAAGAGGACAATCAGCAGAGGCAGTGCGATCTATTGAGCAACTCGAGCACCTCGTCTATCGCCTTGCGATTTTTATCTGTGAGGCAAATTGAAGGGTCACATGTACTCAGATAATTCTGCAGTAGAACTCTGAAAACGTTTCCGCTGCTATCCGTCAGGCAGAGCTGCTACGCGTGTCTCACAGTCTGGTAAATCGAGCTCAACACTGCATCGAATTCAACATATTCTGTAATGTTCGTTAAAAGGCTCAATCTCGTGTCAGTCTTGTTGCAAATACATTCTGGGAAAGTTTATTTTGCTCACCCCGCACAGTTTACAACAGAGATCAAAATGCAGGAATCCTCTCCAGACAGTATAGATACATGTCTGGTAAAAACTGACCATGCTAGACGACACAGAAACCAGACACAAAATTTTTAGAAGGCTTTTATTTCATCGCTATTACCGGTTTCAGACAATAGTTTATCTTCAAATGACGACACTTTATCTTCAGTTGGCTACAGTTGTAGTTATTACACCGTCAGTGGAGCCCATGGGTGCGGACATACTTGATCCACTTTCCGTGTTTTCAAACTGTATGCACTGGTACAATGGTTGTTTGTAACACTCGTAACTTATCAATTCATCGTAGATAATGGCACTAACTACCAAACCTTCTCATGTACTGCAGGAGCATATGACATGTTGTTGAGGACACTGGCTAAGTCAGACACAATTGCAACCATCTGGAGATGGGTGTGGTTGCCAGAAACAAGCAATGACGATAAAATAAAACCTTTATTAAAGTATTTGTGGCTGTATGAAGATCCTAAACCTGCTGTAGTTGCTATCAGGTCCTGCAAAGTGGGAACCTCCCTGATGGATGGTATTCCTGTTCTGATAGTAACCAGCGCATTAGCTTTCATTTGGCGTGAATAACTCTACACTTCGCTTAATCACGGTTCACTCGATTACTGTAACTACCAGAATTGAACGGCAGGTATGGGGATTACAACAATACTCAAATAAGAATTGCACTCAGATATATTCTAGTCTCCAATTACAAACACAAAGAACCTACTTGACAAATGAAATTGCAATGAATTGTTGTTCATTGTGATCACAGAGGAAATATGGCAGTCATTAATCAGCTAATCATAAAATACAAATCACAAGAAAAAAAAGGTCACACGATAATGAGGTGATCAACAGAGATATCGTCAGTGATACAACGGCAGTAGAACAATTGGCGCTACCTGAGCGGTGACGTGAATGACCTCGTGGCTGAGTGCCAACCATACTTTCGCGCTGTCATGGCTATTCTATCGAAACGAGATATCACGAATAGCGAGCAGTAAGAAGCTTGAAATGATTGCTCCTCGAAAAACGGTGCCTAGCCTTAAGCTTCTCAGGTTTCAACGCTAATGTAAAGTTCGACAGCCACAGTGCCTAAAGTATACAGACGTCTCCATGTGGCTCATTGGCTGACTGCGAACTGCAGAAGCAAGTGTTGTTGGGAGACCAGGTAAACAATGAGCGACTGCTCTTCTTGGGCCGTATTTGAAAACTCTATACCCGATAGAAACATTCTAAGTGGATTTTGATAGCAACATCTTAGAGGACCACTCTGGAATGAGGAAGATATATATTCTTCCCACAAATATTTAATTTTGATTGAAATTTGCAATTTATTAATACCGTTTGGTATCAACCAGCAGAAAACAGGGAAAAACATCACTATACTATTAATGTATTACTATCATCCCCAATTCACTTTCGATACACACATGCTATAAGTATTCCGATTTTCCTTAATTTTGGCTTAAGTGGCTTGGCTTAGTTAATTCTGTCTGATTGATGTTGTTGTTGTTGTTGTGGTCTTCAGTCCAGAGACTGGTTTGATGCAGCTCTCCATGCTACTCTATCCTGTACAAGCTGCTTCATCTCCCAGTACCTACTGCAACCTACATCCTTCTGATTCTGTTTAGTATATTCATCTCTTGGTCTCCCTCTACGATTTTTACCCTGCACACTGCCCTCCAAAACTAAATAGGTGATCCCTTGATGCCTCAGAATATGCCCTACCATCCAATCCCTTCTTCTAGTCAAGTTGTGCCACAAATTTCTCTTCTCTCCAATTCTATTCAATGCTTCCTCATTAGTTATGTGATCTACCCATCTAATCTTCAGCATTCTTCTGTAGCACCACATTTCGAAAGCTTCTATTCTCTTCTTGTCTAAACTATTTATCGTTTATATGAAGTATAATATTGATATCACACTAAGAGTGCAGCGTTACAGCTGATGCAGTCTCTCAAGAATCTTGAAAAACAGCCACGGAGTTCAACAACATCCATCACGGATAAAGTAACGTTACAGAAAAACTAATTTCCACAGTTGGTGAGATTTCCTCTATTGCCTCCACGTGGAATCAGAATTCATTGATCATCCATTAATGTGCTGCTGCAATAGAAAAGCGACATTTTATGCCTGTGTCCAAGAAGTTCTCGTGCAGGCAACGGTGGTCGGAGCACTAACAAACCACAAGCACGTGACTCAGAGAAACATTCATTTTAAAAGATCGCTTACCGATTTCCATTTGGAAAGCAAAGACCAGTGAATTCCAAGAAGGACAACGTTGTTTAAGATACGATATTCGCTTGGAATACATAATTTTATTTTGTTCTACGCTACCGATCGGTTCCTGAACTTGCCCTTGTGTCAAGTGCACATTAATTATAAAATCTGTATATAATATGCGCGTCGAAAACAGAAGTTAACCAGTTATGACTATTTTTATCGAGGATTTGCTGTAAGAATTTTACAGTGTACCGTTCGGCACTACAGGTTTAAAAAAAATGTTTATTCGAGCTGAACAACCATTGCAGAAACGATAATGTCCTTCTTAGCGCAAGAGCAAGAGAAAAAAAGAAAAAAAGAGGTCTTCGAAGGAGGAGCACCTTTTGGCACTAGTCATTAATCAGTAGTTTTAGCAAACCACTGGCCAGTCTCCACGGTGGAGTACAAGGCGGCAGTGCCACAGCGTTTTTTTTTCTTTCTTGTATTTCATTTCCCCATCGGGGTGGGCTGGCAGCAGCATATGCGCTGCTCTTCAGCCGAAAGATATAGAACAAACAATAGAAGACATTTAAAAATAACAAAGGAGAAAACATGGTGAACATAGATACAGAAACGAGGGAACATCTTGGAAGACAATAGACAAAAAAGGGGCGACTGTAAAATGGAGATAAAAACCGTAAAAAAGTAGCACACACAAAAAACCACACACTGGGACAGTTAAAAGAACACAAGGCGCAGTATGACCGGAGCATAAAACTATCTATGGATGGCGTAGAACATTACGAACACTGACAGTAACACTAAGTACACAACCAGCACACAATTAAAATCACACTTCTTGACACACAGGAGAAACAGCACTAAACGCAACACTGACGTGGCACACTGACGATGATAAAAACAGAGGATCTGCGAGGCGCAACGAGATGAGGGAGAAGGGAAGAAAGGAGGGAGGGGAAGACAGGGGGGAAATGGGCAGGGGGCACGCCAGAGAGGGCCAGGTAGGGAGGGACGTGGTTGGGAAAGAGGCATGTATGGGGGCAGGGGCTGAGGGGGAGGGGGGAGGAGGAGGAAAATCCGCTCTAGGGAGAAGGAGAGGAGAGGAAAAAAGGTGGCCCTGGGGAGCTGGGGAACAAGGACAGACTATAGTTGGAAGGAAAGGTCTATGTCACGGCAAAGTTAATCATCTCGGAGGGGGAGGTGCTGTAAATTGCCCTGATGAAGAAGATGGAGGGTGTGGAAGTGGAGGGAGGGAAACAGTGATAGAGGCGCAGCAATGGGCAGGCGGTGGAGAGGAAGGAGGAAACCAGGGGGTGGGGGGGATCAAGCCTGTGGACAACGTAAAGGATGCGGAGGAACAGGAGGAGGTGGGGGAAGGGGATGAGTTCATACAGGAGCCGTGGGGGGAAGGAAGGCAGATACAGAAGGCAAGGCAGAGCACATGGCGATCAAGGATTTTGGAGGGCCTTGTAAAAGCGGGTGGGTAGGGAGATCCAGGTAACACTGTCATAACAGTGGATAGGACAGATGAGGGATTTGTAGATGTGGAGGATGATGGAAGGATGCAATCCCCATGTCCAACCAAACAGGAGTTTCAGAAGGCAGAGGTGGGAATGGGCTTTCTGCTGAATGATCTGGAGGTGAGGGGTCCAGGTGAGGTGACAGTTGAGGGTGAGGCCAAGGTATCTCAGGGTGGGGGTGAGTTGGATGTGACGACCATAAAGGATGAGGTAGAAATCATGGAAGGAGCGGGTGGTCCAGCCTATGATGATTGCCTGGGTTTTGGAGGGGTTGAGACAGAGGAACCACTGGTTACACCAAGTGGTAAACTGTTTAAGGTGGGTTTGGAGGGTGTGTTGGGACCTTTGAAGGGTAGGATAGAGAGACAGGAAGGCAGTGTCATCAGCATAACTGGAGAAGGCGGACAGGTGGGGGTGGCTTAGATGTATCAGCTGCATACAAGAGATAGAGGAGAGGGGAGAGCCCTGTGGGACGCCAGCAGTGGGATAAAAGATATGGGAGTTGGTGCTGAGGAGAGTGACATATAAAGGGCGGCGCATGAGGAAGGAAGCGACCAGATGGACAAAATTGATAGGCAGGGCGTAGCTGTCATGAGTGTGCAGAAAGGAGCGATAGAGGCGGTGGGATTCACGGAGGAGGAGGCCAGCCTATGGAGGGAGAGTGGGACGGTGAGGGTGAATGGTTTCAGTAGGGTCATGGGCCTCCACAGTGTCAGTAATTACCTTCTGAAGGAAGAATGAGGCATGGATGATGTCGTCAGGATGGCGATAGGTAAGAGGGTGGCTTTCGACCAGGGTGGTGATGGATTCTTGGTAGGCATCCCAGTTGGCACGGTGGTAGTCATGGACGACCTTGGGAGGGGGTGCAGGGTGGGGAACTGGAGGGGGGCAGTGAGCAGATGTTATGGTGAGAAGGACAAGGAGGTGATGGCTACCTGTGGTGTCAAGGACAGCAACGGCGATACGCCCAAAGAGGTTGGCGGAGGCAATGACAACATTGGGGGTGGTGTCACTTTCGGGTCGAGTGTGCTGGGGAAGAGGAATAAGGTCGCCTT
The DNA here is from genome assembly GCF_021461395.2 of Schistocerca americana. NCBI lineage: Eukaryota > Metazoa > Arthropoda > Insecta > Orthoptera > Acrididae > Schistocerca > Schistocerca americana. The sequence continues at coordinate 38,044,119 of NC_060120.1, forward strand.
GGATTGTAGAGAGGAACTGATGCCACCACCAAAGGGCGGCAGGAGAGCGGCTATGGATGTTGAGGTCGGCAATCACATAGGTGGAAAAGGTGCGGTCAATGTGCGAGATGAAGTCATAGGGAAGAGTAGCAGTGGAGTGGACATAGATGGTGGCACAGGTAATGGTGAGGGAGGGGAAGAAGACGCTGAGGATAAGGTGTTCTGTGGGGTCACTGAGGAGAGGTTGTGGCCAGACGGGGATATGCTTAAGGTGGCCAATCGCAACTCCACCCTGCGCATGAGGACCAGGAGCGTCAGTGCGGTGGAGGATATAGGGGGAGGTGCGGGTAGAATGTTGGGGCTGGAGAAAGGTTTCACTCAAGAGGAAGGTGTCGACCTGGTGGTGGGAGAGGGTGTGCATGAGTAGGTATTTGTTGAAGCGGAAGGAGCGAATGTTCTGGAAGAGGATGCGATACTCGTGCCGCTACATGGCGTGAAGAGAGGGGGGGGGGGGGGGGGGGAAACATGGAAGGGAAGAGGCTTAAACTTGGGTGTCGAGGCGGGTGAAGGTGAAGTGGGCTTGGTTCTGGGAGTAAGTGGCAAAGTGGTTCAGGTGTCCACAACGTCCAGTCCTCTGCATTATATTGCAACAGCACACCATCTGTACTGTGAGTTTAACACGTAGCAATTAACACAGCATCCGCTAGCCAAGCCTAGCTACTTCTGAGACAAGGGCATTCCACACAAAAAAAGAGTCCAGGGCTATGGAAACATGAAGTCTTTGCGTGACGCGGAAACACTGCCAAGTTGCAGCCAGAGAGACGTGGCGGGCTGGGAGACGGCAGAGGCGAGGTAAACACACGAGACTGTCAGGTGTTAGCGAGGGACGCCCTACAGGAGGCATACACAACTCGCGGTGAGCAGTAGGTCGCTACAGTCGCAGGTTCGAATCCTGCCTCGGGCATTGATGTGTGTCATGTCCTTAAGGTTAGTTAGGTTTAACTATATCTAAGTTCTAGGGGACTAATGACCTCAGAAGTTGACTCCCATAGTGCTCAGAGCCATTTGAACCATTTTTTGAGCAGTAGGTAAGACACAGCCACTGCCATAGCGTGAAACATCAGTCACTGCCACCGACCACACCGCCGAAATGGTGGTCAGTCTTAAAATCGTCCGCAGCTCGTGGTCTAGGGTATAGCGTTGCTGCCTCTGGATAACGGGGTCCCGGGTTCGATTCCCATTCGGGTTGGGGATTTTCTCTGCCCGGAGCCTGGGTGTTTGTGTTGTCCTCATCATTTCGTCATCATCATCATCATTTGTGAGAGTGACTAGTTTGGATTGTGAAAATAAAATGGACTGTGTAAAAATTGGGACTTTGTACGGGCGCTGATGACCGCCCAGTTGAGCGCCCCACAAACCAAACATCATCATCACTCATAAAATCGGAAATACTGTCACTAATACTGGGGACGCATCAGCTGTCTGTTGTAATATACAAAACCACTTTCAGACGCAGAGTTTTATGCCGAATCAGACGAAATAGGAAACTACCAGCACCACACCACGAGGATACTTAATTTAGTTAATATAAGAGCAGTAAATTCGCGAGAATTAATAGCACCTGCAATAATACGTGTAAACTGTCCCGAGACACTCCGTTCGAACCGGTTGAGCGGGCACTATTTAATGAGACTAAATCATTTCACTTCAGTTAATTATTTTATTTGAACCGCCAGCAATAGTTAATTTCCATCAAGAAAATGTAATCAACGTTAATCATACATTTTCCAGATACGTAAACGCAACAGCCTGGGATAGTTTCACAGAATAGTCGTGGCATAGAGCTTCCCTTGTTTCTTTTCAATCACCTAAAACTTGCACCGCAAATATCGTGGGAAAGGAAGTGTTACTGATGTGGGATTTTCACAAAATGTATTGGCAGTCAGGGGCTCATATTGTTAGCCAATCAACACATTGCAAAAATACTTAGGAAATGTACTTTTTGTGCAGACATACGCTTTTTTAAACCGGACAATGCCAATTGATACTAACAAAATGGAAGTAGAATAAATTACAATGTCACTGGTGTTTGTTGCAGGATTCAAGTGTGAATCGCTTACGAGAGATGGTATGCTGAAGAGTTCCCACGCCGACACTTGTACAATATCTATGGTAGCACGCACTAAAGAACAACAGAAATACATACGCTAGTTATGCGAATTCTGACCAGTAACGAGGCAATTGGCCATCACAGGTTGTGTTCAAAATAACCATAGGCAGCGGCAACACAAGCTTCCAGTCTGGTATGGAACGACTGCTGCACTTCAGCGGAGATGCCAGAGCAGCCTGCAGTAATACGCCGTTGCAAATTATTGGGTGTAGTTGGTATATCCTTGTAGACAGCGCTGGTCCCGGCGGAGGTCCGAGTCCTCCCTCGGGCATGGGTGTGTGTGTTTGTCCTTAGGATAATTTAGGTTAAGCAGTGTGTAAGCTTAGGGACTGATGACCTTAGCAGTTAAGTCCCATAAGATGTCACACACATTTGAACACCTTTTTGTAGACAGCGTCTTTCAGCTTTCTCCAAAGAAAAAAGTTTACAGGCGTCAAATCCGGGGTACGGACTGACCAAGATATAGTTCCTCTGCGTTCAATGCAACCATGTGGAAACAAATCGTGAAGACATGCTGCAGTGCTTCGCGCAGTATGAGCTGGACAGCTATCACGTTGGTACTACAGGTCCCTCCTAATTTGCAGAGGAACGTCTTTTAGCATCCGTGGAAGATGGTCTATTAGGTGGCAGCGATACTTGAGCGCATTCAGTGTTCCGTCAATAAAAAACGGGCCTATGAGTTGATGGTTCACTACCCCATACCACGCGTTTACACTCCATGGACGCTGACGCTCCGCCTTACGAACCAAACGGGCATTGTAAACAGACTATTAGTGCATGTTTGCTTGACCATGATTATTGTGGCTTCATCACTGAACAACATACATGATATACCTGGAATATTCTGTCTTAATGCCCATGTACAGAAGGTAAAAACAATTCTCGTAATCGGTCCCTTGCAGCCATTGATGGAGAGAGATGTGATAGGGATGGGAGCTATGTCGAGGGAGAATGCGTACGACACTCGCCTGACTCATGCGATTGCACGGGAGCTAACGCGCTGATGAACTGTATCAGCAGCAATAACATTAATTTCCCCCTCTTCTGTCGTCAGTTGTTTCCTTCTGTTATTTTGACTAGGTGTTGTACCGCCCTTTTCATGTAATTTGTTGAGGAGGTTGATAAATAACTGCCAAGATGGTTGGTGCCTACTGGGATATCTTGCCGCATCCACCGTACAAGAACAAACTGCGTTCTTCCTCCACTCTCCCTACGCCATGAGCATGTCGATCTGAAACAGGAAACGCTAAGTCTCAATCTACACTCCTGGAAATGGAAAAAAGAACACATTGACACCAGTGTGTCAGACCCACCATACTTGCTCCGGACACTGCGAGAGGGCTGTACAAGCAATGATCACACGCACGGCACAGCGGACACACCAGGAACCGCGATGTTGGCCGTCGAATGGCGCTAGCTGCGCAGCATTTGTGCACCGCCGCCGTCAGTGTCAGCCAGTTTGCCGTGGCATACGGAGCTCCATCACAGTCTTTAACACTGGTAGCATGCCGCGACAGCGTGGACGTGAACCGTATGTGCAGTTGACGGACTTTAAGCGAGGGCGTATAGTGGGCATGCGGGAGGCCGGGTGGATGTACCGCCGAATTGCTCAACACGTGGGGCGTGAGGTCTCCACAGTACATCGATGTTGTCGCCAGTGGTCGGCGGAAGGTGCACGTGCCCGTCGACCTGGGACCGGACCGCAGCGACGCACGGATGCACGCCAAGACCGTAGGATCCTACGCAGTGCCGTAGGGGACCGCACCGCCACTTCCCAGCAAATTAGGGACACTGTTGCTCCTGGGGTATCGGCGAGGACCGTTCGCAACCGTCTCCATGAAGCTGGGCTACGGTCCCGCACACCGTTAGGCCGTTTTCCGCTCACGCCCCAACATCGTGCAGCCCGCCGCCAGTGGTGTCGCGACAGGCGTGAATGGAGGGACGAATGGAGACGTGTCGTCTTCAGCGATGAGAGTCGCTTCTGCCTTGGTGCCAATGATGGTCGTATGCGTGTTTGGCGCCGTGCAGGTGAGCGCCACAATCAGGACTGCATACGACCGAGGCACACAGGGCCAACACCCGGCATCATGGTGTGGGGAGCGATCTCCTACACTGGCCGTACACCACTGGTGATCGTCGAGGGGACACTGAATAGTGCACGGTACATCCAAACCGTCATCGAACCCATCGTTCTACCATTCCTAGACCGGCAAGGGAACTTGCTGTTCCAACAGGACAATGCACGTCCGCATGTATCCCGTGCCACCCAACGTGCTCTAGAAGGTGTAAGTCAACTACCCTGGCCAACAAGATCTCCGGATCTGTCCCCCATTGAGCATGTTTGGGACTGGATGAAGCGTCGTCTCACGCGGTCTGCACGTCCAGCACGAACGCTCGTCCAATTGAGGCGCCAGGTGGAAATGGCATGGCAAGCCGTTCCACAGGACTACATCCAGCATCTCTACGATCGTCTCCATGGGAGAATAGCAGCCTGCATTGCTGCGAAAGGTGGATATACACTGTACTAGTGCCGACATTGTGCATGCTCTGTTGCCTGTGTCTATGTGCCTGTGGTTCTGTCAGTGTGATCATGTGATGTATCTGACCCCAGGAATGTGTCAATAAAGTTTCCCCTTCCTGGGACAATGAATTCACGGTGTTCTTATTTCAGTTTCCAGGAGTGTAGATGTAGTGGAGGTCAGGGAAGTGAAATGGAAAGAAGACATTGATTTCTGGTCGGGTGAGTATAGAGTAACATCAACAGCAGCTATCCTACCTACTCGTCAAATATGGGGTGCCTAAGAAACCTGCTTCTCGGATCGCTAGACAACAATTCGAGCAAATCGTGTTAATGAAGTTTATTACAAAAGGAATTGACTATAATACTTCGTGAAATACATATGTGTCGCAGGCAAAGGGCGACAGACTAAACAAGAAAGCTCGTCAGTATAGACAATGCTACATAGTAGAAGCGTAATGACTAGTCTTGGTGCCTGCCGCGGTGGTCTTGCGGTTCTAGGCGCTGCAGTCCGGAACCGCGGGACTGCTACGGTCACAGGTTCGAATCCTGCCTCGGGCATGGGTGTGTGTGATGTTCTTAGGTTAGTTAGGTTTAAGTAGTTCTAAGTTCTAGGGGACTTATGACCTAAGATGTTGAGTCCCATAGTGCTCAGAGCCATCTGAACCATTTGAACTAGTCTTGGTGCTATTCTTGAACTTGCTGCTATACAGGCAGAACTCGCAGAACTGGGCCATGACTAGGGGGCACAGTGCTTATCTCTCCTTCGTGTAAAGTGCGCTGCCGTTGTATTGTCGTCCTGGAGAGCGGTCGGTCAGTGTCTAATTGGCTGACGTCGTCTCACGGCCCCCTCTGCTCTAACGTTCACACCTGGCTTGCCAGCACTTGACTTTACGCCGGAACAGAAATGGCATGACGGGGGTAAGACCCGTTATGAATAGGCAGTTATGGCAGAGAGCCTGTTACTGTGAAAATTAGAGAGATGGCGTTGTTCTCATCAGAACATACAGCAAACGAACACCGACAGTAGTAGTTCAGGTATACATGCCGACGACGCAAGGAGAATATGAAGAGAAGGAGAAAATGTATTGAAGCGAAATGAAAATCTAATAGTTATGCGTTACTGGAAGCCGGTTGTAGCGGAAGGAGTGGAAGAAAAGGTTGAAGTAGAATATCGGCTTGGTAGTAGGAATGGGAAAGGCGAAAGACTAAGTTGTACAACAAATTTCAGCTAGTAATAACTAACAGTTCAAGAGTCACAAGAGGAGGAGGTATACTTGGAAAACGCCGGCAGATAGAGAATTATTGTGAAGGTGGTTCGATGAAGCCTCTGCATGCACTTCAATGTGATTTGCAGAGTATCCATGTAGATGTAGATGCAGGAAGATTCCATGTAGAGCATATCATGGTGAAGCATAGATTCCGAAATCAGGTACGGCATAAAAAAATTCATGGGAATACAGAAATACAAGTCACTTAAGAACGAAATAAACAAATAGTGCAGGGAAGACAAGGTGACATGCCTCAGGGAAACGTGAAGAAATCTAAAGAGAAATGACTACCGAAATAAGTGATTCAGCATATAGAAAAGTCCAAATACTTCAGTGAAATTAAAAGCAAGGGTGCTAACATTAATAGTGCAATGGGAATTTTATTGTTAAATGCAGAGAAGAGATCAGACGGGCGGAAAGAGTAAACTGAAGGCCTCTGTGAACGGGATGAGGACTTGTCTGACGACGTGTTAGAAGAAGAAACGGGAGTCGATAGGTAAGAGATAGGGGATCCAATATTAGAATCAGAATTTAAAAAATCTGTCGATCAAATAAAGCAGTGGATCAAATGAAGTAGAAGGGAAAGATAGCATTCCATAGGGATTCCTAAAATCATTGATGGAAGTGGCAACAAAACGACAGTTCACGTTGGTGTGTAGAATGTACATCAGTTTGACTTTAGGAAAGGTAAAGGCATCATACAGATATTTATGACGTTGTAACTGATAATGGAAGCGAGACTGACCAAAAACCAAACACTTTCATAGGATTTGTCGTACTGGAAAAAGCGTTCGACTATGTAAAATTGTGCAAAATGTTCGAAATTCTGAGAAAAATTGGTGTAAGCTACGGAAATAGATGGTTAAAATGCAATATGTGCAAGGACCAAGAGCAAACAATAAGACAGGAAGACCAAGAAATAAGTGCTCGGACTAAAAAGGGTGAAAGACAGGGCTGTAATCTTTCGTCGATACTGTTCAATCTACATATCGAAGAAGCAATGACGGAAATAAAAGAAAGGTAATGAGTGGGCTTGAAATTCGAGGCGAAAGAATATCAACGTCAGATTCGCTGAAGACGTTGATATCCTTCATGAAATCGAAGAAAAAATACAGGATTTGCTGACTGGAATGAACAGTCTAATGAGTACCGTAAAAAGATTGAGGGAAAATTGATGAAGTAATAAACTAAAGGGAAGTAGCAGAAATGGAAACAGCGAGAGAGACTTGGGATCACGAAGTAGACGAAGTTAAGGGATTCTGCTACCTAGGCAGCAAAATAACCCATGACAGATGGAAGAAGGAGGACATTAAAAGCAGACTAGAACTGGCAAAAAGGGTATTCCTGGCCAAAAGAAGTCTACTATCATCAAACATAGGCCTTAATTTGACGAATAACTTCCTGAGAATGAAAATTCGGAGTTCAGAATTGTATGATAGTGAAACACGGACTGCTGGAAAACAGGAATGGGAGATAATCGGAGCATTTGAAATGTGGTGCTACAGAAGAGTATTGAAAATATGGTGGGCTGATAAGGTAAGGAATCAGGTGGTTCTCCGGAGAATCGGGGAAGAAAGGAATATGTAGTAAACACTGACAAGAAGAAGGGACAGGGTGGTAGGACATCTGTTAACACATGAGTGAATGACTTCCATGGCAATAGAGGGAGCTGTAGAGAGTAAAAACTCTATTGGAAGAGATATACCCAGGAAATAACTGAGGACGTAAGTTGCAAGAGCTAGACTGAGATAAAAAGTTTGACACAGGAGAGATATTCGTGATGGGCTGTATCAAACCAGCCACAATACTTCCGACTAAAGAAAAAAAATTAAAAGTATCTAGAACTATTTCCCATGATTTCTCCCCAAATTTCCACACCATGCTGTAATTGATTGGATCGTAACAGGGTACTGTTTCAGAGTCTCGTATATTGCCCAACCTTGCTCCCACGTGGAGAAAGGGCAATGATAGGATTCAACGGTATTACGCTTGATGTCCAAACCACCAGTTCTGTGACTATACGGTGACAACGGAGATTTTATGCAGCTAAGCAGTAATAGCAATCTTGGTGAAATGCTGCGCCGTTTTCTGGAGATTTCTCTGTGTTTTGTCTGAAGACACCTCTTCTTCAGCTCATTTAGTATAGGCAACCTGTACGAAATCCTGATGGCTTTCCGTCGCCATCTTCACAAGGATCAGGTTGTCGATGGGTGATCGGTTTCTTCTGAACCAGCATTTAGATCGACTAAGGACTGTTCAAGTTTCTACCACACAGACCAGTAGACGGCTAGCGGAACGATTTAATTGGGTGGGGATTCCTTGCCACGATCTCTTATTGTTCCGCTTAACAAGAAAGTGAAGCTGTCGGGAGATGGCAGCAACTGAAACAGAGCAGAGCCGTCCCCTGACTGTGGCAACAGAGAGATACGCGACGCAGGCTGTCCAGAGGAGCCCACATTTACCGCCAGCAACCTCTCCAGAGACGAGTAAAGCCATAGAAACATCATATTATCTATCTGTACACTGTGGTCCTCCCGCAATAATACAATGTTCAGAGATAAGTAACCCTCAAGTAAGTTCAGAACGGTAATGTTAATTCGAAATCTCGATAATGCGAATTAATGTTGTGATGAGATTCCTGTAAGCTGAGGGGCAATCAACCGCCAGATATGTTTCGTTGCTACTGGAGACATTAAGATTATGCAATAATCTCATTGAAAGTTTGAAATGGGATACACTTGCAGATAGACGACGCGCTAAGCGGAAGGGGCTGCTCACTAAATTCCGAAATCCGATCTTCGCAGAGGATGTAGAGCATATATTATTACCACCAACTTTAAAACCGCGCAACGATTACCACTCAAAGATAAGGACAATTACAGCTTGTACTGAGGCGTTCAGACAGTCGTTTTTCCCTCGTGCGATCCGCGGGTGGAACAGAGCCGGGTTAACATGACTTTGGCGCTAATTGTGCCCTCCGCCACACACCGCTTGGTAGCTAGCGGAGTATATATTTATATGTAGATGTAGAATGATTTGTTATGTGGAATTCAAGATGAAAGATCTGGTACTCAAAATGAAAAATAATAAGTAGTGAGTAGGCCATCCGTAGTCGCTGATGAAATCGTCCAAAACATCGAAGAAAATGATCCCACCAGCTCGTCTCTTTAGGCTAAACAGATCACGTGAAACATTATCCAGATTTTTCTGCAAGCATCGTACAAATCATATCTCATATAAGACGGTCCTCACTTGTGTTCAGATTGAAAACGTTTCTTTCGCGGATAAACGTTTTCAGACGATGTTATTCAGAGAACATGTGGGAACATTTACAGTCATGGCAACACAATATTGTTTCAGACGAACGCTGTGGACGATGGTGTGATTATCTGGAAATATAACAAATGTATATAATGTAGATCAATTTGGCACGAATTCGCAGTGTTTCATAAATATTTTATGTATGTATTTGCTTTGTATATCAGAAATTCTTAACATCATTATTACTAAATCACAGCTGCAAAGCAGTTTCATGTCCGGTGCGAACGGTAGGAATTACGATTGCTGGCATCACACAGCCGACTAGATTGAGCAGCATAACCTCGTGGAACGAGCTGACATGTTTCATAGCCCCGGATTTCTGGTCAACCGCACTCCAACAAGAAAACAACTATACTGGAAGTGCCTCGCATATTCAAATAGCGGGTATTTCATACATGATATACAACAGAAATACGACTACGCCTGCTGAAAGCAAGAAAGCTAGCTGCCACTGTGTAGCATAGAGTCGCAATGGCAAAGAATACGTCGGGTAGCTGCTGTGTCTAGTCACGTTTATGAACGCATAGTGTTCTCTTTGACAGTACAACGAAAAATGAGATTTATGAACTGGATTAACATAATATCTGAGAATGGTCTTAGCTATGGGCAACGATTTGAGAAACAAGTAGTCTGAACAGGCCTTGAAGGCCGAACGGTACCGACCAAACGCCGTGTCATCCTCAGCCCATAAGCGTCGCCGGATGCGGATAGGGAAGGGCGCGTGGCCATCACACCGTTCTCGCGGCCGTTGTCAGTTTTCGTGACCAGTGCCGCTACTTCGCAGTCAAGTAGCTCCTCAGTTGGTGTCACAGGGGCCAAGTGCTTCCCGCTTTCCAACAACAGTCGGCAGACCTGGACGGTGACCCAACCAACTGCTAACCAACCCCGACAGCGCTTAACTGCGGAGATCTGATTGGAACAGGTGTTACCACTGCGGCAAGGCCCTTGGCAGCGCATGAATACAGGAACTGTAATACTGCTCCCACTCAGGTGTCAAAATTCGTATATAACGAGAACCCCAACTCTATAAATAAAGTTTCGGAGGTTGTTTAGGGTTATATTCTGAGTATTCTAGTAGTGGGGATCCAGTGATCACCGATGGCTCATTGTACATGGCAGAAGATTCGTCGTGGTGTTCCTGTGTATTGTATTTTCATTTTTTGTCATCCTGTTTATGCAGGTCACATCTCCTTAGTATCCTACCGTTATGTAATTTCTTCAGTTTTACTCTCCAGTTCATAGCCAGGAAATAATCGGCAGAGCCCACATTTGCTTCTGATAAGTCTTACAGTTTAAAATCTGGTGTAGAAATCCCCATGTTACCATTATACAGTCAATTTGAAACTTCCGGTATCTGAATGTCTCTTCCACGTATACAACCTTCTTTCATTCTTCCTAAACCAAGCGCTAGCGATGATTAAACTCTGTTCTGTGTGAAAGTTTACCAGGTGAATTTCTCTTTCATTCTGCTACTTTCCCATCCCATCATTCTCATACTACAGAATTCCAGTCACCCTTCACAATTCGCCTCCCTTAACTATCTGAATAGCTTCCTTTATCTTACCATACATTCTTTCAGTCTCTTCACCAAGTATAAACAATTGCAATTTAAACTTGTGGGTGTATGTCTTCGCTACAGTGGGGCTATGTGTATCATTGAGACACGCAGGCCACCCCATTTCGGTAAGATCCATGGTTCAAGGAGGGAAGCAATGATATGAACTACGCATCTGATTTGTTGTTATCATTCCATCAATTTATATTACACTACTAGGTGAAATAAAAATTTATCAAAGGCAAATGTTTTTGGTACCTACAACTATTTTTCCAAAAACACTACTGTCTGTGGATCTGTAGTATGAAGGAGGGTAAACAAAACTGAAGTGAACTTTAGTTTAAGTAATTAATACTGAAGAGCGGTACAGGGTCCCTGAGAATCGAGTACCGCGATCAGCGCTTCTAAACTTCTTGACTAGATATGAAAGAGGGCCTGAGTAAGTTCCTGGAAAACAAACATCCATAAGGTTTGTATACGAAACCAAGAGGTATCCGAGAGGCCACTGTCGGATAGTGAAAAACAAACAGCCCAATACCCACACCTCAGATGTGTTAGATTGACGATATTTCAGGTGAGAGTGCCCTGGACAGCACATTATCAAGATCCCTCACCAGCTGAAAACGTCTGGTCAATGGTGGCCGAGCAACTACAATACGCCAGTCACTACTCTTGATGAACTGTGGTATCGTGTTGAAGCTGCATGGGTAGCTGTACCTGTACACGCCATCCAAGCTCTGTTTGACTCAATGCCCAGGTGTATCAAGGCCGTTATTACGGCCAGAGGTGGTTGTTCTGGGTACTGATTTCTCAGGATCTATGCACCCAAACTGCGTGAAAATGTAATCACATGTCAGTTCTAGTATAATATATTTGTCCAATGAATACCCGTTTATCGTCTGCATTTCTTCTTGGTGTAGCAATTTTAATGGCCAGTAGTGTGGTATGCAGGAATAGCTGCTCGATTCGACGAAATGCCGCAGTTCTTCAAGTAGAAACAAGCTGTCCATGTTCGCATTACTTGTTATTTCATTGCTGTCGAATTCAGTACTCGGCTACATTATTTGACTAGTATCATTAATGCATCTGTTGCTGCCGTGCTTTGAGATTACTGATAACAGTTGTTATTGTTAATAATTTTTATTTAATATTGTACACTGTCTGAAGGTGAGGTTGCAGTTGTAATCATCAGGTTGTTAACACACGACACATATGTCAGAGTTTTAACCATAAGTACTACGTATTAACATTCTGAGAGCCTTTTCTATCGAAACACGGTGCTGCATTGCGTCAAGTGCGATTAAAGTGGTTGAATGCTACCACTTACCAGTAATATAATTTTACATGTTGTAACTGACAGTATTTAAAATCAAGGTCACGTAATTCCTTTCAAGTAACAACGAGCAGTATTAGAGTGAAGGACGTTACTCACAAACTGAAGTAGTACGGTGCTTTCAAGTCTGTACTAAATAAGAGTACAGTTCACTGCACTGCCGAAGCATTAGTACGTGTATGAAATGTGCGGCTACATGTGTGTAGCTGTTGTCAATAATAGGAGCGAGTGAGTCATTAATTCATTCCACAGCAGGTTTCGTGTTGTAAATCACATTCTATACTATCTGCACTAAGAAAGTGCGTTGATATTTGTTATGTTTATATGAGTGTGGTGTGTATCAGAAAGTACTTTGCAACACTGGAAACATATCCTGATTTATTAATTTAACTTAGAGACATAGTTTTGGAGTCATTTTATAGCAAAATACATCACACCTTTTTACCTTATACCTAAACAGGTTCAGTGTGCTTTCCGCAGGTTATGCGACATGCATGCGATCTTGCCAAACTCGGTGCAGCATGTCAGGAGCGACTTGTTGAGTTGTGAGGTAGACAATAGCTCTGAGGTCTGGTAGAAAGCCATGCAATGGTGAAACAAGCACGGTAATCTTGATGAACCCAAACGAAAAATTCAAGAGGTGTCAAGTCCGGTGAATGTGGGTCCATGCAGTTGTGGAACTCGGCCCACCCACTTACCTCGAAACCGAACGTTTAGGAAATCGAGATGTCTGAGATGCAACAGTACTCTTAACCCGCGCCAGACAGTCAGTTGTTGGACACCTAGCTCTCTAAAAGCAAGTTGGGTCGATGTCGTAGGATTGTTCAAAAAGGTCTGTGTCACGTACTGTACGACAACCTCATACGCCAGGGGACGAAATGAGCATTTGTTGCGTCGTATCAAACATCCACTTTCCATAAACACGTAGGCCTACGCCAATCATAAACAGTAGGCCTACTGGGGCATCTTTACTACACTCCGTACGGAAATTAGGTTGCACAGTTGCATCAGATTTTGACTTTTCAAATCAAAACAAACAGCGAGAACGCTCGGGATCGGCAAGGACACCCATCTTTGCTGCAACTGCAGCTAGCGTTTGTGATGGCGCAATTCTGTACTAACTTACCTTGTAGTCAAAACATGATCTATTTTCCTTCAAGATGACGCCAAGTCTGTAACTAGTATAAATAATTTGTTCCAATTTTCAAAGTTGTAAAGTCCTTTTTCATACACCATGTAATACGCTTGCCCAAGTATTACCAGCAAGTGTATGAGAAAGTATTTAGAATGTTCTCAAAATTCCACATTTACTTCGAATTATTGTGCGTTCCTCTGAGGCATCATGCTTTTTTGTTTTAATCTGTTTCTCATGTACTTCACTGTGTAGACTGAATAATGTGCTAGGGTAGTGTAGTGAAATCTCGCAGCTGACTCCTCCTGCTCGTTTCATCATTCGCGAGTTGGCTATAAATACACAAATCAAAAGAAGTTTTGAATCACCCCGGTTCCCAGAACTCCTGAAGATAGACGTTGACTGTGGATATTGTATTACAGACACAGTCGCTTCGACTGTTAGGAGACGTCACAAAATCTGCCCAAAGATGTAAACAAACCATGCATGAGCAGCCCTCAATAGACGGAGGGGGTCCGACAGCCGATCAGTTCCACTCCTTCCACCAGGAAAGAGGTGTGCGGCTCGCGTTGTCTGTAGTTCAGCCATGCCTAGACGGTCAATACCTCAGTTCGATCGCATCCGCCGGCCGGTGTGGTCGAGCGGTTTAGGCGCTTCAGTCTGGAACCGCGCGACCACTACGGTCGCAGGTTCGAATCCTGCCTCGTGCATGGTTGTGTGTGATGTCCTTAGGTTAGTTAGGTTTAAGTATTTCTAAGTTCTAGGGGACTGATGACCTCAGATGTTAAGTCCCATAGTGCTCAGAGCCATTTGGACCATTTTTTTTTTTTTCGACGCGTCCACATTGTTACTTTGTGCCAGGAAGTGCTCTCAAAAAGGAAAGTGTCCAGGCGTCTCGGAGTGAACCAAAACGATGTTGTTCAGACATGGAGGAGATACAGAGAGACAGGAACTGTCGATGACATGCCTCGCTCAGGCCGCACAAGGGCTACTACTGCAATGGATGACCGCTACCCACGGATTATGGCTCGGAGGAATCCTGACAGCAACACCACGTTGTTGAATAATGCTTTTCATGCAGCCACAGGACGTCGAGTTACGACTCAAACTGTGCACAATAGGCTGCATGGTGCACGACTTCACTCCCGATGTCCATGGCGAGGTCCTTTTTTGCAACCACAAGACCATGCAGCGTGGTACAGATGGGACAAATAACATGCCGAATGGACCGCTCAGAGTTGGCATCACGTTCTCTTCACCGATGAATGTTGCATTTGCCTTCAACCAAACAATCGTCGGCGACGTGTTTCGAGGGCAACCCAGTCAGGCTGAACGCCTTAGACACACTGCTCAGCGAGTGCAGCAAGATGGAGGTTCCCTGCTGTTTTGGGGTGACATTATGCGGGGCCGACGTACGCCGCTGGTGGTCATGGAGGGCGCCGTAAGAGCTGTACGATACATGAATGTCATCCTCTGACCGATAGTGCAACCAAAGCGACAGCATATTGGCGAGGCATTCATCTTCATGGACGACAATTCGCGCCCCCATCGTGCACAACTTGTGAATGGCTTCCTTCAGGATAACATCGCTCGACTAGAGTGGTCAGCCTGTTCTCTGGACATGAACCCTGTCGAACATGCCTGGGTTAGATTGAAAAGGCTGCTTATGAATGACGTGACCCACCAACCACTTTGAGGGATCTACGCCGAATCGCCTTTGAGGAGTGGGACAATCTGGACCAACAGTGCCTTGATGAACTTGTGAATAGTTTGCCACGACGAACACAAGCATGCAGCCGCGCAAGAGGACGCTCTACTGGGTATTAGAGGTACCGGTGTGTACAGCAATCTGGACCACCACCTCGCTACATGGTGGTACAGCATGCAATGTATGGATTTCACGAGCAATAAAAAGGGCGGAAGTGATGTTTATGGTCACCTCTATTCCAATTTTCTGTACAGGTCCCGGAACTCTTGGAACCGAGGTGATGCAAAACTTTTTTAGATGTGTGTATTTCTTTCAGACACGTTGTACCAGCTCCCATTCCCTTCGTTCTCGTAGGTTTTGGTTCATTGCAAGGCGAATGGCGGAACTGGATACCCTACCCCTAATTTTCCCAACTGGGATTCCCTCTGCTGAAATACCAGCTCACCTTATACCTGGCCGAAAAGTCCATGAGTGTAAAGTGGATGGTTTGTCGAACAACCTGATCTGCCTGACTTGCCCAGGAGCGCCGTCCGAGTACTTTGGTATATGGGCTCCACAGTCTCCGGCTGCTCTTTACAAAATAATAATGTGATAATGGTTTTTATTTTTTGGCTTCTGACTGCATTCACACTGTCTTCTGTGAAAATACTATCATGGCTGTGAAGTAGCCTCTAATATACAATAACCAGAACGTACCTACAAGGCACAAAATCTTTTAGGGGTCAAAGTACTGCGACGTGGTTGCCGTCAGTGCAGGGGCAGCTCATCATGGTGTCGTTGTGTCGCTCTTCCATGTCATTCAGTGAACCCATATACGAGTTGCTTGTCGGCCAACTCTTCGTCAGTAGCACTGTCCATAGTACTGCTGTGTGTTACTGTTAACGCACAGCGAACGCTGCTGGAATACAAAACGCTAGAAGGGGCTGAGAAGTAGTGAATGCAAACTTGACCCAACGAGTTAAAAAGGACATTACTGTTATCAACAGGAGGTACCGTGATCGAACGTAAACAAGATACATGGTGCACTCCGTCGACATTTGCGACATTACTTCCTACTTTCCTACAGTCACACTGCAGTTTTTCATTCAGAACATAATTTGTAAATACGCCGCATAAACAGGGCGTGGGACATCCATTATAGGCTGTGATCACATAATGCATTAGACACTTCAGTTAAAATTTACGAGCTCTGACATCATGGTGGACATATAAAACTATTCACTGACATTTCGTTCCCATAAGTACGGGACATCTTCAAAGATGAGCCGGCCGAAGTGGCCGTGCGGTTAAAGGCGCTGCAGTCTGGAACCGCAAGACCGCTGCGGTCGCAGGTTCGAATCCTGCCTCGGGCATGGATGTTTGTGATGTCCTTAGGTTAGTTAGGTTTAACTAGTTCTAAGTTCTAGGGGACTAATGACCTCAGCAGTTGAGTCCCATAGTGCTCAGAGCCATTTTGATCTTCAAAGATGAATCAGCAAGACATCTCCCGCAAATGGCAACTAAACCTTATGAATAGTTTTATATATCGACCACTGCCTCCAATTTTCTAAGATTTAACGGAAGTAAGCACCAGCCGTGAAAGCCTATGTTGTATTTTCATTTTTGGAGGGTACTTAAAATCCATAGGACCGCCAAGTTACAGCTCACCCATAACGGTGAGCGAGAAAAGTGGAGAAAAGAAAAGAAAATCAAGAAACAATAAGTCTGTTTCAGGTAGGTTAGTTGGTTACTTACATGTTCCATAGATCATTGAACGATTCTTTTATCGAGTCAGCTTACTGACTATGTATACATGGTTAGTGATAACATTGTCGGTAAATTGGTAGTCATGCAACTACACTTAATAATAAGTTTTCTCTGGCTACCAGATTTTTAGAAGAAATTCGTCAATGGAATATAATTAGTTACCCAAGAGAAATAATTATAAATTAGGTTTAAAATTTGCTTCGCTGTCTGTCAGACATTTTATCTTATTTATCTTATATGATGATCAAAAAATGTTATGCTTCATACGGAACTCCTCTCTGAGCCGCTGACAGGTTTACAGTGGGTAATAAAGGTCACTTTTCCCTCTAGTGTTGTAGATATGTCCATCACTCTGCTCCTCAAATTGTGATGGATTATTTATGACGAATTTCACTAGCGAAAATATGTATTGCGACGGTGCAGTTAAAATGCCTCTCTCCTTGAAGTGGTGCCCACGTGACGTCCGTGGCTGAACATCACACAGTATTTCTGTGCAGTCCTAAAGCATCGACTGCACACCACCAGAGCAGCGCGGCGAAACCGCGTCAAATAGGCGCGCCAATGGAAGAAGCGGGCTGCGCCCCACCTCCAGCAAGGCAGAGTTCAGCTCCCCCTGTCAATGCCAAGCCCCTACCACGCCGTAGCGGAGAAGCGAGGCAACTGTCCCCCAATTGAAGCAGCTGATCGCCGCCATTTGCAGAGATGAATCCTAGTACCGGGGTTGTGATTTGACGTATATGGGACGCAACAAGAGCAAATTGAAGCACAAATTAAACACATGTTTGTTTAAAAAAGTACTGAGTATTCGAGTCTATTTTATAAGCATACTTAAATGAATGAAGTTTCCTAATTTGCGAAATACGTGTGCATAGAGACGCGAAATTTAAGAATGTAAGGCTCTTTCCTGACAAGGTGGAGGGAGTTTACATCGAGTTATTTGCATTACATCATCATCATCATCATTTAAGACTGATTATGCCTTTCAGCGTTCAGTCTGGAGCATAGCCCCCCTTATAAGGTTCCTCCATGGTCCCCTATTCAGTGCTAACATTGGTGCCTCTTCTGATGTTAAACCTATTACTTCAAAATCATTCTTAACCGAATCCAGGTACCTTCTCCTTGGTCTGCCCCGACTCCTCCTACCCTCTACTGCTGAACCCATGAGTCTCTTGGGTAACCTTGCTTCTCCCATGCGTGTAACATGACCCCACCATCTAAGCCTGTTCGCCCTGACTGCTACATCTACAGAGTTGATTCCCAGTTTTTCTTTGATTTCCTCATTGTGGACACCCTCCTGCCATTGTTCCCATCTACTAGTACCTGCAATCATCCTAGCTACTTTCATATCCGTAACCTCAACCTTATTGATAAGGTAACCTGAATCCACCCAGCTTTCGCTCCCATACAACAAAGTTGGTCGAAAGACTGAACGGTGCACAGATAACTTAGTCTTGGTACTGACTTCCTTCTTGCAGAAGAGAGTAGATCGTAGCTGAGCGCTCACTGCATTAGCCTTGCTACACCTCGCTTCCAGTTCTTTCACTATGTTGCCATCCTGTGAGAATATGTATCCTAAGTACTTGAAACCGTCCACCAGTTCTAACTTTGTTCCTCCTATTTGGCACTCAATCCATTTATATTTCTTTCCCACTGACATTACTTTCGTTTTGGAGATGCTAATCTTCATACCATAGTCCTTACATTTCTGATCTAGCTCTGAAATATTACTCTGCAAACTTTCAATCGAATCTGCCATCACAACTAAGCCATCCGCATATGCAAGACTGCTTATTTTGTGTTCACATATCTTAATCTCACCCCGCCAGTCTATTGTTTTCAACATATGATCCATAAATAATATGAACAACAGTGGAGACAGGTTGCAGCCTTGTCTTACCCCTGAAACTACTCTGAACCATGAACTTAGTTTACCGTCAACTCTAACTGCTGCCTGACTATCCATGTAAAGACCTTTAATTGCTTGCAAAAGTTTGCCTCATACTCCATAATCTCGTAGAACAGACAATAACTTCCTCCTAGGAACCCGGTCATATGCCTTTTCTAGATCTATAAAGCATAGATACAATTCCCTGTTCCACTCATAACACTTCTCCATTATTTGTCGTAAGCTAAAGATCTGGTCCTGACAACCTCTAAGAGGCCTAAACCCACACTGATTTTCATCCAATTGCTCCTGAACTAATAATCGCACTTTCCTTTCAACAATACCTGAGAAGATTTTACCCACAACGCTGATTAAAGAGATACCTCTGTAGTTGTTACAATCTTTTCTGTTTCCATGTTTAAAGATTGGTGTGATTACTGCTTTTGTCCAGTCTGATGGAACCTGTCCCGACTCCCAGGCCATTTCAATTATCCTGTGTAGCCATTTAAGACCTGACATTCCACTGTGCATTACATAATCACATGAAACTTTTAAAGTAGCAGACAGTACGATTATTATTTAATTCACGTAATTTTCCTGTCAGGTCTTCTTTGCTTTTTGCCAACTACTGTGTACATTTTGCACGCTTACTTTTGTTTATCACAGTATTGTCTACACTCGAATTTTGGTATGATTAATTGTAATAACCCATATCACTTTAAATACGGTAGGAATTTCATTCGCACATTAGTTTTTAATACTGATAGCACCTCTAAAAGTGGTTGAGTTTGCAACATTTGATCAAATATTTGACCATTTGGGAAGTGTAATCACCACCTGACAACACATGTTAAGTATATAAACGCAATGATTCGACCTGCCTCTGATTCATACTTAATATATATTTGATTGCCTTGGTAATCTGGAAAAGGAACGTTCAAAATTATACACACTGACAGTATTTCCACACTATTTAACCTAGCCCTATAATGCACGATTTCCAGAACACTATACCTTTCTCAAATGAGTTGCAAATCCAAATACTGTCGGTATAGCATCGTCCTTCAGTTGACGTCTATTTACATAATTTTCCATGTAACAATTCTCTTCAAAATGAAGAGAGCACAGCAAATGATTTGCTGTCGGTTGGAAGTTCTCTCTCCGAGTAGCAACTATCCATTTCCGATTTAGAAAATAGTTTGTAAGGTGATACCTAAACAAAAACAAACGCTCGTTATGTATTATATCTCCATGAAAATACTTTATACACGTAATAGAAAGTAACAAACAACCAGAAATGACTGACCTGTGAAATGTAACATTGTTTCCGTCTTCGTCTTTGCTTCCATTATACTGTTACAATTAAAAGCAGCACACGAACGAATCCTGTTTACGCACTGTTTCCCTGCAAATGGCGGCTTCTATCACGTTCAATGTGGGGACGCGACACTAGCGCCAATGCGCGGACTAGTTTTTATTTCGTAAGTCTATGGTCAATGCTGATTTAACCAGCCGCCCATCGGTGGTTGGCCCGAGTTCGGTCGCAGTATTCGAGAGCATCAGTAGTAATAGAAGCACGTTACTTAGCCTGCGTTGTGCGAGTAGTAATAGAGAGTAAAGTACTTGTACATAGGAGGCACATGAAGCGTAAGAACCAAGTTAAGTTTCTTTTCTTTTTAGAAATAAAGTGATCAGTTAATCTTAAAGTTTCATGTACACATCATTTTGGATTCTTGCCACTGGCCATCGCAGCTTTTCTCAAAAAAATGGTTCAAATGGCTCTGAACACTATGGGACTTAACTTCTGAGATCATGAGTCCCCTAGAACTTAGAAATACTTAAACCTAACTAACCTGAGGACCAGGATTCAAACCTGCGACCGTAGTGGTAGTGCGGTTCCAGACTGTAGCGCCTAGAACCGCTCGGCCACCCGGGCCGGCTCAGCTTCTCTCCTTCCTTGTTTGTCTCTGTGCTTATTCCCACAATAGTAACCGACACAACAATTTTAGTCCCCGCTTTTGGGCAACCAAAATTACTCCGCGCAACATTGTTTAGGCGAAATAAGTAGAATGTCTCAGGTGGCGGATACGCTTGTTTCCAAGATCAGCAACTATACGAAGAGCAAAAGTAGCTGAACTTAGTTGTTTGGCAAGCTCACTAATGTGCTTTTTACAGTTCAAGTTTTCATCAGTATGTAAACCTAAAGATTTGGAACATTATAACCATATCACTGAATCCTGCTCATGTCCTACGCCAACTGTTGGTATGACGCTATTTGTTTCACAGAACTGAATGCAGTGTGTTTCTTGAAAATTAACGGAGGCTCGATTTTCAGAGAACCACTTAATAATTCTTTGGAAAATATCATTTACTAGCTCTTCTGCTGGTTTCCATCTACTTGGATTCATTTATCGTCTGGAAAAGGTACTAGTTATGCTTGTGGAATGTAACGTGCAAGCTCATTCAAAGATATAAGGAATAGGAGTGGACACAGACTGAAACGTGTGGGACACCCTTTGCGATTTTACCCCAGTCGCTAAAAATTTCTACTGTTTCGACGTTCTCTGAATTATTCAACACAACCTTTTTCACTCTCTTTGTCAAGTATGATTGTGTGTAAAGCTATCAGTTCCATAAAAACTTGAGTTTTTCTAAGGGTGTGTCATCATCTGCACCTCCGAAGACATTGAAGACATCACAAAAAATACCAAAAGAAGCTTGTGCTATTTGATGAGCGATTGTGCAAATAATATTCTCAGCCGAGCAACGTTTCTGGAATCCAAACTGTGATATGCTAACAAGGGAACCTCCCCATCGCACCCCCCTCAGATTTAGTTATAAGTTGGCACAGTGGATAGGCCTTGATAAACTGAACACAGATCAATTGAGAAAACAGGAAGAAGTTGTGTGGAACTGTGAAAAAATAAGCAAAATGTACAAACTGAGTAGTCCATGTGCAAGATAAGCAACATCATGACAACCTCAGCGCAGGAGTGCCGTGGTCCCGTGGTAGCGTGAGCAGCTGCAGAACTAGAGGTTTTCGGTTCAAGTCTTCCCTCGAGTGAAAATTTTACTTTCTTTATTTTTGCATAGTTATTATCTGTCCGTTCGTTCATTGACGTCTCTGTTCACAGTAATAAGTTTAGAGTCTGTGTTTTGCGACCGTATCGCAAAACCGTGCTATTAATAGACGAAAAGACGTGCCTCTCCAATGGGAACCGAAAACATTTGATCGCAAGGTCATAGGTCAACCGATTCCTCCACAGGAAAACACGTCTGATATATTCTATACGACACTGGTGACGGCATGTGCGTCACATGATAGGAATATGTTGTCGATCCACCTAACTTGTACACTTGGCGAATGGGTAGAAAGATTCTTCTACCTTGCCCGATTTAGGTTTCCTTGTGGATGTGATAATCACTCCCAAAAAAGTGATGAAAACATAAGAATTTGTCACATGAACTGAAAATAAAAAATTAAACTTCTCACTCGATGGTAGATTTGAACCAAAGACCTTTCGTTCCGCAGCTGCTCACGTTACCACGAAACCACAGCGCTCCTGCATCCCAAGTGTCCTTGATGTTGCATATCTTCCCATGAACTACTCAGTTTGTATATTTTGCTTATTTTTTCACAGTTCCACACACCTTCTTCCTGTTTTCTCAATTGATCTGTGTTCAGTTTTTCAAGGCCTATCCACTGTGCCAACTTATAACTAAATCTGAGGGGGGTGCGATGGGGAGGTTCCCTTGTAAGTAAATTATTTCCACAGCGTGCGACTACTGACGGCCTGTTGCAGACTTACGCGGATGGTCCGCGCTCCGCGTTCCGCGCGCGGCTGGTACTCACGTATTCGAATGGGGCACCACACAGTTTAGACGTCTGTGCAAATATAATACTCGGCTTTCAAGGTTTGATCGAGGCAGATCAGAAAAAGTGTGGTAAGTTGACGCATATTTCTCTTGCGTTTTTATTGTAGTTCTATACAAAATACAATGATTTACAATTATAGAATTATAGAAATTCACAAGTTCAATTTATGCACAGTGCAAGCACTGATTATGTAGAAAAATTGTACACAACCGCAAATTTCTGTCATTGAGATAAGTGGCCTGTGTTCAGTGAATTTTTGATTCCAGCGAGGCCACAGCTCCTCTACCGACAAAATATTCCGCAAATTTATCTCGTACAGTATTACCCGATTTACTGACAGGTGTAGTTCCTGCCACATCTTCGAAGCCGCTTACTCTAACAAAATTATGCAAAATGCAGCACGTTTTGACAATAGATACTGCTAGATAAAGAAAAACCGTCCACTTGTGGCTTAATATTCCGAAAGTATATTCAATAAACCTTGGGGCTCCGGTAAGTCGGTAATTGAAAATCTTTTTGTGAGTCATGTTTTTTCGCGCATACGGCCTTAACACATGCCTTCGTCTGCCACAAGAACATATGGCACTGAAGAGTCGTGTCTACCTGTCTGTGGCTTTGGTGGGGGTCACGCTAATTTTAATTTTCCATTTTCCCTCAAAAGACGCTGTTTTTAAATATATTTGAATCACAGTTCCTTCCGTATCCTCCGACATCAATGAACGTGAAACAATAGTTAGTGTCGCAGATGGCCATAAGAATAATGGAGACATAGTTCTTGTAATTGAAGAAAAGTGATCCACTTTTAATAGGCTTTACTAGACGAATATGTTTTCCATCCAGGGCTCCGATGCAATGAGGAAAATTGGCGACATTTTGGAAACCATAGCTAATTTCGTTTCATTCGTCTGTTGAGGGCTCAGGCATGCATTCTTCTCTTAACGTAGTTCAAATAGTGGCGCTCACCTGCCTCGTAATCTGTCCAATTGTTGATGCACCCATTAAATAAGAGTAATGCAGACCTGTAAACGTGTTTCCGCTTCCAAGATACCTGTAACGTGTAAAGCATATATTTGATACTTATGTCCATTCACAGAGGAAAGTAGACTTAATTCTAGATATTATGTCGGCTTCGCTGACATAAAACCTTAGATGTATTTCTTCTTAAACTAATATATGTACGCGTCCTCAGTAATGAAAGACTTATCGGCCTTGTTATTTCAGTTGACAAGGTCCAGACGAGATGGAAAACCGCACAGGATCCCTATTCTAAAAGCCTCACTAGAATAAATCAAACGAGGTATGGATTAGCAGCAACTGAGAGACCAAAATAACATCTACCATGAGCAGTTACACTTTCTTGACCGACTCCGAGATGCACCAACAGAGAGTAACGTTGACTCAGTATCGGTCGTGCAAGATAATCTGTGTAACAACAATGCACTCGTAGAAAACAGTCGAGACGAACCCTCTGAAGAACAAACCGATGATCTCCAACTGCGTTGGTAAAGTACCAGAACTTCAAGCGCTGATAGAAAGCACCGAATCTGAAATCGTTATAGGTACAGAAAGCTGGCTTAAGCCAGAGATAAATTCTGCCGAAATTTTTACAGAGGTACAGACGGTGTTTAGAAAGGATAGATTGCATGCAACCGATGGTGGAGTGTTCGTCGCTGTTAGTAGTAGTTTATCCTGTAGTGAAGTAGAAGTGGATAGTTCCTGTGAATTATTATGGGTGGAGGTTACACTCAACAACCGAACTAGGTTAATAATTGGCTCCTTTTACCGACCTCCCGACTCAGCAGCATTAGTGGCAGAAAAACTGAGAGAAAATTTGGAATACATTTCACATAAATTTTCTCAGCATGTTATAGTATTAGGTGGAGATTTCAATTTACCAGATATAGACTGGGACACCCAGATGTATAGGACGGGTGATAGGGACAGAGCATCGAGTGACATTATACTGAGTGCACTATCCGAAAATTACCTCGAGCAATTAAACAGAGAACCGACTCGTGGAGATAACATCGTGGACCTACTGATAACAAACAGACCCGAACATTTCGACTCTGTATGTACAGAACAGGGAATCAGTGATCATAAGGCCGTTGCAGCATCCCTGAATATGGAAGTTAATAGGAATATAAAAAAAGGGAGGAAGGTTTATCTGTTTAGCAAGAGTAATAGAAGGCAGATTTCAGACTACCTAACAGATCAAAACGAAAATTTCTGTTCCGACACTGACAATGTTGAGTGTTTATGGAAAAAGTTCAAGGCAATCGTAAAACGCGTTTTAGACAGGTACGTGCCGAGTAAAACTGTGAGGGACGGGAAAAACCCACCGTGGTACAACAACAAAGTTAGGAAACTACTGCGAAAGCAAAGAGAGCCCCCTCCAAGTTTAAACGCAGCCAAAACCTCTCAGACAAACAGAAGTTAAACGATGTCAAAGTTAGCGTAAGGAGGGCTATGCGTGAAGCGTTCAGTGAATTCGAAAGTAAAATTCTATGTACCGACTTGACAGAAAATCCTAGGAAGTTCTGGTCTTACGTTAAATCAGTAAGTGGCTCGAAACAGCATATCCAGACACTACGGGATGATGATGGCATTGAAACAGAGGATGACACGCGTAAAGCTGAAATATTAAACACCTTTTTCCAAAGCTGTTTCACAGAGGAAGACCGCACTGCAGTTCCTTCTCTAAATCCTCGCACAAACGAAAAAATGGCTGACATCGAAATAAGTGTCCAAGGAATAGAAAAGCAACTCAAATCACTCAATAGAGGAAAGTCCACTGGACCTGACGGGATACCAATTCGATTCTACACAGAGTACGCGAAAGAACTTGCCCCCCTTCTAACAGCCGTGTACCGCAAGTCTCTAGAGGAACGGAGGGTTCCAAATAATTGGAAAAGAGCACAAATAGTCCCAGTCTTCAAGAAGGGTCGTCGAGCAGATGCGCAAAACTATAGACCTATATCTCTGACGTCGATCTGTTGTAGAATTTTAGAACATGTTTTTTGCTCGAGTATCATGTCGTTTTTGGAAACCCAGAATCTACTATGTAGGAATCAACATGGATTCCGGAAACAGCGATCGTGTGAGACCCAACTCGCTTTATTTGTTCATGAGACCCAGAAAATATTAGATACAGGTTCCCAGGTAGATGCTATTTTTCTTGACTTCCGGAAGGCGTTCGATACAGTTCCGCACTGTCGCCTGATAAACAAAGTAAGAGCCTACGGAATATCAGACCAGCTGTGTGGCTGGATTGAAGAGTTTTTAGCAAACAGAACACAGCATGTTGTTATCAATGGAGTGACGTCTACAGACGTTAAAGTAACCTCTGGCGTGCCACAGGGGAGTGTTATGGGACCATTGCTTTTCACAATATATATAAATGACCTAGTAGATAGTGTCGGAAGTTCCATGCGGCTTTTCGCGGATGATGCTGTAGTATACAGAGAAGTTTCAGCATTAGAAAATTGTAGCGAAATGCAGGAAGATCTGCAGCGGATAGGCACTTGGTGCAGGGAGTGGCAACTGACCCTTAACATAGACAAATGTAATGTATTGCGAATACATAGAAAGAAGGATCCTTTATTGTATGATTATATGATAGCGGAACAAACACTGGTAGCAGTTACTTCTGTAAAATATCTGGGAGTATGCGTGCGGAACGATTTGAAGTGGAATGATCATACAAAATTAATTGTTGGTGGGGTGGGTACCAGGTTGAGATTCATTGGGAGAGTGCTTAGAAAATGTAGTCCATCAACAAAGGAGGTGGCTTACAAAACACTCGTTCGACCTATACTTGAGTATTGCTCATCAGTGTGGGATCCGTACCAGATCGGTTTGACGGAGGAGATAGAGAAGATCCAAAGAAGAGCGGCGCGTTTCGTCACAGGGTTATTTGGTAACCGTGATAGCGTTACGGAGATGTTTAATAAACTCAAGTGGCAGACTCTGCAAGAGAGGCGCTCTGCATCGCGTTGTAGCTTGCTCGCCAGGAATGTAAAATTAGAGAGATTCGAGCACGCACGGAGGCTTTCAGACAGTCGTTCTTCTCGCGAACCATACGCGACTGGAACAGGAAAGGGATCTAATGACAGTGGCACATAAAGTGCCCTCCGCCACACACCGTTGGGTGGCTTGCGGAGTATAAATGTAGATGTAGAAGTAGATGTAGATGAACTGAATGTCAACACCGAAAAACAATCCTTCCAGAGGAAGAGGCCTATCAAGAACACAACACTTGAAGATAATTTACTTACATTATTAAAAGATGGTAAGGAAAAGGAGGAAGACGACGACCGAGCATTCTTTGTTTCGCTGTTGCCCTCTGCGAAGACATTAAATGTTGATCAGAAGCTATTATTTCGTACTCGGGTACTTCAACTGCTTATGTCGATTAAGCAAACAAATCAGGCTAATTTAAACATACACTCCCCAGCTCCCATCAGCTCTTTCCACTATCCACCGACCTCTTTTACCTGCGCCCCACCTTCAATATCCCAACAGCATCCTAACCAATCGATGCAGTACCACGAGCATCCGTCCGTACAGACACAAGTTGCGACTCTCGACCCCTCTCCAGCCCAATCAACGTCATCGTCATCTTGGAATATGTTACAAAAATTATAGGAATTCAGTAGTAATACACTACATATGTAATAATGTCTGTTGCCAAACGAATGTAATACATAGTTGTAGCAAAGCTTTGAATGATTAAATATATTATTAAAGTTAATCGTCATCCGTATACATATTCATATTCTTACCTTAAGGTTACTGCTACTCGTTCTGTCGGGATAATAAGTATCTTTTTGAGATTTTCAAGTGTTAGGTTGTCTTGTATTCTACCAAGAAGCTCGTCAAAGCAACGAATAGACATGCGAAAATATTATTAAATTTGCCTTCGTCTTTGCGCAATTCGGAATACAGTGTGACGAACGCTCCTTTCGTACATCTTTGTTCCACCATAGGATGCAACGTGGAATTTCTCTTTTTGTATATCATATAGGCTGAAGTGACTGTTACTTGCAGCGAGCTCATCTCTATACATGCGATCAAGCAGAACGATGTGTTACACCACAGATGAGATCCAGCACAGTGCAGGGAAGACCGCGTCCACTCGACTGCACACAACCGCGCGCAGCCGCCCGACTGTGTGAACCACGACGCGCGCGGAACGCGGAGCGCGGATCATCAGCATAAGGCCGGTATTCCACTATCAAATTTCTTTGTCAAGGATTTGATCAGAGATGTGATCAAGTATTCCGTCAAATATATTTGACAAAGATCTTTGACGTAGCGCTAGAAGGGGTATTACACTGTCATCAAATTTTTCGTCAAAGTTCAAGATGGCTGACAACAGCTTGTTATTAACCGCAGCAGTTGCACGTACCGCAATTGAATTGTGTGCGCATGCGGAAAAGGAGTGGGGGAGAAAAAGGAGCCATACATATGAGGTTGACAGTCTTAAATTCCTGGGGTTACAACTTGATAATAAATCCAGTTGGGAGGAGCACACCACAGAACTTCAGAAACGCCTTAACAAATCTGTTTTTGCAATGCGAGTGTTAGCAGACACAGGCAACATAGAAATGAAAAAGCTAGCATACTTTGCCTACTTTCAGTCCATAACGTCATATGGTATAATATTTTGGGGTAAATCTTCCAGTCAAACAAAAGTTTTCAGAGTCCAAAAGCGTGTAATACGTTTTATTTGTGGAGTAAATTCACGGACGTCCTGCAGAAACCTCTTCAAAGAACTGGGTATACTAACTACTGCCTCTCAGTATATTTAATCCTTAATGAAATTTGTCCTAAGTAATATATCTCTTTTTCCAACAAACAACTCAGTTCATACATACAATACCAGGTACAAAAATGATCTGCACAAGGACTTATCTTAGTTCAAAAAGGGGTCCACTACTCAGGAGCACTCATGTTCAATAATTTGCCAGCAAACATAAAAAATTTAGTTACAAATGAAGATCAGTTTAAAAGGAGCCTGAAAGACTTACTGGTGGCCAACTCCTTCTACTCCATTGACGAAATTTTTAATAGAAACAAATGTTGTATTGTATTTATTCATATTATAAGTATTGTTATTTCAGCTTACAAAAATTTGACATGTTCCACATCCACGAGGATCTCCTCAGCACGGATCTATGGAACGAAAAACCAATCTAATATGGGTGAAGCCGTGGGTTTTACGACGACACGATAAAAGCATTCAACAAAACTTGTTACGTGAGCTTACAGTGGAAGACGTCAAGTCGTACATCAATTACTTAAGAATGGATGAGCTTAAACTTCTGTATGTGCTCAGTGAAGTGTATCCTCATATCACATAGCACAATATTCACTTAATAACTGCTACATCTTCATAAGACAGGCTCACTGTAACACTCCGATTCCTTGCTACAGAAGAGGGTTAGGTTAGGTTAGGTTAGGTCATGTCAGGTCTCCAATCTTCTTAATCTGTTTTTGTATTCAGGGTGCCTCACGTTGTAAAGCACCTCATCAGCTTCATACATCTCTATTAATTTTGCAGTTGTCGGCACACACCAATTGTATTTAGCGGCGATGTTTATAAAAACACTACAGACGACAGAACGCTGCAGCGATGCTAGCGCTCCATGTGGTAACATGTCACATTGCAGTGAGCAGAAGACAAGCGATTTATTTCATCAAATCGACAGCGAGGCCCTAGATTTGATTTTTTATTTTTTTATTTATTTATTTATTGTTCCGTGGGACCACATTTAGGAGAAGTCTCCATGGTCATGGAACGAGTCAATACATGAAATTATAACACGATTGTAGAAACAGATAAAATGAAAAATAAGAAACATATTCAGGCGACAAGTCGTTAGTTTAAATAAAGAAAATCAAGAATGTAACACTGGAATTTGCTTAATTTTTTAGCTCTTCCAGGAGCTCCTCGACAGAATAGGAGTGAGCCATGAGGAAACTCTTCAGTTTAGACTTAAAAGTGTTTGGGCTACTGCTAAGATTTTTGAGTTCTTGTGGTAGCTTATTGAAAATGGATGCAGCAGAATACTGCACTGCTTTCTGCACAAGAGTCAAGGAAGTGCATTCCACATGCAGATTTGATTTCTGCCTAGTATTAACTGAGTGAAAGCTGCTAACTCTTGGGAATAAGCTAATATTGCTAACAACAAACGACATTAAAGAAAATACATACTGTGAGGGCAATGTCAAAATTCCCAGACTATTGAATAGGGGTCGACAAGAGGTTTTCGAACTTACACCATACATAGCTCGAACAGCCCGTTTTTGAGCCAAAAATACCCTTTTTGAATCAGAAGAATTACCCCAAAAAATAATACCATATGACATAAGCGTATGAAAATATGCGAAGTATACTACTTTTCGTGTTGAAATGTCACTTATTTCAGATACTGTTCTAATGGTAAATAAAGTGGCATTTAGTTTCTGAACAAGATCCTGAACATGGGCTTTCCACAACAGCTTACTATCTATCCGTACGCCTAGGAACTTGAACTGTTCCGTCTCGCTTATAACATGCCCATTCTGTCTGATTAAAATGTCAGTTCTTGTTGAATTGTGGGTTAGAAACTGTAAAAACTGAGTCTTACTGTAATTTAGCATCAAATTATTTTCCACAAGCCACGAACTTATATCATGAACTACATTATTTGATAATGTTTCAATATTACACACAAGATCCTTCACTACCAAGGTGGTGTCATCAGCAAACAGAAATATTTTTGAATCACCTGTAACACTAGAAGGCATATCATTTACATAAATAAGAAACAGCAGTGGCCCCAGCACCGACCCTTGGGGAACGCCCCATTTAACAGTGCCCCATTGGGACTGAACATCATTACCACTCTCAATATTGCGGAGGATTACCTTCTGCTTTCTGTTCTTAAAGTAGGAGGCGAACCAATTGTAAGCTACTCCCCTTACTCCATAATGTTCCAATCAAATATTGGACGAAATTTGACAAAGTTCCTATTACACTATTAAATATCTTTGACAAAGTTTTATGACAAAGATATTTGACAAAGAAATTTGATAGTGTAATACCGGCCTAAGTGTGCAACGACCCTAAGTCTGCCTTGCCTCCTTTCTCGCGATGTGAGGTAGCCACTGTCGCCAGTACTCGACCTGTGCTGAAGCGTCGACAGGGGCTGCCCACGCGAAAGTAGGCCAGCAGGCACCTGCCGCACCTGCCACCAGCTGATGGCCGCTGCCGACAGCAGCCAGTGTGCGCGGGCTCGGCCCGGTAACGGGCGGCTCTTTAAGCAGGTAACGCTGCTGACTCACTCTTCGTGCTCGCCGAGAAACCTGGGCTCGTGGGCTAACCATCTGGAGACGAAAATGAGTGCGGTCGAATTAATCCCTCGTCTTCAGAGACACATATTAAATGGTGCTATCAATTTTATTCACAGAAGTTAAAATCTTCTGGGTTATTAGGCCGCGTCATGTTTCTTCTAAAATGTTCGACCCCTCTGCTGGGATCTTCCTCAGGATCTTGTAGTGTCCACTACTGCTACAACACTGTGAGAGACGAGTGTCGCGTCCACTTATAAAGGGGGAGTTTTCTGGCGTTCGTGATGGAGTTAGTGATAGTAGTGGTTAAAATTCATATGGCTACCATTGGTGAGCCATAGTCTTTGGCTAATATTCCCGCTCTGATGCAGAGCGTCTCTGACAGTATTCTACTAGTAGTGGACACCAAAAGATCCTCAGGAAGATCCCAGCAGAGGGGGCGAAACGTCGAACATTTTAGAAGAAACATGACGTGGCCTAATAACCCGGAAGATTTTAACTTCAATGACAACGGCCACGAAAGCCTGCAGATGAGGCACAGTTTGCTTCCTTTGGATCGTGAGATAGTATTTGAAAATTTTTTTCGAGAAGATTTCTGTAATCTGTGTCGATAGGTGATGCCAATCGTCGAGTTATCTCTCTGTGAGGCAGTGCTGTGGTAGCGTGCTTCAACTCTGGCGAGTTCCGCACGGTTTCAGCCGATGACAGCAGTAGGCGGTTAAGCCGGGCGGTGCAGCAGAGAGACTTTAAAAATCACACATTTGTTCTAGACGTCGAGGCGATGAGTTTGAAATAGTTTCAAGACGGCAGCTGCAGTGGTTGTTCATAGGCAACGTTTAGCACATTTCACTCGTATGACATTCGATTTCGCGCATTTATTACATTGCTGTAATTCCGCGTGCTGAACCGGTGGTGAACTGCGAACGGAATCTGATATTTCTACGTCTACATGCATATTCCACAAGCCACGGTATGGAGTGTGGTGGAGGGTACCTTGTCCACTAATAGTCATTTGCTTTCCTGTTCCACTTGCAAACAGAGCAAGGGAAAAATAGCTGCTTACATGCCTCTGTACGAGCCCTAACTTCTCTTACGTTCGTTGGCTTTACTTGAAATGTACCTTGCTAGCTGCAGAATCGTTCAGCAAATGCCGGTTCTCTGCATTTAGTCAATAATGTTCCTCGAAAACAACGTACCTTCCTGCGAGAGTTTCCCACATCAATTGTGATGATGATGTTTGGTTCGTGGGGCACTCAACTGCGTGGTCATCATTTTATTATGATAATCATTTCTCCCCACCTAGGTGGGTGTCAACGAAATATCTTCGCATTCGGAAGAGAAAGTTGGTGACTGAAATTTCGTAAACAGATCTCGCCGCAAAGAAAACCGCCTTTGTTTCAGTGACTGCCACCCCAACTCGCGTATCATATCAATGACACTCTCACCCCTATTGCACAATAACACGAAACGGGCTGCCCTTATTTGCACTTTTACGATGTCCTCCGTCAATCCTACCTGGTAAGGATCCCACACCGCGCAGCAATATTCCAGCAGAGGACGGACAAGTGTAATATAGGCTGTCTGTTTAGTGGGTTTGTCGCATCTTGTAAGTGTTCTGCCAAGATACCCTCTGACCGAACACGCTGAGCTATCGTGCCGGTGCCACAAGACCACGAGCTGCGGACCCCACGTGACTTCTCGTTGCATCCACGTGCGTATTGATAGAACCTAACGGTAATAAATCTAGCAGCTGACCTCTGAACTGCTTCGATGTCTTCCTTCAACACGACCTGCTGGGAGCCCCAAACACGCGAACAATTTTCTAGAATGAGTCGCACAAAGGTTCTATACGCGTTTCCGTTGCAGATGAATCACATATTTCTAAAACTCTCCCAATAAACCGAACTCGGTCATTCACCTTCTCTGCTACACTCCTGACGTGCTCGTTCCATCTCGTATCGCTTTGCAACGTTACGCCTAAATACGAGTATTCAATCGACCTGACTATAGCAAGCAGCATGCTACTAATACTGTAATCTAACATGACTGGATTGTTTTTCCTAATTTCCTACTCATCCACATTGACTTTCATTTTTCTTCATTTAGAAACAACTACCATTCATCACATAATCCAGGAATTTTGTTTTAAGTCGTGTTGCATCCTCCTACAGTCACTCAACGACGATACCTTAACCTACAATACAGCATCATCAGCACAGAGCCACTGATTGCTGCTCACCCTGACCTTCAGACAATTTATGTGTGTCGAGAATAACATCTGCTCTATCATACTTCCCTGGGGCACTCCTGACGATACCATTTTCTCTGATGATAGTAGGAGCGAGATATTACAGAGATTCAGACAACGTTTACCTTTCGCAATGTGGAAGCTGATCACAGAATGGTGACGTAGTTACCCAGTCCGCTGCAGTGAGCTCTTAATTTTATAGTTTTCTCATGCACTTTTGGCCCCTGTGTAGAAAAAATGTGTCTCCGTAGTTGCTAGAAATTGGATTCATGTTTCGTGGCTCCAGGCAATCCCGGGATAGTTCCTTTCAAAGGGCACAACCGATTTCCTTCCTCATCCTTAACACAGTCAGAGCTTGTGCTCCGTCTCTAATGACCTCGACGTCGACGGGATGTTAAACCCAGGCTTCCTTCCTCCCATGTTTCACGTGTATTGTGGGTTCCACTTGGTTTATATTTACAGTTTGGTTATCTGTTGTGGAATCATTGATCAACATTTCACTGTCTCATGAAATAGTACTGAGAACGTTGCGCACCAGTAGGCAAATGTATGATATATTTACCACAATACAGCACAGAAGCTTTAAGCACTTGATTATAGCATAATTTAGTCCCGTTGTAAGTACATTGCGCATTTGACAACAGGTGCGTGACATTCTCAGCATTGAAACTTCCTAGCCCATTAAACCTGTATGCCAGACCGAGACTCGAACTCGGGACCTTTGCCTTTCGCAGGCAAGTGCTCTACCGTCTGAGCTACCCAAGCACCATTCACGCCCCGTCCTCACAGCTTTACTTCTGCCAGTAGATCTTCTCCTAAAAAATGGTTCAAATGGCTCTGAGCACTATGGGACTTAACTTCTGAGATCATCAATTCCCTAGAACTTAGAACTACTTAAACCTAACTAACCTAAGGACATCACACACATCCATGCCCGAGGCAGGATTCGAACGTGCGACTGTAGAGAAAGCGCGGCTCCAGACTGAAGCGCCTAGAACCGCTCGGCCGCTCCGGCCGGCACCTCTTCTCCTACCTTCCAAACTTCCAAACTTTACAGAAGCTCTCCTGCGAACCTTGCAGAACTAGCACTCCTGAAAGAAAGGATATTGCGGAGGCATGGCCTAGGCACAGTCGGGGGGATGTTTCCAGATTGAGATTTTCACTGCAGCGGAGTGTGCTCTGATATGAAACTTCCTGGCAGACTAAAACAGTGTGCGAGACCGAGACTCGGACTCGGGACCTTTGCGTTTCGCGGGCGTGGCTAAGCCATGTTTCTGCAATATCCTTTCTTTCAGAAGTGCTAGTTCTGCAAGGTTCGCAGGAGAGCTTCTGTAAAGTTTGGAAGGTAGGAGAAGAGGTACTGGCAGAAGTAAATCTGTGAGGAGGGGGCGTGGGTAGCTCAGTTGGTAGATCACTTGCCCGCGAAAGGCGAAGGTCCCGAGTTCAAGTCTCGGTCTGACACACAGTTTTAATCTTCCAGGAAGTTTCATATCAGCGCACACTCCGCTGCAGAGTGAAAATCTCATTCTGGATTCTCAGTATCGTTTCATTAATTAGAAGTTAATACAATCAGTGCGGTAGTGCTGTTACTCAGTTTTAATGTCCTTAATTGTGTTTTTTTTTTTACTTTCATACGTTACCTTGATGCACATTTTGTGTGACGCCATCCTGAACACAACATCCCCCTTTGTCTATTCAGTGATTATCTATGTCATAAATAATGAAAGAGCTCACTTACATACGACTCTCCCATATTATTAGTAATAAATATGCCGTCCTTTTGCATTCATAATTTTCATGCTGTCAAAGGTTTAGTCGCTGGTGCCAGAATGTAGATTTGTTACTGCAGATTTTATGGTCTGTAGATTTGTATATCCACGCAATAATATCTGCAGAACTTGATAGTGGAACCTTCAGCTCTCTGGAATAGTACATATAGATTTTGTCGCTGAACTACATTCAGTTGCTTTGGTGAGGTATTTTCAGCGCTACACTATTTACGGATTAAGATACTGTTATTACTTTAAACGGGAACCATCCCAGTGACTGTATTTGGCTACAAGCTGCCCACGTCTACACTCTGTAAGAATTTTGCTAGTGATTTTCATAGTGTTTGAGGTTCAGTCATACAAGCTATGCCTGATAATTATTTGCTGGGTGGTTCGTTGTAAGTGTGGCCTACTTCTTGCTTAATTTCGAAATCAGATAGCGATACAAAATTGATTACTAAATCATAAACATTCAAATAAAACTCTTCAGTAAATCAGGGCTTATTCTAACTACGTAAGTTAGTAGACCAGTCTTAAACACACTAGTGACCTTACAGTCACGAGCTTTCGTCTTAGCTTGGGCGAATACGTACACTGAAGTTCAAAAGTCGAGAATAATCAATATACGACATAATCTTTTATGGAAAAGAAGTGGGAATTATTACAGAACAAAATAAAACTATCTGCAGATGTTAAGCACAGAATAGCAGCCAAATAATGTAATTAGAAAAGTTCCCAAATAAGACAAAATAAATCTAGACAGTCTTTTCACAACAATAACAACAACAAAATTGATGGGGGATATGAGTGACTTCGGCGTAGCACGTTCTCTGTGAGGTGGTTCAAGAATTTCACTGGCAGTCGTTGTGAGAGAGTTGTACACCCACAGATCTGCACCACGACTGGGCTTCAGTTCGCTTCCCAAGGGCTTCTCAGAAGTGCCCTACGGGAAAATCTGGAAACATCTAAGCTCACTGTTGCAGTAAATGTCTTCGCCGACGACACACTCACCTGCTAGTGCAGCTCGATGTAGCCTGGTATTATCGACCACGAACAGCATCTGAACTGTCATGCAGTCATGCTTCTGATTTTTCCTTCTAATGAAAATGTGAAACTTCTACATGCGTCCAGTCTGCCTCCTTACATCAGTATCTCTTCACCACTCAGTTCTTTCCATGACTCGTATGTTTGTAAAGGCTACTGTCGTAGCTCCAGAATAACGTGGTTCGAGGATTATCTACAAACCTAAAAACAATTCATCTTTGAAAATCGAGTTCTTATATTCAATCATGATCCAGTCTCAATACTGCTGAACCCTATCTTCAGCGGGACACACCATGCTATGCGATAGACAGATATTTTTCTGGGAATGACAGTCTGATAGCTTCACTTTTTGGAAACGCTGCCTTTCAGAAAAAGTGAAGCTCCCAGAAGGTATGTGATGTTATTTCAGTGATTACAGGTTCGAATTAGATTTACAGAAAACTTGCCAGTATAATCTCACTAACCACTATGATGACGCTGCACCCCCTTTGGTCTGGATGCATGCACTCACTCGGTTTTATGTACTCTCCTGAAGTACGCTTATAACGGACCCACTCTTCCGTTTAGTTAAGTTTTTTTATATGACACGTGCACCTAATGCTCCCCGTCGTTTTGGAAAGGCATTTATTCCGCAGAATAATGAAAATCCTGATAAGTACTGATACCGTTATGACCAAATCGTTATTAAGCGATTCCTATTGCGCGATAATGGTAGAAAGAAATTTTGACAAAAGAAGGAAAAAAGTAAGAAATAGTTAGTGAAATTACGAGTAAATAAACTGAAGCTGTTATAATTTTAGATTTCAAACTACTTACGAACAATCGCCAGCTCACTGAGGGAGCAAAAATTACTGTTTGATATTAATTGTTTATAAACTGTAATTACGAACTAATGATTGAATTGTAATCAGGTGAGAACGGAACCAAAAACATTGACTCGAGCTCAGATGTGAAAACACAGTTAATACCACAATTCAAAGTTAATCAGGAAACCAGCAAAATAATTTGTACTGAACACATGCATGTAAAAGTTAATTGTTTGCAAAACAGTTCGCGTAATGAATAGCTTTGCATTACTCACTGTAATGTTAACTGTTACCAATTTTAGAAATGCAAATATTCATAAATACTTATTTATTATAGCGAGTTACATCTGGAAATTTCATAATATTTCGTTTATCGAAGAATAAATCATTTATTCGTCAACAATGTTTCGCAACAGGCTCTTCTTTACCGTTGCTCCATATGACAAGTTTGAGCCCCACAGTATCCTTCTCGAATGGTAATTCCTCGTGATGTCAATGTACTGTGCCCATTGCAACTACATAATATGCTTGGTCGTATATTAAAAACCTTGCAGATCCAGCGCGCCGCGTCTGGACTTGACGACTAATCGTTAGCAACATTCTCCGC
The DNA here is from genome assembly GCF_021461395.2 of Schistocerca americana. Lineage (NCBI taxonomy): Eukaryota > Metazoa > Arthropoda > Insecta > Orthoptera > Acrididae > Schistocerca > Schistocerca americana. The sequence goes on from NC_060120.1 coordinate 38,081,425, forward strand.
CCCCTACTTTTCCCCGCCAACGCACTTACACGCCCAGAGACAGTACTCCTCACTTTAACCGTGTCCTGTGATTATGAAGTAGCAAACGTCCCTGGTTAGACCAGCGTTTTACATCTAATTACAGTATTACCTTTTTAAACAGTTCATTTGAATTAATTATTTGACAGGTAATTATATGACTACATTAATAAATTAATAAAAGGTGTACACAACAGATATTACATCACAGTGACATTATGGTTACAGAATGTACTATGCGGAAAAATAATTAGGCACTTTGTTATTGTGTTGCAAGCTAGCGTACAACTGTTGTAACTACTTCTTGATATCGTGGATACTGGCACTGCAACGGAATTGACGTCCGAGCTGGTCGCACACATGAGCTATCGGGGACACATCTGATGACCTTGACGTCATGCCAACCATTCATATAGATACGTGTTTTTCATAATGAATACATCCGCTCCAGTTGTACTTGACAAATTCTTTCTTTGGATGAAATCGTACACGTAACCTGGTTTTCTGGTTGTAAATCTCCTCTCCAGACACTACAAAAAAAAGGGGGAACTAAGAAAGATATTGCATAAATTTAAATAACAAGGAAGGGTCAATGTAAACGTGTATATCATCTCAATCCTTGACTGAGTACAAGTAATCGAACCATTCACGTAAAAAATCCTACAAATTTATGAAGCAGCATGCGAGTTCCCGTGTGGGTGAGGCGTGAAAAGTCTCTTTGAGCCAATCAGCAACACACTGGGTAAGCTGGACGTAACGGAAAAGTATGGCTGTATCAACAAGTAAGCCGGCCTGTGTGGCCGTGCGGTTCTAGGCGCTACCGTCTGGAACCGCGTGACCGTTACGGTCGCAGGTTCGAATCCTGCCTCGGGCATGGATGTGTGTGATGTCCTTAGGTTAGTTAGGTTTAAGTAGTTCTAAGTTCTAGGGGACTGATGACCACAGATGTTAAGTCCCATAGTGCTCAGAGCCATTTGAACCATTCAACAAGTAAACACTTACTGCCAAATTAACGTAGCATACAAACCAACTGCGATGGGCCAGGCATGCAGCGCAGGCTTAATAAATCGAAATGAAGGCACAAATGACGTAGAATGCCTATTTGTGAACGCCAAAATTAGCTCACCATATAAGTGCCCAGCCCGCAGCATGCCGTGGACGCACAGCAAGAGAGAGCCACGCACACCGAAATGAGACACCTCAGTAAACATACCTGCGGAAAAAATGCTCGCATGGGAGCACGAAAAATGTGAATATCTTCTTCTTCATTTAAAAGACTTCGACTCAAAAGTAGGTTATCAGCTGCCTTCCTCAGCAGCTTTAAATAGTTCCCCAAAATTTTGGTAGCAAACATACTCGGGCATCAAACTTCCTCGGAGATTGAAACTGTGTGGCAGACGGAGACTCGAACCTCGGACCTTTGACTTTCGTAGGCAAGTACTCAACCATCTGAGCTACTCAAACACGACTCACAACCTATCCTCCTCACAACTTCAATTCTACCAGCACTTCGTTTCCTACCTTCCAATCTTCACAAATGCTTTTCTGCGAACCTTGCAGAACCAGCACTCCTGGAAGAAAGGATATTGTGGAGACATTTAGCCACAGCCTGGGGGATATTTCCAGAATCAGATTTTCACTCTGCAGCGGAGTGTGCGCTGATATGAAAGTCTAATAACAAGTCTCGGTCCGGAACACAGTTTTAACCTCCCGGGAGGTTTCCCAGACTACGAAATCAGTTGTATGGTAGCTTTAGCCTGCATGTTTGTATATTTGTCTCACTCCCACTTAAATTTTGTATTTGTCAACGTCTGTTCTTTTGGGGTGCCTGCCTGCCACCCACTGTTCATCGCAGGTACATGCATCATGTTATGTTGCTCTCATCCCGAGTGGTTTCAGGGATGCAGTCACCAAACTAGAAAGATGTTTCGTTGTACGTAGAGGTATATATTAAATTTAGATACTGATAACTAGAAAAACAATTCGATTAACATTGCACAATTGCAACTAAACACACCAACACAGTTAGCTCGCAACATATGGGATACCACGCACGGGTTCCCGGGTTCGATTCCCAGCGGGGTCAGGGGTTTTCTCTGCCTCGTGATGGCTGGGTGTTGTGTGATGTCCTTAGGTTAGTTAGGTTTAAGTAGTTCTAAGTTCTAGGGGACTGATGACCATAGATGTTAAGTCCCATAGTGCTCAGAGCCATTTGAACCATTTGAACATATGGGATACACCAAGTAACATGTGAAAATTAAATGCGGACTGAACATTCCGAGGCTTTCACCTCTGGACGCCGGTGCCTAATCTTTATTCTGTATTCCATCGCATCCTTCATTATTTCTCTTCCTAAAAAACAGTTATTATAATTTCCTATTTCTCAATTCGTTTATGTTTTGTTACTGAAAATTATAAATGCTGCAGAATATGATTGACAAAAAGGTCAGACCTCAAATACCAGGGATGAACAATGATGTGCACGGCAGTTTAGGACGGGAATAACCTATTGAAACGCGTACGTTTCATATGTATTCATTACCAGCGATGGCGAGGCATGACAGACTCTCTGACCAGTGAGTTATTTATCGTTGCTAGTCTGCGCTTGACCGCGCGAGTGTTCAGTTGCGTGTTGCACTCTGTCTGCAGTAGTAGTCAGTCGGGAGTTGTGTGTAGCGAGTCGGCAAGATCAGTTGCGAGTTGCACTCTGTCTGTAGTAGAAGTCGGATACAATCGTGTGTGGCGAGTCGGCATGCGTCCGCGGTGTGCTCTGCCCACGAGTCTGGTCAGGAATGTGGTGGACGATATGTATATTATTGTAGAAGGTAATGAAGCACATTGCGCTCAGCTAATAACGTATGTTAATTGTAATTAATTTATTCAAAAAATGCCCCAATAATAATTTTTTTATAAAGTAAATCTTTTAAATAAAAGTAATCATTTCAATTTAAAGAATTTTTTCACTCTGTTGAAGAAAAAGCATTCATTTCAATTTAAAGAATATTTCCTATGCATTTCCTCCAAGAATCAAAATTAAATATACGCCAGCATTGCACGGAGCTGTGCCGAAAAATAAGAGCAGATATAGACGCAGTGTTACTGAGGTAAGAATTTATCAGATTTAATTATTTCACAGGGCCGAAGGTCAGCGCAGCTGCCCTTATAAAGTTTATCAGGTTTAATTATTTGTGTTGAGATGTTACATTCAGTTCACGGTTCATTATTTAATTAATATTATTGTGTGGGTTTTTTGGTCAATTTGCATTTATCAAAGTCCTGTGGGGAGGTTACACTTGGGCCATTATTATTCTTTAATTTTGTAAGGAGGTTACGCTTGGCTCATTTTTATTATTCACTTTTGTGGGAAGACAACATCAGGCAGATTCTTTTATTATCATCGACTTTCTAATTTCTTGCGGGGACTTTCAAATTACATGCGGGGAGGTTACACTATTAGTAACGTCAGTCCTCGGTGTCAAGCACAGCGGGTAAGATATGTAAACTACAGGCATTAAGAACTTAGGCAGTCGTACATAAAAATGTAGCAGCAGTTAAGAAAAAGCACCAACCAATGCTGCGGGATGACACAAAATGTTTCAGTGAGTTCGTAAGTTGTTCTCAGATGGCAGGCATAGATGTGAAAGAGCTACAGTGCTCTTGTTGCACTGGGCTGGTCACGCGTGTTCGACCGGAACCTTTATGACGAGTATGACCGCAATTACGTTCACATGTAGTCGAATATGAGGACAATCTCGTATCCAAGTGCCCCACAGATCTGGATATTGGATGATTCGACCAGCCCACCAAATGGAGACCCACAATGACGCCACATTCGAACTCTGTCAGATGCTTATAAGACTCTCACACACGAGTTTGTGGTGTGCCTGCGTACTTCGCCATTCACCAATCAAAATCTGACGCTGTTCATTGCCCTTATTCACTGATGAGCCAAAACATTATGACTACCTGCTTAACAGCTTGTTTGTCTGTGACTGGAATGAGATACATCACTGACTCTGCGTGTCAGGGATCCGATAGTTTCTTATAAGTATATAGAGGTATGTGGCATTAGATGTCTACCTATAGGTCATGTAATTCGCCCAAATAACGAGCCGCTCAATTCCGTAGGCAGTGATAGAGCCGATTAGCCACTCAGACGGCGAATTGGGTTGCTGAGACACTACAATGCTCCTGAAACCACTGTTAAGACGGTTCTGGTTTCGAGGCACGGACAGTTATACCGCTGAAAGACGACACCGCCTTCGGGAAAGGCATCAAGCATGAAGGGATGCAGATGGTTTGCAGCTGTCAGCTTGTCCTTCATTACTACCACAGGTTCCTTGCAAGCATAGGAGAATGTCCCCCATAGCATAATACAGCTCCCACTGGCGAGCATCCATGGCACACTGTACGTTTCGAGCAGCTGTTCACCTTGATGACGGCGTTTGTGGAGACGAACATCTACCTCGTGTAGCAAAAATGTGATTCACTCAAAGAGCCAACATGTTTCCATTCCTCAACGGTCGAATCCCGATGGTCCCGAGTCCACTGCTATCGTAACTGACGACGTTATTAGGTGGTCTGCTGCAGAGCTCCATGTCCAACGCTGTACAACAAACGGTGTGTTCCAAAACAGTTGTGCATACACCAGCACTTTGCTCTTATGGCAGAGTTGCCACAGATCACCATCTGTCCAAATTTACAGAGCAGACAAGCCCCCAAACCCCATGTTCTGTGAAGAGTCATGGATGTCCAACCATTTAGTGCTGAGTGGTAGTTTCACTTTCCTTCTCCCTCCTCCTGTAGATGTTCAGGACAGTAGCATGTGAACACTCGACCAGCTTCGCCATTTTCGCGATACTCGTCCACAGGCTTTGGGTAATAAAAATCTGCCTTTCGTCAAAGTCGCTTATCTCAATGGATTTCCCCATTTGCGACCCATATCTTCTCTTTGTAAGGTGTCAAACAAATAACACTCCTTACACTGTATTCGTGAAACAATTCCGTCATAGTTATGTGAAATAGAACGAATTTTATTACTATGCAGACACAATAAATAAGCCAGCATCTCGTGAATATAAACCACTAACACTCAAATATGGCTGCAACATAGTTTTCTCTACCAACAACTCTCTCAAAAATAATCTTATCCATAATTTAAAACCAAGACGGTCGCCTCTGCAAAACTCAGGCATTTATAAAATCACCTGTGACACTTGCTCAGCTTATTATATAGGACAGGCTGGACGAGCTTTTTCGATTAGATATAAAGAGCATCTATTAGGGAAAAAAGGTACGAACGTACATAATTGGTCATTCGCTGACCACCTTCTTATCACAGGACACAAACCAAAAGATGTTCATGATATTAGTATCATACATACGGAAAAGAAAGGCTTCAGACTTGATATTCTTGAACAGTTGGAAATTTTCAAACATTTTTCCCGTAACGACCATTTAATCCTCAATGAGCAATTTCAATTATGTGATAAAAATTTCTTTGATGGTATAAAGCCCTTGCTTAAAATCACTTAACGCGGAATATTGCTATTATGCTTCCCGTACTGTAGACTTAAATATTGTTCTCTCTCTCCCTGTTTTACAGTATAATATTTTGTTCAACTTTCGATCTGTTACATACTATCTGAAATAATGTAATCAGCACATTACGTGCACTCATGTTCCAATGCTTCTGACAGCTGTTGTCACTGTAAATTACAAGCATTCAATACTGGATGGCGCGATACAAGGTGCCGACTTGCTAACATCGACGGCGCGAGCGCCTGTCAGTCTGATGCTGCTTACAGTGCCGGCCGCACACGCGACCCTTAATCAAGTTATGCATTCCTAGGAAAATTTTATAATGTACAAATATATTTTTATCTTTAACGTAAGCACTGTTGCTCTAAACCATTTCATAACTATTTACTCTATGTAAGTATGCTTTCTTTGTCTACTGTACCGTAGCAGTTAGCTATGATGTAATTTTATTACATATGTTTACTTTAATAATTTTTATATTATTCCAAAACTCTGTTATAGGTAATGTAAAAATTTTTTGCTTCTGATGAAGGCTGCCTTAGAGCAGTTGAAACCTAGGTAAAGTTTAAATTTTTTTACCTGTGCAACCGAAGAGCTGTATTTTCAAGTAATAATATAAAAAACTCACACTAGTAACTGCACGCAAGTAATTTCGCTGACCTCAGTTATGAGACAAAAAGGAAAAGGATGATTTTACGATGGCATATCATCGCACTCAGCTAAAAATCTCTCGCCATGGGATACCTAGCGGACACAATGAGATGCTGCCACCACTTTGTCCGTCATCAGCAAAACAGCCGTTGTCCCCAGTTTTAACGATGACCCTCCAGAAAGCCTTTCTACAGGAACACGGCGGAAGAGCCCAGATGAAACGTCCGCAGAAACCCAACTGAATACATTGGTGACTCATTGTAGCCGCCTGTGTTAAAAATCACATGAAATAAAAAGCTGTTTATCTCAGTATTAAGTAGCAGAAGTTAAATTCTGCCCTACGAAAAAACTCCTGTGATACCCTACAAAAACTCTAGTGGGTGGAGTTGTAACAAGTATGAACACCCTCATTGGCCAGAAAGAAAATGTCTGGCCACCAGCATTGATGAGGCAAGTTGCAGACAGAGTGCTGCACTGAGGTGATTGTGAGAATCATTATATGAACACCTGTTCACAGGCTCGTCTTAACAAAGCATCCTATTAGGAGACAGTTAGTGCTTTCGAGTGATTTCAGGGTGATGATGTATGCACTATTGGAGCCAAATAGCTTGTACCATGCCAGTTAACTTAGCTAGGGAGTAACTAAGAGATTCGGCTTCACTAAAAACGTAGGAAATGTATCCAACTGATGGTTAAGACTCGAGAGAGATTTAGAATAGATTCTCAGGTTCATAGCTCACGCCGGCAGGCGCCACTGGCGCTACCAACAAAAGTAAAAACATGCGTGCTTGCGCCACGCCAGCAAGTGTTATTCAATTGACAATCAGAATTGCGGTCATCTCCATCTTTTCTTTTTTTTGTATATTCAACCATGACCTGTAGTTACACATATTCATGATCGTCGGGCCCAATTGAAGCAGAAATGCGAGATGTCATATCCAACGAAAAGGATTGATCAGACACTGTGTAGTTATGAATTGTTTTATTTGTGTAATTCCTCCCCCTTCCTCTTTTAAGTATTTTCATTGTGCATTTTAGCGTGATTGATGTCTCTGGCCCCAATTGTATTTCATTTGTTGGTATTTTTATCGCCCCCCAGATATGGCCATCAACCATTTTACCATTAAAGAAGCTTAGAATAGTTAGGAATTTCGCTTCAGTTGTGAAAAACCCAGTATCAATGTTTTACGAACATGTACGTAATTTTTCTGACATTGCTATGTCATGAAGTCATACTTAGAGTAAAAACAAACCTTAAAAAGGAAAATCTAAGATTCTCAATTTTTACTAACATATAGTTACGCCTGAACCCATACGCTAATTTCTCTTAATGATAATGTTTACTTTACAGGGAGTGTAGTGGAACCGACACTGAGTTCATTGTCTGGTTACATCACTGTCTGTACTGCTGCACTCTTCTGAACTCTCCATGTGTGAGATGAAATCTTCCTACCTTTGCAGGATGTAGGTTCGACACCAAATTCCTAAAACTCTCACAGAGCTTCCTTGCGCAACTGTGGTAAGAAGACAGATCAGAACGAGTCTCACACTTGTTAGATCTTGGGTGATACTTTGGCTATCGCGTGACATGGCTGGAACGCCACCAGATGTAATCCAATGTCGCGATGGACAGAGGTCAGAATGTTTTGGCTGTTCAGTGCACATCGTACCTGGTAACAACACAAAACGCGAACAACAACAGCCGGCCGCGGTGGTCTAGCGGTTCTGGCGCTGCAGTCCGGAACCGCAGGACTGCTACGGTCGCAGGTTCGAATCCTGCCTCGGGCATGGGTGTTGTGTGATGTCCTTAGGGTAGTGAGGTTTAAGTAGTTCTAAGTTCTAGGGGACTTATGACCTAAGATGTTGAGTCCCATAGTGCTCAGAGCCATTTGAACCATTTTATTTGAACAACAACAACAATGCACTCTGGTGACCTCTCTAACTCTCACAGACAACTGCAACTGCAATCGTTTGCGTACTCGTCTATTATGTGTACGTGCGTGCCCTTACATCACCTGGCTGCCGTACTTCTTTTTGTCTCACACTCTACATATGACATACCTATTACCAACTGTCAAGCCTTGACAACTAATGTTGAAGTGTTGCCGAAAGTAGAGACTAACGTACAGAGGAAGAAGTTGCGCTCACTTGACACCTCTGTCTCTCTAGGAACACTGAGTTTCTCCGTTCGTGGTTAGGAATCTACCACGTGTATCTGTGTATATCTCGGGACAACCCATAAAAGACATGCTTCTGACAACAAAGAGCAATGCGTTCATTGACAAACGAAGGAATTGTGCTGTATTCGAATGTACGTTAAACAATGAAGATGAAGTCATACACTGTAACAACAAACGTGCTCTGGCTAAGGTCGACAAAGGGATCATGTAATCTGTTGTTTTCGTATGCATCACATGCTGGTAAGAATTAGTTCCCTAATGTTCCCCTATGAAACAGTGTCAAACATACAAATTGCTTTGTCTCAATGTATGCATGTTCCTACCTTTGAATTTAAATAAACTTACAACATGCTCTTGGGGGTTATCACTTTTCTCTGCCGACCCTTACAATTTACGTATTCAGAGAAACTAAAAAAAATCACAAGCCATTTTGATACAAAATGAAGTCTAAAAGGAATACCTACGTTGAAGCCATTACTTTACCAAACACTTGTTACACAAACCTATCACAAATTTTAATGAGCCATCTGCGCCATTTTGTCTGTTCTCGACAACAGTAACACGTCGCAAACATGCTGCAGCTGTAGGTATACTCTACATTCGCCACCACCGACCTCTCCCGTGAGCTTAAAGTTAGGGATTATCAATAACGATTGTTAGTCTTATGTCGAGAACACCTAATCTTAAGGTTGCAAATCAGCTCACATTACACAGGGTGGTGCAGGAAGCTGTAATGTATGCAGGCTTTTGACAGTGTCAGTTGTCAGCCATCGGCAGATCCTCATTGAGACGTCCTTCATAATGGAGTAGTGGAACAGTGCTGTCATTGTAGCAAAGTTTTATAGTTACAGAGGCTCCATAGAGGCAGAGTTGCATCTTTAATAGGTAGGACATATTGATAACATCGCCTCTGATCGTGGACGCGTATATCTCTCGTAGTAATTAAAATATTACTAATAACAACTCGTTAGGTAAATCTACCATTCCAAAAACTGGCTTAAATACAACAGTATGGGATCATAATGACAATTTTTTCTGTCTAGCGATACAAAAGCAGCAGTAATGTTTCCACAATCGTATAGTTTTCCCAATGGCCTGAAAATGTTGTCAATAAGGAGCTCAGTTTCGTTGAGATCTTAACTTAGAGTGACGCGGTGTGTTCGTGTAAATCATGAGTTCCTATAGGCCAGCAGTCTACGGAGAACAAAGAGCTTTCACCATCTCCCTGGCAGAAGCTCACCACGAGTGAGAACGCTTCGTCGTTGGGAGCTTTGAGAGCGCTAACGGACAGCGACTAGTTGTTTAGCCGGAGGCAAAGGACTGTCAAACAACTATCACTCGGCTTCCGCAACAGGTTATCTGCCTGACACACGAGCGGTTGTCACTCTGAAAAACGATAACTGTCTAATAAAACCGCCAGAATGCCATAGCAAAAACTGTTTATCACGCCTATGGCAGAAAATAAAACAAAGAAAAACGCACGATTGTAATTGCGTGCTTATAGGCCAACAAACGCCGACTGCGCACGCTCTTTGTTCAAATGTCGATACGTGACCTAGAATTATCGTTCTCCTGTGACAGCAACAGCCAGCGAGCTGCGTGGTCGCTGTTATGTTTCATGACAAACGGTTTCCCTTCACTGCTACCAGACACAGTATCAAACCAGATTTCTTATCTAGTAAGAAGTGCGATTTCTCTTGTTTCGAGTCCATGGGTGATTCATCCTGTAAGGCGATTCAGGGTCTGTATGCAAGATGATTACTAAGGTGCACCCGCGAAATTAAATCATTGTGTTTCGGATTAATATTAACATTGAAGCATCAAATTAGTAGAATGAAATTTTCACCCTGCAGCGGAGTGTGCGCTGATATCAGACTTCCTGGCAGGTTAAAACTGTGTGCCGGACTGAGACTTGGACTCGCGACCTTTGCCTTTCGGTAGAGCAATTGCCCGCGAAAGGTAAAAGGTCCAGAGTTAGAGTCTCGGTCCGGAACACAGTTTCAATGTACCGGAAAATTTCATAACAGCGCACACTCCGCTGCAGAGTGAATATTTCAGTATGGAAGCATTCCCTGGCTGTAGCAAAGCCACGTCTCCGCATTATCCTTTCTTCCAGGAGTGCTAGTTCTGCAAGTTTCGCAGGAGAGCTTCTGTGAAGTTTGGACGGCAGGAGACGAGGAACTTGCGGAAGCGAGGCTGTGAAGACGGGGCGTGAGTCGTGCTTGGGTAGCTCAGTTGGTAGAGCGCTTGCCCAAGAAAGGCAAAGGTCCCGAGTTCGAGTGTCGGTTCGGCACACAGTTTTAATCTGACGGGAAGTTCTATCAAACTAGTAGTTTGTTTCAATGTTGCTGCTTGCAGAGACAGTGTTGTAGCTCACCATGGGTTCTGATAAGCCTAAAGTAAGTAAACCATATTCTGTAAACATCTGAGTAGAAACTCAGAACGCCTTTGTTACCTAGTGTAAAACCGCCAAAAGCGTACGTTCAGCAGCCTGGATTCATGAGAATACGCACAAACACAAATATTTTCCACCCTCTGTAGACCGACAACCAAGATAAAGAGTTACGGAATCTTCATGCGTCAACTCAATGTTCAGTGAGTAATACATTCGAGCCTGTTTCTGGTCGGCTACCGAACGAGGTCATACAGCGGTCAGCACACTGGATTCGCATTCGGGAGGACGACGGTTCAAATTAGTGTCCACCATTTACGTTTTCTGTGATTTCTCTAAGCCGCTCCAGGCAAATGCCGGGATGTTTCCTTTGAAAGAGTGCTGTCAACTTTTTTCCTTTCCCATCTTTGAGACGATTTGAGCTTGTTCTCCGTCCCTATCGACCTTGATACTAACGCGACGTAAAACCCTAATTTTCTTTCCATTCCTCCGGTGCACTGATATGTATCGACAGGTCACAGAAGACAACGTGGGCCGCTGGATGCAGATGATTCATGACTTAAGACAGTGCTTGTATCGGTTGTTCACTTGACAGCAGACTCAGTTTATTCATACGGCCTATATTATTTTTCCATTTTAAAACGTCGAAATATGGCGCGTGTAGATAACAGCCCGTTTGGGGCTTGCTAGTCTTCCATCGGGTGCCTCCGCAGGTGGCAGCTCGGGGACTGCCTCCCAGATATGTGTGGTATGGAGGAAATGAAACACCCGGGGCGGACCAAATCCAACGCAAAGAGAAGCGTCTGATTCCAGAAGAGCGGCTTCCCGACAGTGTCTGCTGTCTATGCTAAGAGCGGCTGTTTACCATACGAGGTGGAAGGCAGCGGGAAACCACCTACCACATTTATTCTCGAGAGAATCACATAGTCCAAATGATAAGCACGTTTAACTCAACATTTTCCGGAGGTATAAATGGTTGCCCTACCGGGTCTCCGTGGGAACTGCGTTAAATGATGCTAAGAGAAGGAAGATGAATCTCCAAAAAAGTAATAATTGGTACCTGGAACGTGGAGAGTTTGTACGGGGCTGGGAAATTAGCTAACCTTATACAGGATATGGAGAGACTGAAGGTAGACTTTGTAAGAGTAGCAGAGACATGGTGGCCATATGCTGCAATGTGTGAAGTTCATTGAGGAACAATGTATTATTCAGGCAATCAAGAGAAAAATTGTGCAGATCTGTAATAAATTTCATCCCGCATTCAGACCGGATGGCTTTACTTAAACTTGATGTCATTCCAATTAATGTCAACATCATCCAAATATACGCGCCCACATCAGATTTAACTGAAGATGAAATTTAGGTGTTCTATAAGGAACTGAAACAGCTGTTGAGGTTGGTAAAAGAACATGACATAAACTTAATAACGGGCGATTCTAAAATTGGAGAAGGAAGATTCGAAGAACTAGCCGGTCCATATGGACTAGGAATGCGAAATAATTGGGGCGAACGGCGCTATCAATTTTGTCAAGAGGAAAAGATGAAGGTAGCAAACACTAGGCTGAAATTACCATCTAGATGTCTGTACGCACGGAGAGCGCCAGCTGATCTCCCTGACAGTACAGTACGGAATCGAATAGATTACACTCTGATTAACGAGCGCTCTGGAACTTCGGTAACGAGGGTACGCACCTATCCGAGAGCCGACGTTTCCACATACCATGTCCTACCAGTAAAAGAAATAAAAATAAAAATTACAAATGACAAGAGATATACACAACAGCGGAAAATAGAATACGATAGACTTAAAGATGAAGGTAATCACGAGTCAAGGAAAGAATTACAGATACAATCAAGCCACAGCTGGGAGAGTGTACAGGCATGCACGGCGTAGGGGAGGAAGTGGGAAGACACGAGAGCGAAATTGCATGGCGGACGAAATTTTGGCGTTATCTGAAAAAAGAAGAAAATGTAAAAACGAAAGAAACCCGGACAAATATAGGGACACCCAGAAAGTCATAAGAAAGGAGATAAGAACAGCAAAAAATAACTGTCTGAAACAACAATGTGAAGAGTTGGAGCGATTGCAGCCAATACCTCAGCGTACATAAGAAGATCAAGGAAACAGTTGGTATATATCGTAAAAAAAACCTTCTCAAATATAGAAAATGACGAAGTGTAAATAGCACAGGACGATCAGCAGGAGGACTATATTACCTATCATTTTGCAGATGAAAGACATAAAACAGAAAATAAAATTGACGAGGGTCTGTCAGTACCTGTCATCACAGCTGCCGAAATCAGAAGAGCAATAGGAACGCAAAAGATAGGAAAGTAGTCGGTCCAGATCAAACACCAGTTGAAACGATAAGACTATTAGAAGATAACAGTACCTTAGTTCTCCCAAGAAAAGACTTAATCAGATTTTTAATGCATGTAAATTTCCTAACAAATGGCTGATGTTGCACTTCACCCTTTGCCTAAGAAGAGCAATGCAACAAAATACGGAGATTGCAGACCTGTTAGCCTAATCAGCCATACCCTAAAGATATTTCTCAAGATCATTCAAAATACAATCACTGCGAAGTGTGAAACATATATGGGATGTCATGTTGATTAATCGTGTTTCTGCCGGTTATTGGCGTCTTTGCTGCACGATATTTCAACTGCGTGACTAGCACGCAGTTTTCTCCAGGTGCTATCCGAAAGTGATTCTATGGTGGAACGAGTCCGGTATTTATGCCTACGTTGTGCTAAGCGTTCCCTCTGCGGTCCGCACCGTTTCTGGTTCTCTGTCCGCGGTGTGCGTCGACCAATAGCAAACGCTGTAGCGTTTTCTTCTTGCCGCCGCTGTTGGCTTGTGGTTATTATCCGTTGCCAATCAGCTGAATTAAGTTCTGAACGGCATCCAAATGTGCTAGACGTTTTATCTTCCGAGTGTCGTCATTTGTGTCCTGTGAATTAGGACGTTCTGTTACTGTGGTTTGCCGTGTTAGGCGTTCCATCCGACGTTCTTGCCCCCAGGAGCGGCTGCAGTGTTATTTCCAGGCTGATTGTGTTCAAATTGTCGCTCGAGACTCGGAAGAACGTCCTCAGGTATTGTGTCTGTTGTCTGATGTACCACTTCACGTACGTCCTTTGTTACATGTATTGGGCTGTTATCTATAATTCCGTCTTTATACTTGTGTCCCTTGGGGGTCTGGATGTTACCTACGTTGCGTCTTGAGAAGATCGAGTGCTGGGTTCCAAGCCGAGCTCAGCTGGAAACCGGTGTCCCGGTTAACGAGATTCTCCGCGACCTTAATGTCAATAGATTCTTTGATGACGCTGTCCTAGTATCTCGATGTTTGTGTAAAAACCTTGGCACCATAATACTTCACAGAATGATTGAGTTCTAAACAATACGCGGCAATCGCTGACTTGGTTGTCTGTCTCAGTGTGGTGTCAACGGTCCTGGTCGTATGGCCGTTGTATGCCATACCACATTCACATGGTACGTGGTAAACGCCCTGTTTCTGTAGACGCAGGTCATACGTCACACTCCCTAGCCAAGCAAATGGTATCTTGGCGGGCGGATGGAACACGCTTTCAATGTTATGTTTGAGGAGAATTCTGCTGATTCTGGCAGATATCGGCCCAACATATGGCGCCCTGTTTCCCCACCCGCGGTTCCTGAAGAGATACAAGAAAACCCGCAAAAGTTTAGACGTTTGCCGTATGTTGGGCCGATATCTGCCAGTATCAGCAGAATTCTCCTCAAACATAACATCAGAAGCGTGTTCCAAAAAAATAAAAAATCGAGATTTATGTTAGATGTAACTTCTATCCTTGTGGTCTCATACACATAGCTTCTACTTTAAAATGTATTAAATACTTATAACTAGAATGATACTTTCACTCTGCAGCGGAATGTGCGCTGATATGAAACTTCCCGGCAGATTAAAGCTATATGCCGGACGGAAACATCCCCCACGCCGTGGTAAAGCCATGCCTCCGCAATATCCTTTCTTCCAGGATGCTAGTTCTGCAGGTTTCGCAGGAGAGCTTCTGTGAAGTTTAGAAGGTAGGAGACGAGGTACTGGCGGAAATACAGCTGTGAGGTCGCGTCGTGCGTCGTGCTAGAGTAGATCAGTTGGTCGAGCACTTGTCCGTGGAAGGCACAGATCCCGAGTTCGAGTCTCGGTCCAGCACACAGCTCTAATCTCCCAGAAAGTTACTTATAACTAACTTGTTAGCTGCTAAACGGATTGTTCTTCCATTTTAAAAAGTCGTTCCGTAGCTTGATCCCAATTTTAATATGAATGAATAAAAGCAAAACCAGAGCAAAAACAACACTACAGGTACATGTATCAGATAATGCTGCGTAACAGAAAAAAATGATGCCTATTTGTTATGACCTGACGAAACTACAGTCGTCTGCTTATAAGTGCGGGTTCTTCGATTGCTCTAGTAGATGGTTGATCGGAACGATATTATGGAATATTAGTTAACTTTATTACCAGAATGGTAAAATTATCTGCATAATTATACAATCAATTGCCGCAGGAATATGCTGAACATTTACAACTGTCTTTGAATAATAGAGCAACACTTGACGACCACAATATCAAAGTTCTCAGTGTCTTAATAGTACCAATCCATCTACGACATGAGTCACCCTTGTGTCTTAACTAGTTGGATGTTGTGTTCCTGATCGGAGGTCACGGACTGCTCCTCTGCCCAGCTCTACATCGGCCTCCCTGTTGTGGCGCTGCAGCGTTGGCAGTGAAGGTGTGGGTCCGCCAGCGCCTCCCATTCGGCAGTGCGGATTGCAGTGAGACATTGTAAGCTTCTATGGTATCGATGCGAGTTGCCGTCTTTGGTATGGCACTGCTATCTTTTAATGATACCACACAATTAAAATATTGCTGTCAATTTTACTGTGGTCGAATGAATTTTTTTGGAGAAACCCATAGTTTCGTTCTCATCTGTGGACGATGTGTGCAAGGCCGGTTGTAGCTTTCAGGAATGTCAGATTCGAATGAGTTTAACATTTCCGAGTGTTAGTCATACTATGGAAATTAATACTCATTGAGCGCATTACATTAAACTTCATTGCATTAAACTTCCTGATGATATTTTACCCTTGGCATGGTCTGAAATTGATTTGTCACAAATTTCAAAGATATTTAACATATCATTCTGGCAAGGACCAGTTAAATTTAATGAAAAAAAAATTATTCTAGAGACATTGACTACTGACTGAAATATAACCAATGAAAAACGCAAACAATACTGTGTTTATATGAAAGTAAATAATCAAAGTTGAGGTGCACGACCACAGAAAGAAGAATCACGGCGCCAAAGTAATTCATGAGGAGGAAATGTATTTTATTCTGAAGAAACAAAAATAATACCACAAAGACAACGAATTTGTCTTGAGGGTTTCAAATTAAGAATGTGAGTAGCGAACTACTAGTAAACAGAAAATAAATACCATGTAGGCTTTCACGGCCGGCGTCTTTATCAGTAAACTCTTCCGGGCTAAGTTGCCGTGGTCGATCTGTAGAATTTCTTCTCCCTGACGTTTCGTTCTCAACTACGGAGAACATCTTCGGAGGTGAGTCGACTCACCTCCGAAGATGTTCTCCGTAGTTGAGAACGAAACGTCAGGGAGAAGAAATTCTACAGATCGACCACGGCAACTTAGCCCGGAAGAGTTTACTGATATAGAAAATAAATAAATTGGAAAAGCCAGACATGCAGATACGATGGAGGATGACGAAAGCATCCTGAATGTGAAACAAAACCAACGATAATATGTTGACTTCTTTCACTAAAAATAAGCTGCCACATGCGCCAACAGAAAGCAGCAGTATTCACACAGCCAGCATTTGACGGCTAATGGGGTCGGTCACAAATACGGAAACGCAGCTAGAAACGCATGCTTGAACAGAAATGCACATACTAGCAAAGCCTGCATGTTGGGGTGTTGTATTTGACCACGAGCTGCATGTATGCTAAAAATGGTTCAAATGGCTCTGAGCACTATAGGACTTCACTGCTGAGGTCATCAGTCCCCTAGAACTTAGAACTACTTAAGCCTAACTAACGTAAGGACATCACACACATCAATGCCTGAGGCAGGATTCGAACCTGCGACCGTAGCGGTCGCGCGGTTTCAGACTTTAGCGCCTACAACCGCTCGGCCACTCCGGCCGGCCTGCACGTATGCTATGTCCTCAATAAGTTGCAAATCTTAGTTGGGTTTAGAACAGCGTTTTGTGTAGCTGTGAGTAAATTAAAGTAGATCTAAATGAATTAGAACATGCAGGGAAATAGGAAACAAACATCATTCGCTGTGTCACAACGCGGACGAAAGTGTGTATTGAACAGCTGTGACGGACGGTCATTAAAGAGTATTGCTACGAAATGAGAGGAGAACAGCTGAAAAAGTCACTGCAGAACTAAATGTCGCGTTCGCGAACAGTTTCAGCAGCAAAATAGCACGAAGGGAGCTCTTTAAGCTACGAATTGCAGGGAGAATTGGAATTCAGCAACGAGTCATAAGTTTGCAAATGTCCAAATAGAAAAAGGTGGTAACGGCACTCCAAAACCTGGACCTTGGAGCAGTGGAAAAAGTGATTTAGACGGATGACTTTTGTTTCGCTCTATCTCCAACTTCTGGCAGAGTGAAACACAGCAGATGTTTGGTGATGATTTGGTTAGCCGCATTGTAGCATGCCACGGGCCTCACGATTGGTCTGGAAGGTTGCATAACTGCCAAAGATTACGTGACCATTTTGTCTCATCAGGACCATCCCATAAGTACAATGGTAATTCCTCAATCGTGATGCTGTGTTCCAAAAGTACAGGTTGGCTCGCATCGTCCAGGTCAGGTTTTGTGAGCGCGAGGATGGATTGTCACATCTGCCATGGCCACCATACTCACCAGATCTCAATTTTATTGCGAATTTCTGGTCTACTTTGGAGGGAAGGATGCGGGATCGCTAACCGCCTCCATCGTCGTTACACTAACTTGATACTACGATATTTCGCAGGAATAACGGCATAAGATGCCCTTAAAGAGTATACAAGATCTGTATTCGAGCATTCCATGATGACTGGAAGCTGTTTTTGATGTCAACAGTGGCCCTACACAGTATTAGGCATGACGAGGTATTGTGTTTTTTGGTCTTACATATCGGTTTCCATCTCCTGTACCTATGTGACTACAACCAGCGGATTACGGATTCCTTACGAAGAAGAAAGGTCCAAGTCCCCCAATCTCGTCAACCCCTAATTCCATTATAGTGACTGCTAACATATTTCTCTTGAAAAGACTGCTCTCGAATTGCAGGCGAATATTTGTCGAAACCTGTTTTGTGTTCCAACTGAACCTCGAAGATCAAACAGCAACCTTTCTTCCTTCCTTCCTTCCTTGTTGTAAGCCGGCCGCTATGACCGAGCGGTTCTAGGAGGTTCAGTCCGGAACCGCACTGCTGCTACATGGATGTGTGTGATGTCCTTAGCTTAGTTAGACTTAAGTAGTTTTAAGTCTAGAGGACTGATGACCTCAGATGTTAAGTCCCATAGGGGTTAGAGCCATTTGAACCTTATTGTACAGAAATACACTGTCCACTCACACTAAAATCAACACCTGTGTAAGGGCGGAACGGCCACCTTTTGCAGAGCGAACTTGCAGGAAAAGAGTCAGCGAGGCTCTGGAAGGTACTGGTGTGGAGGCATGCCGACTGCGGCGCCGCGTCCAGCTGCGTCAGGTTTCTCGGTTGAGGATCCGTGGCACGAACTGCTCGATCGAATTGGTTCCCTAGACTGCGTTTACATCCGGCGAACCAAGCACGTGCACTGCAAGCTGTGTGTGTGTGAAATCTTACGGGACTTAACTGCTAGGGTCATCAGTCCCTAAGCGTACACACTATTTAACCTAAATTATCCGAAGGACAAACACACACACCCATGCCCGAGGGAGGACTCGAGCCTCCGCCGGGACCAGCCGCACGGTCCATGACTGCAGCGCCTCAGACCGCTCGGCTAATCCCGCGCGGCTGCACTGCAAGCTGTGTGGCACATTGCATTGTCCTGCTGGTAGATACCATCGTGCCGAGGAAAAACCAATTTCATCTAAGGGTGGATACAGTCCCCAAGGATACATGGATACTTCTGTCGATCCAGTGTGCCTTCAAGAATGTCGAGATCACCCAGGGAATGCCATGAAAGCATTATCCAGATCATAACGCTCCCTCCGCCGGCCTGGAATCTTCCGACGCCGTAGACGCCTACAGCCATCATTCCGATCGCCATTCATTTGAAAAAGCCGCAATTCGCCACTCAGTGGACATCCAGTTGCGCTACTGGCGTGAAAATTCCAGCCTTCGTCGCCTGTGAACAGCAGTCAGTACAGATGCATGAACCAGACGCGCCTGCTGCAGAGTCCCATATGCAGCTACGTTCGGTTAACTGTCATTAACGAGACACTGTTGGTAGCACCTTGGTTCATCTGGGCGACCAGTTCCTCGACAGCGGCACATCTACTCGCCTGTACACATTTTCGAAGCCGTCGTTCATCCCCAACGTCTATGGCCCATGGTGTCACAAAGTTGCCTCGGCGCCATTTAGGCGCACACTACATATATTGACCACGGCGGCATGTGTACAGCTTACAAACTTAGCCGTTTCTGAAATGCTTTCACCCTTGGCTCAGAAGCCGATGATGAAGCCCTTTTGGACGTCAGATAAATGACTCCGTTTCCACATTACGACAACAACTGCGCTGTTTTCTGCATCTCCACGACACTCTTTATATTCCCTCCACTGCTAATGCTGCCACATACCGTCTGTGACTGGTCATCGCACGTTGGCGAGGAACATAGGAGGTGCGCGCCTTAATGTGACTTAGCCTTGCAGTACTCTTTCTCTAATAATCACGTAGTCGACGAGACGTCTACCTCTAAAAGGGCGACTACATTCCGCCAACTGTGGCAACGCAAGCCGTGAGGCGCAGTCGTCCGCCTGTCTCGTAGCAGTTGTTTAATGCAACCGAGTGCAACTGTTTTCAAAAAACCATTCAAATGGCTCTGAGCACTATGGGACGTAACAACTGAGGTCATCAGTCCCCTAGAACTTAGAACTACTTAAACCTAACTAACCTAAGGACATCACACACTTCCATGTCCGAGGCAGCATTCGAACATGCGACCGTAGCGGTCGGCCGGCTTTAGACTGAAGCGCCTAGAATCGCTCGGCCACCGCGGCCGGCAACTGCTGTTTTCAATGGCGTGTCTGTAGTCGCGCCAGCATAGCGGAAAGCAAATTCTCTGCCGAGCAGTCGCGGGACTGGAGATGCGTCACTAGAAAGGGTTACGTTCACTTGCATTACGGAACTGCTGTGAGAGTGTGCCGCGCGGCTTGTTGTGGTTGTGACTGTAAATCCACACTTGGAAAGGGCAGAGTGCAAAGCCCCAACCGTTAACAAGATTTAGGGATTCCAAGGGTTCCCAAATTTCTTCATAAGGACATCATTTCACAGCCGGCATGTGGCTGATCGGTTCTAGGCGCTTCAGTCTGGAACCGCGCGACTGCTACGGTCGCAGGTTCGAATCCTGCCTCGGGCATGGATGTGTGTGATGTCCTTAGGTTAGTTAAGTTTACGTAGTTCTAAGTTCTAGGGGACTGATGACCTCAGATATTAAGTCCCATAGTGCTCAGATCCATTTGAACCATCATTTCACATTTTGTACATCAGATAGCAGGAAACTAAAATATTACTTGTGCACACGCTTTCGACACTTAATAACAAACGGAATAGTTTTGTAAGAACATTAATTTCTGTTTCCAAGTTTACGTTTCCCAAATCCATCACTTTTAATGAGTTGAACCAGCAGGTGTGCTGGAGAAGAAGTGTGTCTGTCGTGCTGTAAACAACTTCTTGATATTCTGGGAAATCAGTTACTGGGCGTTGTCGTGTTGTAATGCAGACCCGATAACACTGAAAAGAAAATATGCCTTTTTTCTTCTCTACAGCTTCCAAGTCGTCCTAAAGAAATTTTGTGGTGTAGTAACAAAATCTAGTAGCGGTTTCACACGCACATTGCGCCGTCTGGTCTCCCAGTTGTCTGAAGTTCCGAACTGTAAAATCCTAGCTACTCATCCGGTCATGGACTTGGAGATCACAGTCGAAGCGAAAAATTTGACGCCGTCGTTGTCAACTTTTCTTTAGTAAATCTGGAAACATAAAAGCATCGGAAAGTCATAATAATAATAATAATAATAATGAGAATGTTTAAAAAGTTTTTTGTATTAGCTGTGTGCAGTACTACATCACACTACTCTTCTCGTGTAAATGTTACCTCTTTTGATTTCTAAAATCTGATAAAAGTTACTAGAGAGAATATTTCTTTCTGCAACGGATTGTACGCTGTTTTGTACCTTACGGAATTATGAAAATTGTCTGCCCTCTAAAACTCGATGCAGAATCTTTCCTTCCACTGGTAACACTACTACCGACTGAACTGCCTCAATTCTATCGGTTAGTACCTCTCTCTTATTTTCCAAACTTCACAGCAACTTTAATCTGTCAGAGAAGCAATAGATTCATTCTGCCAACAAACCATAGCTTATGGATAAGCTATTTCTCCTCGACATTCTTTCTTCCAGTAGTACTAGCTCCGTATGCAACTGCGAGAGAAATATTGGTCGAATAGAAACTGTGAGGGGCGGTGTAGCTCAGTCGGTAAGACTACAGGTAATAATTCAGGAGGGCGACGGTTCAATCCCGGGTCTGGCCATCCTGATTTAGGTTTTCCGTGATTTCCCTAAATCGATCCAGGCAAATGCCGGGATGGTTCCTTTGAAAGGGCATGGCCGACTTCCTTCTCCGTCCTTCCCTAATCCGATGAGACCGATGACCTCGCTGTCTGGTCTCCTCCCCCACAACAACCCAACATACACACTGTCAGTAAACGTCTAGGTTCAGGGTCCTAGTTCCGGCTCCGCACAGTCTTAATCTGTCAATAAGTGTCTGATACGTGTTATTTATTATGGCCATTACCATGATCACCATCCTCAACCAATTGACATCTACTGCGAGATAAAGTACCGTAATCTTAGAGACTTTCCCGCTAATTACGTTCGCCAGAGCTGTACGCAGTCTTTTTGCTTCAACATCTTTTCCACTGTTATCTTCAGCTGAGTCGTCGTGTCGATTTTTTTTATTTCTTGTCATCCAGAAAAGAACTTTCTTGGACTATCTTTCATTCAGTCATTTCGCTGGCTACATTTCCTGCTCGTCTACATTTTCATTAGAGTCATAATAACGTCTTCGTTACAATTTGTTTATTTTACTCTTTTTCGTAGTGTACCCAAAAGGTATATCTGCTCATTGAGCAGCCATCAGTTTTTGAAATGGTTTTCGCATTAAGAGTCCGCCTGCGATCTGAAACATGAGCGCTTATTGTGACAGTGAAATTTATTGGCTCTAAATGGTTCAAATGGCTCTGAGCACTATGGGACTTAACATCTATGGTCATCAGTCCCCTAGAACTTAGAACCACTTAAACCTAACTAACCGAAGGACATCACACAACACCCAGTCATCACGAGGCAGAGAAAATCCCTGACCCCGCCGGGAATCGAACCCGGGAACCCGGGCGCGGGAAGCGAGAACGCCACCGCACGACCACGAGATGCGGACAGTGAAATTTATTGATCGGTATTAACCGACTAAGAGTTGATACCGTGACTATCATGAGTAATGTACTTCTTTTTCATTATTACCAGTCGTATCAATTATTTAAAACCGAAATTGCAGTTTCACAATCAACAGGATGCAACCCAACACGCAACATCAGTACACAAGAACTGCGGCCGTCCGTTTCTCACCCCTTACCCCCTCCCCCCTCCCCCCGGCCCCCCGCGTCCCCCATTTTCTCACGATCAGCAACTGCGCCAAGATTAAATTACAGATAGTTGCAAATTAACGAATAGTTTTTAAATCATTTCAATAACTAATTTTCATACGCAAGCAGTAAGGAACTCCCGATGACGAGTAAAATAAGACTGATACGAGAAGCAATGAGAGCAAATGGCGTAAAAGATTACAATAAAAAACGAATACTTTTTATTTATTATTTGTTATTTGGCTCTTCAGGGGTTTGTTGATGTTTACTGCAGAAATAGAAGTAATCCGACTGAAGAGTGGAACTGAAAAGTTTCTAAGTGCCAAACCAGGAGAACGAAAAAACGATCTACCTCTCTTTGCACATATCTGATTTGTATCCAAGTTATTAAGAGTGCATTCTGGGGCCACAGATTTATTATGCTGCTCACCGAATCACCGCAAAAAAATTAGACGAATCGTAAAATATATACTTTATTCAGAATTTGATAAGTGTCATACCAGGAAACCGACTATTACTACGTGCCAATAAAGTTTTTACAAGCTGATTCCTGGAAAAAAGTGTTTTTTTCCAATACCTAATGTAAACGAAAATAAATGTAATATACACGTGAACGGCCGGCTCGAGATGAACCTGTTAGTTCTAAACCGGCAGCGGCGCTATTTGTGTAAATAAATAACGTTGTTAACGGTAGCTGGTTGTTATTTTCTTCTTGAAAGAATCAACTTGTATTTTCGTACGCAGCCATACTCCCAAAAATGTCAGTTTTCGACAAAGTAGCGGGAAGAAAGTTTTTGTTTCAAGTGCCATTAATACTGAGGCACTACGTTTTAGTTGCGATGATACAGGTACAGAAAAACAGCATTAAGTTTTGAAGTAGTAAAACTGAAATGCCCCGCTCAACCCGCAGGACAGGACAGGTAGTTGGAACTGTGGAAAGGGGCGAAAATGAGCGGCTGTCAGTTACTCTCGAACACACATAACTTTATGAATTTGACCGAACATTACAGTACAAATTCTTGGATTTAATTATCGGCAGAATACGCTTAAAGCTATTAACTCAAAATTCAGACGCCAAAAAGCATATTTAGAAGGCAGAAGACCTCATGTTAAGTAAGTTATATAATTTAGCTGAAGGCCCAAAAATCTAACACTTGAAAAACAAAAACCTTAATTTAAAGACGGCCGAAGGCTGATGATTTAAGACTCAAGGTAAAATTAAATAAAAAAACAGAATGCAGAAGGCCTTATCTTCAATTAGGCTGAAGGCCCCAAACAGACTGATGCTCGAAAGACAAAGATCCTTAATTTAAAAACGGCTGAAGGCCCCATCACTTAAAACTCCAGGTAAAATAAATTTAAACAACAAAGCCTTATCTTAAATTAGGCTGTAGGCCCCAAAAAATCTGACACTTGACAAGCAAGGAACTTCAATTTTAAAATGGTTGAAGGCCCATGACTTAAAACACAACTAAAATAATTTTTATTAGGCAGAAGGCCCAAGGCTTTATCTTTAAACAATATATTAATCAGGCTGAAGGCCCAAACAATATAACACTTGAAAAGCAAGGAACCTTAATTTTAAAGTGGCTGACGGCCCATGACTTAAAACACCACTAAAAACAATTCAACTTTAATTCGAAACCATCGGCTATGAGCCATACAAATTCACACTACAGAATATAAGAAATGGCAGTGCAGCTAAGGGCGCTCAGAAGTTTCGGGGGTCGGCCAGCACTTGAAATACTAACGTTCACTTAGGTGAGACAGGCAGTCGGCCCAACCATTCTCTCTCGGCCACCGCACAAAAGGTATCAGTCCGGAACTGCTACGGTCGCAGGTTCGAATCCTGCCTCGGGCATGGATGTGTGTGATGTTCTTAGGTTAGTTAGGTTTAAGTAGTTCTAAGTTCTAGGGGACTGATGACCACAGATGTTAAGTCCCATAGTGCTCAGAGCCATTTGAACCATTTTTGAACCCAACCATTCTCGATCCGACGACAACCCAACCAACAGAGAGTCAACGGACCCACCGACAAACTAACTTGCGCTCTACTCTACCAGCACACAACCGGGAGTTCAATGCAAACGTAAAGGGCATAGACGCCCACAACCAAGCATACGTTAAGCTGTCGAACTACCCAACGTGCTGGACAGCGACAACACGGTGAGGAAAGGACACTCCCTAAATTTACGTCAACGGCCAGGGCAGGTAACTGGGACGATAACGGCCACAAGGCAGAAAATTCCACTGGAGCACTTCAATTGCAAATAACCAAATGCAGTTACACTCCACCGGACGGTGGCTAAACCTTCGCCAACTCGAACACACACGCTGCTGCTTGTGGGAATGTCCCAACAGCCAACAACAAGAACCAAACGGCACAGTGTGAACAATCTTGACTTGCTGGTAAATTAAATCCAGATTCGACTTTCGTGTCCAGGGTCGGTGAGCCGCAGACCTCGTAGCAATGGGGACAGCCCCACACACTCTGTCACTGCGTAGAGACCACCAGCAGGCCCGGCCAAACTACGGCCTGCGGAGATTACCTCGCTGCTCCAAGCCAACCGGCCGACCGCTCGCACACGGCACAGCTGGAAACTATTAGCACCAGCCCAAAGATAGTACAAGGTGCAAATATCGATACACACCACTGCTGCCTCTCACAGAGAGAGCGAACAACAGCATAATCTCAATAACCGCGGGAAAATCAAACACAGAATAGGAACCAAGGTATAAACCAACGCATACATGAGCCCAACACGGCTCAAAAACTGTAGTCAACAAAAATCACTTGTCACACCTTTTAAATTTTGAAACTCCAGAAGGAAGCACAGCTTCGCACAAAGACCATGCATGAGACTTTTGGCTATGACCTGACACCTGGGTCAAGTTTGAGACGTGGAACAGAGCACCGAGAACAAAACGCACTGAAAACGCCTTTTTTATTTTTGAAGAAAGTGATTCTTAGATCTCTTTCATATCCTCTCTTCAATTCCCATAGTCAAGAAGATAATGCAATATAAAATTATGACCTGTTTCAAACAGTTTCATATGCATATATATATCATCTTGGAATTCTTTTACTTTTAAAAATAAAATTTCATATTAATGACAGTAAGTGTTAACGAGATTTTTTTATCTTCCTTTACCATACTTTGAAAGCGTTTACTTCGTTTCAGTTCTGTAGATTAATGTCACAGGGCAAACACGTATCGAACATTTCTGCTCAAAATTGCTTCTAGCAAGTGTGGATGTTGCAGTTGTTAAGGCAGGATAGTCGTAATCAGGAGGGGCAGGGTTGAAGTCCCCGTTCAGCCATACAGATTTAACTTTCTGTGGTTTTCTAAAATTCGTTTTTTTTAATCCTGTGATGCTCTGCTTTGCCAATTTCTTGACTCATTCTTCTGCAACTCCCGCTATGCTCTGTCTCTGCTGACCTCGACGTCGACTTGACAGTAAACCCTACTAATACTAACTGTACCTATTTTCTATCGCTTCTTCTTTAAGTCTGCAAATAACTAACAACCGCGCCAGACATTAGCAAACGTGTATATCGTAAGTGCCAAGAAAATGGAAACTTGAATTAAAAAACAGTCTTATACGCTGAAGAGCCAAAGAAACTGGTACACCTGCCTAATATCGTGTAGGGCCCCCAGGAGCATGAAGAAGTGTCGCAACACGACGGGGCATGGACTCGACTAATGTCTGAAGTAATAGTCCTGGAGGCAATTGACACCATGAATCCTGCAGAGTTGTCCGCAAATCCGTAATAGTACGAGGGGGTTGAGATCTCTTTTGAATATCACGTTGCAAGGCATCCCAGATATCCTCAATGATATTCGTGTCTGGGGAGTTTGGTGGCCCACGGAAGTGTTTAAACTCGGAAGAGTGTTTCTGGAGCCACTCTGTAGCAAATCTAGACGTTTGAAGAATAGCATTGTACTATTGAAATTGTCCAAGTCCGTCGGAATGCACAAGGGACATGAATGGATGCAGGTGATCAGACAGGATGCTTACGTACGTGTCACCTGTGAGAGTCGTATCTAGACATATCAGGGGTCCTGCATCACTCCAACTGCACACGCCCCACACCATTATGCCGGCCGGTGTGGCCGTGCGGTTCTAGGCGCTTCAGTCTGGAACCGCGTGACCGCTGCGGTCGCAGGTTCGAATCCCGCCTCGGGCAAGGATGTGTGTGATGTCCTTAGGTTAGTTAGGTTTAAGTAGTTCTAAGTTCTAGGGGACTGATGACCACAGATGTTAAGTCCCATAGTGCTCAGAGCCATTTGAACCACACCATCACAGAGCCTCCACCAGCTTCAACAGTCCCCTGCTGACATGCGGGGTCCATGGATTTATGAGGTTGTCTCCGTATCCGTACACGTCTATCCGCTCGATACAATTTGAAACGAGACTCGTTCGACCAGGCAACATGTTTCCAGTCATCAACAGTTCAATGTCGATGTTGACGGGCCCAGGCACGACATAAAGGCTTGTGTTCTGCTATCATCAAGGGTACACGAGTGGGCCTTCGGCTCCGAAAACCCATATCGATGATGTTTCGTTGAATGGTTCGCATACTGACACTTATTGATGACCCAGCATTGAAATCTGCAGCAATTTGCGGAAGGGTTGCAGTTCTGTCACAACCAACAATTCTGTTCAGTCGTCGTTGGTTCCGTTCTTGCAGGATCTTTCTCCGGCCACAGCGATGTCGGAGATTTGATGTTTTGTTTGATTCCTGACATTCACTGTACACTTGTGAAATGGTAGTACGGGAAAATCCCCATTTCATCACTAACGCGGAGATGTCGTGTCCCATCTCTCGTGCACCGATTAGAATACCACGTTCAAACTCCCCTAAATATTTGTAACCTGCCATTGTAGCAGCAGTAGGCGATCTAACTACTACGCCAGACACTTGTGGCTTATATAGCGTTGCCGACCGCTGCGCCGAATTCTGCTGTTTACCTACCTCTGCATTTGAGTATGCATGCCTATACCAGTTTCTCTGGCGCTTCAATGTATTTAGATGCTGAAGCATTTGCACTGTTTGGGTATGAATCTAAAAAAGTTTATTTGTGTGATAACACATCTGTTGAAGTAGCTTCATTCACATGCGATCATTTCTTCATTATATTGTTGTCTAGCTATCATTGTAGATGTTTCCGAACTGCATAGATGGAGACATAAGCTTCTTTTCGCGAAAAGCGCAAGTAGCAACGACTGATTATTACAGCAGATAGCTGACGTGGTGCAACTTGACGACTTCTATCAACAAAATTGCTGTCTTACAGTGAGATCAGGCGTAGGTGACTGGCAGCCAGTCGTTTTCTCTACATTTAATGTTATCGGCAATCAGTAATTGTGGGACAAGGTGAAGGGGATACCGGATGGGAATGCGGAGCCGCTGGTACGAAGTTTCACTTGATACAATAAGAATATGTTTGAAGAAACTGGAAAAAAAGGAGAGGGAGGTAACGTTTCCATTATCTGCAGTGGTCCGTATCATACATTAGCACGAAGTCACGGAGACGCAGATTATTGGTATATGCCAAAGTGTGGTGTTCTCAAGAGCAGCGAATGCACTACGTGTAGCGACAGCACGGGGACCCGGAGGAGAAAGCGTGCTGCGAGCACACAGCCGCGCCCTGGAAACACGACACGGCCTGGTGGACTTCCACGGGACATCCGACTGTCGCTGCGGTGTTACGTAACAGGCACGCCAGCAGTGGTCTCTAGGCAAAACGTCCAGTATATAATTCCGGGCTATAGAAACGTTGCAAGCTCCTAAAGTGAACAGAATATTTAAGGGGGGTAGGACGTCAAACGGGCCGACTTGGAGCAGGAGAAGTACCGCAGGACATTTTAATTTCCAGTACCCATACTTTTACAAATAAATTCATAAAACTTTGTCAGCATGAGCAGGAAGGAATCAGGATTCACACTCATAGCAGCGGAAGTTCAAAAACATAACAAAATAAATTTTTTTACATGTGAAATTTTATCATTTTTTCACTTACTATTGGCTGCATTTGTTGCTATAGGTACACTTTTCTTCATAAGTAAGAGAGACTGTTCGATACATTCTGCACAGCATACTAACCATACTTACAGGTGACTGAAACTCTAGAAACTATTTAATTTATGAAAAAATGAACGAGCTGTTACGTTTTGTGCTTTATGTGTAGAAAAAATCAAATTTTGTAGTTAATTATCTCTATTTTTACCATAGTTTTTAATAGATTTGGAAAATTCTAGAGTTTCATACACCTGCAAGTACGGTTTGTATGCTGTGCAAAATTCATCAAAGAATCTCACTTACTTGTGAAGAAAAATGTACCTACAGCAACAAATGCAGCCAATAGTAAGTGAAAAATGATGAAATTTCACATGTAAAAAAATTATTTTGTTATGTTTTTGAACTTACACTGCTACGACTGTGAATCCTGAATCCTTCCTGGTCATGCTGACAAAGTTTTATGAATTTATTTGTAAAAGTATAGGCAATGGAAATTAAAATCTCGTGTGGTGCCTCTCCTGCTCCAAGGCGGCCTGTTTGACGTCCTACCCCCCCTTAAAAGCACTCTGTCTTCAGGCCACGAGTGACCTACCGGGACCATCCGACCGCCGTGTCATCCTCGGTGGAGGATGCGGATAGGAGGGTCGTGGGGTCAGCACACTACTATCCCGGTCGTAAGATGGTATTCTTGACCGAAGCCGCTACTATTTGGTCGAGTAGCTCCTCAATTGGCATCACGAGGCTGAGTGCAACCCGAAAAATGGCAACAGCGCATGGCGGCCTGGAAGGTCACCCATCCAAGTGCCAACCATGCCCGACAGCGCTTAACTTCGGTGATCTCACGGGAGGCGGTGTAATCACCGCGGCAAGGCCGTTACCGAATACATTATTTAGTAGAAACAATTTTTAAGTCAAATTTTCTAGTGACAGATCTCCTTTTGAGTAATGTGTTAACAGAACTATAGATGTCATAATAGGCCTAGTGAATGCCCAGAAATGTAAATGGGAACGTTACAAAAGACTCTGATGGCAACAAAAAAGTTAATTCGTCCAGTATGCCAGCAACACCCGAAGCCTATAAAGAGTGGCATATTTATGTGTACATGACTACACTGCAATTCACATTTAAATGCCTGGCAGGGTGTTCTCTGAACCACCTCCTGTCTATTTCTCTACAGTTCACTTTCTAACAGCGCGTGGGGAAAGTGAACACTTATCTCCTTCTAGAAGGAAGGAAGGAAGGTTGAGTTCAACGTCTCGTCGACATCGAGTTCGTTAGAGACGGAGTGCATGCACGTATTGCGTCAAGGACAGGTAAGGAAATGGGCCGAGCTCTTTCAAAGAAACCATCCCAAATTTGCCTGGAGGGATTTAGGTAAATTTACGGAAAACCATAGCAGAATGGCCGGACGCGGGTTTGAACCGTCGCCTCCCCGAATACGAGTCCAGTGTGCTAACCACTGCGCCACTTCACTCGGTTTAAATCTTTTTGTACGAGCTCTGATTTCTCTTATTTTATTACCATGATCATTTCTCCCTTTGTAGATTGGGGACAATAAAATATTTTCAAGTCCAGAGTGTAAAGCCGATGGCTGAAATTTCGTGAAAAGGTCTCGCCACAACGAAAACCACCTCTGTTTTAGTGATTGTCACACCAACTCGCCTATCATGTCCGTGACATTCTCTATCCTAATTCCCCATAATACAAAAGTACCTGCCCTGCTTTGGACCGTTTCGATGAGCTCTGTCAGTCCTATCTGGTAAGAATACCATACCATACAATAACAGCCTATTAGAGCAAGGACAACCGTATTGTAGGCAGTCTCTTTAATAGAACTGTTGTATCTTCTGCTGCTGGTCCAGGAGGAGGTTCGAATCCTCCCTCGGGCATGGGAGTGTGTGTTTGTCCTTATGATAATTTAGGTTAAGTAGTGTGTAAGCTTAGGGACTGATGACCTTAGCAGTTAAGTCCCATAAGATTTCACACACGTTTGAACATTTTTGTGTTGCATTTTCTGAGTGTTCTGTCAATGAAACGCCGCCTTTGTTTTGCCTCCCCACAACATTACGAACGTTATCATCCCAAATTAAGCTGATGGTAACTACAGTTCCCAGGTTTTTAATCGGACAGCCTTTAAATTTGTGTTATTTATCGTGGCACATTTCGCACAAAGCAGATAGCGTGCCTAAGACATTTTGCAATTTCTGTGAACTTCAGATGACTTTACTAGACTCTAAATGAGAGCATCAACTGCAGACAGTCTAAGAGGGCTTCTCAGATTGCCTTCTATATCCAGAATGAGATTTTCACTCGGCAGCGGAGTGTGCGCTGATATGAAACTTCCTGGCAGATTAAAACTGTGTGCCCGACCAAGACTCGAACTCGGGACCTTTGCCTTTCGCGGGCAAGTGCCCTACAATCTGAGCTACCGAATCACGACTCACGCCCGGTACTCACATCCTTACTTCTGCCAGTATCTCGTCTCCTACCTTCCAAACTTTACAGAAGCTCTCCTGCGAACCTTGCAGAACTAGCACTCCTGAAAGAAAGGATATAGCAGAGACATGGCTTAGCCACAGCCTGGGGGATGTTTCCAGAATGAGATTTTCACTCTGCAGCGGAGTGTGCGCTGATATGAAACTTCCTGGCAGATTAAAACTGTGTGCCCGACAGAGACTCGAACTCGGGACCTTTGCCTTTCGCGTTCAAGTGCTCTACCATCTGAGCTACCGAAGCACGACTCACGCCCGGTACTCACAGCCTTACTTCTGCCAGTATCTCGTCTCCTACCTTCCAAACTTTACATTCCAAACTTTACATTCTGCAAACATCCCCCAGGCTGTGGCTAAGCCATGTCTCCGCTATATCCTTTCTTTCAGGAGTGCTAGTTCTGCAAGGTTCGCAGGAGAGCTTCTGTAATGTTTGGAAGGTAGGAGACGAGATACTGGCAGAAATAAGGCTGTGAGTACCGGGCGTGAGTCGTGCTTCGGTAGCTCAGATGGTGGAGCACTTGCCCGCGAAAGGCAAAGGTCTCGAGTTCGAGTCTCGGTCGGGCACACAGTTTTAATCTGCCAGGAAGTTTCATATCGTTGCCTTCTATATCGTTGACGCAGATTAGGAACAGCAGAGGAACGCCATACATCACTTCTGATTCACTCGGTGACATTTCGTCAATTACTAAATACCGTAATGAGACTTTTCTGACAAGAGATCACGAATCCAGTCGCACAACTGAACCGATACAACCATAGGCACGCAATGCGTTTAGAAGTCTCTTCTGAGGAACGTGTCAAAAACCTTCTGGAAACCTCGAAAAATGGAATCAATTTGAGATCCCCTGTAGATAGCACTCATTACTGCGTGCGAATAATGAGCTTGATGTGTTTCACAAGAACGATAGTTTCTGAACCTCTGGTGACTATGTGTCATCGGCCGTTAACTTAGAGGTAATTCATAATGTTCGAACACAACGTATGTTCCAGAATCCCACTGAAAATCGACGTTAGTGATAATGGTCTGTAATTCATTAGATGTCTCCTATTTCATTTCTTGCGTATTGGTGTAACCGGTATAACTTTCCAATTTTTTTTGTACAAGTCTTTCGTCGAGCACGAGGTCTTGTAGTATTGACAAGTACGGGGTTATTTTATCAGCATATTCTGAAAGGAATGTAACTCGTATACGATCTGGACCGGAAGACTAACATCTATTAAGAGATTTAAACTGCTTCGCTACACCGAGGACATCTTCTTATAATTTACTTATGTTGGCAGATGTCTCTGATTCGAATTCTGAAACAGTTATTTCATCTTCTTTGGCGAAGGAATTTCGGAAAACTGTGTTTCATAACTCCGCTTCAGTGGCACTGCCATCGGTGATATTACCATCGATACAGCACAGTGGAGGTATTGCTTGTGTCTTACCGCTGGCGTACTTTGCATACGACCAGACCTCCTTGGGTCTTCGGTCAGATTTCAAGACAGAGTTTTGTTGTGGAAGCCATTGAATGCACCTCCCATTAAAGTCCGCGCTGTTGCGAACATCAGAAAAAGATCGCCAGTCTTACAGATTCTGTGTCCTTTTAAGTTTAGCATGCTCTTCGTTGCTTTTGCAACAGTGTTCTGACCTGTTTTGTATGCCTTTGGGGATCAGTAACATCTTTCATTAATTTGTTCGGTATTAATCTCTCAGCTGCCGCAGACAATATTTCTTTGAATTGATCCCACGTCTGATCTACGCTTACATAGTAATTTGGGAAGGAGAGGAGACTGTCTCTTAGGACGGCGTCAAGCGAATTTTTATGTGCCTTTTTAAAAGCACATTTTTTTGGTTTACGTTTGATGGATTCGGACGATACGGTGGTCGATCTCGCTACAACGACTTTGTGGTCACCAATCCCTGTATTTGTCATGATGCTCCCTATTTGATAAGGATTATTTATTGCTGAGAGATCAAGTATGTTTTCACAAGTATGTTTACACTTCGAGTGGTCTCCTGAGCAATCTGCTTAAAATAATTTCCAGAGAAAGCATTCAGTGCATTTTCAGACGATATTTTATGCCTACCACCAGCTTCGAATATGCATTTTTGGCAACATATGAGGGTAATTGAAGTCACCACCAACTAGAAATGTATGAGTGGAGTACCTTTTTGAGATGATATCCAAGTTTTCTTTGAACTGTTCAGCAAGTGAACCAGCTGAATGGAGGAATGGGTGGACATTCTTCCATGGTCATAAAAAGTAAAGTAATATAAACGGCTGAAGATAAACAGAACATCCTCGAAAGTGATGTTAAATTAAATGACTGGTAGCAGAAAATATAAATTAGTAATTAATTAATATAAATCCGACCATCGAACACCTGTATGCCAACCACCCAAGAAAAATATGGAGCTCCATCAATCGTACCAGAACTGGCCACGCCGTGAACGAAGCAACGCTACACAAGTGGGGAATTACCGATGACGACCTATGCGACCGCGGAACATCAGAACTAGCATTGGAGTGCGTTTCGAACGACTGTCCAAACAGAAGACTTATGGGCACCTGGAAAGACTCCGCTGACGCAACACCTGCAGCAATTAACTGTCTGGAGTCTTTGATATTGAACAACGGTGGAAAATTTCTCAGCGTCTTTTATCTCTTGCTGGTTCTCCATTTTTCATTATTACCTACACATACATACATATATCTGCTTGTACTGATTCATATCTTTTCTCTTATCTTGTATCAGCTTACATCTACATCTACATCTATGTGATTACTCTGCTATTCACAATCAAGTGCCTCGCAGAGGGTTCAATGAACCACCTTAATGCTGTCTCTCTGCCGTTCCACTCTCCAACGGCACCCGGAAAAAACGAGCACTTAAATTTTTCTGTGCGAGCCCTGATTTCTCTTATTTTATTGTCGTGATCATTTCTCCCTATGTAGGTGGGTGCCAACAGAATGTTTTCGCAATCGGAGGAGAAAACTGGTGATTGAAATTTCATGAGAAGATCCCGTCGCTACGAAAATCGCATTTGTTTTAATGATTGCAACTCCAATTCACGTATCATCTCTGTGACACTATCTCCCCTATTTCGCGATAATACAAAACGAGCTGCCCTTCTTTTTACTTTTTCGATGTCATCCTTCAGTCCCACCTGATGCGGATCCCACACCTCACAACAATACTCCAGAATAGTGCGGACAAGCGTAGTGTAAGCAGTCTCTTTGGTAGACCTGTTCCACCTTCTAAGTGTTCTGCCAACGAATTGCAGTCTTTGGTTTGATCTAACCACAATAGTATCTATGTGATCGTTCCAATTTAGGTTATTTGTAATTGTAATCTCTAAGTATTTAGTTGAATTTACAGCCCTCAGATTTGTGTGACTTATCGCTTTGCTGTACGTACTTGTAAAATATAACTCTGTATGGTTTATAACTGAAACAGCAACCAGCCACAAGTATGGTTAACAAGATTTGTTTGGATCAAACCAGGAACGGTTTCGGATTTTTTGCCAATGCGTTTCGTTTTGTTTTCTTGCTGGACCCTCGTTTTGTATCTGTTATTGGTTTTTTGCACTAGGATAGACAGAAATTTTTGTGTTCAATTTTTGATAACGTTTACGATAGATTTATTTCTCGTGTCCTCTATCAAAACATTTATGAAAAGGTTTTAAAGTTATTAAAACGTGAAATTCGGTGAAAATTTACATGGTGTTTGCTTCTGTATGACGAAATCGCCATGTGTTTTTGCTGTGATTTTTTAAATTAACACATGTGTGGACGCGCACTATGCGAGGTCTGTTTAGTTCTTTGAAAAACACTGCACACCACACCATGCTTTGTTTAATGATTTAATAACAGCACACACGACAAGCATTCACAACCATCTGAAGACGAATTTGTAAAAAATCCGAAACAGGTCATGGTTCACTCCACAAAAACACTTAAAACCATATTTGTGGCTGGTTGCTGTTTAATAATATTATAGCCACGGTTCTCAACATGTCAATTTTCGACAAAATAGCGATAATTCTGTATGCCACCAACTAAATAAAATGAATAAATTTATCTGTTTCGATTGTAATATATAACGTGTACTCAAGTTAACTCATAGAAACTATCTACCTCAATTTGGCTAAAAGATAAAGCTACTCGTAACAGCAACAAACACACCGCAACCAATTGTGTTTAATATACCGTTAGGTAGTTTGCAAAAATTTCCGCTTAACTTATCTCCGGCCTTGGCCAACATTCGGTACCTATAACGATTTGAGCTTCGGCGCTTTGTATTAAGGCTTGGAGCTCTGATCCTTAACCAGCACAGCGACGAGAATATTTACACTACACTGATTGTTATATCTACCCTCTTCTTGCATCCGCCCTGCACCCTTTGAGACTGAAGCCCTTTCTGAACTTTCCCGGAACCCTCCAGCCTAAAAACCCGTCCAGTCCATTCCACACAGCCGCCACTACCCGTGTAGCCGCCTCATGGGTCTAGTGGACCCCTGACATATTGAGCGGAACCCGAAACCCCACCACCCTATGACGCAAGTCGAGAAATCTGAACCGTCTGAGCCACAGATTCAGATACTTCACTCGGCTCTGTACCGAAGTTATACAATCGGTTCCGTCGCCGATGCTACAGACGGTGAGTTCTGCCTTCATCTCGAAAGCAAGACTGGCTGTCTTCACTATTTCAGCTAGCCATCCGAAACCATAGATATTCTCTTCCGATCCAAAGAGACACACCTCGTTTGTAACGACATGAGCCACCATGTGCAGTTGGTTGCACCCTGTGCTCTTCAGCCGGCCGGGGTGGGCGAGCGGTTCTAGGCGCTACAGTCTGGAACTGCGCGACCGCTACAGTCGCAGGTTCGAATCCTGCCTCGGGCATGGATATGTGTGATGTCCTTAGGTTAGTTAGGTTTAAGTAGTTCTAAGTTCTAGGGGACTGATGACCTCAGAAGTTAAGTCCCATAGTGCTCAGAGCCATTTGGACCGTTTTTTGTGCTCTTCACGGCATTCAGAAGCACTCGTTCCACATCTGGAATGGCTGCTTCCGATATACACAAAGTACACACTGTATTTCTTCCAATCCTTGGCAGACTGTTAGGGGGCACTATTACGTGCCTGACATTGGAGCTCCTAGCTATCAGTAATCCCACCCTGTGTGAATGCCCAAATCTTGAGAGCCGCAACGCTTCCTCTGGAACAGGGCAACTGGCTCAAGGTCTTTGTTAGCCGCAGACAGCATCCGAGACCTGTTCGCCAAGCGAACAAGGAAGACCCTTCGATCAGCCCTCTGGAAAGTTATCCACTGACTACCACACCTTGATACGACCTCCCACTCGACCAAGGCTGAGGGGTCATCCTGAATGTGTGCAGTTACCGGGGTCGTCACAGTAGTGGACCAATCCATGGACACAAGGGACGTGCTAGACGTATCCTGCAGTCCCATGTCCGGCCCCATAGAGATGCCCATTGGCAACAGCCTCAAGGTCTATGACTGAAGCCCGCACCGCCTGGACTATAACCTCAAATCTGAACGCGGCAATCACAGTCCCTATCTATACTGAAGATGGTGAAACTAGAGACAGTAATTAAAAAGCACAACTGTGGCTACTAGATACACAAAAACACAAGAAATATAAAGACTTAGACTAAATTGCGCACAGTAATGAAAAAGTAAGTCGCTTCTAGTTATTAGAAGCTAGTTACAAATCACAAGCGAAACAATATGCTCCGATATGATCGCTGACGAGAGGGGAGTGGCTGACCAGCTACCGGGCTCTTCAACTGTAACTGACTGCTCAGACGAAAAGAAAAGCTTGTAGCGATCCAATTGGCGGAAATGTACTCTGCACAGTTTCTGAATTGCGTAACCGTTGCTACTAGATACACATGCGCAATATGTGGCAGCACTGAAGTCAGTACTGATGTGCACCCGCCTAGACAATTGGGTCATTTTACTCCTTTTCAGTAACCTGACGCTTTTTGGTTAGTCGTTTTACAGAGAACTGCACTCAGATTGAAAACTTCGTGCATCTCCTATGGTATTTCCAAGAACCAATGTAAGCATATAATGAAGATGGCCGATATAAACCTGAATACTTGGAAAGAATATTCAAAAGTTTCCACATGGTTGTTTGTTTATTTGAAGCGAAACGCAATACCTTTGAAAAGGATAAGCGAAGAAATGGTTCAAATGGCTCTGAGCACTATGGGACTTAACATCTGAGGTCATCAGTCCCCTAGAATTAGAACTAATTAAACCTAACTAACCCAAGGACATCACACACATCCATGCCCGAGGCAGGATTCGAACCTGCGACCGTAGCGGTCGCGCGTTTCCAGACTGAAGCGCCTAGAACAGCTCGGTCACTTCGGCCGGCTTAAGCGAAGAACAGAAAAACTCTAACACAACCCTCCTACCCTTCTAAGTGCACTGGAGGGACAAATATCTCAAACCATGATGGCGTGAGATGGACCATATAGCACCAGTCTGCGACACTTTTAGCGATGGGTACGAATTCAATACGAGTTATCTGATCAAATGCATCCGGACATCTACTGGTAGACATTAATATGGGGAGTGTCCTCACTTCGCCTTTATGACGTCTTAAGTCTGCTGGGTACTGTGACGTCTCGTTTTGTCTCGGCTTGATGGTGATGGTTGTCCCAGTCGAGATGACGTGGAACGGCGTCCGTCGATCACGACAACGCCAATCTGTAACTATTATAAAAACAAACTCCTCGCGCGGTTTGGTTATTTTTCAGATACTGTCTCTCAAAACTGATATCAACGTCTCGATGGAGCAGCACGCCGGAGTGGGGGCACCGCTCTTGCTTGTAATTAAAACTATGGTGCTCGATGTCTATCTATCTTCTCCATTCATAAATATAGCGACTGCACCGCTCGATAACGCAATGACTCCCTTGATCTGAAATGATAACCAAAAGTCCTTTGGGTGTTCGCGACTGACTTTTCAGTTCATGCGAACTTGCTGACTGTAGTTCTTACGCCCGTTTTGAGAATGGGTATTCAAACGTTGAAAATATAATGTCTTGAATCATAAATCCATCACCCAAGCCGATGTCACATCATGAGTTTTGCGAGAATATTGAGTTGTTAATTAGTATTCCGTCGTCAAGGCATCGCTACGTCGCGTATTCAACTACACGACGTAATTCCAGAGATAACGTATCCTTGAGAAATGTTCAGAATTGGTCATATTTCAGTGTAAACTTATTGCTGTTTACAGTTAAATTGTCACAAAATCACTTTTCACTTTTATGTTATCCGAAGAATCAGTTAATTCCACAAATACACTTTAACTGTCCATTAAATGATGTATGCGACACGAAGAATTAAAGTTGAATTAAAGCTTATTGTTCTCCGTAATTTTTTGTCCCTACACTGAGCACACACACCGATTTTTCAGTCAGGGAATTGCGTCTGTTAGCATCAGCAATTCTGACTTTGACCTTAGCTTCTGACAACACGGAGCAATTGTAGGTTCTTCGTGATCGCGTTTATCTGTTGCCTGCTCAAGTCTGTGATTTTACTTCAGTCAGACTTCCGACTAATACTTCCAACCGTAAAACTTTTAAACTTCAGATGGGTTTTAAAACAATCTAGTAGCGCTTAACATGCATACTACTATTGTAAGAGTACAAGAGAGAAGTGAAGTTAACATCTCCATTGCCGAGTTACATTGTAGTCGCTGCGAACTTACAGCTCGATGCGGCTACAAATCTCTTCTGGGATAAACGTAATCTTTGGTCAGTTTACGGTCTGGGCTTTAACTTTCGTAAATAATATATATTTTTTAAATTCTTTCTTTAAAGTTTCTGTTTCGTGTCATATGGTATTCTTTCATTCAGTCGTTTCTTTTCTTGATGATATGCATTAGTATTTACATAACATTCTTGTTAATAAAACTGTCAAGAGAATAAATTTTGTTGCAGTAACTGTCATCACTGTCAGAACGACTGATTTTTCTACTTCTTTCTGCAGGAAGAGGGTGTTCATTATGGGTTCTGTAATTGGAGTGTTACAGTATACTTGCAGTTAAGTGTCTGTGGAGGGATGGCAGCCCATTCTTCCTCAAGAGCAGGAACCAGAGCAACAGTGGAGTGAGATGCAGCCGCCTGGTGCGAACTCGACGTTCTAATTCATCTCGAAGATGTTCCATAGGGTTTCAGTCAGGACCCTAGGCAGGCCAGTCTTATTTTGAGGATGTTACTTTCCATAAACCATTTCTTCAAATATGCTGTTTTATGACAGGTTGCATTATCATGCTGGTACAAACAGTCATCGCATCTCAACTGTTCCTTTACTGTGCACGGGGCACAGTGCTGTGAAATATTCTTCCGCATTTAGCGTTTACTTAAGTGCAACAGTAAGAGCATGTTCTAACCACGGAAAACATCTCCGTAGTGTAACACCAACTCCTCCATAGTTCATTGTTGGCACCACACTTGAAAGCAATTAACGATGTCCAAGAGTTCAGCAAACACTAACCCATTCATCGGATTGTCACAGGGAATGGCGCGATTCGCAACTCCGAGTCACTCGTGTCCAGTCACGCACAGGCCAGTGACGTCGCTCTTGTCATCGCCTCAAGCGCCGCTTAGTATTGCCTTCAATGTGTGGCGTGTAAGGAACTGCTTGAGCACTCTACTCCATTCTCTTTAACTGGCTATAAGCACAGTCATCGTGCTAGGTGAACTGCTCGCAGCACTCAGGAACTCACGAGTGATTTCTTCTGCTGATGTCATGCGATTTTTTGCAAGCCCTTTCTGCAATGCCCGCCGATTTCTGTTCTTCAGTATACGGAGCTGCCTTGTCTTGGGTTAGCTTTGGTTGTTCTTTATCGTTTTCACTTTGCTGTAACGTAATCAACAGTCGACTTCGGTGGCTTTAGAAGGGTTGATATGTGTCTGGCAGATTCGTTACTTAGATAACATCCAGTGTAAAGCTCACATTCTAAGCCACTGAGCTGTTTTGACCGACTCAGTTTGCTGTTATTGCTTCTCCAATGACATCACAATACTCCCCGCCTCCTTTTATACTGACGACCCCCCCCCCCCCCCCCCGCCCCCAATCCAGTGGCCAATTCCACAGTACCTAAGAGTGTTCGGATACTTGTGATCAATTATTGTACATTAAAATGCAAGATATACTCACTCTGAAAAAAGAACACCAACTATTGGAATTGAAGAAGTGTATGTGTTCCATCCGTTTACTGTAGCACGTGAATGACAGGGTCAAGAAGGGTCACGAAATTCCATGCGCTAAAAGATACGCGGTTACACGACACCATTGGTACCTATCCAGAAAAAGAAGGTCGTGTAAGCAAAATGTTTCAAGCACTGAAAATCGATCAACTCAGTGTCGAATACCTTCAATTCACGGAAAGAACATTAAGAGAGACAACGCAAAAAAATTAGAAGAAAATTTCATACACCGGTTCCATTGTTTCCATTAACCTGGACACCATAACGTAACATTTTTGGCAAGAGACTGATGTAAAATTTACGCCTCCAAATTCGTAACATTTCTATTACCAACACCGATGTCAATAAACTAATTATACATCAATACTGCGTAAGCTGCTTGATGGTGTCTGTCAGAGGATGCATCTGGTACCACTAATTGATCTCACCTTCCCTGCTCCAGTCGCAAATAGCGCGTTTCAGGAACGATTGTTGGCAAGCCACTGTATAAGCTCTAATATTGGAGGAAGTAATTTGTTGCCCATCTCTTCGCGGAAAGTCCTCTTTCGAAATTTCGATAAGTGAATCTCTTCGTGGCGCACAATGCCTCTCTTGTAATGTCTGCCGCTGGAGTTTGTTGGGAATCCCTGTAACGCTATCGCGCCGACCAGACGAACCCGTGACGAAACGCGTCGCTCTTCGATGGATCTTCTCTGTCTCTTCTATCAGCCCTGTCTGGTAGATTTCCGGGTTGATGAACAATATTCAAGAATACTTATTTCGTGGATCAGTTAAATTTCCTCCTTATCAAAGTCTTCGAAACTTATGTAAGATTAGGTCCTGTGTAGTTAACAGATTCACACTTGGCCGACGGCGAGATATCACAGCGGATGGCCCAACCGGAAACCAGCCCCACTCGTGACCTCAGTCACGCCTTCGCC
Source organism: Schistocerca americana (assembly GCF_021461395.2). Lineage (NCBI taxonomy): Eukaryota > Metazoa > Arthropoda > Insecta > Orthoptera > Acrididae > Schistocerca > Schistocerca americana. The sequence goes on from NC_060120.1 coordinate 38,122,781, forward strand.
TTACACGTTACGTTACGTTACGTTACCTAACAGTACATCACGTGATTACACTTGGTCTGCTGTGCTATAAAGCCACACTCTGCTGATTTCTAAACACCTTCTAACAGTGGGCGGAAACATGGTGCTAATATAGCAACGTAATTCAGCAGTGTAGTTTACAATAAAGGCCACATGTATATCTATCTCTGCGCCCTTGAGTAGTCTCATTTAACAGAAACGCATAATAGTTACTAGCTACTCCGTTCCGAAGCCCTTAAAATCCCTAAATAGTCTCATAAATGATGCTGGCGTGAAGCAGTTGTGTGAATGTAGGGGTACTATGCCAATGAGTATGCACTGATCAACTGTTTGTCATTGAGTTTATTCTCTGAGGATCGATACGCTGATATTTCGTTCATCAAACCAAAGGTTCTCCTTCCTATCGCTTACCACTTACTCTATTGATTCCAGCATGACTGCTGCAGCCGACATCAACGAACATCTGTCTCAAATACCGAGAGCTTCCAATGCGATTCTTTCCTTTCATCATCCTTTCAGTAACGACTGATCTAATATTCGTCCAACCTTTCAATATCTTCATAATGGTCTTATTGGGCATTTTTTCTCCTTGACTCTTTAGAGAACGTCTTCACCGTTTAATGTCCGTACGGCCTTCGTTTTCTGTAACACTACGATTTCATCTCGTGACCGACCCGCACGAAGTAAACAAAACGAGAAAACTGTACATCAAGCACGTAAAGGATGCTACATTGTATAATGTACAGAACTGTCACCGGTATCTTTCCATATTACGCGCATAAAATCAGCACGACAGTGTTTGCTGATGACACAGCGGTACAGAAGTAAATAAGAATTGCATCACGTGCTTAAGCAAACACTACATTTGACAGTTGATGACTATATCACGCACGCAAAGAAATAGACGATTAGGCCAATGGTATGCTCTGCAGGTGGAAGTGCTGGATACCTAAGCGAAATGTTGTTGTTGTTGTGGTCTTCAGTCCTGAGACTGGTTCGATACAGCTCTCCATCCTACACTATCCTGTGCAAGTTTCTTCATCTCCCAATGCCTACTGCAACCTACATCCTTCTGAATCTGCTTAGTGTATTCATCTCTTGGTCTCCCTCTACGATTTTTACTCCATGCTGCCCTCCAATACAAAATTGGTGATCCCTTGATGCCTCAGAACATGTCCTACCAACCGATCCCTTCTTCTAGTCAAGGTGTGCCACAAACTCCTCTTCTTCCCAATTCTACTCAATACCTCCTCATTAGTTATGTCATCTACCCATCTAATCTTCAGCATTCTTCTGTAGCACCACATTTCGGAAGCTTCTATTTTCTTCTTGTCTAAACTATTTATCGTCCACGTTTCACTTCCATACATGGCTACACTCCATACAAATACTTTCAGAAACGACTTCCTGACGCTTAAATCTATACTCGATGTTAACAAATTTCTCTTCTTCAGTAACGCTTTCTTTGCCATTGCCAGTCTACATTTTATATCCTCTCTACTTCTACCATCATCAGTTATTTTGCTCCCCAAATAACAAAACTCATTTACTACTTTAAGCGTCTCATTTCCTAATCTAATTCCCGCAGCATCGCCCGATTTAATTCGACTACATTCCATTATCCTCGTTTTGCTTTTGTTGATGTTCATCTTATATCCTCCATTCAAGACACTGTCCATTCCGTTCGACTGCTCTTCCAAGTCCTTTGCTGTGTCTGACAGAAATACAATGTCATCGACGAACGTCAAAGTTTTTGTTTCTTCTCCATGGATTTTAATTCATACTTCGAATTTTTCTTTTGTTTCCTTTCCTGCTTGCTCAATATACAGATTGAATAACATCGGGGATGGGCTGCACCCCTGTCTCACTCCCTTCCCAACCACTGCTTCCCTTTCATACCCCTCGACTCTTATAACTGCCATCTGGTTTCTGTACAAATTGTAAATAGCCTTTAGCTCCCTGTATTTTACCCCTGCCACCTTCAGAATTTGAAAGAGAGTATTCCAGTCAACATTGCCAAAAGCTTTCTCTAAGTCTACAAATGCTAGAAATGTAGCTTTGTATTTCCTTAATCTAATTTCTATGATACGTCGTAGGGTCAGTATTGCCTCACGTGTTCCAACATTACTACGGAATCCAAACTGATCTTCCCCGAGGTCGGCTTCCACTAGTTTTTCCATTCGTCTGTAAACAATTCGCGTTAGTATTTTGCAGCTGTGGCTTATTAAAGTGATAGTTCGGTAATTTTCACATCTGTCAACACCTGCTTTCTTTGGGATTGGAATTATTAGATTCTTCTTGAAGTCTGAGGGTATTTCGCCTGTCTTATACATCTTGACCACTAGATGGTAGAATTTTGTTAGGCCTGGCTCTCCCAAGGCTGTCAGTAGTTCTATCGGAATGTTGTCTACTCCCGGGGCCTTGATTCATGAATAGCAATGTCCGTGATAGAGCTCTGTATTTGTACTGATCGTGGACACTAGAAAAGATTTACTTTAGCCATAATTTACAGGTTAATTTTATGTATGAGGAGCTTAGGCAGTGGTAACCAGTTCATAGCCAAATCGTGTAGCTGTTCCTAACCTCCAGTGTGGCTAAGCCCATATACGTTCAGTACTGCAGCATTTTTCATATATGTGTGTCTGGAGAAATTCTATATGATTGGAAATGACCTGATTTTCATAAATACTGTTAAATTTGTTTAAATAATGCAAGAAGCTGGTGTTTTGCGAATTAACGACGCCCTCTGCGAGTGTTTCCTGGCCTGACAAGGGAACTTCTCCTTTGCACTGCCACTCCAGAGCAAGTGCTGCAGGGAGCCCCCACGAAACCAGGAGTCATATTCGTGAACCAGCCTTGAGCATGAAGGAAACATCTGTTATCGTACGAGATTTATCGTGGCTCTAATCCCTAGCTTATGGTGAAAGAACGTTTCAACTATCGAATGAAAGTCATATATTTGGCAATGTATAATGTAAAGGTGGGAATTTAAGGAGATGGGACCTGGATAAACTGAAAGAACCAGAGGCTGTACAGAGTTTCGGGGAGAGCATAAGGGAACAATTGACAGGAATGGGGGAAAGAAATACAGTAGAAGAAGAATGGGTACCTTTGAGAGATGAAATAGTGAGGGCAGCAGAGGATCAAGTAGGTAAAAAGACGAGGGCTAGTAGAAATCCTTGGGTAACAGAAGAGATACTGAATTTAATAGATGAAAGGAGAAAATACAAAAATGCAGCAAGTGAAGCAGGCAAAAAGGAATACAAGCGTCTCAAAAATCAGATCGACAGGAAGTGGAGAATGGCTAAGCAGGGACAGCTAGAGGACAAATGTAAGGATGTAGAGGCTTATCTCATAAGGGGTAAGATAGACACTGCCTACAGGAAAATTAAAGAGACCTTTGGAGAAAAGAGAACCACTTGCATAAATATCAAGAGCTCTGATGGAAACCCAGTTCTAAGCAAAGAAGGGAAAGCAGAAGGTGGAAGTAGTATATAGAGGGTCTATACTGGGGCGATGTTCTTGAGGACAATATTATGGAAATGGAAAAGGAGGTAGATCAAGATGGAATGGGAGATATGATACTGCGTGAAGAGTTTGACAGAGCACTGAAAGACCTAAGTCGAAACAAGGCCCCGGGAGTAGACAACATTCCATTAGAACTACTGATGGCCTTGGGAGAGCCAGTCCTGACAAAACTCTACCATCTGGTGAGCAAGATGTATGAGACAGGCGAAATTCCCTCCGACTTCAAGAAGAATCTAATAATTCCAATCCCAAAGAAAGCAGGTGTTGACAAATGTGAAAATTACCGAACTATCAGTTTAATAAGCCACAGCTGCAAAATACTAACTCGAATTATTTAAAGACGAATGGAAAAACTGGTAGAAGCCGACCTCGGGGAAGATCAATTTGTATTCCGTAGAAATGTTGGAACACGTGAGGCAATACTGACCCTACGACTTATCTTAGAAAATAGATTAAGGAAAGGCAAACCTACGTTTCTAGCATTTGTAGAATTAGAAAAAGCTTTTGACAATGTTAACTGGAATACTCTCTTTCAAATTCTGAAGGTGGCAGGGGTAAAATACAGGGAGCGAAAGGCTATTTACAGTTTGTACAGAAACCAGATGGCAGTTATAAGAGTCGAAGGACATGAAAGGGAAGCAGTGGTTGGGAAGGGAGTGAGACAGGGTTGTAGCCCATCCCCCATGCTATTCAATCTGTATATTGAGCAAGCAGTAAACGAAAGGAAAGTTCGGAGTAGGTATTAAAATCCATGGAGAAGAAATAAAAACTTTGAGGTTCGCCGATGAGATTGTAATTCTGTCAGAGACAGCAAAAGACATGGAAGAACAGTTGAACGGAATGGACACAGTCTTGAAAGGAGGGTATAAGATGAACATCAACAAAAGCAAAACGAGGATAATGGAATGTAGTCGAATTAAGTCAGGTGATGCTGCGGGAATTAGATTAGGAAATCAGACACTTACAGTAGTAAAGGAGTTTTGCTATTTGGGAAGAAAAATAACTGATGATGGTCGAAGTAGAGAGGATCTAAAATGTAGACTGGCAATGGCAAGGAAAGCGTTTCTGAAGAAGAGAAATTTGTTAACATCGAGTAGATTAAGTGTCAGGAAGTCGTTTCTGAAAGTATTTGTAGGGAGTGTAGCCATGTATGGAAGTGAAACATAGACGATAAATAGTTTTGACAAGAAGAAAATAGAAGCTTTCGAAATGTGGTGCTACTGAAGAATGCTGAAGATTAGATGGGTAGATCACATAACTAATGAGGAGGTATTGAATAGAATTGGGGAGAAGAGGAGTTTGTGGCACAACTTGACAAGAAGAAGGGATCGGTTGGTAGGACATGTTCTGAGGCATCAAGGGATCACCAATTTAGTACTGGAGGGCAGCATGGAGGGTAAAAATCGTAGAGGGAGACCAAGAGATGAATACACTAAGCAGATTCAGAAGGATGTAGGTTGCAGTAGGTACTGGGAGATGAAGAGGCTTGCACAGGATAGAGTAGCATGGAGAGCTCCATCAAACCAGTCTCAGGAATGAAGGCCACAACAACAACAACATAATGTATTCAACAAGACATTAAGTGAAATTAATTATTTGACAACGAAAGAATGAGTTGACACAGTATGGTACCAGGTCGCCACCAGCGTAAGTCGCTGGACAGTTAATATAGAAATTTCAATCACCAAACATATGGCACTACGATAATGTTATAAACTGACATTTGAGTACAAAATAAACACAGAGAACAAAACCCACAACTGGGACTTTACGTAAAAGGACGCCTACCTTTAGTAACAACAATTTCGTGGCTACCTTCACCATTAATTAATTAAATGAGTTATTATTTGTTGTGTACATAGTTCCGCGTAGTCAGCGCGTACACAACTTTCTCACCAGAGCGCGCCCCGCTAAGCACAACAGCGCAGGCGCAGCGCTCGTCCGTATCCGCACTATGAGATGGCGCTCCCATAGAGACGAACCAAATTCTGCTGCCGCCGATCGTCTTATTAATATGTAACGCAGCCAATGAGATTGCTGCTAACGTAGAACCTTTTCTTCTCGCGGATCACACTCGCGCAGTGTCATATGAACGCGCGAAGTATTATAACGAGTGTACAGACCTCCGATTAGTCAGTCTGCATTTGTCTGTACCAGTCTGTACGAGTCCTACATTTGTCTGTACCAGTCTATAGTCAAGTTTCAGTCTGCGCCTAATAAGAGTACCATATTCCTGTACATAGCCATGAAGATAAATGTGTAGACACTTTTGTCAAGTATCAGATATATATGTGAGAATAAGATTAATGTACCAATACCAAAGGAACTTCAGATTGTCAATTGTAAATAGCATCCAGATCCAAGTTAAGTAATTTTTATGCTTGTTATTATTTTAATAAATGTGTGTGAAAATTAATCAAGTTCTGTTTAAAGTTGGTCACCGTCAATCTGCTACTCTAGGCGTGCAAGTGGCATTGCTATCGTCTGACCTAACGGCGGAAGATAAACACGCCACGATAAGACCACGAGACATATTGCTGACACTCGCCTACGTCGTTAGAGCGACAAGTTAAATAATCTGATGGTGTGTGTACCGAAGGTCTTACAGTACGCACGCCACATTATTCGACGTGAATCTCACAAGAACAGGAACAGAATGCTCATACCGAACTTCCACACTGGACAGATAGCAGGAATCTCCGTGAATTTAATCGTTCTGCCAGAAAGATCCCTCTCCAGAGTATTCGACGCTTCTCCGCCAATCTCTTGCATTGTAGAGCTGTCTTATCGCCTGCGTGTGTAGGGACCGACGGTGAGGCTCCGAGCTTGTTCAGTGTGTCGCATTAGGCTTGTGCAGGATTGTCACTATAGCGGCGGAGCTCGCAGACTCCACGATCCATTGTATCAGATGCCATTCCGAGAGGAAAACCTTAAGACTCACGACACAAATGGCTGATTCACTCTATGTGCGGGAATAAGTCTTCGCCTCTCTGGCTGCCCACCGAAACTTGAAACAGCACTCACATCTCTCCCTCGCGGGCAATCAAAGCTCAGTCCCCCGAAATGCTCTTCTAATTACAGCAAATTATTGCGAGCTTTCGCCTTCCACAATAGCGTTAACTGTGGACGAACCAATGAGCAACTTCTACACGAACCAGCGGACAGCTGGCCCGATTCCCGTGGTGTGGTAGTAGTTCGCCGTACTGGTAAGGTATCTGAAAAGAAGAAAGGAAAATTTTAAGGGTCTGTGTTCCCATGGAAGACTCTGAGTCTGTGTTCCTTGGAGTATCCTCAAGACAATTATTGTAGTGATTAGCGAGTGGAGTCCAGCTATCTTTCAGCAGAATGTTTGTTTGCTCTTCAGGCCAGCTGCCACCCACCCCCACTTTTGCTCGGGGTAACGGGGATGGCTTGCCTCGCCTTGCCCTCGTGTTCGGGTACACTAATGTGCGAACAACGTTTCGGCGAAACTGCGATCGCAGGTCCACGTTTGTTTGCGGTAAAAGTGGTTTAGCCATGGTGTGGTGAGCGACAGACTCCTTATGTCTCGCCCGGAGGTAGCCTGCTGAAACAATGCTATGAAGGGAACGAAGTTTTTCGCAACGGCACTTGTGTATAAAACATTCTCGGTATTCTTGCCGCGTCAGCTCGGGATAAAAACTCGAGCTTTCGACGATTACCTCCATCGTCATCGTCGGGAGCTGACTGTCTTCACTGCTGCTGTGGTAGCCTTTTTTATAGCCCGTGGACGGCTTATGATTGGTCGGAGATTACGTGCTGCTGTCGCAGACGGTGTCAGTGTGTGCGCCGGTGGCGCCACCGCTTCCGTTGGAACGTAAACCTTGGAAGGAACGTCTCTGCTGCTTCTCTGCATCAAGCGCTCGTTTCCATGCACAGCTCAGATGGTCTCCGCTATCGCGGTTAAACTTCCGTTGGCTCATTCTTATTTCAACAGCCTCCTTAATAACAGAATCCCAGTACGTGGAGGCATGGGACAGAATATTAGTTACATTGAACAATATTTTATGTTAGTTCGTGAGGCTGTGCTCCGCAATTGCCGATTTCTCCAGTTCTCTATTTTTAATATGGTGTTGGTGTTCTGCACAGCGGTCGGAAACGGTACGAATCGTCTGACCTATATAATTGGTTCCACACTCACAGGGTATATTATAAACTCCAGGGACCCTGAGGCCGAGATTGTCCTTAACAGGGCGCATCATCTACTTAATTTTCTTAGGAGGACGCGAAAAATCGGTCTTATACCTCGTCTATGCAGGACTCTTCCTATTCTGCTGGAAATCGCGCCACAAAAAGGAATAACCGCAATCGGTGGATCATCCTTTGAGTGTGCAGCATTTTAACGTTTCCTTTTTTTTTTTTTTTTTTTTTTTTTTTGGAGAAGGCTGCCTTTATATCGCGTGCACCATAGCCATTCTTTCGGAACACGTACTTCAGGTGGTTAATCTCGGACCTTAAGTGGTCCTCGTCAGAAATAGTTTTTGCTCTATATACCAACGTGTACAAAACGGCTCTCTTCTGAGCAGGATGGTGGAAACTCTGTGCATTCAGGTATAAATCGGCATGCGTCGGCTTACGGCATACAGAGTGGCCAAGACGCCCGTCCGCCTGTCATTGTACTAAAACGTCTAAGAAAGGCAGTCTCCATCTCGACAGTAAACTGGATGTTCGAATGTATGCTGTTCATGTATTCATAAATTGTTCGAGAGAACTGACGTGGCAAGAATACCGAGAATGTTTTATATATAATGCTATGAAGGACCACATGTGTCAGAGCAGGGAAAACCACGAGTTCAGAGACGCCCACGCACAGCTCCAGAAACCGTTCCCACGTACAGAAATATTACATAGAAAAAAATGTATCACTGAAAACAAGTTGAAGAATAAACAAGTTGAAGAATATCATAATCCAGATAAAAGCTAACTACACCATCCAACGAATCTCATAACCACTCATGTTTCATGTACTCTTTAAAACCGGAATGCCAGGTCGAATTATTTACATGTGATGCAGTTTTATGTCGATAAAAAATGTGAAGAAAAGGTCAAAATGACATAAACGCCTCACAATACGTACTGCCACTGAGGATATGTATTAAGTTTCATATTAAAAAACTAACCCCAAGAACCCACAGCAGCTCTGCTGTACGCTATCTTCCATATTTATTTATTGAGAATAACGAGAAGTTGCCGACAAATGATGACTGCATGCATTACGCCGCTCCCCCCCCCCCCCCTCTTTTCTCCATGCCAAATAGTTGTGCACAGGCAAGTCAACAGGCTATTTTCCTATGTTAAAAGTATGGTTCGGATTATTGTTACGCTGACTGATTATAAAATTCAAAGAGCAATTTCGGTCAATATTCTCACAAAATATCTGTTATCTTTATGCAGTTAATGCTTATAAATATGGTTCAAATGGCTCTGACCACTATGGGACTTAACTGCTGAGGTCATTAGTCCCCTAGAACTTAGAACCACTTAAACCTAACTAACCTAAGGACATCACATACATCCATGCCCGAGGCAGGATTCGAACCTGCGACCGTAGCGGTGGCGTGGATCCAGACTGTAGCGCCTAGAACTGCTCGGCCACTACGGCCGGCTAAAGCTTAGAAACCATTAAATTTCAGGATCTGGTTATGCGATCGAGAACGCTCTATTATTGGCTGGAGTTATGGTGGTGTCACAGATGCGGAGTTAGATGGAGCTATACGTGTGTTATAGGAGTGTTAACCGAAATTACTAGTGTTTTCCGTAAATTTTCTGTAAACAGTTTAGTTGTGATGGAAAATGCATTTACGACATTTAAGTAATAGTGAAACCGAGTTTTTTGAATGCTGATGATGGACAACGTCCGAAAGTTTGTGTGTTTATGGTTTCATTACAGGGATGTTATTGTCATGTAACCACATCGCCACAGGCCGTGTATTATGAACAGGTGCTCAATAATATTGAATGATACAATCGCCAACCCAGTAGGTTTCCTTCTTGCTGTCGTTTAATATTTATTACTATTTTTTTATTTTCTCAAGGTAAAGGACAGGTACTTTATTTCGGTTTCTATAGTAATGTATTACATCACAAACAACTTTAATCTTGGCACAATTCAGTCACCATACGGCCACAGACTGATTCATTTACTTTACGACGTTTCCTTATCCTAAGTACCAACGGCATTGTAGACACATAGTAAGATGAACCACGATCTCTGTTATACAGTTCACATATCTGAAATGTACGACAAGCAATAATTTCTCGGCTGTTAAAACTTTCCAGTCCTCATACAGTCTCCACTTTACCACCACGAACTACAGCCACAGTAACCCAACCATTGCCATGTGCACTAGCATCAGCACTAGTAAGTGTAAAACTCAGTACGCATCCCCAAAACACTGAAGGACCATGAAGAATAACTTGCACACCTACTTCGCTCTTCGTAGTAATAGATATATTATCAATAATTTTATACACTTTAAGGCGCGAACGCCTTCTCCTCCTAAAATAACGCGGCATAACTATATATATATATATATATATATATATATATATATATATATATATATATATATATGAATTTGGCCAGCTACGGACCGCATACAACTTAGGAGTTATGGTGTTTCTTTTCCTTCCGTTCTTCCCAGCACTTCTTCATTTTCTCACCAACTGTTCGTCTCTGCTCATCTGTCGACAGTCTCTTGGGTCGAGTTTGGTTTATCTTCTTCATAGTTTGCGTTTTCTATCAATAGCCTGAAGTGATTCCTGTCACGTATTATTTCTTCTGTAACACCTATTTTGTTGGCGTCTTTATTTTACTGCTTCTATCCATCCTACAGTTTTTTTCAGCTTACTAACTCAATTCAAATTTTTCTTTGTAATCCGTTTTTCTTACATTCTTTTTAAATGTCCATAAAATTTTAGCCGTCTCTTACTCATTGTATCTGTGATCTTTTCTGTATTTTTGTATAAGTCTTCATTTCTCCTTTTAATCCACCTATTTTCCTTGTTTTTCTCAGGACCTAGAATTTTTCGTAGTATTTTTCTATCTCTTTTTTCTAGTTCTCTTAATTTGCCTTTCGTGTTCAGTGTTAAGCACTCTGATCCATACGTTGCTTGCGTCCTAATAACTGAATTATAATGTCTAATCTTCGCTTGTATGGATATTGATTTTTTTCTTGTAGTAATTTTGTGTTAATTTATGTGCAAATTCTAACTTTTTTATTCTTTCTTTATTTGTTGTGTTATCCAGTCCATTGGCTTGAGTATATCAACTCTTTTAATTTTTCCATACTTTGTTTTCACAAACTTTTCTGTATTATGTTTGTGTTCTATATACTCGGTTTTTTTATAAGATATTTTTAGCCCAGTCATTTCAGCAATTTCGTGTAACAGATCAAGCATAACTTTTGCGTCTGTTCGGTTTTCAGTTATCAATGCCATATCATCCGCAAACGCTAAATATTTTACTTCAAATTTGTTCTTTCCTTAGCCCATGCTTATACCCCATTGTGCCTCTGCTTTTTAATGTACTTTCCCATGTTTTTACTGTTTTATCTAAAACCAAGTTAAAGAGTTAAAGAGAATTGGAGACAGTCCATCTCCTTGTCGAACTCCTGTTTTGATTTTGAATGGTTCAGAAATTTCGCCTTGAAACTTAATTCTTCTCTCTCTCTCTCTCTCTCTCTCTCTCTCTCTCTCTATATATATATATATATATATATATATATATATATGTGTGTGTGTGTGGAGACTGTATGAGGACTAGAAAGTTTTAACGGCCGAGAAATTATTGCTTATCGTACATTTCAGATATGTGAAGTGTATAACAGAGATCATGGTTCATCTTACTATATGTCTACAATGCCGTTGGTTCTTAGGACAAGGAATCGTCATAAAGTAAATGAATCAGAGTCAGTGTCCGTATGAGCTAAAGATGCACTGAATTTTTGTGTTCTGGAAAGAGGAAAAGTGAAAATTCCGTTGTTTGGCAATTGGGGCCGAAGTACTGTGACAACAATAAGACGCCGAACTGTCTGAAAATTGAGTGAATCTGGAACCGGATTATTTACTGGCACCTCGCTGAAAATGTTTTCCATGGCAGCTTGTGAAAGCCTGCACAATAAAGCACAGTGGAAACTTTTTCATTTAGAAGATAGTTGCTGTGGTTGATGCCAGAACTATTGCTATTCTCCAAGCACTTCTTTTCCCAGTTTTAAAATTTTCTGACAACATTATAACACTCGCTGGTAACTGCAGAGTATGATCTTATTGTCTTCAACGACTTGTGCGCAGCTCGTGGTCGTGCGGTAGCGTTCTCGCTTCCCGCGCCCGGGTTCCCGGGTTCGATTCCCGGCGGGGTCAGAGATTTTCTCTGCCTCGTGATGACTGGGTGTTGTGTGACGTCCTTAGGTTAGTTAGGTTTAAGTAGTTCTAAGTTCTAGGGGACTGATGACCATAGCTGTTAAGTCCCATAGTGCTAAGAGCCATTAGCCATTCAACGACTTGTTTTGGAATAATAATGTGGTCGAAAATTATTAAATAGTTTCTCAGATTTTTCAGAATAAGAGCTACGTAGGCATGAGATTCATCTGTAATTGAAAGGGAGAAGAGTGAAACTAACAAATGTAAATAGATATTAAAATGTAATATGGTACAGAATTTAAGGCTATTACTTAACTGTATTACGAATAAAGTAAACTTCAGGAGACAGTAGTATTGAACGAAGAGAACGGGAAGGAAACAGGAAAAATACTTTCTCTAAATAATGATGGATCTTGCAAACAATGCAACAGACGTTCAACACACTTCTTACTGTTGCGCTACAAGTAACAAGGGCTGCATACGAAGTATTTACTTAGATTAAAATGATCCCCAAATAAATAAACACACATGGCGACCACTGTCTCACTTGGATCTCTACAAGCGAGTTGCAACAACATTTCATGCATCTTCTCTTTCTTTGGAACACCAAAAAACACTTTTTCAGGAGTTTTTCTAGATATACTTGTACGATTTGGTACTACATACCATTTGTAACCCATAAATTCCAAAACGTGACGTCACTGTAAATGAGCTTTACTACAGTAGGGGCAGTGTGCTAGCCAGTGATGTCATAGGTTTCAGGTGACTCGAATAGAGCATTTAAGTGGGCTTTCTAGTTATCTGAATATGATTCCCATTCTTTTTGTAATTATTGAGATTCATGAGAGAAAAGCATTTTATGAGCATAAAATTGCATAATTAAACATTTGAAAAGATTTCCAGAAAACACTCAAATACCCCTCTGTATGAGTGTACATTTCACTCCACACACCTGTGCTGCAAAAATATCCTGATACTGCAGTACACTGAATTACGTAAGTTTGTATCATTTATACTTCTTATGTTTTTTAACTGGTCAAGGTTTGTTGTACCTCCTGCCAAAAAGTAATAACGAACTGCAAAACAAATATCCGATGTTAGAAACAGGAAATTATCACTACGAGGTAGCCTCTACAGTTATCAATAAGCTGTGGTTCCCATTGGGAAGTGTGAAGGTAGCACAGCGGGGAATGACCTTGAACAGAAGTCACCTAAGTGTGGAACCTGTATACCTGATGTATAACGTGACACCAGAAATGATAAGAGCGTTATCTCGGCCAGAAACCGCCCTAATATACTACGTATGCGGGCCTGTTACGACAGTACAACTTACATATAAAAATAAACCAACACCGTCCGAACAGTCCTTAGGCATCACCCAGATGCGGATACAGAGTGGCACGTGGTTACATACCTCTCTCTTGGCCATCGTCTGTTTTCGTGAGTGGTGTGGCTACTTCTGAGTCAGCTAGCTCCTCAACTGGCCCCAGAAAGGCTGAGTGCACCCCGCTAGCCAACAGCACTCGGCAGACCCGGACGGTAACCCATCCAAGTGCTACAAAAGCCCGACAGTGCTTAACTTGGGTGATCTGACGGGAACCGGCGTTACTACTGCGGCAAGGCCGTTGACACACAACTTGCATATGGGCCACTTAAAAAAAAAAAAAAAAAAAAAAAAAAAAAAAAAAAAAAAAAAAAAAAAAAGGTGCAGACAAAATCACGACCAGTTTCTGCACGTCGTATTGCATTTGTGCAATGGTTTCTATATCGAAAGTATAACGATAGTGCTTCACACACACACATTGACACCTGAGATCTACTTCACATGTATCATTTACTTTAACAGACGACATAATCAGAAGCCGAAATTTCAAAACTCGTACAGGAATGCTGCGAGTATTAGACCTCATCAACAAACGTTTTCGATGAACATTTAGACACTAATGATTGTCGCGCACTTTCCAGATTCTTTACTTCCATCACACGCTTAAATTAAGCAACCTTCTATTTACCTTCAGCACCCAAGACTTACAGAGTTGCTTGACGCTGTGCTGCATTTTGTACGCAGCGTCCTCTGGTTCCAATACAATGTAACACCAACAAATCTTCAGTGTCGATGTGTGAGCGCAACTGCCAAATTTATGGGACATGGGATAGGCAGAACTGTTATGTCGTCAGCATGGTCGCGTGATTTAATTCGCTTCGATACTGTTTTCCTTTAGAGGCATGTCAAGAGAATGGTGAACATTCCTGCAGTTTCCACCACGGCTGAAAAGATTTACATAATTAGTGATGTGTTCCAGAATATGAAACAGTGTCCTGTATTACCCGATGGGGATGGCCGATTATTGCTGCCAAAGGATCAGACATATAATGAGGACGAGAGCAAAATGTTAGAATATTGGTAAATTTATTTCAGACCTGCCTAACAATACGAAACAGTGTCCGGTATGATCTGATTGAGATGGCCGGTTATTGCTGTCAAAGACTCAAGCATGTAAAGCGGATCAGTGCAGAAGTTGGAAAACTGGTAAATTTATCTCAAACCTACCTTTAATAAAACTCGATGTGCGTATTAATTGTCACCCATTCTAATAACTTTATGGATGTCACAAACAAAATCGTTCAAATGGCTCTGAGCACTATGGGACTAAACTTCTGAGGTCATCAGTCCCCTAGAAAAAAAGAAAATGGTTCAAATGGCTCTGAGCACTATGGGACTTAAATTCTGAGGTCATCAGTCCCCTAGAACTTAGAACTACTTAAACCTAACTAACCTAAGGACATCACACACATCCATGCCCGAGGCAGGATTCGAACCTGCGACCGTAGCGGTCGCGCGGTTCCAGACTGTAGCACCTAGAACCGCTCGGTCACAGAGGCCGGCTGTCACAAACATGTAACTAACAAATACCGGCTTAAAAAGAGTATATTCGTTAGCAAAAATTTTAATGTGTGTGCTGCTTACATCACTATGGACGCGAAACAAAGTAGCACAGCAAGCAGGACAAAAGTGTGAATTCACCAATACCGAAGAAAGTGAAGACCCAAGAATATGCGGGAAAATTGATACTGATGACCGTGATATGGTAGCATGGTGTGATGCTAACAGATGATCGTAACTGGAAAACCGTCACAAGACCATGTCACCGCAGTCTCCTGACGAGCTTACTGAAGGCTGTAGCAACAAGCTGTCCAATGGGATGTTTGTGCACAGCGACAAGTCCCCCACGTGCTGTGCACAGGACACAGTCTACACTGTGACATACGCTGTTTCGTTGGGCTGTAAAATTTTCCCTCACATCCTTAATCTCATATTATCACATCTTCCTCTTTCCCCAAATTAAAACAAATCGGAGCAGGCGTTTCAAGAAAGCAGGCGAGATTATTTTCATGGTGGAATGTTTTCTGAACACCCGAAATGAAAACTTCTAGCATTAAGGTCACCGCCAAGTCACAATTTTTTTATGCTGTCAATCTTCTCACCGATTTGATGCGGCTAGCCACGAACTCTTCTCCTTTTTCAACCAGTTCACCTAATAGTGGAACCAGCATGTGTTGGAAATATTTCTATCTCAGTTTCCTGTTTTTTACATATACTGTTATCTCTATTTTCCCCTATAGTTTTTATCCTCTGCAACTTCTCCTACCACCATGGAACTTATTCTCTGATGTCTTAACACACGTTCTATCACCCCATCCCACATGTTCGCTCCTCACCTATTCTGCGAAGAACTTCCTGATTTCTCATATTAACACTGCAATTAATTACCAACATTCGCCTATAGCACCACAACTAAAACTCTTCGATCCTCGATTTCTGATTTTCTCACATGCCATGATTCAATTTCAAACAATACTGTGCTAGAAAAGCACGCCCTCAGAAAATACAGGCCTATGCTTGATACCAGTAGACTTGTCTTGACCAGAAATGCCTATTTGCCTGTGCTATTCATATTTTATGTCCTCCGTGCTTCGACTGTCAACGTTGCTTCAAAGATATCAGAATTCCCTAACTTTTTCTGCTTCGTGGTTACCAATTTTTTATGTTATGTTTATCACTAATCCCATTTCTGCTGCTCGTCATTACTTTCGTCTTTCTTTGGTTTACTCTTAATACATAGCGTGTGCTCATCAGACGGCCCATTCTATTCTCCACATCTTGCAGTACTTCATCTCTTTCAGTGAGGATAGCAATGTCAACACCGAATTTTATCATTGATATCCTTGCACCTCGAATGTCTACCCTTTGCAGTGCGAGACATGCAGGCAAAGAGTCAATGATGTCCTGGGAGCTGCCGTCAGAAATGTCGATTCCAGTACCGTGGCCAGCTGCGCTACGTCATTTGGCTGAGGATCCATGGCCCGATTTGTGTGGTCCCACGGATTCTCGGCTGGGTTTAAATCAGGGGAGTTTAGTGGCCAGAGAAGTTCAGTAAACTCACCCTGGTGCCCTTCAAACCACGCACGTACACTACGAGCTGTGTCACACGTTGCATTGTTCTATTGGTAAATGCCACTGTGACGAGAAAAAAAAAACTAAATGTAGGTGTGGACATGGTCGCCTAGGATAGATGCATACTTGTGTTGATCCACTGTACCTTCCAGAATGACCGGATCAACCAGGGAATGCTACGAAAACATTCCGCAGACCATGCCTCTCCCTCATCCGGCCGGAATCTTCCCGACGATTGTTGCAGGGGCATATACGCCAATGAGCATCTCTCCGATGAAGCATAAAGGGTGATTCATTCGAAAATGGCAGCTGTCACCACTCAGCGGACGTCCAGTTGCGGTATTGGCGTGCAAAATTACAGTCGTCGTCGGCGATGAGCAGCGGTCAGCTAGGATGCATGAACCACGTGCCTGCTGCAGAGTCCCACACGCAACAACGTTCGCTCAACGATCCTTGAGGAGACGCTGTTGGTTCACCAGGTTCATCTGGATGGTCAGTCGCTCAACAGTGGCAGCGCCTACTCTCCCGCACACATTTCCACATTCGTCGTTCACCCATGTCATCCATGGCCTTTGGTATACTACAGTTGCCTCAGTGTCGGTCCTGGACACCACCATATTGCCATGCACGGTATACTTCAACCACGGAGGCATGCGAACAGGTCACAGACTTGGCCGTTCCGGAAATGCTTCCATCATTTTCCCAAAAGCCAATGATCATACCCTTCCGGCGTCATGTCAATCGCTCCGTTTCCTCATTATGACAATGTCTGCACTGTTTTCCGCGTCCCCACGACGCGCTTTATGTAGCCTTCAATGCTGGTGCTGCCACATGCCGTCTGTGAATGGTTATTGTGCGGTGACATCGAACGTAGGTGGTGGTCACATTAGTGTGATTTGACCGTGTACCTCTCTACTTGCATTCAGTGCCGTATTGAAATGCGCGACACTGATAGGTTTTGAGATCTTGAAGGGCAGTGAATGTACTTACCGGTGCCACTACCGATCCACAAATTACGCTAAGTGCCATTGAAGCATTCTGTCACCCTTCTCGATAGATTTTTGAGGATTTACGTCTAATGAAAGTATAGTAACTACCGTGTGGCAAACCGGCAGTGTTCCAGTTGTTCAAATACTACTAAAATAGAAATCCTACTTTTACACACTACTGTTCCAAGACATTCTTTAGCTACTTCTAGTACTGTGTCCCTGTACCTTGTCCATTCCTTTTCCAATGACTGTAATTGACTACATTCAACTGACAGGTACCTTTCTGAGATCGCTGTTATGTACTTGTGCCTGATTTCCTTATCCTGAAGTTTCTCCACTCTTATCCTCCTACATATGGACCTGACCTCCTGCACTTTCGGCCTCACAATCCCAATTTCACTGCAGATTAAATAATGATCAGTGTCATCAAAGAATCCCCTGAATACACGTGTGTCCCTCACAGCCTTCCTGAATTCCTGATCTGTTATTATATAGTCAATGACAGATCTGGTTCCCCTGCCTTCCCAAGTATACCGGTGAATGTTCTTATGTTTAAAAAAGGAGTTTGTGATTACTAAGCCCATACTGGCACAGAAATCCAAGAGTTGTTTCCCGTTCCTGTTGGCCTCCATATCCTCTCCAAATTTACCCATAACCTTTTCATACCCTTCTGTTCGATTTCCAATCCTGGCGTTAAAATCACCCATGAGCAGAACACTGTCCTTGTCCTTTACTCTAACAACTACATCACCGAGTGCCGCATAAAAACTATCCATCTTATCTTGATCTGTCCCTTCACAATGCGAATATACTGACGCAATCCTGATTTTCTTGCTAGACACTGTCAAATCTATCCACATCAGTCGTTCGTTTACATACCTTATTGCAACTACACTGGGTTCCATTTCTTTCCTGATGTAAAGCCCTACACCCCATTGTGCTATTCCTGCTTTGACTCCTGATGACAGGTAGACCTTGTATTCTCCCACTCCCTCTTCTTTCTCACCCCTTACCCGAATGTCACTAACAGCTAAAACGTCCAGCCCCATCTTACTTGCAGCGTCTGTCAGCTCTACCTTCTTCCCAGAGTAGCCTCCATTGATATTAATAGCTCCCCATCTCATTACCATTTGTTTGCCAAGTCGTATCTTTGGAGTCCCTGGTTTGTCAGTTAGAGGTGGGACTCCGTCACCTCCAAAGGTCCGAGGCATTTTGCTCTGATTGTTGCCAGCATCATATTTAAAGTACCAGGAAAGCAGGTTGCTAGCCTTACTTGCCCCGAGTCCCATTGGGTTTTACCCCTAACGGCTGAGGGACTAACCGGTGGATTTGGCAGTCTTTGCCGTATGAGCACAAAGGTGACCACGACTCAGAACATGTCCGAGATGCCCAGCCTTATTCCAAAGTAACTGGTATCCCGACTGTCGGGACCACTTACTTGGCCACTCATACGTTGCCCGTGGTTCATGAACTAGGACATGACTACAGGAACCCACACCATGAACCACCTTACAAAAAAACAGAGGAGGGTCCTCACGTCAGAATACTTTTCAAACAACCATAGTGAAAAAATTGTTCAGCAATATAAGTCTCGGTGAATGCACAAGTGTGCTGCTGGCTGCAGTTTACAATCGAAGAGATACGCACACTCTACCACAAAACCACGGGTGAGAGACGACGATTCTGTACAGCTGACGCGTGTCCAAGCTTCCAGAGACCAACAGCGGTATCTATGTATTTTGGTGTAGGATCAGCAGAGATATTCGTGAGGGCGGTAGCTCCCATCTTACGTAAAAAGCATATTGGTCTGTGTGGTACGGTTCTGCAGGCATTACTGTTGTGCCCCACTGTGAAACTTCTTAACAAAATATTTGCTTAAACTGTTGAGTGAAATTGAATGCAAGTGTCACTTTGCTAGTCTTTATCCTTACAACACTCACCTACTGAATTTGCCCTGGCAAAAAGAACTTAAACTTTTCGTATTCATTAATTACTCTCAATATACAACTGAAAGAACCAGAGGTTGTACAGAGTTTCAGGGAGAGCATAAGGGAACAATTGACAGGAATGGGGGAAAGAAATACAGTGGAAGAAGAATGGGTACCTTTGAGGGACGAAGTAGTGAAGGCAGCAGAGGATCAAGTAGGTAAAAAGACGAGGGCTAGTAGAAATCCTTGGGTAACAGAAGAAATATTGAATTTAATTGATGATAGTAGAAAATACAAAAACGCAGTAAATGAAGCAGGCAAAAAGGAATACAAACGCCTCAAAAATGAGATCGACAGGAAGTGCAAAATGGCTAAGCAGGGATGGCTAGAGGACAAATGTAAGGATGTAGAGGCCTATCTCACTAGGGGTAAGATAGATACTGCCTACAGGAAAATTAAAGAGACCTTTGGAGATAAGAGAACGACTTGTATGAATATCAAGAGCTCAGATGGAAACCCAGTTCTAAGCAAAGAAGGGAAAGCAGAAAGGTGGAAGGAGTATATAGAGGGTCTATACAAGGGCGATGTACTTGAGGACAATATTATGGAAATGGAAGAGGATGTAGATGAAGATGAAATGGGAGATATGATACTGCGTGAAGAGTTTGACAGAGCACTGAAAGACCTGAGTCGAAACAAGGCCCCCGGAGTAGACAACATTCCATTGGAACTACTGACGGCCTTGGGAGAGCCAGTCCTGACAAAACTCTACCATCTGGTGAGCAAGATGTATGAAACAGGCGAAATACCCTCAGACTTCAAGAAGAATATAATAATTCCAATCCCAAAGAAAGCAGGTGTTGACAGATGTGAAAATTACCGAACTATCAGTTTAATAAGTCACAGCTCCAAAATACTAACACGAATTCTTTACAGACGAATGGAAAAACTAGTAGAAGCCAACCTCGGGGAAGATCAGTTTGGATTCCGTAGAAATGTTGGAACACGTGAGGCAATACTGACCTTACGACTTATCTTAGAAGAAAGATTAAGGAAAGGCAAACCTACGTTTCTAGCATTTGTAGACTTAGAGAAAGCTTTTGACAATGTTGACTGGAATACTCTCTTTCAAATTCTAAAGGTGGCAGGGGTAAAATACAGGGAGCGAAAGGCTATTTACAATTTGTACAGAAAACAGATGGCAGTTATAAGAGTCGAGGGACATGAAAGGGAAGCAGTGGTTGGGAAGGGAGTAAGACAGGGTTGTAGCCTCTCCCCGATGTTGTTCAATCTGTATATTGAGCAAGCAGTAAAGGAAACAAAAGAAAAATTCGGAGTAGGTATTAAAATTCATGGAGAAGAAATAAAAACTTTGAGGTTCGCCGATGACATAGTAATTCTGTCAGAGACAGCAAAAGACTTGGAAGAGCAGTAGAATGGAATGGACAGTGTCTTGAAAGGAAAATATAAGATGAACATCACTAAAAGCAAAACGAGGATAATGGAATTTAGTCGAATTAAGTCGGGTGATGCTGAGGGAATTAAATTAGGAAATGAGACACTTAAAGTAGTAAAGAAGTTTTGCTATTTGGGGAGTAAAATAAGTGATGATGGTCGAAGTAGAGAGGATATGAAATGTAGACTGGCAATGGCACGGAAAGAGTTTCTGAAGTAGAGAAATTTGTTAACATCGAGTATAGATTTAAGTGTCAGGAAGTCGTTTCTGAAAGTATTTGTATGGACTGTTGCCACGTTTGAAGTAAAACATGGACAATAAATAGTTTGGACAAGAAGAGGATATAAGCTTTCGAAATGTGGTGCTACAGAAGAATGCTGATGATTAGATGGGTAGATCACATAACTAATGAGGAGGTACTGAACAGAATTGGGGAGAAGAGGAGTTTGTGGCACAACTTGACCAGAAGAAGGGATCGGTTGGTAGGACATGTTCTGAGGCATCAAGGGATCACCAATTTAGTATTGGAGGGCAGCGTGGAGGGTAAAAATCGTAGAGGGAGACCAAGAGATGAATACACTAAGCAGATTCAGAAGGATGTAGGTTGCAGTAGGTACTGGGAGATGAAGAAGCTTGCACAGGATAGAGTAGCATGGAGAGCTGCATCAAACCAGTCTCAGGACTGAAGACCACAACAACAACATACAACGGTAACACGATCTGACTGCTCAAAAAAAATTACAACCTGACTTCAAATAATTAATACAAAAGAATGGCCCCGAATAAGAAGCAATCCTGACAATAACCTATACATTTCATTTAGCACTTACCTCACAAAAATTTTCATTACGCGAACTACTGCAATGCAGCGAGAGTCAATACTGCCAGCTAAATAAAAGACTCTAACTACTAAAGCCACTAACTACTATTAGGCATGTGGTTAGCATAGGCAAGATTTTGTTGCAAACCAAATAATGTATTTTTTTACCTTAATAATGTGGCATCTAGTTCAAACACGAATACAAATCGTCATTGACATCCAGTACAAAGATATATAATCATGAATAATTTTCAGTCTCCAGGTCGGATACTTCCAGATCGTTAGCCTACGCTACCACTTCAGACCTCTACCCTCCATCAATGGTAACTTCTCACATCTAACAATCATCACTGCTGGCTGTTCACCTCAAACTGCCCAACAGTACTTCCATCACTGCTGGCGAGTAACTTCCAACTGCCCAACACTACTGGCGATTAACTTCCAACAACGAGTCCAACCAGCCACAGAGTCTCTTACAAAGAAAGCGCAGTCAGAGATCCAATGCAAAGCGCTACACAGAGCTGCCAACACAGAAGCAGCCCACTTGCAATTGAAACAACAATTGATTCAGTGCCCTATGACCCATTTATCTACCGTTACAATTCGAGATGGGCCACTGTAGCCACTGTCATTCAAACAATAGAACAAACGCCCTACTCTAGCTGCTGCTACCTCTTTCAAAACGACATATTCGTTGCGCACCGTGCTGCGTGACTCCGATAGAATGGCCTCTACAGTGAGAAGGGAATTGGGATGCTCAATGTATCCTCCTCCGATGATCTCCCTGCAGTAAAATACATGACGTCTTGTGTCTTGTTCATCCTGTGTGGCAGACGGCCAGTAGATCACACGACAGTGTCAGTTAAGAGTCAGGCCAAAGTATTCCTCCAGACGCGGCCAGCAGGCAGAGTTGGTCAGCAGTCACAAAGCACCGGCGGAAGGAAGTCGGTTACCTTCATGGAGGCCGCGGCTAACCAAGGACAAAGGCGGTGGGTGCCTGTCACTGCCGTGCGTCACGCGCGGTGATCCAAGTCACAAAAGCAATCTTGCTGACCAGAAATTCAAATTCATCGAGACGTTTTATTTCTTTGGCAGGAAACATCGGCAGCCACTAAATAAAGTATATGTAACCTCTTACAAAAGAGAATTAACGCGTGGTATTTCTTGAACTGTGCCCTATCGCTGTGACAAGTTGTATCAGAATCGAGCATCTCGGTAGCAGTGTACGAGCAGTTTACTACAGATCCCATCAGTCAACGTCATGTGTGAGATCTAGCGCATGTACGGAACTGTACTGACCAAATAAAAAGTGGCCGCATACAAAATAGGACACGCCTGAGACCACACTTGCGTGCTTTTACTCCATACACTCTCAAAAATATATCTCTATGTAACTTTCCCTTTGTGGCATTGGAACTACACTGTTTTTTTCTTTCGACGGAATGCAAGAGAACGCCTTACAGAAAATTTTGACAGAGTTCGTCGATGTTTGTGAAGCGCATCGGAGTTCAGAAAAGGTCGAAACAAGTCTCATACTATTATACGACGACAAAGGGGTGTTCCATAGCAATACGGGAAATATTTTTTTGTCGGTCTTCGTAGACAGAAAATTGGATATAAAGGTAGGATTCTCACGCGAACTGGAGGCAAATTCCTTCATGTCAAGTGGAAAGGTTGTGACACTATGATAAGTAACCTTGATTACGTTCACTTCACATATGACACTAACGTTAATTATCAATATCAATAAAATTAATGAGAAGTGGCAGTTTTGTATGCGACACTGCCCACAGTGTGCACTTTTCCTGAGTACATATGTACAGGAAAATCTGTGGATTCCAAAGTGTGTGTTGTCACGCAGCCAGTCTGCAGGAGAGAGAGATTTGGAAGTAGACTGGTGAATTGATACGGAGGCCTAATTTCGGAATGGTGTTGCTGTAACCTGGAATTTATTAAAGTAGATAATGTCCATCCTCGACCTTTGCACAAAGCGGGATGTCGCGTTTAGAGAACCTTTTCAGTTTTGATTTGCAAATTTTCATAACTTTCGTTGTTTCACTATTATGCTACTAGGTTCCATTATCTCGTAAATGCATGAACTCAGGTAAGAAATACACCACTCTTTACCCCTTTCCGTATTTAAATACAGAATTTAAACATTAATTCTATAAATGTTTCAAGTTTTCCGTAAAGTAATAGTTTGAAGAGCTCTGTTTTTGGTAGTCACATTGTAGCAACAATGGTCAATAATGCAGTCTTGTTCGCACTTTTTAATTTCGCCGTTTAAAGCACCACCTTTGAGTACAAATAGTTCTTCAAATTATTCGAAATTAAGCCGCCACATCCCATTTACTGTTCGAAAGTTTTATGGGGAAAGTATGTTGGGCCCGCGTTCCAGTTTGTGAGATACGACTGTAAATTGTGTCTTAGGCTGACGCAGTATCATGCGTTCCACATTGCAATATTAATTAAATGATCGCAAAGCAACGTGATTTATTTCAGACAAAGAGTTGCAAGGCATAAGTGCTTATCCGTTGTCAAAGTGATTATTTTGGGCAAAATTAAATATTTTAGTGCATACTTACGGGTCACTGATTATCCGCTCAGATTACTTTCACATTCTTGTGTTACGTAATTCAGTGACTATATAAATTTTTTGCATTAGAGATTATTCACATGTGATAGGCCAGAAGCGTTTTGTTCATGAGGATTTCAGGTAATGCTTGTAATAATGCACGTAAGTACCTTAAACACAGAAACTTCACATACAATATAAGGAATGGTTACATACAGCCACTAGTGAGCACAAAGTTACATTACTTCACACGGTCAAATGAAAGTCTTAAGATTTCACTGTTATGCAAATGTAATAACTTTGTTTTGAAAAATTGCACCTATAACTTACACTTATAATGTTGAAGAATTAAACCTGAGTACGAGCATAGAAAATGTACAATGAGTGTTAGTCTGTTTTAGAAAACTTATAGAGAAATTATAAAACAAGCATGTCATCCTAATACCGCAAGTTTTGAAGAAATAAAGTTTAAATTTCTTCAGATTAAGGTTTAAGTAAAGAATTACATTTAGTACACAATAATAATTAGTTTTCGTTTGTGCCATTATATGAACAGCCGCGCAGTTCTTCCAAGTACAGAAAGACAAACTTTCATCCAAATGCTTACACGAGCAAGTAATCGGCAAACCACTGGTTAGATTAAAATCCTGTTCGCATTAAAAAACCTGCTTGCATTGAAAGAAAGAATGACTCGTTACAAGAATCCTAGAGGCGAAATTGCCAATGATTGACCTATTACATTTCGAATCCTGTCCACTATAAGTTATAAAAATACATTTTTCTATGCAAAGATGTGTTCGAAAACAGCCACTGTGAGACAGTTTAATATATCGCCAAATCATTCCACTCATATCCTAGACAAGAAACACAGTTCTACGGTTTTCGTTTGGAATTTAACAAACTTTGATACTGGAACTGTTAAAGGAGATCTTATGTCACTTATAATTTCAGATGTTGATGTTACAAATTATGTGCCTCTTTTACCTGCCTAAAATGTATAATAAAGTTTTAAACTTCTTCATTTGTATGGTTAAGTGGAACGTAGGTTACCTTTACTGTACAGCACATTAATAATTGTTTTTGATCCTTTCACAGATGGAGTTTTGTAGGAATGGTTGCTTCTGCGTACCTATGTGAGCTTTTATTAGTCTAACTCAGAGGTTATCAGTCTTTTTGTACGTGAGCGCTAATTCTAGATTATCGGACAGGCCGAGCATGCCATTTATTTTTTAATGTAGATTTGTAGTTGGAAAAGTTAATAACTCAAAGCTATAAATTTATCACATAAAAATTTTTGTTTACATTCTTTTACAAGATATGTAATGGTTTAGTGGTAGAAACCAAATTTAATATGGTTTAAAAATCCTTTATGGCAAATTTAAATCACAAGTTCAATATGATTTTTTGCACTGCATTTGACTGGACACTGCGTCGTAAGAAAGGTCTCGATTTAGATCTCTAATAGTCGCTTACAAGCCAGCAGAGGGGTTGTCTATACTGCTTCACAAAATAATGAAGCACCCGGAAGGGGCGACGAAACGACATGAGTCGGTTTGTGATGTTATTTCAGCGATTAGAGAATCAGCCCTGACCTGGGTACACGCACCGATTCCATTAGGAAAGATGTCATTCACCCGTGGCGTCTCCTCCTGAGGTAACTGGTCCTTGATATCCCGGGTAATGGCACTGCGAGGGTCATCCGAGCTGGTCCCACACATCTTCTATCGGGGATACATCTGGGGAAGGTGCTGGTCGCTAGAATACGTCGACAGCTAACAGACAGTTCATAGACTTCACAGACAAGGCTAACTTTAGGCCAGCGTACCAGTCAGAACGTCAACAAGGCGTATCGGGAGCGTAACAGGCGACAGGGCATGAGGTGAGCACTGTCACACAGCCTCATAGCGAGGATAGCAGAAGAGGTGAGCACTGTCACACAGCCTCATAGCGAGGATAGCAGAAGAGGTGAGCACTGTCACACAGCCTCATAGCGAAGATAGCAGAATAGGTGAGCACTGTCACACAGCCTCATAGTGAGGATAGCAGAAGAGGTGAGCACTGTCACACAGCCTCATAGCGAGGATAGCAGAATAGGTGAGCACTGTCACGCAGCCTCATAGCGAGGATAGCAGAAGAGGTGAGCACTGTCACACAGCCTCATAGCGAGGATAGCAGAAGAGGTGAGCACTGTCACACAGCCTCATAGCGAGGATAGCAGAAGAGGTGAGCACTGTCACACAGCCTCATAGCGAGGATAGCAGAAGAGGTGAGCACTGTCACACAGCCTCATAGCGAGGATAGCAGAAACGCAAACACTGCAGTGCTATATAAAAGAGCAGTGTGAAGTAACAGTACTTAACTTCAGTCCCCTAGTGCTGCTTCAAAATCAGAGGTAGGCAGAAAGTCTCGAGCTCGGCGACCCAGAATAATTATTTAATTTTCACGGCGAGGCATGGGGCGCTGACTGGTTCGACAAATATGCTCTCGTACACCCAGAGCCACCGCGTCATAGGCGCAGACCCAGCCCTTTAAATAATGAGGCTTTTGGAGCTCAATCATACAATAAGTCGTTCTGTCGTTCTGTTCGTGTCGCTAGAACGACATAGAATGACAATCTATTGAGTTTCAGGAAACTGCGACAAGCAGACCTACTTGTTGACTCAAACACCCAGATACAACCAGTCTGATGCATAACACATCCGTGGTGTGCCACTGCCGTCTACTGGGACACAGCGGATGAAAATACTGGTCTACGGTCAGCCCTCCTCCAATGCGGGTCATCGCGGATAGTCTGCAAGCTGCCATCCCCACGAAGACCACACGTAGCACGTCCGCCCAGCCTCCTAGCCGATTCGTGGGCATCTCCTGCAGCCATGGTTGATCCATGGTGGATATTAAGGTAAGATATGATGCCACGTAGGGGGCGACCACTGTGTAAACTCGAATCATTATCCACTCTTTAAAAGGTCTCTAAATAATTATTCACTTTGCTGTTCACAAGCTTTTTATTGACAGGTTTCGAGTTTTACCCATAATCAGAAATATCAAAATTAAGAACAAAGTGCTGATGCAGGGTTTTGAGTTATGTGCATCACCTATTAGTATCGCAAGTTGACTAGCAGCAGGATGGCGTTACAAAACTTAATTGATGAAAGACATCCCGGACAAAGAGTTTGAAAGCAAGGAGTTGGGTTGGTCTAGAATAAAATGTCAAAGATGCTGAATGGGTACGAGGCATACGCGCATGCCAGCAGCTCAAAAACAAATGTACATTAAATGTGTTCTGTCTCGTAAAGTATTCGGTGTGCGTATCCCTGAACATTGACCATTCCTCTTGGGGATCCGTCTGTTCCCTACATGAATGGCGATTGTAACTTGGCGTTAATTGTAACTTACACACAGTACACACATTACTACAAAGATTTTAGCCTCAAAGAACCGCCCAATTTTGCTTTAGTAGATCTTTTATAAGCATGCACGTTTAACCATGGTATACATTGCAGCCGTTCGCGAGACAAAAATCCAGCCGATAGTCAAATACGTCCCACATTTTAGTGAGCATGTCTGGAGTTGCTGCCTTCACTGCCGCTGCTACGTGTAGTGCAGCCTGAGTTGGAAGGCGAGACGGGAATGCCACGACCCACCAACCACTGACTTGAAAACCAGCCTGAGAGAGATATTTTGGCGTTTCGTTCACTCCTGTTACCTGCGCCTGAACTTGTTCAGCCTCATCATATGTAAAGAAACGCAAAACATTAAAAACTGATAGCCTTTTTTTTTTTTAGACGTACGCAAATTCTAACAAATTTCACAGCTTCTTTCCTAAGAAGTAAGGGCTCTAATGACCCACATACAAGACATAAATGTAATGTTTGCATAAACAACCAAATGCAGAACGGTAGGTGGCCTCTAGAGTACAAGGGGAATGATTACTGCCCGCTTGCAAACATTACGTGCTGTGTACCCGATAGAGTGCCGTGTCGGCCTCCAGCTAGATCAACGAGGCCTTGCACGTATGGAGGACAACGCTCGAACAATAGCGTGAAGTGAAACCCGAAGAGCTAACCTCAGTGATGTCTAAGGACATCAACTAAATGATCTAAAATAACTTATCTGGATATTCTGGAGCGCTAAGTAGTCGGTTACTTGCAGATAAAAGTAATGTCACACCTATCTGAAACTCACCGTGAACTTACAAACGTACACATCACTTATTTTCCATCTACATTGGGAGAAACTCTTCTTCTTTCGTTAAATTAAACTCGCGCTCCATGATCATCATTTTAGCCAACTTTTTATCACATATTGCTTGTAATCACTGTACGTGATAGTTAATTTTGCAAACAGTGCCGTAACATGCATACAAAGACCCCCAGCGTTCTGATAACGCAGGGGTCATTGCTACACTCTCATCTATTTCAGATCCGCTACTGGATAATGGTTTCCTGCAGACTTCTACAAGCGTTACGGTATTGAGGTAAATAGAATCATGTCACCCTCCCCCTCGTCTAATCCTGTCATCTACCCACCATCCATTAAGTTTTCACCTCGACTTTTCACTTCTTGAAATCCAGTACAGAACTCATTGCTCCGCCTATTATCCACTCTTCTAGTTACATTCCCCGCCCACTTCTTTCTCACTTCCAGTGCAGTCTATTTCTTGACGACTTATTTATTTCCCTCAAAGAAGCACATTGTCTCCCGCAATAAATCCAGACTGATATTATTCATCATTTCTGAACTACATGTTCCGGACATATCGGAGAAACATGCACAAATAAATGACTTCACCACTGCGTGACTTCACTTATATCCCGATTCCAATGAATCAATAGGGAAGCTTCCGATATTAATCTCTCCAAATGTTATTCGTAGCAGACGTGATTGCTTTATGAGGGGTAGTGTTCATGGTGAAGCAATGGTTAAGTCATTATACTTGTATTCGTGAGAAGTGTGGTTAAAATCCTTGTCTGATGATCCAGATTTATGTTTCCTTAGAAAGCCAAAGCCAAAACCTGGGGTATTTCCCTTGAAAATAGAACTGCTGATTTCATTTTCCATTCCTATTCATTACTGACAGACCTACGTCACTTCCCCTTGTCGACGTGGCAGAGAGTCCACAGTGGCTGAGCCAACGTGCAGAGCGACTTGTATCGAACACCATGCGAAACCACATTCCATGTTGTGTGGCCGGGAAACGATCACTCACTACCCTATTCCCTGCACTGAATATATCTAAAGCAACGAATTCATCTTCTACTACAAACATACCACGATCTTGTCTTCACTATTATAGTGGAGAAGATTCGATATGATGAGATGTTAAGAATGAAAGGGTGTAGCACAGCATCGAGTACAGGCTCAGTTAAACATGTATATTTTGATAACAGACCCACTCACATGTGTGGGTCACTGTGTGTCTTCCATACCTCCTCCAAAATCACAGAATCGATGTTAACCAAATTCGGTACATATACTGCTTATTGCCTAGAAAGAAATACTGTGGAACGGTCCAATTTCCATGTCAGAGGATATAGGAAGGGTTGGTAACACATGACATCTAGATTGCCCTGCACAAATGGCATGTTGTGTTCGCAGTAATGGAATCGTTCCACAGGGTATAAGTGCAGGGCATAGCAGAGCTGTAGGGGGGGGGGGGTAATAGGTGGATACTGACAGGGTAAGCGTAGTGGAGATGGACAAAGAGTGGGAGTAGGAGATGGACGAATGTAGGAGGGGGGAGAGCAGGACATGGAAAGATATGGTTATTAGAAGGAGATGGGCAGAGAGAGGGGGAGGAAAGAGCAGATGGAGATGGACAAAGAGTGGGAGTAGATGCATTGGTAGATGGGGAAGAAGATATGGACATGGGAGAGGACGAGAGAGGTGGGAGGGAGAAATGGAAGGAGATAGGAGATGCACAGAGAGATGCTATTATAAGAAAAGAGAGGGAAAAGAAAGACAGAGAGAGAGAAGAGGAGGAGATGCACAGAGAAAGTCGGAACGAGGACATGGACAGAGAGAGCAGCAGGATGAGATGGACCGAAAGAGGGGGAGAAGATTGATAGAGAGAGGGAAGGAGAGAAAGCACAGATAGTGGAAGAGGACATGATGAGAGAGAGCGATGAGGAAGAGATAGACAGAGAAAGGGAGAAGGAGGAGATGGACAGAGAGAGAGAGAGGGAGGGAGGAGGAGATGGACTGAGAGAGGGAAGTGGAGGAGATGCAACGAGAGAGGAGGAAGGGAAATTGACAGAAAGAGATTGGAGGAAGTGACGGACAAAGACAGGTGGGAGCAGATGGACAGAGAAGTGGGGAGAAGAAAGTGGACAGAAGGAAGGGGAGGAGAAGATGAACAGAGAAAAAGTGCATGCCGGCCGGGGTGGCCGAGCGTTTCTAGGCGCTACAGTCTGGAACTGCGCGACAGCTACGGTCGCAGGTTCGAATCCTGCCTCGGGCACGGATGTGTGTGATGTCCTTAGGTTAGTTGCGTTTACATAGATGGAGAAGCCCTTCGTTGGGGGAAATGAGGTGGACGTCAGTACATTAATAATGATTCTCAAACAACTGAGCAAGATAAAAAGGTGCCTGGAATTGAGACAGTTATCACTGCGCCGAGAAAATGCTGCGACAGTAAAGAAAAATCACACACATAAATAACCAGTGAAATCTAATTGACGTAATTGACAGCGAGCGAGAGGCATACTGTCTACTGATGGCAAATGGCAGTAGACTGTGGCATATTTTCTTAGCGGCGGAATAGGAATATCATTGCTAGTGTAACGGACTGGTTATTCTCCAATTGATCAAATTCTGATGCGGCGATAATAGTTCACCAACCCTGGAGAACGTGGCATCACAGAAGTAGCTCGTAAATGTATCACAAGCTATCTCATTAGTCCCTGCTGTCCTTACAAAGGTGTGAACAATCCTTTTTTTCCTTTTGACTACGGAAAATCACAAAAGCACCAACAACTAAGCAAAACACACTCGTGCAAAAAAGGGTAGTATGTTTTTATCGCAGTAGACCTGAACACGACTACCCCATTCAGAGGAGCCCATTTCAAGGAATCCTCGTATCTCCTTAATTCTCCACCCCCCTCCCCCACCCGTCGCACCCTTTCCCCGTCAGTTCCCAAAATATTACAGTCTTTTGTGGTTTTTCAGGGTCGCATCAAGACACACCTACTTTCGTCTCAATCTTAAGCAGGGTCATCTTCACACTCACCACAGCAATTATAATACAGTAGTATCTATATCGTCTCATAACACTGCACCATACACTATGCCACCTCCAGTACACTCTTCTATTTTCTATTTTCAGTGTTGTTGTTTAATCTTGAAAGTAAATATTTTCGTCGTTTCCTTGCCAATCATGATCTATTGTAATTATCATGGAATGACAATACAACCTGTGAAACATTGCTAAGCACCTTCTCTGAAAACTACCTAGACCAGATGGATTGGAACCCCACTCAAGATGGAGATATTTTAGATATATTAGCAACAAACAGACCTGACCTATTTTAGGTATGTCGACATCAAAACTAGTACCGGTGACCATAACACAGTTGTGGCAACAATGATTACTAAAGTACAAAGTTCAACTAAAACAAGCAGAAAGTTATATATGTTCAGTGAACTAGATAAAAAAGGAGCAGTGTCATATCTCAACGACACTCTTAGCACAGGATAGAAGCATGTAGGGGAGCTCAAATGTAAAAGGATAGTTGACGATGCACTGGATAGGTAAGTACCCAGTAGAACAGTTCGTATTACGAGGGACGCTACGTGGTATATAGTCGCTGTAAAGAAAATTCTAAAGAAACAGAGGCAACTGCATAATAGCTGCAAAACAAAGCACATGGCTGTAGATAGAGAGATGCTGAATGAGACGCGTTTGGTTGTCTAGAGAGCAATGCGTGAAGCCTTCAATGACTACCGTAGCGGAATTTTCTCAAATGATCTTTCACAAAACCCAAATAAATTCTTGTCGTACAAGTACGCTGTTAGTTCACGACACTTAAGTGTCCAGAGGAGGCAGGAAGTGAAACTGAGGGTAACCAAGCAAAAGCAGAAATTCTTAAGTCGGCTTTTTATCTGGGCATAAATATGCAGCCAGTCGCTTTTTTGGGTCTCTGATACGATTCACTGTACCATTAACTAGTTTTCGAGGCCCTGCAGGCTCGTCATCAGCTGGAGGTGTTACAGGAACATTATGTCGTGGACCAAGTGTAGCTATAGATCGCGTCTTGTTGGAAGGCGGGCCTTTTTCAGTGGTGACGATGGGGCTGGCAAAAATGACGGAGATTTAGTAATCGTTTAGGAAACGTTTATGAAACGGAAATGATGTTACATTTTGGGTACTTATAATGCACTTCATCGTGGTATCAATAGGAAATCCATCGTCTTATAGTACATTATCAGGTGTACACACACATATGTACAGTATTTAGCTGCGCTCGGTTTCACTCTTATTCACAGAATGTAAACACTGGGTGTAAATGCAAATAATATGTACGCAATATATATAACACGTTGCTACATCATCATATTTGGCTTCAGATGCAGTGTATTACAAAATACATTGTTACAAATGCTCCAAGCACTATGGGACTTAACATCTGAGGTCATCAGTCCCCTAGAACCTAGAACTACTTAAACCTAACTAACCTAAGGACATCACACACATCCATCCCGAGAGAGGATTCGAACCTGCGACCGTAGCAGCAGCGCGGTCCCAGACTGAAGCGCCTAGAACCGCTTGGCCACAATGGTCGGCTAAATTTTTACAACTACAGATAATATACTTATGTCAATCTTTCTAGCTGCAGGTGTGTTCTAGTATTGACAATATACAATTAATACGGATTAAAAAATTGCACAGAAGACAAAAAAATAGAGTGAACTGTCTCCTATGTAATTAGTCCACGCAATAATTGTACTTTCATTAAACTGCAATTTATTAACCAGTAACAAATTCGACTAACTAAGCAAAATTAGTGTACGTAATTTCGCAGGTTATACAGCCATTATTAGGGTATATATTCACGTGTCATAGTTACTATTAGTTGTACGCTTTCCTACCCCATTTCGGCGTATCTGCTTCGGAATTAACCCCCATTCCAGTATGTAGGTACTAGTGATGGGCTAAACTGCGATTTTCCGATATCAGTGATTTCTGTGAATGCTACTTTTCAGTATCTGTTATTCTTAACTAAGATTTGTCGCAGTTAAGAGTCGCAGTTAAGGAACATAGGTCGTGTATCCCTCTGCCACTGCTATTTCTGCGATTTCTGCTACTTCCGCGATTTCTGCTACTTCTGCGATTTCTGTGACTTCTGCGATTTCTGTGATTCCTGCGATTTCTGCGACTTACCACCGTATGAAAAAGTTACATCTGTCAACACAGAAAATTGCATCTCAACAAACCTGTCATTGGCAAGTATGTTTTACGTTTTTTTTCCGTTGGCTTTAAT
The DNA here is from genome assembly GCF_021461395.2 of Schistocerca americana. Lineage (NCBI taxonomy): Eukaryota > Metazoa > Arthropoda > Insecta > Orthoptera > Acrididae > Schistocerca > Schistocerca americana. The sequence goes on from NC_060120.1 coordinate 38,156,409, forward strand.
TTTGTATTAAAGAAACAACTGTGAAAATATTAATAGTGTAATTAATATGTAAGTAGCCGTACAGTACCGTAATAGTTCGTATTTAGAAAATGAATTCTAACATATTGTTATGTTCACAGGTACCTGAACTACATTTCAGTCACTCAGTAAAGTGATAACTCAAAACATCATTGTCAACAGATCTGAAGAAATTGCCACTGCGTCTTTAGACCGTTTTCGTCAAACGAGAGGTTAGTTTCTAAGCGTTTCGATAGACTTAATTACTTCAGTGAGATCGTTCTTGCAAATGTGATATTCATTATAGCAAATATTAGCAATCTACTCTGTCAATTATATTGCAAGTAATTAATAACAGCAAAAATTGTTTAATAATCCTTGTGTTTTTGCAGACACAGCTCTGACTCTGATTACTGGTTGCTGTACGTATCTATCCACATCAAGGCCGTTTTTGAGAGAGACTCGTGAAGATTCAAGACAGCTCTTAGAGGATATGCAGTTTAAAAGTGAAATAATTGTGAAATAAGTGTGTGAATGATTAAACTGTGTTTTATTGAAGTTGTTGTGCGATTTTAAAGGAATAATAAATGTCAAATACAGTGAGTGAATAATAAAAATCTCATTTTCCACATGTTTAAGCCGTCCTATACCCATAATTTTCCGCCACTTACTTATTGGTAAACACTTGGAGAGTGACATGCCGCCCCCCCTTTCTCCACAACCTTGGTGTGACACTGACCTGTAACATATCCCGAAGTCTACAATATGCATTTTGAGGCTGTTGATATGAAAGTGGGAAGTACAGATCTTCCAGTTAAATCAGGAATAGCTTAAATGCATTACTTGAAAGTAACACAGGAAAAGCTTACTTATGTAGGTGGTAGCAGTGTCGGCAAAAAGTTCTTGTGTGTGAAGTTGCCATGTAGAACACCGGGTGTAAAACTTTTCTCCCTAGTCTTGAACTGTGTCGGAACAAAAGTGAGGCATTCATATGACTGTTTTCATTTCTCTACACTTATACAGTTCTGCTGTGTTAACATTGCAAAATCCTGCAAAACTGTGATATTGGAAGCAGAATCAAACACATTTGTTACGTTACTTGATATTTTCAGGAGAAAAAGGCAATGTTGCTTCTTATTAATATAATACATTCAGAGTCACAGCAGTATTTGACCATAACTGATGCTGAATGTGCATGTCGTCATATAATATGAAGGGCTTATTTCAATAGTGGCACAAGTCCATTACCTCCACTTTTCTGTCTATAATGCTTCTGAAATTAGTGATCCAAACAAACATAAATAAAGGTTCATCTCTAGCAAGAAGCCATATGCTTGAATATTTCTGGTATCTCAAATGCAGATTTGTCAGCACTCATTTAACTTTACGACTCTGTTTCTCAAAATGAACAAAAATGGACTTGTACCACTATTGAAATAAGCCCTTCATATGCACACACAGCACATCGATCTCGTGAGGCACAAGGCTCTCATAACGAAGTACGTACGTCAGGCAACAGATGACACTAGGAAAAGTATGTTAACTGCGCTTTTTAGTTGCTACTTGCGACTCTTAGTTGCGATTTGTCACGGAAATCGCAGTTAGACTCGATACCGTATCGCAGAGATGGACGTGGTACAAACTTTGGCCAACAGATGGCACTGTTAACTGCGCTTTTTAGTTGCTACTTGCGACTCTTAGTTTGCGACTTGTCACGGAAATCGCAGTTGGACTCCATAGCGTACCGCAGAGATGGACGTAGTACGAACTTTGGCCAACAGATGCCACTGTTAACCGCGCTTTTTAGTTTCTACTTGCGACTCTTAGTTGCGACTTGTCACTGAAATCGCAGAAAGCAGTGGTTAATTCGACCAATAGATGGCTCACGTCTTTGAATATGAAATACTACTTGCGACTGCTAACTGTGACTGAAATCGCAGTTAGATTCTGTAAAGTTGCTACTGTGATATCTGTGACTTCTCAGTCACTGTGATTTCTAACAGATACGCGATTTCCTGCCCACCACTAGTAGGTACAATTGATGATGGTCGATTGGAAGCATATCTAAGGATTTAAGGGTTGTGCAACAACTTGCCAGATTTTTAAAAAATTGGAAATTTATCATCCATGCAAACTTTTGAAGACGTAATTACTACCTGAGTTTTTTTTTATGCATCCATTTTAACAGCATCCGATACTGAATGAAGACTGTTTTTTTTCTCTCAGGTAGCCAGCACCTCGTGTGAAAGTGAAAGAACAATGAAAGCGAAAATTTTATGTAGTTGAAACCTTTCAAAAATGGTTCAAATGGCTCCGAGCACTATGGGACTTAACATCTGAGGTCATCAGTCCCCTAGAACGTAGAACTACTTAAACCTAACTAACCTAAGGACATGACACACATACATGCCCGAGGCAGGATTCGAACCTGCGACCGTAGCAGTCACGCGGTTCCAGACTGTAGCGCCTAGAACCGCTCGGCCACCCCGGCCGTCTAGTTGGAACCTCCGTAGATATCATAAAGCTGATTTGCGATTAGAAGAGTTGGTGCTGTGACAATGAGAGGCGACAGTTGCGAATGCTATCGTAGTTAACGCCGTCTAACAGCCTGACTGACTATTGATTCATAGGCTATTTCTACATAAATGGTACTCGGTACAGTGCTTTATCTTTTACGAGGATAACGTTTCAGCCGTATGATGTGCGACAATGAAAAAGGTGTGAAAGCAATTTTAGTTATGATTATTACATCCGAAAAATCTTTTTAGTGACAATAAATGCGCATAGTCTACGATCGTACATTGACCGTATAAGTCTTTAGGACTAGTTAAAAGCACTCTCTACCTTTATTAACATCAGGAACCACAAAATGTATTCCATTTCGTTCAGGCTGCTGGATGTGCCGTCCGTGAACGTTGCGGTGTTTCGTATTATGAAATGGTGACCCTTGACGTCAGCTGTTGTGCTTTGTGTCGGCAGAGGTCAACAGGAAAAACTCACTTTCTCACTCCTCGCGCAAAGGTCACCCCGGCTGTGAAAATGAAGGTGTAATTCACCAACCGTGATCAGGTCACAGTCGCACTATCGTGACTTATTTGCGCTCGTCTGACTGAAATGGTGTGCTTTTAAATTATTGTACTTCACGACGTAAGGTGTCGGCGTTCAACTAAATTTCGAATGGCAGGAAGTCAGCCCTTCCATGGAATAAATCTTTCTAGATAATCGATTTCTTATTTTTCTGAACATGATCGTAAGAATGATGAACTTCTGTTACATCCACATTTTTGTTCGTTTTCTTTCATATGCAGCCCAAAATGTTCGATATTAGAAAATATTTGCATCTGCAATAACCTGGAAGATACTTCCGAAGGGTACATTAAAAACTGGCGTGGCTCCTACTTTGGTACAGTGTACAAATACTCTTTCCAGACTAGACATATAATGGGTCACCGTTCGTAATTTCGCACGACTGACCACAAAACAATTTAGATTACTTGATGAGACCACATTTGCTTTAGGTGGAATGTCGACTGCGTGTATGGAATAAAAATGGGAAAAAGCAGATAATAATTGGAAATCGGTACGGTACCGTATATGTAACACACAAACACCAATTAGCATTAAAGGCACTCTTAAACTAGTCAGTAATTTTTGTCTCACGTAATCCACTGGAACATTCTACTCAATCCTGTGTATGGTGACGTAGTATCGGAAAGATACCACACATATTGTTTGGTTGTGGTGAGAGTGGATATTCTTTGTCAGTATTTTTTCCATCTATGTATCACGAGTTATGAGTAGCTGCATCATGGCGTTTATGTATGTCCCATGCATGTTTCTACTCGGTAGTGTTGCGTTTGTTTTGTTATGATTGACTACTGTACCAGTACTAAACGTAGCCCAGTACATCCAAAACTCAAACGTAAGTGTTTCAGGTCACCGTCAAACGAGAAAGATTCAGGTGGTCTGTACCAAACTCGAATTTTACAGTCAGTTTGAGGTAATGGCACTTAATATGCGAACATTCATGTTTCTCGTTCCATATCTTTCGATGGTAACGTTCATGAGGGTAGTTGGAGACTGTCTCATGAGACCCTAACATGTCCAAGCTGTTTGTCAGGGAACATAAACGACTGTCTTAATCTGCTATCGGCTACAGGTCAGAATTCTGATGTTGCATTCCCTAGAGTTAGTCAACATCCTAGATGACAAATTTGTAATAGTTGTGAGCAACAAATTCGGTATCAAAACTGGGTAAGAATGCCTTCAGTACTGTAGTGCTGCTACACGTTGACGCTATGTTTCGATAAATGCTGAATATACTTTCAGATTAAGAAATGGAATGGTCAATTTCTTAAACATATACTTTCACGATTGGTGTCATTTTAGTAAGTGTATTAATGATAACGGAAGTAATTTACAGTTTGTACAAGTGATGTGCATTGTTTTCGTAAATTACCCCGATCAAGTACAGTAAAAGAATACACTCTTCTAATTCTATCGCGTTTATTACCAGGAGTGAAGAATAACCAGAAAAGTAACATGTCAAGTTTATATTATACGAAGCACTGTTACACAATCTTTAGCGTGGGTAGTAGTAACGAGAACAGACAGCTCTCTCACACGTAGCGGTCGTAGTGATGGGATCTTAACAGTGTACTTGGAATTATCAAACCAACTATCTTTGCTGTGAATCATTCAAAGTCTGTGTAAAGCTATCGAGCCCCATTCTAAGACTGATATCGCAATATGAGTTGCAGGTATGTATTCGGTCGAGAAGGACACCTAGCAGCCTTTATTTTCCTTCTTTGAAACTGTTCACCGATGAAAACGTTTTTTTCTAGTTGCGATCGGCATTGTCCTTAACAAACTAGTCGAGATTCGGGAGTCGATGTTAGCCGTGTATCACCTTTCTGACGGCCATGCGTATACTTTGAGGGACGTCCTCTAGCAGTTATCATAGAACTGTATCCAACATCCCAGAAAACGTAATAGTGTCTTTCTCCTACACAATTTTCAATAGCAGGTATTGCCATTCTTTATCATTATCAGGGGCTAGTGTTGTAAAATGGTCTTTTCCATCTGCGTAAGTAATTCTGTGGTTTCTAAAGGGTGTTATGAGCTCCCACATAAGAAGTACTGTGCTGCGACTTCCGACAACATGTTGTGACCATCCGACCGCAGTGTCGTCCTCGGTGGAAGATGCGGATAGGAGAGGCGTGGGGTCAGAACACCGCTCTCCCGGTCGTAAGATGGTATTCTTGACCGAAGCCGCTACTATTCGGTCGAATAGCTCCTCACTTGGCATCACGGGGCTGAATGCACCCCGAAAAATGGCAACAGCGCATGGCGGCCTGGATGGTCACCCACTCAAGTGCCGACCACGCCCAACAGCGCTTAACTTCGGTGATCTCAATGGAACCGGTGCATCCACTGTGGCAAGGCCGTTGCCATATATATATATATATATATATATATATATATATATATATATATATATATATATATATATATATATATATATATATATATATATATATATATATATATATATATATATATATATATATATTTTTTGCTGTGGTCTTCAGTCCTCAGACTGGTTTGATGCAGTTCTCCATGATACTCTATCCTGTGCAAGCTTCTTCATCTCCCGGTACGTACTGCAGCCTACATCCTTCTGAATCTGCTTAGTGTATTCATCTCTTGGTCTCCCTCTACGATTTTTACCCTCCACGCTGCCATCCAATACTAAATTGGTGATCCCTTGATGCCTCAGAACATGTCCTACCAACCGATCCCTTCTTCTAGTCAAGTTGTGCCACAAACTCCCCTTCTCCCCAATTCTGTTCAGTACCTCCTCATTAGTTATGTGATCTACCCATATAATCATCAGCATTCTTCTGTAGCACCACATTTCGAAAGCTTCTATCCTCTTCTTGTCCAAACTATTTATTGTCCATGTTTTCAAACGTGGCTACACTCCATACAAATACTTTCAGAAACGACTTCCTGACACTTAAATCTATACTCGATGTTAACAAATTTCTCTTCTTCAGAAACTCTTTCCGTGCCATTGCCAGTCTACATTTCATATCCTCTCTACTTCGACCATCATCAGTTATTTTGCTCCCCAAATAGCAAAACTTCTTTACTACTTTAAGTGTCTCATTTCCTAATCTAATTCCCTCAGCATCACCCGACTTAATTCGACTAAATTCCATTATCGTCGTTTTGCTTTTAGTGATGTTCATCTTATATTCTCCTTTCAAGACACTGTCCATTCCGTTAAACTGCTCTTCCAAGTCCTTTGCTGTCTCTGACAGAATTACAATGTCGTCGGCTAACATTAAAGTTTTTATTTCCTTCTCCATGGATTTTAATACCTACTTCAAATTTTTCTTTTGTTTCCTTTACTGCTTGCTCAATATACAGATCGAACAACATCGGGGAGAGGCTACAACCCTGTCTCACTCCCTTCCCAACCACCGATTCCCTTTCATGTCCCTCGACTCTTATAACTGCCATCTGGTTTCTGTACAAATTGTAAATAGCCTTTCGCTCCCTGTTTTTACCCCTGCCACCTTCAGAATTTGAAAGAGAGTGTTCCAGACAACATTGTCAAAAGCTTTCTCTAAATCTACAAATGGTAAAAACGTTGGTTTGCCTTTTCTTAATCTAGCTTCTAAAATAAGTCGTAGGGTCAGTATTGCCTCACGTGTTCCCATATTTCTACGGAATCCAAACTGATCTTCCTCGGGGTCGGCTTCTACCAGTCTTTCCATTCGTATATATATATTATGGAAGTCATAGAAACAGCACAGATGCACTAAAAAGAATAAAAATTTGCATGACAATTCTCCAGGCATAACATAGGGAGAAGGAGAATGGCTGCATAGAAAAAGTGGATGGTGTACCTAAACTAGTAATACAATGAACAAGTCTGCCTGCACTGGGCTATCAGTCTGTTGGTATAATAACCGCATATGGCTCAATGGCTGAATGTAAGTCTTTCAATTGGACGCCACTTCGACGATAGTGTGTCCCTAATCTATCCCAGTTATCCAACCGAGGAATGATAACCTATATTTAAACTGGGCATCCGAGCAACGAGTTGCCTCTGGCTACTGTTCACCTCATTGAAAACTTAAGGCTACGTTAAAGGCAGACGAAAAATCTCCGAGGCCCGGCAGGAATTCGAAACTTCGAACTTTCCTTTCCAAGCACGTGCCTTGCCAGCAACCCACGAAGCATAATCCACTGATGGTGTCGATGACGACTATCAGTGGTGTCTGGCATATAACTATAGACTATTCGCACAGATGATAGACATTACTTTCGACTGATGTACATGAGTATTCAGATACCTCTGATGGTGGGATAGGATGTCACAAATTCGGTAACGTAAAATGAATACATTGTCTGCGCCGACTACGTCAAGCAACATAAAGTTACGGCTTTGTGTCCCTCGAACGATGGAAGAGGTCAAAAGGCTTACCTGTTCCAAATCTTGCAAACATTTTTATTGTGTAATTCCAAATCAAAGAACAGCAGAAACAGAGACCAGTGAGACTGTGAGATATCCAAATGGTTAAACAGAGATGTCACCGGCATGTGAACAAGTTAACTAAAACGTCAACTCTACCTGCTTTGCACTTAGGAATGTCTCTCTTTGTACCGAATTACAAATAAGATTGCTGGAAAACTATATACAGCGTGTAACAAAAAGGTACGGCCAAACTTTCAGGAAACATTCCTCACACACAAATAAAGAAAAGATGTTATGTGGAGATGTGTCCGGAAACGCTTAATTTCCATGTTAGAGCTCATTTTAGTTTCGTCAGTATGTACTGTACTTCCTCGATTCACCGCCAGTTGCCCAATTCAAGGAAGGTAATGTTGACTTCGGTGCTCGTGTTGACATGCGACTCATTGCTCTACAGTACTAGCATCAAGCACATCAGTACGTAGCATCAACAGGTTAGTGTTCATCACGAACGTGCTTTTGCAGTCAGTGCAATGTTTACAAATGCGGAGTTGGCAGATGTCCATTTGATGTATGGATTAGCACGGGGCAATAGCCGTGGCGCGGTACGTTTGTATCGAGACAGATTTCCAGAACGAAGGTGTCCCGTCAGGAAGACGTTCGAAGCAATTGATCGGCGTCTTAGGGAGCACGGAACATTCCAGCCTATGACTCGCGACTGGGGAAGACCTAGAACGACGAGGACCCCTGCAATGGACGAGGCAATTCTTCGTGCAGTTGACGATAACCCTAATGTCAGAGTCAGAGAAGTTGCTGCTGTACAAGGTAACGTTGACCACATCACTGTATGGAGAGTGCTACGGGAGAACCAGTTGTTTCCGCACCATGTACAGCGTGTGAAGGCACTATCAGCAGCTGATTGGCCTCCACGGGTACACTTCTACGAATGGTTCATGCGACAATGTGTCAATCCTCATTTCAGTGCGAATGTTCTCTTTACGGATGAGGCTTCTTTCCAACGTGATCAAATTGTAAATTTTCACAATCAACATGTGTGGGCTGACGAGAATCCGCACGCAATAGTGCAATCACGTCATCAACACAGATTTTCTGTGAACGTTTGGGCAGGCATTGTTGGTGATGAGCCGGCCGGAGTGGCCGAGCGGTTAAAGGCGCTACAGTCTGGAACCGCTCGACCGCTACGGTCGCAGGTTCGAATCCTGCCTCGGGCATGGATGTGTGTGATGTCCTTAGGTTAGTTAGGTTTAAGTAGTTCTAAGTTCTAGGGGACTTATGACCACAGCAGTTGAGTCCCATACTGCTCAGAGCCATTTGAACCATTTTTGTTGGTGATGTTTTGATTGGGCTCCATGTTCTTCCACCTACGCTCAATGGAGCACGTTATCATCACTTCATACGGGATACTCTACCTGTGCTGCTAGAACTTGTGCCTTTACAAGTACGACACAACATGTGGTTCATGCACGATGGAGCTCCTGCACATTTCAGTCGAAGTGTTGGTACGCTTCTCAAGAACAGATTCGGTGACCGATGGATTGGTAGAGGCGGACCAATTCCATGGCCTCCACGCTCCCCTGACCTCAACCCTCTTGACTTTCATTTATGGGGGCATTTGAAAGCTCTTGTCTACGCAACCCCAGTACCAAATGTAGAGACTCTTCGTGCTCGTATTGTGGACGGCTGTGATACAATACGCCATTCTCCAGGGCTGCATCAGCGCATCAGGGATTCCATGCGACGGAGGGTGGATGCATGTATCCTCGCTAACGGAGGACGATTTGAACATTTCCTGTAACAAAGTGTTTGAAGTCACCCTGGTACGTTCTGTTGCTGTGTGTTTCCATTCCATGATTAATGTGATTTGAAGAGAAGTAATAAAATGAGCTCTAACATGGAAAGTAAGCGTTTCCGGACACATGTCCACATAACAAATTTTCTTTCTTTGTGTGTGAGGAATGTTTCCTGAAGGTTTGGCCGTTCCTTTTTGTAACTCCCTGTATACTTCCACTCAATACTGTCCTGTGGCATACCCTTCTGGGGCAGAGCAGCTGGAGTCAAAGAAGTGTATTTGCTCTACAGAAGCGTGCGGTATTAATAAGTATTGACTTAGTATGTAAGACCATTCACGGCAACAAAATAAAAAACTCTTGCTTTGTGTGGTTCGTTCTTCACATCTGTGCCTCGACGGATGTTAACTTTGTCACCCCACACACTCTGAACTTGACGCTATACGAACAGATCTGCCGGTGACGCACAAAGACTGGGGCTGTCCGCTATCCATCACATTAATTCAGAAATGAGGTGCTAAATGTGTTCCTGAGTCTGTTAGATTCTCTGAACCACTACGGCAGCTTGAGTGACCTTTGCAGCCGGGACCACGCCCAGGCTGCGTAGAGCAGCAGGATCCAGCGACTCAGACTAGGACAGTGTTCTAACCAGCTGACTGCATACTCTATTGTCGTTGATCACGATGTACATTTTAAGTGAAAGTGCATCATTTTATATTCTACACACAGGGTTTCCCATGTGAAATATAATTTGGCGCCACCTTACAGATTGGTGCGTTTCCACAGAAACAAGCTCACCTTCTGGTTAGTCACGAAGTTAAAAATGCTTGCGGTGTCAAAATCATTTAAAATATCTTACGTTAAGGCATTCGCCTTCCTATACCACAGACTCTGTTGAGTCCGCACGTTTACCCATTTCCATACGGCGACTTCCTCCGTCGGTCGGTATGTTCACGCAGCTCTCGTGGCCCCTACGACGTATTTATCAGTGTATCAGCTGCCTCAAAGAAAACTGATACTGGCTGAAGTCGGTAGTGTGTTGGGTAGACTTAACGAACAGGTAATAATGGCGGGTGACCTGAGTTCTAAGCAACCCATTTGGAATTCAAGGACAAGCGACCCAACAGGACTATGCTATTCATCTACTGTAATAACTCCAGTTTAGCTATTCTTTCACCAAACGAGCCAACGTCTTGTCGCACAAACGCGGCTTTCTTCCTGAATGTTCAGGTTATTATACTGCATAAAATGTACCGACCGCTATTAATACACTAATGGCCATTAAAATTGCTACACCACGAAGATGACGTGCTACAGACGCGAAATTTAACCGACAGGAAGAAGATGCTGTGATATGCAAATGATTAGCTTTTTAGAGCATTCACACAGGGTTGGCGCCGGTGGAGACACCTACAACGTGCTGCCATGAGGAAAGTTTCCAACCGATTTCTCATACACAAACAGCAGTTGACTGGCGTTGCCTGGTGAAACGTTGTTGTGATGCCTCGTGTAAGGAGGAGAAATGGGTACCATAACGTTTCCGACTTTGATAAAGGTCGGATTGTAGCCTATAGCGATTGGTGTTTATCTTATAGCGGCATTGCTGCTCGCGTTGGTCGAGATCCAATGACTGTTAGCAGAATATGGAATCGATGGGTTCAGGAGCGCAATACGGAACGCCGTGCTGGATCCCAACGGCCTCGTATCACTAGCAGTCGAGATGACACGTTATCTTATCCACATGGCTGTAACGGATTGTGTAGCCACGTCCTGATCCCTGAGTCAACAGATGAGGACGTTTGCAAGACAACAACCATTTGCACGAACAGTTCGACGACGTTTGCAGCAGCATGGACTATCAGCTCGGAGACCATGGCTGCGGTTACCCTTGACGCTGCATCACAGACTGGAGCGCCTGCGATAGTGTACTCAACGACGAACCTGGGTGCACGAATGGCATAACGTCATTTTTTTTCGGATGAATCCAGGTTCTGTTTACAGCATTATGATGGTCGCATCCATGTTTGGCGACATCGCGGTGAACGCACGTTGGAAGCGTGTATTCGTCATCGCCATACTGGCTTATCACCTGGCGTGATGGTATGGGATGCCATTGGTCACACGTCTCGGTCATCTCTTGTTCGCATTGACGGCACTTTGAACAGTGGACGTTACATTTCAGATGTGTTACGACCGTGGCTCTGCACTTTATTCGATCACTGCGAAACCCTATGCCGACCGCGGTGGCCGAGCGGTTCTAGGCGCTCAGTCCGGAACCGCGCGTCTGCTACAGTCGCAGGTTCGAATCCTGCCTCGGGCATGGCTGTGGTGATGTCCTTAGGTTAGTTAGGTTTAACTAGTTCTAAGTTCTAGTGGACTGATGACCACAGATATTAAGTCCCATAGTGCTCAGAGCCATTTTCGAAACCCTACATTTCAGCAGGATAATGCACGACCACATGTAACAGATCCTGTATTGGCCTCTCTGGATACAGAAAATGTTTGACTGCTGCCCTGGCCTGCACATTCTCCAGATCTCTCACCAGTTGAAAGTGTCTGGTCAACGGTGGCCGAGCAACTGGCTCGTCACAATACGCCAATCACTACTCTTGATGAACTGTGGTATCGTGTTGAAGCTGCATGGGCAGCTGTACCTGTACACGCCACCCAAGCTCTGTTTGAATCAATGTCCAGGCGTACCAAGGCCGTTATTACGGCCAGAGGTGGTTGTTCTGGGTGCTGATTTCTCAGGATCTAAGCACCCAAATTGCGTGAAAATGTAATCACATGTCAGTTCTAGTATAATATATTTGTCCAATGAATACCGTTTTATCATTTGGATTTCTTCTTGGTGTAGCAATCTTAATGGCCAGTAGTGTATAAATGCTCTTTGTACCCTAAATTCCGATTATAATCCGTTTTTGCTAGTAGTAGGAGGTATACCGCAAATTAGAGAGAAAATTCAGTCATGTATTAACTACAAACTGTTGGAGTATAAGCTACAAACTGAAACTGTGATTGAAGCTGCCCTCCATATACGGACTGCTGCAGAGCTGCAAAAACAAGTGTTATTACTGACAAATGTTTCGGCCGCAGAGGCTCGCCACAGCACTACGACCCCCCCCCCCCCCCCTCTCACTGCGCAAAATACGCCCCTGAACTTCCCCCGACTTTCAAAGGTGAAAGAAAACTAAAACTGTACGCCGAAACTATTTAAACTAACGCGTAATCCAGCAGTAAAAACCGAATTAAATAGTCTAATTATGGAACTCGGAGAAAAAAAATAAAGCCAAATGTAAATGTTGCATGGCGCTATAGACTCAGAATGATAAATCGCTGTTCAAGTTGCGTCTGGGACATCACTCGGTGAATCCTACTAAGCCAACCATTATTCCACCACTAAACGACTGATCTAATATCTTTGCTTTACCGTGAGAGGAAGCACAGGTTTCAGTGAAAATAAATTGCCTTTCTTTTTTTCCAATACTATATCCATCGATTTCTACAGTATCGTTACTGTTAATAATACTGTCTCCAACGAAATCGATGACGACCACAAGCTCATTGAAAATTCTGTCTCATCTAAAATCAAGAACATCCACGGTACCGATCGGATGTGAAAAAGATAATAAACTTGCATCCACGTGTCCTGCGATAGTTAGTGCCCATAATTAGGTAATATTAGATCAGTGGAAGCACGCCAAGATGATTTCTGTACCCAACCAAACAAAGGTACCTCAAGAAGTATAGATCAGTCAGCCTCTTGTCATCAATTTCGAAAGTAGCTGAACGGATCATACCTCCTGGAACCTGCAAAAGATGCTATATCGAATCAGTTATGCCAAATAGTCAGTTCGAATTTGGTTCAAGACTTTCACCCCCACGATAGTTATTGCGACTAATGGAAGCAATAAGACATGGGTATAATTATGCTAAATTCACGGCAGTCATACACCTGGACGTTGCTCAATCTGTGACGAAGTAAGCTGGCATAATTTTAATTCCCCTCTTGTTTTGCCATCGGCCTCCTTAAATTCGCTTTCTTACTTTCAACTGTTTACTGTTAGTATACGCGAATATAATATGCACTTTCAAAAAAGAAAAAGAGTGGCCCTCAGTTTTAAAGAATATAACACCAGATATAATTTTTTTCTTAGTTTTATGTATGTATTTGATTTTCTAATTTATTTTCACTATTCCGAGTTAGTATAGTTTGTTATATAGGGTGAAATCAGTGATTGTTTCGTAACTTAAATTCTATTGTTGACATATAAACAAGTATAAATCCTGTAATAATTGTAAACATTTGGAAGACGAAGTACTAGTAATCTTAATGTATTTATTTAGCTCTATTGAAATACATGTTAGAAAAACCATCCCTTCATTAATTAAAAAGTAATTAACAGTTTTGTCAAAAGTACTGTTTATGTAACCATATTTGTTAATTTCATAATTTAAACAAATAATTCGGCCTAAATCTTGTAGTAGAAGGCACTCAGTTAATTGAGTCAGTTAAGTTTTAGTTGTAATTTCTGTAAATTTAACTTCAAATAATGTGCAATTTCATTATCGATTATTATGATGACATATAAGGTTCCGATGTTTGGTCACGAGACAGTCAGTCCACGGCCGAGTTTCTGACGAGTAACCTGTGCTGGTTAGAACAACAACAATGCTTCAGTTTCACTGTGAAACAAGTGTTAAACAATTAGGCAGTGTGTAAAAACAGTGACAGTACCTTATTATTCTTAAAGAACTGTGAACTTTGTGGTTAGATTTTACTGCTCATAGATGTTCAACAGGAAACTATTGTAGCAGTATGTGGAGTTTCGCCTGCTAATGAGGCTTATCAAAAGTTAAACAATAGTGCACTGGCCATATAACTGCGTATTATTAGTGGGTTGTGAACAGTGAAATTAAAGTACTGTAAAAAGTAACTGTGCCTACGTCGGTTACATCATTTAAAGTAGTCAGTGACGGAATCCACAAACCCCATTTTTCAGCAGTACGACGACAACGACAGCAATCAACAAATGAAGAATTAAAAGCAGGTGGAACCACCGCAAAGCCTTCGACACAATACAGTGTAATGGTTTCTGTATAAGTTAATAAAATTAAAGTTCCCATAGTATGTTGTAATATTAATCGGCTTGTAGCTTAAAGGCCATCCTTTAAGTGTACTAACTGGTGGTACTGCCTCTGATGTCGGTCTACACAGCGATAAACGACCATAGTGATAACGGTCATATTTCATTGTTCTGTCTTTCCATGTGCCGTTCTAGAGTGGAACCGTCTACAAGTAGTCTGAAAGTGGGTTCAGTGAACCACCTGCCAAGCATGTGAGTGTGAATTGCTGAGTAGGCCCAAATATATATATATATATATATATATATATATATATATATATAGTGCTTTTTTTCTAAAAAAAAGTTTGAGGGTACTCCGACATGGGATAAAATGAAGCGAAAATTAGTTGTAACTGAAGCATGGGATACCACCCGTCTGCTTTTAGCCATGACGTCATCAACTACAAAAAAATGGTGTCGGACTCTTCAGTTGACTTTACATCTCAAATGAAGCAGGCGATACCGAGAAAGTGGTATCGAACACTTCAGTTTACATCACCTCGAACGAAGCATGCGATTAGAGCGTACGCATACCCGCTTAGCACCACCATCGCCCACTATTAGCGGGCGAAGGCACTACATGCTTGTCGAACTGGCTGCCAGCGATTCAGTTGTCGGGAACGGTTGCCGCAGCTTCGAAATGTTTGAAACAGTCAATGACATCGATTTTCCCACCAAAAACTGCACTGGTATTGTTCGTATTGTAATTACCAACAGGAAAAAATGAAATAAAAAAGTTACGTCCGTGAGATAAATCTTCGGCACCCTTCCAAGTTCTCAACATCGTAAAAAAAGTTTAGAGGTACGCATCCCCCAGCGTTCCCCCAGAAAAACAGCACTGTAATACCAGACATGCATCCAGATACCACAGCTTCGATCGCTGATGACACACCGACATCTTACACTGACAACAAAGTAACGAACAATCAGGACAAACAACAGTCGGCTCTATTACTATTAGAAAATGTTTCAAAGAATGGTGGATAAAATAAATATGGGAAATAAAAAGACAGAATTTACAAATACCGCTGTAGTTATTCAACGAAAGCCTCCGTTGTACTGTGTACATTGGAAGGATGTTAATTAGAAATGAGCAAAGTGGCTCTGCTGGTCCAATATAGTTAAATGGTTGCCCTCCAAAATAATGAACAAGGAATTTGTTATCTACGAAATTAAATAATAATTACATTGTAGTGGATGATAAATATTTTGGCAAAAGTTGACAAAGGTAATCTAATATCTTGGCAAACCTGGTCGAAAGATCTACGGTCTGATTCTAATAAACGCGTACCTTCATTGCTGGAAGGTTAGTATTAACCCTGCAGTGGTCCGGTGGATTGCATGTGTAATCCATTTGTGGAAATTCAGAAAAATCTGACAGTCAAGTAGCGACAGTGCTTCGATCCTCTGCGTACTTTAAGATGGATTTTTAGGGGACCCTCCCAGTAGTATGCGAGCACCGGTCACGTGTGGTTGTGTCACAGGAGCTCCATCTACCATTGTAATGCGAGCGACCTATGATGTAAGTATTTTTGAAGAACAATTTTTTATCTTTGTCCAGTTTTTCACCTAGTTTCTTGGAATACGTTTGAATATATTCATTGTATTAACCAAGTATTGTTTACAATGTATAAACATTTGAAATAATCATGTAATTTCATTTAGCTTTAGCAAAATTGTGGATCAAAGGCAAGAAGCTCGAATTCCAGCATGGCTGAAGGAGACTGAGGACGAGGGAAGTATTCCTTATTCAAGTTTTAACGATGAAGATGATGTCCTGTAGGAACAGGACCATCATTCTGAATATTAAAAAGAGGGAGAAGTCTCAGGTGAGACAACTGAAAATAGTCCCGAATTTACATATGATGAACCATCTCGGAGAAACAGGCGGATTGATTTTTACACTGGTGTAGATGATACGACCTGGTCAAAGGCTGTTCATCTAAGTTTAGGAAGAACTAGAACTCGTAACATTGTATATGTGCCTCCTGGTCCTACAGGAGCCGGACGACAGAAAACTGCTATCGAAGACTACATGTCCCTTTTCTGGGCTATAATATCATTGATCTATTATCAAATACACTAACATAAAAGTGGACCACAACAAGAGTAATTATTCTTGAGAGAGACATGCTAAACATACAGATACAACTGAAATAAAGGACTTTTTGGGATTCTGTTGATGAATGGGGTGCTGAAAGTAAGCCGATCGAGCGCAAGCCAAATATTTGACCACATAAAACACAATGGAGTTGATGCAATTTATTTGACTATGCCTGAGAAAATGTTTAAATTCCTCATCAGAAGTTTACGAGTTGATGATATTGGTGATCGCGAAGTTCGCGCAGAATTGACGAACTGTATCTGATACGTGAAATATTTGATTTGTTCCTTGCAAACTTACAACAGCATTTTGTTCCGAGTGCTGAAACAACTTGGCTTGAATAGATTTTGGCATTCAGGGGACGCTGTCAGTTTAGACAGTATGTTCGCAGCAAGACAGCAAAATATAGAGTGAAGGCATCTGCGCTTGTGGACGGTCTCTACCCATGTACTTTCAACTTGGATATGTACACAGGTCAACAACGAGAAGGGTAATATTGCCCTAATAATGAAAGAAGTAAAATTGTAATGAGAGTCGTACCTCCTGTGCTCGGCAGAAACTTCAATACGACAATGGACAACTGTTTCTCCTCACTCAGTGTCGCCAAGAAGCTGTTTGAAAATAAAACCATGGTTGCCATAGTACGGAAGAACAAAAGAAAAGTGACCAGGGAATTTCGTGTGGCAGAAGGAAATCCAACAAATTCTTCAAAATTTGGCTTCCACTCCACTTGAGCTTTGGTTTCTGAGGTGCCAAAGCATACCAAAGTGGTGATTTTGATGTCAACAGTGCACAACGACGAAAAAATTGACGTCGATACAGGATCGCAACAGAAACCAGAAATAATCACGTACTACAACCGTACGAAGAACGGTGTGGATCTAGCTGATAAGATGTAAATGCTGTATGACGTATCCAGAAATTCAAGAACATGGCTTCTTACTATATTTTATGATCTGCTGAACCTTAGCGCCCTCGGTTTATTCTGCGAACCGAAACAACACTGCTGTTCGGCGCCGAGATTTTTTTATTGACCTGTCTCTGTGTTCGATGAAATCTCTGGCTCACCGAAGATAAAGAAAAATAATGCGCCAAGAAGATTGTCTTTTAAAAAAAAAGGGGGTTTCTTGAGAATACTCTGGTGGAAAGCCAGCCATTAACTTCGAGAATGACCCAGAGGAGGTCTGTGAGTCGCTTCTATGACTGCGGAAGATCACGAAATAGAAGTACACGAAAACTGTGTAATCTGCACAATAAATTCATTTGCCAACGATCATTCCGGGGTCGTCTGTATGTCTTGTTCTGAAAACCGTGATTAGATTTGTATGTATAACAATACGAATTTGTTCAAACTAAATCAAAACCAACGATGTCATCCTAGTAGAAATAGTCACATGTTATTAAAATTTAGTTGCTTTCTCAAATGTAAGATAATATACTTACTTTTACTTGATAGTTTTTAATAATCATTACTATGGGCAACAAATAAAAGACAAAATAATTTTTTTAAACTCAGTGACCTCTACCTTTAGTAGACGAAATGTTATATGTATGTAGTCCATGCGACCACTTACGTTCCTTTTTTAGAGCGCAAACACTGCAGGGTTAGAAGGTGAATAGCGCTATAGAAGGGCGTGCGTTTGCACCTATGACCGGGGTTGAAAGCATATTGATCCTAGAACTGCAAGCAAGTCTTGAGAATGAAGCTTGAAATTTTTGAAACTCGGTAAAAGTGACTTGACTGTCCTTGGAGTTCGTCTCGCTGTCTTGGCTTCATCTCATGATATTACTGTGCAGGTGAAGGTTGAAGTGGCTGCAAAATCAATTATTTGTTTCGAACCAGCAACTTGCCTCTGAAACTAAGTTCAAATCAGCCAGAAAAATTCCTAAGTCCCCAGCTCATCAATTCTATCTGATCAGAAGCGTGAAAGCATAGGTGTTCGACTGAAGAGGTCGACCCGCGATGACTCTGACTGTAGCGTAATTTCGTCCCGTATGCTTTCTAAAAGGAAGACTCGCGTCCAAACGTTTTCTGTTCATCACATTGCTTTGTGTGGTTGAAGTATGGGTATCCTGAGCGCCGACCAGTGTAAAGCTGGTGCCCTCTTCCGATTCTTGTTTTAGGCCCTTAACCTGTAAAATGCTTCGTAACACTTGTTGCTGAAAAGCTGTGTCCTCGTCTCTTTCTGTCTCTGTCTATGGTTAATGAGGACGGATCTCTGTAGCATTGCTGTGTTTCTCGTACCTCTAAATTATTTATGTTACACAGTTAGAGGGGCTCTTACCGTGGTGGGAGCCTACACCGTCAAACGTGTCCTAACATTCCTGGTCCTCAATTTCAGAGGTGGTATAGCAGCCAATGTATTTCTGCAGATCTGTTCATAAAAGCATCCTTCTGGATTCTGTCAAAAACGACACCCCTCCTCCAACGTGCAGGTTGCTGAAAACAGCCTCTACTGGTGTTCCTGCATTGTGACTGCATCCGGCGCCCAGATGTGGCTACCTCATAGCACAGGTGGTCTGACCGCATGGCGCTGAACCCTGCAGCTGTTGGTGAAAACCTTTCATGAATTCTCCTGGGGCGGTCTCCCTGCGGGCTACTGTGACCCGCAGTGTTCAAATGGTTCAAATGGATCTGAGCACTATGGGACTTAACATCTGAGGTCATCAGTCCCCTACACTTAAACCTAAATAACCTAAGCGCATCACACACATCCATGCCCTAGGCAGGATCCGAACCTGTGACCGTAGCAGCAGCGCGGTTCTGGACCGAGCCTAGAACCGCTCGTCCACAGCGGCCGGCTTTCCTTTCTCAGCCAACACGCTAATTCTTTGCTTATTTTTATGATAATGATGCATAATGTCCAGTACTTAAGTGCAGCCGGCCGGGGTGGCCGAACGGTTCTAGTCCCTACAGTCTGGAACCGCGAGACCGCTACGGTCGCAAGTTCGAATCCTGGCTCGGGCATGAATGTGTGTGATGTCCTTAGGTTAGTTAGGCTTAAGTAGTTCTAACTTCTGGGGGACTGATGGCCTCAGACGTTAAGTCCCATAGTGCTCACAGCCATTTGAACCACTTTAACTTAAGTACAAATCTTTGTAAACCTTCCATTGTTTAAAAATTAATTGTCAACTAGTCTCTGTGACACAAAAACTTGAATCTCTGTACCTCGTCATGTTGTGAGGTTTTTATCGTCTCCATTGAAAATGTTTTGCCCCAATGTAATGATGTTATGGTAGTCATACAAAATGAAGTAAGGTACAAGGATCCTCAGATCGAAGTCCCATAGAATACAAAAAAAAAAAAAAAAAAAAAAAAAAAAAAAAGAGCACTTGCCTATTAGTTGCACAAAGTCCTGACTTACGCATACTACATGGTTTGGTAAGCTATTAAACCAGATGGTGTTATTGTTTCGACGATGTGATAACATAACTATCGATATTCAAATACAGCATACAAAGGTCAAGGGAATCCAACGGAGCTTTTTTGTGTCTCCAGACATCTACACGTACACTAGAACCTGGTCTGTATCCTTCAATTCTTACTGAAAAGTCGTGAATGTAGTTTTTTTTATCAGTTGCTTCTCGCTGGTTCCAAGAGAGAAACTTGGGTAGAGTTCATGTCATAAAAAGTGACGGTGAACAAGCTATCTTTATTGAGGTGGATTGACGAAATACACTGATGGTCATTAAAACAGCGACACCCTGAAATCAATGTGCAATAAACGTCAAATAGTCTCAAGGTGTACTACATACTCGGATATGCAAATGATTAGCATTTCCCAGCAACTACAGAAAACAGGTAGGAATAACTTCATGTATACACTACTGGCCATTAAAATTGCTACACCACGAAGATGACGTGCTACAGACGCGAAATTTAACCGACAGCAAGAAGATGCTGTGATATGCAAATGATAAGCTTTTCAGAGCATTCACACAAGGTTGGCGCCGGTGGCGACACCTACAACGTGTTGATATGAGCAAAGTTTCCAACCGATTTCTCATACACAAACAGCAGTTAACCGGCGTTGCCTGGTGAAACGTTGTTGTGATGCCTCGTGTAAAGAGGAGAAATGCGTACCATCACGTTTCCGACTTTGATAAAGGTCGGATTGTAGCCTATCGCGATTGCGGTTAATCGTATCGCGACATTGCTGCTCGCTTTGGTCGGGATCCAATGACTGTTAGCAGAATATGGAATCGGGGGTTCAGGAGGGTAATACGGAACGCCGTGCTGGATCCCAACGGCCTCGTATCACTAGCAGTCGAGATGACAGGCATCTTATCCGCATGGCTGTAACGGATCGTGCAGCCACGCCTCGATCCCTGAGTCAACAGACGGGGACGTTTGCAAGACAACAACCACCTGCATGAAAAGTTCGACGACGTTCGCAGCAGCATTGACTATCAGCTCGGAGACCATGGCTGCGGTTACCCTTGACGCTGCATCACAGACAGGACCGCCTGCGATGGTATACTCAAAGACGAACCTGGGTGCACGAATGGCAAAACGTCATTTTTTTGGATGAATCCAAGTTCTGTTTACAGCATCATGATGGTCACATCCGTGTTTGGCGACCTCGAGGTGTACTCACATTGGAAGCGTTTATTAGTCATCGCCATACTGGCGTATCACCCGACGTGGCATTGGTTACACTTCTCGTCACCTCTTGTTCGCATTGACGGCACTTTGAACTGTGGACGTTACATTTCAGATGTGTTACGACCCGTGGCTCTACCCTTCATTCTACCCCAGCGAAACCCTACATTTGGGCAGGATAATGCATGACCGCATGTTGCAGCTCCTGTACGGGCCTTTCTGGAGACAGAAAATGTTCGACTGCTGCCCTGGCCAGGACATTCTCCACATCTCTCACCAATTGAAAACATCTGGTCAATGGTGGCCGAGCAACTGGCTCGTCACAATACGCCAGTCACTACTCTTGATGAACTGTGGTATCGTGTTGAAGCTGTATGGGCGGCTGTACCTGTACACGCCATCCAAGCTCTGTTTGACTCTTTGCCCACGCGTATCAAGGCCGTTATTACGGTCAGAGGTGGTTGTTCAGGGTACTGATTTCTCAGGATCTATGCACCCAAATTGCGTCAAAGTGTAATCACATGTCAGTTCTGGTATTGTATATTTGTCCAATGAATACCCGTTTATCTTCCGCATTTCTTCTTGGCGGAGCAATTTTAATGGCCAGTAATGCATTTTGTTTAAATGGAAAGATCATATTTCTCCTTCAGAAATCACTTTTCAATATTGGTTGTTAATGAGAAGCTCTTGTTATGCCTCAGGTAAGAACGAGAAACATCTACCATCAGGTCACGATTATGATTCTGTTGAAGTGTCCCTGATGGATCTGTTGCTCAGGGGACATCCAGTAATTAACCCATGCCGGCTATCACTAAGCGCTCCTGACCGAACTATTTTGTTGTTACTGCTTCTCTACCGACTCGACAATAGTCCCCTCATCCTTTCAGACTAACGGGTCCGCCTCTCGTGGTCAGTTCCGCATTACATGGGTTTTCATCGGATAGTGTAGGTAGCCACTGCTAGACGTTACCCCGCAGCCAGACAGAAGTGCGAGTCTACGTGGCTAGATGATCACGGTGCAGCAGCAGACCACGGCGTCCTTCGCAGCCTGCAGAGAGCCGTCGGAGAGGCGTGTGCTGGGCAGGTCCAGGGCGTGCCCTTTGTCCGCTGCAGAGCTCGCGCGTGACTGCGAAACCGCCCGATGAAGGCGCGGAATGCAGCGCGGATCTGACCCGTGCTCTGTAGCTCACTTAAAGCTCTACGGAGCACTACTTCGCTGGTGCATTACGAACTATTCCGACTGTTTGGAAATTCTGTAGCATTCAAAGTACAGGGTGGCCCGATAGTGTCATTAAGGTTAGAGTGAGCACTTGCTTCCCAAATAGATAATATTTACGAGGAAGCAGGGCGACCTACATTCCAGCAACCGAAAGAGGGACAGCTGGAAACGCCTGTCAGACAAGAGATTTCAAAAAACAATTGCACAGGGAATTTGAGATACTGTAAAATTACTCCATCAGAAGAACGATGTTGAAAGGAAAACAATTAAAGGGTGTAAGCTTAGTCGGTGAAAAACAGCAAAAGTCGCTCGAAACCCTTGCTTAGAAGAGGTACAAAAAGGTATAGGAAGCGATTAAGAAATACCTATTGGAAGATAAAAAGAAGACTGGATAGGTGAAGAAAGTCTTGTTATTTCGAAAATGAATAGGATAATCAGCTCTTAAACTACAAGTGTTAGACAGTATCGACTGAAGCTGTCTGTGGGAAAAGGTACAGCTTGGTGGACACATGACAGATCATCCAGGAGTAGCTAATATGGGAATGGGTGTAGGGGGATGGATAGAGGCGGAAAGCTAATAAAAGAAATTGGTACGGTTTGTTGGGAACGCCAAGTGTTCATGCATGCAGAGATCTACATGTACATCCTTACTCTGCAAAAGACTTGAAGACTATGGCAGAGGTTATTTCGTAGAAAGAGAGATGAATCAATGCCCCCGACAAAAACTATCTTGTATGAACCAAAAACAAATTAGCTACGACCAGTTAGAGATTAAAAGCTAGCTAATACGAAAACAGTTCCTGTTGTTGTTAACAATAATTCATTTGTCACAAGTATGTGTTTTTCATTTTAAGAATAGCATTAAACTCGAAAATTTTTCTTGATGTCCCTTGCAGAACTTGGTAAGCAGCTCCTAGTCACGAAATACTTATGTTCTTTTTTCCTCTTTAATGGTTAGCCCCCCCTGAACACATGAAAAATAGATGGTTACGTGTTTTTGAGTAAAATAAAAAGTAATGCCAAATCTAATGATATAGTTTTATTTCTTACACTATTGTATTTAAAAAACTACTTTTGCGTCAAAATCGGATATGCACCAGGTAATCGCTGCACCCGTTGGAAGAACCACATGTAGCCGGAACATTGGTCATCGGCTGGAGTTCTTCAACTCCTCCTATTGGACCTGTAACAATGTAGTATCAGCATACGTAGGATAATTCATAAATATTAAGTTCCGAGAAAATGGTGACGTGTTGAAGTAAATGTCATTTCTTCGCCCATAAAAGCTAGACAAAAATCTCCTCCGAAAATAGGCTTTTGAAGATACCGCAAAACGACCACTTATTCTGATAGAGAATTCAGTTTAAAACAACGGCATCAAATTCCGATCAAAATCAGATGCACCGTTCTAAAGTTGTGTTTCCCACCATTTTCAAAAAGGTAATTTCGAGAAAAACGAGCTTAAAGTTTTGGGTTGCATTTTTTTTAATTTTTTGTAGTTAAGTTGAACGTAGCTCTAGTCAGCAATCCGTGAACCATACAGCAGTCCTTCTAGATACAAATAGATGTTCTCTGCCATCTACTTCGTGGCCATGGTGGTACTGCGGGTCTTTTGACAGCTCCTGTCATCCGCTGCTCTGCTCGCTCGATGCGTTTTCGTCCGCTTTTGTGCAGAAGTGGTAACAGGCTGGTCTGATCTCAGGTTCGAGCACTTTCATAATTTCCGTTATGTCTCATAGGCCGTCGTTGAAATTGTATGTTGACTATTTTTTCCGTTGTGGATGGTTTTCGGAAACAATTTGTCACAAATCGCCTTGTAACTCGATAAGGGCGCTTCTTACGAACTAGGGATGAACACTACAACAAAGCAGACATCCGAGAGAACATTTTCAGCCAAAATAGCACTGAGTGAACATTTCAGGTGACCATTTTTTTTTTTTAATTTTCAAAGAGGACTACCCCTTAAAATTCCATGTATGCGCATGTGGAAAAAATGTCTGTAACAAGTAGCAAAAGTAAAGTGAAAATAAAGTAAGGGTGCCTCTAGCAGGTCGGTGCATAAGTTCGTAGCGTTTCCCATAAGTTTAATAAACACAACAGATACACATAGCAGAGACTTTAGTCATCAATAACATATTCTCCATTAATTGTTACAACTATCTGCCAACGGTGGGGTAATTTTTCGTTTCCGCGACTGTAGAAATCACGAGGTGTTTAGTCGAAGAACTCGTTGAGCCATGTTAGAGCGCATTCTCATCTAGAAAGGAAGTTCCTTCAATATTTTTTGCACAAGATGAAAATGTGAGGGCACAAGGTCAGGCGAATAATGTGGGTGCGGAATGACTTCACGACTCAACTCCTGTATAGTATTTTTTGTCTGTCAAGCAGAATGCGGGACGGCGTTACCGTGGAGTAAAATCGCTTCAAGCAGTCTTCCTGGTCGTTGTTCTTGCACTGCATCTGCAATACGTCTCAGTTGTTGATAATAAATGTCATGTTTACACCGCGGGGACGTAATTCGTAATATACCACAACGTCGCTCTTCCAACAGTTGCATAAAACTATCTTTTGTGAATGCGCGCAAATGCCTGCACAGTGAACTGCTGCTTTGTTTGGGATCAACCATTCCTTTCCCTTATTTTAGCATAAACACACCGTTTCCAGCCACCAACAACGATACAGGATAGGAATGGTCGGTGTTGTTCAACAGCCAATTGCTGACGAACAAGCTGAGCTGACAAATGGTCACTCACAGATTTTTGTGATTTTGGCTTACAGTATGCGGTACCCATACACCCGATTTTTGAATCTTCCCCAAAGCAGGCAAATGTCGCAGGATGCTGGAATGATCACAGTTCATCGCATCTGCCAGTTCTCGAGTACAATGACGTGAATCATTGTAGATTAATCCGTTTAAATGATCTTCATCAAACTCCGTAAATCGTCCTGAATGTGGAGAGTCACTAATGTCAAAACGATCCTCTTTAAAACGAGAAATCCATTATCTTGCACTCTCTGTCCAGTGGCACTATCCCCATACACGGCGCAAATGTTTCTGCTGCCTCCTGCGGGGTTTCTAATAAACAAATGAAATGATGGTTGTGGCCTTCAACTACGTACCCTCCGACTGAAAGCTGAAATATTAAAAGTTTTGGTTGGTTTCGTTGTCTAGGGGCCGGAATACGTAGTTGCCCCTTTACAGGCCAAATACTGCTGAGTCTACAGTATACAATATGAATATACACATTAATCGAATGGTCGAAGGTTCCTATCAGTCGGCAATTGCGAATGTAACGTAGAAGTCTATAAATGAAAGATTGCAGTGATATAAAATCTGCAGGTACTATCTTAACGACTTTAAATGATGAGTACGATAGTAGAAGTACTTTTGAGAATGCGGCATATTTCTTAAAAACAGTTCCTGGTGTCGATGGTCCAGCAATTAAATAAAATATAAGTTGAATAACAGGGAATCATTAGATTCCTACTGCACGTAATTAGCTATGAATCACAACATAGTTCGCGAGATTTTCACTTCTAAAGGCATACTAGCTCTTCATTGTAGAAACCACGGAGTCCTTACACGTTCACAAGTATTTCTATCTCCCGCGATCACGCGCAAACCGCTCCACACTCTCCAAGTCTTTCCTGCAACCCTACGTGGCGCCTTCACGTCCAGCACCCTCCATGTCTTGTGTGACTGTCTGTGTCCTGTGTGACTCTCCCCCATACCGTCCTGTTCACAACTCTCCCTCTACTTACTTCAGTAGTCGCCTCCCTTAGTAACGAGCTCTGTGACTGGCGATAGCACTCCTGTCATGTCTCCAAGCCAACGCACATTCACAAACATTTTGAAACACATTCGAAATCCTGGAATTACATTTAAATAGCTTGAAATTAAATAAATATTCCTACGGCTGGACCATAACCACGCTCTAACACACATTATTAAATACATAAACAGATTAAATAAACATATATCAAAGGAACAGAACAGAATTAAGCCAGTAGCCTAATGTCTCTGTGCTTTCTAAAACACAGTAAATTGGCCAATTTCTTCATGAATAGTATATGTCGGTTATAAACAAAGACATAGACGAATAAATATATTTATGAGCATGCTGCTACCGTTTTTTCGTGTCACTGCGAAGTATTTATGGCCTGATGCGATTAGTAGTAATCGGCCACTTTGACCTCCAATAACTCATGTACTATTCAAGTTACATGTCTGTAATTCATACCAATTTAGGCTTACACTAATAGCTTTCTAAAGACGGGTAGATCGACAAAATCGGATGAACTGTTTAGATTTTGGAAATTTGTTGCTGGGTGTTACTTGTATAATTTACAGTCAGATAGTAAACTTTAAATTAATAAAAATGTTGCAAATCTGATTACACCATCAGAATCATCGTGCAAATAATTGTATGTACATGTTTCCTTTTGAGGTATCATGATTCCTTTGGCTTTTATTAATTTCCACATGAGCTGTGAAATGTCTGCCATGATGGTTTCACAAAGTCTGCCATCTTTGGCTCTCCCAGCGTGTCTCCTTCATCGACACAATGTTGCATTATCAAAGCGCTGTGCTGCCGCAAATAAAACAAACTTAATCATTGCCTGTAATCCATTTGTCACAAAGGGAATAATCGTACTAATGTAAAAATCAATTCTTTTTCTCTCCACAATAAATCTTCCATTAATCCATAATACAATTCTCAAAAATCTCCGTTCTCCGCTGTTCCGTTGTTTGCTACTTTGTGCTACTAAACCAAAACTCTATTGTTAACATCTAACAGCAAAGCTTAACTGTCTGTCTCCTCTGCTCGCGATCAAGAGACATATCCGGTGCAGCAAAGATCACCCCTAACTCATCTCTGTGCAGCACAGTTTCTCTGCCGAGGCTGAGCGCGCGTGTCTACGCAAATCAAACGTTATGAATGCGATTACAGATATCCAAAACAAGAAAAATTGCTACAAAAATTTACACACGCACCTATCACTATCCCTCGGCTCTCCGGTCTGAATTTTGGAGGATGATATTTGTAATTAACCAAATTAGACTGCAAAATTCGCCAACAAACTTAAAACACACGCTACCTGAGTAGAAATAAAGAAATGATAAGAAGGCTACATGCTTGACACTATTTACAAATTGTTTTCAGTCGTCGTGCAGGGTCGCTCTAATAGTCCTTGACAAATTGTTTTAAATCGTTTGTGCACAGGCGCGCAGACAGTTCAGGACAAATTGGTTTAAATCATTGTGCACAGGCCCACTAACAGTCTCATAAACATCAGCGTGCTCAAAACATCAGTGAGAAAACAAATATGATAATATCATTCACGGTAATTGGTTGATTATTTCATTCTGTGTACAGTATGTGAGTCCACTGTTAAGATAGTTGTTGCATCACAAAGATGAAGATAAAACTTCACTGCAATGTTACAGTTTTTACAACATTGACAGAACTGTGTTCCCATCGTTGAATTATATGTACTCAGTGAAAATCGTCACAAACTTGAGTGTACCCAGTACTCCACTAACGAAAACTTGTTGAAATGTGTCTTGAAGTGAACATGTTTTGTCGAAGACCCGATGCATAAACACTGAATGACTTGCATCATGGTGCTGTTTGCGAGGAGGTTTAGGGCAGACTCAGAGGAAGCAGTATTGGTCCGTAAATATTCCATTGACAACTTAGAGCCAATGTATCTCACATCAATCTGTAAAGTTCCACAGTAAGCGGAAAAGTAGCATTAGTTCAGCAGATGTTTGTGAAATAACTCCCTAAATCCAGTGGAAGTGACATATCGTTGTTGTACAAAAAACGTCCGTTCGTTGCATAAGTGCCCCACAGTGCAGAAGAGTATGCTTAAATATTTCCATGAATATTCTTACTCAGCATACTACATAATAGACAGACATTTTTGCAGATGAGTAAATACATAAGCTAGAGTAAAAACTGAAACGTGTATGTCCTACCACATGGCTATGCAAACAAATACCTAAAGTAAGTTTCCGTAAGAGAATAAGGTTGGTATTCTACAATACACAGATAAGGTTGACAAATTACCGAAATGTTTGCATTGTAACATATAAATGAAATTCCTTACGTCAGAGTTACGCAGTATCCTGAGTACGAAAACATGGTTAAAACGTCGCATACATACAAGACATGAACTTAGAATAACAACCATAGCAATATCGTACAAATATCTGTCAAAATACAAAGTGAAAGCTTTCTTAAGGTTGTCTTACCTACAATGTACAATAATCGTAAAACACAATACTACTTACTACAAAAGTTTCTAGCTCGAGCAATTGTTAAGAAGAAAAAGTGAATGAATGAAGGGAATAAAGGTTTGTGCATAAAATTATTGTTGTACCTGTCAAAAGAAATTAATTACATTAATGCGTCGCTCGTCGAAATTAATTACATTAATGCGCCAGTCGTCAGTCTATCACTAAACATAATGAAAGTGAAAATATTGCGACATATGCTTATTCTATTTACGTGCTAACTAATCATTGTCATCTAAAAAAAGGGCTGAGCATATGAACCCCAAATGCTGGAAAGAAAACGAGGTACTGAAAGTGCCTTATAGTTATACATAAATGAGATAAATAATAGTTGTGCTAAATTGTTAGTAAACGTATTTAGTTAAACTGAGCTGAAAAAGTCATTACCCTGCTAAGTGAGAAAGAAAAGTTGTTAGGATAAGCAAAACCAAAGAGTTTCCAAATCAAGCATATGAACAGATGTGCAATCTGTTATAAATATCATTATGCAACAGAGAAACGCTTGCGGGCCAAAAAGCTCTCATCACAGTCTATCAAACAAAGTAGCGAATTTCCCAACACATCTTGTTTCCATTCATAAGAAATGTCCTACCCCTCACAACAATCACTAAACCACAAGAACTCAAAGTGTGCATTACAAGCAAATCATCACGTAATGCCTAATAGTCTCTAATCTCGTTTCATATTTCCTGAAATCATGAAACATTTATGCTCAAATACATAATTCATAAATCGACAAATTCATCAACTTCATAATTTCAGCCAATAATCATCATAAACTCACAATCACTTCCATCGCATACTACATATATTACTGAAAAAGCTCATATGACTTTATAATCACAGTTCTTACTTCATATTATTATGTTCGCTCTATAACACTAACAGCTACTATTACGACAGTAATATATCGATAATGTTATTCATATGAAAGAATACTTCTTTGACCGTGGTCGTGCTAATGGAAAGATATTGGACTAATTTTGTTTCTCTAAAGATTTCTATTGAAAGGAAGCACCAGCAAAACAAACCGGAATCGAACTAAGGTTCTATTGGTAATCAGGTAAGCTGCAATTACGTAAAAGGAAGCCTAATTATGCAAAGTTGTACCTAGTACTTGTATGGCTCATAAAGAAAGTTAAGTATTGGGATTGACTTTATTTAATGCTGAACTTCTGTTTCGCGGATAAGCTACAAGACAGTTTCACAATTCGACGACTAAAGTACCAGTGATTTAATTTGAACTGCATGGGAGGAGTATTAATGCGTTTAGGCAACAACTGGCTCTCAATAACACTTACTATCTGTACATTACGGTAGGAAGATAATGATTATTATTAACTTGGACAAGAGGTCGTTTTGTGAGTTTAATTATAGGAAATTACTACTATTGAAGTGGTTAGGAAGTAATTGTATTTGTTGTACTGATTAATATCCGCCTTCTCAAGGAACATTTACTTCCTAGTATCATTTAGCTCAAGTAGAACATGTGATACCTGGATTTAGTATAATTTGAGTATTTGGAGGCAGTTGCTTATTTTTTTATTACAGTTATTGTAACATAACATTTAACTCTGGCTCAATTATTAGCGTGGGGACACATAAACTAATCTATCGGTAGACTCAGATCGCGACTGAACTCTTCAGTCACAACACAGTATGAGAAACACAGTTAACTACATAACACATGAGGGACTATTATTTCAGTAAGAATAATCATGAAGTGAATACTTTAAATCTTCTCTTAGTGATTGTACTTTGATGAAACTTTAACTGTCCATTTATTGAGCTCAGTAAATAATTATGTTGTTCACAACCCCCCAAATTTATTGACTTTTGTTAAACAAGATAATTACTTTTAACTTCAGTAAAATAGGATACTCGGCTTTATCATAGCACCTGGAATAGAACCCTGTATAGGTAAACGACTAAGGATAAAATACAGTGGCTCAACACAATGTTTACAGAACTCAAACATATTGTTGAAAACGAATCCATATAACTGTTTCATGCAACTCAGCACTCAACTGATAACTTGAGAGTACTCAACTGATAACTTGAGATGAGGGTGGTGGCAGTGTCGATCTCCTGTGCTATTGAAAAAAAGTGGGTAAGAGTATCAGTGGCTCAGTATCAAGCTCTGTAAATTATCTTTTTGCGTTGGGTTTTCATAGTAGAGAGCTAGACAATGTATACTATAAATAATAAGCCGAATTACTTCCGCATCCTAAGCTATATTATATAATCTTTAATTTCTTTTCACCTCTTTGAGTTCACAAGATGCGTACCTTGTGCCTACTAGCCACTGACTGACTCTTGTCTTGTAGTTCGATCTCCACATCAACCTCTTCTATTCCCAACTAGCTAGCTCCGTTGCGGAAGGACTTCCCTCCAAGTTTTATATGATTACAAACCTATTTTCCCTATACATAAATAGATATTACAACGAGACTTTTAATTTTGACATTGTTTTGCAGCACATTAGTTTCGAAAATTACATCTACAGATTCATTACAATTACATAAATTATCATAAACAAAGAATTTAACATTTAATCCATGTTACATCAAAGATCATAGTTCTACAGATGTCATATTAAGTAAAAACAGACAAAAACCTTAGATAAGACCATTATAGGCTATGTCGATAATAGTGTTACAATTGCGCAGTACTGAAAAAAACTGGTAACAAAAGATGTTAAATCCAACCAAAAATTATCTCCCTTTTCCATAAGTGCCTACTGTACAATATTTTCCAAGTACCGTCCAGTTGTTGCGTAATTCACTGTGTCAGCCTGTACGAGAAATTCCATTATTTTACGCAGAATCCGATGTTAACATCAAACACTCATAGTATTGTACTATCACGCATTTCTACTCGACCAAAAGTTGCTGGTTCTTTTTTTCAATGTTGTTTTGCCAGAAACTTCTTGTGACGCAGATCGCTAGAAAGTTTCGTTTTAGTATTATCTTAACAAAAATATGTAAAGTGAAAGAAATACAAAGAAACCGTCAGCCTCTTCTACCTTACATAAGTGGGGAAAAATTATGATCTATGCATAACGATGATGAAATGGTTATGAAATGGTTATGACGTAAGCTCTGCATATTTACAACACTCCACTCGTCATTGAGAAAATCACATGTATCGCTACATGACTAAGCTAAGTAATGTGTGCTATCTAACAAAAAAAAATTATGCCCAAAAAATTACTCAACAAAATATTTTACATTAGAAATGTATTGCAGACCGCGAGATTTTTTTTGTGCACATTGTTTCGACTTCAGTCGCATTCACGTGAGCTATTCGGCGATTATGGAACGGTCGATTGTAGGTTAAGAAGAACTTTTTAAACATGTTCTTTGATTTTTCGTGAAATAAAACTAAAGCCTTTTGTCTTACTTTGAATTCTTTATTGTTGTATCTCCTCTTCTGTAGCCATTTTCTCTTCTCTGCTGCCTGTTTTACATTTTTAAGAGATGTTTCAGTGACTTCGTGATGTCTACAGCATTGTGACTTTGAAAATGGTACAGTTTCTCTGATTTTGTCAGGCGGTCGTCTATTTTTCAGTACCGAATGTGGAGAGAGTAAAATGGAATTTATGGAGTCCTGAAAGATTTGAATATACCTACTCCTTTCCGTGTGCTGTTCATGACAGTACAGCCGGCATAATTTTCCTATTTCTTTCATGAAGCTTGGCCAGAAAAATGAACGTTGCTGCAATGTTTCTGTTTTTCAGTGAACATACCCAGAGGTCCGAACAAAATTGACGTTCATTATCAGAGATAACTTTGTTGGCATGTGCAACTTCTCTTAAAAAATCCTTGCTAAATGCTGCAGAAACAGTTCTCACAGCTACTTTTGAAATGGTGTAAAAATGAAAAATTTAGATGTGAGTTCCACTGCCACTGAAATATACGAAAAACCTTGCCTTCTAGTTGGAATGAGTCCATACTGGTCCACGGCTGCTAAATGTTGTAATTTAAGTGTAATGACGGGAAGCAGATGAGCAAAATGTGAAGTGGTGGATGTTTCAGCTTTTTGACAGAGTTTACATTTGGTCACAACAGATGAATGTAAGAAACTAACTTGTTGACTACATCATGTTGTTGTTGTGGTCTTCAGTCCTGAGACTGATTTGATGCAGCTCTCCATGCTACTCTATACTGTGCAAGCTGCTTCATCTCCCAGTACGTACTGCAGCCCACATCCTTCTGAATTTGCTTAGTGTATTCATCTCTTGATCTCCCTCTACGATTTTCACCCTCCATGCTGCCCCCAATACTAAATTGGTGATCCCTTGATGCCTTAGAACACGTCCTGCCAACCGATCCCTTCTTCTAGTCAAGTTGTGCCACAAGCTCCTCTTCTCTCCAATTCTATTCAATACCTCCTCATTAGTTATGTGATCTACCCATCTAATCTTCAGCATTCTTCTGTAGCACCACATTTCAAAAGCTTCTATTCTCTTCTTGTCCAAACTATTTATCGTCCATGTTTCACTTCCATACATGGCTACACTCCGTACAAATACTTTCAAAAACGACTTCCTGACACTTAAATTTCTCTTCTTCAGAAACGCTTTCCTTGTCATTGCCAGTCTACATTTTATATCCTCTCTACTTCGACCATCACCAGTTATTTTGCTCCCCAAATAACAAAACTCCTTTACTACTATAATTGTCTCATTTCCTAACCTAATTACCTCAGCGTCACCCGAGTTAACTCGACTACATTCCATTATCCTCGTTTTGCTTTTGTTGATGTTCATCTTACATCCTCCTTTCAAGACACTGTCCATTCCGTTCAACTGCTCTTCCAAGTCCTTTGCTGTCTCTGACAGACTTACAATACATCATGTGGAATGCAATCAGACCTTTCATGATCCCCCGGTGCACAGAAAGAAAGCGGGCTATCTGTGCCAGGAGGCCCATCTCGAGGCGTCTTAACCCAGCGCGGACAATATCCCCTTGTTATCCAATGAGGCAGCACACAATGGGAGCCGGTTGCCGGCGCCCACTGACGCTGCGGAGTGAAAGAGATATTCTTTGCCCATTTTCGGCGCGCCGATTGGCGACGCACTGCGCTGGCAGAATCAAGGCGCACGCCCTGTGGTCTTCTCAAACGATTTTACAGGAACTAATTGGTAAAAACAATGATTTTCACATTACTCATAGCTTTATATGTTAACTTCATGATGAATTTGCCCAAAATTTTCATAATGGTCACATTTATTGTGATATTCTCACCTAATTAAAACGTTGCAAGAAAGGTTTAATTTTGCCTTATTTGGCAAATCGCAGTATAAATGGCACGAACTCCCTCCCTTTGCATCTGCGATTTCTAGAGATTCTTGAATGAACGTGTCTTATTAAACAAGCAATAGACGACCAGAGTTGTCAGTATTGTATGAAAAACCACATTGTGTCGTTTTACTGCAATGTAAGGAAGTCACGTTTTGAACTAGAAAATTTTCTTTTCAATAGCTGTCCAAATCTCTTAAATAATTACAGTAGTGGAAAGAAAAAAATGAAATAAAACCCATTACTTCTGTTATATCGCCATAGATAAGAAAGTCCCATAAGTAAACCGTATACAAAAATACGTATTCGCCTCTTTGCACGCTATCACTTGCCAAAGCCTCGAATCGATATCTCGAAAGATTTAGGAGATCTGAGGTATGTCATGAATATTTCATTCTTGGGTATATGCGGTTGGAAGTGTACATGCTACATAAACCCTATTTTCCTGAGACTGGAGACAGATAGAGTCCTCCTTCCATATCCAAATGAAAATTCGATTTCATACACAAATTTCACTAGCAGCAACATATGGTGTAATCTGCACCAAACCAAAATCATAGTGACCCATATTTTTCGTTGCAAATTTTTTCAAATTTCGCGCAACTTCTTACTTAAACGAGAATATCCCGAAGTATGACCATTAGCAAGATTTTAGGCACTTCGCTATGAAGCAGACTTGTAAATTTGTAAAAGTAAAATGCTTTTGATGAATAGTTTCTGTAAAATCGTGTGAGAAAGACTACAGAGCTAACAAGGAGTTCATGAGGTTCTATTCTGATGGTACGGCCGCACCTTAACAAGCAGACTAACCAATGTTGTGTAAATCTGTAGGTGCATATAGCTGCGCTGGACAGCATGGCTAGTCGACATGCATACTACAGGCTTTCTTTCTGTTCTTACACTTATGAGCATGTTTTCAGTCATGCAAAACAAGAAAAATTCCAATGAACATTTGCACACACACTTTTCAGGGTTTATAATAGTTTTGTTTTGGTAGAAACTAGTATGAAGTATTAACATTTTTGTAGCAATATCATATTTATTAATTCTATGAGTAACAGAAATAAATGATTAACATATTAATTTATTATTATCCACAAAAATGTGAGTTGTATGGCCTTTGCTAGATTCCAAGATAACAGCCTGTAATTGTAAAGAATAAATAAATAACGTAACAAGAGATGAACGTCCATTCTGTCAACTGCTTATAGAGCATAAAGGTTGTCCAGCAGAGGAGTGCCTGATTTCAAAATTAAATACGTCGGAAACTATGATCGATTGACGTGTCCAACAAAAGATATGTTCATTTTGAAAGCTGTAAGAATTACGAAATAGTTCGAAAGCTGCTAACGGATGGGGCTGTATGCTGAGCAGACTGTATGGCATCAGTGTGCATAATTAAACTCGTCCTCTGCAAGCAGTCTTTGTAATTGCAACACTATTTTTTAGAAGTCTCCACCACTCACCCTACTGAGAAGATGTAAACGAACAATGAAATTTGCCGTCACATTGCACAGTGTTCAAAGGAAATGGGTTCACATGCCGCACAGAATTGCCAATTCAAGCTCGTCCAGTTTGTGGTGGGATGGTTCTGTTAGACAGTGTCTTTTCATGTGCCGCACATAGGGTAGTTATCAGGAGTCAGATCGGGAAAATGTAGATACTAATCCCTCCCTGTGCCGGTAAATTTGCACTAATCCAGCGTTGTAACTCTATTCCCGAAGTATCCATCAACAATGCGAAACACTTGCTGGGTGCGACGTGGTCTGGCCCTATCTTGCACAAACCACTCGGTGCCTGGTCTGTCCTCCAATGCCAGCTGTGTGGCGACAAATTGTTCCAAAATTACAGTTTAACGTTCACTAGTGTTCGTTTCTCGCATGACAAAATGATCAATAATGAAGGTGCCGCATACCGCAGCCCATACTGTAACTGTAACAGTGGTTTACCTTCACACAAATGGGGAGTTTTATAACCTCAAAATCGCTAGTTTTATTCACGATACCATTAAGGTGTAAGTGTGCTTCATCTATGAACCTTCGTTATAAAAAATTGTTGGAACCTGGTTCACAAAGTCAGTCCCCTGCAGCACCATTCGTACAGGCTTTTTGGATTTTGAATCGAAACAACCGTAGGCTCTGTCTCAGTATTTTCTGCGCCCTTCAAACAGCTTTCTGCTGCAATTCTTCGGTCGGGTGTCTTTGTTTTTTGACGGGGATAATTACGGAAAACGTGTCGGCGTGTTTAGTAATAGCTACAGTTTGCCTGGTGCCAACATTTCCTCTAAGATCATCAGCTACTGCGTTAGGATCCGACGAAGAACTTGCGCATTGTTTCCGCATCGGGTCCTTTTAGAATATTAAATCGCGTTTGAAACGCGCATTGTTGTTGTAGGACTGTGTTCTAACCTCAGGTATTACATCAACAGAAAAACACGTTGTTTCATGAAATACATCATTTCAACCTCTTCCACCAACCTACTTCCACGTTTCAGCGGTGGAAGTAGTCACTCTTGAGTTGCGATGTTCGATTTATAGGCAAATCGCATTGTGAGTACCGTGTCATCTGTTAGCAGATATCCGAACTATTTCGAAAATTCACAATAAACATACCATTTGTTGCAATCGTCTATCGATCTTAGTTTTTGATGTATTTAATATCGAATTCAAGAACTCATACACTGGACGCCCTGAATATGATCTACTCGAAAATATGTTCTAGTGACTACTTCATTTTTATGATTAATACGTTTGTTTCAATATTTACAGTTTGGCGTTACAACGCAGTGCACATTCAGGGTATTTTGTGACAATTAATTGTATTCTTTCACTACAAGCTTAATGAAGCAAAAGATAGACATAACGATTAGCGTAGTGAGTGCAAGCCGTTGTGCAAGAGCCTCGGAACTACACTATGTGATCAAAAGTATCCGGACACCTGGTTGAAAATGACTTACAAGTTCGTGGCGCTTCCATCGGTAATGCTGGAATTCGATACGGTGTTGGCCCACCCTTAGCCTTGACGGCAGCTTCGATTCTCGCAGGCTGCTGGAAGTTTTCTTGGGGAATGTCAGCCCATTCTTCACGGGGTGCTGCACTGAGGAGAGGTATCGATGTCGGTAGGTGAAGCATGGCACGAAATCGGCTTCCAAAGCATCCCAAACGTGTTCTATAGGATTCAGGCCAGGACTCTGTGCAGGCCAATCCATTACACGGATGTTACTGTCGTGTAACCACTACGCCACAGGCCGTGCATTATCTTCAACAGTGGGATGCAAGAAGGTGCTTAAAACATCAGTGTAGCCCTGTGCTGTGATAGCGCCGCGCAAAACAACAAGGGGTACAAGCCCCCACCATGAAAAACACGACCACACCATAAGGCCACCGCCTTCGAATTTTACTGTTGGCACTACACACGCTGGCAGATGACATTCACCGGGAATTCGCCATCCCATACCCTGCCATCGGATCGCCACATTGTGTACCGTGATTCGTCACTCCACACAACGTTTTTCCACTGTTCAATCGTCCAATGTTTACGCTCCTTACATGGCGTCGCTTGGCATTTATCGGCGTGATGTGTGGCTTATGAGCAGCCGCTCGACGCTGAAATCCAAATTTTCTCACCTCTCGCCTAACTGTCATAGTTCTTGTAACATTCTTTTAAAAATGAATAATAAACTTTAGGACTACGTTGAATGAAGTGTGATCTGTGAAATGGGTACAGAACTCGAATTTTTATGTTGCGTGTTGTAAGCGCAATTGGTGTGCTTACTCTGTGTTATTGTTAGCAAAACTTTACGAATCGATTAGGCAGTGCAACTCCCAATGCCAATAAAGAAATACAGTCACTGAAAAATACAATATGCCCCTTAAGCACTGAATCCTCAGGCCCTGTTCGCATAACAAATAAATTAAACTGTCTTATCTCTAAAGCAGCAACGGAGTAACGCGATATATTCTGGTCTCTCACAAAAATATGAATGTTGACTACAAGCTCAGCGGTGGCGATACTTTGAAATACGCATGGAATTGTTTTGGATGATAAATAAAACATTTATGAAAAATCCAACTTCTTTAAAAACGTATGACCTGGACAGGGAGGCGGTACTGATTGTGGTGAATTACTAACAATGAGTTTTTTAGCAAAATTATATTGCAAGCTAAGTTTGGCTTTTCAAAAACATCTGACAATTGAAGCTACATTACTCATAATTGATTCACAAAGAATGAGATTTAAACAGCAAGTATTATCTAACTTCATTAATCCAACATAAATACAAATTATCAAATGTCACATAGCTTTGTTAACAAATCTTGAAAGCTTTAAATGAAATATCTAAGTAGCCTTCATCTCAAAACAGTTTACGTACACTTTGGGGTTACTCAACAATTACAAATTATCAGCCAACTCATCTGTATTAACACACTGGCAAAAACAGAAATTATTTCCTTGAAGACTTCTGCTTCCATGTTCAACAATATTGGCATACCTACATAACTCTAACTCTTGGTGGCTTCACGCAGCACGATAACTGCCTGCTCCATCATCTTTCCCTCACAGACAGCTACCTGCAACTGAGCTCTCTTACTCCAACACTAGCAGTACAGTATCTTTGGTTCTGCGGTCGCGCACAGTCAGCGATCTGCATTATCGAGCCTATCAAACACATTCATCGTTTATAGTACACTAGCTTCATTTTAATTTCTTAATACTCTTATCTTATTCTGGTGCCACATACAAGTGTGCCCCAGTATACTCCTTTCATACTTGCAGTGGATCCTGATGCAGTTTGGATTCTTGTGTGATGTCCCTTCACGTTTCCACTTCATATCACATCGGAAACAGTGGACCTACGGGTGTTTAGGAGTGTGGGAATCTCACGTAAAGACGTATGACGCAAGTGACACCCAATCACCTGACCACGTTCGAAGTCTGGAAGTTCCGCGGAGCACTCCATTCTGCTCTCTCACAATGTGTCATGACTACTGAGGTCCCTAATACGGAGTACCTGGCAGTAGGTGGCAGCACAATGCACCTAATATGAAAAACGTTTGTTTTTGGGGGTGTCCGGATACTTATGATCACATATTGTATAACGGCGGCATCTTGGAAACACTAGCTTGCGGTTAATAATATGGACTGATTATATGGAAATGGAGCATTTGTCTCCTAATACAAGAATCATCGTTGCGTCTTTATTTCTTTTTCCAAATGTCTCTTACACAGCGCTATTGAAATTTGTTTAATTTGTTAAAATAGTGGCAGCTCTGTAACTGGCCGAGTATTTTGTTAGTGTTTTTGAGATAAATGGAGATACCATGTGAAAGTTTTAATTGGTCGACTTTTTAAGATGTTTTTAAGTCCTGACAACAACAATGCCTCGCATAGCTTCGTCGGACATTTGCTAATGAATCACCTTCAGAAGGTGTAGTTTACAATGGATCTTCAGTATTTTGTCGTGGTCGTGCTTCTGTCACCGATGAATTTCGTGAACGTCGATCACGAGCGATTATTATTCCAAAAAACTTCAATGATGTGTGCAGCAGGATGAAAATCGACATGTGACTTACCGTCAGTGAGAGGCATCGATATGCTTATCGACAACTGGAGTTCGTTCGATTTTTCACAATGTTTTAGATGTGGAGACCACGTGTTTCTAGTGGAAGCTGCACGAATTGAACGAAGCTCAAAAATCGACTGGTATCTATTACCGTAACGAAATGCCGTGAAAAAATCAACAGAAGAAATAAAAATACAATGCAGCATCGTGATAGAAGACGCAAATGGGGTATAATCGTACAAGCTGGAAACGTGCCAGCGGTTAGTCGTCTGGGTGTTCGGAGAAGAAATAGAAGCTTACCCAAAATTAATATCTGTTTGGATCTCGTATGCCCTATTGGTCTGTAGAAGAATCTAACTTCTACGGGATGAAACTTCCTGGCAGATTAAAACTGTGTGCCCGACCGAGACTCGAACTCGGGACCTTTGCCTTTCGCGGGCAAGTGCTCTACCAACTGAGCTACCGCAGCACGACTCACGCCCGGTACTCACAGCTTTACTTCTGCCAGGAGAGCTTCTGTAAAGTTTGGAAGGTAGGAGACGAGATACTGGCAGAAGTAAAGCTGTGAGTACCGGGCGTGAGTCGTGCTTCGGTAGCTCAGTTGGTAGAGCACTTGCCCGCGAAAGGCAAAGGTCCCGAGTTCGAGTCTCGGTCGGGCACACAGTTTTAATCTGCCAGGAAGTTTCATATCAGCGCCCACTCCGCTGCAGAGTGAAAATCTCATTCTGGTTCTACGGGATGGTTTCTTGTTTCTCTCTCCTTGTCGTCCGCGGAATGCCTGACCCCGTTAGCTCGCCGTCAGCGAGGATGCTCTGAGGACTGGTGTTTCCGGTACCGCCAGTCGCACAGTGCTGCAGCCGCTCGCCCTGCTGTGGCTCCTGACTTTTCGGCGTCCTTCAGACGGCCGCCAGGGCGTGACTCCCGTACCAAGCACGCCACAATTACTGAGCGCCGGCCCGGTTTTTACGACATTGGGCTAAACCTATAGCTCTCCACGGCACCGATCTCAAAAGGAGATACGAGTTTCCGAGAGGGAAAAAAAATGGCACAAAGCGTTGCACGCAGTATGTGCTGCAAGACTTTCACATTTCATTAACTTTAGCGCACAGACAGTGCAGCAGCTACGGCAATCCATATTTTACACTCGACCTCCTTATAGACTAATGCTGAAGTGTAGTAATCTCTCTGATACGTGGGAGACAGGTAATTGGAAAGGTGCAAGGAATGATTTTGACCTCAGTACCAGCACAAATTTCATTCAGCTTAATCTTTTACCAAAATAACAAACGAACAATTTCCTGTAAAACAAATCTCAACAAATAATCATAAAAGAACATTTACTCGTTTCAGTAACTAAACAATCTCTGTGAGACTGTTAAGAATAATGACTTTGACACATAGAATTAATTAAAAAGCTTTTACTTTAAGAGAATAGAACATACTTCTGGTTCCCTCGTACTGGCGTACAAGTACGCCCACTCGAACCTTGGAACAGTTATAACAGATAGTCAGGATAAATAATACGTAACTATAACAGAGAGAAAGAAACACAATTAAAGAAAGAAACATTAAGGTCGTTAAAACACTACTTAAAACAAAATCTTGAAACATTTAAAAGTTACAACTGTTGTAGCAGGGCGAAACTACTTATGTCTGAGCACAACTGTGGGTTCCTTGATTGCTCTGCGAAAAGTCTGATCAAACTAGAACACATGAAATATTAGATCACTTCATTATATAAATGAATAAAAGATTTACTTAGCTTTGACACACTTCTTTGCTACAGGAATACTAGATAATTTACAACAGTCATGATCTAGCAAGAACATCAGTTGATGCACTAATTAACAAACTGTTCTCTTGATGTACAATGTTCAGCATTAAGGAAGTGCAGATCATCAGAAACTTTAACTACTAGCTATTCGTATACTGTGAAGTTGGCTGCTGTAGCCGAGGTTTCGAACTGGCCGGAGCTCTTGCTAGCTCGACACTTTGTTGACCTCAGTGTGAGGGCGTTGCTGTGCTGAGAGGGGAGGCGTCTTCCATACGTCGCTGCGGATTGCAGGGAGTGCTCGCCACTGTCTGTGGTACTGATTCGTGTTGCCAACATTCGTGTGGCAATGCGATCTCTGTACGACACCACAACAACAAAATGTTAGTAAGAGGTAATTGTGGTCAAGCGCTGCAGAAACACAAGTTCTGCTTTGGCGGTTTAGAGATTATTTCGTAACTTAAGAAACACAAACAGTTGTTATAAAAGGTCCCTACCTGAGTTAGTAAAAACATTTAGCAATATTGAGATAAGGTAAATACCGTCACTGACAATAAATGATATTGACAAACAAAAACACAAAATTTTAACTATGGCAAGCAGCAATAAGTGAATGTTCAGGGGCAATTTTCCGGTGAGATCCAAAGAGACAAATTTAGCACAAATTTCTTGCCGAATAATTTCAGCTGTGATCGTCGTGGAGTAACAGTTTTTTCATAGACCTCAATGTAGTGTGCCAAAATTCATCCACTTGGGCTAACTTCCTCCGTGAAACGCTTCTCAAAGTTAACAGACAGGCTTGGACTGCAGGAAGCGCACCGCAAGCGGAAGAGGCGAAGTAGGTGTTTCTCACTTGACCGCAACGTGGTATCATTCGACAATCTAGCACCTCTAGCCCATTACCAGTGAAAATATCCCACTCACCCTAGCACGCGACTGACTCCATGAGTGCGACCGATGCTCTTAATTGGCTATGCCTCTTTGGAAATTAAAAAAATCTATTTTTTGGCGTAAAATGTCTGCTAAGGTGTCTACTTTATTGTAGTGTTCATCCCAAGTTCGCCAGAAACTACGTTATCACGTTACAAAGTGATTTGTGAAGAAGTGTCTCCGAAAAGCATTCAAAGCGGTCAGTGTGGCAGCTTGTAATTTCAGCGACAGTCTAACAGGCATTATGGAAATTATAAACGTGCTCGAATTTGTGATCTGACAATTCTGTTACAACTTCTGCACAAAAAAGGACGAGAAGCGAATCGAGCGAGCAGAGCAGCCGATGACAGAAGTTGTCAGACGTACGCAGGACCTCCTTGGCCACCAAAGAAGGTGGTTGAACTCCTTTTGGATCTGGAAGGATTTCCGTATGGTCCGTGGAACACTGAGTAGAGGTATGTTTAACATAACTATAGAAAATGTAACACCAAATTTAAAACACGTTTTTCTCGAAACTGTATTTGTCAAATTGACGGGAAACGTAACGTGAGAACGGTAAAGACGATTTTGATCGCAATTTGATGCTGATATTTTACATTTAATTGTCTCTCAGCGTACGTGTTTGTTTCGTGATCTCCTCAAAAGAATATTTACAGTTCATCCTTTGTCTCAAGTTCGTGGGTGAAGAAAAAAACATTTGTTTCAACACGTTGCCATATTGTTAGAATTTAATATTTTTCCATTATCATATATACGCTGACAGAAAAAATACTGATAATGAGTTATAGAAAATTATCTTGTTACAGGTCCAGTAGGAGAGGTCTGGGAAATCCACCGATGACGTGTGCTCCGGCTGCAAGTGATACTTCCACCTGGTGCAGCGGTTGCCAGGAACGTTCACTGTGGACATAAAAAAAGGTGTCCTACAGAAGAAATTGTAAGGAACAAAACTATATCAT
This sequence comes from Schistocerca americana, assembly GCF_021461395.2. Classification (NCBI taxonomy): domain Eukaryota; kingdom Metazoa; phylum Arthropoda; class Insecta; order Orthoptera; family Acrididae; genus Schistocerca; species Schistocerca americana. Next base: position 38,199,579 of record NC_060120.1, read on the forward strand.
CATATTTAGCATTATTTTTTACTTAATTTGAAAGAGTCAGAGAAACACAAATACACTCCTGGAAATTGAAATAAGAACACCGTGAATTCATTGTCCCAGGAAGGGGAAACTTTATTGACACATTCCTGGGGTCAGATACATCACATGATCACACTGACAGACCCACAGGCACATAGACACAGGAAACAGAGCATGCACAATGTCGGCACTAGTACAGTGTATATCCACCTTTCGCAGCAATGCAGGCTGCTATTCTCCCATGGAGACGATCATAGAGATGCTGGATGTAGTCCTGTGGAACGGCTTGCCATGCCATTTCCACCTGGCGCCTCAGATGGACCAGCGTTCGTGCTGGACGTGCAGACCGCGTGAGACGACGCTTCATCCAGTCCCAAACATGCTCAATGGGGGACAGATCCGGAGATCTTGCTGGCCAGGGTAGTTGAGTTACACCTTCTAGAGCACGTTGGGTGGCACGGGATACATGCGGACGTGCATTGTCCTGTTGGAACAGCAAGTTCCCTTGCCGGTCTAGGAATGGTAGAACGATGGGTTCGATGACGGTTTGGATGTACCGTGCACTATTCAGTGTCCCCTCGACGATCACCAGTGGTGTACGGCCAGTGTAGGAGATCGCTCCCCACACCATGATGCCGGGTGTTGGCCCTGTGTGCCTCGGTCGTATGCAGTCCTGATTGTGGCGCTCACCTGCACGGCGCCAAACACGCATACGACCATCATTGGCACCAAGGGAGAAGCGACTCTAATCGCTGAAGACGACACGTCTCCATTCGTCCCTCCATTCACGCTTGTCGCGACACCACTGGAGGCGGGCTGCACGATGTTGGGGCGTGAGTGGAAAACGGCCTAACGGTGTGCGGGACCGTAGCCCAGCTTCATGGAGACGGTTGCGAATGGTCCTCGCCGATACCCCAGGAGCAACAGTGTCCCTAATTTGCTGGGAAGTGGCGGTGCGGTCCCCTACGGCACTGCGTAGGATCCTACGGTCTTGGCGTGCATCCGTGCGTCGCTGCGGTCCGGTCCCGGGTCGACGGGCACGTGCACCTTCCGCCGACCACTGGCGACAACATCGATGTACTGTGGAGACCTCTCGCCCCACGTGTTGAGCAATTCGGCGGTACGTCCACCCGGCCTCCCGCATGCCCACTATACGCCCTCGCTCAAAGTCCGTCAACTGCACATACGGTTCACGTCCACGCTGTCGCGGCATGCTACCAGTGTTAAAGACTGCGATGGAGCTCCGTATGCCACGGCAAACTGGCTGACACTGACGGCGGCGGTGCACAAATGCTGCGCAGCTAGCGCCATTCGACGGCCAACACCGCGGTTCCTGGTGTGTCCGCTGTGCCGTGCGTGTGATCATTGCTTGTACAGCCCTCTCGCAGTGTCCGGAGCAAGTATGGTGGGTCTGACACACCGGTGTCAATGTGTTCTTTTTTCCATTTCCAGGAGTGTATTTCATGCGTTCAAAGCCGGCTGCTCCCTGTGGCCACGGAAGATAAGTAGGTTCTCGAAAGTGAAATCTACATCTACATCATACTCCGCAAGCCAAATAATGATGTGTGGTGGAGGGTACTTTCGGTACCACTGTCTGGCCCCTCCAACCCTGTTCCACCCTCGAATAGTGCATGGGAAGAATGATTATCGGTAAACATCTGTATTGGCTTTAATTTCTATAATTTTCTCCTCGTCGTCAATAAGCGAGATGTATGTGGGGGGAAGTAATTTGTGGTCTGACTCCTGAAAAATTCCATCCCAAAATTTCAATAGTAAATCTCTCCGTGATGCACAACGCCTCTCTTGTAACGTCTGCCAGCGGAGTTTGTTTAGCATCTCCGTAACGCTCGAGCCAGCTAAACGGTCCCGTGAAGAAACCCGCTGCTCATCGTTGGATCTTCTCTATCTCCTTATCAGTCCTACCTGATAGGGATCCTAGTTGGATGATCAATACTCAAGAATCGGGCGAATAAGCGCCTTACAAGCCACTTCTTTCGTGGATGAGTTACATTTCCTTAAGATTCTTCCGATGAATCCGAGTCTGGTGTCTGCTTTTCTCACCATATGTTTTCTGTGGTCATTCCACTCAAGGTCGCTCTGGATAGTTACGCCTGGATATTTTACGGCGGACGCTGTCACAGTCTGTTTATCATCAACAGTGTAGCTGTACAGCACTGGATTTCTTTCCCTAAGTATGCTCAATATGTTACATTTATGTACGTTTAGGGTCAACTGCCAGAGCCTGCACAATTCATCAGTTCTCTGCAGGTCATTCTGCAAATTCTTACCATCTTCTGGCGTTGTTACATTGCTAAAGACAACTACATCATCTGCGAATGGAGTTAAAGAGCATCCGACGCTTTCTACTATATCATTTACATACATTGCAGCCGGCCGCGGTGACTGAGTGGTTGTAGGAGCTTCAGTCCGGAACCGCGTGACTGCTACAGTCGCAGGTTCGAATCCTGCCTCGGGCATGGATGTGTGTGATGTCCTTAGGTTAGTTAGGTTTAAGTAGTTCTAGGTTCTAGGGGACTGATGACCTCAGATGTTAAGTCCCATAGTGCTCAGAGCCATTTGAACCCATACATTGTAAACAGCAACGATCCTCTCACACTTCCCTGTGGTATTGAGGAAATTACCTTCACATCTGTCCATTTAGTTCCGTTAAGAACTACAACGTGTTGAGTTCTACCTGCAAGAAAGTCTCGAATACAAATGCAAGTCTGCTCTGATACTCCGTAAGCTCGTATTTCTTTTTTTATTAAACGGCAATGCGGATGGTGTCAGATGCCTCACTGAAATCAAGGAACACGGCATCAGCCTGAGCGCCGTTGTCCACTGAGCTGTGGATCTCATGGAGGAACAGAGCGAGGTAGTTTCGCAGGAATTCCATATTGATTTTTTTTAGAGGAGATGTTCATTTTCCAAACACGTTATAATGCTTGAGCGTAAAACATGTTCCGTAATTCTACAACAGACTGACGTCAACGATATAGGTCTATAATTGTGTGGATCTGTCATACGGCCTTCCTTGAAAACGGGAATGAGCTGCGCTTTTTTCCAGTCATTAGGTAAATTTTGTTGCTCAAGCGTTCTACGATAAATTACTGCTAGAAAGGGAGCAGGTAGTTTCGCATAAGCTTTATAGAATCTTATAGGCATCTGATCTGAGCGTGAGGCCTTTCCACTACCAAGCGACCGTAACTGCTTTTCAATTCCGCGATCGTTTATCTCAATATCTGCCATTTCGACGTTCGTACTACCATTGAAAGGAGGGACAGTGTTACGATCTTCCGCGGTGATACAGCTTCGGAAGACCGAATTCAATATTTCGTCCTTCTCTCTGTTATCTTCCGTTTCAGGCCCGGTGTGATCACTGAGAGAATGAATAGATGATTTGGCCCACTTATTGATTTTACATACGACCAAACTCTCTTAGGGTTTTTACTCAGGTCGGTTGACAACGTTTCATAAATGTTTCGTTGACGATTGCTAAACTTACGTCATTTTTGCCAGCCACATCGCCACTGCACTAGCTACACTTGGTTCACGATGTAATGTTCCTGTAACACCTCCATCCGATGACGAGCCTTCGGTGACTCTAACACTAGTTAATGGTACAATTATTGTATTAAAGGCCCAAAAAAGTGACTGCGTATTTATGCCCAGATAAAATACCAGCTTAAGAATTTATGCTTTTGCTTTGTTATCCTCAATTTCAGTTCGTGCCTCGTCCACGTGTGTCTGGACAGTAAGTTTGGTGCAACTAACGGCCTTCATGTACGACCAGAAATTCTTTGGGTTTTGTGAAACATTATTTAACAAAATACTACTACGGTAGCCGCTGAAGGCTTCACGCAGTGCTCTCTAGACAACCAAACGCTTCTCATTTAGCGTCTCTCTGCCTCATGCCCTGTGCTTTTTTTGCACCTATTATGCAGTTGTCTCTGTTTATATGGAATTTTCTTTAGAGCGACTATATACCTAGGAATGTCTATCGCAATACGAACAGTTCAACTGGGTACATATCTATCCAGTGCATGGTCAACTAGTCTTTTAAATTTGAGCTCCTGTCCTGTGTTAAGAGTGCCGTTGAGATATACCATCGCTACTTTATTATCTGGTTCACGGAACATATAAAACTTTCTGCTTGTTTTAGTTGCACTTTGTACTTTAGTAATTATTGTTGCCACAACTGCGTTATGGTCACTGGTACTAGATTTGATGTGGACATCCTTGAAAGAGGTCAGGTCTGTTTTTTGCTAATAAATGTAAAATATCTCCATCATGAGTGGGTTTCAGAATCGCCTGTTCTAGGTAGTTTTCAGAGAAGCCGCTTAGCACTGAATTCAGTGTTGTTGTTTAATCTTTAACGCAAATATCTTCGTTGTTTCCTTGCCAGTTATGATCTGTTGTAACATTATGGAATGACAATACAATCTGTGAAACATTGGTGTCATTCCATAATATTAGAACAGATCATGACTGGCAAGGAAACGACAAAGACATTTACGTTCAAGATTAAACGACGACATTGAAAATACAAAATAAAATACTGTACAGATGGTAGTGTAGTATGCTGTAGTGTTATGAGACGATATAGATACTGCTATACTACAATTGCTGTGGTGATGTGTGAAGATGACCCTGCCTAGGATTGATACGAAAGTTGGCCTGTTGTGGTGCAACCCTGAAAAAACCACAAAAGAGTGCAATGTTTTGAAAAGTGGACTCCACTGAATGAGGTAGTAGTGTTCACGTCTGCTGTAGTAAAAACAAACTACACTTTATTGCACTAGAGCGTTTTGCTTAGTTGTTGGTGCGTGATCTTATCCAGTCAAAAGTATAAAAAGTGTCGTTCACACCTTTGTAAAGACATCATGCACTCCTATAAGGACAATCAGATAGCTTGTGATGCATTGACGAGCTACTTTTGTGATGCCACGTTCTCCAGGGGTGGCGAACAATCATCGTCGCATCAGAATTTGATCAATTAGAGAATAACAGGTCCGTTACGCTAGCAGTGACATTCCTGGAAGAAGTAAAGACTTTTTTCTGTAATTTGATTTGTTATCTAATAGGTGCAGTGAGGGGGGCTGAGAGAAACCAATTAGACAGCACTGGTTTCCCAGGATAGAGCTATTGCCTATAATTTTTGGTCGTTGTAGTCGAAACTAATTCGGAAGAGAGGAATTTTCATAAAGATGGTGTTTTCTATTGTAAGCAAGCCCCTTATGCAAAGTATGGACTGATCTTTGTGCATGAATCAACCGAGAGGCGAAAAAGAAGCTGTTCTGACCGTTAGGAGAATCCAGTTTTCGGCAAGCCTAACGTTACAGAACAGCCTGCCCAAAACTGCACAAAGGAATACATTTAGGTTGACTATGAAAAGTAAAACCCCTGTGCAGCTGACCGTTTTATTCGAATCCAGAGCTCTGCCTCACGGCGAACGGAGTTCTTCTACTGCGAAGACAGGAAGCGGTGGCTGGTAAAGTCAGTCTGCAGGTCACTTGGCCCTATGGTTTGAGCGGTACATAGAGACAGCTTAACTGAGTTCTGTGGGCACCAGGAGGTTGATAAGAGATTGCCAGTTACACAAAGAAAAAGTTAATGATACTCTTGCCCGACTGTTGCGAAAATCACATGTTCCGTGTATACGATGGCAACTCGTAATTAAGATCGCATCCTTAAAACCCACGACCCCATGCTGCCGCTAAGGAAATATGCCACATTCTACTTCAAAAATGGTTAAATGGCTCTGAGCACTATGCGACTTAACTTCTGAGGTCATCAGTCGCCTAGAACTTAGAACTAATTAAATCTATCTAACCTTAGGACATCACACACATCCATGCCCGAGGCAGTATGCGGACTTGCGACTGTAGCGGTCGCTCGGCTCCAGACTGTAGCGCCTAGAACCCATTCTATTGCCACCTGCCAACAGTAGACAGCAAGCATATCTCTCGCTCGCTTTCGATTAGGTCAATTACGTTTCACTGATTATTTGTGTGTGTGATTTTTCTTGATTGACGGAGAATTCTCTCGTCGCAGTGATAACTATTTCGATCCAGGTACCTATTGCACTGCCTTTTTATCTTGCTCAACCATTTGAAAATCATTACCAAGGTACTAGTTCCCCCCTCCCCCCCTCCCCGCCGCTTGGGCTTCGCCTTCTATATGTATGTTACACAAAGTGCACGCTACCGCCCCCCCCCCCCTCTTACTCTTTCTCTGTTCATCTCTTTCTCTCTACTCATTTCCTTCTCCCCATTTCTCTGTCCATCTGCTCCCACCTCTCTTTGTCCATCACCTGCTCCAATTCTTTCTGTCCCTTTATCTGTCTATCTCTTTCTAATCCCTCTCTCCAATTATCTCCTCTTCACAATATCTGTGCTTCTTCTCCTTCTCCCTCTCAGTACATTTTCTCTCCCTCTTTCTACCCATCTCCTGCTGCCCCTCTTTCTGTCCATCTCCTCGTTCCCACTTTCTCTGTACATCTCCTCCTATTCCGTCTCTCTGGCTTTCTTTTCCCTCTCTTTTCTTATTCCAGCGTCTCTCTATGCTCCTCCTATCTCTTTCCATTTCTCCCTCCCACCTCTCTCTGTCCATCTCGTCCTCTCCCATGTCTGTATCTTCCTCTCCTTCTACCAGAGCATCTGATCCTCTTCCACACTTCGTCCATCTCCTTCTCCCCTCTCTCTCTGCCCATCTTCTCCATCCCTCTCTCTCGGTCCATCGTCTCCTGCTAACGTTATCCTTCCGCATCCTGCTTTCCAACCCCCCCCCCCCCCCCAAAGCATCTGCCGATCTCCATGTACACCCCCTGGAACGATTCCATTACTAAGAGAACAACATGCGATTTGTGCAGGCCAATCTAGATGCCATGTGTTACCAACGCTTCCCATACTCTCTGCTATGGAAATTAGCCCCCCCCCCCCCCCCATGAACCACGGATCTTGGCGTTGGTGGGGAGGCTTGCGTGCCTCAACGATACAGATAGCCGTACCGTAGGTGCAACCACAACGGAGGGGTATCTGTTGAGAGCCCAGACAAACGTGTGGTTCCTGAAGAGGGGCAGCAGCTTTTTCAGTAGTTGCAGGGGCAACAGTCTGGATGATTGACTGATCTGGCCTTGTAACACTAACTAAAATAGCCTTGCTGTTCTCGTACTGCGAACGGCTGAAAGCAAGGGGAAACTACAGCCGTAATTTTTCCCGAGGGCATGCAGCTTTACTGTGTGATTAAATCATGATGGCGTCCACTTGGGTAAAATATTCCGGAGGTAATCTCCGGGCGGGGACTACTCAGGAAGACGTTGTTATCAGGAGAAAGAAAACTGGCGTTCTACGGATCGGAGCGTGGAATGTCAGATCCCTTAATCGGACAAGTAGGTTAGAAAATTTAAAAAGGGAAATGGACAGGTTAAAGTTAGATATAGTGGGAATTAGTGAAGTTCGGTGGCAGGAGGAACAAGACTTTTGGTCAGGTGATTACAGGGTTATAAATACAAAATAAAATAGGGGTAATGCAGGAGTAGGTTTAATAATGAATAAAAAGATAGGAGTGCGGGTTAGCTACCACAAACAGCATAGTGAACGCATTATTGTGGCCAAGATAGACACAAAGCCCATGCCTACTACAGTAGTACAAGTTTATATGCCAACTAGCTCTGCAGATGACGAAGAAATAGATGAAATGTATGAGGAGATAAAAAGAAATTATTCAAATAGTGAAGGGAGACGAAAATTTAATAGTCATGGGTGTCTGGAATTCGAGTGTAGGAAAAGGGAGAGAAGGAAACATAGTAGGTGAATATGCATTGGGGCTAAGAAATGAAAAAGGAAGCCGTCTGGTAGAATTTTGCGCAGAGCATAACTTAATCATAGCTAACACTTGGTTTAAGAATCATGAAAGAAGGTTGTACACATGGAAGAAGTCTGGAGATACTAAAAGTTATCAGATAGATTATATAATGGTAAGACAGAGATTTAGGAACCAGGTTTTAAATTGTAAGACATTTCCAGGGGCAGATGTGGACTATGACCACAATCTATTGGTTATGAACTGTAGATTAAAACTGAAGAAACTGCAAAAATGTAAGAATTTAAGGAGATGGGACCTGGATAAACTGAAAGAACCAGAGGTTGTACAGAGTTTCAGGGAGAGCATAACGGAACAACTGACAGGTAAGTTTGAGGGACGAAATAGTAAAGGCAGCAGAGGATCAAATAGGTAAAAAGACGAGGGCTAGTAGAACCCCTTGGGTAACAGAAGAAATGTTGAATTTATTTGATGTAAGGAGAAAATATAAAAATGCAGTAAATGAAACAGGCAAAAAGGAATACAAACGTCTCAAAAATGAGATCGACAGGAAGTGCAAAATGACCAAGCAGGGATGGCTAGAGGACAAATGTAAGGATGTAGAGGCTTATCTCACTAAGGGTAAGATAGATACTGCCTACAGGAAAATTAAAGAGACCTTTGGAGAAAGGAAAACCACTTGCATTAATATCAAGAGCTTTGATGGAAACCCAGTTCTAAGCAAAGAAAGGAAAGCAGAAAGGTGGAAGGAGTATGTAGAGGGTCTATACAAGGGCGATGTACTTGAGGACAATATTATGGAAATGAAAGAGGATGTAGATGAAGATGAAATGGGAGATATGATACTGCGTGAAGAGTTTGACAAAGCACTGAAAGACCTGAGTCGAAACAAGGCCCCCGGAGTAGACATCATTCCATTAGAACTACTAACAGCCTTGGGAGAGCCAGGCCTGACAAAACTCTACCATCTGGTGAGCAAGATGTATGAGACAGGCGAAATACCCTCAGACTTCAAGAAGAATATAATAATTCCAATTCCAAAGAAAGCAGGTGTTACCAGATGTGAAAATTACCGAACTATCAGTTTCATAAGTCACAGCTGCAAAATACTAACGCGAATTCTTTACAGACGAATGAAAAAATTAGTAGAAGCCGACCTCGGGGAAGATCAGTTTGGATTCCGTAGAAATGTTGGAACACGTGAGGCAATACTGACCCTAAGACTTATCTTAGAAGAAAGATTAAGGAAAGGCAAACCTACGTATCTAGGATTTGTAGACTTAGAGAAAGCTTTTGACAATGTTGATTGGAATACTCTCTTTCAAATTCTGAAGGTGGCAGGGGTAAAATGCAGGGAGCGAAAGGCTAATTACAATTTGTACAGAAAGCAGATGGCAGTTATAAGAGTCGAGGGGTATGAAAGGGAAGCAGTGGTTGGGAAGGGAGTGAGACAGGGTTGTAGCCTATCCCCGATGTTATTCAATCTGTATATTGAACAAGCAATAAAGGAAACAAAAGAAAAGTTCGGAGTAGGAATTAAAATCCAGGGAGAAGAAATAAAAACTTTGAGGTTCGCCGATGACATTGTAATTCTGTGAGACAGCAAAGGACTTGGAAGAGCAGTTGAACGGAATAGACAGTGTCTTGAAAGGAGGGTATAAGATGAACATCAACAAAAGCAAAACTAGGATAATGGAATGTAGTCGAATTAAGTCGGGTGATGCTGAGGGCATTAGATTAGGAAATGAGACATTTAAAGTAGTAAAGGAGTTTTGCTATTTGGGGAGCAAAATAACTGACCACGGTCGAAGTTGAGAGGATATAAAATGTAGACTGGCAATGGCAAGGAAAGCGTTTCTGAAGAAGAAAAATTTGTTAACATCGAGTGTAGATTTAAGTGTCAGGAAGTCGTTTCTGAAAGTATTGTATGGAGTGTAGCCATGTATGGAAGTGAAACGTGGGCGATAAAGACAAGAAGAGAATAGAAGCTTTCGAAATGTGGTGCTACAGAAGAATGCAGATTAGATGGGTAGATCACATAACTAATGAGGAAGTATTGAATAGAATTGGGTAGAAGAGGAGCTTGTGGCACAACTTGACTAGAAGAAGGGATCGGTTGGTAAGACATGTTCTGAGACATCGAGGGATCACCAGTTTAGTATTGGAGGGCAGCGTGGAGAGTAAAAATCTTAGAGGGAGACCAAGAGATGAATACACTAAGCAGATTCAGAGAGATGTAGGCTGCAGTAGGTACTGGGAGATGAAGAAGCTTGCACAGGATAGAGTAGCATGGAGAGCTGCATCAAACCAGTCTCAGGACTAAAGACCACAACAACAACAACATGGAAATTAGATGGTTCCACAGTATTTCATTCCAGGCGATAAGTAGTATGTGTACCGAATTCGGTTAAAATCGATTCTGTGATTTAAGAGGAAATGTGGAACACACACACAGACATACGTATATGAGCGTATCCATTATCAAAATATACATATTTAATTGTGCTACACCCTTCCACCCTTAATATCTCATCATATCTAATCTTCTCCGCTGAGACGAGGAAGACAAGGACGTGGCATGTTTGTAGAAGAAAATGAATTCGATGCTTTAAACATATTCAGTGCAGGGAATAGGGTAGTGGCTGATCATTTCCAAGCCACAAAACAGGAAATGTGGTTTCACCTCACACTTTCGCACGGTGTTCGATACAAGTAGCCAGCCCTGCATGTTGACTGAGGCGCTGGGGAGTCCCTGGCAGGACGACGACGGGAAGAGACAGAGGTCTGTCAGTAATGCGTACGAATGAAGAATGAAATCAGCAGTTTTATCTTCGAAGGAAACACCTTGCCATTGGTCTTGGCGTTCTAAGGAAACATAAATCTGGGTCTTAACCGATGCTTCACCATGATCGGTCCCCTTACGAAGCAATCATGTCTGCTACAAATAAGTTAATATTTGGAGACACTGACATCGAAAGGTTCCTTATTCATTTACTGGGATTGGGAGTTAACGTCCTGGAGTGATGAAGTCATTTATTTGTGCATATTTTTTCCATATGACTGAAACATGTAGTTCAGACTGGATTTATCGTAGGAGACACTGTGTTTATGGTAGGGAAATAAAAAAGTCGTCAGGAAACAGACTGCTGGAAGTGAAAAGAAGTGTGCGGGGCATGTAGCCAGATGAGTGGATGCTAGGCGGACCAATGAGTTCTGTACTGGGTTTCAAGACATGAAAAACTTTCTGAACTCAGAGTGGATGATGGGTAGATGATAGAAGAGAAGGACATCGTATTCTCCCAATTCAGTTGGAAAGTAAGTGAAATGTAGGTTTGGAGACTAAGTTCACGGTCATTTTCAGGTAGGTGTAACATTACCTTTATCTATAAGTAACCGAGTACTTAACGCCCCAGAATATCCAAATAAGTTATTTTAGATCATTCAGTTGATGTCCTCCTGTCTCACTTCACGCTATTTTCATTGCTAAATTATATATTACGTCTACACTCAGCAAGGCATCCTACAGTACGTGGTGTAGGGTGCTCAATATACGGGTATCATGCTCCCCTTCATGTATGGATAGTGATTGGAAGAAAGCCCTTCGTTACTCTGTTGCCGTGTGGAGCCGAATCGTTTAATTTTTAAGTTGTGTAATTCGGTGAGAAACTTGTTGCAAGAGTAACATTGACACATTTTGGATCATGGACTCTCGGAATTTTATGAGTAAGGTTCTCCGCGATGAGACCATATTAGATTATGTATTGCCTTTGTTCCATAGATTTACAGTGAGAAAATCCTTAGAGATGTACAACTATCATAGATTAAAAAAAATACATATCTACAAAAAAAGAGATGCTCTAATATATTCCATCGCCAGATTCTACATACAATGTTCTCACAAATGTGGAATTAGTAAAAAAAATCTTAAACATACTTACATTTAAGAAGGAACAACAAACTTGTCACAAAAGTCTACATGCAGATCTACATCCATATTCCGCAAGCCACCTTATGGTGCATAGAGGAGGGTACTTCGTGTGTAACTGATATTACCGTCCCATTTCATGTCCCACTCCTGAATGGAGATGGGGGAAAACGTTCTTGGCAAGAATATATCTGAGCTGGAATATTTCTAATCTTACCTTCATCGTCTTTTCGCGAGATATACATGGTAGGATGTCTCTTTTAGGAAAATACCTCATGGTATTTTAATGGTAAACAGCACCTGGATGACACTGACGCGCCTTCTAAACGAAGCTGTGACGAAACAGGCTCCTCTTTGTAAGGTGCCAGCTTGAATGAATGTTAAGTTCGCACCTATTTTATACGTTGTAACAACTAGATGGATATGTCACCTGACATACTTCAATGATAGTGAGCACATGTTCCTATCAAAATGTACATATGTAATGCGAAAAGGGATGACCTAACCGAAATACTGCTTGTCAATGAGCAAAAGGCGAAAATAGCTGCCGGAAGAAACGTTTTAGTTTGTGCACAAACGAGAGTTGCGTGGTTACGACCCACATACAGGGGTTGGTGAACTGCAGCGATACACCGAGGGGAGCATGTGTAGGACAGATTTTGATTAGCTTTTTATAGGATTTTTAGAAGGCGAGAGCAGCCATGGAGCCGATAGCACGTCGCAACTAAAGGTAAATGCCTCTGTCAGAGGCGTAAAATTGTTGGATCACCAGCTTCCATCCACTGTGAAAATGAGCAACCTTGAGTAATCGTTTGCTCATCTTGTCACAAAACTAACCATCCTCCGTAGATTTGATTCTCATCCTAAATAGTACAGGACTTAAAACCGGATTCAGATGATTTATCGTAATATCGACCGGCTCATACAGTGCTTTACTGTCTAAATGTAAGAAAAATCTTGAAGAAAACCTTATATTTAAATGTGATATTGTGTTCAGTGTTATTTCAGCTAATCAGGACATAATACGTTATCTTAACAACTGTCATGAAATTGTTATGTCACAATCTATGTAAATCCATGTAGTTCTTTAACAGCAATACAGGAATTAAATAAATTTTGTAAAGCTAAACACTGATGTGCTCTGTCATAGAATAAGGTTCCACTCCTAACCCCAGTAATTTATTCTAGTGATACTGATACACTCACAGGGTGCTTTTGTTGATGTCTGACGAATGTGAAAAGGAGTGGAATGTCAGATCTTGTTTGAATGTTCTCTTTTTCATTTATCAATTGTTTCTGGTACAAGTCCCAGGCTTAAGAGGAATATTGAAGTATCGATCGAAAGTGGTTTTATAAGCCATCTCCATCGTGGGTGGATTACATTTTTTGAGGATTCTCTTAGTTAACCCTCAATCAGCCATCAGCATTTCTACAATTAATTTTGTGTGGTCATTCCACTTTCAATCGCTCCATGAGCACTCTCTCAAATTGGTGAGAGTCGAACTTCTCCTGATGAGATACATTCTGATCTATTCCAGTTTATTAAACAATATATTCCGTAACCATATTTGCATATAGTAAGTTATATCGCCATTTTTCTTACAGACTGAAATTAAAAATTATGTATCTTGCGTGATGGAGGGTTTCCGATACCATCTAATCTTATAGGTGCCCCTGTTTTAAATGAGAAAATAACACATCACAATTTCTTAATAACATTACACGACATATATTTGTATGATACACTGCTAATTTTTCAAGAATTTTATTAAACGCGTTACATGTAAGAAAGGAATGAAACAAAAATGACTACTAGAAAAAGCGGAGGTCTATTAAAGACAAAATCTGGTCTCGTCGAAAACTTTAGATATGCTTTTCCGTTTAGGGAATAGCAGTTCGTCTGATTGCAAGCCGGCCACTACGTTATATTAATTGAGACCATATGCAGAATAATGTCTCTCAAAAGTTATGAATTTATAAATTAAATTATAAATTAAGGTACGAAAAGAAATTGTAAGTAGGCTGTTTAGGTTTTTACGTTGGTAACGTCACGTAGCGCTCTGTATGAAAATCACTGGCTGTGCTGTGTGCAGTCTGTGGCTGGTTGGAATATTCGCTATTTTAGTGTTGGGCAGTTGGATGTGAACAGCGCGTAGCGTTGCGCAGTTGGAAGTGAGCCGCCAGCAGTGGTGGATGTGGGGAAAGAGATGGCAGAATTTTGAGAGCGGACCATCTGGATGTGTGTCCATCAGAAGAGTAAATTTGTAATACTGGATATCATGAACTGATATATATATGATGAGTTTTGAACATTATTCAGGTAAATATATTGTTTGTTCTCTATCAAAATCTTTCATTTGCTAACTATGCCTATCAGTAGTTAGTGCCTTCAGTAGTTAGAATTTTTTATTTAGCTGGCAGTAGTGGCGCTCGCTGTATTGCAGTAGTTCGAGTAACGAAGATTTTTGTGAGGTAAGTGATTCATGAAAGTTATAGGTTATTCTTGAAATCCATGGATGCTGTGGCGCTCACCCAGGAAAAAGTTTCTCCTCTATTCTTTCTAGTTCTTTTTCATTTTCAATTTTCACCCACCTTAATTTTTTACATCCATCAGCAACTTCACGTTCCAAATATTTCCATTTTCTTGATGTCAGTATTTTACATGGTTCACATTCGACTCCCACTAGTGCTACAGGCATTCATTTGGCCGGCCGGAGTGGCCGTGCGGTTCTAGGCGCTACAGTCTGGAACCGAGCTACGGTCGCAGTTTAGTTCGGTTTAATTAGTTCTAAGTTCTAGGCGACTGATGACCTCAGAAGTTAAGTCGCATAGTGCTCAGAGTCATTTGAACCATTTGAACCATTCATTTTGAGGACCTGTTTGCTGAGCTGCACATCACTATTGACACCGGTGGAGATCTTTCAGTGAAGAAAGCTTTCTTTTCCTGCACCAGTGTAATGTTTATTAGTTATAGCAGTGCTTTTTAATTTTGCGTCTCAGACAGTACAATTCGTTCAGTCGTTGTTATGTGTTTTTTCCTTAACTTAATTCAATCGTCATGAATTTTAATCAGATACTTATGTTGTCTTAGCCTGACTGTGCGGCGGATGTCATACGTACTTAGAGTTCTGAGCGAAATGACCAATCAGAGGAAAGGTGAAGTGCAAAATAAATTTTGTATTACGTAAACATTTGTGGTAAATTTGTTGGCCACAAACAAATAATTAATGCATTTTCTACGTGTTTAGTTTCAAAAGGAATAAATAAACACAGAATGAAGATATTAAAATTGTAGCGAAAACACTCATAATATTTGGTTCCTGCAAGAAGGGTGACTCTTTTAATCCTTATCTTGACGTTTTCGCTGAACTACCTGTCTCCGCTCTCATCTCTATTTGGTATATTGTTAACTGAAATTCCGTGCCAAGGACACCTGTCAGACTATCTGTAAATTATCCATTGTTACCTAAGAATATTTGCACTTATGTCTGTTTCGTAGGGACTTCAGTTTCATTCATTTTCCGAGGTAAAACTGAAAGAGGCCTAGCTGAGGCTGCAACCCATCCTAACTATTATTTTTCAGTTTTCCGCTTTACTTATGTGACTTACTTTTTGTAGATATTGTAGTTTTGGACAATTCATTTCAACACGTCGAGCATTTTATTTCCACTAATATTGTCGAAGGCTTTATTTTAGGTACATATACAGTGAAGTACTCGCGTTTGTTGTATTCTTTCTTCCATTGTTAGCCAGACGTTTATTAGTTCCCCTGTTATAATGTTTACCTATCTGAGATGAAGCTATAGTCGTCCAGGGCTTCTTTAATTTTTTCTCCTTTTAGGCGCTGTATTATAAACCAATTTTACAGAGGTGAGATGCCAAACTAATCGTCCTATAAGTTTGCCATTTATCATTTGGCGCCTGTTTGAACAAAGTATCATATTAACTTAGCCAGAATCCGGTTACCAGATCAAAATCTCCTATTGCTTCTTTTTCTTTCTAGAATTAACTTTGTACAAGCGAGTGTATGGTGATCGCCAGAGAATTTCATTTCGAGTATCAAGGCCTTCGTGCTGTGGTGTTGTGCCTTACGGCTGCGTGGCACACCCCGCACCGCTGGGAAGAGCGAAAGTCGCCGGAAACAGGAAACGACCATACGTACTTTCTAGCCCGCAATCACCGCCATATAGTCTGGGAACTCGGCTTATCTGTCGCCCGCATTGCAGAAAATTGCGCTGGAGACGACAGGCCCCGCTGCGATGCGAAAGCACGCAAAACCTACGGAAAAATGCACTTATGTCCGTCTGAAGTTTCCGTCATCGCATACAGTTTTACTTGAGCCGTGCAACTGTTGCAACAACGCACACAACATATGGCGAGACGCGCCGTGCCTCAGAGAGCATGCAGTCTTCTAGCGGAAGTGAATACAACCATTACTAAGCTACTTACATTGTTTAGGTTCGTCTGCTATCTGTGTTTTTGAACAACTCTACAAACAAATTGCATGCCTGAACACTTTTCTTTTCAGAAAATGATGTTTCTTTAAGTGAAGCCAACATAGAAACAGCGTGTGAAGGCAGGACCGATTCCAGAACAATTTACACACTAGCGGCTCACCAATTGCCGCCTTCAGACGCCAATTTTCCCGCGTTATCTTGCTTATTAGACCGTTTTCGCTACTAATTGATGGGTTCAGAGTTGCAGTATTGAGAAAACTGAAGTTAAAGTTCACAAGGTTTCAGAATTCTCTTGAGACTGCAAAATGAGATTACAAATCTTTTTTGGTGTATCCTAGAAACAAAAATACTTTGCGGAATTTTCTGTTCGTATGTTGGAATAACAGGTCAATATAAAAGATCAGTTTTATATCACAATTCATAGATATGTGTATGCACTTGTATCCATTTGCTTTCAGAATATTGTGAATTAAGACGAATGTTATTTATATTTTGTCTATAATGATTTATTATTGATTGTTATCAGTTCAGTTATCTTAAAATTGATATTTAGACCTATAACAAAAAATTTATGTAATACTACATGAACACCATTCCTTTTGTGTGCTTACAACAATGAAAGAAAGTAGGAAAGATTACCGTTTAATCCATTATCACATGGTGTTGTTGATTGTTGTGGTCTTCAGTCCTGAGACTGGTTTGATGCAGCTCTCCACGCTACTGTATCCTGTGCAAGCTTCTTCATCTCCCAGTACCTACCGCAACCTACATCCTTCTGAATCTGCTTAGTGTATTCATCTCTTGGTCTCCCTCTAAGATTTTTACCATCCACGTTGCCCTCCAATACTAAATTGGTAATCCCTTGATGCCTCAGAACATGTCTTACCAACCGATCCCTTCTTCTAATCACGTTGTGCCACAAACTTCTTTCTCCCCAATCCTATTCAATACTTCCTCATTAGTTACGTGATCTACCCATCTAATCTTCAGCATTCTTCTGTAGCACCACATTTCGAAAGCTTCTATTCTCTTCTTGTGCAAACTATTTATCGTCCATGTTTCACTTCCATACATGGCTACACTCCATACAAATACTTTCAGAAATGACTTCCTAACACTTAAATCAATACTCGATATTAACAAATTTCTCTTCTTCAGAAACGCTTTCCTTGCCATTGCCAGTCTACATCTTATATCTTCTCTACTTCGACCATCATCAGTTACTTTGCTCCCCAAATAGCAAAACTCCGTTACTACTTTAAGTGTCTCATTTCCTAATCTAATTCCCTCAGCATCACCTGACTTAATTCGACTACATTCCATTATTCTCGTTTTGCTTTTGTTGATATTCATCTTATATCCTCCTTTCAACACACTATCCATTCCGTTCAACTGCCCTTCCAAGTCCTTTGCTGTCTCTGACAGAATTACAATGTCATCGGCAAACCTCAAAGTTTTTATTTCTTCTCCATGGATTTTAATACCTACTCCGAATTTTTCTTTTGTTTCCTTCACTGCTTGCTCAATATACAGATTGAATAACATCGGGGAGAGACTACAACCCTGTCTCACTCCCTTCCCAACCACTGATTCCCTTTCATGTCCCTCGACTCTTATAACTGCCATCTGGTTTCTGTACAAGTTGTAAATAGCCTTTCGCTCTTTGTATTATTATCCCATAACTGAAATATTTCGCACCATGGAGCAGCTCAGAGTGGGATTTCACTTGTAACCCCTTGCCCCAGCACTTCTGTATGACTTACCACGCTCTATATGCACTTATCTCATTTTGTGGGAAATTTCATTTGTACCCCTTTGCTTCTGACGCCCTCAATTGTGATACGCACTGCATACAAAGTCTGCACTTGGGCGCCACCGGTGTCCCACTCAGCTTGGCACCCCATTCTGCGGCTTGTGTGACTTGCGCCCTAAACCTGCAGGCATACTACATACTAACGCAGAATGCCTCCGTTATTAGCACTAACACTAACTAATGACATAGCATGAGTAAGTGCACTGTCTGGCACAATTTATGAGTGACAAAGTAATTTATAATACTATGTGACCACTCATGGATTTTATAATGATGCCAATGATTTTATAATGTCTAATATTACGTTGTAAAAGATTTTATGAACCTGATAATGGCCTAAGGACCGATAAATAAAGAAATTTCATCATCAGCAGTTGTCTGTAATCATGACGTTCTTCAAATATAGTCTTGTAGTTTTCTACGTATGTGTTTTGACATTTCCGGGCAATGTTTCAGCATGAGACGCTATCTAGGATAAACAACAGGCATCTTAATTAGGTTCACCGCAGGCTACAATAAATATCAAGATACTGATGCTGTTTTCATTCTCATTCGTTTCCTTTTTTAGTGATTTCCAAATTTAAAACGTATCTTAATGACAGGCACACTACTCTGAAGCATCTTCTCGCTCATGACCTACACCAACATACACCTGAACATCGGCACACAGTGTCATAAAAACACATCTATTAGATGTTGGAGGCGTTTCTCAATACACTGGTTGTGTATTCAGTACAGTTACACCAGAACTGCAAAATGCGGGCGGCCAGTGTGGCCGAGCGGTTCTAGGCGCTAAGCGCTACGGTCGCAGGTTCGAATCCTGCCTCGGGCATGGATGTGTGTGATGTCCTTAGGTTAGTTAGGCTTAAGTAGTTCTAAGTTCTAGAGGACTGATGACCTCAGATGTTAAGTCCCATAGTGCTCAGAGCCATTTGAACCATTTGCAAAATGCGAATAAACTGTAAAAAAATTAAACTTATTTTACTTTCTTACAAGTGGAAACAGACATATGCTACTAGGTACGTTACTTACGAGACGTTGAGTTGCAGAAGATTAGAAAAATGATAGACAAATTTATGCAGAAGTGACAACGCAATAATTGTAATCATTCGTTGATTTTCGTTTGTTACTGATGTTCTACAGTAATAGGAAAATAGCGTTAAAGAAACATTACGACAACTGAGACCTATTGCCTGAGCAGTACTCTGCGTGTCATTTCTTCTCCTTAGAAGAAACAACTGCAAGAAAGAAAGGTTAACATTTAACTCCCGTCGACAAGGAGGTCATTAGAGACGGAGCACAAGGCTCGCATTATTTCAAGTATGGGGAAGGAAATCGCTCGTACCTTTTCAGAGGAACCATCCCAGCATTTCCTGAGTGATGTAGCGAAATGACGGAAAACCTAAATGGGGATAGTCGGACGTGGGTTTGAACCAACTTCCTCACGAGTACGAGTCCAGTGTGTTAAACACTAAGCCACCTCACTCGATAAAGAACTAGAAAAATATAACAGATACGTACCAGTCATAATGAAACATCATTTTCTGAGTTGTCTAAATGTTACTGCAACATATATCTCTATACTGATGCGTTGCTACTAGTTTCAAGAGTAAGCACTGAGTTACGTAGGGAACTGTATATAATAACTGTCACCTCCCAATAAGAGCGTCTTTCCTGAAATTACATCACGTAAGCCGGCTGCGGTGGCGGAGCGGTTCTAGGCGCTTCAGTCCGGAACCGCGCGACTGCTACGGTGGCAGGTTCGAATCCTGCCTCCGGCATGGATGTGTGTGATGTCCTTAGGTTAGTTAGGTTTAAGTAGCTCTAAGTTCTAGGGGACTGATGACCTCAGATGTTAAGTCCCATAGGCGTTTCTCAGTACACTGGCTGTGTATCCAGTACAGTTACACCAGAACTGCAAAATGCGGGCTGCCAGTGTGGCCGAGCGGTTCTAGGCGCTAAGCGCTACGGTCGCAGGTTCGAATCCTGCCTCGGGCATGGATGTGTGTGATGTCCTTAGGTTAGTTAGGTTTAAGTAGCTCTAAGTTCTAGGGGACTGATGACCTCAGATGTTAAGTCCCATAGTGCTCGGAGCCATTTGAACCATTTTTCCATTTGCCTCGTTTCCATTTGACTGCCCCCTATATGCGTGTGGGGGGGGGGGGGGGGAGGGGGGGGGAGGGGGATGTTCCTAAGTACCGAATGTCCAAGACAGAGGTTTGCTCGTGTCTTTCAAAGCTGCCGGCAGGTGCTGCACAAATTTCAGTAAACCGATCCACTATTCTGAGGTACTAAACTCATTCGATTCATTTTAGTTGCATGACAATCTTAAAAAGAGATGATAGTAAAATCGCAGTTGTTCTATAAATACAAACAATCCTGTTGGAAGAACATCCGCATCTGAGCGTTATAGTAGAGGTTGAAAATACCGCTTCAGTTGTAAATTACTTCATTTTCACACGACCGGTTTCGGACTGTTATAAGCCCACCTCAGGTGTCGTAGCTGTGCTGTGGTCCACAGTGAGTTCTGCGCTTATAGGCAGCACACCACGCCTGGTACACGCGGCGTTCGTGGACCGCAGCACAGCTAGGACACCTGAGGATGGGCTTATAACAGTCCGTAACCGGTCGTGTCAAAATAAAGTAATTTACAACTGTAGCGGTATTTTCAGCCTCTGCTGTTCTATAATTGTAATGAAATCGTTCGGTGCTAATAGCTGCAATTACATAAGAATGTTCCTTATTTAGGGTTTTACTGTTATTGAGGAGCAAAGTTTATTTCCATTCTTACAAAACAACGAAGAGAAATTATAAACATACTGGTGATTAATTATAGCTGGAGTCACGAACGATGGCAGTCTAGATTAGACTTGTTGTGCGCCGTCACGTCCCGCATTCTCCGACAGCCAACGAACGTCAGTAGTGTTCTGAGGACTCTAGTTTGAACGGCATAGCCTGTGCGACCATTGAACATGACAGTAGCGAGATATTTTGTGAATCTCTATTTCATTTGTGTGAATTTTTATTCCATTTGTTGCGAATTGTGTTAGCTGATGTTGATGGTAAGCGACAAATTCTCCATAAGCAAGTGAGAAGTGTAATCTGCAGGATACACGCTTTATTCAAGTGCAAAGTACGTGTATGCGCGTACCGGAACTGTTGCTCTTTACCGACAACACTGCACTACACGTCTGCGCCTCGTCCAGTGGGAAATGTGATTGTCCGTGAATCGGACTTTTAACATTTGATTTATGGCCTTCTCGAATTGAGCCTGTTAGGAATTTCGACGCTGTTTCAGAGAACAGTGCCTGGAGCGTGCACTTAACAGCCGGCTAGCAGCGCAGCCGGTAGTAAAGAGGCTGGCGGCTGCTGGCGGAAACTGACGAGCAGGCGGGCCCACGGTAAGCTACGGCACTCGCCGTGGTCCTCAATTAGTGACGGCAGGCTGGCGCTCGCACGCAATGCCGTTTAACAGCTCTCGAGGGGATGGAGCAGTAGGCCGCAGTCAGAGATGTGTTCCTCTGTGCCGGTTCACATTTCCTACCGAGCATGCTAAAGGGCTCTCCTGAGGGGCAGGTGGGAGTACAGTAGTTCTTTTTCTGTGTTAAGTTGCTATAACTCCATGACGTTAGCGGTAGAATGTACCGACCGTTTTATCCTAGTGTTGGATCAACGTTGGCATAGCAGGATAGTGTCAGCTGTCAGATTTTGTTCATCCACACGCTTGAATGATCGGTAAATTCTCACCGTACCGTGCAGCTATAGTCGCCAATTTATCTGTGTACACAAGGTCATTTGATGTCCAAATTCCAGTTTCAGCAAAAATTCCAGCATTTATTGCCATTTTTTCTTTGGCCCTTGTCGAACACCGAAGGTATATGTGTATTATTCTTACGACCATTGGAGTTACAGGCGAGTGAAAGGCGAGCAAACTGTAAGTGTACTGTAAGACTTTACGCGATAGCAATACGTTCGTGATGAAAACTATGCGTTTGTGTCATGTCGTGCGTAAAGGCAACCGGGTAATGAAAAAACATTTTTTTACATAAACATTCGATATGCGAACCATGAGTGATCCGGCAGTCGTCAGTACGGTAATCGAATTCCTGCCATACCCGGCCCAGCATGGCATCGTCGACTGTGGAAGTCGCTTCCCGTATTCTCTCCCGGTGCTGCTACGTCAAGTGATAGAGGCGGTACTCACACCAAATCTTCCTTGTTGGTTCATTCTTACCGTACTTGGTTCTAAATATCCGTTGAACAGCTGTAGCACACTTGTTTTTGTCGAACTCCAACACACAGAAACCTCTCTCCGCACCCGAACCCGTCATGTGCGACTACTAAACTACGCTGTCACAATACACATGAAAAAAAGCTTCCAGGGTTTCTCTTCAAAATGACATATTTATGATATCTGTACAATGTTTTGTTATTGTGCAGTCAATAATTGAAAGTGTTCCCAGAATTTATGTACACCCTGTACTATGACAAGAGAATGTGTAAAAAGTGGAATGGGCATCACACGGTATTCAGCAGCATAAAGGCAGAGATGAGGAATCAGAATAACACGACATGCAGTTCAGGATATAGAAAGCGGGAACTGAGCACATGTGGAGATAATTGTCTCCTTTAAACATCTCCATGGCCCATTCTTGTGAGAGGCTGGTCTTTCGCACAGGGAGATACGTTGGTGTAATGTTGAAAGGAACCGAGAACGTAACCAAACTGTTTTGCCAGAAGGGTTTCTGCTTCTTTTTCTTAGCTTTCTTGTTAATGGAGTTACACTAACAAAATAATCTTTCGACATTTCCCCCACAGCGAACGGTTCATTTTTCTTTACATTTCGGGTTAGGTTTGCCCATTCTTGAGGGGTGTAAACATGTTCTGTACGACGCTTTAACTTTTCAATGATACCAAAATCTACATCAACAACCCAAAGGGTATTTTCTGGATCTTCGTCATTTATAACCAAACTATCATTTTCTGTGCCAGTCATATTGATTTTAGACCCAAGGTATAAGCTGCTCTCCAATTTGAAAGACCTGTAATTTTGCCCTTTTTGTACTGACATGGAGGTATCCCACGCTCTGACACCTCAATAAATTGACGTCAAATGGTTTCAGTTCACATAATGTGCACCTAGTTCAGTTTTCAGAAACTGAGGGATATCGTCAGTTTCAATAAGCATTTCAGTTCTGTAGTTTAGATTACTTACGAGGCATAGAGGAAATGTCTTTATTGTCATCTCGAACAAATACAGATGATAAGTTAATTTTTTACCTCTTTGCAGGTGTATGTCTGCAGTCCTGGTATACAACGTAAACCCCGCGATACAGAACCGTAGCACTCCACTTGAAGAGAGCCCATAATGGCGCAGCCAACTGATAAAGTGATGTGTTATGGCGCTAACTCGTTTCCGAATTTGAAGGGGAACAACATTGCAGCAACCCATGCTGAGTTATTGGAAATGTACAGCGAATATGAGTCATCAAATGACACAATGGCTAGGTGACGTAAATTCTTCCAGTATGGTCAAACAAATCCAAGTGACGAAGAAATAAGTGAGAGACAACATCTCTGGGAGAAGTTGGGAAGAGCAAGAGAAGTGGAGGTCCTGGTACTCGAAGGCTGCTGTACAACAATGGAGGCGATTTTTTAACCGAAAATGAGTCATCGGTTTCCAATATTTTGCAAAACATTTTGCACATTACGAAGCTGGGCGGCCGATTGGCTCCACAGCTGGTCAGCTCTGTTCAAACAGCCCACAGAAGCGAGGCAGCAATGGAAATACTGCAATAGATGTATTCCCAGTTACAAATATGAACCACCATTGACTATATATAGAAATGACGCCGACTGAAATCCATGCCATACTGGGACTGGAACCCGTATTTCCCACTTCACGCGGAAGGTCGCCTTCATCGCTTTAGCTATCAGTGCATGAATCACGACCACACCAAAACTTACATATGCTTTCGTCTATGTGCCATGCCATTCACGTGTACGTTACATATATTCCCATCCAGGAAGGACATATTTATTGAGAATCGAGGGCCTGGATTGCAAGGACGACGGCATATGGACGTTTGGGTGTTGCTATGATTCATGCAAAGATAGCTGAAGCATTAAGGAAACCACTTGCGTAAGGTGGGAAATCCGGTTTCAGGTTCCTGTCTAGCACAAATTTTCATTGTCGTCATCCCAATACACAGCCAATGGTAGTTCATATTTGCAACTGCTAATATATTTCCTCTATTTCTTGGTGGTTGCAGTCGCTGCAAGTAGTGGGACAAAGACAGTGTCACCACACGTTGCATTGTTGCCAAATTTATTCAAGATGGAGGCTCCAAGATCGCGGCCATAGATGTGGCAATGTCACAGTCACGTCATGGAGGGCAGTTCAAATTTTGGTGGGAAAATAGGCCAATTAGGCTAGTGGAGGCAGCCCAACACACCTCTCCTTCCCCTCCACGCCCCATCTTGAAATTGGTGAGAAAATGACTCAGTCTGTGCTGGGCTGCTGGATAGAATGGACGTAAGTATACATTGTTTATTTAAACAATTTGAGTTGTCATAGGCAGCAGCTCCATCCAGTGTGTTCACCATGATGTCCGGAGGCCAACTAACCTAGTTCACAACACTGCCACCAGAGAGCACCGTCGTCTCTCCCCCTCACTCCCTTCTGTGATGTAATCCAAGATGGCCATCTGGGGAAAAGTGGTGGGAAGAGCACTCAGTCTGTGTCTAGCTGTTGGGATGGAGGATGCATGTAATTGTTTACTGAATCCAATGGACGAGATGTCTGTGCTGGAGAAAGAGGAATATATTAGCTGTAATCATTCATCTCAGAACTGTGTCAATAGCAATGATATTTGGAGAAGACGAGTACATTTCATGAAACAACTCATGCTGATAAACAAACAACTTCAGGAGTTATTACATCTGGTGTTGCGGAATATTGTCACTTACATAACTTGAAGATATCACAGGAACTAATTGTACTACCACACAAAGAGAGAGGGAGACAGCTTTGCAGATGATGCGAAGATATTTAAGCAATTCCGAGGAATACCAGTACCCCCCAAACTTGAACACAGGCTCTAAAACAAAATATCATGACACACTTGTGAAACCATCCCCGAGACACTTCGCATGTTTTTGTGGGAAACACCTTTGTCTTTCAGCTTGAGATGCTTCGGTAGTTATTAAATCCAACTGAACATCTCTATAAATGCACTTTCAAAAAGATCAATGTACAGTAGTTTGCTTCAATGTCGCTTTCATAGCAGTATATCTTGCACAGTATAATTCCAAAGATAAAGAGTGGAAATTATTTCTTTAGAAT
The DNA here is from genome assembly GCF_021461395.2 of Schistocerca americana. Classification (NCBI taxonomy): domain Eukaryota; kingdom Metazoa; phylum Arthropoda; class Insecta; order Orthoptera; family Acrididae; genus Schistocerca; species Schistocerca americana. The sequence continues at coordinate 38,224,961 of NC_060120.1, forward strand.
CCTGACACTTACGCGAGTTGCAGCGAAGTGGAACGTGCTGCAAACCATTAAGTGACTAGGAACTTTTCTCGTCTGCGAAGAGCTTTAAGTGAAAACTCGAAAAAAAAAAAAGATGAAACTTGTAGTTGCACTCACAAATACTGATGTCAATGATATAACCGATTCCAAATCATCCTTCTACTTTACGAAGTCAATTAAGATGTTTCTCATGTCTAGAGAGCCAGCAAACGTCTCTTCCAGCTCTTTTCAGCCTCTAGATGCAGACAACACACACCACAACTGATGTTCTCTTAAACAGATAAAGACGGGAAATATGTAGAAGTCAACCAGACAATTTACGTAGGTGGGAATAACTGTCCAGCGCAAACACATGCCCTTATTGAATCTTCTCAAATTTCCATGGAGAAATCACGCGATCATGAAGGCTGCCCAATATATACTGAGTATTAGTTCGCTATTCACCCACCCAGAAGGCGACAGGGTTAGGTCGACTACATTCCTGTACACCGGCCGGGCTCTCCAGTCTGGATAACTCTCGCCTTAAGCCGGAAAGGTCAGTCATTCCGGTGACAGGCCACTGCCGCTGTGCGCCCCACACCCCAGACAGAATCGTCCCAAGAAACCAGCCACATACATTTTATTACTGTACTTACTATTAAATATTACCATTGCTGCCTCAATCTGACGACATTCGACAATCAGCAAAGTATCAGAAACACGCTCTTCTGATGATTGTGGCTCTGGAAATGTCAAAATCTGTATCTTTGTTATGACTGGACTTAATTTTCCATATACAAAGATCTTTCGCTCCCCTTATGGCTATCGCAGTTTTCCACATCAAATCCTTATGACAGGTCAAAGTTATTTTCTTTGTACTTCTCGGAATACGATCGCAATGGCTATGTTACTGTTACCAGCGGTCTTGGTTCTACAGGCTTTATAAATCAAGGTATGGTATTGCTTCTGAATGAAGCAGTTTTCCACACAAGTACTGCGGCATTGAACATAGATGGTGATCACGAAGGTATGTACTGATAGGCCAAACTCATGGAATGCACGTAGCCAGCGTTGTAAGCTCGTAATAAAATCACTGAATTTAACAAGTGATTTGGCTAAGGAACGCGGTATGAAGCTGGTATTTGCAACTCCCTCATGCTACCTCTACATATTTCTCCAGTATTTGTAATGCATTCTATCCCGATGCCATGTCAGAGGTTCTCTGATACATCCACAGGGTTATAGGCATTGGCTGATTGATAATGGCCACATACAGTAGATGGCGTACTATGCAACAGATCACTTAAAAATGCATCGCTAGATTGTGATCGTATGAAATGTAGAAAATCCTATGATCAATAGACTGGCTGTTCAGATCTATAGTGTTACAGTTTCCGGTAGAAATGCTGTCAGCGATTTGTGATGAAGTCTTTCCATTCAACCACATGTCTATGTTGGATCCTACGGAGAAGTTTTTTAGTGATTACAACCTTTGGTAAATAATATTCGTGTCATTCTCATATCTCGAAATGAGTCACCTTTTTCGAAACTGCTACAGTAGAACTCAAACTGTTTTTTTTTAGGCAGCCCATCTGTATCTTGTAACTGTTCCTCAGTCTCTGCAGCTTTGTGCATGTGATCGTTCCAGTTTAAGTCAGAACACAGCAGAAGTCAGAGAGCGCTATATCTACCACCTTCTGCAACCCGTGCTGACCATTCCGTGGAAATGGGAACATGTTGTCATAGCTCCGCCAATAACCAACGATGTGTAGGGCCAAAGTTAAACGATGATTTCTCAACTGGAAGAGTTTTGCGGCGTTGTGGAGTGTTTCCAAAGGACTAGGATTTTGCTACCGCATTGTGGTGCATCTCCAAACTACAGACACGTGCTGCAGCCCGAAGAAGATCTGCATCCCTCAGGGTGCATCCACGTCTGTCACTCAAATATCCTCTCTATCATGTACCGTCGAATAGAGAGAGAAAAGTAAACTACAAACTACAAAAAGCCCGCTAACTTCATCCGGTAGAGAACGAGATAATATTTTTACCGCATGCCTGTCTTCCGATATGTATATCGAAAATAAATATCGTCTGTGTGCTGGCATCGATCATATGCGCCGATCCTCATTAAATATACAGAAATTGATCCACTCAGTCACCTACACAGACCGGGGTAAAGTGTCATCGCTGTACTGTAGGAGGAGGACCATGTCCCACAGACTGTACTATCAGTCGCAGGAGAGAGTCCCTGTGTTGTTGTTTGAAACATTATTCTTTCCTCCTGTAACATGGCCAAGCAGCGTATGAGACAGCTTCGTACACTGCCAAACATTTTGTTTCTTCCACCACGAGTTCATGAACTGTGTCAGCTTCTAAACTAACTTTAAAACGTTTCAAGCCATTGGCTTTCACAGAAAACTAAACATCGCATGGTGGTTGCTGCTGCTGCTGCCACAACATACACACTGGATAATTTTAAGCAAAAGACAATCACAACAACTGGACACTGGAAGAGTTTTGTGGCATTTTGGAGCATTTCCAGACAGCTGTCCAAAGCCGATTGATGGCCTCTACACTTAAACTCATCTACCACAGCGACAGGATAGTTCATTCCTTGGTGTCCCATTTCGATTTATTCCTCATATTGTAGTCATGTACGCGAAAACTGTTTTGGTGCTAGCCACTCTGGAAGGTGTTGTCCCTCCAATAAGACTCTTTCTCCATTTCAGACAAGTGATGTCACTCAACATTATGTGATAATCAACGGCATACCACTGGATGTATGGGATGGAAAAGACACCATCGGTATACTGTAATAATAAGCTTCACAGCTCACAGTGCGATCAATTCTAGGAATTTTAACGCAATTTCAACGCCGACCAATGATGTGGCAGCATGTTTCCCAATTTCTGTATCATGGCAAAACTTCCCCCCACCCCACTACTTTGAGGGCACCCTATAGTTGATTGCGAATGTAGATGATGACTGTGCGGTGCGACCATTCATTGTTAATTCTCAAACGTATACATCAAAGTATATCTGACAGTGATACACATATTTCTAGCACTTCGACCATAGTGAGTAATTTACGATCTTTCCCTATGCGGATGGAGGTCACAGAGCATTATCACATTCTTAGGATAAAGTTAAAGACTGAAAGAGCTCCTCGTATTGTTTTTGACCAATCCTCCCTGTAGCACTATCACCAATTTAATCTGTAGCTGACCAGAAGTGGACCGCTACATTCTACGTTCCGTGAAGGAACAGAGAGAGCTGAGTCTCTCCTTATCGGTGTGTAGTAGTACGTAGATATGCACGTGTTGTAATGTAATAGCAGGCAGTTAAAAAGAAGAAGAAACAGGTGGTTTTTATGCATGTTGGAGCTCCAGCTGGATGGAGTTGAAGCATTTTACGTAAATCAACTGCGCTATCAATTCTAAAGTATTGTTCTTGTGTCTGAGATCAGCAACAAGAAGGAATTGGTAAGAGAATATAAATACATGCACTCCTAATGCTGCACGGACTGGTTCGAGAGTGGCAGACACAGGGTATCTAAGGAAAGCTCTGAGGGTAACGTGATGTCTTCTTTGTTCGAATGTTCAAAGACAAGTTCTAGCAGACCATTCTCCTCTGGTGCAATGCTGTCTCTCACTTGTCATTGCGGCTCTAGAGCATCTCAAGACCAGCAGCTGTAGGATGTAGAAAATGCACCGAAAATTCCAGCCATTTTTCTCATGTTTAGGACTGTGCATCGAATTTTCTGATTTTCCCATCTGTGCTTAGAGAGTAATTTCAGAAGTGAGCAAAATAATGCCTCTGACTCCAGCAGCAGCAAATATAAAGCTACGTGCACTCACCGTTTCAGAAACGTGATGAATACCACAGTGGCTGTAGGTGTGAGAATGTTTTCTGTCTCTCTGGCAGTGCCTTCAAACAAGCAACTAAAACTCGAAAAGTGGTGAGCGTCCTGTTTAGAGTTAGACAGATGTTTATTTCGACTTCCAAATATCATCGATTTGGCGTGTAAAATCAAATATTGCAGCTTGAAACGTCCCCTTAGAAAAATTATACATGACTGTGCTTAAACTGACACACAATATTTTTAGCGCAACGCAATATGACTTTCAAAAATCCCTACAAATGAATGGCCCTGACTAACACTAACCTATACGTTTCACAAATCACTTACCTCACAAAAATCTTCGTTACTCGAACTACTGCAATACAGCGAGTGCCACTACTGCCAGCTAAATAAAAGATTCAAACTACTGAAGGCACTAACTACTGATAGGCATAGTTAGCAAATGAAAGATTTTAATAGAGAACAAACAATGTATTTACCTTAATAGTGTTGAAAAATCATAATATACATAGCAGTTCATGACATCCAGTCTTACAAATTTCAAAACTCCGCCATTTCTCTCCCCACATCCACCACTGCTGGCGGCTCACCTCCAACTGCGCAACGCTACGCGCTGTTCACATCCAGCTGCCGCTGCCCGACACTACAATGGCAGACAACAATGCAAACTAGCCACAGACTGCACACAGCACAGGCAGTGATTTTCATACAGAGCGCTACGTAACGTTGCCAATAAGAAAACATAAACAGCCTACTTACATAGCCCCCATGCACCCAACAAAAATTTTTACAAATTGTTTTGGGCAGTGGCCAATAATGATTTGATAAAATTTTTCATAATTACAGTAACAAAGATATCAAATGCACACACTTATTGATACAATGTTGGTCAAAAGCTAGAATTTTCTCACTGTCCATCATAAAGACAGTTCTGATGATTCATCACAGTAAAATTGCAGTGTTTTTCTCAAAGTCTGAGCAGTAAAAGAAAATGCACACGGAAGTAGTGGATTTCCATGCAGTCTGGAAGAAGTAGTGTTGTGCTTCCAACGGAGAGACAGTGCTGACTCTCGACATGCAGACAAGTAATGGGTCACAAGAGAGCAAACCCACAGCAGAGTCATTCGAAGTTTTGAAGAATATTGGTAGACAGGTCATCACAGAATAGACCCACTGTAGTCCTGGTAGAGATTACAGTATTGGTGGGCCACCAGAGGTGCAGACCCACTGTAGTGCTAGTAGAGATTGTGGTATTGGTGGGGCACCAGAGGTGCAGGCCCACTGCAGTCCTTGTAGAAATAATGGTATTGGTGGGTCATCAAAGATCAGACCCACTGTAGTCCTTGTAGAGATGGCCAACAGCCATCTGTTGTGACTGTGCAGGTGCACAATCACCATTGAAGAGCCTTGCAGATAATGTAGCAAGTCCATAAGCACCACTTGTGCACTCACAAAGTTTATGGAATTGTCCTTAGAACCAGCAATGCTGCTGTCCAGTCCCTTGCTGAATTATTAACACACATGCAAACACTAACAGTCCCTACTTCTCACATATTGTCCATATACTATGACCAACAGAAACGTGTGCAGTGAAATGTAACTTACAAGTTACTCAATTTGATGAACTGGTGTCAATTACAATTTTATAACATAAAGGCACAAAATACATCATCATTAAAGAACATAACAATACAGATAACATTTGTAGTAATAGGGTCTTTACAAAAGAATAGAAATAAACATATACATTAGTGTTACAGGAATTATGACATAAGTAAATACATAAAAGATCAGAATAACTTTTGAAACATCAACTTCGCACATGAGCATTAAAACAAAACAGAATAAATAAACATCTTTACAAAGTAAATAACATATTATCAGAAAAATTCTACAACGTAACTCTCAACAGATAAACACATAAAGACAGGAAGAACACAAATACCCAAGGGTACACAAACACATAGTGGGATAACACAAGGAAAGGACAGGGTTTGTTTTACTGCAGTATTTTGCAAACAAAACTTTCTTTACTTCTCGGAGATCTCCCTTTGTTCTTCATTATTTCCAAAAAGTCCTATCTATACCTGCTTTCTGTACTTTTTTTGTATAACTTCTCAATGCATTTCTTCTAATGCATCACAACTCATTCTCTTATATAGTCTACCCCCTCTTAAGCTAACTTAAATCTACTGAGCTCAGATGCTAAACTAAAGGACGAGGCAATGCAGCAGCACAGAACAATTAACACAAACAGCAATGACAAAAAAAAATGGAAATTGGCAAAGCAAGCAGCAGCAAACGCAATAACTTATATCTAAACATGACAAAGCTCAAGCAGAAAAAATATTACAGCAAAAATGGCCATGTTTAATACCTATGTCACATCTTAACACTAGAGTGATGCATCACGAGAACTTACACTAGCAGATAAGTTACCAAGTCGTAAAAAAATTATTTATGCAATTCCTATGAAGGGAAATGTCTATTTACGTGCCCTCGTTTTCTTGGAAGTAGACCGTAAATTTCTTATTGACTGGATCTGTAGGCATAAAATAACTATATTAGTACATCTATTAAATTTTATTTTAACCAATGCTGCAGTGCAGCTAGAACGTAGATATTAAACAAAATGAGTAAATAAATACATAAAGCAAGCCATATGTCATTTCTCTCAACTAGCAAGACAATTGCCGTGAAATGTTTCTCATCGTTTCATTAGGCATTTTAGTAAATATCATAAATTAAGAGCTTCACAGTATAATCATATGTTTTCAAGTTTGAGCGTGTCGTATTTGCGATGCTTTCTACAAAGGAATGTCAATAGTGAGGATGATGGCCTCTTTTTTTTCTCTCCACCTGTGCTTCTGAAAGGCACACACTAATGGCTTTTTCCCAGGCAACTATCACGCAGCTGGGTGCCCACCACGCATTACGTGAAAGTCACTTAACTTTCCTACCGAAATATTTACAACAGCAGTTTCCGCTACAGTAGCAGTCTCATGTAAAAAAATTTCACGGGTCGAGAATTTGCGTTACAAATGTGTAGAAACAAAATCCTATAAATACAACAGTGTCCAAAAAATTTTCAGTGGCATTGTGATACATTCACACATGTACACACATTTCATAATTCTAAAGTACGATTCTTGGTTTCCAACATCCTTTTCCACAAATCAGAGTCCCCAAGCACTACTCATTATTCCTTACCTTATTATACATATGCATATTCGTCGACACTTCTTCAATATTTCATCATAAGAAATACGTAGAATAATAAAATTCCTCATATACGGTATCAGCATCTTATTGATCATAAACATACCTCAACAGCATAATACATATCTTCGTCGTAATAATATCATAACATCTCAGTCAATTCTCAAAATCGTCCTAGCTTCCTCCAATAATTTGAAAACCTAAAAAAAAATTCTCTGCTCATTTCAATAGTGCCATCTACCTCAAACGTACTTTAAAATCATGATCCCATACCAAATACATCATTCAAAGCTCTCATAGTATCACAGTGGTTCCGAAAAAAATATGAACAGTTCACAAAGTACAGAGAAAATACAATTTCGTAAGTGTGAAGTTATCCAACTGTGTAATTAAGTAAACATCTGTCACTGATGTAGTAAAATAAATATTTGTCTCTCTCAGTTAAATGATCAGATAGCTGTGTAATTTATGTGTTAGAGAAATATGGTACCGATGTGTAAAGTTGTATTAGCAAATACCATATTAGCTAGGGCTCCTTGTGCTTGCCAAACACATGGTACACAAAGTAAGCGTGTACCCCCCTGAGGATAAATGTAATTATACCCTCAGGTGTTACAGATTACAGCAATGGAATGAAATGTATCACAGAAAACCTTTGTATCATTGTACTTCAAATATCTTTAAAAATAAATGTTTTAAGTACAAAATTAATCAGTCAAATACGTGTACTGTAGCGCTAAGCTGTGCGTCTTGTTGTAAGATAATCTCTGTGGAAGTGTCGTAGTTATCGTCCTCTGTAAGCAAAGTTCTGTTGAAGTCAATGTACTCACCTCATCATAAACAAAAGTGAAATGCTTTGCGTATAGATATCTTAGTTATTACGCTTATTGCCGTGATGAAGAAAGTACTGTGCTGTAACGTATTGTTGTGCTACGGAAAAGGTGTCTCATTGTAGCTATACCACAAAAGTTACTACTAAAACATGTTTTACTTTCCAGAATAATTCAGAAAAACTGTGCAGATATAATACTGAAACACCGCAAAAGCAACATTGTAAATTGTCAGTCATTAGTAGCGTCGTGATAAAATCGTGTAGCTGTCACATAAACTAACCACTGTGTCAACTGGAATCTCACAGAAAGTACTTTGAATTCAGAATGTATTTTCAAGTAAACCAAAATGTTGCATGAAAATCTCATTAGCAGTACCAGTATATGTTCTAAGTATGTAAGCCTGATAGTCGTTACGTAATCGTGCAACTAACAAGCAAGAATGTACAAATAACAACACTGTGTCGTTTGCTCACTATAACAATGCATTCGTAATTTCTGTTTAAATAAGTTCTCTTAGTTCTTGACTGGATAGTTAACTTCAAACATTGTTGCATGTTAACAGTTTCTAAGTGTGACAAAGAGTACTAGTAATGTGAAGTGAAAAGTTTAATGGCAAAGACAAAAGCTAACACACTGCTTTCGTCTTCACTGTCATTTCTCAGTTTACTTTGGAGCCTAGTATTGCGTTTTTCACACGCCATTATTGTCACAATATTTCACACCACAACACAGAAAAACACAATTAGAAGAGCAAAAATAAGAGAACACATTAACATAGCACTGAAAATGATATCTAGTTAATTGCAAGCGCAGCTGCGAAATACTTGGTGCAAATCTACATGCATGCCACAACTGTTTTACTGTACAACAATGAAAGACTGCAACTACAAAGGAGATTCTCTCTGCAATTACGTGCTAGCAATAAACAATAGCTACACTAATTACACAAACTACAAGAAAAAATCAGAAGATTCCAGTGAGGTATCCTCGGGTAAGTGTCGACATATGAAACGGATCCTTAGAAAAATTATACATGACTGTGCTTAAACTGACACACAATATTTTTAGCGCAACGCAATCTGACTTTCAAAAATTCCTACAAAAGAATGGCCCTGACTAACATTAACCTATACGTTTCACAAATCACTTACCTCACAAAAATCTTCGTTACTCGAACTACTGCAATACAGCGAGCGCCACTACTGTCAGCTAAATAAGAGATTCAAACTACTGAAGGCACTAACTACTGATAGACATAGTTAGCAAATGAAAGATTTTAATAGAGAACAAACAATGTATTTACCTTAATAGTGTTGAAAAATCATAATATACATAGCAGTTCATGACATCCAGTCTTACAAATTTCAAAACCCGCCATTTCTCTCCCCACATTCACCACTGCTGGCGGCTCACCTCCAACTGCGCAACGCTACGCGCTGTTCACATCCAGCTGCCGCTGCCCAACACTACAATGGCAAACAATAATGCAAACTAGCCACAGACTGCACACAGCACAGCCAGTGATTTTCATACAGAGAGCTATGTAACGTTGCCAATAAGAAAACATAAACAGCCTACTTACAACTGATATGGATTCGGGCTCTGTTTCCCACAAAAGTGTCGGAAGTGTCTCTGGGGTGGTTTCTCAAGCGTGCCGCGATCTTTTTTCTACAGTCTGTGTACAAGTGTGGAGGTATGCACTGCAAAATTGAAGCAAACTACTGTGCAGTGGTCTTTTTGAAAGTGCATTTAGAGACATGTTCAGTTGGATTTAATAAATTCCGAAGCAGCTCATGCTTACAGACAATCTTGAAGAAACTATCTGCAATTTTCATGTACCGGAAATAATTTTTTTTAATTTCCAAAACATGAAAATTCCAGATACTTTTGAACACACCTCGAACATGAGGAAATGTAACTGCTTCAAGATTCCGTCTAATGGCTGATACAGTTCGTAGCTCAGAGGTGCTGCAGCTCGTGATTGACTTATCACCGCCAGAGGAGTGTGTAGTATGTCACGTGAGCCGAGCCACCCGCAACAGCGGGGCAGGCAGGTGGTTTTGATTCAGTCGAGTACAGTATACCGCTAGAGCTACTATCGATCGCGCCGTTCTGCTTACTGGCTTTCATTCCTGCACAGTACCTGGACTTTCTTGTTCTCGTTATTTTCTTTCATTCAGTGTTGTGCTCTCGATGAACTTGGTTTTGATTACAGGTTATGCTTTCGTATCGAGGCGGGCAGAAAAACTCATGTAATGTTTTATTATTTCTCTCATGGCCTGCTCATTCCTCGAATGAAGAAACTGTTGCGAGACTAACACTCCACGAATGACTAACGAGAAATTTGTCGCGGTGGAACGTTTCTGGAACAGCCAAAAGACAAACTTCTACAACCTAGGTCTGCGCCAAACCATGGTAAAATTGGTCACATTAAAGAGAGATTGTGTAGAGAAGGACTAACAACCTCACCAACTATCAAGGCTGCAGTCTGATTTTCTCGAGGTGATAATTAAAGAACGCGACTAGCCTTAGTACACTGAAGACCAGAATGTACAGCTTCATACTGAACAGGCAAATGCTGGTTAACGTCACCGAAGATTACTGACAAGTAAACCTCCCCAAGGGATACACTTCGATACTGATCAGCATTGAATATGTTGCAGTGTAGAGGAAAATAACAGACTCGTGCTTTAATTCACCGATATAGAAATTCTCCCCCCCCCCCCCCCCACTCCCCCCCAAGAACGATAAAGATAGCCGCACCGTAGGTGCAACCACAACGGAGGGGTAGCTGTTGAGAGGCCAGACAAACGTGTGGTTCCTGAAGAGGGACAGCACCCTTTTCAGTCAGTCTGGATGATAGAATGATCTGACCTTGTAACATTAACCAAAACGGCCTTGCTGTGTTGGTACTGCGAACGGCTGAAAGCAAGGGGAACTTACAGCCGTAATTTTTCCCAAGGGCATGCAGCTTTACTGTATGGTTAAATGATGGTGGCGTCGTCTTGGGTAAAATATTCCGGAGGTAAAATAGTCGTTATCAGAAGAAAAAAAACTGGCGTTCTGTGGATCGGAGCGTGGAATGTCAGATCATTTGATCGGGCAGGTAGGTTAGAAAATTTAAAAAAAGGAAATGGATAGGTTAAAGTTATATGTAGTGGGAATTAGTGACTTTCGGTGGTGGGAGGAACAAGACATCTGGTCAGATGAATAAAGGGACATAAACACTAAATCAAATAGCGATAATGCAAGAGTAGGTTCAATAATAAATAAAAAATAGGAGCGCGGAGAAGCTACTACGAACAGCGTATTGAACGCATTATCGTAGCCACGATAGACACGAAGCCCATTCCTACCACAGTAGTGTAGTACAAGTTTGTATGTCAATAGTTCCGCAGGTGATGAAGCGGTTGAAGAAATGTATGATGCGATAACAGAAATTATTCAGATAGTGAAGGGAGACGAAAATTTACTAGTCATGTGGGACTGTAATTCGATAGTAGGAAAAGGAAGAGAAGGAAAAGTAGTAGGCGAATGTGGAATGGGGGTAAGGAACGAAAGAGGAAGCCGTCTGGTAGAATTCTGCGCAGAGCATAACTTAATCATAGCTAACACTTAGTTTAAGAATCATGAAAGAAAGCTGTATACGTGCAAGAGGCTTGAAGACACGGGAAGATTTCAGATAGATTATATCATGGTAAAATATAGATTTAGGAACCAGGTTTTAAATTGTAAGACATTTCCAGGGGCAGATGTGGACTCTGACCATAATTTATTGATTATGAACTGTAGGTTAAAACTGAAGAAACTGCAAAAATGTAGCAATTTAAGGAGATGGGACCTGGATAAACTGACTAAACCAGAGGTTGTACAGAATTTCAGGAAGAGCATAAGGGAACAATTGACAGGAATGGGGGAAAGAAATGCAGTGAAAGAAGAATGGGTAGCTTTGAGAGATGAAATAGTGAAGGCAGCAGAGGATCGAGTAGGTAAAAAGACAAGAGCTAGTAGAAATTCTTGGGTAACAGAAGAGATACTAAATTTAGTTGATGAAAGGAGAAAATATAAAAATGCAGTAAATGATGCAGGCGAAAAGAAATTCAAACGCCTCATAAATAAGATCGACAGGAATTGGAAAATGGCTAAGCAAGGATAGCTGGATGACAAATGTAAGGAGGTAGAGGCATACATCACTAAGGGTAAGATAGACACTGCCTACGGGAAAATTAAAGAGACTTTTGTAGAGAAGACAACCACCTGTATGAACATCAAGAGTTCAGATGGTAAACCACTCCTCAGTAATGAAGGGAAAGCAGAAAGGTGGAAGAAGTATATAGGGGGCAATATTATGGAAATGAAAGAGAACGTAGATGAAGATAAAATGGGAGATATGATAGTGCGTGAAGAATTTGACAGAGCACTGAAAGACCTAACTTGAAACAAGGCCCCGGGGTAGACAACATTCCATTAGAATTACTGATAGCCTTGGGAGCCAGCCATGACAAAACTGTTCCATCTGGTGAGTGAGACATATGAGAAACGCGAAATACCCTCAGACTTCAAAAGCAATATAATAATTCCAATCCCAAAGAAAGCAGGTGTTGACAGGTGTGAAAATTACCGAACTATTAGTTTAATAAGTCAAAGTTGCAAAAACTCACACAAATTCTTTACCGATGAATGGAAAAACTAGTAGAAGCCGACATCGCGGAAGATCAGTCTGGATTCCCTAGAACTGCTGGAACACGTCAGGCAATACTGACACTACGACTTATCTTAGAAGATAGATTAAGGAAAGGCAAACCTACGTGCCTAGCATTTGTAGAGTTAGAAAAAGTTTTTGACAATGTTGATTGGAATACTCTCTTTCAACTTCTGAATGCGGCAGGGGTAAAATACAGGGAGCGAAAGGCTATTTACAATTTGTACAGAAACAAGATGGCACTTATAAGAGTCGAGGGGCACGGAAGGGAAACAGTGGTTGAGAAGGGAGTAAGACAGAGTTGTAGCCTATCCCCGATGTTGTTCTATCTGTATATTGAGCAACCAGTAAAGGCAACAACAACAAAATTCGGAGTAGGAATTAAAACCCATGAAGAAGAAATAAAAACTTCACGGTTTTGCCAATGACATTGTAGTTCTGTCAGAAACAGCATAGGACCTGGAAGAGCAGTTGAACAGAATGGACAGTGTCTCGAAAGGAAAGTATAAGATGAATATCAACAAAAGCAAAACTATGATGATGGAAAGTAGTCGAATTAACTCAGGTGATGCTGAGGGAGTTAGATTAGGAAATGAGACACTTAAAGTAGATGAGTTTTGCTAGTTGGAGAGCAAAATAACTGATGATGGTCGAAGTAGAGAGGATATAAAATGTAGACTGGCAATGGCAAGGAAAGCGTTTCTGAAGAAGAAAATTTTGTTAACATCGAGTATAGATTTAAGTGTCAGGAAGTCGTTTCTGAGAGTATTTGTATGGAGTGTAGCCATGTATGGAAGTGAAACATGGACGATAAGTAGTTGCGACAAGAGGAGAATAGATGCGTTTGAACTGTGGTGCTACAGAAGAATACTGAATATTACACTGGTAGGTCACGTAACTAATGAGGAGGTACTGAATAAAATTGGGGAGAAGAGGAATTTTTGGCACAACCTGAGTTAAAGAAGGGATCGATTGGTACGACACGTACTGAGGCATCAAGGTGTAATGTCCCTACAGAAAATACCCTCTACCACGCACTAATTAATAATTTTCAATCATACCACCCACATTCATTCACTTTGGAAAAGTTATCTGATCTGATTTTCTCGCAATATATGCGGCGACAGCTCGACGACGCCAAAGTATTTTCTAGTGCGTTTATTCTTTGAAATAACAGATGCATATATGCATTCTCCATGGTTGTTAGAGTGGTAACGAGGACAGCTTCTGGAGTATCTGTTGAGGGATTGACGTGTTTCAGAGAGATACATATTCTGCTTTTCTTCTCGCTAAAGCGAGCCAATTAACATTTGTGCCGCTAGCGGTTTGTTTGAAGAGAAAGAGACTGTAAAAGGAAAATAATTAAGGCGTGGAATCACCGGAGATCTGGACATGTAATGGAGATGGATTTAATACACGATTTACTCCATAAATAAGGTTTGTGACTTTTTTGTTCTGGAGTGAATGAACGAATGAGTTTTTTCTGAATCATTTGATGATCACGTTGGCCCTGTAATTAGTGGGCAAGTTTCAGCTGTGTCGAAGAGAGCCTGAAATCACAGAGTGTGTGTTAAATCGTCCAAAAAGGCTTCGTACACATCTGGAATTCGCAATCTTTCGTAAAAGGAACAAATTGTCCAAACGATTGATTCTCCCGACAGAATGCAGTGTTTAACAGTAATAATAAATGTAAAGATCTCTTACAGCAAGCCAGCCGCTGATTACCAAGACGAAGGACTCCACCAAAGATTCTATTTGGCTGATTTCACGTAATGAAATATTATATTAAAAACTGTACATAGATAAAGGAGAGAAAGAGAGAGAGCGAATGAAAATAGAGATAATACTAATAATCCTCCATTAGTCTAACTTTTCGCCTGTCTTATCATGGATCAGCCAAGAAATGGGAGGCCCTTACTTATAGTTTTATGTGTGAAGGTGAAGGGATCTTAAAGGCAACAGATACACGTCTATACAGACAAGACATTACACAGAGTTAGCGGCTAGCTGCATTCATCATCTATTCTTAGATGAAGAGACGGCAACTTATTATCCGAACATTTAAAAAATGTTAAAAAGGGATCACAAATTTAGTACGGGGGTAAGCGTGGAGGGTAAAAATCGTAGAGGGAGACCAAGAGATGAATACACTAGGCAGATTCAGAAAGATGTAGCTTGCAGTAGGTACTGGGAGATGAAGAAGCTTGCACACGATAGAGAAGCATGGAGAGCTGTATCAAACCAGTCTCTGGACTGAAGACCACAACAACAACAGAGATATTTATAGCTTATTTGTGACAAATGCGTCTTTGGAGTACCAATTCCTCTCACACGATTGAAGTTCGTATTAGCGATGCTATGCGTTTTGCTATTAATCAAATATTGAAATGTAAAACAAAGTAGTATGGGATGTGTGAAGAGATTTCGAAAAAATGAATATTTCGACTAATATCGGTGTACCTTTGTAACCTACTTTAAAAACCATAGTACATTTATTTGAAGTTTTTTATATCTGTTACTGTTTCAAAGGTATTCATTCAGATATACTAAACTTCGTTTTTTTGAAGGGGATGTTTCACTGCACGGTTTGAGGCGTCGTGTCACGTCTGCATGGCCCCGGAAATTCGAGTCCTCCCTCGGCCATGGGTGTGTGTGTTGTTCTTAGCATAAGCTAGTTTAAGTTAGTTTAAGTAGTGTTTAAGTCTAGGGACCGATGACCTTAGCAGTTTGATCCCTTAGGAATTCACACACATTTGAACATTGTTTCACCCCTTAACGATCGTGTCAGCACGAATAAAAAGATAATGTGTCTCTTAATTTGCTAGATACTACAATATATTTAAAGCCGATCAAAACCGAAGTGTATTCCTTGAGTAGGTTTACTTGTTGGTATCTCGGCACGAGACCAGACGCTTGCAACAGCGCACCGCTCCCCGTAGTACGTGCCTGTATTTACCGACAACGGCCTCTTGGCGTGCTTTTCAATTTGCTTTAGTGCAGCCTGCAATAGAAACGGCTTCATCACGAGGCGCGCCATTGAGAGGCGGGGCGCTATGTGGGGCAGCGAGCGGCCGCGTGGCAGCCAGTGAATGGGCCGTGACTGGCGGAGCCGCGGGCGGGCAGCCCTGCCAGGGGAATCCCCCGGCACGCTCCGCTAGACAGGGCTGACCCCTGCCCCGAGCTGACAAATGGGCTGCGCAGAGACATACGGCCCGCTCACGGAGCTCCGTTTGTTCTGAAGTACGACCGCCTTAGCCTCGCTGTTCGCTGTCCAGTACCTCCAATATGCGATATCAATAACACAGCTGAATAGGTAACGTACGTGTTGCGGAATAACGTATGAGCCTGTGCTCTGTTGTGGTATCTCACGTGCGTCTCCTGCAGATGTTTCTTTAAGCTTACTCGTCTATTGTTCATTGTGACAGTGGTACGTTTTCAGCGATACTATTACTTGGATTTCATGTTGTCTGATGTTATGCAAATTTTAAACAGATGCGGACACTAGCCATTGCACTGTTTATTACAAAATTCATGCTGGCCAGAACATGTCTCTGATCATCTACTATCACGGTTCCAATTTCACCAGATATTCGGAAGTGTTAACACATGTATGAAACATTCCGACAAATCAATTTAAATATAATTACGTACAGAATCAAAAAGTTCGTCCTAAAAGAAATGACATTTTTATATGCTAATAAGAAATAGGCTCTGCTGTCTACACGACGGGGTGAGTTCTGGGTGTGACGTCATCTGTCGGGGGGAAAATTTATTGTTATTCTTTATTATTACAGCATTTTATTGCCCACACTCAACATAATTCTAAAATTTATGAAGGATTTTAATTTAACGACAGTGGTGTTCCATCTTTAGTACACTACTGGCCATTAAAATTGCTACACCACGAAGATGACGTTCTACAGACGCGAAATTTAACCGACAGGAAGAAGATGCTTTGATATGCAAATGATTAGCTTTTCAGAGCATTCATACAATGTGGGCGCCGGTGGCGACACCTACAACGTGCTGCCTTGAGGAAAGTTTCCAACCGATTTCTCATACACAAACAGCAGTTGACCGGCGTTGCCTGATGAAACGTTGTTGTGATGCCTCGTGTAAGGAGGAGAAATGAGTAAAATCACGTTTCCGACTTTGATAAAGGTCGGATTATAGCCTATCGCGATTGCGGTTTATCGTATCGCGACATTGCTGCTCGCGTTGGTCGAGATCCAATGACTGTTAGCAGAATATGGAATCTGTGGGTTCAGGAGGGTAATACGGAACGCATTGCTGGATCGCAACGGCCTCGTATCACTACCAATCGAGATGACAGGCATCTTATCCGCAAGGCTGTAACGGATCGTGCAGCCACGTCTCGATCCCTGGGTCAACAGATGGGGACGATTGCAAGACAACAACCATCTGAACGAATAGTTCGACGACATTTGCAGCAGCATGGACTATCAGCTCGGAGACCATAACTGCAGTTACCCTTGACGCTGCATCACAGACAGGAGCGCCTGCGGTGGTGTGCTCAACGACGAACCTGGGTGCACGAATGGCAAAACGTCATTTTTTCGGATGAATCCAGGTTCTGTTTACAGCATCATGATGGTCGCATCCGTGTTTGGCGAAATCGCGGTGAACGCACATTGGAAGCGTGTATTCGTCATCGCCATACTGGTGTATCACCCGTCGTGATGGTATGGGGTGCCATTGGTTACACGTCTCGGTCACCTGTTGTTCGCATTGACCGCACTTTGAACAGTGGACGTTACATTTCAGATGTGTTACGACCCGTGGCCCTACCCTTCATAGGATCCCTGAGAAACCCTACATTTCAGCAGGATAATGCTCGACCGCATGTTGCAGGTCTTGTACGGGCCTTTCTGGATACAGAAAATGTTCGACTGCTACCCTGGCCAGCACATTCTCCAGAACTCCCACCAATTGAAAACGTCTGGTCAATGGTGGCAGAGCAACTTGCTTGTCACAATACGCCAGTCACTACTCTTGATGAACTGTGGTATGGTGTTGAAGCTGCATGGGCAGCTGTACCTGTAGACACCAACCAAGCTCTGTTTGACTCATTGCCCAGGCGTATCAAGGCCACATGCAGTTTGGTGGACGTCCTCATGCCGGCTTCCATTCTGGTCTATAGCTAAGTGCATCCCGCACTCCCGCACTCCCGACCACGCGTCCTCCTGCTGACAGAGAGTGTCATGCAACAACGTAGAAGTAAAACGCGATCCACTGCTCAAATGTATGTCTCCATATCCACCAAGTTTTCCTCCCCACACATGTTAGAGCAACATGGTATGTGGTTGTCAGTGGCAAAAGTGAGACACGGCAGAAGTTACGTGCTGGTGGACCAGATGCCACCAGACTGTCCGCTGCCTGCGAACACCTCGACGAGGACATCCACAGCTTCACATGCCCATCAACCCTTCACGTCTGTGAGCGAAGCCGCAATATGCTCGCTGCTTTCTCCTTATTCCTGCGACCACGGCTGAACTACAGACATACATCATTGCTGAGGACATATACTCCCCAGCTTCCAAAACCAACCCTCTACTCTTGATAAATGGTTGGACACTCAGTTACATCTACAGCGACGCTGGCAAATTAGACCTTGGCTTTGGATGCAGTTCACAGAACAACCAAACCAACTTGGAGCAAAACTCCAATACCAGAACTTGTTTGCCAACTACTTGCGTGGTGCATTCATGTTCTCCCTCCCACCCAGTTGGGGCGTCATGGGTTTGGCCCCACTCACCCACTATGACTTCTCCTCCCGCTATTCTCGCTGCAACGGCATATTTCGTCTCCACCTTCTGAGGACGTTACAACAGAGAGCATAACTTTCGCTGTGCGAAACAGCCAACATGATGCAGCATCATGCCACTCTACCCTCTATTCCACATGTCACCTGAATTGGGATTAAATACATATACAAATCTCCCTCACTCCACCCTAATTACCACACGCACTGCTCTCCTATGCATCCGACTGTGGGGCGATAGGGGCCACGGTGGCCAGGCCGTAGTTATGACCCCCGCCCTCCATGCCCTCAGGGTCCACCGATGGACAGATGTTTCTCCTGTCGTTTTCCTTCCCTCTAAAGTACATTATACTGTAAACACACACACACACACACACACACACACACATATATATATATATATATATATATATATATATATATATATATATATGCGGCGTCGACCAAAATGACTTGCGCCAGGCAGCCAGGGTCCCCGCTGGTGTGGCTTCCGGCCCAGCCACATGCATTATTATCATTATGTCTTACATTAACGTATGCTGTTCTAAGTAGCTACGTTGTTCAACTTCATCTACTTGACAGCACCAGTACAACCTTTAACATTTGGGTTCCTTCACGATAGGCTTGCGCAAGGGAACAAACGCATCTGGGTTTCCTATAAACGTTTTGAGAAAGCAGTAACTTTATCGTTACTACTTTTATCTTGTTACTGTTCATGTCAAGTTTTAAAAATGCTACACCAAAATATGGAAATTTGGTTCACATACGTATTTATTTTGTTTTACCAATGTGAATTAATCACTCGTCATTGTACCACACCCATCGTATGAAGTTCGCTCTGTCTCCCGAACTGTGGCAACGACACTATGTAAAACGTATATTGGTGCCATTTAGCTAAGACACTGAGCTACAAAACAGTGTAAGAACATTCATTGCAATTGCCATTTACGCTTTACGAGAAGCAGACGTGTTAGACAAGGTAACTGTCGAAACGCAAACCTTTCGGTCATGCGTGCCTTGGAATAATACGTTATCACGTAAAAAATAGACACAGCACGAAGGGGTAATTCTTAGTGGATCTACAGATGTTTAGTGTGGGTACTGCTGTTTCATACCAAAAAACATGTCAACACAGTAGTCTAACAGAACATAAAGAAACCAAATGTTCAAATGTCTGTGAAATCTTATGGCACTTAACTGCTAACGTCATCAGTTCCTAAGCTTACATGCTACTTAACCTAAATTATCCTAAGGACGAACACACACACACCCATGCCCGAGGGAGGACTCGAACCTCCGCCGGGACCAGCCGATAAAGAAACCTGTCGACTGCGTAGCGCGTCCTTGAGTGCAGCTGCTGAGGAAGTTGAGGTACTGTCGCCTTGTGTTTCCACTATTCAAACTGGTGAAGTGTTAGGACCGACATACTCTCAGTTGAGACCATCAGCGATGAATTATTCACTACAATACAGCTAATCTATGGTTCTGGAAGTTTTTGTGTCAGATGTCTTTAACGTATCAGTGTCATTCCGGTACTGCCCCTTACTGCTTACTTCTCGTTTCATATTTTATTTCTGGAAGATAATTAATCCCATCGTCATCTTCACTACTATTGCACATTGTGCACGTATTTGGGTGCAATGAATGAAATGGGATTCTTTAACACTTTTCTGCGAGAAAGCACCGTTTTCATAATATCTGCCAGATCAAAAATATGTCGGAACAGAATCTGAACGCCTTTCTCTGTCGATTGTCTGTTTCATGAGCCATCGGAGCTTGTGTCAAGATTACTTGTTTAGAATTTTTATTGAGGGTGAATACATTACATCTTTTCGGGTATCAGAAAACTAAACGTAACGAATAAGAACTTGTCGGTATTGAATTCTAAAGACAAATAAATCGCCACTAATCATAGGAAATAATCAGTAAAATATAACAAATAAAAGAAATAGCATGTGAAACGCCAAAGGTTGTTTCGTATGGATCCTGTACCTAAACTGTAGGTGTAAAGTCTTTGAGACGGGACTAGGAGGAGAAGATACTGGTGCAGCTGGGGCTTCCGCAGCTGACGTAAATGCTGTTAGTCTAACGACTGGTCGTATTGGAGCTACGACATACGCTGGTTTCTCAGTAGCTGCTAAATCAAACGCTGGTGTAACTTATGATTGTGAAGATGTTAGAAGGAAGACTCAAGGGACCATCCTGGCAACGCGGTTGGTGGGAGAGCTGAGAAGTATAGACGGTAATAATAAAACTAGGGTAAAGGAATATGTGATTGTGGGAATGGAACACTAATGGGTACAAGTAACCGTTCATTACGGTTATAATAGGAAGATCCTGCATCCAACCATCCAAATTTAGGTTTTCCGTGATTTTCCTAAATCGCTACAGGCAAATGTCGGGACGGTTTGTTTGAAAAGCACGGTCGAATTCCTTCCCCATCCTTGACACAATCCAAGTCTCCGTCTCTAGTGACCTCGATGCCGACGGGTCGTTAAACCCCATCTTCCTTCGCTTTTTGGGAAGATTCATACCTGGTCTTGAAAAGAGGTAGATCTAAACAGGGTATTGTATATCCAGTCGGTGAAAATTTTAGAGAATGAAACAGTCGATGACGGTGGCAAACAAACTGTATGCAGTGAAGACGGGAAGCGGTGTGTGAAGTGGTCACTGTGACACAGGAGCGTTACATGCGTTGATAGCGCCGGAAACCCAGATTACTGTCAACGAAAACGCCAGAGACACAGATGACAAGTTATGATAGCGATTGTAACACAGAAGACCGGAGATGACGTCGGGAAAGAGGGGCAATGACGGCCAAAACAGTGACATTGATATACGATGGACGTGGACGTCTTATTCTAATCTGAGAAGTTGGGTTGGGTTGTTTGGGGAAGGAGACCAGACAGCGATGTCATCGGTCTCATCGGATTAGGGAAGGACGGGGAAGGGAGTCGGCCGTGCCCTTTCAAAGGAACCATCTCGGCATTTGCCTCGAACGATTTAGGGAAATCACGGAAAACCTAAATCAGGATGGCCGGACGCGGGATTGAACCGTCGTCCTCCCGAATGCGAGTCCAGTGTCTAACCACTGTGCCACCTCGCTCGGTAATCTGAGAAATAACGCTGAGACTAGCGCAGGCTAGTCACCCTATGAGATAACCAGGAATTTCTGCACTTCGATGGAGCCGACCATGCCGGGATCTTCTGCTTACTTCCAGAATAGAGTAACATGTCGTTCGTGGGTGCAGAGCCTCGAGTACTGCGACCGTGCCCACTTGTATAAGGTCAGAGTGAGTGGGCCATGGAAAGTTTCATGAATATACAAGGTGTAAGAAAAACTACTTACACCTTTTGGTAGAGTTATTAGAGGAGATAAGAAGAAACACTACTGGTATATGGCTCAAAACAGCAAGTGCACTGTTTCCCCGATTGGGGTCATTGAAGGATTTAACGCTAGACTTCCCTTAGGATTACGTTCAGGTTTGTTTTGACTGCTTAGTATGCTTCAAGTTTACTCTGAAATCAGATTTGCTACACGGTTACGTCTTAGTGCTAGAGAGGAAAAGTTTTCGTTACTGCTAGCATTGTCCAAATCAGTCGACAAATAATTACGCTAGTATAGTTAATGTTATGTTATGTGTGTGTGTGTGTGAAATTTTCTACTCATGTTATAGCTTCCTGATGGCTGGTACCCTAACCAAGTTATGGGGAGACACGATCCAAAAGTCGAGGGGATAACAGAACGATTTCCAGTGACGCGGTTAGTAAATCATTTCATCACACCAAGCATTTTAGAGATTTGATGACGTCTTTGGGAAACAGGATCCCCTAGACCAGACGACGGGAAACTGATAGGCCTCGGTGTATGCGAACTGTTGACGTTGAGGAAGCTGTGTTACAGCGTACTGGGGACAAACTCAACACCAGTGCACGAATCATAGGCAAGAAACGCCAATGTGTGGAACGCTCTGCGGAGGCAGGTGTGCACGAACACAAGTATCAGAAGGTGGCAACACCTTGTAGGGAAGCAGCCTACTCACGCTGTAGTAAATTCACATCAGTTTCCATTGTGTGCCAGCCAGTCTGCTGTAACTAGCTCTGACGTCATAAATGTTGCGCAATACCTTAAAAATCAAGCAAATGAACTAAAACTTTTCTAGCATGTCAGAAATAATACTAAATTAATGTGTGTTAAATATCAGTTCGATAACTTCAGCCATTTCCGAGATTCGGACGTTTTTCTGGAAAAATCATTGGCGCAACAGAAAAGAGCTAGAGACTTCAAAATTTATATTTAGATTCATCTTTCATAATGATTTAATAAAAACAGTACTTTGGATTTCACAAATTAAGACTTTAGTGGAAATTCATGATTTTGTGGTTTTCATCTCAAAACTGAAGGAAGCAAGATAGATTAAGTAGGCTAATAAATAAGGCTAGGATGTTTAGATTTAAATAGGTTGGAGGTCCGCTATGATTATGAAGATGTGTAAAGTTTCTTTTTAATACCTATAAAATTATAGCGATAGCGGATCTCAAAAGGGACAGTTCAGAGCTCATCTGCTGCGTGCACGGTAATCAGATTAATTCTCTCGCTCAAAGTATTTAACTTAGCCACGTCAAAATTTTATTATTAATACTTACCTGTGTGCTGAATGCACGTTTAAATTAAGAGCTTCTTCGGCCATCAGCCAAAGAAGCTATAAATTATTATGTATCTTGAAGTGGTGCGTTACTAGCCCAGCGGCTAGTCGGGAGAGCGGATTTAATCAGGCGTTCCCTCAGCCGTCCGCACCGCGGCTTTATATATAAGAACACTGCGCGAGGAAGGAAGGCCCCAGTTCTCTCCAGACGCTGAATGACACGCCATCTGTGTCGGTAGTCGCGTCGCATCAGTGCATCTGCTACAAACAGCCTCGGGTGCCGTATTAAGTTACTAGAGATACGCGGAACCATGAGAACATTTCATGTGAAGTGTTAATTCTGGAATGATTTTCATTAACTAGCTTCAGTTTGCGTATTGTCGTATTTTCACGTGCCGTCGCGGGACAGTCATTCTACCAAATATTTAGCGTGGCGTTTGATGAAATATTTTCATCAAATTTTGGCGAGCATTCTTTTAACATTTAATTCGGACATTTATAGTTGCATCAGCGCATTAGACTCTGAACTGCTCTGTTAGTTAGGTTGTAGGGATACTTGTGGTTTTTATTAGTGAATTTCAGAATATACTCAACTATTTTGGAAAACCGTTTTTGATTAGAAATCCCGGACAATCTCCTAATTCCTCAGAGCTATAAGCTGCAGCTATAAGAACATTCTCAGGTAAAGTGGGCACTAGGATATCTATTTACTGGCTCCAAGTTTTATTAAATCACTTTCTGGGGGTCACAGAGTAAATAGAGAGCCAGTGTTGAGAACGGCAAAAGACAGCAATAACAACATTCTAAAAGCTAGAAACTGATTCAAAACGCAAGCATATATCCCGCAATTAATTAAATTATTGTTACAAACTCATCCGCCGCCCCACATATGGTGCATCGGCCGGGAAATGTTTCTACATTCAAACAAACATTTATACAACAGTAAAATATTTAACAAACTTATACATCCGCCGCCCCACATATGGTGCATCGGCCGGGAAATCAACTAAGTGAAAGTGATTTTTAACTATTCGGATTCGCGAGTGAAATGCGACACGCAACTGAGTATAAAACAGTGAATGTGTTACGTGTGCATGTGGACGACGCAATTGGATTAACAACGCATCTGGATTGACGGAGCTGGCACTGAGTCTAGCGGTGCTGCCGGCATCGCGAGAAGCCAGTCTCGCCGTACCGCAGTCGTCCGCTGGAGCAGCCGGCGCAGAGCCTGCAATTGCGGGCCACGCAAACACACAACAGCCATCGGAGAGCCGTCTGCAGTTCAACGTGCCACGTCGCATCAGGAATCCTGGTACGCCGCGCCGGCAACGCCATACGTCGTGCAGAAGGAACTAAGTTAAGTGAAAAACTGTTAAAAATTTTACTAACCTGCACTAAAAGACTGTCGGCGATGGAACCGCCAAAAGAAACTGAGTTTAAACTTAAATTAGAACCTATGTCCGTTGAGGGAACTGTAAATCCAGACAACGGTTCGAGTGTAAATATGCATGAAAGTAGTAATGTTAAGGTGAAATATGAAGTATTGTCTCCTGACAGTAGTGTGGGAAGGGGCAATGATTCAATAATAGAGACTCCTGTAGTAAAGCGGAAAGTAGAAATGGTAAATTTATTGGATGATAGTTTCTCTGATGAATTAAAAATGAAACAGTCTTCAGAGATGGTAGAGTGTAAGAAGGAGAAGTTAGATATGACTAATCAATCAGAAGTTTCAGTTAGTTTTGATGATTCTGGTGTTGGAGCTAGTTTTTCGTCACCGGAGTGTGATAAAAAGCCAGCTAGTGAGCAACCCAAAAATGCTGGGGCTGTTGATTTAAATGTTATATTACAAGCAATAGCTGCCAGCAATGCTGAATTAAAGTCTGAAATGGTGGCCAGTCAAACAAATTTTAATAAACGGTTTGAGGCAATGGACAATAAATTAGAATCCAATAATGCTGAATTAAAGTATGAGATTATGGCCAGCCAAACTAATTTTAATAAACGATTGGAGGTAATGGACGATACCTTCAAGGCTGGTTGCAATAAGTTGAAAGAGGATCTAGACAGTTTGAATTATAAAATTGATTGCAATCATGAGGATATCAAGAAAAAGGTTGCTCAACAGTTTTCTGAAATGTATAAAACAGTTAAATCCGAAGTTGCTGAGGTTCGCAAAGACTTCCAAATGGAAGATGCGAAGCTGGAGCACAAGTTAACAGAAAAGATCGAGGCGGAGTCTGAACTGTGCTCAGATAGATTTAAAGATGTTAATATAAAAGTAAACATATGTCAAGCAGAAGTAGAAGCAATGAAAACTGACACTACTCATATTGTACAAAGAGTAGATAATGTTGAAATGAAAGTAGAAAGTATAAGTACTAACATTGCTAACATTGAGAGTAAAGTAGCTTCAGTAACTTCTGGTAATGGTAGTATACAACAAGTTGTAGCTGCAAACGCCGCTTTTATCGGGTGTCGGCAGTTCTTGCGGTTCGATCCAGATAAAAATATCCATCCGCTAGATTTCTGGAACGATTTTGAAGATGTGATTCCACCAACTTGGTCTGAACGAGAGAAAATCTCATTTATTAGAAGCCATTTAGCAGGTGACGCCATGCGTTGGTCAGCTGATGTTATGTTGAAATGTAAAACATTAGCGGAATTTAAAACAGCTTTTATTAATGAATATTGGTCTAGCAATAAGCAAAATGAAGTGTTGAGCGAATTTTGGAGTGGAAAACGCTTCAATGCAGGCAAGGAATCTATTAAAGAGTTTGCTAGGTCATGGATTTCACGTTTGTCACATTTGGCGGAAAAGCTAAAACCAGAAATGATTATACTAGGTCTGGAAGCTAAACTGCCATGGTACTGGCAAACTAGAATTATATCAGCCCCTAGAGACAATCTGGATCGTTTCATTGAGTACTTGGAACGTGTAGAACGTGTTGCTGCCAATGAGGAGCAAGCACGTAATAATAGAAATGCTAATAATAATGGTAGTAATTTTAGGAACGATCAAAATGGCAATGTAAACATCAGAACAGTAGGTGTTCGTCATCCTAAGAGAGATAGGAATTGGGGAAATAATTATCAGAACCAACAATGGCGTCCAAGGGATAATAATTTTGTTCCAAACAGAAATATGCATGTAAACAACAGTACGGAAAGTAAGGCTATGCCAGCTAACTATAATGAAAATAAAGGAAACAGTAGTAGACCTAGGCAGGAAAACTAGTTCCCGTCTATGAGGACACTGGCGCTCACCAGGCGGTTACTTTTCCTAAGCCAGTAGTTAAGGGAATGGGTAAGACAGATCAGAATACTCAAACTGAACAGATGGATGAAATGTCGGTAGGACCTAAGGATACAACAGAAATATTAGATCACTCACAGTATTTGATAGATACCGTGTTAGAAACGCTTTCTAAGTGGGAAGAGAAAGAGAAGGCGCAGCAGTGTAACAGTAGGGATGAGCTACAAAATACTGAATTGACAGGTGAAGAAGCAGAAGAAATTCATGCTTATATTTACGATGAGGATGATGTGCTCTTATCTAAAGTGCCTGTGCAGGATGTTGATAATGTACTAATAGATTTAGAACAGGAGATAAGTGGGAATGTAGAGGGTAGGCAGTTTGGGGTCGATGAACCCAGTAGCTGTGACCAGTTGTCACTTGAGAAGGAAACCGACGATAATGGTGAAAGTGGTTTAGCTGTAACTAACGTTATGCCCGGTCTGGAGGCGCAGAATCGCTCAGACTACAGTAATTTGGGTCATGTTCAGCAAACTAAATGTAATGAAGTCGTGCGGTGTTTCGATTTAAAATTAATAGACCGACTGGAAAAGGCAGCTGAAAATGTAATTCAGGAAACCCCTACACACTGTGACCTAAATGTAATGAAGACAGATGTTGATCACTTTAGTTGGAGACAAATCCAAAAGGAACTACTAGATGAATGTGAGGAACCACCTGTACAACCTAGAATAAGCCACCCTATAATAATAGTGAATATGTTGGGTATCAATGTACGTTGTCTCTTAGACAGTGGAAGTGAGGTGAGTGCAATATCGCAGTCTTTCTTTGATGCATTACCTGGTAAAGATAAGCTTACAGTAACGAGGGTATCATGACTAAGAATAATTGGTGCTACTGGCAAGGTTTCAAAAACGGTAAAGCAAGAAGCTTTACTACCCTTTAACATTAATGGTAATTTAATTGATCATCCATGTTTAATTGTAAACAATCTCAGTATTGAGGTTTTAATTGGCATAGATTTCTTGTCAAAATATCAGAGTGTTGTTGACTTTGAAAGAAGCCAGTTAAAAATGGTCTTGCCAATAACCGGAGTAATTACAGTCCCTTTTAGTGATAAACATGTAGTAACTGATCATGAAACTTGGGAGCTGCCTATACGAGTTCTGGAAAACAGGAGATATTGGGACGAAGGTGTTAATCGTAATGACAATAAGCTGAACACAGAAGAAGAAGAAGAAGCAATTATTTTAGACAAAATAGAAGCTAAAATGCAGGAAATCGATAAAATTTCCGCCAATCAAAAGGAAGAACTGAGACAGGTTCTAAAAAGGCATCATAAAGTATTTTCAGATCGACGTGGCGTGGTCAAAGGTAGTGAATGACTGCTGTAGGGAGGAGGTTGTTCTTTAACCTCTACACAGTGTGGCAGCTGTGCAGTCCCAGCTGTGTGAGATCTCCTTTCCCATTTCAGGTCTCACTCAATCTTTATCTTTCCTATCCCCAAAAATTTCGACCTTTTCTTTCATACATTAAATTTTCTGTTATGGTGATCAATACAGCATTAAACCAATGAATGCTGTGGGGAGGAGGTTGTTCTGTAACCTCTACACAGTGTGGCAGCTGTGCAGTCCCAGCTGTGTGAGATCTTCTTTCCATTTCAGGTCTCACTCACTCTTCATCTTTTCTGTCCACCTAAAATTTCTAACTCTTCTTTACAGCATTAAGCTAATGAATGCTGTAGGGAGGAGGTTGTTCTGTAACCTCTACACAGTGTGGCAGCTGTGCAGTCCCAGCTGTGTGAGATCTTCTTTCCCTTTCAGGTCTCACTCACTCTTCCTCTTTCCTATCCACTAAAATTTTCGACCTCTTCTTTCCAGACATGAAAATTTTCTGTCATGGCTATCAAGCCATGAGTTATGTAACCATTCTATCTACCGATTAGTGAAGAAAAATTACCTAATGTGACAAACCCAATAGTGACAAACAATAGAGAAGTATGACGTAATTAAGATATAAAATGTATTTGAGTAACAAGTATGTATAGTAGCCTGGTAATATAATAAGTACAAAGTGTTGTTTTATTGGAAATGGTCCACCAACAGTAATTTAAAAAGATATATGAATTCATGTACAAGCAGTATCTGAAGTGGTAGTGAAACCTAGTGTATGCATTAGAGGTAGCTAATAAATAGTAAGAAAGAGATTGCTTAGTGGTATGAAATATATGCAGATAAGTTGTAAGGATAAACTCACCTTGTGTAGCAAGGAAAGGCAGTGTATGGAATTGAGCAGTGTTTGTGGTTGAGACGTGAAAGACACGTCCCTGAAGTATTTATACGATTGGAGTTGGCCATTATTTTAGTGTAGTGTGTGACAGGATACACCTACACATATTGAGGTTATGAGTTGGAGGCGTGAATGCGACCATAGGTACCCTTATGTTAGATGAGACAGAGCAGCTCATGGTGTCCTATAGGTTTAAGGAATTTAGCATTACGCTCGTCCATAATTATTTGATGCACTTTAGTGGTAGGTCCGAGAGAGACTACCTGAGGTTTCAGCATCCGATCGAGTGGAAATGGATTGCCACGTAAGCAAACTAATCAGCTGCAATACACTATGAATATGAGATAAATGTGCTTTTTCTATGCTTTAAATTTAAATGGAGTAAGTATTACTTAAGTTCATACACTAGCAAAGTAAGTAAGTACATAATGACAGACGTGAAACATTATTTTAGCTCAGCATAAATACACTTCAAAGTAAGTAAGTACGTAATTGCAGATGTGGAACTGACAACAGCAGAGGACCAATAAGTGGATTTTGTAGTCAACTAAACGTAGTGTGTTTTGAACACTCAAAACTGTACTATTACCAAAAGTTACTCACATGTACAAAGAAGCTGAGAAAACAACCACTAATCATACTCATACTATCTCTAAGAATAAAGTAATCAAAGATGAGTCAGTTAAGTAAATAAGATGCAGATTTGTCAGGAATGTACCGAGCATTGGTTCAGTGTTCCGGCCCAGAAATAATAAATTCAGATTAAATATGATTTATGATTGTATGCCTAAGGAGCATAAAATTTCTCCAGTACGTGACTAACGGCGTTTTGAGCCATTTATTTGCCGATTTTATGACAGTTAAGTAACCGTGAGAGTAAAATTAAAAAGGTTCTGTTAACTTTGTTATAGCAAAATACTGAAGGATAAAATGTATATATCCCCATTTCATTGTGACCCACCCATAGATATTAAGTGAACAGAGTCTGAGGCACTCTTTTTGTTTGTTCTACAGGACAAACCAGATAATGGCAGCCTGGTAGCTGCGTGAAAGCGTGGAGTGACTTGGACACAACTCACAGTGACCCCTCCCCTTTCCCCCATGTAATTTAGAGAGAACGTGAAGGACGCACACCATAGCAACTTCCCCTTCTCTACCCTTGTGAATGGAAGTGTAGGACGCCAGCCAAAGCGGCTACAACCACGTGTGTAAAAATTATTTGTGAACTTTTCTTTCAGGTTTAGAAAAGACTGCTAAGAGATATTCATCTGTTTATGTATCATGTTATTTTCTTTGAATTTGTGTATGTAAAGATGTATTTAATGTATTTAATGGATCTAAGATTTTCATAATTTTTCAATTTGTATGTGTTTGTTTGTCTAAGGCAATATGTATGCCAAAATATTTCATGACTTTGCTTTAAAAATTTGAGTAATGACATTGTTTAAAAGGCAGTGAACATGCCTACAATTTAAATAATTAATGTAGGTAATCAGTTTTCTTTAATGTTTCTAAAGGTTTATATTTCAATTTTGAATTTTCATAGGGAATTAAACTGTACTCTTGCTTCCCTTTTTGTAATTAAATTTTTTTTTCATTCATTAACATTCATAAACAAAAAAAAAATTTAAGTAGAGGGTGATGTAGGGAAGCAGCCTACTCACGCTGTAGTAAATTCACATCAGTTTCCATTGTGTGCCAGCCAGTCTACTGTAACTAGCTCTGACGTCATAAATGTTGCGCAATACCTTAAAAATCAAGCAAATGAACTAAAACTTTTCTAGCATGTCAGAAATAATACTAAATTAATGTGTGTTAAATATCAGTTCGATAACTTCAGCCATTTCCGAGATTCGGACGTTTTTCTGGAAAAATCATTGGCGCAACAGAAAAGAGCTAGAGACTTCAAAATTTATATTTAGATTCATCTTTCATAATGATTTAATAAAAACAGTACTTTGGATTTCACAAATTAAGACTTTAGTGGAAATTCATGATTTTGTGGTTTTCATCTCAAAACTGAAGGAAGCAAGATAGATTAAGTAGGCTAATAAATAAGGCTAGGATGTTTAGATTTAAATAGGTTGGAGGTCCGCTATGATTATGAAGATGTGTAAAGTTTCTTTTTAATACCTATAAAATTATAGCGATAGCGGATCTCAAAAGGGACAGTTCAGAGCTCATCTGCTGCGTGCACGGTAATCAGATTAATTCTCTCGCTCAAAGTATTTAACTTAGCCACGTCAAAATTTTATTATTAATACTTACCTGCGTGCTGAATGCACGTTTAAATTAAGAGCTTCTTCGGCCATCAGCCAAAGAAGCTATAAATTATTATGTATCTTGAAGTGGTGCGTTACTAGCCCAGCGGCTAGTCGGGAGAGCGGATTTAATCAGGCGTTCCCTCAGCCGTCCGCACCGCGGCTTTATATATAAGAACACTGCGCGAGGAAGGAAGGCCCCAGTTCTCTCCAGACGCTGAATGACACGCCATCTGTGTCGGTAGTCGCGTCGCATCAGTGCATCTGCTACAAACAGCCTCGGGTGCCGTATTAAGTTACTAGAGATACGCGGAACCATGAGAACATTTCATGTGAAGTGTTAATTCTGGAATGATTTTCATTAACTAGCTTCAGTTTGCGTATTGTCGTATTTTCACGTGCCGTCGCGGGACAGTCATTCTACCAAATATTTAGCGTGGCGTTTGATGAAATATTTTCATCAAATTTTGGCGAGCATTCTTTTAACATTTAATTCAGACATTTATAGTTGCATCAGCGCATTAGACTCTGAACTGCTCTGTTAGTTAGGTTGTAGGGATACTTGTGGTTTTTATTAGTGAATTTCAGAATATACTCAACTATTTTGGAAAACCGTTTTTGATTAGAAATCCCGGACAATCTCCTAATTCCTCAGAGCTATAAGCTGCAGCTATAAGAACATTCTCAGGTAAAGTGGGCACTAGGATATCTATTTACTGGCTCCAAGTTTTATTAAATCACTTTCTGGGGGTCACGGAGTAAATAGAGAGCCAGTGTTGAGAACGGCAAAAGACAGCAATAACAACATTCTAAAAGCTAGAAACTGATTCAAAACGCAAGCATATATCCCGCAATTAATTAAATTATTGTTACAAACTCATCCGCCGCCCCACATATGGTGCATCGGCCGGGAAATGTTTCTACATTCAAACAAACATTTATACAACAGTAAAATATTTAACAAACTCATCCGCCGCCCCACAACCTATCAGCAGATAACTTTCTCTAGCGCGTGAGATTCTGCCCAGCTACCAAACCGTAAATATCCTTCATTTCCGAACGTGTGTATTGTTGTCTGACGGGGCTGTCTTCACAAGAAATGGAATATTCAACAGCTATTGTAGCCGTATATGGGAGACGAAAAATCCTAAGGCAGCTCCTGTGTTCCACCATCAATACTGATTTACCATAAATCTGTGGACTGGTAATGTTCACGAGCATCTGATTGGACTATATCTTCTGCCTAACACACTTGGTGAATGAAATTGTTGTGTCTAGACAAGACAGCCTAGACACAATGAGAGGAAGCCGAAAGGCACGCGCTAAGCCAAAGCGGGATGGCGTGAGGTCTGAAACAGGATACGTAATGAATGCTATAAAGAAAAGTACGTAGCTTCTGGAATACTTAACTTTAATCCATCCTTTTGGTACATCTGGAGATTGTGGCGATACAAGTGAGACTCTTTAGATACATGCAATGTTACTAATGGCGCCTTGCTAGGTCGTAGCCATTGACTTAGCTGAAGGCGAGACCTGCCTTGTGGTGGCGCTCGGTCTGCGATCACACAGTGGCGACACGCGGGTCCGACATGTACTAATGGACCGCGGCCGATTTAAAGCTACCACCTAGCAAGTGTGGTGTCTGGCGGTGACACCACAGAAATTACCATACCTTTCTCCGTGAAGTACCACCGAAAGTGTTGGAGAATGGCCTGGTAGCAATTAGGCTACGATAAAGGTTTCAGCATGATGACATCCCACGAGAACTTGCCGTTGATTTTAGAGAACGTTGTCGGATTGGGGGGGGGGGGGGGGTTGGGGGGAGGGCTCACTCTTAGGGATTCCTTTTTGTGGGAGTGGGTAAATCGTGAGGTACACGAGACACCGACTGACGGTGCTGGAGAGCTGGTTACCAACAGTCGCTCAAACTGCAGCGATTGCTTCCTGTTGAGACTGTTAGGCAGTCATTATCAAGCAGATGCAAACTGCGCATTAATACACTACTGGCCATTAAAATTGCTACACCACGAAGATGACGTGCTACAGACGCGAAATTTAACCCACAGGAAGAAGATGCTGTAATATGCAAATGATTAGCTTTTCAAAGCATTCACACAAGGTTGGCGCCGGTGGCGACACCTACAACGTGCTGACATGAGGAAAGTTTCCAACAGATTTCTCATACACAAACAGCACTTTACCGGCGTTGCCTGGTGAAACGTAGTTGTGATGCCTCGTGTAAGGAGGAGAAATGCGTAGCATCACGTTTTCGACTTTGATAAAGGTCGGACTGTAGCCTATCGCGATTGTGGTTTATCGTATCGCGACACTGCTGCTCGCGTTGGTTGAGATGCAATGACTGTCAGCATAATATGGAATCGGTGGGTTCAGGAGGGTAATACGGAACGCCCTGCCGGATCCCAACGGCCTCGTATCACTAGCAGTCGAGATGACAGGCATCTTGTCTGCATCGCTGTAACGGATCGTGCAGCCACCTCTCGATCCGTGAGTCAACAGATGGAGACGTTTGCAAGACAACAACCATCTGCACGAACAGCTCGACGACGTTTGCAGCAGCATGGACTATCAGCTCAGAGACCATGGCTGCGGTTACCCTTGACGCTGCATCACAGACAGGAGCGCCTGCGATGATGTACTCAACGACGAACCTGGGTGTACGAATGGCAAAACATCATTTTTTCGGATGAATTCAGGTTCTGTTTACAGCATCATGATGGTCGCATCCGTGTTTGGCGACATCGTGGTGAACGCACATTGGAAGCGTGTATTCGTCATCGCCATACTGGCGTATCACCCGACGTGATGGTATGGGGTGCCATTGGTTATACGTCTCGGTCACCTCTTGCTCGCATTGACGGCACTTTGAACAGTAGACGTTACTTTTTAGATGTGTTACGACCCGTGGCTCTACCCTTCATTTGATCCCTACGAAACCCTACATTTCAGCAGGATAATGCACAACCGCATGTTGCAGGTCCTGTACGGGCCTTTCTGGATACAGAAAATATTTGACTGCTATCCTGGCCAGCACCTTCTCCAGACCTCTCACCAATTGAAAACGTCTGGTCAATGGTGGCCGAGCAACTGGCTCGTCACAATACGCCAGTCACTACTGTTGATGAACTGTGGTATCGTGTTGAAGCTGAATGGGCAGCTGTACCTGTACACGCCATTCAAGCTCTGTTTGGCTCAATGCCCAGGCGTATCAAAGCCGTTATTACGGCCAGAGGTGGTTGTTCTGGGTACTGATTTCTCAGGATCTATGCACCCAAATTCCGTGAAAATGTAATCACATGTCAGTTCTTGTATAACATATTTGTCCAATGAGTACCCGATTATCATCTGTTTGTTCTTGGTGTAGCAATTTTAATGGCCAGTAGTGTATATTCAGGAACTTTAGCTCTGAACATCACTAGCGTCAGAGCCTCCGTAAGCCCCTAGGAGGGAAACGGTGTTCCTCAGACATTCATGTCCCATAAAAAAGTGTTTCTTTTTATCTCCTATTGCATACGTAGTTTTCACACACTATACGTGTCAGTCAAGAGCCTTTACATTGTTGGAATACTAAAAAATGGATAGCTTACAAGAGAGCAACACAATACGCAAGAGTTAATTTATCAAGCACATATCACAAACGTATTTAACTGTCTCCAATGGAAAGATTTGAAGAAGGGCTTCGTGTATCGTATGAAGCTTTGTACAGAAACCAGATGGTAGTTATAAGAGTCGAGGGGCATGAAAGGGAAGCAGTGGTTGGGAAAGGAGTGAGACAGGGTTGTAGCCTCTCCCCGATGTTATTCAATCTGTATATTGAGCAAGCAGTAAAGGAAACAAAAGAAAAATTCGGAGTAGGTATTAAAATTCATGGAGAAGAAGTAAAAACTTTGAGGTTCGCCGATGACATTGTAATTCTGTCAGAGACAGCAAAGGACTTGGAAGAGCAGTTGAACGGAATGGACAGTGTCTTGAAAGGAGGATATAAGATGAACATCAACAAAAGCAAAACGAGGATAATGGAATGTAGTCAAATTAAATCGGGTGATGCTGAGGGGATTAGATTAGGAAATGAGACACTTAAAGTAGTAAAGGAGTTTTGCTATTTGCGGAGTAAAATAACTGATGATGGTCGAAGTAGAGAGGATATAAAATGTAGACTGGCAATGGCAAGGAAATCGTTTCTGAAGAAGAGAAATTTGTTAACATCGAGTATAGATTTAAGTGTCAGGAAGTCGTTTCTGAAAGTATTTGTATGGAGTGTAGCCAAGTATGGAAGTGAAACATGGACGATAAATAGTTTGGACAAGAAGAGAATAGAAGCTTTCGAAATGTGGTGCTACAGAAGAATGCTGAAGATAAGGTGGGTAGATCATGTAACTAATGAGGAGGTATTGAATAGGATTGTGGAGAAGAGAAGTTTGTGGCACAACTTGACTAGAAGAAGGGATCGGTTGGTAGGACATGTTTTGGGGCATCAAGGGATCACAAATTTAGCATTGGAGGGCAGCGTGGAGGATAAAAGTCGTAGAGGGAGACCAAGAGATGAATACACTAAGCAGATTCAGAAGTATGTAGGTTGCAGTAGGTACTGGGAGATGAAGAAGCTTGCACAGGTTAGAGTAGCATGGAGAGCTGCATCAAACCAGTCTCAGGACTGAAGATCACAACAACAACAACATGAAGCTTTGCTCTTGAGACTGCTAGAACACGCATAGTCAAGAAACCACATACTGTTAAACACGATATGATGCAACAGTGAGCTCAAGAAATAAGATTGTTATTTGATTTGCATTTACCACAATTCTTCACGTACACGAATCACGTAGACTAACTTTGAGTCAGTAAATCAGCGTTGAATGCTTATCTTTAACAGGATTATTATTGGTTCGTAGCCTCCGTAGACGAATGGTTGCCGTCGCTGTAGTTAGTCGTGTCCGGTCAGGGCACTAGTCACCGTCTCCAGTAAACTGAGCGAAGTTCTCATCGAAAGAATCTGAAACATGTCATGCGACATCGGCATAGAACCAACGAGGAAGTACTGACGAGGAACAGATCGATAGAAAATAGACCTAAAAATTGTTAGCATCGCTGCCTTTGGTGCGGAAGGATCCACGTTCAGTTCTCCGTACCTCCTCAGATTTTTTCGAGGGAAGATCTGGAACGTGGTTCAGTCAGTACGGTGAGAACAAATGAGGAACTGACTGAATAAAGAAGCAGAGCACCATCAGGATTCATCTGCTGGATATAATGGCTGGTGAAATTAGCTACATAGCGATAACATCTCTTACGATCGTAGACCGCTCCTCGTACTGCCGTGTAGGCAGCAATCGGCCAGTCGGAACAGACTATGAGTGACATTTCTTGTTCTTCGTCTTCCTCTTCGCCTTCCACGCGTAAATACATCACAAATGTCGAATGCGTTGTAGAGAAGGAAAGGCATTTAGACACGTATTAATAAAATTTTAGCTACTTCAGTATTCTTGTGGTATATAAACTTTCTTGACAAAATTTCGACTGTTGTTACTTCTGAGTTATTTGCCTCCTCCCTAACATTCACTGGTTCAGCTCTTAACAAAACGTATAACATCAGTCCAAATAGTTTTACTAGATTACCCCAGTACCCGGAACATTGACTGTCGCGTCCCTTGCGTGTATACAGAAGAGTTCCTGTGAATTTTGTAAGGTGAGAGAGAAAGGTACTGGTAGAAATAAAGCTGTGAGGGAGGGTCATGAGTTGCGCGTGGATAACTCAGTTGGTAAGAGAATTTCTGAGAAAGGCAAAGTTACGTTTTCGCCCTGGACCGCCACGCTGCCAGGAAGATTCAAAGTAGCAAACTCTCCACTACAGAGTGAAAGTTTCATTCTTAAAAGTCAGTATTTTGTCAGTTTGCCTGAGTATTTCTTCACTGCATCTTAAATAACGACATGCTGTAAAAAGACGCGTTCGCAGAACTTAAGAAGAGCCTTTAGATGTGGTTCTTAATCTCGTAAGATTGAGAAATTACATTTCAATCATAAGCTGAGCTGGCAGTAGAAGCTTTTTCTCTATAACATTTGAAAATGTTACGTTAATTTAGAAGTTGGGCTTGGGAATAAAGAAGTATCCTAGTATGTGGCCGTCGAAAGAAATATTAACCAAATCCCCTCTACTGTAATTGTCACATGCTGCCAAATGACCATGGAGACGTAGAAGATTACTACGTTTTAGGAGTCGGTCTACGGACCCACAAGACCTCGTCCCTGTGCGGCTGCTATGTGCCTCCTTCTGCATACCTGTGGACTGCACGCCTACCTCGTGGAACAATGGGCTCCACGACACCTGGCACCAGCCTACGCTTTCACCTCGCGTAAAACGGTGACTTCGACTTCCTGTTTATGTACTTGTCCTCCACGACTGCCTTTGTGGACGTTTCTGTGTGTATTATTTTGTTCTTTTCTACATTTTTGGAGCCTTGGAAGATGGGAGGGGGCGGGGATATTGGGTGAGCTTCTTTTTAAAAGACGAAAGGAACACACCACCATTTGACCGTTTTATTGTTTATTTTGGTACAACCCAGATATCGGCATTTTATGCCATTTTCAAGCAAAACGATAGTAATGTCAGTGGGAAAGAATATAAACAGATTCAGTGCCAAATAGGAGGAACAAAGTTAGAACAGGTGGACGGTTTCAAGTACTTAGGATGCATATTCTCACAGGATGGCAACATAGTGAAAGAACTGGAAGCGAGGTGTAGCAAAACTAATGCGGTGAGCGCTCAGCTACGATCTACTCTCTTCTGCAAGAAGGAAGTCAGTACCAAGACTAAGTTATCTGTGCACCGTTCAATCTTTCGACCAACTTTGTTGTATGGGAGCGAAAGATGGGTGGATTCAGGTTACCTTATCAACAAGGTTGAGGTTACGGATATGAATGTAGCTAGGATGACTGCAGGTACTAGTAGATGGGAACAATGGCAGGAGGGTGTCCACAATGAGGAAATCAAAGAAAAACTGGGAATGAACTCTATAGATGTAGCAGTCAGGGCGAACAGGCTTAGATGGTAGGGTCATGTTACACGCATGGGAGAAGCAAGGTTACCCAAAGACTCATGGGTTCAGCAGTAGAGGGTAGGAGGAGTCGGGGCAGACCAAGGAGAAGGTACCTGGATTCGGTTAAGAATGATTTTGAAGTAATAGGTTTAACATCAGATGAGGCACCAATGTTAGCACTGAGTAGGGGATCATGGAGGAATTTTATAAGGGGGGCTATGCTCCAGACTGAACGCTGAAAGGCATAATCAGTCTTAAATGATGATGATGATGATTCAAGTATTTGATCTTACGTCTCTACCATATATTACAGCGAACTTAACCTGTTGTCAAGCTGAAAGTACATCATAAATTAAGAAAAATATTAGCTCCCAACGAAATGCGAGATGTAAAATCACCATCTTATGACAGGTCAGTAAATTATCATAGGAGCACGTCATATTTAATATAAACAGTCTTATGTTGGTAAAAAAAAATAAAACCAACGTAAGCCTGTTTTATTAAATATCACTTGCTCCCACAGTTATTTAGTGATCTCGCATTTCGTTGGGAGCAAATATTTTTCTTAATTTATAGCTAACTTTGAGCTTGACAACATGTTAAGTGTCCAGCAATATATGTTAAAGACATAAAGTCAAATACTTTAAATGGCATAATAGGCCAAAACCTGGGTTGTACCTAAATAAATAATAAAACAGTCAAATTGTGGTGTGTTTCTTTAAAAATATTCTACTACAGTCGCCCAGCAACATAAAAAACTATAGTGTGTGTTTCTTTATGTCATCCATCTTTTCTGTCTTGTGCTATTCTCGAAGTAACTATTACCTATAATGTATTTTCCAAATCGTGTCGTTGTTATGATCCTACTCTCGTCTTCTCGTCTACTTCTTCTTCTTTTGTTGTGTAGCCTTTAATACGTATCTTCATGGGGTCGGCATGTGTATTTTCGGATTTGGCAATGTTAGTGGTAGAAGGGAGGCCAGACACACTTTCAGCATCCACCCCTCCCCTCCCCGTTCCCAACCTCTGACAGAATCTGAGCACCCCAGCCGTCTGTGTAATGTGAGAACGTCTTCTAAACGTCTGCGGAATGTGTAACTGAAGCCTGACGCGGGTACCAGCCTCTTATCATCAGACTGACAGGGGAAACCACCTATAAACCACATCGAGGCTTATGTGTCCACCGGCCCTCTTGTTAATCCTCTGGGCGAATTCCGTCCTAAGCCGGTGCGCCTTCCGAATCCTAACGCGCTCGGCTATTCAGGTGCGTTCCCCTCTATTTCTTCGACCAGCACCAAGTTAACTATTTCTTGGTGCGGTAACACAACACCCCACTAATCTGCCCTTTCTCCTGGTAAAGCTGTTCCATATACCATTTAGTGATGGGACCACAAGTGATTCGTGTGACTTGTCAACTGACAATTCTTACAGAACTATATGAACATGACAGATGTGAAAATTACCGAACCATCAGTTTAATAAGCCACAGCCGCAAAATACTAACACGAATTCTTTACAGACGAATGGAAAAACTGGTAGAAGCCGACCTCGGGAAGATCAGTTTGGATTCCGTAGAAATGTTGGGACCCTACGACTTATCTTAGAAGAAAAATTAAGGAAAGGTAAACCTACATTTCTAGCATTTGTAGACTTACAGAAAGCTTTTGACAATGTTGACTGGAATACTCTCTTTCAAAATCTAAAGGTGGCAGGAGTCAAATACAGGGAGCGAAAAGCTATTTACAATTTGTACAGACACCAGATGGCAGTTATAAGAGTCGAGGGACATGAAAGGGAAGCAGTGGTTGGGAAGGGA
The DNA here is from genome assembly GCF_021461395.2 of Schistocerca americana. Taxonomy (NCBI): domain Eukaryota; kingdom Metazoa; phylum Arthropoda; class Insecta; order Orthoptera; family Acrididae; genus Schistocerca; species Schistocerca americana. The sequence continues at coordinate 38,264,670 of NC_060120.1, forward strand.
GTGAGACAGGGTTATAGCCTCTCCCCGTTGCTATTCAATCTGTATATTGAGTAAGCAGTAAAGGAAACGAAAGAAAAGTTCGGAGTAGGTATTAAAATCCATGGAGAAGAAATAAAAACTTTGAGGTTCGCCGATGACATTATAATTCTGTGAGAGACAGCAAGGGACTTGGAAGAGCAGTTGAATGGAAATGACAGTGTCTTGAAAGGAGGGTATAAGATGAAAATCAACAAAAGCAAAACGAGGATAATGGAATGTATTCGAATTAAGTCTGGTGATGCTGCGGGAATTACATTAGGAAATGAGATACTTAAAGTAGTAAAGGAGTTTTGCTATTTGGGGAGCAAAATAACTGATGATGGTCGAAGTAGAGAGGATATAAAATGTAGACTGCTGAAGATTAGATTGGTAGATCACATAACTAATGAGGAGGTATTGAATAGAATCGGGGAGAAGAGAAGTTTGTGGCACAACTTGACTAGAAGAAGGGACCGGTTGCTAGGACATGTTCTGAGGCATCAAGGGATCACCAATTTAATACTGGAGGGCAGCGTGGAGGCTAAAAGTCGTAGAGGGAGACCAAGAGATGAATGCACTAAGCACATTCAGAAGGATGTAGGCTGCAGTAGATACTGGGAGACGAAGAGGCTTGCACAGGATAGAGTAGCATGGAGAGCTGCATCAAACCAATCTCAGGAGTGAGGACCACAACAACAACAACAACAATGAACATGTCGAGCAGGCGCGGCATAGTGTATCCCGGAACAGTATTTGCCATCTGTACGATGGACTGTATGCCAGTGGCGAGCGCCTGCATTGTCACTAGTGGAGGCTACACCACGTACTAATATGCGTACTTCAGCATGGATCGACACCCGGAACCTCAGAACCGCTTGTGCTGTTGGTCTGTAAATGTAATATTTCATGTATTTCATATGCGCTGTTGTAGCAATAAATCTTGAGTGAATTGGGAACCTCTAATAGGGTATACTAATTTTTTCCTGCAATGTATCTGACATTTGCGTACACGGGCGAAGCTAGGGTAAAAAGCTCATCCAACACGCCTCGAGCAATTTCAGTCAAATTTTGTATACGTGTTACTTATGGTCTGGAAAGTTGTGGGTAGGAATCACCAGACTCCTACTGAAGTGAGGGGGATAGCGTGGAGAGAACGAGAACGACTGACGAAGTTGGAAAAGGAGGAGATGGGCACAGACAGGGGAGATGCGGAGATGCGCAGAGAGAGGAGGAGGGGGAAATGGATAAAGGGTAGATGAGCAGATGGACAGGTAAAGGAACGAGAAGCAGATGGACAGAGACAGGGAAGGAAGAGATAAGCAGAGTGAGGGGAGAGGAAGAGATCAACATAGAGATTCGAGGAGGAAATGGATAGAGAAAGGGAAGAGGACAGAGAGAGTGGAGAGGAAGAATTGGGCACAGAAGAGAAAGAGGGGGAGATAGACAGGGCGATGGACAGAGGGGGATGGGAGGGAGGAGGAAGACTGGAGTAAATGCATACCTGGAAAACACCGGATAATCAGCTATCAAGCACTAAAGGAAAAGGAAAGTAAATTTTCTAACAGAATTTCGAGATGGGAACAGATAGTATTGTTCAGATGTGCTAATGATACAGGCCTTTGGCTGGGTGTAAGAAAGACTTAGAAGACATATTGAAAGTTGTGATCAACGAACTTAACGCGGAAAATGGCTTCAGGGTAAACAGAGTGAAGACAAAAGTGATGAAACGTAATAAAAAAGAATGGCAACTTGATTACACATCAAAACTGAAAACGACACAGTAATGGGAACAGTGCAAGAATTCTCCTACTTGGGAAGAAAGGTTAGTCAAGGAAGGGCGAAGCAAGGAATATATCAGACGTAGATTATGTGGAAGTGCCATGTTGACCATCAGAAACGCGGAGATGAGAATACACCAGGCAGCGTTCATCAGCTCTTTTTCGTACGCACAAACAACCATCACTTATGTGTAGGCAGAATCTGCTTTCATAGTTGAAGACCAAGGCCTGTCTTTCCATTATCGAAGCAATCCTCTGACAGCACCAGTCGAGCCGTGCAAGTCAATGCTGTGGCGTGACTGCAAGATGTGCTCAGACACAATGGACTGCTCAGTTAACCAATACCAAAGCACGACACTCACATGACTGCTCACTGCTCCAACCGACGGTTGTACGCTGGGTAGGTGTTCCTGCAGTCCAACTGATAAAATTCGGTTCGCAACTGTTCGTGTTATGACGTCTAAGCTAACAAGCCCTCTTATCTGTGATTGGCAACTGTACCGCCTCCCAGTGCTCCCATTACAGTACGACGATCCTGGAGGGTGTGTGTGCTGCTTGGACGTCCAGAACCTCGTCTTCAGGCGTGCTAACGTTCACGTGACCACTGATACCAGCATCGTTGCACAACTGACGCATCACGTCCAACCCGTGTGGCCATCTGCGAAAGGACCACCCCGCCACTTGGAAGGCCACAGTCTGACCCATTTCAAACTTGCTGAATTGCCTGCAGGTAGTATGAGCGAGTCTCCATAGCGTGGCTGCCTGTTTGATTCACACATCTGGACCACTCTGAGCCTTCTGGCTGTGAACAGTCGTTATTGAAAGACAGATACAGGTGTCACTGTGGTACCTATGACGCTACGCAATCTTTTGGCGGAAGACGTTGAAGCCATTATCAGTACCAGCACTCTATGTGTCACAAGAGAGGGACCGTCAGGAGAGTTCAGTGACTTCAAAAGGGGCTAGTCATTAGGGGCTAACAGATTCATCGGGGACATTTCAACGCCCCTAAAGCCGTCCAGTTCTACTGCTGGTGACACGACTCTGAAGTGGATACGCTAAGGTACAACGACAGTTAAACCAACATCAGGCAGACTTGAGGCTCTGAGCACTATGGGACTTAACAGCTGTGGTCATCAGTCCCCTAGAACTACTTAAACCTAACTAACCTAAGGACATCACACATATCCATGCCCGAGGCAGGATTCGAACCTGCGACCGCAGCAGTCGCGTGATTCCGGACTGCGCGCCTAGAACCGCGAGACCACCGCGGCCGGCGGCAGACTTGATGTAGTGTCGGAGAGAGACTGTAGAGCATTGCGCAGTTTGGTTGTAAAAAATTGCATGAAATCAGCGGTCGAAGTCATTCAAGAGTTGCAAAGTGCTAATGCCTCTCCAGCCAACAAAATGACTGGGCCTACGGAGTTAAAAAGTGTAAGTAAAATGGTTCAGCAACTCCTTAATCAGTGTTGAGCGATGCTTGAGGAACTGTAAACAGCAACGCCAATGGACAGTGGATGACTAGAACTGAGTGACTTGGAAAGATGAACGATGCTATGCACTGTGGCAATCAGATGGGTGGATCTGGGTCTGGCGAATGCCTAGTGAACGTTACCTGCCATCACGTGTAACTGCAGCTGTCGAGTACTGAGGAGGTTTCGTTACGGTATGGGAATGTTTTTCGCTATCAGCGTGTGGTCCACTTATTGCGCTTAAAATAACGGTAAATGCTAAAAGATATTATCACATATTACAGCATTTTGTACTGCATACAGTAGAGGAACAGTTAGGAGACGATTATTGTACCAGCATGACAGTGCACCCTGTCGTAAAGCAGAATCTGTGTGGCAATGGTTTGTGGACAATAACATGCTTGAAATGGACTGGTGTGTCCAGAATCCCGACCAGAATCCAATGGAACTGCTCCGGCGTAATATCAAGCACTGGAACGTCGGTCTGAAACGTAACAGAGACGGCTGTGAGACGACGCCAGCCAACAGATCGCTGACTAGGACGACACTACGACAGGAGCCGCACCTATACGGTGAGAATATAAACTATGCTCCAGGTAGGCTCAGCCGCACTAGAAGACGGACCGTGATACAAACGATTTAGCCGTGACTTGGAATCCATGTTAATTGCTTCCATGAAAACTGTATACACTATGTGATCAAAAGTATCAGGACACCCAAAAAAAACCTTTTTCATATTAGGCGCGTTGTGGTGCCACCTACTGCCAGGTACTTCATATCAATCACCTCATTAATCATTAGATATCGTGAGAGATCAGAATGGGGCGCTCCGCGGTGAGGGTATGGCGAATATCCGGTGAAAGTCATCCGCCAGCGTGTGTAGGCGGTGGTGTTATGGTGTTGTGTTTTTCATGGAGGGGCCTTGCGCCCCTTGTTGTTTTGCGTGGCACTACCACAGGATAGGCCTACACTGATGTTTTAAGCGCCTTATTGCTTCCCACTGTTGAAGAGCAATTCGTGGATGGCGACTCTATCATTCAACATGATCGAGCACCTGTTCATAATGCACGACCTGTGGGAAAATGTGGTTACACGACAGTAACATTCCTGTAATGGACTCGCCTGCACAGAACCTTGACCTGAATCGTATAGAAAACCTTTGGAATTTTTTTGAAACGCCGACTTCGTGCCAGGCCTCACCGACTGACATCAATACCTCTCCTCAGTGCAGCACTCCGTGAAGAATGGGCTGCTATTTCCCAAGAAACCTTCCAGCACGTGATTGAACGTATGCCTGCGGATTTTAGGTATGCCTGCGAGAGTGGAAGCTGTCATCAAGGCTAAGAGTGGACCAACACCATATTGAATTCCAGCATTAGTGATGGAGGGCTCCACGAACTTGTAAGTCATTTTCAGCCAGGTGTCCGGATACTTTTGATCATTTAGTGTATATCGAAGGACACTGATTATTTGTATGTTGCCAATTGCTTGCGACACCTCTTTGTATAAACGCGAAGTTAAATATTGTCAATTCAATTTACTGTAATAAATTCCATTAATAAGATTTGCTTGAATTGTTGTCTAGCATCCCATAGGTACACCTTTGGGATCAGTTGGAACGTCGACTTCGCCCCATAACCTGGCATCCAACATCTCTATTTCCTCTAGTTTCAGCTCTTGAAGAAGAATAGGCTGCGATTCATCCGCACAGATTCAGGCGCTTCATGGAAATTATCCGAACACATTTCAAGTCTTCATCAAGGCGAAGGGTTCACCCGCCTCATAGCAGTGTCCACTAAAGGTGTGTGGGTTCTTTTGATCAGACAGTTATTCGCTATTACTAGCTGAAATGCAAGATTCAGTCATTCTTTCCCGTTTGTTATTCGTACAACAGATACTGTATTCTCCGGTAACGCCATCTTTAATTCCTTCCCTACAACAACATTCCAGTTTGTCATCTCCCTTTACATGCTGTGGTACACGTTCGATACCCTCGTATACATTCTCTACTCATTCGTCTTCTCCTTGTCACGTCGGCAGGTATACTCGAGTTATTGTTGCTGCCGTTGGTTTGCTATCAGTTCTAATGAGAATAATCGTATCACTGAATTATTCAAAGTAACTCACTCTCTGACACATCTTCCTGTTCATAACGAACCCTACTCCCGTTGTACCACTTTATGACGCTGTTCGTATTAAATTATACTCGTCTGACTATAAATCGTTATCTTCCTTCCACTTCACTTCATTTATCCGCACCAAACTTAGATTGAACCTTTGCATTTCCTTTTTCAAAGTTTATAGCTTCCGTAGCATGTTCAAACTTCTGGCACTAAACTCTCCGACTCATAGTGTGATACCCCTTCAGCAGATATTCAAACATTTTTCGTGGTAACCTCTTCGAAAACTGGTTCAAATGTCTCTGAGCACTATGGGACTTAACATCTGAGGTCATCAGTCCCCTAGACTTAGAACTACTTAAACCTAACTAACCTAAGGACTGCACACACTTCCATGCCAGAGGCAGGATTCGAACCTGCGACCGTAGCAGCAGCGCGGTTCAGGACTGAAGCGCCTAGAACCGCTCGACCACTACGGCTGGCTAACCTCTTCCTTGACAGTCTCGCCATCCTGGAGATCCAGATCAGGGACGGGGGACTAATCAACAATTTTTTGCCTATTGAACGATGATCATGACACTTTCTGAAAACCATGTCACATTTGGTATGTCTTTATTGCAGTGTTTTCCATTGATCGTCATTTCATGAAAGAGAGTGCCTTGTACCCCTCTCGCACATCCTCCCTCTTTCAAAAGGGTATTGGCAGAACGAGGGAGGCACCTTATGGCGGAAGTCTTAGGCCACCACTGCTCGTGATTTTTATTCAGAATTTAAGCAGTGATCTGATTCGAACCCTGGACCCCAAACGTTTTGGTCGCTAGTCAAATAAACTATATGTATACAAAGGTGACTTTCGAGCTTGAGCAGCAAATAAAGTTGGGGCTATATTTTTACCCAATCTCAATGTAAAATTATCTGCCATCAGAGCAATATCAGCGGCAATTGATGTTCATACTTATTCTGAAATTAATATTACTGCGCTTTACTGTAAGCAATGATAATTATAAAGCTATGTCTGGTATACGTAAATTCACGTTAACCATTAGTGATACTTCATAACTGAAACATATAAGAGATATTTTCAGACGAATGAAATATCCTTTTATGAATTTGGAATTGCACGGTTATTATTAAGACTAACGTCCCAATCAGTTCATTGAGACCTCACATAAAACTAAACTGTTTGCAGACAGCCTACACACTTTTTTAGATGCACCACGATGAGCACCGAGCGAGGTGGCGCAGTGGTTAGACACTGGACTCGCATTCGGGAGGACGACGGTTCAATCCCGCGTCCGCCCATCCTGATTTAGGTTTTCCGTGATTTCCCTAAATCCCTCCAGGCAAATGCCGGGATGGTTCCTCTGAAAGGGCACGGCCGACTTCCTTCCCCATCCTTCCCTAATCCGATGAGACCGATGACCACGCTGTCTGCTCTCCTTCCCCAAACCAACCAACCAACCAACCACGATGAGCAATAACTAATTCATTCAGTACTGAGAATATCAAAAACGAACAAGGCCGATACAATGGGATTTCACTCCAGACAAGAGAATACATGACACGCATGTGTTTTCAAATAGTAACTACACAGTAACAATATCAGAAACGAAGTACTAAGTCTCTAAGAAAATCAGAAAGATATTGTTAGAGAGATAGCAGAAAGACATCGTTAGAGACTTAGTACTTCGTTTGGTAGGTGATCAAATTACACAGTGGCCGTTTTTAATATTACCAAATCGTTTGAAATCTGTATCTGTCATTGAAAACATTAATGTGAATGATTTTGATGACCTGGTTAGGAACGTCTTATAGCTGATAAGACTCTTTTTGAAACCTATTTTACGAGAAGCAGATTAGTTAGTACATCAACTCAGATTAAGATAGGCTGTTTCTGCCCTTTTACAAAACTAATCAAGTTGCAGCGCTATTGGCTGCGGTGCTGTACGGCAGGCAGTAGTAAACTTGCTCCGACGCTGAAGTGTATTTGCAGCGTTTCGTGCTCGCTAACACACAGACACTATTAGCGACTCCTACGTCATTTATAGCGGCAATATCCATTTCATCACTGCGCGTCTGTGGAGCTTATATACTGAGCCACTGCAGCAGTTTCGCCATAAAACCTTCGGCCCTCTAGGGAACGCCGTAGGCGTCTGCTCCGTTCAAGCTCTGCCGTCTGTCTTCACCTCCGCATCCTGCCTGTTCGCCGCGCCTAGAAAACTTGCCCTGAGGACCGTGATTCTCCTGTCTTTCAGACATTAATTATGTAATGCACGTTTGAGCTGTTTAATCTAGAGTATCAGTGGTAACATTATAGTCACAATGACGTTTCTCAAAGCAAACAACTTCACAATATTTAAAGGTAATGATAACCATATAATTGCAAAAATAAAAGTTAAATGTTTATTTTAGGTGTAGAAAATATACAGTGGTGTGTATTTGCGTTACAAAGCGATTTAGGGAACTACGGAAAACCTGACGAGGATTTAGGCTGTCGTCCTTTCGAACGCGAGCCCAGTGCCCATCACTGCACCACATCTTTGGCTGGATAAGGTGAGCAGGTTAAGCCCAGTGCCACAAGACACGGCGTACTGCTTTCGAGTGGCACTAGGGCGCTAGCGAGCTCAGTGTCTCTATGTGAGGAACGGATCGCCGTAACCGGTACAAAATGGCATCACTCCGTGACTGGCTGAGGAGCTGGTTCAAATGGCTCAGAGCATTATGGGACTTAACATCTTAGGTCATCAGTCCCCTAGAACTTAGAACTACTTAAACCTAACTAACCTAAGGACATGACACACATCCATGCCCGAGGCAGGACTCGAACCTGCGACCGTAACAGTCCCACGGTTCCGGACTGCAGCGTATTTGATGGTGACTGCTCAGATACTCTGAAATTTGTATCCTGTCACCATATGGAAGATTTATATCACTTACAGAGAAAGCGAAAAAAGCTAAGTCACCATGGAGACAAAAGTGCGTGTTGAATGATCGTGAAAGAGGATTCTGACGAAAACAAAGAGGACGACAGCTACGTAAGTCACTGCAGAACTGAATGACGCTCTCCCGAACATCGCCACCGACAAAAAACCGCAAAGGGGATCCATAAGCTGGGAATTTCAGGACGCGGTGGAATTACAGAACCTCTCATCGGCGATGAGGAGAACGTGGTGCCGAAGCCGTAAGACCTTTACAATGGGAAATGGAACAATGTCATTCGATCGCATGAGTGTTGCTCCTAACTGTTTCCAACTTCTGGCCGAGTTTACGTCCCGAGAGTGAAACATGGCGGATGATTTGGGCAGCCATATCGTGGTATTCCAGGGCCCCACAGATACTCTGTAAGGTCACATTACTGCCAAGACCATTTTCGCTGATTACGTTCATACTTTGGTACAATCTTTGTTTCCCAAGCGGTGATGCTGTATGCCAAGACTACGGTACCCCTGTTCACAAAGCTCGCATCTTCCAGAACTAGTTTTATGAGCACAACGGTGAACTGTTGCATGTCTCCTGGCCACCAAAGACACCAGAGCTCAATATTGTTGAACCTTTGTGGCCTACTCTCGACAGAAGGGGGCATGATGGTTATCCATCATCTTTAGCTGACCTTGTCACTATATTGCATGAAGAATGGTACAACCATGCAGGACTTGCATTTATCCGTTCCGAGACGACTGGAATGCTTTTTGAATGCCAACTGTTTACCTAGACCGTATTAGGCATGGTATTGTGTTGTGCTTGAGGGTTTCCATATTTTTGTCCACCGCCTGTGTAAAGAAACTGCTACACACCCTGGTAACCTCGGTATCACACATTCAGAGAGCTGCTGCAATCGCACCTGCAGGTAATTACTGTCGTTTTGTCGGAAACGTTCTGTGCTGCCTCGTTCGCCATGTACCAGGAAACCGCTACTGGATGGTCACTACATCTGGGGAGACGGAGACAGGCTCACATTGGAAAGGAAAGACTCTTCCCGGTAGTTGGTGAGTGACGGATGTTAATAACGTGGAAATGCCGGTCCGGGCCATAGAAAGTTTTGGGTGCGGCCCCTGCAGGCGCTCCTTTCACTCGCAGGACGAGATACAGAGCAGCCAGCAGCGCCGGTCACTGCTGTGCGATCACGTGACGTAATTTTAACAGCATCTCTTTTTTTATTTTTTACTCGACAGAAGTGACGCCATGATTACGACACTGCTCGCATTCGGGGTCGCTGGTTTCGAATGTTTCGAATCGCCTTCTGACTACTTTTTATTCCACAGTGTTCTCCATATTACATCAGTGTATATTGATATAGTTCCCTGAGAAAAGCCGTGGATTGTTTACTGTCCCGTTCTTGTCCATTCCAAGCTAACTGTCTCTTTCTGATTACCTCTTTGTTGATGGTACGTGAAACCATTTACATTGAAGTCTTCGCTTCTTCAGTCATACCGAGCATTTAAAAGAAACGCTGCAAAAAATTTGCAGACTGCTTAGTGCACCATTCGGCTTCAGCATGAATAAAGTCAGAAGTATGGATGAGCTAAAACTGGTATCGCAGTTAACATGATTTTCGGTGACAGGTATGTTTCGTTGTTATTTATAACAGGCAAAATTAACAGTTGCGTAATCCATATGCCTCCGCGCTTCTTATAACAGTTACTAATGTTACACAGAGTGATTATAATTAAACTTTCTCTACTTGAGAGAGCACTCGCGAAAAACGAATGACCGTGGGGAATTAAATTTTGTGGATGTATTTGTAAGGCAATGCGGAAGAAACATAACGAATAAACCACTGAAAGAAACATTTGAAATTCCTCATTAAAGGCATAACATTTCTTAACTGCTTATCACGTTTACGTCCCAGCTTACAAACGTTGCTCAAAGTGACAACCACCTGCATCCACGACGACCACCGATACCATTTCACAACTGTTCGCAGCACTTTTCGAACGGTGGACCATGGAATGTTCAGCTGTGGTGACAGTGCTTGTGCACCGCTTGAAGATCGCAAATTGCGTCCACCATTCTCAGTCATGTGAACAGTAACTTTTGCAACAATTTATGACTCAATTGGCCGTCAGCCTCTTCCAGGAGCAACTCCCAAATCGCCAGTTAGTTCGAACCTCCGAATCACGTTCTTCAGTCCCCTAGCGAAAAGAGGATCTCTCCGTATTCCTTTAATGCGTCGATACTTGCGAAAAGTAGGAGTCGTGTTGTTGTAATTTTGATAACACTACTTCACGAGTAAAGTCCTGCTCACCTTGTCCAGGCCGGCCGCTGTAGCCGAGCGGTTCTAGGCGCTTCAGTCCGGAACCGCGCTGCTGCTATGGTCGCAGGTTCCAATCCTGCCTCGGGCATGGATGTGTGTGATGTCCTTAGGTTAGTTAGGTTTAAATAGTTCTAAGTCTATGGGACTGATGACGTCAGATGTTAAGTCCCATAGTGCTTAGAGCCATTTGAACATCATTCCTACAAAGTTGGGTGCCCATGTGGTAAATAGTTCTCCGTCTACAGTGCCTCTAGCAGCGAAAGTTTAATTATAACCACTCAGCGTATCAGTGACTTACACTGGTAAGTACATCCGCCGAACAGTGCCAACGACGTGGCAGCGCCGGGTCGGGACGGCTGTCACTCGACAGTTGCCACACACTGTTTATCATGCTTCTGGTGTATGTTAGCTCACCAGACAGTAACGACACAGCCAAAAGTTAAGTGCCCAATTACTTTTGCGTGCAGCATTTAATAACGTCGGTTCGTCCACAAATATCGTTCATACTGTGCTTCCCAATCACTCTGCTCGTACAAGGCAGTAAAACTGACATATGCATCCTAGGACTGGGTATCCCTATGAAGTAAAATTATCAACAATATGGAATCTGTGTGGCCCTCATTCGTGTACTTGGTGCGATAATGCTTAACACGTTTGAAGTGAATTAAAGCCGCGTGTGTCATTATCTCTACGTTGGCGCGTTGTTGTATACTAACAAGGAATTAAAAACACAAACGCAAACTGCATGTTTGGCTAACGTTCCAACTAAGTGTTTAATTTGAGAAGTGTGAAGTAACCAGTTTTTTAATTTCGGCTGTTCTAGTTGCGTTATTTTCATCAAGAGCTTTTCCGTAAGTTTCGCATCACCGAGTGGAATCTCATATTAATGCATAAATTTCCATTTTATGAAGTAACGACGTAATATTTTATGAAGTAATACCGTAATGGGTGAATGCTCCTAGTCAATAAGCGGCCTGCGACTCGAGGAGTAACTTGTTAGTCTCTTCTTCGGGTGTTCAACACATCTTCGCAACACATATAAAATATTTTTCCTGTTAAGCAAATGCATTCTCTTATTATACTAATAACGCTTGTAATATGCTATTGCAATTTTCGAAATTAGATAGATGTAATATTCAAGGGTAGTCACGGAAATCGTGTTCAGACTCGGAGTGAACGTAATTGCATACAGTACGTGGTCTGTCAGCTATCAACTGATTATGTTCACTCTGTAAAAATTAATTTTAACATCATCACTAAGCAAACGACACAAACTCAAAGAGTTTTTCTAAGTTACAAAAATAAATCTGAGCAAGAGTCTTCCACAATAATTACACTTCACAAGCCGATATTATTATGACAACAATTCGTATATAAAAAAGTAACCATAGTGAAAATGTATGTAAGAATCTAGTATTTCAAAATTTAAAAAAATATTATTTACTTTTGACTAAACATTCAAATCTAGAATAACCAAACGTTCATTCCATAACTCTGTCATATTTGACTTCTTTTATAAACCACTCTTTCAATGGCAAACTAATATTAATAATGGAACTTTGTCCTCCTCCTGTGTGGCTACAATTGACTGTTGTCTGTTCAGTGTCGATCAGAAAGGGATGTAGGCGACATATAAACTAATTTCTCTCATCATAAACAAGGCATAAGGTAATACGATCTCTTTTTGGTAACTGTGCTACCAGTAGCAGTTTTCCAGAGTCTATACGCACAGTTTATATTCGCCTTTTATGTGTAGTCAGGTACGTCAGCGGATCTCGTGATGTGTTTAGAAATAAGCATGAGGCACTGGTGTTATAGCGGTATAATCGTAAGCACTGGCGCCAGAACAGGTTAATCTCGGATTGCATCACGCGGGAGAGGGGGCTAGAGGGCACTTCATCTTCAAGGTGAGCACGCGTCCTCAGCGCACCTGCCTCGCTCAGGGAATCAACGCCCTCATGGAGACAGGTTCACGTCCAAGGGCATCGTGCAGCAGGTGCTTCCAGGTCAAAGCCGTCGAGCCTGGGTAGTGGTTCCTTGCATCGAGGTTCCGTCATCATTTGTTTCTTAATAGAACCTTATGTTTCCCACTGAATCTAGCAACAGTGCATCTAACACTGAATAGAAAGTGATAGCTTTGCAGGACTGTGCAAACGGACGGAATTGGCAAATGTGAGGAGTAGGGCAGGAAACGCAAATAGATCTTCTCGCTCGTCGCATCATTCGTGCTAGGGACTTATATACAAATCTCCATGTCCGCTCAGAAGAATAACAGTCATAGAGAAACGAACGTGGTCCTTAATCATATTGACGTGGCCGTGACGTCTTCTCTAACATTTACAAGCCCCGGCCAGACTAAAACGAGCACACATACAATAATGGGGTCACCACCAGCCGGTGACGTCAAGCGAGTGTTCTCTGAGAATCGACTCTCTCGTAACACAAGTGGCCGTACGATTTAATGATGCGTTTACTTTTGGCTTCCAAGAGTAGTTTCATACCATAGCACTATCTGTAAGAAATTATTTATAACGTTTTTCTAAGAATTAATATGTCATTATATGTAAACAGGCTGTTCCGTAATTTCGGAGGAACAGGGTATAATCAGTTCTGTACAAATGATAGAACAACACCAACAGTTAATAAAGCTCATAAAGAGAATTCATTGAAAACAGTAGAAGGCTGCAATTTTTTTGGTGGATAACTTGATAGTTAACTTGGAAGAAACGTATTGGGCTTTTCTATTCGATAAACGTGTGCTCTTCGCATAACTGCTAGGTTTAGAAACAAGTAAACCAACACCTCAAAAAATTTCGTATATTTTTACTCGGTAATCTCTTACGGTATAACCGTCTCTGTAACTGCTCAGTCAGAGTAATTATCGTTCACATGCACTTATCTTGTAGATACTTCTACAGACATTTTTACAGAATGTAGGTGACAAATTACTGGAACAGCGATAGTTTATATCGATGTTGCTTTGAAAGGTTCAATAAATTGGATATAACGTCAGAGTAATCTCAAATTTCAACAACATATTGTTGATGCAGGGGGAAACGTCAGTGAACAAAACAAAATGAACGAAAATTTTACGAATGGGTGGCACTGTAAGCTGGTTTTCGTAAACAGGGTCGGCTAAAAATGACAGATGAATCGCAATACGACAGCTGTGGTTTGAGTTGCACATGGCACCATCCGCATTGTTCATTGTGCATGACTGCACAAGTTCGACAATCAACAGTTGTGGCACTGTTAGTTAGGTAAGCCTATCCACCGTGGCAAGGTCGTGTCACATCGATCATCTCTAATGAAAAAAATTGGTTTTAAATTGTCCTGAGGTCAAAAACCGTTTGTTGTTGTGGTCTTCAGTCCTGAGACTGGTTTGATGCAGCTCTCCATGCTACTCTATCCTGTGCAAGCTTCTTCATCTCCCAGTACCTACTGCAATCTACATCCTTCTGAATCTGCTTAGTGTATTCATCTCTTGGTCTCCCTCTACGATTTTTACCCTCCACGCTGCCCTCCAATACTAAATTGGTGATCTCTTGATGCCTCAGAACATGTCCTACCAACAGATCCCGTCTTCTGGTCAAGTTGTGCCACAAACTTCTCTTCTCCCCAATCCTATTCAATACTTCCTCATTAGTTATGTGATCTACCCATCTAATCTTCAGCATTCTTCTGTAGCACCACATTTCGAATGCTTCTATTCTCTTCTTGTCCAAACTATTTATCGTCCATGTTTCACTTCCATACATGGCTACACTCCATACAAATGCTTTCAGAAATGACTTCCTCACACTTTAATCTATACTCGATGTTAACAAATTTTTCTTCTTCAGAAAAGCTTTCCTTGCCATTGCCAGTCTACATTTTATATCCTCTCTACTTCGACCATCATCAGTTATTTTGCTCCCCAAGTAGCAAAACTTCTTTACTACTTTAAGTGTCTCATTTCCTAATCTAACTCCCTCAGCATCACCCGACTTAATTCGACTACATTCCATTATCTTCGTTTTGCTTTTGTTGATGTTCATCTTATATCCTCCTTTCAAGACACTGTCCATTCCATTCAACTGCTCTTCCAAGTCCGTTGCTGTCTCTGACAGAACTACAATGTCATCAGCGAACCTCAAAGTTTTTATTTCTTCTCCATGGAAAACCGTATAAAAACAAAATGATGTCGGTTTTTAGGTGTTCTGTGACCAAAAACCGCATAAAAAGCTAAATGACATCGGCTTTTAATTGTCCTGCGACCAAAAACCTCATGAAAATCCAAAAGACATCGGTTTCTAATAGTCGTAAGACCGGTGCATGACACGTTCACTACCCCTGTCCATCGTTTTCTGCCGCAAGCTGAAATGAAGAAACCGCATGTTCCACAACAATCGGAGTGTCTCAGGGGTCACATTCAGAACGCCCTGCACAATGCGTACCTTCAGTTCAACTTCGTTCGTAACCTCGGCACTGAAACGCAACATCTTTCAGGTAACGCCACAGCCAGAAGTCACACAGATGAAGATCGGGTGATCTGTATGGCCACGCTTAGGAAAATGGCAGATGATAATTCTAGCATTTCTGAAATGCCACTGCAGCAGCCGCTTCGCTGGCTGTGCGATGTGTGGAGAAGCGCCGCCTTGCGTAAGATTGATTGCACCCAGACACCACACACGCTGTTGAAGAGCTGGAATGATCTTGGTGCGCAAAACTCTCTCATAGCCCTTACCACTGACAATAATTGCAGGACATCTTCTCGAAAAGTACGACACTACGATAAACTATGCCGTCAGCGTGCACCACACGTCACATTTGCAGTATGTAGTGGTACCAGTGGATGTGCGGGCACATTCTGCAGTTCTCCTACTGACATTCGTTGGAGATAGAAACGGGCTCCGCCTGTCCACAGAATGTTCCATGGCCATTCATTGCCCACTTCCATCCGAACAGGAACCTCCAGAGTTGGCAAGTCAGCAGGAAGCAACTGAACATGAGCAAATCTGTACGGATAGCAATGCAGGATGTTTCATACGACTTTATGCATCCTGCTCGCAAACCTGGGCCACGTTTGGTCAATTACCCGGGCACTTCATGTCTGAACACCACCACTCCATCCATCCAGCGATGCTGTGGCCACATCTTCGACAGATATCGAACCAACTACTTTCCTTCTTCTGCCACATACCTCTTCAAAAGAATCTGTCTTTTTGACTTCTGTAATCATTTTAGCCAGACCCTTAGCAGACGTACACTTGAGTGTCCGGTACTTCCACAGGGCTACTGGCGTACAGACACAGTTCTTGTAAAAGAGCTTTACCACCAGAGCGGAAGCCTTCATTGAGACACTCATACTGGGCGTCTCGGACGCAAATGGAGGAGCAGCTACGCGCTGCGAGTCCGTTGGTGAGCTAATTCTGACGTTTACAGTGCCATCTGTCGGTCAATTTTCCGTTATTTTTCTTTCTTTCCTGACGTTTTCCTCTGCGCCAACAGTATGCAGGGTGAAAAGTATTTAAACCGACAAACTCAAGGAGGTTGTAGGTGACATAAAAACAATATTTTTCCCTAATATCATTATTTGCTATGATGATTATTTAAACCGGTGGAGTCCACATTACACTCATCAGTTGTTAGAGGCCGTATTACGATCTTCAGTTGTTAGAGGGCGTATTATTCTCTTCAGTTGTAAACAACTGCTGTCCACCAGTGTAGTAGCGCACTGTCTGTGTTTACTAATGGAGCGATGCACCTGGAGTGACTACACTGATATGGTTGGTGCATAGTACGTAGCGAACCACAACGGACGAGCTGCACAGCGGGTTCATCAACAACAATATCCTAAACGCCGTATCCCGCATCATACGACCTATGCTGCCGAGTACCAACAGCTGCGTGAGACCGGGTCATTTAGCAGATTACCTGGACAGGGACGCCGTCTCACGGTAAGAACGCTGCAATTTGAGGAAGCTGTCTTGCAGCATGTGGAGCGAGATCCTTCAATCAGCACTCGTGCAATTACACGTAACATGGGGACGAATCAGACGAATTGAAGAACAGTCCTTCGAGTGCAATTTTTACGTCCATTTCACTTACAGCGTGTCCACAACCTGGAACCAGTTGATTATCCACCCAGAGCACAGTTTTTGCGGTGGTACCTGGAACAGTGTGAAATACATTCTACATTTCCATCCTCTGTGTTATTTACCGATGAAGCAACGTTCTGGCGTGATGGAGTCTTCATCATGCACAATTCGCATGTTTGGAGTGAGGATAACCCACATACCACAGTTACTAGCGCTCATCAAGTGCGGTTCTTCGTTAATGTGTGGGTCGGTGTTGTTGAGGACTGTTTAATTGGGCCGTATCTGCTTCCTAGGCCATTAAATGGCAGGCACTATTACAATTTTCTCGCCAGAGCATTGCCAGAATTGCTGGAAGACGTCCCGCTCCCTACAAGACAACGCATGTGGTCCGAACACGACGGGGCGCCGGCACATTTCAGTCGTCGTGTGCGTCGATTCCTGGACCGACGGTTCCCAGAAATGTGGATTGGCAGAGGTGGTCCTATACCATGGCCTGCTCTATCCCACGATATGTCCCCTCTGGACTTTTTTGTGTGGGGAGAGATGCACAACTTTGTTTATGCAACTCCTGTTGCATCAGAAGAGGATCTGGTTGCCCGGATAGTAGCAGCAGCAGGAACAATTCAGGATACTCCAGGGGTTTTGCCCGTGTCAGACAGAACATGATCCGACAATTTAACCTTTGTTTACGTGTCAATGGAGGCATTTTTGAAAATCTACTGTAATTGAAATTGGGTTGTGTTAATGTCTTGCCTCTTGGTCACAAAAAATGGAAGAAGTGGTTGTTGGTTTAGTTAATTTGCCACCAGAGAAATCTTCCTCTACCGGTTTAAATATTCCTCACTGGAAAAAATGACATTAGGGAAAAATATTTGTTTTGATGTCCCCTACAACCTCCCAGAGTTTGTCGGTTTAAATACTTTTCATCCTGTATGGTTCAAATTTTACATCATTCTGATCAGTTGTTCTCCTTCTACAGCGCTTTGAAAATGGAACTTTAATTATGGACACCCTCTGCTTATCCAATCTTCTGATACTTCACCACCTCCTCCCACCGCCAAGTACACCTCCTCCCCCCGGCTGTATCCTCTTTACCCCCTATCTGCCTGTCTCTTTCTCCCCCTCTCGCTGTCCATCTCCTCATATCTTTTATCTCTGATCATCTCCTTCTCTTCCACTTCTATCTATTTCTCCCTCCCACTCTCTCTGTCCATCTCCTCTTCCCCCTGTCTCGTTCTCTTTCTCAGACTATCTCCTCTTTCCACCCTTCATCATCCCCAGCCCAATAGGAGGTTGTTGGTTTCTACTGCTACAGTATTTCTTTCCAGATAGTAATTAATAGTTTACCAAGTTTGATAGAAACAGATTCAGGGGTTTAGAAGGAGCTTTTTACCCGTGGCTTTGTTCGCGTTCCCACATGTTACATATATTTCACATATATTTAACATACATCACACATATTTGTACATATATTACACCTGTGTCTCTACAGAATTTTACCCTGCATTTTCGTTTCATACAGCTCAAGGTTTGTGATGTCATATCTCCTGAACTATGTATCGTATAATGACGTAACGCTGCACGTACATCCAGCGGTATACGTGGATGCTGCCTGCTCAATGCGCTGTGAATAGAGACGGCACTGAAGAAATAATAAATTAAAAGGTCACCTTTGGTGAGGCAGTTTTACTGCATGAACCATGAAAGCCGGCCGGTGTGGCCAAGCGGTTAAAGGCGCTACAGTCTGGAACCGCGTGACCGCTACGGTCGCAGGTTCGAATCCTGCCTCGGGCATGGATGTGTGTGATGTCCTTAGGTTAGATAGGTTTAAGTAGTTCTAAGTTCTAGGGGACTGATGACCTTAGAAGTTGAGTCCCATAGTGCTCAGAGCCATTTGAACCATTTTTTGAACCATGAAAATGTAGTAGCGATAAACTTTATTCCTTTCATCATTTTGTGCGGGCTGTCAGCGCGAGTAAGTGTCGCAAGGGTTTGAAATTATGTGTAAATTGGTTTTAAGTCACTAAGTGCTCTGATTCTGAAATACTGGATGAATATAAGCTGTCTATTTGCGCTTCGTGGGCTTTTTCACCTCCGTCCCCACCCCTTTGAGACGTAGGTCATTCTTACCCCACTGCTGTCCCTTCCATGCAGTAAGCAACATGGGTATGGAGTCTGGTTGAAATCGATATAGTGATTTAGGAGGAGATGTGGAACATACATACATACATATACAGCGTGTGTCACTAATTATGCCACCTAGAATAACTACGGAAGTATGATAGCTGAAAAGTTTGTGGGACAAATGTTACATGGGACAACGGGGGCCACAATATGACGTTGGTTTTCTGCTGCTAGGTGGGGTCGAGTCAAAGATATGAAGATCAACTTTGTTTTTGTTTTTTTCCTTTTAAGTGTGGTGCTATAGTTTGGTACTTACTTTCTCATAGCGGCTATCGAGACGAAGCCAATGATGTGTAGCAGTAAGGTCTTTCAAGGTGAACGATGGTCAAAAAGGAGGCATGAACGTCCATTTACAGAAGGTGTTCGAAATGATGACCATTGGTATCAATGCAGTGCTGCAATCTTCTTATCATGGACTGACTGGTATTCCTTGTCACTTCGGCACTTATCGAAGTACATGCTCTGACAATTCTCTCTCGTATATCGCGCAAATAGTAAATATGCGCTGAATACGGCGTATCCATTTAACGTGCCATTAACATGTAAACACCATTCGACGGTTTCGCAATACAACACTAATAGGAACGGTAAGACTAGTATCGTCGAATCAAGCGAAGAATAAATCGATATTCTTCTCATTTACGGAGAATGCCGACGAAATTCAGTGAGAGCTAGAGACTCATACGCTGAAAGATATCCTCAACGTACTTACCCTACATGTCGTACATTTAAATACGTATATGATAAATTGAGAACAATTGGATTTTTAACGCATCGGAAACATATCCGGCAAAGGAAAGTTACTAACGAGGAAACAGAAATTGGTACTCTTGCCACTGTGGATCGAGATCCTTGTGTTAGTTCGCGTCAAATTGGCATGACCCAGCATAGAGTTGTTCGTGTTTTGCATAGTTATAAATATCATCCTTACCTTATCAGTCTCCACCAAGAATTAACTGGAACGGATTCTGCAGAGGGGCTCAACTTCAGATTCAGAGGGATGACACAGTTAGTAATTTGATTTTATTTACTGACGAGGCTACGTTCACGAACCATGGAAATGTTAATTTGTATAACATGCATTATCGGGCAACTGAAAATCCATGTTGGTTGCGGCAAGTTGCACACTAAAAACCGCGGTCGGTTAACATATGGTGTGGGATTTTGGAGAACAGAATTATAGGTCCCTATTTTATCGAAAGGAATCTTAATGTTAGGAAGTACTCCACATTCCTGCAAGAAACATTAAGTCTGTTATTGGAAGAAAAAATGAAAATGAGCGTATGGCATCTCTGGCCGGGAGACCCCATCCGTGGAAATTCGGCCGCCAAGTGCAACTCTTATTTCAGTCTATGCCTCACTGGGCGACTTTCGCGCCGGTGATGAGGATGAAATGATGATGAGGACAACACAGCAGCCAGTCCCCGGGCGGAGAAAATCTCCAACCCGGCCGGGAATCGAATCCAGGCCCGCTTGCAGGGAAGGTGAGCACGTTACCATCCAGCTAAGCAGTCGGACATTGGAAGAAATACCTATGGGAAAAAGGAACAGAATGCGGTACCAACACGATGGGCGTCCGGCACATTTTTCTTTGATAGAAATGAGTTGCAGAGACAGTTCCCAAATCGTTGGATTGGACGCGGAGGAGATGTGTTGTGGCCGGCTCGTTCGCCATACTTGACGCCTGTGGATTTTTTCTTGAGGGGATTCGTAAAAGGCATTGTTTATAAAGACATTTCCACCTACACCTGATGATATGGGAGAGAGAATTATCAGAGCATGAGCTTCGATAAGTGCCGAAGTGATAAGGAATATCACTCAGTCCATGATAACATGATTGCAGCACTGCATTGATACCAATGGTCATCACTTCGAACACCTTCTGTAAATGGTCGTTCATGCCACCTTTGTGACCTTCGTTGACCTTCAAAGACCCTACTGTTACACATCATTGGACTCGTCTCGATAGCCGCTGACTGAAAACAAGTACCAAACTATTGCATCCCATTTTTAGAAAAAATTGATCTTCATATTACTGACGCGGCCCCACCTACCAGCAAAAAACCCAACGTCATATTACGGCCCTCGTTGTCCCATGCAACTTTTGTCACACAAGCATTTCAGCTCCTGGTGGCAATAGTTAGTGACTCACCTTGTATACATCCACATAGACATACATCCACCCTTAAAACACATATGGGTATCATTAAAACTAAATGGGTAAGACGAGACCCATCTAAAGTTGACACCATAGTGAATGCCAACAATTCCGAGATGGGAAATAACTTAAACCATTTTTAGGTCCTTTAGGATTTTTCAGGAGATTCATTCTGAGCATATACGTACCTGTTGTAGAGTATTATGACTGTTAAGGTACTGAGTGGCAATGGAATAATAAATTCACAGAAGATTTCGAGAGAAAGCCGCTGGTAATTTTCTGTGACATCCTGATCTGAACAAGGAGTCAGTGGATGCTCGGAGCACAGCATCGGATGCGAGGCATACCAAACTGAGCAGGAATGGAAGACAAATAACATAATGCCGTTGCATTTGGCAGTGGATTGCTAAGCACATGTGAAAGAAACTATTCTACTATGAAGAAGGAAACACTCGTTAGAGCGTAGCCATTCATGAAGTTCATCTGTTTATTCGCCGGAAATGAGATGCTACATTATACGATCACAAAGCCCTTAAATTTATGATGACCGAAGAAATGTATAGGCCACATGAATGTCTTGAGAAAATGCATAATGAACACATTACTGTCTTGCAAACTATTTATCCACAACCGGTTTGGGTCATAGACCATCTTCACTGAGGAAAAATTTTTTACATTGACAACATCAGATTACACCACTGATGGAGCCATTACTATAGTACTTTATATCTATGTTAATTGTTTCTTTCGTTTTTGAATCGACAATGTTATTCACTCAGATCTAAAGACATAAATGCATGTGATTTACCAATGTAAAAAATTTTTCTACAGTATGTGAGCGAAACCGATTGCGAATAGATAATTTACAAGACAGCAGTTACTTCATCATTTTTCTAAGTATATCGATGCTGTTAATAGTTGTCTGAAAAAATGTTCCCATGAATCTGTTTTATTATTTTCCTGAATGGATTGTAAAGGTTGAAGGATACTAAAGATATGCTAGCTTCCCAAAAAGTAAAACTGACACTGGTGTGAGGATAAACCGTCTACTTATCCTATAACAGCTACGGGCCAATGGTTGATAGAAGTTTTCTTAAAAGGCGAAAGAATCACCAATGATCAACGCACGAGGATGCAAAGAGCAATGGAAACGTCTGCAATTAAATTCACATAATGTGTACCCACAGGATATGTGGTCTACAATTCATGACAGGTGTACGAAGTCCAAAATTATCTCTCATGTTCTGCAAAAGATACACTATTTTTGCAGCTCGTCGAATAAGGGCTTTTTATATTTTTTACTTAAAACTTAACCAGTTCCTGTAGAAGCTACATCCACGTACGATAGTAACGCAGTCTTGTGTTCCGTTCTATTTTTTCTCCGTCTTTGGTACAGTC
Organism: Schistocerca americana; assembly: GCF_021461395.2. Lineage (NCBI taxonomy): Eukaryota > Metazoa > Arthropoda > Insecta > Orthoptera > Acrididae > Schistocerca > Schistocerca americana. The sequence continues at coordinate 38,287,132 of NC_060120.1, forward strand.
GTTGCACTTGCGTGTTCCAGCGACTTCTAAAATCTTCATTTCGGGAGCCGCTAAATGTATATGTTTTTTAAAGCGTTCCAGCTCTTTCGATAAGTTGTTATCATCACATATGGTCTTCACTCTGTGCAACTGCGTCGTCAGGCATGAGTGTCTCTGTCGTAGATGACGGCAGCTGGTCGCTGGAAGATAAATGTCTGTTTGGTGGGTTTCCTGAATTTTTTGATGTGGTCGAGGACTTCATCTTTCGAAACCCTCCCATATTACCACTCCACGAACGTGCCCTCCACGTACCTGTGGAAGTGCTTGCATAGGCGAGAGGCTGTCCTTAGTACAATCTTCTCAAAATCTTTCATGTAAATGTTCACCAAGATTCACCAAAATATTAAATTTACCGTGGAGATTGAGGATAAGAACTACCTCCCGCTTCTGGAAGTATACGTTCTGAAGATACCCGATGGCAATTAACGTGCTAGGATTTCTATTGGTCACCTGTGGTCAAAGGCGTTCTAAGTGTCATTGATGGATAGGTTTTATTCATTTTGCTTTTATTTTACGTCGACTGTGTGTTATTCCGTTACCACGTTATTCATTGTTTCACATGATGCCTTTCCGTGCGGCTCCCCACGTCCTCTCTCGGGCATGGTTGTGTGTGTCGTCCATAGCGTAAGTCAGTTTAAGTTAGATTAAGTAGTGTGTAGTCCTAGGGACCGATGACTTCGGCAGTTTGGTCCCATAAGACCTTACCACATATTTCCAAATTTATATAGTGCCTTACTAGTTGTTATTCGTTTGCCTTATACGTGACTACAGTACGCTCTGGCTGTATTTGTGTGTTCTTCATGAGCTAGGACCATAGATCTTAGTTATTCTGGAATACCCTTTTACTTTAAGGGTTGTGGTTTTTACGTTTTTGGACTGTTAAAACGCCTTTTCTAATTCACACTTTTGGCTATACTGGACGAAGTGGATGTATCTTAGTAAATAGGCAGATATAACTGTTCAGTATCATATTATTATTATTACCCTGTTTGGATAGCCCGCAGCTCATTGTCTAGTGCCTAGCCTTGCTGCCTCTGGATCGCGAGGTCCTGGGTTCGATTCCTGGCCGGGTTGGGGATTTTTTCTCCCCGGGGACTGGTTGTTTGTGTTGTCCTAATCATTTCATCATCATCATCATCAATCGTGACAGTGAATAGATTGGACTGTGTACAAAATTGGACTGTTGACAATTTGGAACTTTGTACGGGCGCTGATGACCGCGCAGTTAAGCGCCTCACAAACCAAACATCATCATCATCCTATTTGGATGTATCTCCTGTGGGATACACTTTGCCTAACGAAACTATACAAACTGCAAAGTATTTTAAATGCAGGGCATGCGCAGCTGCTGGAGGTCCTGATGAATGTAAAAACCTCCGGCAGTTGGTAAAACGTGGTTTTAATTGGCCTCACTACCGGTTTCACTGCTGAAGTTGCATAATCAGGAAGTACAAAAGTTATTACACTAGTCCATCATTGGTGAACCCACCTTTATTAGTCAGGGTATTGCCATTTGAGAGTATCGTCAGGTTTTTTTAAATAGTGGCAATATTCTCCGAGTGGCAATGCATTGACTAAGAACGTCGGGTTCTCCTAAGACGGTTTAATGTAATAATATTTGTTGCGCCTGAAGATGCGACTGTAAGCCGTGAAACTGATAGTGTGGTCAATTAAAACCAAGTATTATCAACTGTCGGCGGTATTTTCACTGTTCATTTACGAATTGAGTTATACGTCTGTGCAGTACCTTACTCAATGTATTTCTAGGCTGCTCTTGCTAAGCAAAACACCTCTTGTTTTAGCCGTTATGGAGGTAAACACTATGTATGTATATTACAGTCTTAGATTATTTCATTGTTTTTGGATCTTGCTGATCAAACGGAAACATGTAATTTATTTTTGCTCAATATACTGATCAATAACGTTAAGTTTCTTGTTACTATCTACATTATGATGCTGAATTTCGGGCATAGCTGACGATAATTTTTTGTTTTCTGTACAAAGCGGCATGATGACAGACTAGCGGGCCACCGAAGCAGGTCGCGGTTAAGTGAATAATAAATACAGATACGCAGCTCCGTTGTTATCCTTTACTCCACATGTATTCCGCAGCTGCTGTTCCGCGACCCACTTCAGCCTCGGGATGGAGAGGCTGCAGCCTGCACTGCGTAAGGGAGCGGTGGACGGCCGGCGCAAATTGCCAGCTACGTAAACAACCGGCCGTGCCCTTATTAAACTGTCCTGGTGCGGCAATTGCGGAGTTTAAATGCCTGTCGCAGATGCCTTCTCTGAGTAAGGAGACAGACTGACACACACCAGCACTTCGCCAGAAGATGGATACTTCGCCCTGCCACTGCGATATTAAACGTGAATAAATCTGTGCAGGTGCTATTGCATTGACACACCGCGAAAACCCTCACAGACACAACTTCCAAGGATTTGAAGGTGCTGTACAGGGGAGAAACTATAGAGGAAGAGAGAGAGTGGAATATATCCAATGAATAATTAAGGATTTTGGGTGCAACTTATAATCTGCTTGGAAGATGTTGGCACAAGAGAGGAATTCGAGGCGGACCTTATCAAATAGGTTAGGAGACAAACGAAAACGAAAAAAATGCAATTTATCCGCGAAACAGGGCATTTATGAACAACGTCAACGAGATTTACTGGAGAAGTTCTGAAATTGTGGAATTGGTACCACATGGAACTGAAAAGCAGAAATCGAATGTAAAACGGATAATTACGTGCTTTATCAACGGAGAGACGTGAGAGAAATGTTGCAGTATTTGTACTGGCAGACACATGAAGATGAATGTTTAACATTCCATTCAAGTTTCGGAGTCTTTTTTTTAGAATATCGTGTTTTTTATTACCCAGTATGACGGCCGGTGTTGCCGAGCGGTTCTAGGTGCTTCAGCCTGGGATCGCGCGACCGCTACGGTCGCAGGTTCGAATCCTGCGTCGGGCATGGATGTGTGTGATGTTCTTAGGTTCTTAGGTTAGTTAGGTTTAAGTAGTTCTACGTTCTAGGGGACTGATGACCTCAGATGTTAAGTCCCATAGTGCTCAGAGCCATTTGAACCATTACCCAGTATATTCTAAACGCTTACAATACGAAGATAAAAATATGTTAACATCGAGGCATTTAAATAGCTATTCTCACCATGTCCTTCCTTGAATGGAGAGTAATGAAGCCATAATATATGATATCATACAATATACGCACTGCATGCACCTTATGATCATGTTTACAAAAGATGTGTGTGATAAAAAAGACAGTGGGTTACTCCCAAAGCAATTATGGTTAAGCCTGCGATAACTATAGGTCTTATGCCCGTGAAAACAACTTGGAAAGGCATTCTGACCCGCAATGAATAGAAAGACCCACACATACCCACACACATACATACACACACACACAAACACGCTTACATAATCTAGCGCCACTGAAAATGATCTTAACATAGCTATCATTTGAATATTAAGCAGTAAATAGTGATTCATTAAGATGGTGATCCAGAACAAAAAAAGTGTTTTAGCTATTTGTTTATAGCGCACAGCTGTGTAAATTAGGATGCTTCCTCAGTTTCGTAATCATTGATATCAGATGCAAGAGAAAAATTAAACTACGCGAATTAACAAGTAATTTTTTAGCATCTTTTCCACATAGGTCACAGGCTGCGATACCAGTCTGCACGATATTTAGCCGCGCAGCTATCATCAGAAGGTCTCCCGGCCACCTATCATGTCTGTACTAGTAACCCTAAAGCATGCAAAGAATAGCTACTTATTAGTATTGTCTTGTGCTTACAACTCAGTACATCGATTCGGACACGCCAGAATACTCACGGGCCATGTGCGGAATCCACGGTATACAGTACAACAAGATGGCGATCATGCAACGTGGCACTATACTATGCATGAGTAACAAGAAATGGTTTGGTTTAACGCAGAAGGGAATTGGTTGATAAGTATACATATTGTTGCCCAAAAACAAGGAATAGATTTTTAGGTCCATATGCGTCTTCAAAAAATTCAGTTTCACAACGACTAATCAGAATACTGCGTTCCCAACACAAGATTGTAAACAAAGCAGTCACTCTTTCATAATTTAGGAGAGGATGATTACTTTCAGTCTACAGCACGACGGACTGAAAAAATTCGAGAGCTATGTTTTTTTATCCTCCCATCGGTTGCGAATTTGAAACCACGGCGGAGACAGAAAAAAATTTTTTATTTGCAACATTTAGCTATCTATACCTCACAGCTACATCTCTACCTGGTCACCAATCCGACTTAGACGTTTGTCGTAGCGTGGTAGTAGCTTCCCTATACCCTCGACATAGAAGGCACCCGCCTGTGATTTTCGCCACTTCTCTACGATGGCCTGCAGTTCATTGTCTGTGCCAAAATGTTGTCTTCATAGCAAGCGGTTCACGTGTGCGAAGAGGTGAAAGAGAGCGATTCAGGTCCTGGCTGTATGATGGGTGATCAAACACTTCCCCTCGAAAACACTGCAGTAGCCCTTCGGTGCACCTGCAGTACTGAAGAATTAAACGCATGGCAGTCGCGTTACGTGGGCTGCATGAAATCAGGTGAAACCTCTCAGCGGAACTTCACACATGGCAGGACTCACTATTACCAAGGCATTTCACTTGTTCACTGTGAGCTCACAACTGAAAAGTGTAATGCAAAGCGATAGTCAAGCTTACTAGAGACTTCGCGCAAGATATCTGCGCATAGCTTCACCAGATTTTCACTGTGGTTTTGTTTCGGGACCATAGCTTTATTTAAAAACTAGGCCTGGTAACAAACATATCGCGATTGAGCTACTATCAGATTCGGTTTACCGAGCGGATGATCCTGTCGTGTGCCTAAACCAAGAGTAATCGCGGCCGAATGATCCTGAAATTTATTCAGCAGTCTCACAAATAACATCATCGCAGCAAATAACTGTAATAATCTCACCCAATTGTCCGCCCCGGTAGCTGAGTAGTCAGCGCGACAGATTGTGTCAATCCTAATGGCCCGGGTTCGATTCCCAGCTGGGTCGGAGATTTTCTCCGCTCAGGGTCTGGGTGTTGTGTTGTCCTAATCATCATCATTTCATCCCCATCGACACGCAAGTCGCTGAAGTGGCGTCAAATTGAAAGACTTGCACCCGGCGAACGGTCGACCCAAGGGGAGGCCCTAGTCATACGACATTTCCATCTCCTCATCAGAACACAGAACGGTGAATGGTACTTCAAGCAGAGGCGACCACGTGGTTTCTAACCCGTGAAGAATGTCCGTTGTTCGAAAGAAAAACTGATTCTACAAATATGCTAAATCGCCTCAGTGACCATGCAGAAAGGTTGCTCGAAGAGGTTATATCGATTAATCGAAGCTCAGTAGAGCAGGTACGTATAAAGTGTTACAAAGAAAACTGTTACGATCTACTGAAGGCAAAATATACTGGGAAGAAATGAAATTTCCGAATGAACAGGCAACTTACGACTTGTAAAATGCACATGTGCATGTTAATTATGAGACCTTAATAACTGTATCCTGTGGGTAGATAATCAGAAACATACACTCTAACAAAATGAAATACTCTTTGGAGATACTGCATTTAACCCAAGGCACTATCTCATGAACAGAAATCTTATTGTCACTTTTCCTGTCATTTCCTCCCAAATTTCACTATAGAGATTAGGGCCTGACAACTTTCAGTTGAGTATAGCAATGAAGGCTGTATCAATGAGCTCGTCTACGTAGTTGAGAGAAGCATCGTCCTCGTCAAAGAAACATCATTAGTTGTGAGTTCACTGTCCACTTACCGCGGCAAGAACGTTTCACCTGCCATGCCTGCGAAGAAGAAATAACCGCAGATTTTCTACTAGAAGAGAAATGAGCCTAGAAAATAGCTGCGGTTTATTATTTTTATCATCTCCCTCGTATTTCACAACCTGTAATATGGATTCTCATTTGAATGAAAGCTAGAGAAATCTCTCAGAGTGACTCTAGTGTTTCTCCTATTTACAAAGTGAATAGTATCCTTGTGCCTACACTTCTGGTCTGCAGAAACAATCAAGTTTTTGCAACTAATACGTACTCCAACTCGCCTCTGGGACAGTTTTTATGAATCAGTAAATAACGGTTATTATTCCTTTCGAAGAAGCAAGTCAGTTACATCTCAAAATATTTTAATTATGATGGAAGTTAACTGCAAGTGTAATAAAGAGCCTCTTCTTTATTGCTAGTCTGCAGCTCTTTGGGATGCGCTCTGCACTGTATAATCGATAGTCATCTTTAATGTTACCTCGAAATTATTTATGTAGATATACCAGATCGTCTCCGAATGCATATTCTGTAATTACTGGCCACGAACCATAAATAATTACCAAAATCAATTACAGGAGATTTTGCGATGGTTAAAATAAAACTAGAAAGGCCGAAAATACGTTAAACTGTCTCACCTAGTACGAAGTAGACTATTTGTTTTTCTTGCTGTTGTTACACATCAGTTATGAACTCCCTCGTTTTACGTCGAACATCGGACTACGAACAATAGCAAAGAGTAAATCCGTGATGGGGGAGCGCACAATATTACTGCTGCACTGATTATAATTATCATCTCTGACGTGTGACATTTCCGTGATTTATTTCATGATATACTGTAGAGAGGCCCGTAATATGTCTTCCACCGTCTCACACGGTACAGGAATCTACTGTCCAATCATTTGGTTTCCTACAGCACCCCACACTTAAATCAGACGTTCAGCACCATCGTTCTGTAATCGTGTTAGGTGGTTCCAAAATCATTGCACAGACACGTGGATGTTTTTGTAGCCTCAAGATTACTTGAACATTTGAGACGTCAGTGAGATTTGCGCTCAACACTCCAACGTACCTCTAAGCAATCACGAGGCAAAATGACACCCAAACACTTGCGATGTCCCTGCCACGACGTTTCTAACAGCTGACATTATTTGAACAAAACGAAGTAATAATGCCCCTGATGGTTGCATGATCTAAATTATTAACAAATAGAGGCTAAACTTTGATACCATTGAGTACACGGAATGTTGATGTGTTTTTTTAAGAAATGGTTCAAAAAGTAAGGTTCTTTCGGGAAAACAAAGAGACACATAAAGAAATCGCGGCTAGGAGACACTTAACAACGGCTCCTGAATGTCGGCATCGGTTTTGACTTGGGGACCGGCACACGGTCCGAAGACATGAAAACCACTTGCTTCCAGTAGGGGAAGGGTGAGGAGTGTGGTGCCTCCATGACAACGATACTTTCATCGTCTCATATCGCATGATGCACCTGCGTTTCATCCCGGTAACAATACTTTGGAGGAACGTAAGATTCTTCACGTGACGACACGGCGCAGGAATCGAATACCTTCCGCCTGACACCGCGTACCTGCTGGAAGGGAAACCCCTTTGGCTTGGCTTTAGTATCGGCTGAGAGTTCCGGGTTACCCAGCGAAAATGCGTCTTCCACAAGTCCAATGTGTTGCGCACGATATTCACCACACTGTCAATGCACTTGAGTTCGTGTGCAATCTGCTTCACATGAAAGGAACCATCGTGTTGAATCAAATTTACGTCACACATCGTCATCTGACATGGACGTTCTCGGCCACCCTTACGTGCTCATGTTACACATTTTTTCTCCTTTATCAAATTACAATCATCAGAACCACACATTTTTTTCGTAATGTTTCACTTGTAGTAGCTCTACAGATACTTTTCGTATACTCGATGCGAAAGAGATAACAATGACCGTCCACTCTCTGTGAATGTAGATTGTGCTTAAAGTTGTGTGCATCTGTGCCCATTCTTTTATGTCTTGTCTCCCACGATGACAGAAGGTAAACAGTGGTTGTCTGCGGTTAGCGATCTTGAAAGTAAGATGTATTCTACAATTTCTCTCTTGTTAATTCGATAGAAGGATTTGTAATTATTAAAAATGTGTCCGAATTATGGACCATATTAGTCTCATTCCAGATATAAACAAGGCGAGGGGATAGTAGTGTATTCTGTCAGAAATGAACGTGAGGTGAGGATACAGTTTCGTCAAGTTTCTTCTTATGATTTCATTACCTATTATAATGAGCACATGTAGCTTGCGGATCGGAGAAATTATTGGAATGTGGTCTAGGGAACAGAGGCCTGTTTGAGGAAAGTTTTATTTCATTTTTCAAAATATAACAGGACGGTTGCTGGCCATTATGCTACGAAAGTACCGTGTCTTGCACAACGTGCCATCTTTCTCCCACTCGTAACTCTGTGAGATCTGTGCTTCCAGATAAACTCCGTCTGCAGATGGAGAGACACCAACAGAATCAACCAACGTATCAAGTAAGACTTAGACTTGTATACTGCCGGAAAAAAATAGTATACCCTTTTAGAGGTTTTTAATTCACTCAAGATTTATTGTGGGAACAGTGCATATGGAGTACATGAAATTGTTACATTTAGAGGTCAGTAGCACGAGCGGTTCTGCGGTAGGAGATATCGATGCATGCTGAAACAACGGCAACGCAGGCGCTGACTCCGGCATCCAGCATCCAGTCAACCGTAAAGATGGCGAATACCGTCCTGAGATATGTTATACCATGCCTGCTCACCTGTACCCGTATTTATGTAACACCTGTTGGTTGAAGTGTCGCACGAGTCACTTCTCGTCCAGTCGCATCCCACACATGCTAGATTGGAGGTAAGTCCACAGACCGTGCTGTCCACGGGAGTTGCTTTACGTCTTGCAGAGCACGTTGTGTTTCACGGGTAGTACATGTGTCAGCATAATCCTGTTGCAACAACACATCACCTTTCAGTTGCAAGGACGGCAAAATAACAGGTCTAACAACATTCTACACTTAGCGAACGCTACTTAGCGTCCCCTCCAGAAACACCAAAGGTGAACGAGAGTTGTATCTTGTCGCACCTCAGACCACAAGGCCCGGGGTGTGGCCAGTGGGTCTCGGACTAATGCACACTACGAGACAGCACTCACCAGGTCTGCCGGACAGAGAGGCCGAGCGGTTCTAGGCGCTACAGTCTGGAACCGCGCGACCGCTACGGTCGCAGGTTCGAATCCTGCTTCGGGCATGAGTGTGTGTGATCTCCATAGGTTAGTTAGGTTAAAGTAGTTCTAAGTTCTAGGGGAATGATGGCCTCAGATGTTAAGTCTCATAGTGCTCAGAGCCATTTGAACCATCAGCAGGTCTACATCGTACGCACAAACGACTATCACCTGCGTGCAGCCAGAATCTGCTTTCATCGTTTAAGACCACGGCGCGCCATTCCATCTTCCAAGTAAACTTCCGTCGGCACCAGTCAAGCTGCACACGTCGATGTTGTGGCGTAGTGGAAGACGGCCTAGAGGTGGGCGTACCCATAGTCCCACTGGTAGTAATCAGTTCGCAACACTTCGTGCTGACGCATCTGTACTCACGAGCCCCCTTACCAGTGGTAGCTGTACGATCTGCCACTGCTGCCGTTACAGTACAACGATCCTGGCATGCGTCTGTGCTGTGTAAACGTGCAGAACCTCGTCTACAGGTGTGAGAATGTTCACGTGATCACTGATAGTAGCGTCACAACTGACACAGCCCGATCCAGCTTGTACAGAAATTCTCCGAAAGGACCATCCCGCCACTGGGAAGACCACAGTTTGACCGCTTTCAAACTTTTTGGTTGGCTGTAGGAAGCACGAGTGTATCTCCGTGGCATGTTTACCTGCACGCTTCACACGTCTGCACCACACTGAAGCTTCTGGCTGTGAGCATTCCCCAAGAGATGACAGACACCGATGGCGGTCTGGGAGCTGTGCCACTGTGCTACCTGTTGGCGGACGATGCTGAAAGTATTATAAGTACAGCTACTATCCCAGTGGCGCCATATGCCTTATTGGATCAAAATAGACGGCGTCTTTCGATGTGTACTAATTTTTTTCCCGTAGTGCACTTCACCATCATTTTTCCAAAAACATTGATTTAAGGAATAGCAGTCACGTCCTTCCTTTCATTAAGACTGATGGTTTTGCATAGTAATTATTTCACTGGTGATTTCTGACATCATAACCTTTACCTTGTCCTGTAAATAATATTTATGTATTATTAGACATTCATGCGGTAACCTTTGAGTGATGGAGAATTACATCTAGTGATGTTTTCATTAAACGCAAGAATTTACTACATTTTGGTTTTGAGTTGCTGAACACGTATCCGTCAACTCTTCCATCTTAAAACTGTATTTTGTAGCGCACAAGCATAGCTACCCCCATCTTTCGGCAGCATATGAAAAATTTTACTCTCTTTTCTATTTATGCGTGGAATTTAATTCACAAGCCGTACTTCTACAGCTGTGAGAGCTCTTGTTATCTTACTTATGGAAATACCTTTATACTTAATGCTCCGTGAAAACTGACCGGTTCCTCACCTTTTCTACAGCAAAACAATACATCAGTGGCAGCACCAGAGTCTGAGAAACTTATCACGGCGACTATCTGACCTGAACGCTTGATTATGCAGTGAACCGTGTGCGGTGTGCTGTGTGCTGCTCGTACATTACGCACGACGTGTCCCCCGTTACGGCAGGCCGGCGCCTGGCCACGCCCTCTGCCTGCGGCGGGTTCTGAGGTCACGCCAGCCGCAGCACAAGCCGCTGTCTCCCTGACACACCACAGGTGGGGGGCGACGCAGCACCGTACACGGAATAAGTAAGACTGGCAATTCCACTACAAACGACGCAGCTAGCAACTTTACTGACTGCACTGGCTATAAGCTCAGTATCCTATGGGGAATGATGGGAAAATTAAGCAAATTAACAAATAGCCATTTAAGACGCGAACCGGATTTGGGAGAATACATCGAATGGATCAAATCCCGTAAAAGTTCAGCTTTTCTTAACAACAAATGAATGATACCATTGTAATGGTACTTGAATTAGGCAATCATTACGGCAGCTCACCTGAACCTCTCGATACCAGCAATATTCTACTGTATCTCTGTAAAGTAGTTAACATATTTCTGAGACAACATTCAGATTTGATTTCATTAATGTAGAGGTACTTTGCTACATCGATATGTTTATATTGCAATGATATTATTCTTATGTGTATTCTTTCTTTTGTCACTATGAACTTTGTCTTACTTGTAACTCGGATTTTTGGGCGCGTACGCGATTATTAGTTAGTAGTTAGAGAGTTGGACCTTGAGAAGGTGAAGTCTTGGACGTCATGTTGGATAGACGCATATTGTAGTCAGCTTATAAAATGTGAACTTTAACAGTGAGGATGATGTTTTCAAGTATGTTTTGTATTGTGAAGTGATGTTTTGTGTGTTACGTGATATTGCAACAAAAGCAATAAAAAGGAAGTGTAACTTAAATTCGGAGTGCTGATTACGTTTTTACATCACCATTGTGCTAACTTTCAAAGGTTTAATCTTCAAGAATGGTTTGTGAAACACATCTATAAAACTTTTGAATATAGCAGAATAAAACCTAGGCCTCTTTGCATCCGAGCTTGGAATCATCACCACCTAGGTTTTCGACTATTGAGCCATGATTTTACAATGAGACCAGCGTGGGAAACACGAAAAGATGAGTGCCTAGTTTATTCATTATTACGAGGGTTATCCACAAAGTGCATTACGTTTTCGTTTGTGTCCGTTAGGGGCTGGCCTAGCGCGGCCATCTTGGTGTCATGGCATTCCGCCGCTCAGTCGGCATCCTGCCGTGCTAGTGAGAGGTTCGTGCTGTACTCCGTTGAGTTACTGTGACAGTTTGAAATGTCAGCGTTAATTGAAAATGCCGCGAAGTGTGAAGTGCGTGCTGTAATAAGGTTTCTGACTGCAAAAAACTGTACACCGATAGAAATCTATCGGCAGCTTTGTGAAGTGTATGGGGACAACATAATCACTGAAGGTGGAGTGCGTCAGTGGGTCATAAAATTTAAACATGGCCGAACTAACGTTCACGACGAAGAGCGAAGTGGAAGACCCAGCATAGTGACTGCCGAACTTGTCGAAAAAGTCGATGCCGCGGTCCGTGAAAACCGTAATTTCACATTAACGGAACTCTCTATGAGTTTTCCACAAATTTCACGAAGTTTGTTGCACGAAATCATTACCGAAAAGCTTGGTTACAAGTTTTGTGCAAGATGGATACCAAAAATCTTGACAGAGATTCACAAAAATCAGCGAATGGCTGCAGCATTAACGTTTTTGGACGCTTACGAGAAAGATGGCGACTCATTACTCGATCGCATCGTTACTGGTGACGAAACGTGGGTTAAGCATGTAAAAATTGCATTCAATGCAGTGGGGGCACACAAATTCCCCCCAAAAACCCAAGATATGCATGCAGACAATGTCGGCAAGAAAGGTGATGGCGACTGTCTTTTGGGGCAGAAAAGGTGTGATTTTTGTGGATTTCCTGGAAAGAGGCACTACAATAAGCTCTCAAAGGTATTGCCAAACTCTGCACAACCTCTGAAGAGCAATACAAAACAAGCGCAGGGGAAAGTTGGGCTCAAAGATCTTGCCGATTCACGACAACGCCCGGGCCCACACGGCAAATGCCACTCGTGAAGTTCTCGAATCTTTTAAGTGGAAGTTGTTTCCTCATCCGCCGTACAGTCCCGACCTGGCACCGAGCGACTTCCACTTATTCCCAGCAATGAAGAAGTGGTTGGCTATGGAGCGTTTTGATGACGACGCACAGCTTCAAGAAGTGGTAACCACGTGGTTGAAGGCGCAAGCGGCCGAATTTTACGACGAAGGAATTTCCAAGCTCGTCCATCGCTACGATAAGTGCCTTAATTTAAATGGCAAGTATGTAGAAAAGCAGTATTTAAGTGTGGCTTTCATCTGTGTATAATAAAAAAAATTTCCAATACTTTATTGATTTTTAATTCCAAAACGTAATGTACTTTGTGGATAGCCCTCGTACATGAAATAACTTTATTAACTGTGCTCTAATGACACCTGCCACATAATAACTTTGTTGTTGCCCGAAAATGCAGTATTTAGCAGCGTGAGCAACTACACAATCATTATTAAATTTTGACCTTTGTTGTGGTAGGGTTGTTAGACCATGAGGGAGGCCTGAAGAAAATTCATGAAAGGCACCCAGAGGGTTTTCAGTGCTGGACAGGCATATAGACTGCTCTACGCAACTAAAGGGTCACTTTTTTGAAACACTGTAATTATCTCCCACCGCGATGCTGAAGTTTAGAGACGACTTAAAGACGCCTAAACACTCCTCTGTAATGGTGCAAAAGCGTGGAGCCCTTCGGCATCACTCTCGGGCTGGACGACGCTTTAAGCAGCGAGATGTCGACACATGCGAAAATAAAGGCCGCAGCTCAGAAGTTCATATGAGGTGGTGTAAGGTGGGCTATTGATGTCACAAGGGCATCAAATCGCACCACACCAAACTTCACCACCTGCCCAACGCCCCCGTGCACGTGTACGCGATACCCACGTTTTAGCCCTTCTTTTGACGTCTCTACAGTAGAGGTCAGAACAGTGGCACTCAGCGTTGAAATCACGCACGCGGTTTTCTTACGGGTAGCCGAGGAAATCATTTCAGACGCATCGCCGCTCACAATCGGCACGGAAGGCCTCAGGATGTGGTGCATCAGTATAACCGCCCATTCCCTTGGGGTGTGGAGTCCCACACACTTCGTGGGCGGAAACGAGAGCTCGCAGCGCGATGGGAAACAGGACGGCGTCCGTGACAACCTCCGTCACTGCTGACACTCCCGAATGATTCAACCCGTCTCTAAGGACATGGTGGAGCTGCACGCCCATTGAACTTGATCTGACCCCTTTGGAGTGTATTGCGACGGCGGCTTTCGTTCTCGTATACAGGGTGGAACCACTAGTGATCGTTCACACCCATTCGACGGACTTTGAACGTAATCCGAAGCAGCTAAAACTGTCCATGCCTTCATGACTTTTCTGCCCTCCTGTTTCACGCCCTTCTGTAGCGTGGAGTGGCCGAGCGGTTCTAGGCGCTTCAGTCTGGAACCGCGCGACCGCTACAGTCGCAGGTTCGAATCCTGCCTCGGGCGTGGATGTGTGTGATGTCCTTAGGTTAGTTAGGTTTAAGTAGTTCTAAGTTCTAGGGGACTGATCACCTCAGATGTCAAGTCCACTAGTGCTCAGAGCCATTGGCAACAAAACTGCAATGTTCATAGTCAGTGAACGAGATTTTTCATTTATGTGCTTTTGGCAGAAGAACGAGGCACCATGAGAAAGTTGATAACTCACGAGGGAAACACAAGCAAGCACTGTCGCTGTCAGACTCAGCGACGATTGAGACACATCGGCGTAAGACACGCCCTCGAGAGTTTCCGCACGCCGACGCTGCTGACAGGGCCCGCGAGAAATACGGACCCTCCAACGAACTTGTGACGTCACACTAGTAGGCTTGTCCGCCACACTTCGCGAATGCTCGGCTCCGTGCAGCGCCCACGGGATTCGCCTGAAATGGTTACTCGCTCCCCGCCAAATACAGCTGCTGGCACACGTAAGACCTGTAGTGTCACGTGCTGTGACGTACGCACCACTGCCTGTCTTTCTCGTCAGCTTCGGTTGCTGAAGACTTACGTAATAGCGGAGTGCCGCTCAGCCCACTCTGCCATCATCGCCGAAGGCGACAGGATCGTCTCACTGCAGAGCCAGCAGCGAATGAGCTGTGTTAGACAATTGTACACTGAGATAAAAGAATATCCACTTTATCAAGTGATAGGGTAGTCTTCAGTGACAGTAACAAATATACATTTACAGTCTAGTGGATATGGAATATTTCAAAATTAAATATTTTATCTTGTTCAAATTTCAACAAAGTGATCTAATATTTTGTGTTGTTGTAGTATCCACTCGGCCTCCTTCAAAAGTAAGTCTATGAACCAACCACAGCGCAGACGAGTGTTTTGCCGCCCGCCACAAATCTGAGTGTTGTGTAGTCTTCAATCCAAAGACTGGTTTTATGCAACTCTCCATTTTAGTTTATCTCGTGCAAGCCTTTTCATCTCTTCATAACTATTGCAGCCTACATCCATTTGAATGTGTTCAGTCAATTCTTCGTTTCCCTCCACAATATTTGCCGCTATCACGTCTTTCCTTTACTAAAATGAAGCCCGCCGGTGTGGCCGTGCGGTTCTAGGCGCTTCAGTCTGGAACGGGCGTGACCGCTACAGTCGCAGGTTCGAATCCTGCCTCGGGCGTGGATGTGTGTGATGTCTTTAGGTTAGTTCGGTTTAAGTAGTTCTAAGTTCTAGGGGACTGATGACCACCGATGTTAAGTCCCATACTGCTCAGAGCCATTTAAACTAAAATGAAGATTCACTGATGTCGCAGGTTGTGTTCTATCAACCGATCATTTTAGGCAAATTGTGATATAAATTCTTATTTTCCTAGTTCGGGTTAGTACTTTACGATCAGTTTTTTGATCTACCCATCTAATTTTTTGCATTCTTCTGCGGCACCTAATTTCAAAAGCTACTATTCTCTTAGTCTCTCTTAGTCTCTTAGCTGTTTATCGTCCACGTTTCACATTTGTTCAACAGAGACACTTATGTCGTCACAATAATACGAATTTCCTGTTTGGTATTTCTTCCGTGTTGACAAAAATTTAGCGTATATTTTAATACAGAATTATTTGATAATTTCACAAATCGCAGGTAGCAAATATCTACGAAGTTTAACAAGGCCGTATTGTTTCCGATGATATGCGTATTACAGGTTAATTTCATTACTCTAGACACAAAAGGTCTGCTGTGAAGATCAAGTTTAACTCGCACGCTAAGACATACGTGAGAAAACCATAAGAAACAGATGATAAATACGTACCACAGGAATATGGAAGCTGATTGAAAGCCCGTAGGTAACAAAATACTTCTGTTTACCAACCACAGTGAAACAGCCTGCTTTCGTTATCTCTTTGTTTTTTATTTTTCATCATTCCTTCAGTTCACCCAGAATTCTTTTATATATTTGTTCATCCAGTCCTAGGCGCTACAGTCTGGAACCTCGCGACCGCTACGATTGCAGGTTCGAATCCTGCCTCGGGCGTGGATGTGTGTGATGTCCTTAGGTTAGTTCGGTTTAAGTAGTTCTAAGTTCTAAGGGACTGATGACCTGAGATGTTAAGTCCCATAGTGCTCAGAGCCATTTGAACCATTTTTCATCCAGTCCATTACATTCCCTTCATAATTTTTCCTCCCACCTAACATTCTTATTATTCATCAAATGAAACAAACAGGTGTCCCTTCTGATTCTTGTGTCTCTTTTCCCTCTCCTGTCTCATTTCTCTTTTACGTCTGTTTCAGCAGTTTGAAAGCCACCGTAACCTGCGTTGCGATACACCAAATATTAAGGCTGCTCGCCGTACACTTTGCAACTCAAATGTGGAAAGATTGTCTACTGCTAAGGACCTGTAAGAGATGAAGAATAGTGCATCATGACCTACCTTTAACGAGGTCGTTAGGGATGAAACCGAAATTCATTTATTGAATTAGGATAGGTAAGATAAGCGACAGCGTTATTTTTGAGAAATACTCCCAGCTTTCGTCTTAAGCCACGAAAACCCAAATCTTGATGGTCGGACAGCGATCGTGAACTCCTCTCCAAATGTGAGTCAAGATGCTTAGCTAGCGTGAGACCTCGCTCCGTGAATCTCTGTGGCCAAAAATATTCTTAGATTCAGCTCTTCTAAACTGATTCATGCAACTTTATATTTAAATTTTCATCTGATATGGAATGTCTTGCTATATGCGTGTTACGTAAAGATTCTTCAGCATTCCTGGTTTTTTTTTTTATTTTGCTAGATCTTCTACTGAAAATTTGCTTATGGTATCTACGACCTGAGTCGTTAAATGTGAATTCAAGTCAGGAAACTCATGTTGGCGTACTTGTTTTGTAAATAAAACTGCCTTTCCCTGCTGCTAGTTACTTCATTTACCCCATACGCGTTTCACCTTCTCCTGTTCTAACAAGGGAACCTCCCCATCGCACCCCCCTCAGATTTAGTTATAAGTTGGCACAGTGGATAGGCCTTGAAAAACTGAACACAGATCAATTGAGAAAACAGGAAGAAGTTGTGTGGAACTGTGAAAAAATAAGCAAAATGTACAAACTGAGTAGTTCATGGGAAGATAGGCAACATCAAGGTCACAGGAAACGTACGAGCGCCGTGGTCTCGTGGTAACGTGAGCGGCTGCGAAATGGCAGGTCCTTGGTTTAAATCTTCTATCGAGTGAAAAGTTAAATTTTTTATTTTCAGTTTATGTGACAAACTCTTATGTTTTCATCACTTTTTTGGGAGTGATTATCACATCCACAAGAAAACCTAAATCGGGCAAGGTAGAAGAATCTTTTTACCCATTCGCCAAGTGTACAAGTTAGGTGGGTTGACAACATAATCCTGTCATGTGACGCACATGCCGTCACCAGTATCGTATAGAATATATCAGATGTGTTTTCCTGTGGAGGAATCGCTTGACCTATGACCTTGCGATCAAATGTTTTCGGTTCCCATTGGAGAGGCACGTCCTTTCGTCTACTAATCGCACGGTTTTGCGATGCGGTCGCAAAACACAGACACTAAACTTATTACAGTGAACAGAGACGTCAATGAACGAACGGACAGATAATAAATATGCAAAAATAAAGAAAGTAAAATATTCACTCGAGGGAAGATTTGAACCAAGGACCTTTCGTTCTGCAGCTGCTCACGCTACCACGGGACCACAGCGCTCCTCAGCTTACGATTTCCATGATGTTGCCTATGTGACCCATGGATTACTCAGTTTGTATATTTTGCTTATTTTTTCACAGTTCCACACAACTTCTTCCTGTTTTCTCGATTTATCTGTGTTCAGTTTATCAAGGCGTATCCACTGTGCCAACTTATAACTAAATCTGAGGGGGATGCGATGGGGAGGTTCCCTTGTAAGGCATCATCAATGGGATCTATAACGATTCAGAACAGGAGAAGGCGAAAGGCGTATGGGATAAATGAAGTAACTAGCAGCAGGAAAAGGCAGTTTTATTTGCAAAACAAGTATTTATATGCTTGCTGCGGAGGATGGGCACACGAACGAACTTGTCATGTTGATATCTTCGACACCTAGGACAGGTGCCACGTAAACGCTCTGAAAAATTTTATGATTATCCAGAATGAAGAAGTGTAGAGTAATGCACAGGCGGGAAGTGATGAAAGTTGATACGGACTCTTAATAAATGTTGCTTTTCGAAGTCACCAACTGGTTACGCGTCATCCAATATTTGCAAGGCGCCACCCATGCAACCAACGCTGTGTACTAATACGGTTGACCAGTTACGGTAACCTAAATGGTACTTCAAGTTTTTCATATTTCATAGAAGAATATTTATTATGAACTGCCATATGAAAGTCCCACGCTTTAAGACTGAAGTGACATATGGCACAAAACTAGTGTTTAAATTGTAGCATAAAATGGAAGAGCGGAAAATCATCTAGATTTCCTCCCATACACAGCTTGTACAGCACTGAGGTACTCCCGGCTTCTAACAAGTCAGTGATCCAAAGCCAAGCCCTCGGAGTTTCATTCATGTTTACAATTTAGTGTCACAAAGAAACCATTCGGACTTAATTTTGCAGGGGGGAGACAGCGATTGACTTGAATCAGGCCATAGACTGCTATTTACAGTTGCATGTGCTACAGTTCCGAGATACAGAACACGATGTGCTAGTCATAGACTGCCAGACGTTTTACCATGGGCAGTTCTAAAACAGAACACTTTCTGGCCTGAATTTCGGGACGAGATTCAAAGCATTCTGTAAAGAATAATGTCCAGAGTATATATCTCCCGACAGATTGAACTTGTGAGGCTTAATGCAGTTGAGCTGTGCGCCAGACATCCGGTAAAGTGTGTCCCACTTCCGGTAATACAAACACCGACCTGTTTATTGTGATGTCAACTACAACGAAACTGAGCAAGGTATAAATACAGGAATTTCCTCTCTACACATAGTTTGCAGAATTCGTCTATAAAGAAAGAAATTGTGCGTGCAATCACATGAACATCTAGGAAGAAAAGACACTATACTTTTCAGTTCCTTTAAATGGCATGTTTTGAGCACTTTTGTATTTTAAAATCTTATGATTAAGGTTCTTTTCACATTGTCATTTCACAACAGATTGTGTTCTAGATTATGTTTGTTCTGTAACTCTTTCGAGACCTTACTCAGAAAGTTTCTTAATCGTTCTAAACAGTCTGATATCAAAACCGCAACCTCAGTGTTAGCCTCAAACTTCACGCACTAAGCGACCATACCATCCAATACTGAAACAGACGTATGTGTCATTCCCACTTTACGTGAAGCAATGTACTAAAAATATTCTAGAAGAGTGTTTCCTTGGATTCTGCTTATTCCTTTTGCGTTATTCTCTTCTGAGACAGTAGTTTTTGGTCCACGTGTTTCGTAGATACAGATATATTTATTTTCATCGTACAACTTTACAAGCAGTGCACGGTTTTCCTTCTCAAGTTGCTTGTAGTGTGGAAAGAAATCAGCAGGCGCTGCCAAACGGCAAACAGGACACTAACGTCAGAGCAGGAAACATTTCACACTTACCTACGACACGAATTGTACTGTCTTGACTCAACACTACTTAGTGAGCATTGTCTTCAGTTTGAAGCTGATGGAGGCTGTGCGGAAATTGGATTAAAGAATATCAACATGATCGATTCAGACGTGGAATTTTTTTCCCTTAATGGCAGTCTGCAGGTGTATACCGTGGGGGTTTGTCTTTACAGGTCATCCCTTCCTCCTTCTTCCATTCTTACCCCAACTGAGACAAATGAAACGATAGTATGGCAAATTTGGCCGGAGACCCCATCCAGGGTTGTTCGCCCGCCACAGTGCAAGTCTTTTTATTTGACGCCACTTCTGCGACTTGCGTGTCGATGATGATGAAATAATGATGAGACCAATATAATATCCAGTCTTCGAGCGGATAAAAACTCCGACCCGCACTGTAATCGAACCCGTTTCGTTCGAGAAAGGTGATATATTAGTATTTGACATATCTTCACCTTTCTTCAGTCTGAAATGGTGTAGTGTCTCTAATCACTACATGACGAAGGCACGTGGAACCCCAACCTCCCTTCATTTTCTTTTGAAATACATGCGCACTGACCACGCTGGAACAGCTACCGGAAAAAGAACTGACCGAAATGTATGTTTCAGAAATATTTGTAAACTGGTGGGCTAAATCACTTCCGGACAGTCACGCACATTACGAGTGGCCTTCCGTAAGTAATGCAACTCAATTTCTCGGTCAATTTCCGTTGAAAAAATGCAAAATTTATTGTGGGATAACGTGGAACATTCCCACTTGAGCCCCTGTAGTTTGATGAAGCTACGATAGTTGGTAGTGCTATTCAAAGTCTTCAAAATGGCGTCTTTACCGGAAGTGCGTTCAAGCAGAGAGCCGTGATTGAGTTTCCTTCACTGGAGACCTAGAGCATTGCAGATATTCATAGACGATTACAGAATGTCTACGGAGACCTGGCAGTGAACAAAAGCACGGTGAGTCGTTGGGAGAGGCGTCTGTCGCCATCGCAACAAGGTCGCGCCAACGTGTCCGATCTGCCGTATGCTGGGCAGCCACACACAATTGTGACGCCTACAGTGTTGGAACGTGCGGACACTCTCATTCGACGTGATTGACGGACCACAATCAAACACCTCGCTGCTCAACTGGTCGTCTCCGTTCCTGGTTCTGACACATTCGTCCATCAGCTGGAGCATTCACAGGCGTGAGCCCATTGGGTTCCCCATTGCCTAACAGAAGACCGTAAAGAACAACGAAGAACCATCTGTGCAGAATAGTTTGCGCGTTACGAGGTTGATAATGATTATTTTTTGTAGAACATTGTCAGAGGCGATTAAAAATGGGTTCACCACTTCGATTGGAAACAAAACGGCAGTCCATGGACTGGCGCCACATCATCTCTCCTCCGAAGAGAAAATTCAAAGCCGCACCCTCAACCAGTAAAGTTGTGAGGTGGCTATAATTTCGCACCTCACAAGACCCCATCCACATACTTTGCCATGATCTACAAACACAACTAGGTATCATATGTTAGGCTGTACATCGTATATATTAATATATAAAGGAGACTGACATTGTCACGTACGCCTTGTAAATAACTGTCAACGGTTATTGCATGAAAGGTGACGGAGTGTCTTTATTATCATACTAGTAGAGGTTGGAACGCTAGTGGAGCTGAACGGTTGGCAGAACTCAAGTGTTGGCTGGAAGGCTCGCACAAGTGTTGGTCCTGCTTTAACACAGGAAGTAGTTCGACAGACGTCGTGGCACCTGAGCTCTGGAGCACAATAGGGTGACGGCCGGCCGCTATTGTAGTAGGGCCGGAAGAATAACTGGATAATACTTCCGAATTTAGCAAATCTTGGACGTAGGTGAGAGGAGCGAAGAAGCGGCATCTCGGAAACCATGGAGGCTGGGTTATCTCCAAGGATTTTTACTCAGAAGCGTACCATTGTACGAGTGTAGGTTTTTCCTCGCAAACTTTCCGCACTGGACGACAAAAGACAAAAATATGGTTGGTCGGGATTCGGAAGAATCTGTAGAGAGAGAGAATATTCCGTGATTTCGGGAATATGATACGTTTTCGGAATTACGATGGTGGGGAGCCGAGCCTTGCTGGGAGGCCAGCGGTGGAGAGAAGAATCTTCCGTTGTGAGCGCCCATGTGTGACGGTCGCTCGATATCAGCTTTGTTGGTACAGACGGACTCGCTGTCTTCGCTCTCAGGAGAATTTACAGTTAGAACAGTTAGGCACTGTACTGATGCGAACCTATGCGATTCTGGACTTCACCTCCGGGTTGGAATTCGTCGTTGAGTACGCAATGTTTAGTAATTGAGACCACTTCCTCTGCCTATACATACGTTACCTGAACTCCGCCCTTGTGGCTGGGAGTTCGCGTTTCTCGCTTGTGGAACAGAGAGAGGAAAAGACAGTATTAGAGTATATTGGTCTGTGGACTGCTTTCTGCCATCCTAGTGTTTGAAAGAGTTTATTTGTGGCTGGAGTTCTTCCATCGACGCAGACGTGTACGAGAACCAGCACGCCGACGCACCAGACGCAGTACGTACGGTGATATCGCAAATTGCTTCGGCTTATTAGGGCTGTGAAGCTAAACAGCTATGATCACGTTAGTGTATTTCCACTGAGGTTCCCAACCACTGTAGATTATCTTTGAAAGTAGTGTCTTCTAGTGTTTGGTACGTAGATTATGTCAGTCATTTCGCGTTATTGATATTAGATCGCGCAGTCATAATAAGGGGCAGAGTTGGGCAATTGATCAGTAATTTTACTAAGGAAATGTGAACTTCCTAATATAAAAGGTATTTTTTTTAAATCTACAATAAATATATAAGCAGGAACAACGTTTATCATTTAGTAGTATTTGCTGCCTTAATCATTCATTTATGTTTAGATTGTACACTACTGGCCATTGAAATTGCTACACCAAGAAGAAATACAGATAAACAGGTATTCATTGGACAAATATATTATACTAGAACTGACATGTGATTACACTTTCACGCAATTTGAGTGCATAGACCCTGAGAAATCAGTACCCAGAACAATCACGTCTAGCCGTAATAACGGCCTTGATACGCCTGGTGCAGCAGTCCGGAAACGCGCTACTGCTACGGTCGCAGGTTCGAATCCTGCCTCGGGCATGGATGTTTGTGATGTCATTAGGTTAGTTAGGTTTAAGTAGTTCTAAGTTCTAGGAGACTGATGACCTCAGATGTTAAGTCCCATAGTGCTCAGAGCCATTTTAACCATTTTATACGCCTGGGCATTGAGTCAAACAGAGCTTGGATGGGGTGTACAGATACAGCTGCCCATGCAGCTTCAACACGATACCACAGTTCATCAAGACTAGTGACTGGCGTATTGCGACGAGCCAGATGCTCGGCCATCATTGACCAGACGTTTTCAGTTGGTGAGAGGTCTAGGCCAGGGCAGCAGCCGAACATTTTCTGTATCCAGAAAGGTCCATGCAGGACCTGCAACATGCGGTCGTGCATTATCCTGCTGAAATGTAGGGTTTCGCAGGGATCGAATGAAAGGTAGAGCCACTGGTCGTAACATATCTGAAATGTGACGTCCACTGTTCAAAGTGCCGTCAATGCGAACAAGAGGTTTCCGAGACGTGTAACCAATGGCACCCTATACCATCACGCCGGGTGATACGCCAGTATGGCGATGATGAATACACTCTTCCAGTGTGCGTTCACCGCGATGTCGCCAAACACGGATGCGACCATCACGATGCTGTAAACAGAACCTGGATTCATCCGAAAAAATGACGTTTTGCCATTCCTGCAGCCACGTTCGTCGTCGAGTACACCATAGCAGGCGCTCCCGTCTGTGATGCAGCGTGAAGGGTAACCGCAGCCACGGTCTCCGAGCTGATAGTCCAGTGATAGTCCATGCTGCTGCAAACGTCGTCGAACTGTTCGTGCAGATGGTTGCTGTCTTGCAAACGTCCCCATTTGTTGACTCAGGGATCGAGACGTGGCTGCACGATCCGTTACAGCCATGCGGATAAGATGCCTGTCATCTCGATTGCTACTGATGCGAGGCCGTTCGGATCCAGCACAGCGTTCGGTATTACCCTCCACAACCCACCGATTCCATATTCTGCTAACAGTCATTGGATGTCGACGAACGCGAGCAGCAATGTCGCAATACGATAAACCGCAATCGCGATAGGCTACAATCCGACCTTTATCAAAGTCGTAAACGTGATGGTACGCATTTCTCCTCCTTACACGAGGCATCACAACAACGTTTCACCAGACAACGCCGGTAAACCGCTGTTTGTGTATGAGGAACCGGTTGGAAACTTTCCTCATGTCAGCAGGTTGTAGGTGTCGCCACCGGCGCCATCCTTGTGTGAGTGCTCTGACTAGCTAATCATTTGCATATCACAGCATCGTCTTCCTGTCGGTTAAATTTCGCGTCTGTAGCACGTGATCTTCGTGGTGTAGCAATTTTAATGGCTAGTAGTGTAATTCATAGAATTAAGAGATCGTAAGATCTGGTTCAAGACAGACAGGGCCAAGTCATCATTTTAGCTTTTATTATTTTCCGTTGCGGATATTCTTTTTACACCCTCCTCGAGTAGCATCTTGGTAAGTCATGGCGACGGTCTTCTGGAACTCTATTTGATGTCCTCTCTCACGGTGCAACGATAAACTCCGAAGTGTATTGTGGTACCCTCAGGAAATTGAAGAAACGACTCCAGCGTGTTCGCTGACACAAAAATGGAGACGGAGCTCTCCTTCTCCGTGACAACGTCAGACCTCACACAAGTGTGCGCACCGCAGGGGAGCTCACGAAACTTCATTGGACTGTCCATCCTCATACACACTATAGCCTTCATCTCACACCTTCCATCTGTTTGGCCCAATGAAGCAAGCACCCCGCGGGGAGCTGTACGTCAATGGTGGCGAGGTTTTTGATGTAGCCAGCCGTTGCCTCTGACGTCAACCAGTGGAGTGGTACCATGCGGCCATAGAGGCCCTCCCAGTAGGGTGGCGTAACACCGCTGCATTGAAAGGAAATTATGTTGAAGAGTAGAAGTTTGTACCCAAAAGATTGGAGAATAATATGGTGTGTTGGAACCCTGAATAAAATGAACCCGCTTTCAGAAAAAAAAATGTGTTGCGTTACTTTTTGAACGCCCCTCGTATTCAAATTCTTACCTACTTTCTGTATTGTTTCGTGAATTTAAAAAAGTGTCACTTGAAGTTCAATTGAAACTGTCGTGTGTACTGGTGTTGGCTGTTCGGAGTTGACCCCCCGAAATCTTTACGGTAAGTGCTGCACTTGCTATTGGAAAGTGAGCCACTGGGTACAGGGCGTGTTCTTCTGCAGCATCAGATACAGAGAGCGCCAACTAGCGCACAGATAGAAAGGCCAGGCAGCCTCCCGCAGCGCTATGTGGTGTTGACGTGGGTGCCGCGGTGAGGGGTATGGGGGGGGGGGGGGGAGGGTCAGTCGGACAGGCCTCGTGTCTGTTGTTGGCCCGCCGCTGCTCCTAGCGACGCCGTGTTACCGTTATTACGCTGCCCCGTTTCCAAACCCGAGACAGGGCCAATCACGACCTTGGCGTAACGGCTGTCAAATTCTTTTTTGTTTCGCTGGAACTGTCGGTCAACACTGTGTGGCACCGACGGCAGCAGAACAATAGCGTCCTTTGTAGACAGCCTTCATATTACGCGAGCTGGAATTACAGTGGTCGCCAAAAGTTTTTGCGCAAGAGCCAATACTGTCTTTGTGGGTCGGTCCTCGGGCCACATATGTACCAGTCTTATAACTAATTGGTAAACTACATAAATTACTATGTTATGTGCCCTCAGTAGACTTTCTGTAGTACTGGTGTTATTAGTTGGCCGCGGCCATCAAGTCGTTAAAAGTCAATACCATTCAGAACACTTCGTGTAGGTTGTTTTCTGTGTCAGATTGCTGCCACCCTCAGCGACTACAAAGTTATGATACTGTAAAGTGCCTGATGAAGTCTGTGCAAGCGAATGATTAACTGATTAATAACAGTAATTGTACTTACATTCAAATGAACCCGCCATGCCGGCCGCGGTGGTCTAGCGGTTCAGGCGCTCAGTCCGGAACCGCGCGACTACTATGGTCGCAGGTTCGAATCCTGCCTCGGGCATGGATGTGTGTGGTGTCCTTAGGTTAGTTAGGTTTAAGTAGTTCTAAGTTCTAGGGGACTGATGACCTCAGATGTTAAGTCCCATAGTGCTCAGAGCCATTTGAACCATTTTGAACCCGCCCTGTTAGCCGTGCGGTCTACCGCACTGCTTTCCGGGCGGGAAGGCGTGCCGATCCCCGGCACGAATCCGCTCGGCAGATTAGTGTCGAGGTCCGGTATGCCGGGCAATCTGTGCATGGTTTCTAAGGCGGTTTTCCATCTGCCTCGGCGAATGCGGGCTGGTTCCCCTTATTCCGCCTCAGTTACACTACGTCGGTGATTGCTGCGCAAACACTGCCTCCACGTACACGTACATCACAATTATTCTACCACGCAAAAACTTGGCGTTACACTCGTCTGGTGTGAACCGTTCCCCGGGGGTCCACTGGGGGCCGAACTGCACAATAACCCTGGGTTCGGGGTGGGGTAGCGATGGGTTGAGTGGACTACCGTAGCCTGTTGGGGGTTGCGAACCACTGAGAGCTACGGCGGGGACGAAGCCTCTCCGTCGTTTCTAGGTCCCCAGTTCCATGCAATACACTACAATACATGTGAATGCGTAATTCAGCACGAGACATTATCACAAATACTTAATAAATGTTTACTTTCGTTGTAGTCATAGCATTGTATTACGACAGTCTTAATTTAATTTCATATTCACTGCTGCAAGTACACTCCAAGACAACAACAACAAAAAATCGACGCACCATGAAGGAATTACCCGAACTGGGTGGAAACTGCTAGATCTGATGTACACGTACAGATAAACAAAGTATTAGAGTTTCAGAAAAATTGGATGATTTATTCAAGTGTAAGACCTTCATAAATTGAGACGTCAGCAGCGCGTCGACCCACCTCTGGCCTTTATGCAAGCATGCAAGCTGCCATTAGAACTACTGACAGCCTTGGGAGAGCCAGTACTGACAAAATTCTACCATATGGTGAGCAAGATATATGAGACAGGCGAAATACCCTCAGACTTCAAGAAGAATATAATAATTCCAATCCCAAAGAAGGCAGGTGTTGACAGATGTGAAAATTACCGAACTATCAGTTTAATAAGTCACGGCTGCAAAATACTAACACGAATTCTTTACAGACGAATGGAAAAACTAGTAGAAGCCTACTTCGAGGAAGATCAGTTTGGATTCCGTAGAAATATAGGAACACGTGAGGCCATATTGACCCTACGACTTATCTTAGAAACTAGATTAAGAAAAGGCAAACCTACGTTTCTAGCATTTGTAGGCTTAGAGAAAGCTTTTGACAATGTTGACTGGAATACTCTCTTTCAAATTCTGAAGGTGGCAGGGCTAAAATACAGGGAGCGAAAGGCTATTTACAACTTGTACAGAAACCAGATGGCAGTTATAAGAGTCGAAGGACATGAAAGGGAAGCAGTGATTGGGAAGGGAGTGAGACAGGGTTGTAGCCTCTCCCCGATGTTATTCAATCTGTATTTTGAGCAAGCAGTGAAGGAAACAAAAGAAAAATTCGGAGTAGGTATTATAATCCATGGAGAAGAAATTAAAACTTTGAACTTCGCCGATGACATTGTAATTCCGTCAGAGACAGCAAAGGACTTGTAAGAGCAGTTGAACGGAATGGATAGTGTCTTGAAAGGAGGATATAAGATGAACATCAACAAAAGTAAAACGAGGATAATGGAATGTAGTCGAATTAAGTCGGGTGATGCTGAGGGAATTAGATTAGGGAATGAGACACTTAAAGTCGTAAAGGAGTTTTGCTATTTGGGGAGCAAAATAACTGATGATGGCCGAAGTAGAGAGGATATAAAATGTAGACTGGCAATGGCAAGTAAAGCGTTTCTGAAGAAGAGAAATTTGTTAACACCGAGTATAGATTTAAATGTCAAGAAGTCGTTTCTGAAAGTATTTGTATGGAGTGTAGCCTTGTATGGAAGTGAAACATGGACGATAAGTAGTTTGGACAAGAAGAGAATAGAAGCTTTTGAAATGTGGTGCTACAGAAGAATGCTGAAGATTAGATGGGTAGATCACATAACTAATGAGGAGGTATTGAATAGGATTGAGGAGAAGAGATATTTGCGGTAAAACTTGACTAGTAGAAGGGATCGGTTGGTAGGACATGTTCTGAGGCATCAAGGGATCACCAATTTAATATTGGAGGGCAGCGTGGAGGGTAAAAATCGTAGAGGGAGACCAAGAGATGAATACACTAAGAAGATTCAGAAGTATTTAGGTTGCAGTTGTTACTGGGAGATGAAGCAGCTCGCACAGGATAGAGTAGCATGGAGAGCTGCATCAAACCAGTCTCAAGACTGAAGACCACAACAACAACAACAGCAAGCTGCCATGGACTGAAGGATGGAAATGGAAATGAAGTCCCATGCTTCTTGACAGAGCGTAGGGGAACGATGCAGGAGACCCGCACCTCCGTACTAGGCAAGGTCCTAGTGGAGGTGGTTTGCCATTGCCTTCCTCCGACCGTAATGGGGATGAATGTTGATGATGAAGACGACACAACAACACTCAGTCATCTCAGGGCAAGTGAGAATCCCTGACCCCGCCGAAAATCGAACCCAGGACCCCGCGCTCGGGAAGCGAGAACGCTACCGCGAGACAACGAGCTGAGGACACAGATTGAAAGATATCGTACCAAATTCTGTCCTACTGGCCCGTTCAATCGTCTAAATCGGGAGCTCTTTGGAGCGCCCTGCCCATAATACTTCAATCATTCTCAGATGGGGAGAGATCGGGAGACAGTGTTGGCCAACGTAGCGTTTGTCATACGCGAAGACAAGTTTTACGAATTCTCGCCATGGGCGGACGGGAATTATCTTGCTGAAATGTAAGCCCAGGCTGGCCTGCCGTAATAGGCAATAAGACTGGGTGTAGAATATTGTCGAAGTGGACGTGTCGCTGTACCGTAAGGGCGCCGCCGATGGCAACCATGGAAGACCTGCTATAAAATGAAATGACACCCTGGGCCATCACAGCTGGCTGTTGGGCAAATGGTGGGAGACTGGTCGGTATCCAACCGCTGTCTGAGGCGTCTCCAGACCTGTCTTCGCCTGGAATCTCATTGACTGGAGTAGAATTGTCCCCTGTAACGGGTCCTGCTGAGAACTGAGCCCCGATGACCAACGAAGTCGTGTCAGGAGGCGCCCCAGACAGTGGTGGGATATCAACCTGACTGTCGCCTGCCATACTTCTCGACAACCAGTACTGATGGTCTGGGGTGCCATTTTTTGGACCCCTTTGGTTGTCATTTACGGCACTCTTACAGCACAAATGTGCGTCGGCGATATCCTACGTCCCACTTTGTTGCCCGTCATGGCAAGCCATCCTGGGCTTAGATTTCAGCAAAATAGTTCCTGCTCACTCACGGCGAGAGCTTCTCCTGCTTCTCTTCGTGCTTGCCAAACACTCCCTTGGCTAGCATTGTCACCGAATGTCTCCCCTATTGAGAACGGTTGGACTATTGCAGGCAGGGCGCTCCTACCAGCCCGGGATTTTCGCGATCTAATGTGCCAATTGGACATAAATTGACATGATATCTCTCAGGAAGGCATCAAAAAATCAATGACAAGCCGAATAAATGTTTGCTTACCGGCCAGATGTGGACCAACATGTTACTGACTTGCTCAGTTTGTGAAGTTCTTTCTCTTGAATAAATTTTCCAATTTTTCTGAAATTGTAATCATTTATTTATCCGTACACGTACATCACATCTAGCAATTTTGGTCACATTCGGGTAATTCCTTCGTGGTGCGTCGATTTTTTTTTTTTTTTACATTAGGTAAAGAGACGAAGTTACATTACATTATGTGTGTATTTTCTATTGCGATTGTGTGAATTACAGTTCATCTTAAACTGACTTTTATTACAAGCAATAAAAATCATTAATGAGTAAATATACAGTTAAATATACGTAATAATTTCAGTTTGGTGAAACAGACCTTACCGTGTGTTCCCCATTTTACACAATATTACTATTACTCGCTTTTGATAAATAAATACCTTATTTAATTTAGGTGCGCTGACCCATATGATAATTTCATAAGACAACGGAGAGTTAAATATTTTCACTTCAAAGTGTAAATATGCTGAACTTAGTTTCTTTTTTGTTACTTTAAGCGTGTGTTGCCTCCTTTTTAGCTTCTACGTCTACTTCCACACTCTGAAAACCACTGTGATGCGCATGACAGATGGTACTTCACACTGTATACAACATGAGAGTGTCTTCCCATTCCATTCGTTTGTGAAGCATAGAGAGAATGACTGCTGGCACACACCTACGTGAACTGTAACTAGTTTAATCTCTTCTTCGCGATCGTTTTGTAAGTGAAATGTAGGGGGTTGCGGTACATTACCAGATTCCAGTCTCTTGAAACTTCGTGCGGCATTTACGTGATATCTGGCGTCTTTATTTAGTTTTTCAGTGTAACTTTCTCAGCATTTCCGTGACGACTTTACGTGAACTGGGCTTGTGACAATTTGTACGGCGCTTCTTCATACGTGTTCAGTATACTCCTTTTTCCAATTTGGTGTCGGTCCCACACACACACACACACATGTGTAACATTCTAGGATTAGTCAAGCTAGTGTTTTGCAAGCACTCTTCTTTGTAGACTGATTGTAACTTCTTTTTACGGTATCCTAGGAATGAACCGAAGTCTTGAATCTGCTTTATTTACGACTGAACCTGTATGAGCATTCTGTTACACATCTCTATCGACTGCTACATCCGGATATATACCTGTATATACAGCGTGAGTCACTAACTATTGCCAGCTAGAATAACTCCGAAAGTATGATAGGAGCTGGAAAGTTTGTGGGACAAAAGTTGCATCGGACAAAGGGGGCCATATTGTGACGATGGCTTTTTTCTTGCTAGGTGGGATCGCGTCAGAGATATTAGGGTCAACTTTGATTTTTTGTAAATTGGATGCTACAGTTTGGTACTTATTTTCTGATAGCGGCTATCGAGACAAATCCAATGATGTGTAGCAGTAAGGTCTTTGAAAGTCAACGAAGGTCAAAAAGGTGGCATGAACCTCCATTTACAGCAGGTGTTTGAAGTGCTAACCATTGGTATCAAAGGAGTGCTGCAATCTTCTCATCATGGATTGACTGGTAGTCATTATCACTTCGGCATTTAGCGAAGCACTTGCTCTGACAATTCTCTCACGTATATCGTTGTTGTTGTTGTGGTCTTCAGTCCTGAGACTGGTTTGATGCAGCTCTCCATGATACTCTATCCTGTGCAAGCTTCTTCATCTCACAGTACCTACTGCAGCCTACATCCTTCTGAATCTGCTTAGTGTATTTCAAAAGCTTCTATTCTCTTCTTGTCCAAACTATTTATCGTCCATGTTTCACTTCCATACATGGCTACACTCCATACAAATACTTTCAGAAACGACTTCCTGACACTTAAATCTATACTCGATGTTAAAAAATTTCTCTTCTTCAGAAACGCTTTACTTGCCATTGCCAGTCTACATTTTATATCCTCTCTACTTCGACCATCATCAGTTATTTTGCTCCCCAAATAGCAAAACTCCTTTACTACTTTAAGCCTCTCATTCCCTAATTTAATTCCCTCAGCATCACCCGACTTAATTCTAATACATTCCATTATCCTCGTTTTGCTTTTGTTGATGTTCATCTTATATCCTCCTTTCAAGACACTGTCCATTCCATTCAACTGCTCTTCCAAGTCCTTTGCTGTCTCTGACAAAATTACAATGTCATCGCCTACCTCAAAGTTTTTATATCTTCTCCATGGATTTTAATACCTACTCCGAATTTTTCTTTTGTTTCCTTTACTGCTTGCTCAATATACAAATTGAACAACATCGGGGAGAGGCTACAACCCTGTCTCACTCCCTTCCCAACCACTGCTTCCCTTTCATGTCCCTCGACTCTTATAATTGCCATCTGGTTTCTGTACAAATTGTAAATAGCCTTTTGCTCCCTGTGTTTTACCCCTGCCACATACAGAATTTGAAAGAGAGTATTCCAGTCAACATTGTCAAAAGCTTTCTCTAAGTCTACAAATGCTAGAAACGTAGGTTTGCCTTTCCTTAATCTTTCTTCTAAGATAAGTCGTAGGGTCAGTATTGCCTCACGTGTTCCATTGTTTCTACGGAATCCAAACTGATCTTCCCCAAGGTCGACTTCTGCTAGGTTTTCCATTCGTCTGTAAAGAATTCGTGTTAGTATTTTGCAGCCGAATGCGGCGTATCCATCTAACGTGCCGTTGACATTTAAACACCATTCAAAAGTTTCGCAATACAACACTAACAGGAACGGTAAGACTAGTAAGACTAGTATGGTCGAGTCAAGCGAATGTGAATGAGGTATTCTTTCGAAGAACAAGTCGATATGCTTCACATTTACGGAGAATGCAAACGAAATTCAGTGAGAATTACAGTGACTTATACGCTTTTTTTTAATTTAATCGTATGGCTAGGGCCCCAGGTCGGGCAGGCCGTTCTCCAGGTGCCGGTCCTTCAATATCACGCCGCTTCGGCGACCTGCAGTCGATGAGGATGATAGGATGATGATGAGGACAGCACAACACCCAGTACCTGGGCGGAGAGAATTCCCCGACCCAGCCCGAAATCGATCGCAAACCCACAGAATTGACAATCCGCCATGCTGACCATTCAGCTACCGGGTGCGGACAACTTATACGCTGAAAGGTATCCTCAATGTACTCACCCTGCACGTCCTACATTTAAATATATATATGATAAATTGAGAACAACTGGGGCTTTAACGCATCGGAAACATATCCGGCAAAGGAAAGTTACTAACGAGGAAGCAGAAATTGGTACTCTTGCCACTGTGGTTCGAGATCCTTGTGTTAGTTCGCGTCAAATCGCAAGGGAGTCTGGCATGAGCCACAGTAGTGTTGTTCGTGTTCGACATCGCCATAATTATCATCCTTACCATATCAGTCTCCAGCAAGAATTAACTGGTACGGATTGTAAGCGTCACATTGAATTCTTCCGATGGGCTCAACTTCAGATTCAGAGGGATGACGCATTTATTAATTTGATTTTATTTACTGACGAGGCTACATTCACGAACGATGGAAATGTTAATTTGCATTATTGGGCAACTGAAAATCCATGTTGGCAGCAGCTAGCTGCACACCAAAAACCGTGGTCGGTGAATCTATGGTGGGATTCTGGAGGACATAATTATAGGCCCCTATTTCATCGAAGGAAATCTTAATGGTAGGAACTACTCCACATTCCTGCAAGGAACATTAGGTCTGTTATTGGAATAAATACCTTCAGGAACAAGGAACAGAATGTTCACCGACGGCTAGAAATGAGTTGCAGAGACAATTACCAAATCTTTGGATTGGACGCGAAGGAGATGTGTCGTTGCCGGCTCGTTCGCCAGACTTGACGCCTCTGGATTTTTTCGTGTGGGGATTCATAAAAGACATAGTTTATAAAGACGTTCCAACTCCAGCTGAAGATATGTGAGAGAATTGTCAGAGCATGCTCTTTGATAAGTGCCGAAGTGATAAGGAATACCACTCAATCCATGATAAGAAGATTGCAGCACTGCATTGATACCAATGGTCATCACTTCGAACACCTTCTGTGAATGGACGTTCATGCCACCTTTTTGACCTTCGTTGACCTTCAAATACCTTACCGTTACACATCATTGGATTCGTCTCCGTAGCTGCTATAAGAAAATAAGTACCGAACTATAGCATCCCATTTAGAAAAAATATCTCTGAAGCGACACCACATAGTAACAAAAAACCAACGTTATATTATGGCCCCTATTTCCCATGCAACTTTTGTCCCACAAACTTTTCAGCTCCTATCATAGTTTCGGAGTTACTCCTGGTGGCAATAGTTAGTGACTAACCGTGTATAATGTAGCCTTCGAATATTACGTTTCGAGATTTGTGAAGTGCAGAGTTACATATTTTTTTTTAACGTTTAAGTAAGTTCCCGATCTTTGCACAATTACGATATCTTACCAGAACATGTCTAGAAATTTTCGCAGTTCTTTTTCAGATATTACATCAAACGGGTCTGAGTACTTTGGGACTTAACATCTGAGGTCATCAGTTCCCTAGAACTTATAACTACTTAAACCTAACTAACCTAAGGACATCACACACATCCATGCCCGAGGCAGGATTCGAACCTGCGACCGTAGCAGCAGCACTGTCCCGGACTGAAGCGCCTAGAAAAACTCGACCACAACGGCCTGCCTAGATATTACGTCATTGTAGATAATATTAATATACAACATGAAGAACAAGGATACCAACACAGTTCCCTTTGGCACTCGTGAAAGCTACTTGCACATATGTTAATGTCTATCCATCCACGATAACATGCTGCGTTCTTCGTACAAAGGAATTCTCAATCCCGTCACAAATTTCGTTCGGTACTGTGGGGCGGCGGATGGAGTACTTGTTATATAAAATGTTCCTATTATTTATTTAATGTTGTTGTTTGCCGCTCTCAACACTGGCTCTCTAACTACAATATTGGCAACCAGAAAGTGATTAGCAAAACGCGAAGCCTGTAATTAGAATTCCTAGTGCCAACTTCATCTGAGAAATACACTTATAGCTCTGAGGAATTAGGAGATTGTCTGGGATTCATAATCAAAAACGATTCTCTCTAAAATGTTCACTATATTCTGAAAGTCACAGACCAAAAAAGAATCCACACAATCCAACTACCAGAGCAGTTCAGTCTAATGCGCTGATGCAACTACAAATGTTCAAATTAAAGGTTTAAGTGAATGCTCGCCATAATTTGATGATAATGTTCATCAAACGCCACGCTAAATAATGGTAGAATGTCTGTCCGGCGGCGGCACGTGAAAATACGACATACGCAAATTGAAGATAGATAATTAAAGTCATCCCAGAATTAACACTTCACTCGAAAACGATTTCATGGTTACGCGTATCCCGAGTAACTTATTACGGCATCCGAGGCTGTTTATAGCAATGATACCGACGCGACGCGACTTCCGGCACACGTGGTGTGCTAATCAGCGTCTGGAGAGAACTGGGGCCTTCCTCTCTTTTTTTTTTTTTTTCTTTATTGAATTTCAATTCCCCCCGAAGGGGGCGGGCTGGCAGCAGCTTAGTATGCCGCTCTTCAGCCTACATACTTTGTGAGAAAGATGAAGAGAATAAATAATAAAAACAGACGATAAAATCTGACACTTAAAGAGTATCATGGCGAAAAGAAATCGTGGAACTTAAAACAAAGAACAGAGGGATGATGAAGCTAATAAAATACATACGAAGCAGACAGGTAAAACAATAGACAGACAATTAAAAAACACGGCAACAGTCTGGATTCTGTTCGCAAAAGACATAAAATTCACACCTAACGACAGCATGGTTTCTGTTCGCAACACGAGAAAGACGAACAACACTGAATAGTCACTGGAACACTGCACTAAAAAATTGACAAATGTGACATACCACAGCCGAGAGCAGGTGGGGGGAAACTGGACAGATGATGGGAAAACAAAAAAGGGGGGAAAGGGCCTTCCTCTCTTGCACAGCGTTCTTATATATAAAGCCGCGGTGCGGACGTCTAAGGGAACGCCTGATCAAATCGGCTCTCCCGACTAGCCGCTGGGCTAGTAATGCACCACTTTAAGTTATTGAATAAATCATCGCTTCCTTTGCTGATGGCCCATGAAGCTCTCAATTTAAATGTGCAATCAGCACACAGGTAAGTAATCATAATAAAAGTCTGACATGGCTAAGTCAATTATTTTGGACGAGAAAAATAATTTAATTACACTACACGCAGTAGACGAGCTCTGAACTTGCCCTTTGGAGATACGCTATCGCTATAGTTTTATAGTTATTCAGTTGAAACTTCTCATATCTTTATGATTATAGCGGATCTCCATTCTACTTAAATTTAAACATCCTAGCCTTATTAATTCGCCTACTTAATCTACCTTGCTACGTTAATTTTTAAGACAAAAACCAGAAAATCATGAATTTCAACTAAAATTTTAATTTGTGGGATCCAGAATACTGTTTCAACTAAATTATTATGAAAAAGGAATCTAAATATAAATTTTTAAGTTTCTAGCTCTTTTCTGTTGCGCCAATGATTTTTACAGAAAAACATCCAAATTTCTAAAATGGTTAAAGTTATTGAACTGATATTCAACACATATTGATTTAGTATTACTCCTGACATGCTAGAAACGTTTCAGGTTATTTGCTTGATTTTTAAAGTATTGCGCAACATTTATGACGTCAGAGCTAGTTACAGCGGACTGGCTGGCACACAATGGAAAGACTGATGTGAATTTTATACGGCGTGAATAAGCTGCTTCCCTACAGTACCTCATGTGATAGGACTTCCGTTAATAGGCGTTGGTACGCTACTGAGTCAAATTGTTTTCCTCCTGTTCAGGATTTCCTTAATACACGGCTTTCGAGGTGTCATCTGAGGAAAGAAAGAGTTTTGGGTGAAATATGTTTTCGAAGCCGCCGGCCGTTGTGGCCGAGCGGTTCTAGGCGTTTCAGTCGGGAACCGCGCGAACGCTACGATCGCAGGTTCGAATCTTGCCTCGAGCATGGATGTATGTGATGTCCTTAGGTTAGTTAGGTTTAAGTAGGTTCTAAGTTCTAGGGGACTGATGACCTCAGATGTTTAGTCCCCTAGTGCTCAGAGCCATTTGAACCATTTTTCGAAACCGTTAGTTGGCATGGAAGAGTTCGTTCTGTTCGGGATAACGTTACGTCTGCTCAAAAGAAAATAGCCGTACTTCCTGTACTGCACTTCAAGTAACGAGTTACCCGGCGATGTAAACTGTATATATAAACGGAAGAGTGAATAATGACACGTCGTGGACTCCAACATTCATTGCAGAGTAGCGTGCAAATTATCATTTAGATGTGTATTTCTTCCATTAAGGAAGTTTGCGGTGATAACTACCAGGAAGGAGGTCGCCGTGTCATTGTCATTTCGAGACGTCAGGCATGAAGAAATGCGATGAACGCACCATAAACTTTTTTGTGTAATGAAAGACCAAGATTTCAATATTTTCAAAAAGGCTTTCTATCGGCTGAGCCACTGCTCACAATGGTTAAATCACGAGTCGTAAAACTGTGGTATTAGTCGGCAAAACTGTAAAATCCAAGGCCCCGTTTTTCGGATCGTGGTGTGTAATAACTACACATATTCATAGTCAGGTCGTAAGAGTTACTACGGTCATCGTTTGTTAATTTTATGTGGCCGCTAAGGGCACGGCTAGTACAGTATATCAACGTAGTCTTGGAACGTGAAGGCCAACTTGTGGTATTTGTGGAGGACGTCGGCAGGTGCTTAAGGGCACGATCTCGGAGAGTTGGTTGCCTATTGGAGAACAATAAGAGCTGTCGCGAGCGTTACGTTCTGAGGGGTCAGCCGGACGAAATTAGAGAATACCGTAGGTTCTGTGCGTTTTCATTCTGCTCATGACACTTACTTTTTATGAGCAACCTTTGTAATAAAATCTTCTTTTACTGTTACCCATAACTGCCGTTATGTCGTTGAACCTCTTCTACAATGAAGCGCCAAGGAAACTGATATAGGCATGCGTAGTGAAATACAGAAAACAGTAAACAGTCAGAATACGGCGCTGCGGTCGGCAACGCCTGTATAAGACAACAAGTTTCTGGCGCATTTGTAGGTGCGTTTACACTGCGATTTGTATCGGCACATGTATGAGATACATGTATATGCGACTTTGCGACATGTATCGCGACTTGTATGAGTTGACAAGTATCAATTTCATACATGTATGAGCGTGCGTTTACACTGATTTGTATCACTGTGCGATGGCTTCCGACGACGATTTGGAAGATTTCACATTTTTATGTGCTGGTACACTTGCTCTTTTGGAAGATGATAGGAAGAAAAGGCGAAGGAAGCGTAGATGGTGGCAGAGAGAGTTTCTTCGCAAACGCGCTACTAACGGAGCTTACGCAATGCTCGTTCAGGAATTAACGCTGGAGGATGGCGCATATTTTAGAAATTATGTTAGGATGAATGTGGAAGATTTCCGCGGTTTGCTATCTCTTGTTGCTCCTCTTGTGTCCAAAACCAACACAAACTTTCGGGAAGCGATTCCACCAGAGGATCAGTTGGCAGTAACACTCCGTTTTTTGGCCACTGGGGATTCCTTTTCGACGTTAATGTATCTGCATAGAATATCAAAAAGTGACATATGCAACATTATTCTTCGTGTTTGCGAGGCCCTTGTGCAAGTTTTATCCCAAGAAGTGAAGGTAAAAGATATATATATATATATATATATCAGAGTATGTAATACATTATATAATTGTTTCATGCATCTGGCACGTATATCAGTTTTTTGCTATTATTCCGGCGGCCTCGCGTGATAATGTTGACAACGGATGCTAATGCCGACAATCGTGTGTGAGACGTTGGCATTAGCAATCGCGCGACAATGCAAATGTTTTGTCATGAAATCTTCGTTTTACGAGGGTAATTACTTTTAACGAGCGGACGAGGGTACATACAAGTAACTGTCAACCAGGAACAGCAGCACAAATTTTCTACCGCGCCGTTGATGTTGCCAACATAACCACGTGAGGAAGCTGGAATAGGAACTAAAATTTTAACGGCACATACATTTTGCACCATAAATGTCTCAAATTTTGCTGAAATGGGCTAGCTTTTAGTTCTTTGGATCGACTGACATGCTTCACTCAGTAATACAATACCACAATTTCTGAGGACACTTTCTTCACAGTAAAGATATCCAACAACATTAATTTGTATTTAGTTTTATTAAGTAGTACTTGACAGCACATTACATGCATATTTCAACATTTATACATGTTTTTAAAGAATACATAAATTATGATGCATTTGCATCTATTAGTTCATCGTTTGCCTCCTGCAAACATCTGTATATTCCGTTCTCAAGTCTTGCCATAATTCTAGTATGGCCTTTTTCATAAAGAAATCTGAGCTTATTTGGCGACCAAGTCACCCAAGTGGGTAAACTGGTCCCTTTTTCTGCCTGCTAAATTGTCGCCAACTTTTCTTAAGGCCTGTAAAAGACCTTCTCGGTCTTCATCCAGGTCTCTCCTGGCTCTCTTCAGTGCACTTGATCTACCACCTCCACTCGGACTTGGAGTGGTACAGGGTGGCACGGTTGCACATCCACTTTCATGTGGAGGCACAGAGATGACTGGAGTGGTTTCCACTTCCACAATGTCTTCTGGGGGCGTGGCAAATGTCACCTCCTCCATTTCTGTGACATTGAAAGGGAAACTAATGCTTCCTTCTCCTTCTCCTTCACCATCTCCTTCTGTGGCTGGGGCTTCCATGACCTTTAAAATACATAACACATTTCTAAGGCAAAGTGAGCTATATGTTATACATACATTATAATCAAAGTATCTTAATGTATTTAGAATTTTTTTGAGTGTCCATGCGTAAATTAAATTAAAAGAGTAACAATTTTCTTTCCAGCTTCCTGCTACTGCAGAGGAATGGCTGAAAATTGCCAAAGAATATGAAGAAAAATGGAATTTCCCCAGGTGTTTGGGAGCTATAGATGGGAGGCACATTGACATTGTGGCACCACCCAACAGTGGAACAGTTTATTTTAATTATAAAGAGCGCTTCAGCATTGTTTTGCTAGCAATTGCTGATGCTAATTATAGAATAATTTACGCTGATGTTGGCACGCAGGGGAGGATTTCAGATGGTGGTGTCTTAAAGACACCACATTTTACAAAATGTTAGAAACCAAAACTCTAAATAAACCTCCATCAACTCCTCTTCCTGGTAGGAGCAAGTCTGTTCCATATGTTTTCGTCGCTGACGAAGCCTTTGGCCTAGAGGAAAATATTGTGAAACCATTTCCAGGTCTCCATGAAACAAATAGTTGGCAACGTATTTTTAACTATAGAGCATGCAGGGCAAGAAGAGTAATAGAAAATGTATTTGGGATTATAAGTGCTGTTTACAGAGTGCTGAGGAAGCAAATGCTTCTCAGTCCGGAAAAGGCTACAGTGGTGGCACTAGCCTGTTTATTTACATAATTTTCTTCAAAACAGAAAATCTCAAAGTTATTGTCCAGCAGGAACATACGACAGAGAGGGAGATGATGGCAACGTAATACCTCGGTCCTGGAGGGACACCCCTACTGTGCTGGAGCCACTGCCCAGAACTGGCCGAAGAACGTCACTGCTGAATGACAACAGAAGAGAATATGCTGAATACTTCTGCAGTATTCAGGGCTCCATCCCATGGCAGTATGGAAAATAAGTTCCACATCATTGTTAAATGATGACATAAAGTAATATGCTCTATTCTTCTGCAGTATTCAGGACTTCAAACCATAGCAGTATGGAGAAACATGTTTTTCAGTGAAATTGTAAATATTCACATTATGTAAAGCATTAGCAAGAAAAAATGTTGCCAAATATATGATTAATAAAATAATATAACAAATTTACTTACTCGTACTACTTCATGTGTGCTCCTATGAGAGAGTGGTTTGTAATTGTCTCTTATGAACTGCATACTTTCAAAAGCATACCATGAAGTGTGGTACACATTGCTTGTAGCACTTCCAGTTCCTTTGCTGCTCTTCCTTTTCGCTAACTCGCGACTATATTGGCTTTTTTAAGTTATCTCACTTGTCCTCACATTCCTTCCTTGACACGTTAAATGCCTTGGCAATTTCCTCCCACTCGTCGTACCTTTTCTGAGTCTTCTTATAGTCTCCTAGTTTCACATCCCATATACAGGGATACCTGCGCACTGTCTCTATAAAATGCAGTGTATTTTGTTTGGACCAAGAAGTCATGGCAAATTTTAAAGTATTACACGCGGGCACAACACACGACACAATACACAAATAACTACACAACAAACGACAGTCGGCACCTCCAAAACTCAAACAGCCGCCAAAGAGCGTGGTACTACGCATGCGCTAATCGTCAAAATAAGCGGCAGGCGACAAGACGACAGGAAATGATAGTACTGCGAATGCGCGAGTTCTTAAAATGTCGCTCATACATGTCGCGTATATGGCCAAAAAGCGATATA
Organism: Schistocerca americana; assembly: GCF_021461395.2. NCBI lineage: Eukaryota > Metazoa > Arthropoda > Insecta > Orthoptera > Acrididae > Schistocerca > Schistocerca americana. Next base: position 38,328,086 of record NC_060120.1, read on the forward strand.
CAAAATGTATACGCGATATGTATGAGCTCGAGGGACCGCATACAAGTTCCGTGAATTTTTGTATGAGGTGATGTATCGCGACATGTCAAATTGACATGTCGCTCATACATGTCGCGATACATGTATCCCAGTGTAAACGTACCTATAGGTTACTGCTGATGCAACGGCAGGTTATCAAGATTTAAGCGAGTTTGAACGTGGTGTTATAGTCGGCGTACGAGCGATAGGACACAGTTTCTCCGAGCTAGCGATGAAGTGGGGTTTTCCCGTGCATCGTGAATATCAGAAATCCGGTAAAACATCAAATCTCCGACATTGCTGCGGTTGGAAAAAGAGCCTGCAGGAACAGTACCAATGGCAACAGAAAAGAATCGTTCAACGTGACAGAAATGCAACTTTTCCGTGACTTGCTGCAGATTTCAATGCTGGGCCGTCAACAAGTTTCAGCGTACGAACCATTCAACGAAACATCATCGATATAGGCTTTCGGAGCAGAAAACCAACTCGTGTACCCTTGATGACTGCACGTCACAAAGCTTTCCGCCTCGCCTGGGCCCGTCAGCACCGACATTAGGCTGTTGATGACTGGAAACGTGTTGCGTGGTCGCAAGAGTCTCGTTCCAAATTGTATCGAGCGGACAGACGTGTACAGGTACGGAGGCAACCTCCCGAGTCCTGCATGCCACCAGGGGACTCTTCACGCTGGTGGAGGCTCTGTAATGGTGTGAGGCGTGTGTAGTTGCAGTGATGTGGAACCCCTAATACGTCTAGATACGACTCTGACAGGTGACACGTACGTAAGGATCCTATCTGATCACCTGCATCCATTCATGTCCATTGTGCATTTCGACGGACTTGGATAATTCTAGCAGGATAATATGACGTCCAGAATTGCTACAAATTTGCTCCAGGAGCAGTATTCTGAGATTAAACACTTCCGCTGGCCACCAGTCTCCCCAGACTTGAACAATATTGACCATATTTCGGATGCCTTGCAACGTGCTGTTCAGAAGAGATCTCCACCTCCTCGCACTTTTACGAAATTATGAACAGCCCTGCATGCTGGATGGTATCAATTTCCTCCAGCACTACTTCAGACAGAAGTCGTGTCAATGCCACTCGTGTTGCGGCACTTCTGCGTGCTTGTGGGGACCCTACACGATATTAGGCAGGTGTACCAGTTTCTTTGGCTCCTCAGAGTATTACGTACCGTTCTTTCCGAAAGTTCAAATACAGTGCTGGCTCAGATGCGGACTGCCGCACGTTAATGTTGTAATATAGGGACTGCTGACTGTTGTAGATACGAACGGATAGGGATCAGAACAATGAAACAGCAAAACAAAACAAAAAATCCTCAAAAACCTAGCTCCGGAAACCAGTGGCCTCCGCCCTACGACATAATACGACTCACGTCATGACAACCTTATAAAAGGGTCCCGAAAATCCAACCTGCAGACATGCACCTGAGAACAAACACATTACAGCAAGTGTTCTTTAATGCGAAGACAGTCTTCAGCGCGTGTACTCATTGACGCCCGTGCACGTTCAGGAATCCCAGGCGTGTACCAAATACATTCACAGTTCATTCCCGGAGCGCATCGACATCATCAACAGACAAAAGAATTCCACGGATTCACGTCGATCCATGGTACAGGCGAGCCACGACCGTTTCACTTGTTGTCGAAATGCTATTTATCAGTACTTAGGTATACAGAATGACGATAAAATCAAACGACAGTAAAATAGCAATCTCGAATTTATGTCTTGTTTGTAGAGTTACGAAATAAACGTAACGTTAAACATAAACAATATTGTAACACTTGCATGACTGCATACGTAGCATTGGTTTCCGGATCGATGTTCATTTGCTTGTTTCATTGTCTTCTGTTCACCCCTTTCGTTTGTCTCTATAATAGTCAAACATTCTATATTTATAGCAGGTGGTAGGCAAAGCTACTTCGTGCATTACATCCTTAGTACATATATTGCTGCCGCGCGGGATTAGCCGAGAGGTCAGGCGCTGCAGTCATGGACTGTGCGGCTGGTCCTGGCGCAGGTTCGAGTCCTCCCTCGGGCATGGGTTTGTGTGTTTGTCCTTAGGATAATTTAGGTTAAGTAGTGTGTAAGTTTAGGGACTGATGACGTTAGCAGTTAAGTCCCATAAGATTTCACACACATCTTAACATACATTGCTCAAAAGAATTAAGGGACATGACTTTCGACGTCTGCCATACTTGATTGAGGGATGACTGGGTGTATGACCGAATTATACTTACTTGAGAAGTAGCGGCTCCGGTCTCGTAAACTGACATATGGCCGGGAAAGCGGTGTCCTGACGACATGCCCCTCCATATCGACATCCAGTGACGCCTGTGGGCTGAGAATGACACGGCGGCCAGGCGGTAACGTTGGGCCTTCCAAGGCCTGTTCGCCGGCCGGAGTGGCCGGAGCGGTTCTAGGCGCTACAGGCAGGTTAGTTAGGTTTAAGTAGTTCTACGTTCTAAGGGACTTATGACCTCAGCAGTTGAGCCCCATAGTGCTCAGAGCCATTAGAACCAAGGCCTGTTCGGACGAAGGGTTTTTACATCCTCAATTGTTTACATAAAAAGAACCCAAATGTCCGACATATGTCGGAAACAAAATGGGAAGTATCAAGCATCCAGTCATCGGATGGTGCTTTTTATCGAGCTTTGAGAGAGTCAGTAACGTGCATGCCCTCCGCAAGCCAGCCTGACACCAATGTGGCATGCTCCGTAGATGACTTCAGAGGTTACTCTGTGGTATCCGTTACCATTCTTCAATGAGGGCACTCGAGAGTGATTGGAGAGTCTGTAGTGGAAAAGGACGACCACGAACAAGTCCGTCAAGCATGGCCCACATATGCACCGGAACTCACCTCCGGGCATTCCATTACTTCAAGGTCAAGGCTTCACACGACGTTGCTGCTGACACACACCACATAGGCTTTGGCATTGGAAGGAATGCAGCGGCCACCACCGCTGCAGCGGCCACCACATCTGCCTGGCCATCAGGTCAACATGAGCAACGGCAAGATCCGTATGGCTGTCGACGCTGATGCCTCACCACATCACAGAAAGTTCGAAATCTGTCGATTCCCTGAATAACGTTTAGCAGGCACCTCTCACCACGGATGCACACACGAACACGGCCGTCACCTTGTATCAGTGGATATCTGGACTCGCCTGTAGAAAACCAGTTGACATGGGATCGGTGGAACTTCAGGCGAGTTGTAAGATGTTGTAGTGTCAAGTGAAATGCCGGAACTGGACGTATGGGTCGCGAGGCCCTTTCTCGTAACCTGTTCCTTACAGTCTAACCGGACACAGCGGCTCCAGTGGGCCTTCTGAGATCGCCTTTCAGTGCTTTGGCGGTAGCCGTACGACAATGGAACTTAGATGTCGATTTAATGTATCGGCGACCTTATCGAAGACGCCTTGCGTAGTGACCTGTTTCCTTGTAGCGAGTCCACAACCTCTGGATGACGAGAGGAGAGACATTGGCATCTGCAGCAACACAATCAAAAGTCCATAATTTTTGGATGAAACAAAACACTCTTGCAGCTTGCACTGCATTAAAATGTCGCATTGCATGTGCTTTGTTGAATACTTTACTTACTGACTTAATTCCTTTGGCCCCTAAGGGGGCATAGGGCATCCAGGAGAGCTCGCCATCCAGCTCTGCCTTTGGCCATTTGTCTCAACTCTGCCCAGGTCTTGCCAACTATTTTTGCTTCCCCTTCCACTGTCCTCTTCCATGGGCCCTTAGGTCTTCCTCTCTTCCTTGTTCCCTGGGTATTCCATTCCAATGTTTTTTTTCTTTTTTTTTGTGGCTCCATCTGGTTGTCTCAATGTGTGCTCCAACCACCCCCACTTTCTCTCTCGTATCTGGTCTTCTATAGGTATCTGGCTTGTTTTTCGCCAGAGCTCCTCAATACATATGTTGTCTGGCTACCCGATATTCATGATGCGTCTGAGACATCTATTTATGAATGTTTGTAACTGGGATGTTATCTTTTAATCTATTTTCCAGCTTTCACTGGCGTACAGGACAGTCTTCACATTTGTATTAAAAAATACGGATTTTTGATTTGTACCCGATATTTCTGTTTTTCCATATTGTATACAATTGTATGAAGGCAGCATTTGCCTTTCTAATACGGTTTTTCACGTCATCTCCAGCTCCACCATCTTCCGCACTATACTACCCATATACAGGAATGAGTTGACAGTCTCCACCCGCTGTTCCCCTATTAACAGTGGCACCTCTATGTTCCCCGAATTTACTCTCATTTCCTTTTTTTGCCTATATTTATCTTGAGGCCAGAAGTCTCTGCTTCTTCTTTGAGCAAGTTTAATTTAGCTTGCATATCAGTCAGCCTTTGAGCTAATAAAACTGTGTCGTCTGCAAAATCCATATCCTCCACACGTTCATGGATCTCCCGTTGGATTCCTCGTCTCCTGCCTGCTGTGCTTCTCGTAACTGAGTCTAGAACAAGTAGAAAATGTGTTGGTGATAAAATGCAACCCTGCCGGACTCCAGTTGTTACTTTTATAGACTCTGTTCAAAATGGTTCAAATGGCTCTGAGCACTATGGGACTTAACATCTCTGGTCATCAGTCCCCTAGAACTTAGAACTACTTAAACCTAACTAACCTAGGGACATGACACACATCCATTCCCGAGGCAGGATTTGAACCTGCGACCGTAGCGGTCGCGAGGTTCCGGACTGAGCGCCTAGAACCGCGAGACCACCGCGGCCGGTTATGGACTCTGTCATATTTCCCTTGTGGAGTACGCAACATTTTTAGCCATCATATAGATCTTTTATGATGTTTAAGATCTTCTGTGGTATACCATACTTCTGCAACACCTGCCAGAGCACTTTATGTTTTCGGAATCGAAGGCCTTTTGAATATCGATAAATGCTAGGTACATGGTTGCTTGGAATTCTTTGCTTTGCTCTAAAATGATCCTAAGAGTGTTAATAAGATCAACACAACTGCGTTGTGCCCTAAAACCGGCCTGTTCTTTACGCAATCGCTTTTCAAGAGATTCTTTAATTCTGTTGAAAATAATTCTGGTGAGGATCTTTCTGGGCACTGACAACAATGTAATACCCCGCCAGTTGTTACAGTCTGACAAATTTTCCTTTTTTGGGAGTTCTACCGCCGAACCATTTTTCCACTCCTCTGGAGATTTCTCTTCAAGCCAAATATGCTTCAACAAGGGGTGGAGGATTTTAACAGTACTTTCAGTATCGGTTTTTTAAGAGATGCGGTGCTATGTTGTCAAGGCCTGGAGCCTTAGCCTTTCTTAGTGTTTTCAAAGCAGCCCTAATTTCGTCCATTGTGGGGCACTGCAGATTTGTATGTTGATCTTCTTCGACTTCCTCTGGAACATCTCTAACCTGTTGCTCTTGGTTGTCTTCACAATTTAACAGTTCCCTGAAGTGCTCCTCCCATCTCTGCAGCTGTGCCTGTTGAGTTGTAAGCATCACCCAATCCTTGTTCTTAACTGCTCCTTCACGTCTGAAGTTCTTCATTGACAACCGTTTGGTTATATTGTAGAGCTCTTTCATATTTCCTTGCCTTGCTGCCTCTTCTGCTAACTCTGCTTGATCATCTATTCATTTCGTTTTATCTCGACGTAGCCATGTTTTCACCTTTCTGTTCGCCTCCGTGTATTCTCTATGACTCTGCTCTTCTGCGCTCGTGTCTTACAAAGATTTAACTCAAGTTTTAGTTCTTTTCTGTGGCTGATTTCATTTCATGTAGCATCGGAGATCCACTCCTTCTTATGATGTTCCTTAAATCCTAAAATTTTTTTCTTCCACATCTAAATAACTGTCTTTGATTTTTTGCCAACCTGTTTCAATTCCCTCTTTCATGAAGTTTTTCTTCAGAGAGGACCTGGAATCTGTTTTGCAGTTCAGGGGCAACTGTTTCTTTGATCTGTTCGTCTTCTAACCTTGCAGACCTATTCACTTTCTCCTGTGACTGAACTTGGTCCTATTTGCTACTATCTTCAGTATAAATTCCGCCAAGACTAGGTGGCGATCACTTCCAGTGTCTGCTCCTCTTCTATTTCTGACATCTGACAGGGAGTGTCGAAGCTTGCGGTTATGGCTATGTGGTCTATTTGATTTTTCGTAACGTGGTCGGGAGAAGCACACGTTATCTTATGGCAGTTACGATGTGGAAACAATGTGCGTCCAAAGACTAGGTCATGTTTAGCGCATGTATATATCAACAGTTCACCACTTACATTTCTGATCCCCATGCCACGCACACCCGTGATATGTTCAAGCCCTTCATTTTCTTAACGAACTTTTGCGTTCAAGTCACCCATTAAAAATTTTATGGGCCTAGAATTTGTTTGTCTAAGGACTCCGTTAAGCTCGGTAAAAAATGCATCTTTTAATTCCCCTTTAGCTATTTCAGTAGGTGCGTAGCATTGAATTACAGTGACATATCGCACACTTGTTTTAAAGCGTGAGGTTGTTATCCGTTGTGAGACTGGTTTCCTCTCCAGTAAGCTCTTCTTCCTGCTTTTAGATAGCAAGAGCCCTACACCATTGCTATGCATCGCGTCCTCACCTGTCTGACCCACATACAGCAAGCAGCACTGTACCATTTTGTGTTTGGAATTCCCCAGATTCTGGCCACCTTACTTCACTTAATCCCAATATATCTAGTCGCTAGTTCTCCATTTCTTTTTCAAACTATCTTAGACTTCCTGCCTGTCTCAACCTCCTTACATTCCAAAGACCAATACGGGTTTTCCTTTTCAGGGCAAAGGTCATATCCTCAAGATGCATCCGGCTGTTTCTCCTTTTGGTTTCTGTGATATGTGTTTTTTGGTGGTGCGGGTTGTCAGCCCACAGTTCCCGAGTATCCTGGTGGGGCTACCACCTTGAGGGCCTGGGCACCTGCCAAGGTTTTAGTTCAGGGCCTAACACAGATAGCTTGTCTCCTCCACGACTACAGAATGCTATCCATCCCTTCTCAGTAAGGCCTATGTGCATCACCGTTGTCCTGGTTTACAGGGATCTTCCACATTAGGGGACTGTGCCTGCTGCTACACAATCACAGAGGGGAAAAGGAAAGGAAGGGAAAATGTAGGATGGGATAGGATAGAATAGGATAGGATAGGACAGGACAGGACAGGACACTCGACGGGACGTTGTGAGACACACTTTGTCTGGACCCACTATGGAGGTCTGTCCTGCTTGGGAGGCCCTGCAGGTAGTTACACAACCGTCAGTATAGCACTCCACTTCATTGGATCACGCAAACCCCCTCGCCCACATCGACAGTGTTTCGTTAAGGTGATACCTCCTGAGGGGATTGGTTGAATACAACGTCCACAAATTACAAGTTCCATCTGTGTACCTCACTAGAAGGCACTGGGACACCGTACTAACTTTGTTCTGAGGGGTCGCCTGACATTGTAATTCATAACAAAGCCAATAGATGGAGGATCATTTTACTTGCACCTTTCACTCAAAGCGAAGACCTCAAGCCACGCAATAAGACCACAGGCACCGCCTGTCTCAAAGCTGATTTAACATACCGGACGTTGATACACGTGTTCCCATGATTCTTTTGAACACTATATTTGATTTCCACACAGCAAGGAACAGAACAGTGAAAACTTTATTATGAAACCAGAACCCTGTAACGATTCCTCTACAAAGTTCATGAGAACACTTGGACCATACAGTTAGATGAGACACTACACGACTAGAAGATCCCTTCTGATCTGCAGAGGATCGATTATTTAACAAATGCTCGTGGATGATTCCATTAGGTCACACTAAATTCAGTACATCTGCCATCATGTAACTAACCCAAGTTTACGTAATTATTACTACATGCTCTTGCCACTCTCATCTTCAGTGACAGACTCCGTGGCTAACTCCCGGCAGTCCAAACAATAGATCATTGGTACTTTATTCAGTCACTGATCAATTTACAGTGATGTTAAATATCGCGGCTTAAGAAAAAAAAAAGTGTGTGAAATCTTATGGGACTTAACTGCTAAGGTCATCAGTCCCTAAGCTTACATACTACTTAGCCTAAATTATCCTAAGGACAAACACACACACCCATGCCCGAGGGAGGACTCGAACCTCCGCCGGGAGCAGCTGCCCAGTCCTTGACTGCAGCGCCCTAGACCGCTCGGCTAATCCCGCGCGGCGGCTTAAGAAAAAAATAACATAATTAAGTCTTAATAATAAAACATAATTTAAAGTTAATCCACATAAAACTACTTCCAAGTCTATTTACACAAGTCTTTATACAGGGTGGTCAGAAACAGTCTGAATAGCTTCTAACGGTGTTGCAGGGTAGATTATTGTGATGAGAAATAATCGCTAAGAAAAAATTCATTTTCCATGTTTTGTCTTCCACCTGTCTGCAAAATTAACTCGGCGTTCCTTCATAATGAAGGGAATGTTGATCTTAGGAATATGAAAAAAGATTTGTAGTACCGATTACAGATCTTGGGCGGACGATTTTCTAATAACATGTATTATACGGTGTAGATATTTTGTAAAATGGCACACGTGATTAGTGATTAATTTACGATACACTTTTATCGAGGCCTATAATGTGTTATCTAAGTTATCCTACGATGTGTACGCTGTATAAAACGTACTCCTTAACTGCTTATTTACATATATTAATTTTGTCATCTGTAACCTCCCCCCTCACTTACCGACCTTAATGACAGTGAAAAATGAAACCGCGTGTACCTAATGGGAGTTTTGGAAAAGCAATCGTCACCGAAGTTAACCTGTCGGTAAAGAGGGAGGAAAGGGTTACATCTAAATGAAAGGAAATGTGCTAATGAAACTGGTGGAAATTAATTTTGAAAAGGGGTAAAGTTAATAAAGAAGGTAAATGTGCAGCCGTTACGTTAACAATTAAGTAGCGGTAATTAGGTATTTGAGATTTGGGGGAAATCACGGTCGCCAGTCCTAAGGACAATTACTATAGTAACTGAAAAAGAAAGGTTATTACACATATAATTAGCACTAGAAGCGTGGCAACTGTAGGTTGACACGTGTAGTGTGAAAACTGAAAGTTTGTCAGAAGTAATAAATTTCTCTACACTCTGACTTAATTTAGCAAAAGAATTACTAAAACCGGAAAATCGAAAGTTAATTTAGTGACTGAAGTTAATAGTGAGCTTTCTTTCTGAAGCACATCGAAATTCAGTAAAATACGGTTAGTCTTGGACAACCTCAACAATCATTTCAAAAGCTACTTGAATCTACGCAATTTAGAAAGAAGAGATTTTACTTTGAACTTGAATTAAATGATTCTGAACTATTAACAATAGTAAAATTTAGTACGTACCAAGCTGAGCTGCAGTCACAGGTAAGCTAAAATATGCTAACAAAACTCGCACTCTAAATTTGTGCTCGTGTAACCTAAATATTGTAGCCAGCTACTGAACTTTGAAATTAAAGCAGTGAAATCTAAATATATTATTTTAATGCAGGCGTTTGAATTTCAACGACACTCGGGTTCATTTCGGAAAAGGAAGGGACCCTGCTTGGCAATGCAATTGGGACAATGAGCAACAAAGGTTCATGCTAAGTTGCTGTAATTTTGCGAGGCAAATGGAACAATTTGAAAAGCTGAGGTCTGCCATACAGTTCTGAAACTTTACGTGCTTTTAGTCTTCCTTGTTGGTTGATTGAAGGTTTGAAGCCGTCGATCGAGGAGGTGGCGACAGTCACTCATTGTCGGCCGTCGCTGTTGCAGAAGCTGGATGTTGGCGCGCCTTCTTCTCGACACGGTCACCAGGCGAAACGGGCTCTTGATGTGCGCCAGCTAATGCTTCCCGTCCGCGACACCATGTCAGAAAGTATCATCGCGAGTCGAGCGCAATTACATGCTGCCAAACCCCGAAAGCGCGGCAACTCGCGGGAGCGTCACACGACACCTGCTCCACTCGCTACTCCCGCCAGACTCTCACTGCTCCGCCCGCGCTTCACGCGGCAGAGTTCACACTACCAAAGATCCTACACACTTTGATTCTTCACACGACCTATCGATGTAATCGTTCGATAGCAGTTTTCCCTAGGCAAGACCCAGCGTAAAAATACAAATAATATTTACGAAACAAACCAATTATACATCGACATAAGTGCATAAATATATATATATACAAACAGTAAAACAATTACAATATATAGACAGAAATGTCATATCTTGAGGTAACAAAACAAGGGGAAAAAAATAATAGTACAATAGATGGAAATAGGAGGATATGCATTTCCGGCGTTACACGTGCCCCACATTGTCTGAGGATGTTCGTGTAACGTAAACAGACTCAGAAAATGTCCCAAAAAAGAAACAGCGGAAATGCATATGCTCAAAACATCAACAAAATTTAGCATTCGTCTAATTAATCATAAATCAATATTTAGACCATAATAATTGAGTGGGGACACTCCTAATCTTATTCCACTCTGTCATCTCGCACAAAATAAAACAGGTTGACAACATATTAAAATTCATAGAAGATATAGAAAATGGTTTAGCTATTCCAAAATCATTAAAATTCGTAACACTATGAGAAATGGAATACTATTTGCAAAATTAATCAGAGTACATGGTCATAAAAACAGGTAGATCAAAATACGCAAATTAATAATTAATTACATAGAATACACATTTTTACATAACCTTTTCATAATTAATATCTCGTCATGAGATTCCACTTAACGCTAAACAAGAAAATAATATTCAGTAGATCGAAAAAAACATAAATATTGACAGCAGAATTCTTTCACATCAGCTGTCCGGGAAGAAAAACTATTCCGCCTTTCGTACTCGCAAGTACAAAGAATGCCGACAGCGGCACAAGAGCCAACAGCGGCACAAGAGCCGACAGCGGCTCGCCTCGCCAGTATTGTTGCGCCCGCGTGTGCGGCACGCTTGATCTCACTCGCCCTTGTGACGGCGTTTCCAGAACGTCCGTTTCACTGAATTCTTTAGGAAAAACTCACTCCCGAGTAATCTCAAGGAGTCCCTTAATACTATCACAGTGGATAACTCAACACTGTCCATCATCACACGCATGTACTAGCCTGAAACTTAAAACAGCGTCTAAGTACATCGGCAATGACTAGTAAAAAACATATTCATGAAATCTTACAGCTAGCTACAAAATCATATTTACATTGCTTAATCTACTGTGACTCAGCTGAAAACTTAAACTAGCAGCTTGGATTTTTCAATTGATAAATAATCACTCTCTCTTAAATCATTTAATCAACATAAATTACTTATTAATTACAACTTCTTTAATGACCTCTAGGTCAGGCAAAAGCATCGCCACATGGCACATCCTTAAATCTTACACTCTATATCTACATACTGTGCAAATTACTCTATCTGTGGTACTAATCAATCCTTGGTTGGTACAATTTCAAGTCTACAATATTCCGTAAGCATTTGTGTGAGGTATACCAATGACTTTATATGGTCCATTATAAACAAACTTAAATTTAGAGATTTCATGGTCTATCTCGCTCGATTTCTCATGAGCTTTTACAAGTACTAAGTCTCCGATTGCAAACTTAGCAAAACGCGCTTTAGCGTCATGACGATGTATGCGAGCATCGGCTTTTAGCTTCATTACTTCTCGCAAACGATCTTTTTTCACACCAATACTAATGTCAATCCGTGGAGGGAATTTGATTATCTCTTCCAATTCACTTTCTACACTTTTGTCAATGCCGAAATTCCTCATGTTATGGCAGTTCAAACTCATTCCTACGTCAATGTCATCCGGCCAGTTAACAATGTGTATAGGCTGGTATTGCCTATGCACACCGTCTCCTGCCTCGTCAAAACCAACTACCATTGTTTTATCTAGTGACATACATGTCAAAGTTTTGCTTTCGCAGTTAATCACTGCACGGTACTTTAATAGCCAATCTAACCCGATAATTGCTTCCGTAGTTAAGTCTGGCACGACGACAAACTCTTGTTCAAATCGTGCCCCACATATCTCGAAGTTGACAAAAATCTGTTTTGTGACCGGTTTACTGGTCTTCCCAGTAGCACCGATAATTTTCACTCCTGTTACTGGCATAACTACGATGTCAGGTCTGTCTTTCAGTAACTCAAATATTTTCCCAGATACAGCACTCAATTCTGCACCGGTGTCAATCAACACGTTTAGTTGTAGGTCGTGCATATTAACAGACACTACTATCTGTCTACACTTGTCCTCGACTGTTTCTTTATTTTCCCACAGTAAATCCTCGTCTATATCCAGGTCATTCCAGAAAAAACCATCCGGCTTTGATCCTAAATCCGATTTATCTGGCGGCTTTTTCAGCCTCTGTTCACATACAGTTTTAATTTCAACACGTTTGTCCTGAGGCTTTGTCTGTAGCTTCGCCTCCAGTACCGAAACCTTTTCCTGTAACTCGTCAACTAGTGAGTGTTGTTTTGCTATCAATTCACTAGTTGTCACCTTCGTTGATTCCTCTTTAGCCAGATTGATCTCATCTGCCAATCTACCTGGAGAAATGTGCCCAGTAGTATCTGCAATAACTTCCTCTGGATCTGCGCAACCCACACTGCTATCGTCTGACTGTATAATGTCAACTCTAACCTCATACACGCTGTAATCTATGTGCTTTTCTACCAATCGTGTCCGGCTATCACTAAAATTTTCGTAATCTTTCTCCTTAATACTCTCGCAATGTTTAAACTGGAGGTTTGCGTCGGATGGGTCGGCTACTTCTACCACTACAACTTTCGGTAAAGTCTGCCGGTTAGGGCCAGAACTTTCCGTTACTACTTCAACATTCAATTCCTGCGGGACGAAACACGACGCATCTTGCTCGTGCTCCCCATTAACATCAACTATTTCTAGTAAAGTCTGCCGGTTAGGGCCAGAACTTTCTATCACTTCACAATCACTATCTTCCTGCGGGACGAGACGCGGCAAATCCTGCCCGCGCTCCCCATAAACACTTCTCCCGTACAGGCCCCTATAATCTCTTAGTTCGTCGTATAAGCGACCGAACTGCCTTAACCAGACCTCATCCCTCTCTGCATCCCCTCGCTCGATGACGGACGTTTTATCCGACATCTGATCTTCTTTCAACACTTGCGAATCATTCTTAAACTCAATCTCCAGTTCCGCTGTGGGTATTACAGCTGCCACTTTATAATCTATTTCCGGGACACTACTTACATTGTTCTCACTGACAGTGAATGTATTTTCTACTGCCGTGTATACAGCTGATCTACTACTTGTGGGCGCACTCCTTTCTCCTAACACTGGCACACTCTCCCGCCGTTGATTATTCCATACGGAATTTTCATAACGACGACACCTGGGTTTTCTCCTGTTATTGGGCCGCCAAAATTTCTCCACGCCCGGTCGGCCCCTCACCGGCGCGGCTAATGGTTTCCCTGTCTCGTCCCAGCAGATACGCTCCCCGGATACTGCTGAGGCGGCTGGTCACACCCTCTGGCGTTATTACTATTCTGCGCAGCCCGTATCACGCTAGTATGATACTGGTTTCCGTCATTCCGGTTATTATTTGCATTGTACCGATTGTTATTACGGTCCGAACCATTATTGTCATTGCTGCGGTATGCATTATTCCCATGGTTATCGTTGTTATGGTTGGGGTGGTACCCGTTGTTGTTACCACGGCCTCTACCACTGTCGCGATTATTGCGCCAATAGTCCTCGTCCTCAACTCTTCCCAGGAAATCACTGATTGTCCTGTGATTGCTCCCTACGTAGCGTTTTGTATCATCTGGAAGCTTTTTGTAGAGTTCCCAGACTATTTCGGATTCCGTGCGGCGATCACGCAAATATTCCAACTTGCGGATCCAGCCCTCACAAAACTCCCTCATCGAACCGCGCGAATTCGCATCGAAAGGCCTCGATACGACAAATTCGCGCCAGACACTTTGCTGTTTTTGCTCTGACCAGTATTCAGCCAGAAACAAATTTTTAAACTCGTCAAAAGTCAGGTTCGTAATGTTGAGGTTTAAGCCCCAACGCTTGGCATCACCAGCCAGCACATCAATAACCGCATTAATTTTTCTCTCATTAGTCCATGATCTGGGCAAAACTCTTTCACAATTCTTAATGAAATCCGTCGCGTGTATACCGCCTTTTTTCAAGGGGTCGAACCGCTCCTCTTTCGTCAACAATTCCGAACTATGTGCACAGATTGGCACATAGCTCTGTTTTTCATCAAGTTTCTTTTCTAATTCCGACACTCTCGTAATTACTTGGCAAGTGGTTGTCGCAAGCGTTTCCACTTCCCTCTTTTTCTCTTCGCAGGTATTAGCCTGCTCCCTCACTTTAGTGTCTACTTCGGACACTAATGCCTTTAAAGTTCCCACCTTCTGTTGATCCTCTTTTTTCACTAATTGAATTTGTTCCGTCACCTTATTCTCGATGATCGGAGCAATTGCTTCTCCTACACTTTTCTCGATTCTGCTAATTTCGGAATCAAAACGAGTATTTATGCTCGCAATTTCCGCCTGAACGCCTATCATTTCCTGTTTAAGATTACCGATTTCGGTATTAATTACAACAATATCTTCTTTGATTTTATCAACTTTTGTATTAACAACTCCAACATTGTTGTTAACAACATTAATAGCTTTGTTCTGATTGTCTAGCTTTCGTTCAATCTTTTCAGACTGAGCTTCTTGCTTGGCAGACAGAGCTATAATTTCTGCCGATTGACTCTTGATTTCATTAATCAAAACATTCAATAAATCAGTTAAATTCCCGGAGACTACCGGTTTTACTTCCGTAGCTGGTTCCTCTATACATGTTCCCCCGTATTCATCATCAAGGGGTACAGATTTGATTTTCGCTTCCGATTCCGAAACATTTTCTAAAGTTTGGAATTCCATTTCTGCTCTTTGTTGCGTTTCGGCGGTCGCGTCTTTCATGCTAGCCGCCTGCCCCTGAACAATGGGAACCGCCGTGCGCGTTTCCCACTGTTCGACCGATTGTTCCGTATTCAAGTCTACCAAATTTTCGTAATTGTTGCCTTCACTCATTTTAATAATTTTCAATATAAATGACAAATCTCAAATGTAATTAGGATTACTCCCACTACTTATTCTCGCTGACGTAACGGCCTGTACGTAACCAGTACTTTGTTACGACATTTGCACCAAAGAAAATTCGTGTCCAGAACAACCTCAAATCTGAAGATTGTCCTGTCACCAGGTCGCCACGTGTAACCTCCCCCCTCACTTACCGACCTTAATGACAGTGAAAAATGAAACCGCGTGTACCTAATGGGAGTTTTGGAAAAGCAATCGTCACCGAAGTTAACCTGTCGGTAAAGAGGGAGGAAAGGGTTACATCTAAATGAAAGGAAATGTGCTAATGAAACTGGTGGAAATTAATTTTGAAAAGGGGTAAAGTTAATAAAGAAGGTAAATGTGCAGCCGTTACGTTAACAATTAAGTAGCGGTAATTAGGTATTTGAGATTTGGGGGAAATCACGGTCGCCAGTCCTAAGGACAATTACTATAGTAACTGAAAAAGAAAGGTTATTACACATATAATTAGCACTAGAAGCGTGGCAACTGTAGGTTGACACGTGTAGTGTGAAAACTGAAAGTTTGTCAGAAGTAATAAATTTCTCTACACTCTGACTTAATTTAGCAAAAGAATTACTAAAACCGGAAAATCGAAAGTTAATTTAGTGACTGAAGTTAATAGTGAGCTTTCTTTCTGAAGCACATCGAAATTCAGTAAAATACGGTTAGTCTTGGACAACCTCAACAATCATTTCAAAAGCTACTTGAATCTACGCAATTTAGAAAGAAGAGATTTTACTTTGAACTTGAATTAAATGATTCTGAACTATTAACAATAGTAAAATTTAGTACGTACCAAGCTGAGCTGCAGTCACAGGTAAGCTAAAATATGCTAACAAAACTCGCACTCTAAATTTGTGCTCGTGTAACCTAAATATTGTAGCCAGCTACTGAACTTTGAAATTAAAGCAGTGAAATCTAAATATATTATTTTAATGCAGGCGTTTGAATTTCAACGACACTCGGGTTCATTTCGGAAAAGGAAGGGACCCTGCTTGGCAATGCAATTGGGACAATGAGCAACAAAGGTTCATGCTAAGTTGCTGTAATTTTGCGAGGCAAATGGAACAATTTGAAAAGCTGAGGTCTGCCATACAGTTCTGAAACTTTACGTGCTTTTAGTCTTCCTTGTTGGTTGATTGAAGGTTTGAAGCCGTCGATCGAGGAGGTGGCGACAGTCACTCATTGTCGGCCGTCGCTGTTGCAGAAGCTGGATGTTGGCGCGCCTTCTTCTCGACACGGTCACCAGGCGAAACGGGCTCTTGATGTGCGCCAGCTAATGCTTCCCGTCCGCGACACCATGTCAGAAAGTATCATCGCGAGTCGAGCGCAATTACATGCTGCCAAACCCCGAAAGCGCGGCAACTCGCGGGAGCGTCACACAACACCTGCTCCACTCGCTACTCCCGCCAGACTCTCACTGCTCCGCCCGCGCTTCACGCGGCAGAGTTCACACTACCAAAGATCCTACACACTTTGATTCTTCACACGACCTATCGATGTAATCGTTCGATAGCAGTTTTCCCTAGGCAAGACCCAGCGTAAAAATACAAATAATATTTACGAAACAAACCAATTATACATCGACATAAGTGCATAAATATATATATATATACAAACAGTAAAACAATTACAATATATAGACAGAAATGTCATATCTTGAGGTAACAAAACAAGGGGAAAAAAATAATAGTACAGTAGATGGAAATAGGAGGATATGCATTTCCGGCGTTACACATCCTTTGTAAATGAAAGTCAAATCTTGCTATGCATACAACAAACTCCAATATTTTTCTTAACGTGAGTTGTGGATTGGTTAATACACTCACACGGTGCAAGTTGAAATGTCAGTTCTTTAAGCAGACAGTCGTAATGAGCCTGATTATTGTTTTGGTTTATTATTCTTGTGGCTGTTTTGTGTTCTTTAAATACCATGGCCATGTTTTGTGCGTTATATACCTAATTAAGTACGGAGTGTACGCAGAATAGTATGAAACAACTAAGCGCATTCTTTAACACAATGTTGTAAGGACTCTCTAGGCATTGCGTGCCGATAACATTGTCCTTGCTAATGTTTTTCAGTGCTGACTCTTCTTCAAATGACAGGTAATACTCTCCGCTAAAAATTTCGTGTTCATTACACTATATCTGCATTTAATTTGCCGATATTACTTTCCTTTCTTCAGCTGAACTTCTCTATTTTCAGTATTTGTGTACTACATACGGACCGGTTACTTCTTTCAGAAATTTACCAGTTTTTGTGCGTTTAAAATTTTGTTTTTTGTCACGAAATATAATTATTTACCTGTATTTTACATTATCTGGAGGGTTTTTGTCGTACATCAAGGACAATAACGGTCCTAAGATGTTTCCCTGAGGAACTTATATATTAATGTGTTTCTTTATTTACTAAATAATCCGCAAAAAATTCGCTTCGTTTAAGACCTGTCCTGCCACTACTTACTGTACCTTTCTGTATTCTAGATATAACTAGGAACCAGTCATTTGCTGTTAATCTTGTTTCCAAAATTCTAGTATCTTTAGTTGAACTTTGGTTCAGTATGCTATCAAGACCACTTGTTGATAGTGTCGTGTATAGGGTAAGTGAATAACAGCGTACATTGGGGTTCAGAATAATTATTCAGTCAACCTTGAATAAGGGAAAAAGCATACTGCGATTTCAGAAATACTGACAAGGGCCGAATGTGATGGCTGGGTGGCTCAGAACAGCGAGGTCTGTTGCATGATCACTTGTTGCCCTTGTTGGCACCTAGTGTGGACGATGTGAAACCACACATGATGCTCCCAAACATGTGGACTGGAGCTTGAGGGTGCTCTCTAAAGTGTAACAAACAGCAGTCCTGCTGTAGTTGTCACGTACAGTTTATAGGAGAACATCGTTCATTACACATTGTTCCATAGAGTTCCGACACAAACGCCACTTATTGTGGTTTCGCTTGCTCTGTCAACGTTCGTTTTTCGATAGCAATTTCTGCAGTTCTCATTCGTAGACCCATATCATCCAAAGGCACTGATTTGGTAACGAAAACTAAGATTCGGATGTCCCACATATGTGGACTGGACAAAAATATGGAAACATCGTGAGAAATGCATGCTTGAACATAAATGCAGATGCTCTGGTGTTTGAAAAATCAACATGTCGAAGATTTATACGGCGTGCAGGAAAAGTGAGAAAACATCATACGCTAAGTCACAATGCGGACGAAGGTATATGTTGAGTGACCGTCGCAGTTATTTAAGAGGATTGCGAAGAAAAATAAGAGGACGACAGCTGCAAAAGTCGCTGCAGGATTGAATGTCGCGCTCGTGAACCCTGGCAGCGTCAAAATAACACGAAGGGAGCTGCCTAGCCTGGGAACTGCAGTGCGAACTGGATCTCCAAAGACACTCATCAGTGATGCAAATGCCCGTAACAGGAGAAAGTGTTGCCGAAGCCATTAAACCTGGACTACGGGGTAATGGAAGAAAGTCATTTGGTCGGATGAGTCTTGCTTCACACTGTTTCGAATTTCTGGCAGAGATTACCGCCCATGAGCGAATTTGGCGGAGATTCGATGAAGATTTGGGCAGGTCGCATTACTGCCAAACATTATGTGGCCATTTTGGCTGATCTGGTCCGTCCCATAGTGTACTGTTTACTCCCCAATGGTGACGTTGAGTTCCAAAACGAGAGGGCCGCTATTCACACATTTGCCATCATCAGGAACTGCACGAGGGTGAATTTCCACATCTCCTGACCACCATGGTTACCAAATCTAAATATTATTTAGCGTCTGTGGTCTGATTTGGAGATTGCTATCTACCCCCTTCATCTCACATGAACTTCTCACTATTTTGTAAGAAGATTTGTATAAGATTCCCTTGAAAACCATACAGGATCTGTATTTATCCTCTCCGAGAGGACTAGAACCAGTTTTGAATTCAAACTGGTTTCTTACTCCGTATTAGGATTATAATGTATTGTGTTTTGGGTGTTACCATATTTCTATACACTCCCTGGACGTTGGTGGACTAGACGAGGACAAACGCTCCGTAAACATTTCATGAGAGACACACAGTGGTGTAAGCAGTCTTGCGCTACGAGCAGCGATCTAACGGGCCGCCTCCATGGCTCAGGGCACTTGCAGGTAATGGTCGCTAATGTAGCGCCTTTTCGTCTGAAGACCGACGATTCAATAGCACTTAAGAGTGAAGTACCCGAAAGTTGTGCTAGGTGGCGCCTCTTTAGCTCATATGCAGTTCCACTTGAGACGCAGTGCAATGAATATCTGTTTACTGCTTTGCAGTGTTAGGGAAGAAAAGTACTATGGACGGATGACTGCTGTGTGAAGGAATCGGGTTCGATTTACGGTTCTTCCACGCTTTTTTCCTCGGTAGTGAATGTTGTTGTTGTTTTTGGGGAAGGAGACCAGACAGCGAGGTCATCGGTCTCATCGGATTAGGGAAGGACGGGGAAGGAAGTCGGCCGTGCCCTTTGAAAGGAACCATCCCGGCATTTGTCTGGAGCGATTTAGGGAAATCACGGAAAACTCAAATCAGGATGGCCGGACGCGGGATTGAACCGTCGTCCTCCCGAATCCGAGTCCAGTGTCTAACCACTGCGCCACCTCGCTCGGTCCTCGGTAGTGAACTAGAATTGGATGCGATCAACCTGGTGATGCCAATTGGAGAGCTACTTGAACGAGTAGTAACTGCTCCAGGTCACTAAAACACAACGACCAGAAGAGTGGTATACTGAACCCACGTACCTCCATACCACGTCCAAAGACGCCATTGATAGAGGTTGACACGGCGACCAGTTGGCACCAACTGGCCCACTAGGGCCTGTGGACGGAATATACGTGGTGAGCTAACGAATGGGGTGGCGCAGTGGTTTTTACACTGGACTGACATTGAGGAGAACGATGTTTTGTCACCCACTTTGAGTTTCGCGTGCTTCGATTTTTTTTTAAGATGGTTCAGCTTCCCGCATGGACGGTGAGATTTGCAGATAAATGGAAAGGCGCGGTCAAGATTTCAAAATAATTTTGTGAGTGCCAGATTCCGCGCATCTCAAATGAGCATCTGTGCAACCATCTAACTTCCGTGTTCGCTGTGTGAATTCTCCGCCGCGCACAGTTCCCAAGTTGTGAGAATCAATGGGAACAGCGGTGCTGGTTTGCCTATAAAAGCCTACCCGCGCCTTATTGAATCAATTGCAGCTCTTTCTGCTGCAGTGTGAGCTACAAACGCCAGTTACTCAGCATACTAGCAGGTAGTCATTATAAGGGGACTCGATCATGTACGAAGACCGTTACCGCATAATCAGAAGTTATTACTGTCAGCATTCAGTACAACCGAGTACTTTCCGTCTCTCCCTGCTTGCAGACGCAATTCTAACCCTATCAGGCTTTAACTAGATGGCAATGCAGTTCACTCGTGATGTTATACTATTAACAGTGATTGGACCGCCTGACGTATGCTTGTGACTGCACTGAACCATAATGACTCTAAGGCACAAACTTGAGAAACGAGGACGTCTCTGCCAGTGGGTACATCTGGCGACATTTGTTAAAAAATGTTCCCTCCGCTCCTTAAATCGCAAAAGTCGTCCTTGAAAAGACCTTGCTCTCGCTGTCTGAGGATCTTAGGCGACGTACAGTTCAGGCACTTACGCTATACGACGCAGTCTGGCCACGGTCGCTGAAGGAAAAAAGGAAACATTATCTACGGTTCCTGAATAATAGCTAGTCGTAGAATACCTGCTCCATTGACGCATTACTTTTCTTTTCTTCTGACATTTAGCATCATATCAATAAGGGAAAAGAAAATTAAAATGCATCCGCTAGCAGATGACTACCGTAGTAGTCTACAGAGTCGATTGATACATTATTTTTTTTTAAAAAAAAAAAGCAATTAAAGAAAAAGGTTTGTTGCACAAATCGTCTTATTCTTTCTCAAAATATACTCCTTTAAAATTTGTAACTTACACTTTTGCATGCGCCCCAACAGTTCTGCAAACTTGTAATGTCTAAAGTAAGGTGTGATGTTTATGTCTAACAAACATCACGTATATCAAGTGGTGTGCTGATTCCCTATATGATTACGTGTATCTGTATATTTACTTGACCCTGAATCGAAAATGTTCCTCCGACATGTTATGACGACCACCTTCTTCTTGTACGGAGGTAATTTTTATGAAATGACGGACTGAATGGCTATGGATTCTCGGTTGTCTCCAGCAATGGCCATCTTTTTTTATGGAACATCTTGAGGATTGTGCATTAAATTTGGCTCTCCTTCGCCCTTCTTCATTTTATCGTAATGTTGGGGACACCTTTATGGTCTGGCCACACGGGGTAGAAGATCTTTAGCACTTCCGGGAACATATGAACAGCATGCACTCAAACACCAAGTTCACCGTCGACACAGAGAAAGAGGGAAGGCTGCCGTTTTTAGATCTTCTGGTGCAACGAAAGTCGGATGGACTCCTCAGCCACTCAGTGTACCGCAAGCCGAAGCACACTGATTTATATCTCGGCTCTCAGAGGTTTCGCCATCCACCCCAGAATAGAGCAGTTTTAAACTCGGTGATTCACAGAACAAAAACCGTCTCTGGCGAGGACCATCTCCATTCCGAAATTAATAATCTGAAGTACGTGTTCCCAAAGAACAGCTATGGGTCACGTGATACCAAGTCAGCGTTCTCCAAGAAAAGGAAACGTGAAAATGTTCAGCATTCACGTGATGAGCCACCGACTGCATTCCTTCCATTTTGCGGGCTACATCCAGTAAAATAGGAAGAGTCCTGGGAAGACGAGGTGGCAGATGTATTTTTCGACGTCCTAAGAAGATGTAAAACGACACCCTGTTAAGGACAGTCTCGCCCTTAAGACTTCTGGGATTTACAACATCCTACGTGAGTGTAGAAACAGTTATAACGGTCAGTCCATCCGTACCGTTTCCGATCGCTGTGCAGAACACCAACGGCATATTAAAAATCGAGAACTGTAGAAATCTGCACTTGGTGAGCAGAACGTCACAATAAGCATAAAACACTGTTTGAATAAACAAAAGTTTTATCCCAGGCTTCCACATACTGGGACTATATAACTAAAGGGGCTGTAGAAGTAAGAATGCGCGAGACAACCTTCAACCGTGACGGCGGATATAATGTTAGCAGTGCATGGAAGCGAGCTCTCGATGTAGACAAGAGTCAGAGACAATCGTCGCAATATTTACGCTCCGACGTGAGCGGTGGGCCCGCCAGCGCAGACGTTGACAACATTTGCGACAGCATGACGCAACTACCGACCAATGATAAGCAGCCTCTGGCCTACATAAGGCCACCACAGCAGCAGTCTTGACAGTCAGTTGATCCTGGCGAAGACGATGGTGGAAACCGTCGAAAGCTCGAGTTTTTACCCTGAATTGACGCAGCAGGAAGTCCGAGGATGTTTTATACAACACTGCTCTCACAAAAGACTTCATTCTCAAGAAACATCTTCCACATAGCCTCTACTCTATGTCAGATCAGTGTAATTTAAGGGCTGATACCAACTTAGAATACTGTTCAGAGGACAACCAGAGGAAAGTAGCTGCATCATAGCCAAATCGTTGGCTGTTTTAAGTATATTATGTGACACGTGGGAGTACAATAAAATCATTGTAATGAAATAACACATTAAAGTTTCACTGTATTGAAGTGGAATGCTTGGAAAGAAGAGTTTCTAATGTTGGAACACATACATGTAATACGAAGTATCGATCAAATTATACGAGAACTGTGTTAGACAGCAAAATCACTAGAGTTCGTCGTGGTTTAAATCTTGACTTGCATCTCTGGAGTATTCACAAGGACGAAATGTTGACTGTTTCCCACATGTTTACAGTGCAATCTGGAGCCCAACATAAAAACACTCGCTCAGCTAGAAAGGGAAACTGCTAGAAACCAATCCTACACTAAACCGCACCTGAGCATTTCTTTCTTATCAGTACTTCTGATTAGCTGGATCTCTTTTAATGTAGAAAATATCGTTCTCTAAAAACTCTCAAAAAATATAGTAGGCTATAAAAATTTAGTAATCAATGACCGATACTCTCAGTCACTAATGAGAACCACTCTGATACAAAGTCGGTGGTATCGCTTTAACAGAATTAAATACTC
Organism: Schistocerca americana; assembly: GCF_021461395.2. Classification (NCBI taxonomy): domain Eukaryota; kingdom Metazoa; phylum Arthropoda; class Insecta; order Orthoptera; family Acrididae; genus Schistocerca; species Schistocerca americana. Next base: position 38,351,399 of record NC_060120.1, read on the forward strand.
AAACAGCAGAACTTCTGGTATTTCATATAGGTGTCCACAAACTCCAGTTAGCACGCAGGGAGTCGAAAGTGAGCCATCTAGCATAACAGTCAACACGACATAAGCATGTACTAGGTGATAAAGAAAATGCAAGCGTAATAAATATCAATGATGACATTAGCAGATGCGAATCACGAATGACAGAATAACTGTTAAATTAGATGAATAACTTATTTAGAATAAAATTTGAACCAAAGGTAAATAAAGCTAACACGAGGTCAACTGCCTATATTGGCTTCTGTCTCGGGTTCTTCGGCCGTCATTCATCTGATGATTTTACTGACGTTTCGCCAGTGGCTGGCATTGTCAAAGCTTCACCCTCCTTTGCCGGTGATGAACTGGAGTCGAGCTCGTGGCCGCAGACTATATGTCCCTGGCGCGCCAACGTCCGAGGGCATCTCCTCGGTCATTTCCGGTGGGGTTCTCCTCTTGCTACCTGCGACGGTCGTTCGCTGCAGTACGGGAAGCCAGGATCCGTTTACCTTAAAGCCGTCGGCACACAGACCGTGCATGCGAACGTTGAGCGTTGAGCGTGCCGATATTCTGACGTCATAGCGTGGAATAGCACGTTCGGGAGTCTTTCCGAACGAGCAGAGCGATATCTGGCATGTCAGATATTCTGAGCGTGCGTCTGAGCATTGACCAATGAGATGGCACAACGCCACCTACGTCACACGGACGCCGTCTCCCTTCACTATACAGTTGTGAGGCGCCATACTGGCGTTCATTTCAAGCCTATACGCATATTTGCCGTTTCTGAGCACCAGCAAATTTAGAATCACTGGAAAACCCGTTGTTAACTGTGTGATTCGGTCCAATACAATAATGAGAAACATCATATTCGTGGCAAAAGAATTATTGTAACGAGCGTATTATGAGAGTAGGCTATTTGAAGGCAGCGACACACTGAAGATCAACCCAAAACGCATTGTTCTTGGTACAATGTTATAATTAAATTTCAATTAAGATAATTATCTAAGATTAACGTTTTTAGCAAGGGGTAACACAATATGATTGAAATAATTCAGCCTGTTGTTGGTTTAGCATAATGAGTAGTGTCTCTGTCCAGTAAGCCGGCACAGTAGCTCAGCGTGTTTGGTCAGAGAGTTAGTTGCCCTCTGTAAAAAAAAAAGAAAAAAAGAGTGAGTTAATAGATCAACAACGAACCTAAAACGGATGTCACGACGTCCGCCCCGAGCAGATGCAACTAACGAAAGCGAACAAAATGAGATTAAAAAAAAAAAAAAGTAATGAGTCTTTGTTATGGCGGTGGTTCGCGTCTTAACAGTTCCAAATTTTTTTTACTAACATTCGCGTTTTTATTAGGTTCTGATACTTTATTATTAGTTTAATATAAGTATATGGTACAATATTTGATGTTATGTAAATATAAGTTCACCTTTTTTTGAGGGTTGACTTTGTTCGATTGGCTTAATCTACAGGACAGCTTACGCTACTTGTATAAAGATATTTTGCTCCTTTTTCTTTTACGCTTCGTAATTCATATGTTTCAAAGATTCTGCTACTGGGTTGGAACAGTGATCAAGTCAGACTGACCTTGGGGTTTTACTAAAATGTGGGAATGATGGAACAATGTTTATCTTACGCAGAGAAGTATTCCAAATTTGTACTGCACTGTTTGTGATGGAACTTTTATAAGCCTGTGTCCTTACTGATTTGACATGATAGTTCCCTTTTCGTGGACGATGGAGGAAATGTGCGTTTTAATAGAGCTAACGTGGGATTTTTACGCGTACCCGCTGAGTAAACAGTGTGATTTACGAACTAGAAACATTACTCAAACTGCCGCTGGAGTGCGTTGCGATCGCGTATACCACGCTGGGGCCCACGTACCGTATGCACAAGTCGCATCATTCCTGAGCGTTCAGGAGCACGTTGAACTGGGCACGCTCAACGTTAACGTTCGACAGCACGGTCCGTGTGCCGACGGCTTAAGGCTTTCCTCTTTCTTGTTGAAACTGTTCGCGTGTTTGTGTATTTCTACAACTTCTCTGAACAAGCGGGTGTGATAGTGCTTCTCTACAGCCAGAACTTCCGTGTCAGCGAATTTTATTACGTGGACGGTTTCACTCAGTGCCTGCTTTGCCACGGCCGATTTCTCCACCTGCCCCAACCTGCAATTCGCTTATGTTGTTTAATGCTGGTGTTGATTTATCGTCCATTCATTCCCACATAAACTTTTCAGCATGTGCATGGTATGCGGTATATTCCCGACATAGCAAGTGGGTCCTTTTCTCCTTTGCCGATCTAAGACACTCTTTGATCTTCCTTGTTGGTTTGAAAATCGTCTTTACGCCGTGTTTGCGCAGTATACGGCCGATTCCCCATGAACTATGGACCTTGCCGTTGGTGGGGAGGCTTGCGTGCCTCAGCGATACAGATGGCCGTACCGTAGGTGCAACCACAACGGAGGGGTGTCTGTTGAGAGGTCAGAAAAACGTGTGGTTCCTGAGGAGGGATAGCAGCCTTTTCAGTAGTTGCAGGACCAACAGTCTGGATGATTGACTGACCTGGCCTTGCAACATTAACCAAAACGGCCTTGCTGTGCTGGTACTGCGAACGGCTGAAAGCAAGGGGAAACTACGGCCGTAATTTTTCCCGAGGGCATGCAGCTTTACTGTGTGGATAAATGATGATGGCGCCCTCTTGGGTAAAATATTCCGGAGGTAAAATAGTCCCCCATTCGGATCTCCGGGCGGGGACTACTCAGGAGGACGTCGTTACCAGGAAAAAGAAAACTGGCGTTCTGCGGATTGGAGCATGGGATGTCAGATCGCTCAACTGGGCAGGTAGACTAGAAAATTTAAGAAGGGAAATGGATAGATTGAAGTTAGATATAGTGGGAGTTAGTGAAGTTCGGTGGCAGGAGGAACAAGACATTTGGTCAGGTGAATACAGGGTTATAAATACAAAATCGAATAAGGGTAATGCTGGAGTAGGTTTAATAATGAATAAAAAAATTGTAGTGCGGGTAAGCTACTTCAAACAGCATAGTGAACACATTATTGTGGCCCAGATAAACACGAATCCCACGCCTACTACAGTAGTACAAGTTTATATGCAAACTAGCTCTGCAGATGATGAAGAAATTGAAGAAATGTATGACGAGATAAATAAAATTATTCAGGTAGTGAAAGGAGACGAAAATTTAATAGTAATGGGTGATTGGAATTCGAGAGTAGGAAAAGGGAGAGAAGGAAACGTAGTAGGTGAATATGGATTGTGGCTAATAAAAGAAAGAGGAAGCCGCCTGGTAGAGTTTTGCACAGAGCATAACTTAATCATAGCTAACACTTGGTTCAAGAATCATGAAAGAAGGTTGTACGCATGGAAGAATCCTGGAGATACTAGAAGGTATCAGATATATTATATAATAGTAAGACAGGGATTTAGGAACCAGGTTTTAAATTGTAAGACATTTCCAGGGGTAGATGTGGACTCTGACCACAATCTATAGGCTATGAACTGTAGATTAAAACTGAAGAAACTACAAAAAAGGTGGGAATTTAAGGCGATGGGACCTGGATAAACTGACTAAACCAGAGATTGTGCAGAGTTTCAGGGAGAGAATAAGGGAACAATTGACAGGAATGGGAGAAAGAAGTACAGTAGAAGAAGAATGGGTAGCTCTGAGGGATGAAGTAGTGAAAGCAGCAGAGGATAAAGTAGGTAAAAACACGAGGGCTAGTAGAACTCCTTGGGTAACAGAAGAAATATTGAACTTTATTGACGAAAGGAGAAAATATAAAAATGCAGTAAATGAAGCAGGCAAAAAGGAATACAGACGTCTCAAAAATGAGATCGACAGGAAGTGCAAAATGGCTAAGCAGGGATGGCTAGAGGACAAATGTAAGGATGTAGAGGCTTATCTCGCTAAGGGTAAGATAGATACTGCCTACAGGAAAATTAAAGAGACCTTTGGAGAAAAGAGAACCACTTGTATGAATATCAAGAGCTCAGATGGAAATCCAGTTCTAAGCAAAGAAGGGAAAGCAGAAAGGTGGAAGGAGTATATAGAGGGTCTATACAAGGGCGATGTACTTGAGGACAATATTATGGAAATGGAAGAGGATGTAAATTCAGATGAAATGGGTGATACGATACTGCGTGAAGAGTTTGACAGAGCACTGAAAGACCTGAGTCGAAACAACTCCCCTGGAGTAGAAAACATTCCATTAGAACTACTGATGGCCTTGGGAAAGCCAGTCGTGACAAAACTCTACCATCTGGTGAGCAAGATGTATGAGACAGGCGGAATACCCTCAGACGTCAAGAAGAATATAATAATTTCAATCCCAAAGAAAGCAGGTGTTGACAGATGTGAAAATTACCGAACTATCAGTTTAATAAGTCACAGCTGCAAAATACTAACGCGAATTCTATACAGACGAATGGAAAAACTGGTAGAAGCGGACCTCGGGGAAGATCAGTTTGGATTCCGTAGAAATGTTGGAACACGTGAGGCAATATTGACCTTACGACTTATTTTAGGAGAAAGATTAAGGAAAGGCAAACCTACGTTGCTAGCATTTGTAGACTTAGAGAAAGCTTTTGACAATGTTGACTGGAATACTCTCTTTCGAATTCTAAAGGTGGCAGGGGTAAAATACAGGGAGCGAAAGGCTATTTACAATTTGTACAGAAACCAGATGGCAGTTATAAGAGTCGAGGGGCATGAAAGGGAAGCAATGTTTGGGAAGGGAGTGAGACAGGGTTGTAGCCTCTCCCCGATGTTATTCAATCTGTATATTGAGCAAGCAGTAAAGGAAACAAAACAAAAAAATTCGGAGTAGGTATTAAAATCCATGGAGAAGAAATAAAAACTTTGAGGTTCGCCGATGACATTGTAATTCTATCAGAGACAGCAAAGGACTTGGAAGAGCAGTTGAACGGAATGGACAGTGTCTTGAAAGGAGGATATAAGATGAACATCAACAAAAGCAAAACGAGGATAATGGAATGTAGTCGAATTAAATCGGGTGATGCTGAGGGAATTAGATTAGGAAATGAGGCACTTAAAGTAGTAAAGGAGTTTTGCTATTTGGGGAGCAAAATAACTGATGATGGTCGAAGTAGAGAGGATATAAAATGTAGACTGGCAATGGCAAGGAAAGTTTTTGTATGGAGTGTAGCCATCTATGGAAGTGAAACATGGACGATAAATAATTTGGACAAGAAGAGAACAGAAGCTTTCGAAATGTGGTGCTACAGAAGAATGTGGCACAACTTGACAAAAAGAAAGGATCGGTGGGTAGGACACGTTCTGAGGCATCAAGGGATCACAAATTTAGCATTGGAGGACAGCGTGGAGGGTAAAAATCGTAGAGGGAGACCAAGAGATGAACACACTAAACAGATTCAGAAGGATGATGGTTGCAGTTAAGTACTGGGAGATGAAGAAACTTGCACAGGATAGGGTAGCATGGAGAGCTGCATCAAACCAGTCTGAGGATTGAAGACCACAACAACAACGGCCCATTCTGTCCGTGACTCTGGGAATGTATGACAGAAAGGCCGTATCCGACATTTCTTTCTCCGATTTCTTACTTCGCGAGTGGTTGGCTATGTTACACTTCTAAGATAATTTGTGGAGTACCTATGCTCCTCGGAACACTTTCCAGATGTTGCTGCGGCTCACATATTCGTCCTGTTCGCGTTACGAGCGTATTAAACACGCCTTGTAAGTAGGCTGTTTAGGTTTTTTTAATTGGTAACGCCACGTAGCGCTGTGTATGAAAATCACTGGCTGTGCTGTGTGTAGTCTGTGGCTGGTTTGCATTGTTGTTTTCTATTGTAGTGTTGGGCAGCTGGATGTGAACAGCGCGTAGCGTTGCGCAGTTGGAGGTGAGCCTCCAGCAGTGATGGATGTGGGGAGAGAGATGGCGGAGTTTTGAGAGCGGATGATCTGGACGTGTGTCCATTAGAAAGAGTTAATTTGTGTTATTGGATATCATGAACTGATACATATATATGATGTCCGTTGAACATTATTAAGGTAAATACATTGTTTGTTCTCTATAAAAATCTTTCATTTGCTAACTATGCCTATCAGTAGTTAGTGCCTTCAGTAGTTAGAATCTTTTATTTAGCTGGCAGTAGTGGCGCTCGCTGTATTGCAGTAGTTCGAGTAACGAAGATTTTTCTGAGGTAAGTTATTTATGAAAAGTATAGGTTACTGTTAGTCAGGGCCATTCTTTGGTAGGGATTTTTCAAAGTCAGATTTCGTTGCGCTAAAATCATTGTGTGTCAGTTTAGTGTTGATCAGAATAGGTAAAGAGCGAAATGTCTGAGTACGTTCAGTTCTGCTCAGCTGTTTGAAAATCAAATGATGTAAGAGGTTTATCAGCACAGTAATTCATTAATTTTTCCTAAGGGGACGTTTCATATGTCGACCCTTAGCCGAGGATACGTCACTGGAATCTTCTGATTTTTTCTTGTAGTTTGTGCAATTAGTGCAGCCTTTTTCTATTGCTAGCGCGTAATTATAGAGAGAATTTCCTTTGTAGTTGTAGTTTTTCATTGTTGTACAGTAAAACAGTTGTAGTATGCATGTAGATTTGCACCAAGTATTTCGCAGCTGCGCCTGCAATTAACTAGATATTATTTTCAGTGCTATGTTAATGTGTTTTCTTATTTTACTCTTCCAGTTCTGCTTTTCTGTGTTATCGTGTGAAACATTGTGACAATTATGGCGTGTGAAGAACGTAATACTAGGCTCTAAAGTAAACTGAGAAATGACAGTGAAGACGATTGCAGTGCATCAGCACCACCGTGTAATGAATTAACTAATGTTCAACATAGTAATTTGGTATCTGTGTATAGGGAAATGGAGCGGGCGGCAAATAATAGTGTAGACAGTGAAACAATTAGTGAACAGGGAAGCATTATCGATCGATCGATCGGCAACAGTTCGCCTCAGGAATCCGAAATGACAGGACACAATCTTGCAAATACTGTAGAATCAGGTTTTGCGTCCTCACCGTTTTCTGAAATAAGTCAAGACACATTTTCTGCTCGTCAAAATGTGAATGTTGCCGGTGCAAATGCACTGCCGAAAAGCGTAGAGGAACAGATTCCAGACACTAATACATTATTATTGCAATTAATGCAACAAATGAAACAAAATCAGAGACAAACACAGCAACAGTTAGACACAATGGAACAAAATCTTCAGAAGTTAGACACAATGTAACAACACCAGAGACAAACACAGCAACAGTTAGACACAATGGAACAACACCAGAGACAAACACAGCAACAGCTAGACGCAATGGAACAAAATCAAAAACAGTCACAGCAACAGCTTCAAAAGTTAGACACCACACTTGAAAAAAAAAGTGAAGGTTTAACTGCTGAGTTACTTAAAATCGAATCGAAATGTCAAAAAGTCTGTAATGACGGAAAAACACAAATTTGTGAGCATTTCCAACCTATTTTTTTGCGTCATGAAAATGCATTACAGTATCACGAAGCAGCCATAAAGGAACCGCAAACTATTGTTCGTGAAAATAGCGACACCTTGCAAGCTAAAATTGACTCAGTTGCATCTACCGATTCGGTTACGCAACTTGCAAAAACTCAGGAAAACTTAAAGGACACAGTAGATACGATTTCAACACAAATGGACACTCTGAAACTTGGTTCAGAAAAACACACTGAGGAAATTAGTTCACTATCAGAGAAAGTAACCGAACTTTCGGATCAGTTCACCAACTTATCCACAAAGGTAGATGATGAAATGAATGACACAGACCCATAGCCTACACTGACACAGAAGAGTATGAACAAATTAGAAAATTCATTTACGACATATTATTTTGGCAGGACGTTGCACTTGCAACGTAAATCGTGACCAAAACAGACACCACCCGTATGACAACCGTTGGCAGAGTAGTAATAATTGCAGGGAAAGATCACCTCTCCGCGATAATGGCTATCACAGAGACAACCATAGAAACAGACAATATGGGAACCAAAATAATTATTATCAAGGGAGACAGAATAACTTCAGACTGAACGGTCCACTGCGCAGTTACGATTCCGGGAGAAATTCTCCACCACATGACCGACAAAAAAAGAAACTATGTAAACTACCGACATAACGACACACCTGAATTGCATCAGAACCGGCGGGATTCAAACAGGGCAGGGCCCTCTCGACAAGGTGAATTTGTAGAAGTTAGACCTCCAAATCCCAATAACGACAGGCTCCAACAAAGAAACAGACACTCGCACCGCAGGCAGCCACGTGCGCCGGTTGGCTCAGAGAAAAATAACATAGACGCTAACCTTGAGAAAAATTTGAGCATTCTTTACCAATGAACCATATACCACATGATAATTCCATTGAAGTTGAAACTTAGTGTACTAGGAAGAGTAAAGGTTTACACCACATTTAACATGTAAACCTTTTATTGAAAGATAACCTGCGTTTTAACTTAGTCTTTGGTATAAAATTTTTCACTTCACGTTACTACTACGCTTCAGCAGACTTAGAAACTGTTAACATGCAACTATGTTTCAAAGTTAACTATTCAGTCTAGAACCTAGGGAACATATTTAGACAGTAATTACGAATGCATTGTTATAGTGAACAGACGACACAGTGTTATTGTGCGTGTACATTCTTGCTTGTTAGTTGTACTATTACGTAACGACTATAAGGCTCACATACTTAGAACATATGCCAGTACTGCTAACGAGATTTTAATGCAACATTTTGGTTTACTTGAGAATACATTCTGGATTTAAAGTACTTTCTGTGAGATTAAAGATGACTTAGCATTTGGTTTCTTTGACAGCTAAAAGATTGTATCACCACGCTACTAATGTGTGACACAATTTACATTGTTGCCTTTGCGGTGTATATGTTTTATATCTGCACAGTTTATCTGAATTCTTCTGGAAAGTAAAACATGTTTTAGTAGTAACTTTTGTAGTATAGCTACAATGAGACAGACATTTTCGTAGCACAACAATACATTACAGTATAGTACTTTCTTGATATGGTACTGTACGTAATGAGTACGATATCTATACGCATAGCATTTCGCTTTTGTTGACCGAGCGAGGTGGCGCAGTGGTTAGCACACTGGACTCGCATTTGGGAGGACGACGGTTCAATCCCGTCTCCGGCCATCCTGATTTAGGTTTTCCGTGATTTCCCTAAATCGCTTCAGGCAAATGCCAGGATGGTTCCTTTGTAAGGGCACGGCCGATTTCCTTCCCCATCCTTCCCTCACCCGAGCTTGTGCTCCGTCTCTAATGACCTCATTGTCGACGGAACGTTAAACACTAATCTCCTCCTCCTCGCTTTTGTTTATTATGAGGTAAGTACATTGACTTCCAGAGAACTTTGCTTGCAGACGACAATAATTACGACACTTGGCACATTTTTTACCCTTAAGTAATGACAGAGATTATCTTACAAGATGCACAGTTTAGCGCTACAGTACACGTATTTGAGAGATTAATTTTGTCCTTAAAACACTTATTTTTAAAGATTTTTGAATTACAAAGATACAAAGGTTTTCCGTGAGACATTTCATTCCATTGCTGTAATTTTTAACACTTGATGGTATAAGTACATTAATCCTCAGGGGGTATACGCTTACTTTGTGTACCATGTGTTTGGCAAGCACAAGGAGCCCTAGCTAATATGCTTATACAACTTTACACATTTCTCTAACACATAATTACACAGCTATCTGATCATTTAACTGAGAAAGACAAACATTTATTTTTCTACAACAGTGACACATGTTTACGTAATTACACAGTTGGATAACTTCCTACTTATGAAATTGTATTTTGTCTGTACTTTGTTAACTCTTCATATTTTTTTCAGAACCATTGTGATACTATGAGAGCTTTGAATGATGTATTTGGTATGGGATCATGATTTTTAAAGTACGTTTGAGGTACATGACACTTTTGAAATGAGCAGAGAATTTTTTTTAGGTTTTGAAATTATTGCAGAAAGTTATGACGTTTTTGAGATTTGACTGAGGTGTTATGATGTTATTATTATGAGGACGATGTGTATTATGCTGTTGAGGTATGTTTATGATCAATGAGCTGATGCTATATGAGGAATTGGATTATGCTATGTATTTATTATGATGAGATATTGAAGAAGTGTCGACGAACTTGTATATGCGTAATAAGGTAAGGAATAATGAGTAGTGGTTAGGGACTCTGACTTGTGACAAAGGATGTTGGAAACCAAGAATCGTTCTTTAAGAGTTATGAAATGTGTGTAAATGCGTGAATGTATCACCATGTTGGCAAAAATTTTTGGACACTGTTATATTTATAGGATTTTGGTTCTACACATTTGTAACGCAAATTCTCAACCTGTGAATTTTTTTTGTATGAGACTGTCACTGCTGTCGTAAATATTTCGGTAAGACAGTAAAGTGACCTTTACGTAATGCGTCGTGGGCGCCCAGCTGTGCAACAGCTGCCTGGAGAAAAAGCCATTAGGTGGAGAAAAAAGAGGCCATTAACCTCGCTATTGACATTCCTTTGTAGAAAGCATCGCAAATATGACACGCCATTACTTGGAAACATATGATTATACTGAGGAGCACATACTTTGTGCTACTTACAGAAATGCTTATGAATTGATGGGAAATATTCTTACATCAGCACACCTGATTATGACAAGTGTCTTTCTACGAGAGTTGAGAGAATTTCTACTAACATATGAAATTCCACATGACCATTGAAGGACATTTTTATGCTTCGCTATTGATAGTTGCTTATTTCATGTGATATCTGGTTTCCAGCTGTGTTGCAGCATTGGTTTTATAAAATAAAATTAAATGCATTTGCTAATGTGAACACTTTCTGTCAACAGATCTATTAAATAATAATTTTATGATCCACATTCTTCGAAAAAGGAGCACTTGGAAAGGAAAGAACAATAAGAAGGGACTAATAACAGTAACTGCATACATAATTTTCTTTTCAAGTACTTGGTAATTTTTTTGTAGAATAACTTGTGGTGCACCACTTTAATTACATAGATATTAAGATGTGAATATACATTTCCCTTATCTGCACTATTGTCTTTAGTGTGCTATTTTTTCTGCTTGTGGGTTTGTCATGTTTAGATATAAGTTATTGCATTTGCTGCTGCTGTTTGCCAGGCATAGTGCTACTGAATTTCACTTTGTATTACTCTGTTAAACCAGTTTTACTACTGATTTATTTTTCTTATTTGCTGCACATTGCCTTATATTAGTTGTAATGTTGCATTTGCTTTGCTAATTTAGATATACTGCTGCTTGATTTGCCAATTTGCATTTTTGTCATTGCTGTTTGTGTTAATTTGTTGTGTGTTGCTGCATTGCCTCGTCCCTTAGTATATATGTATCTGAGCTCAGTAGATTTAAGTTACCTTAGAATGGGGTAGGCTATATAAGAGAAGGAGTTGTGATGATTTGGAAAAAATGCATTGAGAAGCTATAAGAAAATGGTTTGGCCAAAAAATAGTGTACAGTGGATAAAAACTATTTTTGAAAGAGGACGTGAACAGAATACAGAAAGCATGCTTGGATAGGATTTTTTTGGTGGAAACAAATGTTGAAGTAAGAGGAAAGATCTATGAAATGAAGTTTTGGTTGGACTGCAGTACCAAATGTCACACTGAAAACAAACCCTGTCCTGTTTTTTTTGTGTTATTCGACTATGTGTTTGTGTACCCTCGCGTATTTGTGTTTATCCTGCCTTTATGTGTTTAGCTAATAAGATTTATGTTGTAGAATTTTTCTAATACTAAGATACATTCACTATGATGAGGAATACTGTTATCCTCAAATATAATTTGCATTAATAATATGTTATTTACTTTGTAAAGATGTTTAGACATTATTTTCGAAAGCTATTCTCATCTTTGATGTATTTACTTTTGTCGTAATTCCTGTAACACTGATGTATATTTTTATTTCTATTCTTTTGTAAAGCCCCTATTACTACAAATGTTATCTGTATTGTTATGTTCTTTAATGATGTATTTTGTATCTTTGTAATTGTATTCTCATGTCGTAAATTTATAATTGTATAGACACCAGTTCTTCAAATTAAGTTTCATTTCAGTGCACACGTTTCTGTTGGTTATAGTACATGCACTGTAGTTGAGAAGTTGGGACTGTTAGTGTTTGCTCGTTTGTTAATAATTCAGTAAGGGACTGGTTAACAGCATTGCTCGTTCTAAGGACAATTCCAAAAACTTTGTGAGTGCACAAGTGGTGGTTTATGGACTTGCTATATTCTCCACAAGACTCTTCGATGGTGATTGTGCACCTGCACAGTCGCAACAAATGGCTGCTGGCCGTCTCTACAAGGACTATAGTGGGTCTACATCTTTGATGGGCCACCAATACCATTATTTCTACAGGAACTACAGTGGATCTGCACCTTGAATGGTCCACCAATACCATCATTGCTACAAGGACTGCAGTGGGTCTGCACCTCTGGTGGCCCACCAACACCATAATCTCTACTCTGTGATGACCTACCTACCAATATTCTTCAAAACTTCGACTGACTCTGCTGTGTATGTGCTCTGTTGTGGCCCATTACCTGTCTGCATGTCAAGAGTCAACACTGTATTTACGTTGGAAGGACAACACTACTTCTTCAAGACTGCATGGAAATCCACTACTTCCGTGTGCATTTTCTTTTACTGCTCAGACTTCGAGAAAAAAAAAACCACTGCAATTTTACTGTGATGAATGATCAGGACTGTCTTTATGGACTGTAAGAAAATTTTAGCTTTTGACCAACATTGTATCAATAAGTGTGTGCATTTGATATCTTTGTTATTGTAATTATGAAAAATTTTATCAAATCATTATTGGCCACTGCCCAAAACAATTTGTAAAATCTTTTGTGGGGAGCGTGGGGGCTATGTAAGTAGGCTGTTTAGGTTATTTTATTGGTGACGCCACGTAGCGCTCTGTATGAAAATCACTGGCTGTGCTGTGTGTAGTCTGTGGCTGGTTTACAATGTTGTTTTCTATTGTAGTGATGGGCAGCTGGAGCGCGTAGCGTTGCGCAGTTGGAGGTGAGCCTCCAGCAGTGATGGATGTGGGCAGAGAGATATATGATGTCCTTTGAAGATTATTAGGGTAAATACATTGTTTGTTCTCTTTCAAAATATTTCATTTGGTAACTATGCCTATCAGTAGTTAGTGCCTTCAGTAGTTTGAATCTTTTATTTAGCTGGCAGTAGCGGCGCTCGCTGTATTGCAGTAGTTCGAGTAACGAAGATTTTTCTGAGGTAAGTTATTTATGAAAAGTATAGGTTACTGTTAGTCAGGTCCATTCTTTGGTAGGGATTTTTCAAAGTCAGATTGTGTTGCGCTAAAAATATTGTGTGTCAGTTTAGTGTTGATCAGAATAGGTAAAGAGCGAAATGTCTGAGTACGTTCAGTTCTGCTCAGCTGTTTGAGAATCAAATAATGTAAGAGGTTTATCAGCACAGTAATTCATTAATTTTTTCTAAGGGGACGTTTCATATGATTTCTTACTTCGCCGAGTGTTTGGTTCTGTTACACTTCTAAAATAATTTGTGGAGTATCTATGCTCCTCGGAACACTTTCCGGATGTTGCATTTCGGGTCTGAGGTGCTGTGGATCACATATTCGTCCTGCTCGCGTTACGAGCGTATTAATCATCCCTCGTTTCTGGCTCGGGTGGTGGTTTGATAGTTTGTGCAGGTATCGGTCCGCGTGTGTCGATTTTCGATACATGCTGTGCCCCAGGTTTTCGCCATCCCTTGTGATCAGCACATCTAGAAATGGTAGTTTTTTTTGTCATTTTGTACCTCCATGGTAAATTTTAGGTTGGCATGGAGGCTGTTCAAGCGTCTTAGGGAGTCATCGAACTGTTCTTCGCCATGGCTCCACACAACGAAAGTATCATCGACGTACCTGTACCACACCTCAGGTTTGCATGTCGCCAAGTCCAGTGCCTGTGCCTCGAAATGTTGCATGAAGATGTTGGCCACAACTGTACTAAGAGGACTACCCATGGCGACGCCTTCCAGCTGTTCGTAGAAATTGCCATCCCACGTGAAATAGCTCGTGTGAGACACGCACGGAAGAGCTTGGTGATGTCTTGCGGGAAAATGGAACGCTCTGGAGCACATCGGTTGGGGCAGGTGGAGAAATCGGACGCGGCAGAGCACGCTCTGAGTGAGACCGACCACGTAATAAAATTCGCCGACGCAGAAGTTCTGGCTGTAGAGAAGCACTATCACACTCTCTTGTTCAGAGAAGCTGTAGAAATACACTGCACTGCACTGCAGCAAACGACCGTCGCAGGTAGCTAGAGGAGAACCTTACCGGAAATGACCGCGGTGAAGCCCTCGGACGTTGGTGCGCCAGGTACATATGGTCAGGGGCCGCGAGCTCGGCTCCAGTTCATCACCGGCAATGGAGGGTGAAGCTTTGACAACGGCAGCCACTCGTGCTGGCGAAACGTCAGTAAAATCATCAAATGAACGTCGGCCGAAGAACCCGAGACAGAAGCCAATAGGCAATTTGTCAACAACTGGCCGCGAAAGCCTTAACAATTTTGCAACACGCGGTAGATGAAACACACTAAAAAGGAGAACTGCTGAACACCAAAACTAGATAACGCCCACTAGCGTAAGAAGTGAAAGAATTTGTGAAGTAGTTGTAACAGATCCCCTAAAAAAATTCTTGTCTTTGTGACGCGCACACTGAATTACGTTTATGTATAAAATATTACATGTATACTAACTGCCATGTTCAAAACAATACGTAAGCTTTATCTGTAATTCTTGTCAATACGATAAACATTGGCAAATTATGGTATAATATTAGGAGAAGGATTTCTTCCAAACTGTTTTGGAAAGATTGCAAAACCTGTGCACGCTTCCTGCTCCGACGCTTCTTTGCCATATCACCTCCCTGATGTTGGCTGTGACAGGGAGATGGCGGATGTCCTGTTCATAAGTGAACGGGAGAAGTTATTTTCCGAATCTGAGCGTATTCGCCACCTTTCCACTCCACGATCTGCAACGTGTCAAATATTACGCAAAGCCTCCTAACAAATTATCGTACGCAGCTGCACCGATGCTGGGGTTCACTCAACCAGGACGACCCTGTGGAGCATTGTCGTCTTCAGCCGTCCTAATAATCCTCGGCATCGTTTTCAGAGCGACTTAGATAGGCTGCAGAATTTTATAGCAGCCTCAGTGGATGATTTCTTTGGTTTTTTAACTACAGTTTTGTAGTATTTTTATATGAGATAAGATCCTGTTCATGCTTGCTGATTATATTAGGGAATCGTCGATAGTCCATGTTTCAGACAGTTAATGCATGAGCAAACAAGCATTCTTTTCACTTACTTTTTTCCAGGAATTGTTGGCTGGAGATTGAAAAAGACAGTAGAGAGTGTATTGATGTGTACACAAAAGTTTTTTTTAATTAAAAAAGATTTCAAGCATATTTGACGCAGTGAGTATATAGCCTTGAAAATATTTGCACTGGATACGAAATATAGAGAACTTTCCTTCTAAAACATTTTTTCAGATCATGTAGTGAGATATGTCTATGGTGATTTGATACTGGCTGAGAAACACAGCGTTACCCGTGTATTTATTTATTTCAGTATACTGTTATTCCGTGTCCTCTCCCTCATTCTATCCACCTCCTTCCCCGTTCTCAGTCTATCTAACGCCCCTTCTCTGTCCATCTCCTCCCCTCCCTCTATCTGTCCACCTTCTCCTCTCCCTCACGTATCTCCTCTTCCCATTCTTCTTCCCCTCTCCCTCCGTCCATTTCCGCCTCCCATCTCTCTCCATCCATCTACTCCTACCCCCTCGTCCCATCCATCTCTCTGTCACCCTCCTCTTCCTTCCTTTCTTTGTCCATCACCCAATTATCACACCTACCCCAGTGGGGGGTTGGTAGTTTTTACCACCCATAGTCTTTCTTTCCAGGCAGTAAGTAATATGTGCACCAAGTTGGGTTGAAATCGGCCTGTGGGACTGAAGAGCTCTGCTGACATTCCAAGTCAACTACATACAAGATATAAATGCCAACAGGTCGTTTGCGAACATTTTTACCAACCCTTTCTTGTCCACACCCATATCCCTGGCGATTGTGGGGAATCTTACTCCCACAGTATTTTTATACAAGTAATAATTCACGTACCTAAAACAAGTGGTGGAATTTACTCAAGGTATTCCTGAGTAACACTTAAAAGTCACCTTTTCGTTCCCACTCCTTTGGGATGTAGGCGGTTTTTCACCTCTCAGTGTTTCTTTCCAGATACTAAGTAACCAGTTAACCGTCGACTCTTTAAAGCATTGAACTCCCCTGTATATAACACTCTTCAAACTTCTGATCACTTTGCAATTGAGTTAACGTGTTGAATATTTTACGTTAAGGATGTAAGCGAGAAAAAGTTTGGAATTATGTTTAAATTTGCTGGAATCCGGTTGCTCTCGTTCCAAACAATGGACGAATATATCCAGAATGAGATTTTCACTCTGCAGGGGAGTGTGCGCTGGTATGAAACTTCCTGGCAGATTAAAACTGTGTGCCGGACCGAGACTCGAACTCGGGACCTTTGATTTTCACGGGCAAGTGCTCTACCATCTGAGCTACCCTAGCAAGGTTCGCAGGAGAGCTTCTGTAAAGTTTGGAAGGTAGGAGACGAGGTACTGGCAGAAGTAAAGCTGTGAGGACGTGGCGTGAGTCGTACTTGGGTAGCTCAGGTGGTAGAGCACTTGCCTGCGAAAGGAAAAGGTACCGAGTTCGAGTCTCGGTCCGGCACACAGTTTTAATCTGCCAGGAAGTTTCAATGGACAAATATAGTCTGGGTAATTTGCGCCCCATTTTAAGACACACTCCGATCCACGAACGATGGCGATTCTCGTGTGTCGAGGCACGGACGCGGATAACATTGCTGACGATTTCAAGCGACAGTTGCGGTACGCGCATGCGCGTGCTTTCCGCTCGAAGAAAGCGTATATCCTGCAAATTAGGTCCTCCGCTTGCTTATGTAGAACTTATCACGTGCCACCACAGTCAGCGATGACAAATAGCAACAAATGGAATCGAAATTCACTAAGGAACTCACTACGATCACGTTTAATCCTCGGATTAGCTGCGGCATTCGAAACATGTTGAACGTTCATTGGCTGTCGGAGAATACGTGACGTAGGTGCGCAGAGTAAGACTAAACTCGACCGCCATCGTTCGTGACTCCAACTATAGTTTTTCATGTATCTCAGTGTTAATGGCGTCATCTCCTGAACTATATGACGTGCAGTGACATAATTTTCCAGGTACACTGGGTAATACATGTCAGTATTGCCTGCAAAATTGTTGCGATCAGAGTTGATAATAAAGAAGTAATGAGTCGTCATACCTGATGCGGCAGTTTTGACGCAACAACAGCGAAAATGTGGCAAATCAAAAACTTTTTACCATCATTTTGTGGGCTAGAAAAAAGTTTCATAAATGTCTGAAATAACGTGAAAAAGTTTGCTGCAAGTCGCTGAGCACTCTCATTCTGAAATACTGGATGAATAGTCTGGGTATTCGCTCGTGGTTGGCTAGACTTCTGCCTCACCCTCACCCCTAACCTCTTGAGGGACTGGTGGTTTTTACCCTCATAGTGGTGTTTTCCAGATGGTATCTAATATGTCTACCAAGTTAGGTTGAAATCGATCCAGTAGCTTAAGTGGAGATGTGGAACATACATACATATATTTTTGTAATACTGTTTATAGAGATTTCATTAGTATGTGCTCCCACAAATAATGCAGATTCTGAAATCCACATCTCCTGTGGATACAGTTACCTTTTGTCGGTTATTGTGCAGTATTGCAGGTTCACAGCTTCATGTGCTGATTTAGGCGTTTTTCAACTTCAGAAATAGCGAACAAATACTTCGAGTAATATTTGTGATTTGTCCTATAAAATAAAAAAAAAGAGACTAGTCGTATGGACTCAACTGTCTTGGTGCATCAGTGTCAACACTTTCACGCTAGGCAAAAACAGTAAAGCGCCATCTTGAAAACAGGTGCACATCTGTACCTCTCAAAGCGTCTGCTAGCTACGCCCGTCACCACAATTTCCACTCCCTCCCTCTTCTTTCAGCTGCGGTTCCTCCTTTTATTCCAGAGACATGTGAAGCCATTCCCATGGCGTCATCCAAGCCATACCTCATAATTACTGGGTATTTGAAGTATCAAATTAAGTTTCACGTTATTTTAAGTAATGTTGATGGATCGTTGTACAGATAATTCATTGCATCCTAATTACATTGTGCCCCCTCACAATTTGCCCATTGTTTTTGACTGCAAACTGTGTTTATAATACATCCATTGAAACAGGTTCAAATGGTTCAAATAGCTGTGAGCAC
Source organism: Schistocerca americana (assembly GCF_021461395.2). Taxonomy (NCBI): domain Eukaryota; kingdom Metazoa; phylum Arthropoda; class Insecta; order Orthoptera; family Acrididae; genus Schistocerca; species Schistocerca americana. Next base: position 38,369,873 of record NC_060120.1, read on the forward strand.
TGTGCGACTTAACTTCTTTGACCATCAGTCGCCTAGAACTTAGAACTAATGAAACCTAACAAACCTAAGGGCATCACACACATCCACGCCCGAGGCAGGACTCGAACCTGCGACCGCAGCGGTCGCTCGGCTCCAGACTGTAGCGCCTAGAACCGCACGGCCACTGCGGCCGGCATTGAACAAAGTTGAAAGGGGTCAAATAAAACGTTATCGTGACGGATATTAAACGATTCCGTTTGATCAGAGGCTTACAAAACCGAAATTTGTCTAGACAAAATGTTACAAGAGTTATTGTTTTAATTAGTTAATAGTAATCAAAGCATCGTCTTTTAAGTGAAAATACACTCCTGGAAATTGAAATAAGAACACCGTGAATTCATTGTCCCAGGAAGGGGAAACTTTATTGACACATTGCTGGGGTCAGATACATCACATGATCACACTGACAGAACCACAGGCACATAGACACAGGCAACAGAGCATGCACAATGTCGGCACTAGTACAGTGTATATCCACCTTTCGCAGCAATGCAGGCTGCTATTCTCCCATGGAGACGATCGTAGAGATGCCGGATGTAGTCCTGTGGAACGGCTTGCCATGCCATTTCCACCTGGCGCCTCAGTTGGACCAGCGTTCGTGCTGGACGTGCAGACCGCGTGAGACGACGCTTCATCCAGTCCCAAACATGCTCAATGGGGGACAGATCCGGAGATCTTGCTGTCCAGGGTAGTTGACTTACACCTTCTAGAGCACGTTGGGTGGCACGGGATACATGCGGACGTGCATTGTCCTGTTGGAACAGCAAGTTCCCTTGCCGGTCTAGGAATGGTAGAACGATGGGTTCGATGACGGTTTGGATGTACCGTGCACTATTCAGTGTCCCCTCGACGATCACCAGTGGTGTACGGCCAGTGTAGGAGATCGCTCCCCACACCATGACGCCGGGTGTTGGCCCTGTGTGCCTCGGTCGTATGCAGTCCTGATTGTGGCGCTCACCTGCACGGCGCCAAACACGCATACGATCATCATTGGCACCAAGGCAGAAGCGACTCTCATCGCTGAAGACGACACGTCTCCATTCGTCCCTCCATTCACGCCTGTCGCGACACCACCGGAGGCGGGCTGCACGATGTTGGGGCGTGAGCGGAAGACGGCCTAACGGTGTGCGGGACCGTAGCCCAGCTTCATGGAGACGGTTGCGAATGGTCCTCGCCGATACCCCAGGAGCAACAGTGTCCCTAATTTGCTGGGAAGTGGCGGTGCGGTCCCCTACGGCACTGCGTAGGATCCTACGGTCTTGGCGTGCATCCGTGCGTCGCTGCGGTCCGGTCCCAGGTCGACGGGCACGTGCACCTTCCGCCGACCACTGGCGACAACATCGATGTACTGTGGAGACCTCACGCCCCACGTGTTGAGCAATTTGGCGGTACGTCCACCCGGCCTCCCGCATGCCCACTATACGCCCTCGCTCAAAGTCCGTCAACTGCACATACGGTTCACGTCCACGCTGTCGCGGCATGCTACCAGTGTTAAAGACTGCGATGGAGCTCCGTATGCCACGTCAAACTGGCTGACACTGACGGCGGCGGTGCACAAATGCTGCGCAGCTAGCGCCATTCGACGGCCAACACCGCGGTTCCTGGTGTGTCCGCTGTGCCGTGCGTGTGATCATTGCTTGTACAGCCCTCTCGCAGTGTCCGGAGCAAGTATGGTGGGTCTGACACACCGGTGTCAATGTGTTCGTTTTTCCATTTCCAGGAGTGTAGTTATTAAAAATTTGTGGTGAGGACTATGGGACCAAACTGCTGAGGTCATCGGTCCCTAGGCTTACGCTCCACTTAATCTAACTTAAACTAACTTACGCTAGGGACAACACACACACTCATGCCCCAGGGAGGACTCGAACCTCCGACAGAGGGAGCCGCGCGAACTGTGGCAAGACGCCTCAGATCGCACGGCTACCCCGCGCGGCGAAATAGTTATTAGAATCAAGGTATCATGACCTAATTCTTCGTTTGAAATACATCAACTACTTCAAGAGGCTTTTCTACAAAAAGTGACAAAATGACGATGAACAGTGCTCTCGTATCAAGCTTTGCTGATTACTTTCTGGAAACTGTCCCCCACAAAACTATTGCGCTCTGCGAATAAGAGGTGTTTCTGACTTCCATTACATGTTAATACAGTTGGAGTTAATTTCGAAAAGGCAAACCTACCAGAAAAACATGATCCACAGGAAGAAAACTGACAAAGTAATTACGAGTATACATAAAAAGATCGACATGGAAGGGACGGATAACCAGAAGAAATTTTACGGAGTGCCCAAAAGTGCTTCTAATGTTGCATCAGAGTCATCATTTACAACGCAGAATCTAAATTACGACGAGAAAAGCTTTCATCCGTGAAGCAATCAATTTGGAATGGATCGAGAGGTCACAGTAGATTCCGGATTTATCGAGAGAGTGGCGAGTTCAACACAATTAGGTCCCAGTAACTATCAGACGCTTATAGGAACAACAACGAAATCCTAACTATTAAATAGGTTCTTTCGTCTTTATTACAACTCACTTTTCACAGAACGATTACCTATTGAATATTTCTTAACTTAAACTAGAATGAAAATCTCATTATTTGAAAGGACAGTAATTACTATGGATTTATCAGTAATAGAATAATAGCTACCACATGGTTTAACGAGGTCTTTGTTAGTGTTCTTGGCTGCGGTGAAAGAAAAATGGTATCTCTGTAGGTTGAAAGATAATCGAGATGAATGTCTTGTATTCACGTTTCGTCGCAGTGTTATTTGGTAAGCAGGCTCTGCAAGAGAGGCGCTCTGCATCGCGGTGTAGCTTGCTGTTCAGGTTTCGAGAGGGTGCGTTTCTGGATGAGGTATCGAATGTATTGCTTCCTCCCACTTATACCTCCCGAGGAGATCACGAATGTGAAATTAGAGAGATTCGAGCGCGCACGGAGGCTATCCGGCAGTCGTTCTTCCCGCGACTGGAACAGGAAAGGGAGGCAATGACAGTGGAACGTGAAGTGCCCTCCGCCACACACCGTTGGGTGGCTTGCGGAGTATAAATGTAGATGTAGATGTATTATTCACCTGACGTTACTCAAGTAGAAACTGTCTGGACGGGAGAATGTAAGCCGAGTGAAGGAAAGCCAATTCCCGTAACGGCGGCAGGCATCTTAAAATACAGCGAGAATGGGGCAAACGCTTACGTCAGATCAGGAGTGACATCTATGTACGCAGTGGACTAGAAAGTCAACCGTCTGTTACACGCCTTAGCGAAAGTCAACGTCGTGTTAACCGAGGAGTTAGCCGTGTATCTTGCGTCAAGAACTTTCCCCTGTTTCTCCAAGAACTGTAGCTCGGAACTACAGAAAATAGCCCCTCATTCCTACATCAGACGGCTGCATGGAGCTCACAACCGACTCCGCGCGGTATGTTAGGACCTCCGCACACGAAGCGAATCAAATGAAACCTATTGCCGAGCCGATTTGGTAACCGTTGAATTGCGACTCACTTCCTGTGTATACGAGGGTGAGTCAAATGAAAACCTTAAATTTGTAACAAAAAATCGAAATTTCGCTCCGTTATTCTGTAAGTTGGTAAGCGTCCTACAAACAGCGTGCAGAATGGCCTGTAGGTGGCAGCATAGTGGAGATGCACACATACTGTCGCAGTATCAGTATAAAAATGGTCGCCCCACTTGCGACTTGCACCAGGGAAGAACAGCGTTCTGTTATTCGGTTTTTGCGTAGTGGAGGTGTGAAACCTATTGAAATTCATCGACGAACGAAGGTTCAGCATGGTGATGCATGTTTGTCACAGCAGCAAGTCTACGAATGGTGTAGGAAGTTCGTGACTTCAATGGGAGATGCTCCTCGTCCAGGTCAGGCACAACGAGTCGTGACTCCACAGTACATTGGAGCAGTTGAAGCCATAGTGAAGGAAAACCGCCGAGTGACACTGAATGACATTGCAGCATGTTTACAGATTAGTCATGGGTCAGCACACCGCATTGTGCATGATGTGCTCCAGTTTCACAAAGTGTCTGCAAGATGGGTGCCACGGTAGCTGACTCCTAAAATGAGAGAACGTCGTGTTGATGCTTGTGAAGAACTTCTTCGGCGCTTTGAACGAGAAGGTGATGGCTTCCGTGCAAGAATCGTTACTGGGGACGAAACCTGGGTTCACTTCCCCCAACCGGAAACGAAGAGAGCGAGCACGGAATGGCGTCATGCCTCATCATCAAAACCAAAGAAGTTTCGAACAGAACCATCAGCAGGGAAGGTTATGCTGACTCTCTTTTGGGACGAGAAAGGCGTCATTTTGGAGCATTACATGCCTAGAGGGGCCACTGTCACCAGTGCATCATACACAGATCTCGTAAAAATCATCTGTGGCCTGTAATCAAATCAAAAAGACGTGGATTGCTGTCAGCAGGTGTCCTTTTGCAACATGACAAAGCAAGGCCCCACACTGCCCGTACAACAGTTGCAACAATCACAGACCTGCATTTTGGGTGTCTTCCTCATCCACCACACTCACCAGACCTTGCCCCAAGTGATTTCCATATGTTTGGACCACTCAAAGATGCAATGGGGGGAAAGAAGTTCCGTTCCGATGAAAAGGTACGCCACTTGGTGCATGAGTATTTGCGCGGACTACCAAAAGAATTTTTTTCTAAAGGAATTTATGCGCTTTGCAAGTGCTAGAGGACTTGCATTGAATGTAGGGAAGTTTATGTTGAAAAGTGATACAGCTTTGTACCAATTCTGCGCAATAAATAATATTTTAAAAAATATTTAAGGTTTTTCATTTGACTCACCCTCGTATAATTGCGCATGCTTGCGCGGCCAAAGTCAGATGAAAATGAAGTTTTCTGGGTATCGTACCGTGTCATAATATAAATAACTATACTGGAGAAAGCAACGGTTCAGCTACGGTTACAGTGGCCTTCTTCTGGGTCTACTGATATACCAGGTGACCAAAAGTCAGTATAAATTTGAAAACTGAATAAATCACGGAATAATGTAGATAGAGAGGTACAAATTGACACACATGCTTAGAATGACATGGGGTTTTATTAGAACTAAAAAAATACAAAAGTTCAAAAAATGTCCGACAGATGGCGCTTCATCTGATCAGAACAGCAATAATTAGCATAACAAAGTAAGACAAAGCAAAGATGACGTTCTTTACAGGAAATGCTCAATATGTCCACCATCATTCCTCAACAATAGCTGTAGGCGACGAATAAGTTGTGAACAGCACTGTAAAGCATGTCCGGAGTTATGGTGAGGCATTGGCATCGGATGTTGTCTTTCAGCAACCCTAGAGATGCCGATCGATCACGATACACTTGCGACTTCAGGTAAGCCCAGAGCCAATAATCGCACGGACTGAGGTCTGGGGATCTGGGAGGCCAAGCATGACCAAAGTGGAGGCTGAGCACACGATCATCACCAAACGACGCGCGCAAGAGATCTTTCACGCGTCTAGCCATATGGGGTGGACCGCCATCCTGCATAAACATCGTACGTTCCAGCACGTGTTTATCAGCCAGGCTGGGGATGATGCGATTCTGTAACATATCGGCGTACCTCTCACCCGTCACGGTAGCAGTTACAAAACCAGAATCACGCATTTCCTCGAAGAAAAAAGACCAGATACCGGTAGATGTGGCAAATTCAACCCATACCGTGACTTTCTCGTCGTGCAATGGAGTTTCCACGACAGTTCTAGGATTTTCGGTAGCCCAAATTCTGCAGTTGTGGGCGTTGACAGACCATCGGAGCGTGAAATGAGTTTCGTCGGTCCACAACACGTTACTCAACGAATCATCATCTTCCGCCATTTTTTCAAACGCCTACACCGCAAATGCCCCCCGCTTCACTAAATCGCCAGGTAACAGTTCATGATGCCGATGGACTTTGTACGGATAGCATCGGAGGGTACGGCTAAGTACCAAGAAAACAGTAGTAATGCCGGTGCGACGTGCGACTGCACGAGCGCTGACTTCCCCGTGCATAGACGAACCCGCTACAGTCTCCATTTTTTCCTGAACTGTCTCAGCAGCATTACGCGTTGTGCTCGGTCGGCCACTACGGGGTCTATCGTCTAAACAACCCGTGGCTTCGAACTTCGAAATCATTCTCGCCACAGCTGCATTTGTCAACGGACCATTACCCGTTCGAATCCCCTTCCTATGGCGATAGGATCGTAACGCTGAACTAGCACATTCCCCATTCTGATTATACAGTTTCATTAAAAGCGCCTTTTCAGGTAACGTCAAAATGCTGCGACTGCTGGCGCATCTGATTCTCTCTCTCATTACAGCTCCATTTTCTACAGGATTGTCATGCGCAGTCACTGACGTTTTGCTCTCCAGCGCCATCTGTCGGACATTTTGTAAACTTAAACGCTTATATTTTCTAATTGCCGCTCACTGAGCATGACGTTACGTCGTAATTTTAAAAGGTCGTTATAATAATAGGTGACTTGAGGCGGAAAGAGCGGGAACTTTATTTTAATAAGTTGCTACGGTGGAGGGAGAGGGGATCTGCGGTTGTCTATTGCTTCTTGCATTGTTTGCTGTGATTGGCGCTCATCAGCAAATGAAGCGTGGCTGGTGTTTTGCTGCTGTTGGATGCAGACCGTGCGGCGGTAGCGACCGCGTCAGATGTTGGTGCGGCCTGTTGGACTTTTGAGGCTAACAGCCATGACGAGGCTAGCGTGTATCCATCTTACCTGTTCATGCTGTTAGTATGTTTTATTATTTCTATGGCTTCTCTGATATGGCGTTTCGTCATACGGCTTTTAAGCAATAACAAAATCCAAGCGCCTCAACAAAACTAAAGCACGTCAGTAGACTCTGAAGAAGACCACTGTAACAGTGGCCGAAACGTTGGTTTCTCCAGTACAGTTTCCTATTTACACTGTGATGCGGTGCGATACTCGGAAAACCTTTTATGTCAACTTCCCGTATAGCTGAGTACGAGGGACTCCGCAGACGACGCGACTACAGAATGACTCATGGGTAAATCATTTGCAACGCATTGCCAACCAGTTGTGAGCGACGCGGCTATGTAGTGGTTTAATTTAAAATGAACAAGCACGTTGTGAACATTAGCTTTGTACGACAACTGGAAAATAAATCCAATTTTATGCAACTTCGAGCTGCCAGACTAGAGCAGGAGGGATCTGTCAGAGAAAGCGTGGTGTGAAGCTGGAAAAGCTTGAAATGACATGTATGTGCTATACTGTACATCTGTTATGAAAGAATACACGGTCTTGGTTGCAAAACTGCATTTTTTATATCATTTATCCCCGAATAACGCGTTTCGCCTTATGCAAGGCACCTTGAGATTGGACTACGAGAAAAGATACAGCCTTTCATATAAATGGCATGACCCTGATTTAGCAAAATTGGACTAGCAAGAGAAAAATAAAATAACTTACTTGATCAGATATGGTGTTAAGCATGTAGCATGCCGCGCATACAAATGTCCCAGCAGGAAGCCGCTGTGGTCAGAATTTGAGCCGGCCGCGGTAGCCGTGCGGTTCTAGGCGCTTCAGTCCGGAACCGCGCGACTAGTACGGTCGCAGGTTCGAATCCTGCCTCGGGCATGGATGTGTGTGATGTCCTTAGGTTAGTTAGGTTTAAGTAGTTCTACGTTCTAGGGGACTGATGACCTTAGATGTTAAGTCTCATAGTACTCAGAGCCATTTGAACAATTTTTTTTTTCAGAATTTGAAATCAAACGTTGTCCAGTATCCTGTAACATAAAAGTAAAATATATCGGAATATGGGCGATAAAATGTTCAGAAGCCTGTAAACAGTCTAATGCACTGAAAGCCCAGAACACACCCAAACAAAATTTAAAAATATGTATAAAAAACTTACTGGTACAGAAGATGTTAAATACACGGGAAACAGCATGTATAAGACAAGAAAGCCCCAGCAGGTCGTTGCCCCTGTCGAATTTTCTTTTAAAAGAACTCGAGTGGTCTCGTACAAAACACGCCATATCGAGGATACGCAAGAAGTATACAGAAGCAAATAACCGGCTTAGTCCCACAAGAAGTGCGTATACCTGTATAAACAGGCACCAGATTACCTTGTCAGAAGTGCGGTGCCGTCCACATCCGCTAACATGGGATCACGCCTACGTAGACGCACCACACTTGAATCCGTATGAGGTGCAGTTGGTAATGCTCGGGACTGTGCACATTCTACTGGACATAGGAACGTACAAGAAGCACACCCCTAGTATGTGCAGCGCACAGCAGACGGTACGTGTAGGCGATGGGGTGCGATAGTTAGGTTACCAGAAGCAATCTCAAAGAGAAACATGACAAACAGTAAAGACATTAAAATTAATTAGTTGTTGAATACCGTTTCGTGTTTGACGTGGTTGTACAACAAGAAAGTTTTCCGCTTCGAATTCGATGGTTGCGATACCAACCGCGATTTCTTACGTCTTCACATCACCACGTTCTTGAGATCAGTTCACACATACACTGACCGCGCACCTCTCTTTTTTTTGTCGGGTAGCGAAACCATTACCACTGGTGCCAATACTTTCTTCACACTTTGCCCGTAGATTTTCTTAACAACCACTTCCATATTTTATAACACGACAATACAAATGAAATTAACGAGGCGAATATTCAGAACATCTCAGAGCTTTAGAAAGCAACAGCTACCATAGCACATTTGCTGACCACCTTACAGCTCACACTCACCACCCAACTGCAATAAAAACAGACTTAAAAATACTAAAACCCAGCCACAGCCTATACAGCAGACTGACTATTGAGGAAAACTCCCACATACAGAAGGCAGTAACAGAAGGAAAACAGGTCATAAATGAATACACTACACGCTGCAAGGGCACGCTATTTAACACATTAAAGGAACTTTACAAAAAAGGCAACACAAATAGATAAAGTCTACCCACACGCACACACACACACACACACACACACACACACATACACACAAACACACACGAAAAATGGATACACTACAGTCTGCAAGGACTCACCATTTACACACAAAAGAAACACCATCAGAAAGACCCATTTGAGCCAAGTGCAAAGGTATTAACAAAAAGAAACGAACTATTGTTTGAACTAAACATTCACTTAATTTTGAAATCATTTAATAAAGTTGTTCACACTACAGAGTTCATAAAAAGGAAACCTACTGATGATGGCACAGTGGTGCTGAAACATGTTTGGGTGCTGAGAAAAAACGGTGTTTTGCATAACTGGCGGACCTCACATCCTACAACTTTAACTGCAAACACGGTCAACACAAGCAGCTGTAAATCCAAATGATGAATATGAGGTGAATACCGTTTCTAAATGTGTCACTCAAACTCGTTAAAGCGGCAGAATTTGTTACTCATTTGCTGTAACCGACCAGTGGCGGGAGGGACTAGTGTGCCGACTCGAACGGCAGGTGGAATGTGGGAAGCGGTGTCGCTAGCGACGGTCAAGTCATGTCACGCAAATCTGGGCCGGCGAAATATACGGGCCCTGTGCGGTGCGTCACAGCACGTGACATTACAGGTCTTACAAGTCGCAGCGACCACCTCCGGCTGAGGTCAGTTACTATTTTGGATCTACAGGGTGGCGCACGAAATGTGTTACCATTTTGTTTTTTAATATAAACTTCGTTGTCAATACAATCTGAAAGGAACATATACTAGAATGAAGAGGCGTCCATGGAGATTTGTTCTAACTCAGCACATGCTCAATATGTCCACCATTTCGTTTCCTAACTTCCTTCAAAGGATCACTGAAGTTAGTGATTACCTTACGGTACATGTCTTTCGTAATTTCACTGCAAGCTTGAGGAATAAGTCTTCTGAGCTCCATTAAATCACGTGGACGTTTCGGTAAAATTTTTTCCTTTACGTACCCCCAAAGAAAAAAGTCACATTGATTGAGGTCTGGCCTATTGGGGGTCCAATTTTGTCCGTCATTGAAGCGACGTGGAAACTTGAGTGAAATGATCCATATGTGGAAATGCTCGTGTAAAAACTCCAACACAGTGTTTGCAGTATGCGGCCTTGCTCCATCTTGCATGAACCACTGCGTGTTGAAGGGCAAGGCAGTAACAAGAAGCTGTGGAATGAAGCTATTGCGAAGCATGTTCAAATAACGCTCGCTGTTCACAGTTTCTTCAAAGAAAAAGGGTCCAATAAGTCCGTGACCGGAAATTGCTTCCCACGCTGTAATCCTCGGAGCATGATGTTGTCGTTCATGAAGCACTTATGGGTTTTCAGTGGCCCAAAAGCGTACATTTTGTTTTTCAACCACACCGTCTAAATGAAAATGCGCCTCGTCTGAAAACCAAACGTTGTTGAGAGTTTCTTCCCTATCCTCCGCTCACTGCGCAAGCAGTAGTCTCTGTTGCTTGTGTTCTTCAGTGAGCTTCTGTGTACAGGTCATCTTGTATGGGTACATATGGAGGTCACTTTTAACAACGCGTTGAACCGAGCGTCTGGATATTCCCAGTTGCACTGCTGTCTTTCTACACGGTTTCCCGGGACTTCCCTGTACAGCAACTTGTACAGCTTCAATATTCTCCGGCGAACAAACAGGCTTAGGCCGAGGTCGCTTCGGATCCAATACTGTTCCTTCCCGTACAAATTTATCGTGCAACCTGTGGATAGTCTTCTTGCAAGGGACCCTTCATGTGTTAAAAAGTTGTCGAAAACGCCCTGACTCACAACAAGGCTTTTCGTTTCATGGAAAAGTAACACAATTGCCGATCGTTGCTGTGTCGTCAGTCTTCCATTGTCAGCCATTGCTGCTTACTAGTCTCCTAGCGGCAGTATCGTGAATTATACGTCATTTCGTAACTCATTTGTTTTTCCAAGCTCTGCTGGTACTGCTATAAAGATCCCAGCGGGATACCTAATGTGCGTCGGAAATTGTTAAAGAAACAATTGGTAACACATTTCGTGCGCCACCTTTCGTACGCCACCCTTTACTTAATAGTTGCCAGCGGCACCTTTAAATACAGTCACGCTGTCGACATATGACAGCTAATAAATTATAGATTGCAGCGATCAGTCGTCCTATTTTAAATTTTATTGTGCATATCTAGATTTCGGCTACAAGAATTTTAAAAATAGGACGACTGATTGCTGCAATTTATAATTTACAAGTCAATATAACAGTCACTGAGTGCAACAGGTTTCTGAATGGAAGGTAACCTGACATATGGCAACGTTAAGTAATTTAGTGGCTACCTTTTCATGGACGTACTTTTCACTTCTCGTCACGCCCTGGACGTAGCCGAGTCCTCGAGATGTATGTCGTGCAAGACAACAAGTGTGGCGCGGAGCCTGTATTTCCCTATGTGTCATCTTTGGGATGTGAAAGGAGGAGGCACCACTTCAGCAAACAAAATAACCAAAATATCACTCAGTGCAGAACACCTTGATTACTGTATGTTACAAAAAAGAGACATCCTCACCATTCACAACACCAGAATCCCACGAACATTAGAAATAAAATTATCATCGACAAATTCTAATTGCCATAGACGGTACCTCAAAAACGACAACTGCAGGATTACGTACGTTTGAGCTACATGAGCAGTTCTCAAACACGGCCATCCTGACGACGCTAGACTTCGCAGCGGACACGGTTATTTGTCGGATGTGCTTTGGCTGGTTATCGTGTTGTCTGGATACATGGGTTTTGGGCTCAACATGGTTATTATTTTGGACTTGTTACGAACGGGGAGAGCAAAGCAGGTGCCATAACTCGATTTCCCAGAAGTTTCGTGCAGTGGAAGAGCAGTCAAAATAAGTGAACCCGAGTCTCGTCTTACCCACAGATACTTGACTGTTTCTGACAAAATGACGGTCAAAGTTATGACTTTAGCTCATAATAAATGCAGCTTAAGTGGTGGCACACTTTTGCATCCCGTATTCGAAACTCGATTATCGTTTTTATTTTTGTTTTTCATCCATCTACCCATGCCCTCAGAAGATTGCTACACGAATGTTTTCCAGTGAATGTTGAAACAACAATGCCTTCATTTAGCTACTAATTGTCTGTCTGGTGAACGAATTAAGAAACAGTAAATGAATGAAAAAATTATTTGAAATTGTTTTCGGTGAAATTCCTGTAGTGTATCTTGGCTCATAATCACTTGCAAGTGCCAATTTTGGGAAAAATGATCTGTCATGTTTGGCTTGCCATGGCCAACTGGCTAGGTGCACGGAATGAAATTCCCAAAGGCTTATATCCTGGCATCGACATGTCCTCTGCTTACTGTCCTTGCCAGCTGCACTGCGAAATTGAGCTGCAGCGTCACGTATTCATCCATTGGCAGTCAAAATTTACAATTTTATGTTTTCCATCGATACCTGTAAATATATCAATTTGCGTAACTCTTTGTTGGTGTGTCTTTTTCTTTTGTTTTGTCTTAGAGTATCAGCTCTTAGAAAACATTGCTGAAGTGACAAATAGCCTGCATAAAAGTGTGACGTAATCGCAACGGCGGTTAAATGTGCAAGTATGGATAAAAAGATCTTTATCCATGTTAATTTTGCACGAATGGCAGCCTTCAGACCAGCGTGCGCGTGTTATGTTCTGCCAGTGGTCTGCTTGTGGTGGAATCGAGATATCTACAATGAAAGTTTTTAATGGGTTTGAATGAAGGATGACTCAGTGTTTCCGTACATGTCACTTCACGGATGAGCCGTTATTGTATCACAAAAGTCTCATCAGTACGTTGCACAGCCTTTACATAATTTTAAATATTGGTTGTCTCTCTCTGTGTAGTTTCTTTTTCTACCTTGTACATGTCTTTCCACAAAAGTATGAACCATAGTTTGCTATGCTGTGAGCAGCTGAAATTCGTGAAGGACGTAATCCGCTATGCTCAGATTTCTAAAATTACGGCTCTTCGTTTTCTCGTTGTCAGCACGAGGCGTATGACCTACGTCGAAATATAGGGTGTCCGAAAAGTCTTTCCCTGATTACATAAATTGATAACTCAGGCTAGAAGTAAGATACGAATATGAAACTGGTGCCTAATTGTTTACAAACTATCAAAGATTTTTTCACACATCAGTAAAATTCCACATGAACAGCCTTGGTAGCACGTAGCACGTCTAGGCGATATTCAATTTCCGTCCACACATTAGCCAACATCACTGGAGGGATCGATTCAACGGCTGTGGTTATCCGTTGCCGCAGGGTTTCAAGATCTGGTACACGTGTTCGGTAGACCTCGTCCTTGACATAACCCGATAAAAAGAAGTCTAATGGGGTTATGTCAGGAGAGCGTCGAGGCCAAACCGTTTGCCCATCACGACTAATCCATCGCCCAGGAAAGGTCGTATCGAGATAAGCACGGACGTCCAAACCTCAATGAGGCGGTGCACCGTCTTGCTGAAACAAGACATCGGGGTGATACTGAAGCAGCTGAGGAACAGCATACAGTTGCAACATGTCCAGATACACTGCAGATGTGACGGCAGTCTCAGCGAAGAAGAATGGCCCGATAATTCGATCGTGCAATAGCGCGCACCAAACATTCACCTTTGGACTGCCTCTGGTGCACTCCATGACCTCGCCAGGGGGTTGTGAGGCCCAAATGCGCAAATTATGGCGATTCACTACTCCACTGACAAAAAAGGTCGCTTCGTCGGAAAAAGCAATTCGTCTGAGATAACCATCATCGTCCTCAATACGTGATAGCATTTCGACCGCAAAGTCATAACGACGTGTACTGTAATTGGGCAACAAGGCCTGAATGATTTGCACTTTGTATACACGAAACAATAAACGTTGGTGTAAAATGTCATGGTGAGAGCTTTTTGGCATCTGTAATTCACGTGAGGCCCTGCGCACCGACTTCTTCGGACTTAGCAGAAAAGACTGCCTCACAGCTTCCACCCTGTCTGCTGAGGTACTTGGTCGACCAGACCTCGGAAGGTCAGCAACCGATACTGTGTTCTTGAGCTTCTCATACCAGGCTTTAATGCTCTTGGCATCAGCTTGTCTGGAAATGTCTCTGCACTGTGGTTGGTGATCGTGTCTCATGGTACCACAGGACACACTGTGCCTTCTCCTGATTGGTTAACATGGCTTCTTGGGCACTGCACCTCATCCACTACTTACGTATTGCGAACCTGAAACAGAAAAAAACTTTGATAGCTGTAAACAATTCGACACAAGTTTCATATTTGTATCTTACTTCTAGCCTGAATTATCAGATTATGTAATCAGGGAAAGTCTTTTCGGACACCCTGTGTAACAAACCCTATGACTTCAAAAGAAACAGAATGCAAATAACTTTGCAAAAGATGCCATCATAATCATCGTCTTCAAAGGTTAGTCATTTGACCCGTTCGGCCTCAAACTGTCGACGCCATCTTTTTAAGAGTGTCCAATCTCTCTCTTTCCTATCCCATTATGTAGTACTGCAACTTTACTTATTCTATTACTAGACATAAATTGTACATTTTCTTCGCAATTCCGTTTGTATTTTTCATTTACAGTTGTAATGGGTTCAAGATTTAGTTCTTGTCTAATATAGACGTTCGTTCTATGTTAAGGTTCATCTTTCGCTACTATACAGCAGCAAAAGCAACGCTATTGCTTTTTATAGTACGTTTACTTAATGTTTCTTTCTGTACGATATGTTTTAATGTACATTGTATTCTCCCACAGAAATGTCTGACTCTGGCCAATTTCAGCTCTATGGCGAATTGGGAAATTTAAAATCGAACCATTGATATTGAAGCTCTTGTTCAATTATTTGTCCATCCACAACAATTTTGATTTTTATGGATTCCAATCCCTGAAATGCGATCAGTTTTGTTTATCTGTCGACATTCTCGTTCGGTATTTAGCGGCAATTTGACTCAACTTATGTACATCAATTTGAACCTTTTCTTCAGATTTATCTAATATCCGGTGATCACCGCCAAATACCAGCTTCATAAAATACAAATTATCACTTTTTAATGTATCGTAATATAGTCAGCCGTTTATGAATGATATTGTCAATATAAACGTCGAAAAGGGTGAGGAACGGTCGGCAGCCTTGTTTAACTTCTTGATTTATATCGGCAGATTCTGTCCTACTCCTTACAGGGAGGTTTCTTGTTTGCAGATTCCATATTGCTGGATTTCCGGAAAGCGCTTGAAACGTGCCCCACTGCAATCCGCTAACGAAGGTAGGAGCATGCAGTAAAGATTCCCAGATATGTGAATAACAATAAAATACACGCAAAAATCATCATAAAAAATTATCATAAAAATTATAACAATTAAAAAAGTTAAGTATGATATGTTGTTTCCAAAAGCCGTTGATTCGCAACTACTGGTTTCATCTCAGTACAGACGCATTTTAAGATTCGTAATCATTATATTTTCACAACGTAGATGGACGATTACGGGGTCCCAGCAAAAATTTATCCACTTTAAGAGTCAAACCACATTGGTGTTTTGCCATAATAGAATTGAGTACACACAAAAGTCGCTGGTCAAAGTGTTAAAAGCATGACTACCCAGTGAGCGAGGCCGGATAACCCCCCGAAGGATATACTACATGATCGGATAGGCACCTGCTGTATAAAACCAATGAAAGTAAAACTAAAAATCCTATACGATGGGCGTACTTCCTCTATACTGCTAATCTGCCGATGAAGTGCATGCAGCCCGTGGAGACTAGCAATAGCTCTTGACATTTTTATTGTAATTTTTATGTTGATTTGAATGGCTATTGAGTGCTTTTCAACGTTATTCATAATATTTATGAGCCTTGGTTACCCTCACCAGGAAGTTGTTTGTCCCAGATACGTGAGTGACTGCGAAACTTCTTAAATAATAGAATCTATTTCGTTCTACTCGACGGCGAGCGTTTACCAGAGTGTCGTTAGGAGGGTCCAGGGAAGTGTGATAGGAGAGCTCTTGTTCTCCCTGTACGTAACTGATCTGACGGATGGGGTGAGGTGTGGAGTATGAGAGGGTGACGTCGCTGAGTGACTAGCAAGATGAAGGTGTGATGAACAGTGGTTTGCTCTAAACGTAGAAAAATTTAAGTCTGTGTAGATTAGTAGAAAAGACATATTCGAGTAGAGCTTTAGCAGTGTGCTGTTTGAAACAATAACGTCGGTTAAATATCTGGAAGTGAAGTGGCAAGTCCATATGAAATGAAGGCATACGTAAGGACTATAGTAGGGAAGGCGAATGATGGACTTCGGTTTATTTTTTAGAATTGTAGGAAAGTGTACTTCATTTGTAAACACTGATGCGATCCATTCTGGAGTACTGCTCGAGTGCCTATGATTGCCACAAGGTCGGTTTAACGGAATACATGGAAACAGTTCAGAGGCCGCTGCTAGATTTGTTGCCGGTAGGTTGGATCAGCACGTAAGTATTGCTGAGACGTTTCGTAGACACAGTTGGGAATCCCTGGAGGGAGACAATGTGATTTTGGCGGAACACTACCAATCAAATTAAAAAAAAAAAAAAAACCTCCCATTTGAAGGTGGCTGTAGAACGCTTCTACAGTTGCCAACGTAAATTTCGCCTAAGGACCACGAAGATAAAATAAGGGAGATTAGAGCTCGTATGGAGGCGTACATTGAGGTGACAAATAAGGATTAGATTGCGATATGCACATTTACAGATGGCGGTAGTATCGTATACATGAAGTATAAAAGGGCAGCATATTGGCGGAGTTGTCAGTTGTACTCATGTGATTCATGTAAAGAGGTTGTGAGTAGGCTGTTTATGTGTTTGTATGTTGGGAGCGCTGTGTAGTGCTTTGCATTAATAACTCTGGGAACGCTGTGCTCACTCTGTAAGAGACTCTGTGGCTGGTCGGACCTGCAGTTGGAGGTGAACAGCCAGCAGTGATGGAAGCCAGATGTGAGTAGTCAGTGCTGATGGTGGTTAGAGGTTAATAACTAGCAGTGTCGGAGGTTTGCAGTATTAGTGGAAGCGGACGGTCTGAATGTATATCCGTCATTGAGATTTATTACTTATGATTATATAATTTTTGATCCGGTTGTCACATTCTTAAGGAAAATACATTGTTTGCTCTGCAATAAAATCTTTCCTTTCCTAACCACACGCCTATTAGTAGTTAGGGCCTTCCATAGTTAGAATCTATTATTTATCTGGCTGTATTGGCGCTTGCTGTATTGCAGTAATGTAATGAACATTTTTGCGAGGTAAGTGCCTTATGTAACGTATAGGTTATTGTTAGGATTTCTACCAATTCAGGGCCATTCTTTCGCATTAATTATTTGAAGTCAGGTTATCAATTTTGAGCAGTCAGGTTGCGTTGCGCTAGAATATTGTGGATTCAGAAATGAAATGATAAAATAAAAATAGCAAAGTGACACCAGCCATCTCAGTTACTGTAATTTAAGTAAAAAATTTATTTTATTAAGATGTTTCAAAGTTTGCGACATGTTTATGGCCGCACGACCGGCGTTACAAACTTTGAACGTGTAATGGTAGTTGGAGCTAGACACATGGAACATTCCATTTCGGATGTCATTAGGGAATTCAGTTTTCTCAGATCCCCAGTTTCAAGAGTGTGTCGAGAATACCAAATTTCTCTCACCACTGGCAAAGCAGTGCTCGACGGTTTTCACTTAAGAACCGAATGCAGAGGTGTTTGCGTACAGTTGCCACTGATAACAGACAAGAAACACTGAAGTAAGCGCAGAACTCAATGTGGGACGAACGACGAACGTATCCTTTAGGACACTGCGGCGAAATATGTCATAAATGGACTATGGCAGCAGATGACCGACGCGAATGTCTTTGCTAATAGAACGACATCGCCTGCAGCGCCTTTCGTGGGCTCGTGACCATATTGGTTGGACGTTAGACGGAAGCAGTGGCCTGGTCAAATGAGTCTCTATTCCAATTGGTAAGAGCTGACTGTAGGGTTCGAGTGTAGCGCAGACCTAACAAAGCCATGGAGCCAAGTTGACAAGGCCTTGCACAAGCTATTCGTGGCTCCATAATGGTATGGGACGTGTTTGTATGGAATGGAATACGTCCTCTGGTCCAACTAAACCGATCATTGAATTGGAGACCAGTTTGTGACCGTTCATGGAGTTCACGCGCCCAAACAACCGTGGTAATGTTATGGATGACAATTTGCCATGTCACAGGGCCACAGTTGTTTGCACTTTGTTTGAAGAACATTATGGACATTTCGAGTGAAAGATTTGACCGCCCAGATCGTCCGACAAGAATCTCATGGAACATTTATGGGCAAAACCTAGAGGACAATTCTTGCGCAAATACCTGCACTGGAAATTCTTTCACGATTATGGCGTCTGTAAAAGCAGCATGGCTCAATGATTCTGTATGGGACTTCCAACGACCTGTTGAGTCCATGCCACGTCGATTTGTTGCATTACGGCGGAGGAAAGGAGGCTCAACACGATATTATGAGTACTTTGTGAAATGCACTACTGGCCATTAAAATTGCTTCCCCACGAAGTTGACGTGCTACAGACGTGAAATTTAACCTACAGGAAGAAGATGCTGTGATATGGGAATGATTAACTTTTCACAGCAATCACACAAGGTTCGCGCCGGTGCCGACACCAACGACTTGCTGACATGAGGAAAGTTTCCACCGATTTCTCATACACAAACAGCACTTCACAGGCGTTGCCTGGTGAAACGTAGTTGTGATGCCTCGTGTAAGGAGGAGAAATGCGTCCCATCACGTTTCCGGCTTTGATAAAGGTCGGATTGTTGCCTATCGCGATTGCGGTTTATCGTATCGCGACATTGGTGCTCGCGTTGGTCGAGGTCGAATGACTGTTAGCAGAATATGGAATCGGTGGGTTCAGCAGGACATGCGATGGTGTACTCAACGACGAACCTGGGTGCACAAATGGCAAAACGTCATTTTTTCGGATGAATCCAGGGTCAGGCGGCCGTTGTAGCCGAGCGGTTCTAGGCGCTCCAGTCCAGAGCCGAACTGCTGCTACGGTCGCAGGTTCGAATCCTGCCTCGGGCATGGGTGTGTGTGATGACTTTAAGTTAGTTAGGTTTAAGTAGTTCTAAGTTCTAGGGGACTGATGACCACAGCAGTTGAGTCCCATAGTGCTCAGAGCCATTTGAACCATTTTGACCATCTCCGGCGGCGGTCAGTTTCTATTTTGGATCTACAGAGTGGCGCACGAAATGTGTTACCATTTTGTTTTTTAATATAAACTTTGTTGTCAATACAATCTGAAAGGAACATACACTACAATGAAGAGTCGTCCATGGAGATTTGTTCTAACTCAGCACATGCTCAATATGTCCACCATTTCGTTTCCTAACTTCCTTCAAAGGAACACTGAAGTTAGTGATTACCTTACGGTATATGTCTTCCGTAATTTCACTGCAAGCTTGAAGAATAAGTCTTCTGAGCTCCATTAAATCACGTGGACGTTTCGGTAAAATTTTTTCCTTTACGTACCCCCAAAGAAAAAAGTCACATGGATTGAGGTCTGGCGTATTGGGGGTCCAATTTTGTCCGTCGTTGAAGCGACGTGGAAACTTGAGTGAAATGATCCATATGTGGAAATGCTCGTGTAAAAACTCCAACACAGTGTTTGCAGTATGCGGCCTTGCTCCATCATGCATGAACCACTGCGTGTTGAAGGGCAAGGCAGTAACAAGAATCTGTGGAATGAAGCTATTGCGAAGCATGCTCAAATAACGCTCGCTGTTCACAGTTTCTTCAAAGAAAAAGGGTCCAATAAGTCCGTGACCGGAAATTGCTGCCCACGCTGTAATCCTCGGAGCATGATGTCGTCGTTCATGAAGCACTTATGGGTTTTCAGTGGCCCAAGAGCGTAAATTTTGTTTGTTAGCCACACCGTCTAAATGAAAATGCGCCTCGTCTGAAAACCAAACGTTGATGAGAGTTTCTTCCCTATCCTCCGCCCACTGAGCAAACAGTAGTCTCTGTTGCTTGTGTTCTTCAGTGAGCTTCTGTGTACAGGCCATCTTGTATGGGTACATATGGAAGTCACTTTTAAGAATGCGTTGAACCGAGCGTCTGGATATTCCCAGTTGCACTGCTGCCTTTCTACACGGTTTCCCGGGACTTCTCTGTACAGCAACTCGTACCGCTTCAATATTCTCCGGCGAACAAACAGGCTTAGGCCGAGGTCGCTTCGGTTCCAATACTGTTCCTTCCCGTACAAATTTATCGTGCCGCCTGTGGATAGTCTTCTTGCAAGGGACCCATCATGTGTTAAACAGTTGTCGAAAAAGCCCTGAGTCACAACAAGGCTTTTCGTTTCATGAAAAAGTAACACAATTGCCGATCGTTGCTGTGTCGTCAGTCTTCCATTGTCAGCCATTGCTGCTTACTAGTCTCCTAGCGGTAGTATCGTGAATTATACGTCATTTCTTAACTCATTTGTTTTTCCAAGCTCTGCTGGTACTGCTGTAAAGATCCCAGCGGGATATCTAATGTGCGTCGGAAATTGTTAAAGAAACAATTGGTAACACATTTCGTGCACCACCTTTCGTGCGCCACCCTTTACTTAATAGTTGCCAGCGGCACCTTTAAATACAGTCACGCTGTCGATAACATATGACAGCTAATAAATTATAGATTGCAGCGATCAGTCGTTCTATTTTAAATTTTATTGTGGAGATCTAGGTTTCGGCTACAAGAATTTTAAAAATAGGACGACTGATTGCTGCAATCTATAATTTACAAGTCAATATAACAGTCACTGAGTGCAACAGGTTTCTGAATGGAAGGTAACCTGACATATGACAACGTTAAGTAATTTAGTGGCTACCTTTTCATGGACGTACTTTTCACATCTCGTCACGCCCTGGACGTAGCCGAGTCCTCGAGATGTATGTCGTGCAAGACAACAAGTATGGCGCGGAGCCTGTATTTCCCTATGTGTCATCTGTGGGATATGAAAGGAGGAGGCACCACTTCAGCAAACAAAATATCCAAAATAGCACTCAGTGCAGAACACCTTGATTACTGTATGTTACAAAAAAGAGACATCCTCACCATTCACAATACCAGAATCCCACGAACATTAGAAATAAAATTCCCATCGACAAACAGGGCCATCCTGACGACGCTAGACTTCGCAGCGGACACGGTTATTTGGCGGATGTGCTTTGGCTGGTTATCGTGTTGTCTGGATACATGGGTTTTGGGCTCAACGTGGTTATTATTTTGGACTTGTTACGAACGGGGAGAGCAAAGCAGGTGCCATAACTCGATTTCCCAGAAGTTTCGTTCAGTGGAAGAGCGGTCAAAATAAGTGAACCCGAGTCTCGTCTTACCCACAGATACTTGACTGTTTCTGAGAAAATGACGGTCAAAGTTATGCCTTTAGCTCATATTAAATGCAGCTTAAGTGGTGGCACACTTTTGCATCCCGTATTCGAAACTCGATTATTGTTTTTATTTTTGTTTTTCATCTATCTACCCATGCCCTCAGAAGATTGCTACACGAATGTTTTCCAGTGAATGTTGAAACAACAATGCCTTCATTTAGCTACTAATTGTCTGTCTGGTGAACGAATTAAGAAACAGTAAATGAATGAAAAAATTATTTGAAATTGTTTTCGGTGAAATTCCTGTAGTGTATCTTGGTTCATAATCACTTGCAAGTTCCAATTTTGGGAAAAATGATCTGTCATGTTTGGCTTGCCATGGCCAACTGCCTAGGTGCACGGAATGAAATTCCCAAAGGCTTATGTCCTGGCATCGACATGTCCTCTGCTTACTGTCCTTGCCAGCTGCACTGCGAAATTGAGCTGCAGCGTCACGTATTCATCCATTGGCAGTCAAAATTTACAATTTTATGTTTTCCATCGATACCTGTAAATATATCAATTTGCGTAACTCTTTGTTGGTGTGTCTTTTTATTTTGTTTTGTCTTAGAGTATCAGCTCTTAGAAAACATTGCTGAAGTGACAAATAGCCTGCATAAAAGTGTGACGTAAACGGCAACGGCGGTTAAATGTGTAAGTATGGATAAAAAGATCTTTATCCACGTTAATTTTGCACGAGTGGCAGTCTTCAGACCAGAGTGCGCGTGTTATGTTCTGCCAGTGGTCTGCTTGTGGTGGAATCGAGATATCTGCAATGAAAGTTTTTAATTTCTTTGAATGGAGGATGACTCAGTGTTTCCGTACATGTCAGTTCACGGATGAGCCGTTATTGTATCACAAAAGTCTCATCAGTACGTTGCACAGCCTTTACATAATTTTAAATATTGGTTGTCTCTCTCTGTGTAGTTTCTTTTTCTACCTTGTACATGTCTTTCCACAAAAGTATGAACCATAGTTTGCTATGCTGTGAGCAGCTGAAATTCGTGAAGGACGTAATCGGCTATGCTCAGATTTCTACAATTACGGCTCTTCGTTTTCTCGTTGTCAGCACGAGGCGTATGACCTACGTCGAAATATAGGGTGTCCGAAAAGTCTTTCCCTGATTACATAAATTGATAACTCAGGCTAGAAGTAAGATACAAATATGAAACTGGTGTCTAATTGTTTACAAACTATCAAAGATTTATTCACACATCAGTAAAATTCCACATGAGCACCCTTGGTAGCACGTAGCACATCTAGGCGATATTCAATTTCCGTCCACACATTAGCCAACATCACTAGAGGGATCGATTCAACGGCTGTGGTAATCCGTTGCCGCAGGGTTTCAAGATCTGGTACACGTGTTCGGTAGACCTCGTCCTTGAGATAACCCCATAAAAAGAGATTAATGGGCTTATGTCAGGAGAGCGTGGAGGCCGAACCGTTGGCCCATCACGACCAATCCATCGCCCAGGAAAGGTCATATCGAGATAGGCGCGGACGTCCAAACCCCAATGAGGCGGTGCAGCGTCTTGCTGAAACAAGACATCGGGGTGATACTGAAGCAGCTGAGGAACAGCATACAGTTGCAACATGTCCAGATACACTGCACATGTGATGGTAGTCTCAGCGAAGAAGAATGGGCCGATAATTCGATCGTGCAATAGCGCGCACCAAACATTCACCTTTGGACTGCCTCTGGTGCACTCCATGACCTCGCCAGGGGGTTGTGAACCCCAAATGCGCATATTATGGCGATTCACTACTCCACTGACAAAAAAGGTCACTTCGTCGGAAAAAGCAATTCGTCTGAGATAACCATCATCGTCCTCAATACGTGATAGCATTTCGACCGCAAAGTCATAACGACGTGTACTGTAATTGGGCAACAAGGCCTGAATGATTTGCACTTTGTATACACGAAACAATAAACGTTTGTGTAAAATGTCATGGTGAGAGCTTTTTGGCATCTGTAATTCACGTGAGGCCCTGCGCACCGATTTCTTCGGACTTCGCAGAAAAGACTGCTTTACAGCTTCCACCCTGTCTGCTGAGGTACTTGGTCGACCAGACCTCGGAAGGTCAGCAACCGATACTGTGTTCTTGAGCTTCTCATACCAGGCTTTAATGCTCTTGGCATCAGCTTGTCTGGAAATGTCTCTGCACTGTGGTTGGTGATCGTGTCTCATGGTACCACAGGACACACTGTGCCTTCTCCTGATTGGTTAACATGGCTTCTTGGGCACTGCACCTCATCTACTACTTACGTACTGCGAACCTGAAACAGAAAAAAACTTTGATAGCTGTAAACAATTCGACACAAGTTTCATATTTGTATCTTACTTCTAGCCTGAATTATCAGATTATGTAATCAGGGAAAGTCTTTTCGGACACCCTGTGTAACAAATCCTATGACTTCAAAAGAAGCAGAATGCAAATAACTTTGCAAAACATGCCATCATAATCATCGTCTTCAAAGGTTAGTCATTTGACCCGTTCCGCCTCAAACTGTCGACGCCATCTTTTTAAGAGTGTCCAATCTCTCTCTTTCCTATCCCGTTATTTAGTACTGCAACTTTACTTATTCTATTACTAGACATAAATTGTACATTTTCTTCGCAATTCCGTTCGTATTTTTCATTTACAGTTGTAACGGGTTCAAGATTTAGTTCTTGTCTAATATAGACGTTCGTTCTGTGTTAGGGTTCATCTTTCGCTACTATACAGCAGCAAAAGCAACGCTATTGCTTTTTGAAGTAAGTTTACTTAATGTTTCTTTCTGTACGATATGGGCCGGCCGAAGTGGCCGTGCGGTTAAAGGCGCTGCAGTCTGGAACCGCAAGACCGCTACGGTCGCAGGTTCGAATCCTGCCTCGGGCATGGATGTTTGTGATGTCCTTAGGTTAGTTAGGTTTAACTAGTTCTAAGTTCTAGGGGACTAATGACCTCAGCAGTTGAGTCCCATAGTGCTCAGAGCCATTTGAACCATTTTTTTTGTACGATATGTTTTAATGTACATTGTATTGTCCCACAGAAATGTCTGACTCTGGTCAATTTCAGCTCTATGGCGGATTGGGAAATTTAAAATCGAACCATTGATATTGAAGCTCTTGTTCAATTATTTGTCCATCCACAACAATTTTGATTTTTATGGATTCCAATCCCTGAAATGCCATCAGTTTTGTTTATCTGTCGACATTCTCGTTTGGTATTTAGCGGCAATTTGACTCAACTTAGTACATCAATTTGAACCTTTTCTTCAGATTTATCTAATATACGGTGATCACTGCCAAATACCAGCTTCATAAAATACAAATTATCACTTTTTAATGTATCATGTAATATAGTCAGCCGTTTATGAATGATATTGTCAACACAAACGTCGAAAAGGGTGAGGAACGGTCGGCAGCCTTGTTTAACTTCTTGATTTATATCGGCAGATTCTGTCCTACTCCTTACAGGGAGGTTTCTTGTTTGCAGATTCCATATTGCTGGATTTCCGGAAAGCGCTTGAAACGTGCCCCACTGCAATCCGCTAACGAAGGTAGGAGCATGCAGTAAAGATTCCCAGATATGTGAATAACAATAAAAAACACGCAAAAATCATCATAAAAAATTATCATAAAAATTATAACAATTAAAAAAGTTAAGTATGATATGTTGTTTCCAAAAGCCGTTGATTCGCAACTACTGGTTTCATCTCAGAACAGACGCATTTTAAGATTCGTAATCATTATATTTTACAACGTAGATGGACGATTACAGGGTCCCAGCAAAAATTTATCCACTTTAAGAGTCAAACCACATTGGTGGTTTGCCATAATAGAATTGAGTACACACAAAAGTCGCTGGTCAAAGTGTTAAAAGCATGACTGCCCAGTGAGCGAGGCCGGATAACCCCCCGAAGGATATACTACATGATCGGATAGGCACCAGCTGTATAAAACCAATGAAAGTAAAACTAAAAATCCGATGCGATGGGCGTACTTCCTCTATACTGCTAATCTGCCGATGAAGCTCATGCAGCCCGTGGAGACTAGCAATAGCTCTTGACATTTTTATTGTAATTTTTATGTTGATTTGAATGGCTATTGAGTGCTTTTCAGCGTTATTCATAATATTTATGAGCCTTGGTTACCCTCACCAGGAAGTTGTTTGTCCCAGATACGTGAGTGACTGCAAAACTTCTTAAATAATAGAATCCATTTCGTTCTACTCGACGGCGAGCGTTTACCAGAGTGTCGTTAGGAGGGTCCGGGGAAGTGTGACAGGAGAGCTCTTATTCTCCCTGTACATAACTGATCTGACGGATGGGGTGAGGTGTGGAGTATGGGAGGGTGACGTCGCTGAGTGACTAGCAAGATGAAGGTGTGATGAACAGTGGTTTGCTCTAAACGTAGAAAAATTTAAGTCTGTGTAGATTAGTAGAAAAGACAATCCTGTCATATTCGAGTAGAGCTTTAGCAGTGTGCTGTTTGAAACAATAACGTCGGTTAAATATCTAGAAGTGAAGTGGCAAGTCCATATGAAATGAAGGCATACGTAAGGACTATAGTAGGGAAGGCGAATGATGGACTTCGGTTTATGTTTTAGAATTGTAGGAAAGTGTAGTCTATCCGTAAACTCTGGTGCGATCCATTCTGGAGTACTGCTCGAGTGCCTATGATTGCCACAAGGTCGGTTTAACGGAATACATGGAAACAGTTCAGAGGCCGCTGCTAGATTTGTTGCCGGTGGGTTGGATCAGCACGTAAGTATTGCTGAGACGTTTCGTAGACACAGTTGGGAATCCCTGGAGGGAGACAATGTGGTTTTGGTGGAACACTACCAATCAAATTAAAAAAAAAAAAACTCCCATTTGAAGGTGGCTGTGGAATGCTTCTACAGTTACCAACGTAAATATCGCCTAAGGACCACGAAGATAACATAAGGGAGATTAGAGCTCGTATGGAGGCGTACATTGAGGTGACAAATAAGGATTAGATTGCGACACGAAGTATAAAAGGGCAGCACACTGGCGGAGTTGTCAGTTGTACTCATGTGATTCATGTGAAGAGGTTGTGAGTAGGCTGTTTATGTGTTTGTATGTTGGCAGCGCTGTGTAGTGCTTTGCATTAATAACTCTGGCAACGCTGTGCTCACTCTGTAAGAGATTCTGTGGCTGGTCGGACCTGCAGTTGGAGGTGAACAGCCAGCAGTGATGGAAGCCAGATGTGAGTAGTCAGTGCTGATGGTGGTTAGAGGTTAATAACTAGCAGTGTCGGAGGTTTGCAGTATTAGCGGGAGCGGACGCTCTGAATGTATATCCGTCATTGAGATTTATTACTGATGATTATATAATTCTTGATCCGGTTGTCACATTCTTAAGGATAATACATTGTTTGCTCTGCAATAAAATCTTTCCTTTCCTAACCACACGCCTATTAGTAGTTAGGGCCTTCTATAGTTAGAATCTATTATTTATCTGGCTGTATTGGCGCTTGCTGTATTGCAGTAATGTAATGAACATTTTTGCGAGGTAAGTGCCTTATGTAATGTATAGGTTATTGTTAGGATTTCTACCAATTCAGGGCCATTCTTTCGCATTAATTATTTGAAGTCAGGTTATCAATTTTGAGCAGTCAGGTTGCGTTGCGCTAGAATATTGTGGATTCAGAAATGAAATGATAAAATAAAAATAGCAAAGTGACACCAGCCATCTCAGTTACTGCAATTTAAGTAAAAAATTTATTTTATTAAGAAGTTTCAAAGTTTGCGACATGTTTATGCCCGCACGACCGGCGTTACAAACTTTGAACGTGTAATGGTAGTTGGAGCTAGACACATGGAACATTCCATTTCGGATGTCATTAGAGAATTCAGTTTTCCCAGATCCCCAGCTTCAAGAGTGTGTCGAGAATACCAAATTTCTCTCACCACGGGCAAAGCAGTGCTCGACGGTTTTCACTTAAGGACCGAATGCAGAGGTGTTTGCGTGCAGTTGCCACTGATAACAGACAAGAAACACTGAAGTAAGCGCAGAACTCAATGTGGGACGAACGACGAACATATCCTTTAGGACACTGCGGCGAAATATGTCTTAAATGGACTATGGCAGCAGATGACCGACGCGAATGTCTTTGCTAATAGAACGACATCGCCTGCAGCGCCTTTCGTGGGCTCGTGACCACATCGGTTGGACGTTAGACGGAAGCAGTGGCCTCGTCAAATGAGTCTCTATTCCAATTGGTAAGAGCTGACTGTAGGGTTCGAGTGTAGCGCAGACCTAACAAAGCCATGGACCCAAGTTGACAAGGCACTGCACAAGCTATTCGTGGCTCCATAATGGTATGGGACGTGTTTGTATGGAATGGAATACGTCCTCTGGTCCAACTAAACCGATCACTGAATTGGAGACCAGTTGTGACCATTCATGGAGTTCACGCGCCCAAACAACCGTGGTAATGTTATGGATGACAATGTGCGATGTCACAGGGCCACAATTGTTCGCACTTGGTTTGAAGAACATTATGGACATTTCGAGTGAAAGATTTGACTACCCAGATCGTCCGACAAGAACCTCATGGAACATTTATGCGCAAAACCTAGAGGACAATTCTTACGCAAATACCTGCACTAGAACTTCTTTCACGATTATGGTGTCTGTAAAAGCTGCATGGCTCAATGATTCTGTATGGGACTTCCAACGACCTGTTGAGTCCATGCCACGTCGATTTGTTACATTACGGCGGAGGAAAGGAGGCTCAACACGATATTATGAGTACTTTGTGAAATGCACTACTGGCCATTAAAATTGCTTCCCCACGAAGTTGACGTGCTACAGACGTGAAATTTAACCTACAGGAAGAAGATGCTGTGATATGGGAATGATTAACTTTTCACAGCAATCACACAAGGTTCGCGCCGGTGCCGACACCAACGACTTGCTGACATGAGGAAAGTTTCCACCGATTTCTCATACACAAACAGCACTTCACCGGCGTTGCCTGGTGAAACGTAGTTGTGATGCCTCGTGTAAGGAGGAGAAATGCGTCCCATCACGTTTCCGGCTTTGATAAAGGTCTGATTGTTGCCTATCGCGATTGCGGTTTATCGTATCGCGACATTGCTGCTCGCGTTGGTCGAGGTCGAATGACTGTTAGCAGAATATGGAATCGGTGGGTTCAGCAGGACATGCGATGGTGTACTCAACGACGAACCTGGGTGCACGAATGGCAAAACGTAATTTTTTCGGATGAATCCAGGGTCAGGCGGCCGTTGTAGCCGAGCGGTTCTAGGCGCTTCAGTCTGGAACCGCGCGACCGCTACGGTCGCAGGTTCGAATCCTGCCTCGGGCATGGATGTGTGTGCTGTCCTTGGGTTAGTTAGGTTTAAGTAGTTCTAAGTTCTAGGGGACTGATGACCTCAGATGTTAAGTCCCATAGTGCTCAGAGCCATTTGAACCACTTGAATTTAAATCCCGGGTCTGTTTACAGCATCGTGACGGTCGCATCCGTGTTTGGCGACATCGCGGTGAACGCACATTGGAAGCGTGTATTCCTCATCGCCATACTGGCGTATCATCCGGAGTGATGATATGGGGTGCCATTGGTTACACGGCTCGGGCAGCTCTTGTTCACATAGACGGCACTTTGAACAGTGGACGTTACATTTCAGATGTGTTACGACCCGTGGCCCTAGCCTTGATTCGATCTCTGCGAAACCCTACATTTCAGCAGGATAATGCACGACCGCATGTTGCAGGTCCTGTACAGGCCTTTCTGGATACAAAAAAGGTTCGACTGCTGCCCTGATCAGCACATTCTCCAGATCTGTCACCAATTGAAAACGTCTGGTCAATGGTGGCCGAGCAACTGGCTAGTCACAATACGCCAGTCACTACTCTTGATGAACTGTGGTATCGTGTCGAAGATGCATGGGCAGCTGTACCTGTACACGCCATCCAAGCTCTGTTTGACTCAATGCCCAGGCGTATCAAGGCCGTTATTACGCCCTGAGGTGGTTGTTCTGGGTAATGATTTCTCAGGATCTATGCACCCAAATTGCGTGAAAACGTAATCACAAGTCAGTTCTAATATAATATATTTGTCCAATGAATACCCGTTTATCATCTGCAGTTGTTCTTGGTGTAGCAATTTTAATGGCCAGTAGTGTATGTTACCGAGCGCTCTGGATAAAATGAAAGGAAGGTGAACTGATCGTGTCGAAACACGACATTTGCAATCAATGTTGGCGTGAAAGTGGTCGACCGCAGAACGGGTGAAGGACGGCCAGCGTACAGCGCGTGCGAGATGCAACGCAAATAGCGAGCAGAGCCTTCTGGCGGGAACGCCGCACTCTTTCGCCCGCGCGCGCTCGCATGCCACTGAGGCCGGCGACGCGACGGCCGGCTATCACGCGTGCTGTCGCGGTCACTTCCTGGCACGCAGCCGCGCGACTGCGCCGGCGTGGGCGGGTCGGCCAGCGGCGCGCGGCGCGCGGCGTGTGGCACCTGGGAGCTGCCGGGGCGCGGCCCACGCGTGCAGTGGGCGGCTGGTCCACGGGACTGCACTGCCCTTTCACTGCCTCCTGTCCGCTACCTCAGGCCACGGGTGCTTGCCACCTTGGCTTACTCCTCAGTCTCACGGAAAACTGCGCCAGCAAGGTTCGCTGGAGAGCTTCTGTAAAGTTTCGAAGGTAGGAGGCGAAGTAAAGGTGTGAGGACGGGGCGTGAGTCGTGCTTGGGTAGCTCAGTTAGTAGAGCACGTGCTCGCGAAAGGCAAAGGTCCCGAGTTTGAGTCTCGGACCGGCACACACTTTTAATCTGCCACGAAGTTTCATATCAACGCACACTCCGCTGCAGAGTGAAAATCTTATTACGGAAAACTAGTTTAATAATCACAGCAGATACGCATAACAGACACTTTAGTCGTCAGTAAGACATTCTCTGGTAACTTTCCGGTTCAACAACTGTAGAAATCACTTGTTTTAAATGCGAAGAACTCGTCTAACCATGGTCGGAGCATATTTTCATTCGGAAAGGAAGTTCCTCGAAAGCTGTTGGATAGAAAAAGGAAAAGGTGAAAATCTGAGCGCGCAAGATCAGGCGAATCAGTTTGGCGTGGAATGACTTCCTTATCCAACTCCCGTATAGTGTTTTCGTCCGCAGCTCGTGGTCTCGCGGTAGCGTTCTCGCTTCCCAAGGTTCGGGGTTAGGGATTTTCACATGCCTCGAGATGGCTCGGTGTTGTTGTGTCGTCTTCATCATCATCATTCATCCCCATTACGGTCAGAGGAACGCAGTGGCAACCCACCTCCAGTAGGACCTTGCCTAGTACGGCGGTGCGGGTCTCCCGCATCGTTCCCCTACGCTCTGTCAAGGTGTATGGGACTTCATCATCATCATGATAGTGTCGTTGTCCGTCCCCGGTAGCTGAGTGGACGCCGGCACGGTAGCTCAGCGTGTTTGGTCAGAGGGTTAGCTGCCTTCTGTAATAAAAAAAAAAACTGACTGAATGGAGCAATAACGAACTTCAACGGGCGTCAGGGGACGTCCGCCACGAACAATTGCAACGAACTATAACGAACAAAATAAGATTACAAAAAAAAAAGAGTGGTCACCGACGGAATATCAATCGTAAGGGCCTGGGTTCGGTTCCCGGCTGGGTCGGAGATTTTTTTCCGCTCAGAGACTGGGTGTTGTGTTGTCCTAATCATCATCATTTCATCTCCATCGATGCGCAGGTCGCCGACGTGGCGTCAACTCGAAAGACTTGCACGAAGCGAACGGTCTACCCAACGGGAGGCCCAAGCCGCGCGACATTTCATTTCATTTATAGTGTTATGACTACGAAGTCTTTCGCGACGGAGTCCTTGCATAAAAAGTTGACGCTGCAAGTAAACCGAGAACTTCTTATGCATTTATAGTGTTTTTTATCAGTCTAGCAGAATCCGGGTGGCCGTTATTGTGGAGCAGCATTACTTTACGCAGTCTACCCACTCGTTGCTCTCGGACTGCATACACAAGACGTCTTACTTGTTGACAATGAATGTCAGTATTGAAGGTTAATCTCTCGGAAGCAGTTCGTAGTACACAACACTTTCACTGTTCCACCAGATGTGTAACATTATCTTTTCTGAACGCACGCAGATCTTTGTACGAGGAGTTGCTGGTTTTTCTTTTGGGCTCAAAAATGGTCAAATGGCTCTAAGCACTGTGGGACTTAACATCTGAGGTCATCAGTCCCCTAGACTTAGAACCACTTAAACTTAACGACATCACACACATCCATGCCCGAGGCAGGATTCGAAGCTGCGACCGTAGCAGCAGTGCGGTTCCGGACTGAAGCGCCTAGAACAGCTCGGCCACAGCGGCCGGCTTTTGGGGCTCAATTAATTCTTTCTTTTTCTTATGTCAGTATAAAGACACCATTTCTCGTCATCAGTAACGATACAGGGTAGGAATGGTCGGTATTTTTCACCAGCCAATTGATGACGACGAAGCAGAGCAGCACAATTTGGCCATCCACTGATTTTTACATTTTTTCCCTAGAACGTGCGGTACCCACACACCCAGTTTATGAACCTACCCCATTGCAATGAAAATGTCCCACTATGGTGGAATGATCACAGTTCATTACATTTGCTAGTTCTCGAGTGCACAGACGTGGATCGATGTGGATTAATGCGTCTACACGATCTTAGTCACACCCCTAAGGTCCTCTTCAAAGTGGAAAGTCACTAATGTCGAAACGATATTCCTTAAAAATGAGAAAAACATTTTCTCGCCGTGGTCTGTCCAATGCCATTTTCCCTAAACACGGCACAAACGTTTCAGGTTGCCTCTTCTGCTGTCACCCCTCTATTGAAATCAAACTGAAGAATATGTCGCCAATGTTCCGACTTGTCAACTTGGCCCTCCATTTTCTGGCGTTCACACCTCCACTCAATGTCTCAAAACGACAAAACGTTACCTCAAACACTAACAGTGAACCACGAATAAAAAGAGACAGTCGATAAATAAAATCATATCAATCGGAATAACAACATTCAAAACAAAAACACAACGAACTTAACGCACCAATGTAATACTAGAGGAGAGACTCGGCGCTGCTCAGGTGTTTACTTAAAGCTCTGCGTCCACCAATGTGTCACGCAGCATCTGACCTTGTGCTTAATGTTTATGAGTTAATTACTGCTGAACAATATCTCGTACAATTATACGGTATTGTAGGTAGATTCGGCGACATGTGTGGATACGGTCTGAAAATTGTGTTGCGAATGGAGTTAGTAGCAACGAAATAATAAGTGTAAACGTCTGGTACGATGCGGCACTTTTTCACGCATCTCACTGTTTATGACATCATATCTCTTGAACGACGTGTCGTACAATGATACAATATTATAGGTACATTCAACGGCATATACGGATACTGTCTGCGAAATTTATTGCGAGCAGAGTTAGCAGCAAAGAAGTAATGAATTTTGACGCCTTGCGTGATGCGGAAGTTTTTCATGCATCTCATTGTCTAGTTAGTAAGTTACATGTTCCATAGATCATTTGAATGATACGGGATATTTATACATCATTTGTGTCAACGTTAATGAATAATTTATCATTCTATTCATACTTATACAACTACCCTTAAAATACATTTTCTTTAAAATGTAAAGAACTGCATGCATGTATTGTGTTTGTTTTCAAAATTTAGTGACATTTCGTTTTCAGAAAACCACTTAATAATTCTTTGCAAAATATCATTTACTGACCGTTCTGTTACTTTCTCTGTAACACAACACAAAAGTTTTATCTCAAGTACAGATAGTGTTGAGGATCAGTGGACAAAGTTCAAAACCGTCGTACAACATGCATTAGATGAGTATGTGCCTAGCAAGATCGTAAGAGATGGGAAAGAGCCACTGTGGTACAACAACCGAGTTATAAAACTGCTGCGGAAGCAAAGGGAACTTCACAGCAAACATAAACATAGCCAAAGCCCTGCAGACAAACAAAAATTACGCGAAGCGAAATGTAGTGTGAGGAGGGCTATGCGAGAGGCGCTCAATGAATTCGAAAGTAAAGTTCTATGCACTGACTTGGCAGAAAATCCTAAGAAATTTTGGCCTTACGTCAAAGCGGTAGGTGGATCAAAACAAAATGTCCAGACACTCTGTGACCAAAATAGTACTGAAACAGAAGATGACAGACTAAAGGCCGAAATAATAAATGTCTTTTTCCAAAGCTGTTTCACAGAGGAAGACTGCACTGTAGTTCCTTCTCTAGATAGTCGCACAGATGACAAAATGGTAGATACCGAAATAGACGACAGAGGGATAGAGAAACAATTAAAATCGCTCGAAAGAGGAAAGGCCGCTGGACCTGATGGGATACCACTTCGATTTTACACAGACTACGCGAAGGAACTTGCCCCCCTTCTTGTAGCGGTGTACCGTAGGTCTCTAGAAGAGCGTAGCGTTCCAAAGGATTGGAAAAGGGCACAGGTCATCCCCGTTTTTAAGAAGGGACGTCGAACAGATGTGCAGAACTATAGACCTATATCTCTAACGTCGATCAGTTGTAGAATTTTGGAACACGTATTATGTTCGAGTACAGTGACTTTTCTGGAGACTAGAAATCTACTCTGTAGGAATCACCATGGGTTTCGAAAAAAAAACGATCGTGTGAAACCCAGCTCGCGCTATTCGTCCACGAGACTCAGAGGGCCATAGACACAGGTTCCCAAGTAGATGCCGTGTTTCTTGACTTCTTCATGGCGTTCGATACAGTTCCCCACAGTCGTCTAATGAACTATCAGACCAGTTGTGAGATTGGATTGAAGAGTTCCTAGATAACAGAACGCAGCATGTCATTCTCAATGGAGAGAAGTCTTCCGAAGTAAGAGTGATTTCAGATGTGCCGCAGGGGAGTGTCGTAGGACCGTTGCTATTCACATAATATATAAATGACCTTGTGGATAACATCGGAAGTTCACTGAGGCTTTTTGCGGATGATGGTGTTGTGTATCGAGAGGTTGTAACAATGGAAAATTATACTGAAATGCAGGAGGATCTGCAACGAATTGACGCATGGTGTAGGGAATGGCAATTGAATCTCAACCTAGACAAGTGTAATGTGCTGCGAATACATAGAAAGAAAGATCCCTTATCATTTAGCTACAATATAGCAGGTCAGCAACTGGAAGCAGTTAATTCCATAAATAATCTGGGAGTAGGCATTAGGAGTGATTCTAAATGTAATGATCATATAAAGTTGATTGTCGGTAAAGCAGATGCCAGACTGAGATTCATTGGAAGAGTCCTAAGGAAATGCAATGCTAAAATAAAGGAAGTAGGTTACAGTACACTTGTTCGCCCACTGCTTGAATATTGCTCACCAGTGTGGGATCCGTAGCAGATAGGGTTGATAGAGGAGATAGAGAAGATCCAACGGAGAGCAGCGCGCTTCGTTACAGGATCATTTGGTAATCGCGAAAGCGTTACGGAGATTATAGATAAATTCCAGTGGAAGACTTTGCAGGAGAGATGCTCAGTAGCTCGGTACGGGCTTTTGTTGAGGTTTCGAGAACATACCTTCACCGATGAGTCAAGCAGTATATTCCTTCCTCCTACGTATATCTCGCGAAGAGACCACGAGGATAAAATCAGACAGATTAGAGCCCACACAGACGCATACCGACAACCTTTCTTTCCACGAACAATACGAGACTGGAATAGAATGGAGAACCGATAGAGGTACTCAAAGTACCCTCCGCCACACACCGCCAGATGGCTTGCTGAGTATGGATGTAGATGTAGATGGTACCAATTTTGCTTGTAGACTGTTAAGGGGAACGTCATTTACATATATAAGGAATAGAAGTAGACTCAAAACTGAACCCTGTGGGACACTCTTCGTGTCCTTTTTTTTTTTTTTTTTTTTTTGTTTTTTTACTCCAGTCACTAAAATTTTCTACCTTTCCGACATTTTCTGAGTTGTTCAGCACTATCTTTTGCGTTTAGTTTGTGAAGTACGATTGAAATCAGCTGTGTGGAAAACCATCACTTCCACAAACCGGAGTTTTTCTAAGAGAGTATCACGATGTAGACAGTCGAAGGCCTTGGAGAAATCACAAAAAATACCATCTGCCTGTTCTTTACTATTTAAGGTTTGTACTATTTGATGTATGACCGTATAAATAGCATTCTCAGTCGACCACCCTTTCTGGAATCCAAACTCTGGTACGTTAAGTAAGTTGTTTACACTTAAGTTTGCAACTGTTGTTTAAGTGTATCTCGTCACCTTTCTTAAGAAGTGGTTTAATAATTGAATATTTTAATCTGTCTGGAAAAATCCCTTGTACTATTGATATATTGCCTGTATCGCTAAGGAAATGGCTTATTAAGTTGGAGCAACTTGTTAGAATTTTGTTTGAAATGCCATCTACCCTACAAGACCTTTTGTTTTCTAGAAATTTTACAATTGTATTAATTTCGGTGACGGATGCTGATGCTACTTCTAAAGCTTTGTGGAGTTACATTTTGAATGTACTCTCTTGCTTCTTTAACTGAATCACTTAATCCTGTATTTCCGGTACATATAGAAAGCAAAGTGATTTTTTAAAATTACTTGGAACTTGTGGATCATCAGTAATAACTTCTGATTTAGCTTAATTGTTATGGAGTCTTGTACCCTGATTGGCTGTCGGGTCTCCCGTTTGACAGTGTCCGACATAGTTTTAATCTTTTTATCTGCATTATTGTTTCCGTCATGACATGCGTACTTCTAGAAATTTTAATGACGTTCCTTGAAATAGAACAGTTTTTTTGTAGTATGCAAGTAAATATCGCATCTTGACTTAATCTGGCTTCATCTGATCATTGTGCATCATGATCGCACAATCCATAGGCAGTTTGGTATACACCAATTGTTTCTACCTATATACCTCTATAAAAATATCAATCAATGTCGTACTATTTTGCTGCACATGAGTTGGAAAAATGGCTACTCAAATTAGATTGATACACCAAAATAATAATTCTAGTTCATTTATCCTGTCCGTATCTTTTGACAAATCTACGTTGAAATCTCCACAAACTACTAAATGTTTCTTCTTGATTGACAGGTAGCTCAATAATGCATCTAAAATTGTCATAAATAGCTGAAAGTTTCCTAGAGGGGATCTGTAGAATGTTGCCATTGCAGAGAAGTATTCTGCAGTGACAACTCACAAGCGCATTTTTTAGGTTCTGATCAACACAAAAACTATTTATTTCAATACTTTTGACTTTTTGACCAACTTTTACGAATGTCTACTTTTTCGATGTTAACTCGCACGGAAGTGATTAAAGTCTATAATCCCTGATATTTAACTACGCCATTCCTGAGCTTTCCGTTCACAGAGGCACAGAACACCTACTCCTTCGGGATTTTCTGCATCTTCTTGTAATACAATAAGCCAATCTATTATGCTTTTCAACCCTTTAATATTCTGATGCCATAAATTAATTTTAGTCTTCTGAAAAATGCTACGTATATTATTGTCTTGTAGTGCTCTAGTTTCTTTCAATAATTCTGTCTGTAACCTGATTCGAATATACAAAATTAACCTCTTTGATTCTAGTAATCACAGGGATTTTGTCTTTTGTTCTTGTGGCTCCCTTTACACTTTCTCCAAGGTGCTCAGCCAATCTTTCCTTCACCCCTCCTATTCCGGCGCAACTTCATCAGCAGCACGGCACACAATGAGGCTCTGTTTCAGTCAAAGGCAATTGTCTCAGCTCTTCGTTTGCGCGTCTAACAACCGGGTTAACCCAGGGCTGATCATGTCGCTGTAAAACTTGTGCAGTCATATTTCTTGAACTAAGAGTCGTTCAATGATATCAAAGTTCAGTGGTATGTTTGCATAATGTCTTTAAAATGAATCGTGAATACAGGTAGTGGTAAGGAAGTAATAAATTATGACCCCGTACCCCATGCGGTACTCTTACTGCACGAACACAGGAGAAGTAGTGAACAATAAAACATTTTTCCTTACATCATTTTGTAGGGACTGTAGGCGAAAAAAGAATTCGTAAAGGTGTGAAATTCTGTCGCTATGTGCTCTCATTCTACAATACTAGATCAATAAAGTATGGGAATTCAAGCATCAAAGGTTACGCTTCTTTTTCACCTCACCCTTTGATACGTAGATGGTTCTTACCCCTACAGCGACTGTCACCAAACAGTAAGGTATATCTGTACCAAGTTTGGTTGAAATCGGTCAAGTGGTAAATGAGATGTGGAACACAACCATACACACACGTTTTTATAACCTGTGTAGATATTGATAAAATCTATACTACAAATATATTTTTAACAACAGGTTACAGGTTTTCTGTTAAAACAGACTCCGAGAAAGAAAACGCTGTGTTATGCTCTTCTGTGAAAGCCTGCGTGAGCCGTGGCACTATAATGTTAGTAGACTGTTCCGTCTTGCGCCACTATCTCCCCTGGGTAGTATCGACTATCCGTCTTGCGGCCCCATTGCCAGTACCTGTGAGGAGGAGTTGGTATCTGTGGGTTGTGTCCTCGGAAGCTCTTTATATGTACGAGCTGCCCAAGGAGGTCCTGCGCAGAGGAAGAATCCCGGAGTACTTCACCGGGGTCAGCGTCGACTTCAAGCAGCAGGCCGACATCCCGTCGGTTGGTTGCCAACATTTTTGCCGGATGACCGCTGCTGGCCTGGCTGTCCCCTTCTGCTTGGCTGTCATCGGCACCACTCAGCAATCGCCGCGTCTCGCCGTGGTCCCATGGAGCTGCTTACTGATAAAGACGAGTAACATTCTGTAATCCTCGTGTTAATAGGTCTCATTGTCTACCCGACCTCCTAATTATTTTCTGGTTTGTATCCGATCCTCAGAGTTTTACTCGATCGGCTCTTTGGACATAAATATGGGCCGTGGTATTGTGCTAGACACTAGTTGTTTGAGAATGTTTTCTGATATTATATTGCTCTTCCTTTCTAGTTCATAACCGATCATTAATGTTTTAATAAATCAGCTCCTGGTCGGAAATAGAGTCGGAACAATTGTACCAGGGCACAGGTTGCCATTAAACAAACAAGGGTCTTGTGGTTAGATTTAGATGTTAACCGGTTAATTTTATTTATTGTAATTGTATTTAAGATAATCTGAAGTATCTGTTGTATTAAGCTGTGAGTTCCTGTCTTTGATAGACCGGGCCATTATTAGTGCATTTTTAACTGGTTCTTCTGGTTCCACCGAGTGTGTTCTCTTGTAATTAGTGCTCGTACGTAGTGCTTTAAAACGTTCCTTCAGAGCGGCCTTTATAACTGAGAAGCAATTTAACTTTTGACATATTAACAGCCAACTCTCACCAGGGCTTTAGTCAAAAGGGACGGGTTGGGATTCCGTCGCATCTTGTTGGCGATTGAAACAAAAAGGTTCCTCCCTTTGAAGCAAGCCTTATCATTGTCATAGTTGTTTCGTAATTTGTTTAAGCTTTACGCATAGGTGGACATCTTAGCGCCGAACCTTTCGACATACAGCCGGCCGCTTTGGCCGAGCGTTTCTAGGCTCTTCAGTCCGGAACCGCGCTGCTGCTACGGTCGCAGGTTCGAATCCTGCCTCGGTCATGGATGTGTGTGATGAACCTAGGTTAGTTAGGTTTAAGTAGTTCTAAATTCTAGGGGACTGATGACCTCAGAAGTTAAGTCCCATAGTGCTCAGAGCCTTTTTTTTGTGTTTGTCCGGCGCGGTAGTAAACACGGCCGTTTCACCTGATAACGGGCGGGCCCTTGTAATTGTTGTCATGTTGTTCCTGTTTTAATTTATCTTGTAAAAGCTTATTCACTTCACAAATTTTGTTAATTTCTAAAGAAAACAAATTTATGATTAAATATTGTTAAATCAGCAGGTTGTGTGAAAAGAAAGTTACATTGGTGGGTCCTCCCTCACACGTTTTCCTTAATACCAGTAAATACACCGTATCAGTGCGGTTCAATTTTCTGTCTTGCATTTAGTACAAAAGACGGACGTTTAAATCATTTAACAAATCGTTTCTCCTGTATATACTCTTTCTCCTTATACATAATTTCAACAAAAATTGTATATGGAGCTATGCCGTATTTTGTCTCCTTCCTGACAGTCATTTTTAATAGGAAACAAGAAAGTTGTATTTATAGCTTATCGGCTTTGGTTAGAATACTACTATGGAATCTGCCTTGATGTTGTGCCATGTATGTGTCCTAAGACCCGATGATGGCCGCTTTAGTTTCGCCGAAACCGGTAATCGTGGAATAAAAACTATTCCTGCGATCTTGGCTACCAGTTTATTGTTTTACAGGAATCTGAATCGTCCGAAATTTTGTAATCAATCCCGTTTGCAGATTAAAAGTATGCGAGGTACTGCCAGTGAAGCTACTATCCTCACAGATCCAGGAGCAGGGAATGTCTCTCTTTATTCCGTATACCCAATGATCGCATCCGACTCACCTATTTAAGCTACTTCAATTCCCAATCAAGGTTTCTTTGTCAATGAGAATACACAAGGCTCAAGACCAGAAGATGGGGAAGAGGAGACAGACATAAAGGAGAGGGGGGGGGGGGGGAGGAGGTGATGGACAGCGAGAGGGGGGGGGGGAGAAGGATATGAAGACGTATATCCAGTTCCCATACATATTTAGCAATTGCGAAGTATTTTCTGATATGTTAGTAGCAATATAATACCATACACACTGCTTCGGACGTGTTCCTACCTGTTGCTAAGATTTTTTTATTCTAAATGTGATAGCTTAGGAATGGAAACCGTTTTACTTATTTATTACGCAGTAGTTTGTTACCTGTGCTGCTGTATTCATTTTTACAAAAATCATTTACATCAACAGCAAATTTTCTCCTATATATCGGCAGCTAATGATTCAATATGCATTATTACACCCTTCACAAAACCGCTCCTCTAAACATTTCTTGTATCTGCCAATAGTAGAACTGCACCTACTTCCTGATCTAATTATGTCTACCACTATTCCCTATTTGTCGCTAGTGGATGCTAGATTACAAACAGTGAAAATACCAGTTCTAAGCTACCCTATCGCGCCTCACGACCCGTCTACACAGGAAGTTTCATATCAGCAAACACACCGCTGCAGAGTGAAAACTTTATTCTGGAAACATGTCCCCAGGCTGTGGCTAAGCCGTGTCTCCGTAATATCCTTTCTTCTAGGAATGCTAGTCCAGCAAGTTTCGCAGGAGAGCTTCTGTGAAGTTTGGAAGGTAAAAGATGAGGTACAGGCGGAAGTAGCGCTGTGAAAAGCGGTCGTGATTAGTGCCGGAGTAGCTCAGCTGGTAGGACACTTGCCCGCGGAAGGTAACGGTTCAGGGGTCGAGTCTCTTTCCAGCACACAATTTTAATCTGCCAGGAAGTTTTATATCAGCGCACACTCCGCTGTCGAGTGAAAAATTCCTTCTGAACACCAATTCTTGTCTGTCATATTCTAAAATACACTTCGTCACTTCCCGGTCTGTAGACAGACCCTGTCGGTCCCGTGGGTGCTGTGGAGGACATTGTCGTTGCATCTGACTCCTCCTATCTCCGTCGGTTCCCTGTCCCGAGGGAGCATCCATGCTGCCGGTGAGAGAAGTACCGCAGCTGTTGGTCTCGGATGCCTTCACTGCGTTGCTTCTCGATCTTCTGTCACAACCCCGCACTGTGCGGTAGACGGGGTTGATTGATAACGTAACGCTCGAACCAAGCCTTTCTTGAAATAGCGTGGGCAGTAGTGTCCAGAGTCTGTGTAAAGCAGTTATAGATCAAGACAAATAGAATATTTATCATGGATGACGTCTCCCGTCTCAGGCCGCACGCCACTTCCAGGATTAGTGGAGGCGTGCCAGCCCGGAATGAATCTGCCTGACGGATTAGCGAAAGTCGCCCGTGTGATGGTGTCGTGAGCATCCTGACCGTGGGTTTTGCTACCCTTGACGTCAACGTAACGTTTCTGACAACAAATACATAGCCGAAAAAGAAATTACAACACCTGTAAAGACTAAGTCGATTTTGATCTAATGATAGCGTATGCCACCTGGCGGACAGTAGATCTAATTAAGGTGCGTTTACACTGCCATTTGTATCGGCACATGTATGAGATACATATATATGCGACTTTGCGACATGTATCGCGACTTGTATGAGTTGACAAGTATCAACCTCATACTAGTATGAGCGTGCGTTTACACTGGTTGATATGTATCACTGTGCGATAGCTTTCGACGACGATTTGGAAGATTTCACATTTTTATGTGCTGGTACACTTGCTCTTTTGGAAGATGATAGGAAGAAAAGGCGGAGGAAGCGTAGATGGTGGCAGAGAGAGTTTCTCGCGAATTAACGCTAAAGGATGGCGCATATTTCAGAAATTATGTTAGGATGAGTATGGAGGATTTCCGCGGTTTGTTATCACTTGTGGCTCCTCTTGTGTCGAAAACGACACAAACTTTCGGGAAGCGATTCCACCAGAGG
The DNA here is from genome assembly GCF_021461395.2 of Schistocerca americana. Lineage (NCBI taxonomy): Eukaryota > Metazoa > Arthropoda > Insecta > Orthoptera > Acrididae > Schistocerca > Schistocerca americana. The sequence continues at coordinate 38,411,759 of NC_060120.1, forward strand.
ATCAGTTGGCAGTAACACTCCGTTTTTTGGCCACTGGGGATTCCTCTTGAAACGAAGATTTCATTACAAAACAGTTGCATTGTCGCGCGATTGCTAATGCCAACGTCTCACACACGATTGTCGGCTTCCGTTGTCAACATTATCACGCGAGGCCGCCGGAATAATAGCAAAAAATTGATATACGTGCCAGATGCATGAAAAAATTATAGAATGTATTACATACTCTGATATATATAAAACTTTTACCTTCACTTCTTGGCATAAAACTTGCACAATAGCCTCGCAAACACGAAGAATAATGTTGCATATGGCACTTTTTGATGTTCTATGCAGATACATTAACGTCGAAACGATAGTCGGCACCTCCAAAACTCAAACAGCCGCCAAAGAGCCTGGTACTACGCATGCGCTAATCGTCAAAATAAGCGGCAGGCGACAAGACGACAGGAAATGATAACACTGCGCATGCGCGTGTTCTTCAAATGTCGCCCATACATGTCGCGTATATGGCCAAAAAGCGATATACAAAATGTATACGCGACATGTACAGGGTGTTTCAAAAATGACCGGTATATTTGAAACGGCAATAAAAACTAAACGAGCAGCGATAGAAATACACCGTTTGTTGCAATATGCTTGGGACAACAGTACATTTTCAGGCAGACAAACTTTCGAAATTACAGTAGTTACAATTTTCAACAACAGATGGCGCTGCGGTCTGGGAAACTCTATAGTACGAAATTTTCCACATATCCACCATGCGTAGCAATAATATGGCGTAGTCTCTGAATGAAATTACCCGAAACCTTTGACAACGTGTCTGGCGGAATGGCTTCACATGCAGATGAGATGTACTGCTTCAGCTGTTCAATTGTTTCTGGATTCTGGCGGTACACCTGGTCTTTCAAGTGTCCCCACAGAAAGAAGTCACAGGGGTTCATGTCTGGCGAGTAGGGAGGCCAATCCACGCCGCCTCCTGTTTGTTTCGGATAGCCCAAAGCAATCACACGATCATCGAAATATTCATTCAGGAAATTAAAGACGTCGGCCGTGCGATGTGGCCGGGCACCATCTTCCATAAACCACGAGGTGTTCGCAGTGTCGTCTAAGGCAGTTTGTACCGCCACAAATTCACGAAGAATGTCCAGATAGCGTGATGCAGTAATCGTTTCGGATCTGAAAAATGGGCCAATGATTCCTTTGGGCCCAGACCAGTACTTTTTGAGGATGCAGGGACGATGGGACTGCAACATGGGGCTTTTCGGTTCCCCATATGCGCCAGTTCTGTTTATTGACGAAGCCGTCCAGGTAAAAATAAGCTTCGTCAGTAAACCAAATGCTGCCCACATGCATATCGCCGTCATCAATCCTGTGCACTATATCGTTAGCGAATGTCTCTCGTGCAGCAATGGTAGCGGCGCTGAGGGGTTGCCGCATTTGAATTTTGTATGGATAGAGGTGTAAACTCTGACGCATGAGACGATACGTGGACGTTGGTGTCATTTGGACCGCAGCTGCAACACGGCGAACGGAAACCCGAGGCCGCTGTTGGATCACCTGCTGCACTAGCTGCGCGTTGCCCTCTGTGGTTGCCGTACACGGTCACCCTACCTTTCCAGCACGTTCATCCGTCACGTTCCCAGTCCGTTAAAATTTTTCAAACAGATCCTTTATTGTATCGCTTTTCGGTCCTTTGATTACATTAAACCTCCGTTGAAAACTTCGTCTTGTTGCAACAACACTGTGTTCTAGGCGGTGGAATTCCAACACCAGAAAAATCCTCTGTTCTAAGGAATAAACCATGTTGTCTACAGCACACTTGCACGTTGTGAAATGCACATGCTTACAGCAGAAAGACGACGTACAGAATGGCGCACCCACAGACTGCGTTGTCTTCTATATCTTTCACATCAGTAGCAGCGCCATCTGTTGTTGAAAATTGTAACTACTGAAATTTCGAAAGTTTGTCTGCCTGAAAATGTACTGTTGTCTCAAGCATATTGCAACAAACGGTGTATTTCTATCGCTGCTCGTTTAGTTTTTATTGCCGTTTCAAATATACCGGTCATTTTTGAAACACCCTGTATGAGCTAGAGGGTCCGCATACAAGTTCCGTTAATTTTTGTATGAGGTGATGTATCGCGACTTGTCAAATTGACATGTCGCTCATACATGTCGCGATACATGTATCCCAGTGTAAACGTACCTTACTGGCAATGGTTTCAACGTCGGCCGCCAACAGCATAGAGGCACAGGTAACAGAGCGCCATTTGTGTCTGCGCTTTAAGAGGAATGCTCACAGCCAGAAGGCTCGGTGTGGTGAAAACGTCTGAAGCTAGCAAGCAACCACGCCACAGAGACGAACTCGTGCTCCCTGCAACCAATTGTATGTGTTTGACAGAGGTCAAATTGTGGTCTTCCCGGTGGCAGAATGATCCTTTCGGATAATTGCCACACAAGTTGGATGTAGTGCGTCAGTTGTGCAATACTGCTAGTGTCAGTGGTCACGTGAACATTCTCAAACATGTAGAAGAGGTTCTGGAGCGTCCATGCAGCACAGACGCCCGCCGGGATCGTCGTATTGTAAGGTTAGCAATGGAAGATGGCACACATTGTGAGCCCAGACGTGCCAAAACGAAGTGTTGCGAAACCAAGCGTTGCGAACCTCTTGTCAGCAGTGGGATTACTGGCACGCACGCTTCTAGTCCGTCTTCCATCACACCACAGCATCGACGTGCACGGCTCGATTGGTGCCGTCAAAGAATGGCACATCGTGACCTTCAGCAATGGAAGCAGATTCTGCCTGCGAGCAAGTGACGATCGTTTGCACGTACGACATTGACCTGGTGAGCGCTGTCTTCTAGAGTTCATTCGTCTAAGTTACCCCAGGCCTTATGGAGTAGAATGAGATAAGCTACAGCTCTCGCTCACCTTTGGTGTTTCTGGAAGGTACACTAACTAGCACTGTGTGTGAGCAGAATGCTGTTAGACTCGCTCTTTGATGTTCTTGCAACAGAAAGGTGATTTGTTGTTCCAACAGGTTAATCCTCGCCCACACATCGCCCGTGCGATTCAACGTGTTCTCCAAGATGTGTAGCAACTTCTCTGGCCAACAAAACCTCCACAATTGTCTCCAATCGGGCACGTGTGAGATATGACGGGACGAGAAGTGACTAATGCGACTCATCAACTAACAGCTCTTACTGAGCTACGTTAATAGGCCGAGCAGGCGTCGTGAACGTATCACAGGACAGTGTTCGCCATCTGTACGATCGACTGGATGCTTGAGTAAGTGCCTGCATTGCCGCCCGTGGAATGTATACCACCTACTGATACGGGTCGATGCCTCATACCTCAGAACAACTTGTGCTATTGATCTACAAATGCAATTATTTTATTTATTTCATATTCACTGTTGCAACTATAAATCTTGACTGTCACAACATCACTGACGAATGACATACTTGCCCGAGTATGGGAGGAATTTGAGTATCGATGCGATACTGTTCATGTAACTGATGGAGGACATATTGAGTGGTTCGTTGATGTGTGTGCAAAGTTTTATATTCTTATGTCCTAAGTTTAATAAATATATGCATTTGAAATACGTATATTCTTTTTGAAACATCCTGTATTATTATTTTAGGGTTTTCATGCTCTAATATAATTGATATTAAGTGTTTTCTCTGGCAATCTCGTACTAGGACACCATTTCTATTTCGATTTAAATTGTCTTCGTTGTGCTTTATCCAAATTAACATGTATTAAGTGTTAAGTACCAGGAACTAAATAAATGAAATTTAAAGCACAATGATTTCACAAATTTCCAATTAACAAATATACAGTTGTATCAAATGTTGTAATATATAGTTGATTTATGTGAGACGGGGAAAGTTTCACATCAAGGATGAGATTAGTATGAGGTCCATCCACTATCAGCATCAATTACGTGCCTCATTTGACTAGGTATGGAGGTCATTAGCTCCTGGAAATATGCCTTATTGTCCACGATCTCTCCCATGTATCCATCCGCCTTGATAGCTGAGTGGTCAGCATGAAAGAATATTATGCAAGGGGCCAAGTTCGATTCCTGGCTGCATCTGAGATTTTCTCCACTCGGGGACTGAGTGTTGTATTGTCCTCATCACCATGTTATCCCAGTCGATACCAAGTTGCCGAAGTGGCCTCAACTAAAAAGATTTGCACCAGGGGACTGGTCTTCCCAATGGGAGGTGCAAGCCACACGACATTTCATTTCATTTCTCCCATGTATCCAACACTAGGTCCCACAGCTGGCCAGGTGAGCATGGGGCTGAGTCGGCCAGTGCAATTTCATGTGATGTTTAATTTAAGCCCACAGATTTTCAGTGGGGCTCAAGTCTGGCGTTCAAACGGACTATTCGACAGGGCGACTCAGCATGTTGTAAAAACCATTGCTTAAAGATTCGACTAGTGTGAATTGGTGAGTGGTCCTGCTGGAACAGGATCATTCCATTGGGATAACATATCCTCCCATTTAATAACATAGTACGTTTCGTGATGTCCACATGCTGATGAAGTCTCCTTGACGTCTGATGGCATCCAGCCTTAGCACAAGACTACGATGTAGTCCACATGTGAATGTTACGCCATGTACTTCGTTCAAATGGCTCCGAGCACTATGGGACCTAACATCTGAGGTCATCAGTTCCCTAGAACTTAGAAATACTTAAACTTAACTAACCTAAGGAGATCACACACATCCATGCCCGAGGCAGGATTCAAACCTGCGACCGTAGCAGTCGCACGGTTCCTGACGGAAGTGCTTAGAACCGCTCGACCACCGCGGGCCGGCACGCCATGTACTGTGGGACGTAACGTGCTCCCCATGTTCATAGACCATCACCAGACCCCTCCCCCCCCCCCCCCCCCCCGATTCACTGAGCTAAATATTGACTCATCTGAGAAAATGACATGGTGCCAGTCATGGTCCACATTCAATTAAGTGAATGCATACCTATAAAGTTTGTGATCATCAGAGAGGGACTATTTATTAACAGCCCTAGGGGCTCTTAAGGCCAGTGTTCCACAAGTGGTTGAAAATGGGTTGTGAGCAACCAGGAAAGTTGGTCTCATACTTGAGTTGGACAGAATTTAAAAATGGATGTTCCACACATGTGTCAAGTAACATTTAGTATGATCATCCACGGAAGTTGGTCTTATTCTTCAATTGGAGGGCATTTAAAAATGGACATGTCATGCATGTGTCAAATGACATGTTTTGCTGAAGCATCGACGTCTTTCCTCAGCCTGACTCTCGAAGCGAGTCAATGACACCTTTGTCGTACGACTGTTTTATCCACTTTTTTTACAGGGCGGTTGAACACCACATGTGGCTGCCGCTTCACTTGCACCGAAACCATCATACTGGACGAATGTCAGGACACTATCTCGTGTGGCATAAGCTGATACATGAGTGGCTGGAAGTGGGTAAATCCCACAATAGGGAATTTGGATGTCAGTTGCCTTTTTAGGAGGACAGACGATGCACTAGATATGGTGCAGTGTTAGTCTGAAAGATGGCTACTTACAGCACTTAGAAATTATATAAAAAAATTTTAGTCAATAATAGAACAAATCTGAATACATCAGCTATCTTAGATAAATGGCGTGCTTCCAGTAGAAAAGATAATATTTAAATATTTTAAAAACTACAGAAGTTAATATTTTACAGTAAATAAACATTTTCATTGTGAGCCTTGGAGATAACAACTTTTAAATGCTTTGTGCGCTTCCAGCAAACGGTATCTCAGATTACAGTATTGCTCTATAGCTATCATCCCTGAAAGCTATTGATCCATATCTAATTTTTTTATGGATTTATTACGTATTTGTATCTCTTTCATTATGCAAATGTCAGTCAGAACATTGTATTGTCGGTAATAACACAGCAACTGAATGTAACATGAATACTTCATATTGTATCATACTGGTGTAGTTATTTAAGGAATTTGCTACTTTTTGCCCATAGCGTTATTTAAATGCTGATTAATCTTGATGTTAAAACCGTGGTAATTTAAAGGTGGTCACCCGCATGTGTTAGCTGAAACTAACATTGAAAAGAGAACCATAAGACGTTTATATCAAGTAGACATAAATAATTGTTTAAACGATATTTAACGACAATTCATTTCCATTTAACATGAACACACTGGCACAAGAATACTAGTTTATTTATGTATGAACGAACTGTTATTTACATTTAATGTAATTGATCTGAGTGTAAACGAATGCTTGTAACATTTCTTTATTTAAATACTGTTGTAATAGATTAGTTTAGTGCGTCAAGTGGTCAAGCTGAGTCAAAATCATGCCTGTAGAAAATAATGATGTATTTTTGGTGGGAACACCATTCGGCAATGGAGAAGCAGACGGTGACGGTACACTACTGGTCTCAAATGGAGACGGACATTTTTTGAGTGCTGTGCTCAAGGGATCTATTCTAGACACTTCGATGTTTGTGATTGAAGAAGGCACTCCTGCCTGCGGTAATGTTGGTTACTCGGTCGTGTTAGTGACTGATTGTAGGCGGTGAATACCCACTATCATACTCTAACTTTTGAAAAGATTTTATATTTCGAGAGCTCTGAATGTTCTAAGTTTTTACATTTGCATTACGGAACTGAGACCAGACAGGATATGAGTCACTACTCTTTGTATTTCATGTGTTTTGTAAATAGTAATGCTGAACTCTGAATTACATTGAAAAACCAAAGAAACTGGTACACCTGCCAAATATAGTGTAGGGCAACCACGAGCACGCAGAAGTGCCGCAAAACGACGTGGCATGGACTCGACTAATGTCTGAAGTAGCGTTGGAGGGAATTGACAACATGAACCCTGCAGGCCTATCCATAAATCCGTAAGAGTAAGAGGGGGTGGAGATCTCATCTGAACAGCACATTGCAAGGCATCCCAGATATGCTCAATAATGTTCATGTCTGGGGAGTTTGGTGGCCAGCGGAAGTATTTAAACACAGAGTATTGTTCCTGGAGCCCCTCTGTAGTAATTCTGGGCGTGTGGGTTATCGTATTGTCCGTCGGAATCCACAATGGACATGAATGGATGCAGGTAATCGGACAGGATGCTCACATACGTGTCACCTGTCAGAGTCGTATCTAGACGTATCGGGGGTCCCAAGTCTCTCCAACTGCACACGCCCCACACCAATACAGAGTCTCCACCTATTTTAACAGCCCCCTGCTGACTTGCAGGGTCCATGGATTCATGAGGTTGTCTCCATACCCGTACACGTCTATCCGCTCGATACAGTTTGAAACGAGACTCGTCCGACCAGGCAACATGTTTCCAGACATCAACAGTCCAATGACAGTGTTGACGAGGCCAGGCGAGGGGTAAAAGTTTGTGTCCTGCAGTTATCGAGGGAACACGAGTGGGACTTCGGCTCCGAAAGCCCATATCGATGATGTTTCGTTGAATGGTTCGTATTCTGATACTTGTTGATCGCCCAGCATTGAAATCTGCTGCAATTTTCGGCATGGTTGCACTTCTGTCATGTTGAACGATTCTCTTCAGTCGTCGTTGCTCCCACATTTTCCGACCGCAGCGATGCTGGAGATTTGATGTTGAACGGATTACTGATATTCACGGTACACTCGTGAAATGGTTGTACGGGAGAATCCCCACTTCATCGCTACGTCGGAGATGCTGTGCCCCATCGCTCGTGCGCCGACTATATCACCACGTTCAAACTCACTTAAATCTTGATAACTTATCATTGTAGTAGCAGTAACCGATTTAACAACTGCGTTAGACACTTGTTGTGTTATATAGGCGTCGTATTCTGCCTGCTTACGTATCTCTGTATTTGATACCTATACCAGTTTCTTTGGCCCTTCAGTGTATTTGAGCTGGCGAATATTTCGTGCATTGTGATCGCGAAATGGTCTTAGTGTTTGCGAGTCTTTGATGACTATTTAGCTTGGGCATTCTGCTACTGTCTTAACGCAACTTTAAAGTTTTTTACAAGATTATTTCTGTCTGCATTATACTGAGTTATCGTAGGACCACTTTCTGATTATTTGAATTTTACCTTCTTGAATAAACATTATTCAAGATATTTCTCTTTTATCTATACCAGCTGCAGACGTTAGAATAGAACCTTTCTTATTAATTATTCCTTTATCTTTATATAATATGTCCGTTTATTTTATTAATTAACAATTCTAGCCAATGCATAGCCACTTTGACTGCGGAATCACAGCTGCAAACTATTATTTGCAGCGAGTTAGCTGCTGGACATAAAAGTAGACATGTGTGACTCGACCCTGCGGCATTATCGCGTTATTCTTTTTAGACATAGCTGTGCGCGGCCCAACTGTCTACGGTACAGGCAACGTCGGCTAACCTCCTAAGGTGTGTAGCTCTCGACAAAGTAATCAACTCGACAACTGCCACTTTGTTTGACAACTCTATGAAGCTACTGTGGCTGGATAGTGTCAATAGAGACAACGCTTTGCTGCTGGTAACAGGCGGTGCTTCACACATGGCTAAATCAGTCGATGGGCTTCAGATTCTGTACCCCACTGTGGTATACGTCACTTGCCTTGAATTCGTGTTACACAAAGTTGTAGAAGAGGTACGATCATATTACTCTGATGCAGACAAATTAATTTCCTGAAAGCTCCACTACGAATTAAAGCAAGAAACAGCCTCGCTGCCCCTTCCTCTCTCAGCCTGTTCTCAAACGATGTGATTCTTTGTCTTAAAGGTGCTGAGTGTTATTGCACCAACTACACCAAAATAAGAACAATCTTTTGTTCGCTCGATAAAGTTAAATCAAGTACTACCAAAACTGTGAATGAGGTCTTTACAGATACCTTGTCCAGAAACTTGGCATACATCAATGCCAAATTTTCTGTTGTATCAAAAGCCATCAGAACTGGAAGCTGCTGATACTCAACTCTGTGATGCCCTGGAAATTTTGCAAAATGTGCGCAGTGAGTTGGGTCGAGCTAGTGGTCATGTGGCTGACAAAATGAACAATAAATTGCAAATCCTGGATTTTCTACAGTGTGCAGAATTAGTGGCAGTCTTCCAGGAAATGCCAGATCATTTGAAAACAATGAACGAAAGCTGGCATGCACTGACGTCGCCACCTTCAAATAAACTCTTGTGACATCCTGTGATGTAGAGACGAGCTTATCCAGGTGCAAAACTATCCTCAGCGATAACCAAAGATCTTTGAAAATGGGAAACCTGGAAATTCACCTTGTGATTCGTTGGATTTTGTGAAAATTGAAGATCGACAATAACCTTAAGCAAGTGGTGTGCAGTAGTAAAAACATCGCTTAACTACTTGGATAGGTGTCACTGTTTTCGCTATACTTCGTGTTATTTCCCAGACATATGCATACATTTGGAAAATAAGTACTAGTCAGTTTCAGACACTGCAAAATTAAGTATTATACTCACAGTTTATTCAGAAGTGACCCTTTTATTAAATGGTGTATCAAAAAATCGACAAGAACGTTTTCAAATAAACTCATATAAAGTCATATTTTATATTTATATTAGTTTTAGGTCATGAAAACTTGCATATGTCGCTGTTTTTTAGGTCATTAAGGGGACATTGTATGCGAAATTCGTTGAAATGTTGACATTTTCTATTTTCTACTCCATAATGTACTTTGGGCGTACCTGAACATTTTGGTACATAATACATCAAAATCAGACAATTGTGAGACCTTGAATAATAATTTGAATGTTGACATGTGACTGTGAAATATCACGGCTACCCATATACTGCCACAGTTGAGCAGTCAGATCTTGGGAACCACACAGTCTAGAGGGCTGTGAATTGCTTTGTTTTGTGTCTACTGCTACGTCTCAGAAGTTGGCATTACGAACAAATAAATCAGTTCTTTGATTCTGATACTAGTTTTCGTTGCAAGCAGTGTGATTGTTGCATGGAGGTAGAATAAGGGGAGATGGCGCTACAGACTTGTGCTGCACGTTGTTTTGAAGCCAGTGGGCGGGGCCTGCCGCCATCTTGGTTCCCCCAAAACATTAGCAGACGAGTGTTTACAATTGCTTCTTGTTCGTTATTTATGTAGTGTGCACGTGATATTTGTTTTATATAGTAAATGTTACTCGGTTTTAGTGAACAACACAGCATAAGGAACGCAACTTCAAACGTTTTTCTGGTCTTAAATGCGTATTCGATACAGTAATACGTAAAAATATTACGCTTCTTGCCTCAGTACTGTAATTTCTTTTTGTTTATACACTTAGAATAACCGAGAAGAGACGTATGTGCTATGAAACGCGTGCTTTTGTAATCCATTTCTATTCACTTTCATTGTGTTTGTGTCGATAATTGATAAAGCCAGAGCTCCAAAAACAATGATTGATAGTTTAGAGGCACCGATTTGTATTCGTTGCATTTTCAAGTCAAATTCAAATTTTAAATGTTCACATTTGCAAGAAACTTACCTTATTTCCTTTGGTGTCCCATAGATGTATGCAGGGATGATATAAACAAGCCAGCTGTCATGTCAACAAAGTGAAAAATACGTTAAATTACGAAGGAACAGAACTGAATTTAAGATTGTCAGGCCCATTGCAATTTCCACATCTGCTTTCTTTTTAAATTGTACCTACCAAATGACATTCAGTGTGGCAAAGAACAGAAATTTACAGGGTAACACGACAACACAGTGATTAATGTAATGATCTAAGCCTGGACTTCGATAGGGGACTTTGCTTTAACAAATATGTAACCATTTAAGTACTTATAATTTAACCACTGTAACAGGTGTTCCACACATTTTACCGAAGATTTAATTAACTACATGTAGTTACATTAGTTTTATATTAAATTATTGCTTTTTAAAACATTAGTCCCCATTTCCAGGATATTTCTTGCCAGGACTTTTCAGTTACTTCAGAATATCAACACAGTGAAAACCAAGTGTAATGCTCACTTCCAGGCAGCTCTTCGCCTTGGATTGATAGGAAATCTGAAGTTAAATCACAGAAATAAAACCATACTGTAAAACTTTACAGTGCATCAGAATTTCAAGTATATACAAGAAAATAGCGCTTAAATAAGTCCACTTACGAATGAAATGTGATTTGTTTAAACTTTAGGCTACAATCAGAACGATTAGTACACCCGTAAGCGACGCAGCTGGCATTTTTTTATCAAAACACTTCACGACTACACGGAATCAAACCACCAGAAGTGAATGTTTTGGAGTAGCTAACATGGCGGACCTTCTCTTGGGTCGGCTTCAAGTTTGTGACGTCATGACAACTCCTCTTATTTTTACCTCCATGGATTGTTGGCTATTTTTGTAGTAAGCTAACTTCTATCGCTTTTTATACGTAAATAAAACGATTTAGAGAAGATTTAGATTTAGAGAAGATGAAGAGAGCTGTGTGGAGCACTATCTTTCATCGAATATCAACTGTTGAAAAACTATGTCATGCTTTGTGTCAGCCTGCACCAAACACTTGGTGTAAATATAGACAAGCTGAATTTTCTGGCACCCTGTATGAATTTACACACAAGCATTCTCTTATTTGTAATTAAAAAAGTTTTAAACCTCAATATCTCTGAACTACATTTTTTTGCAATAAATGACTCGTTTTCTAAAAAAAAATACCAATGGTAGAGGCATGAAATTTTCACAGGATGGCAAGTGTGAGATTCAACACATATGGAACTAGGATAATTAAAATATCCTTAGTTGTTTTGTTTTTATGTTCATTTATTTACAAAATGTCAAAAAATTCAGTGTTTGAAAAAAAAAAAAACCATGCCCCACAATACAGTTTTAGTAATAATCCTGGTTCAGTGTATCTAGAAAGCTGCATTCAATAATTATGGAAAACTATAAGTTGGTATCTTAAAAAGTTTCCAAGATAATGGCTCACAAAATTCTATAATTTAACACTGGTGGCATAGAACACACAATGTCGCCTTAAAATCTGGACCCTGATTATTATCAACAGCCATGAACATCATCAAGTGTTAAAGATAATGAGTAGCAGAGAAGAGTGGATCTCTAACATGGGCCTACACGGACAAAATGAAATAATCCTGCAGTGCTCTTTTCCCATTATGTCTCAAAATTGGTTACGTAGTAGCATGTACGTCCTTTACACTAACTGAAAAGCATCATGGTGATATTTTATTATGTACGTTAAGAGCAAATTTAAATCGACTGTGATAACTTACACCACTTGCTGTCTATTCACTACTATATGTAAAACAATTAGCGCTAAATTTGCAGTCTGACACGTATGTTGCAGCAACGTGGGGCCTGTAGCAGCAAGTTGCCGGATGCATGTACAGCAGTGCCGGCACCAAGAAGATGGACGGCATCCAAATGTCCTCCTACAGGTACACGCCGCTATATATATATCCAAAAGAATACTGAAGGGACTCCAACGGTTGATCGTATATTGTAATGGGCTTGCAGCCTGAATTACATACGAAAGATAAATCAATACCAGCACTTGCTTTCAGCAAACTTAGTATCTTTGTAGGACGGTAACAATGGTCAATGTAATTTAACAATGTTAGTCTACAGTAATCTAGGCGGGCAGAGATGCATATTGCTGGCCGGGGCGACCGAGCGGTTCTAGGCGCCACGGTGTGGGACCGCGCGACCGCTGCGGTCGCAGGTTCGAATCCTGCCTCGGTCATGGATGTGTGTGATGTCCTTAGGTTAGTTGGGTTTAAGTAGTTCTAAGTTCTAGGGGACTGATAACCTCAGCTGTTATGTCCCATAGTGCTCAGAGCCATTTGAACCATTTTGGTGCATATTCGTCTGTGAACCGACAAGAAGTACGTGATGCTAACAGGAAAAGGCTATGATCCTCAACAGGTAAATTGTTGGAGCGCCGTTGATTCGAAGGGTGTGAGCGACATTGTACAGGGTGGAAACGACGTTCTCGGCTTGTAGTAAAATAGCACCAGCAAAGAAAAATAATCCACAGAGTTTATCCTAAACATCTGAATGGCCAAACACTATAAGTTATTGTAACAAACAACTGTAAAGCTAAAGCGACACGAATAGCGTATGGCATTCGAATAAACCTTTTTCTGCAGCAACATACTGATCCAAGCTACACAAACGGGATATGCATGGCTGAGTGGAGACATGAAAACCACTGCAAACCACTCACAAATCATTAATAGCTCCCAGATTGTTCCGGTAGAATGTACAATGTGCTGACGGGCGAATGAAAAAGAATAACGCTGTAGAGTCGATCTGCGCTTCCTTTCTGGAGTTCGGTCGAATTTTTTTATGTGTAGAGATGCATAGACTGAGACTGCCTACATCCTATCCTCAAGCATTGAAACTGTTGTGTGATGATATGTTGTGCATGACATTTCATTGGTGCTATTGCTAATCCCAAACCGGATACAACGAAGAAGTATGCATTTTAGATAACCAGGCGCGTCTTATGCACAAACAGTTCCTAAGAAGGACGATCTATTCCTAAATGATATTTCATCAGTTTGATTACTTATCTGAGAAAAACATAAAATGGGAGTTACTAGAAGATTTTCTTATTTATTTACTTGGCTTTGGTTTATTAAATCGTGTCGCCAACAATTTGGGAGGAACCTCAGCAAAATAAACGACTGTCAAGTAGTTATGGTATTCGCTCATTCCGACAGAATTCTTCATACAGAACATCCGGAGACCGGTTTTTATTGCAGGGCCCAAGACACTAGCCCTGTTCGCCAAATGGATTCTCGTCATTGCAAACCAGATCGACATCTTTGGCACTTATACAAATAAGCTTCCCACATCTCTTCTTCTGTTCTGCAGTGAGTTTCACAAACTTTACAGAATTTTCCCACGGTGATGGATCTGTTTACCTTAAGGTTCTGTGAGAGAAATACAGGGTGATTCAAAAAGAATACCACAACTTCAGGAATTTAAAACTCTGCAACGACAAAAGGCAGAGCTAAGCACTATCTGTCGGCGAATTAAGGGAGCTATAAAGTTTCATTTAGTTGTACATTTGTTCGCTTGAGGCGCTGTTGACTAGGCGTCAGCGTCAGTTGATGCTAAGATGGCGACCGCTCAACAGAAAGCTTTTTGTGTTATTGAGTACGGCAAAAGTGAATCGACGACAGTTGTTCAGCGTGCATTTCGAACGAAGTATGGTGTTAAACCTCCTGATAGGTGGTGTATTAAACATTGGTATAAACAGTTTACAGAGGATGAGTGTTTGTGCAAAGGGAAAAGTTCTGGACGGCCGAGAACGAGTGATGAAAATGTAGCACGCATCCAGCAAGCATTTGTTCGCAGCCCAGGAAAATCGACTCGCAGAGCTAGCAGAGAGCTGCAAATTCCACAATCAACTGTATGAAGAGTCCCACGAAAAAGGTTATTTATGAAACCTTATCGTCTGAAATTGGTTCAAGCACTGTCTGCAGCTGATAAGATTAAAAGAATCTATTTCTGTGATTTTATCCTTGCTCAAATGGAAACAGATGAATCTTTCGTTTCAAAGATTGTGTTTAGTGATGAAGCAACTTTCCACACTAACGGGAAAGCCAACCGTCACAATGTCTGTATATGGGGCACTGAGAATCCGCGGGAAACAACTCAGTATGAACGTGACTCGCCTAAGGTGAACGTTTTCTGTGCCATTTCAGCCAATAAAGTTTTTGGTCCCTTTTTCTTCGAAGGTGCTACTGTAACTGGACTACTGTATGTGGAGATGTTAGAGAATTGGCTGTTCCCTCAGCTCGAACAAGAAGCACAGCAATTCATATTTCAACTACGCGAGGTGATGGATCGGCCGCCAGGCAGCCCGTGACAGAGCACTTCATCACTGGCCTCCAAGAAGCCCTGATCTTACCCCCTGCGATTTTTTCTTATGGGGGTATGTTAAGGATATGGTGTTTCGGCCACCTCTCCCAGCCACCATTGATGATTTGAAACGAGAAATAACAGCAGCTATCCAAACTGTTACGCCTGATATGCTACAGAGAGTGTGGAACGAGTTGGAGTATCGGGTTGATATTGCTCGAGTGTCTGGAGGGGGCCATATTGAACATCTCTGAACTTGTTTTTGAGTGAAAAAAACCTTTTTAAATACTCTTTGTAATGATGTATAACAGAAGGTTATATTATGTTTCTTTCATTAAATACACATTTTTAAAGTTGTGGTATTCTTTTTGAATCACCCTGTATTTTGTGGATAACAAATGTCAAATAATGGCCAGATCGGCAGTGCTGCTTCTGTTGCTATCATCAATGCATTTCTTTTCTTACGCCTTTAAAATCAATTAACGTCCAAGAATTTAAAAACCTATCTCCGTTGCTGCAATAGGTCAGAAGAAACAAAGTTTGGGCGTAACGTTCCGTCGATTCCTAAGTGATTAAGACACGCACTGTTTGAAATAGTTAAAGTATGGGACAGGAATCTGGTACTTTTTGAACAAATCATTGGCATTCACGTTAAGTGACTTACCGAAACTTCTGGAAATCTAAATGGCCGGGCAGGAATTTGAATCCCACTTCTTCCAAATACTAGCCAATTTCCTTAATTTCGATACCACCTTGGTCAGTTCCACAACAGGAGAGAAAACACGCGGCAATAAATTATGTCTCATTATCAGATCTAAATACGCCACGTCACAAAGTAAGTAAACGTTGCCTATGGAAATTTGCAATGTATAAAACGAAATAACTTGCTGAATACAGAAAATGTACGGCGTATTCAGAACTAGCCATTATATTTGAGAATTTTGTATTACTTCTTTTCAGTTTATTCTCTTACCTTGACGACGTCTACTGTATTGGTAGTGTCCAGTCCACATAACATGTTAGATTTATAGTTCTCATCTAGTAATTGTTAAAATGGCAATTACATCGTCACTTAGTAGCGTGGTTAAAGCTGTGTAAAGTGTTTGTGAGTACATCGGCAACACAACGAGCTCGTAACACATTACTGATGGAGACTACAAGAGTAACATTAATTAAATAGATCAGTTAGTGAACTACTGCTAAACTTGGAACAGTTCAAGTGGCAGAGAAGAATTTGACAGTTTTGAAAGAGATTGTTTGAATAACATAACCACTTCTGGAATTTGAAGTAACAAGTGTGCATCCAATGTTCTGTGGTAGCAAAAGCATACAAAGCACGTTGGCAGCAGAACTGTCATCAAAATTACTGCAGCGTCTGCAACCGCAAGACATCCACCAGTGTATCCGGAAGTCAGGTCAACGGGGAACAGCGCAGACAAAAGCTTCCTTCGGTGAGACGCACACACAGGCGAGATCTTAAATTAGGTGAGGTGTCGCCCTGCCTCTGACAGGTACCCTAGATGAGCAGATGCGACGGATGACGAGTGAAAGACTGATGTTTCTTACAAAAATTATGTATAATATCCAGACTAAGAGAAAGGGCATGGATTTTTAAAGAAGAACTGTATGGTGATTAAACAAGTTCAGTGTACTAGTAAAACTGAAAAACATGAGATTTCAATGTCATAAATAGGGTGGGGTTGTGCACATGAACGCTGCTTCCCGTGGCAGTAAGAGATTAGTTGCTAGTACGCTGCAGAATGAGGTTGATAAATACGAGAGAGTTGGTACCTACTAAATTCAGTGTAACTGCTGTAATGCGAACGACATCGGTCAGTCTGGTAGGGATGCTTTTTGGCTTAATAACTTTGAAAAGTCCTCAGTAGCGGTGAATATTCATGGATCTGGTCACCCTTTGATGGGAACTGAAGAAGACCTCGCAATTGTGCACATAGATGATAAGGGTAGGAAACTGGATCTGCTAGAACAGTTTAAGATTAGGATAGAAGGCGTGGAAAACTTAAATACATTAAATGGTTGGGAGCAGTTGATAACAAACAACTTCCTAAAAAGTTTTGTAGATTGTTTTAATATATATATATATATATATATATATATATATATATATATATATATATATTTTAATGGCTTACAGTTACGCCGCTGTTCCTGACGAGATGTGAACTTCCAAGATTTCTGATAAGGTTATGCATTACCTTTATTCGTTAGTATCTCTTTCATTTCTTGTTTACTAAGACGAAATCTCACTCACGTTTCTTACGTGTTTGTATTTCCTTTGTGGAAATACTCGGTTAGTGCACACGAATTGCTGTTTGAGGTGAGCTATCAATACTCAGGGCGGCATACGCCATTTCATTTTAGTTCATTTTATCAGCTGGACAGATGATGTAGAAGCACATCCTAAGAAGAGACAGTTGCGAGGAAACTGAGCACAAAATATTAGTATTTTTATTTATACTTTTATCTTCATCGGTTTTAGAAGTTCTTCTATAATCATTGTGATTAAGAATGATTAACCTTAGAAAAACGTCAATTTTAGTGTTTTTACTCTGTAAAAATGTGATTGAGCCGACGTCTGAACTTTGATTTAAAGTTAGTTTAAATGCACACACTTCAGCACGCTCATGACTGATTTGCTGTCGTAGTATGGCCGTAGCTCCGAAATTGTGCAACTTGTGGTAACCTGGAAAATTTTTCCCCATTCGACGTTCCGTACTGCAAATCTCACTTTATTATTAGGTTGTTCCTCTACACCCAGTATATTTCCACGGCATCTTAAATGTCCGCCGCGTTCTATAACAGTAAAATTGTAAATCATGTGGCATATACATTGATACTGCGAGATATGGTATGCTCAAGGATGTATGTAAAGAATGGTACAGATTATTATGAGGTAAAATATTTTTATTTTCTTTAGAATAGCTTACTTGCAGACATATTCCTCCATTTTTATCTGTCTCGTTTACAAGTTCACATATGAATTCACAGAGAATAATCAAGTGTCCACTGAATTGTTAGTTTATTGAGTATTCGTACGTTGTATGAATAGTTCAACTGCACTCAACCTCTAGTTTAGTACTAGCTGGAGGAGGTATATGCAACCGTGGTTATCTTCCTTAAATTAAGAAAAAGATAAATAAATACAATGTTGCACATACAGGTGGGTATTTGATTGCAGTGCCGCATTAAAAATGTTGTATCACTACGATTGTCTGTTTCGACTTCATTGATGTATCTGCGAAACTGGTAAGGACATATTTCATACAAAGTTCGCTGTAGGTTTATTGAAGAATATTTAGGCACTTACATTCTCAGTTGAATACATGTGTGAGCGAAATATTGGTGTGTCGAGAAAGAGGTACTCTAAAGATGAACACCTGCTACTGCGTACAGGTTTCACCCGTCGGCTGCGGTCCGTCTTTGAGGGGTATCGAGATAATCGCCACGGGGTGGCACCAGCGCAGTGTTGGAGGTGTCTTCGTCTGCGTCTGCTTCGCTCAGGTGGTGAGGCGGTGGGGCGGGGCGTTTATTCGCAGCCCTTGACGAGCGGGTGCAGGGAGACGGAGGCGCCGGCGCAGCCCACGGTGTTCTGGATGTAGTCCTGGAAGTTGCTCTCCAGCACCCACATGAGCCGCTTGTACCCTGGAACCACCTGCGTGGCCAGGCGGCACTCGCCGGCCTGCTGCACCAGCATGAAATTCTCCTCCTTGAAGCAGGTCTCCGTGTTCCACAGGTAGATCTCGCTGTCGCCCTTGTAGCGGAAGAAGAGGGCGGTGCCGCCGTCCGTGCCCAGGATGACCAGGTTGGTGGGTTTGGGGCCGACGTCGACGACGGTGCCGCGCGCGTTGCCGCGCCTCAGGTGCGCCGTCTTGATGGAGAAGAGCCGGCCCGAGGACAGGTAGGTGAAGTAGAGCACGGTGGTGCCGCACGGCTTGCGGATGAGCGCCAGGTAGAGCACGTCGCGGCGCAGGCAGCCGTCGGTGACCGCCTTGGGCAGCACCACGCGGAAGCCGCGCCCGGCCGTCACGTCGAACACGATGATGGCGCGCGTCGCCGCGTCGCTCACGTAGATGAACACGCGCCCGTCCTCAGCGTAGTCGACCACGAGGTACTGCAGCCGGCTGGCCGAGCACACGAGCCCCGACAGGTCGATCACCTTCACCACCTTGCCGGTCTTCACGTTGATGGCGACGATCTTGGGCGGGCAGCGGCGGATGGGCTGGTCCAGCGTGTTGACGATGCCGACGTCGAGCACCCAGAGGATGTCCTGCGGGTCGAGGAACAGGTCGACGACCGACTGCAGCGCCTGGCAGTTGCCCTCCTCCTGGAGGCTCCAGCAGGGGAAGGGGCTCAGCACCGCCTGGTGGTCCTTGCTCTTGAGCGACAGCTTGCCCAGCGTGAAGGGCACGCCCGGCTTGTAGCGCGGCGTTGCCACGATGGCCTCGTCCTTGAAGATCTGCACGCGGGTCGCGATGATGTTGCGCGACACGTAGCGGCCCGACGAGGCGTAGATGTTGCGCGTCGACGTGCACGGCCAGGCCAGGTTGGCGCCGTTCAGCGTGAACGTCAGCTCGGGCAGCAGCGACTTGTCGCACGACGCCGCCACCAGCGACAGGCCGGCGGCAGCCAGCAGCAGCCACGATAAGGACGTCATCTGCACAGCAGCGAGTCCACAAGTCAGGGTCAGGGTCAGGGTCAGGGATTTAGCTCCTCACCGACATCAAGGTCACTAGCGAGTCTACAAGTGTACGACCAATTATGGCGAACGTGAGGGCCGTCCAGCGGCTACGTACAAGAGAAAGTCACACTCTCATCACAAAAATTAAAAGACTTTTGAACATCTACTACATTTCTACACTTCGCAAGCCATCCGACGGTGTGTGGCGGAGGGCACTTTACGTGTCACTGTCATAACCTCCCTTTCCCGTTCCAGTCGCGTATGGTTCGCGGGTAGAACGACTGCCGGAAAGCCTCCGTGCGCGCTCGAATCTCTCTAATTTTACATTCGTCATCTCCTCGGGAGGTATAAGTAGGGGGAGCAATATAATCGATACCTCATCCAGAAATGCACCCTCTCAAAACCTGGACAGCAAGCTACACCGCGATGCAGAGCGCCTCTCTTGCAGACTCTTGAGTTTGCTAAACATCTCCGTAACGCTATCACGCTTACCAAAATAACCTGTGACGAAACGCGCCGCTCTTCTTTTGATCTTCTCTACCTCCTCTGTCAACCCGACCTGGTACGGATCCCACTTTGATGAGCAATACTAAAGTATACGTCGAACGAGTATTTTGTAAGCCACCTCCTTTGTTGATGGACTACATTTTCTAAGGACTCTCCCAATGAATCTCAATCTGGAACCCGCCTTACCAACAATTAATTTTATATGATCATTCCACTTCAAATCGTTCCGTACGCATACTCCCAGGTATTTTACAGAAGTAACTGCTACCAGTGTTTGTTCCGCTATCACATAATCATACAATAAAGGATACTTCTTTCTATGTATTCGCAGTACATTACATTTGTCTATGTTAAGGGTCAGTTGCCACTCCCTGCACCAAGTGCCTATCCGCTGCAGATCTTCCTGCATTTCGCTGCAATTTTCTAATGCTGCAACTTCTCTGTATACTACAGCATCATCCGCGAAAAGCCGCATGCAACTTCCGACACTATCTACCAAGTCATTTATGTATATTGTGAAACGCAATGGTCCCATAACACTCCCCTGTGGTATGGCAGAGGTTACTTTAACGTCTGTAGACCAATATGCTCTGTTCTGTTTGCTAAAAACTCTTCAATCCAGCCACACAGCTGGTCTGATGTTCCGTAGGCTCTTACTTTGTTTATCAGGCGACAGTGCGGAACTGTATCGAACGCCTTCCGGAAGTCAAGGAAAATGGCATCTACCTGGGAGCCTGTATCTAATATTTTCTGGGTCTCATGAACAAATAAAGCGAGTTGGATCTCACACGATCACTGTTTCCGGAATCCATGTTGATTCCTACAGAGTAGCTTCTGGGTTTCCATAAATGACATGATACGCGAGCAAAAAATTCTACAACAGACCGATGTCAGAGATATAGGCCTATAGTTTTGCGCATCTGCTCGACGATCCTTCTTGAAAACTAGGAATACCTGTGCTCTTTTCCAATCATTTGGAACCTCCCGTTCCTCTAAAGACTTGCGGTACACGGATGTTAGAAGGGGGGCAAGTTCTTTCGCGAACTCTGTGTAGAATAGTGTTGGCATCCCGTCAGGTCCAGTGGACTTTCCTCTGTTGAGTGATTTCAGTTGCTTTTCTATTCCTTGGACACTTATTTCGATGTCAGCCATTTTTTTCGTTCGTGCGAGAATATAGAGAAGGAACTGCAGTGCGGTCTTCCTCTGTGAAACAGCTTTGGAACTAGTTGTTTAGTATTTCGGCTTCACGCGTGTCATCCTCTGTTTCAATGCCATCATCATCCCAGAGTGTCTGGATATGCTGTTTCGATCCACTTACTGGTTTAAGGTAAGACCAGAACTTCCTAGGATTTTCAGTCAAGTCGGTACATAGTTTACTGGGTGGCCATCCATAGCCAAACTTTTACACGTTGAATAAAAACCGCCGCGGCTGCTATAAATCCTTTATTACGAGGGTAATCTCAAAAGTAATGTCTCTTATTTTTTTATGAATACATAGACCTGTTTATTTCTTCAGTGGTTTACATACGTTTACAGCTTGAACATTTAGCTACTTTTCGACCTAATCGCCGGCCGGGGTGGCCGAGCGATTCTAGGCGCTACAGTCTGGAACCGCGCGATGGCTACGGTCGCAGGTTCGAATCCTGCCTCGGGCATGGATGTGTGTGATGTCCTTAGGTTGGTTAGGTTTAAGTAGTTCTAAGTTATAGGGGACTGATGACATCAGAAGTTAAGTCCCATAGTGCTTAGAACCATGTGAACCATTTTTTTCGACCTAATCACCATTTCTGTCTATGCGTTTTTGTAGACGCTATGGCAGTTTTTGTATGCCCATGTCATACCAGCTCACCGCCATGCTGTCCAGAAAGTTATGAACCTCTTCTTTCACCCCGTCGTCGGAGCTGAATCGCTATCCGGCCAAATGTTCTTTTAACCTAGCGAACAGGTGATGGTCACTGGGCGCCAAGTCGGGACTATGGGTGGGTGGGTGATTATGTTCCACTGAAACTGTTGCAGGAGAGCAACGGTTTGCCGAGCGATGTGTGGGCGAGCGTTGTTGTGGACAATGTGTACGCCCTTGCTCAACATTCCTCTTCTCCGGTTCTGAATTGCCCGTTTGAGTTTTTTCAGAGTCTCACAGTACCTCTCAGCGTTAATTGTGGTCCCAGCAATTCAGCTCCGCCGACGAGGTGAAAGAAGAGGTTCATAACTTTCTGAAGAGCACTGCGACGAGTTGGTATGACATGGGCATACAAAAACTGCAACAGTGTCTACAAAAATACATCGACAGAAATGGTGATTATGTCGAAAATAGCTAAATATTCAAGCTATAAACTGATGTAAACCATTGTAGAAATAAACAGGTCTATGAACTTATAAAAAAATAGGAGACCTTACTTTTGAGATTACCCTCGTAAATGCACTCCCGTTATCTTAATTTAAATTTCATCATTAGGTGCAAATGTTATAGTGCTCGAGTCACATTTATAGTCCGATCCCAAACGTTTCTTTAAAGTTTGGGAAATTTACCGAAACAGAGATACTAATTGATTAAAATGCGGCGAACAATAGACAAAGCGCTGGGATAGAACGCTGCGACTGCCTTACACGTCTGATTTGCGCCTTTACGTCCCAGGACGGCTTCTCCGTAATTATGGCTATTTCCGAAGTTTCTCAAATATTAAGGAAATATTTGGAATCGGACTGTAAAATGGATTAACCACTATAATAGTTACATCTGATGATGTGCTTTAAATTACGAAACGGTTGTGCCTTTAATAAAGTAGTTACAACAGCTGCAGCGACGTTATTCAACAAGTAAAAGGCTTTTATTTAGTAGCAGACGATCCCCACATACAAAAGCGATAATCTGTATAGCAACTAAAGAATGACCGCAGATGTTTCAAATTATGGTATTATCTCTTGATTGAGATATTTTTTCATAAAGAGTTAGTCATTATTTCGAGAAAGAGCGTTTCGTCTCATTGATATTCTTCTTGAATGTTCACTGTAACAGCATGGTACATTTACGGAGTTGGTTAAAAAAGGGGCATAAGGACTCGAAATTGTGAATATCGCGAAGTTATTTCACATTAAGCATTACAACTGTTTTTCACCATATTAAGAGTTTTAAGGGAAAATATATATCCTGCAGTGAACACTGGTGATGCTTAGAAATACACAGAAACGCTTTTACTATGTAGTTTGCGACTAAGACATTATTCACTTAAAATACGACTACAGACGTAAGGCTACGTAAGTTAACTTATATGCAGTATAATATACACGATCTGTTACAAAAAAAAGAAAAAGAAAATATGTGTCTTAACCTAAACGCATCTTAGCGCCTTAAACTGACGCCTCTCAGAGCACACATCCGTTCAGGCAGCAAATAAAAATACTGACGAGAAAGTTATAACATCTGATACGCTTTCTGCTTCAGTTACTTTTACGTCAATACGCTACATACTGAGTCGTGGCCCCAGACTTCAACCAGTTGCATTATAATGTAGATAAATAAGAGTCGAGACGGACAGACAGTTCTCTTGACGCTTAGGTTAGAGACACGTTCAACAAATAAAGTAAAACTCATACCACTGACTTTCTAATGAACAACATTGGGAAAGGCCGACTGAAGACCTAAACGACTTGTGTTTGGCAGTTGTTCAAGTGCTTGCAACGTAGCACTACAGAAAGGCATTACAGGGAAGTGGACACAAAAGAGCGACGTCAAGAGATTATAAAAGAATATGAGTGCAAAGAGGTGCGAAAAATTTTCCAGTCTAGGTGTAGTTGAGGGGATCTGGTCCTAGGTGTCCGATGTAATTCTTCATGGACGGCTAAAACTGCAGAGGAGACATGGATGTACGAGTTATTGAGGGCGTGAGCTGCAAAGCGCATGAGGAGGTGAAGGGATCGGCACGGCCTAGAGAAATAGTAAAGAATCAAACTGCTCTTACGACGGATTACAACAAAATTAAAATGGTCAAATAAAGTTATTTTGATGCTTTAATTTGTTACTCATAAGGAGGAGCACCACATCTTGGGTGTTTGCTGATGGGCAGTGCACACTGACAAAACTGATGCTAAACGATGTTTACTACGAGACGGACGATTTGATAGCTGATTCAGATTATTACTTCTCATTTATGTCTCCAGAAAATCAGACCCACCTCGGCGATTCCAGTGAAAAGAAACACAAATGATAGACCTATTATGGCCTAGTCAAATGTCCGAGAGTGCATCAATATCTTTAACATATTTTGCTGATACAATGTCATTGGCGTGTCTTCACTGAAAGACAACTTGCACGTATCTTGCAAAACTGAAATGTCGTCTTCCTGAATTCCTGTCAAATAAGGGTATTTCAATCCTTGGTCAAGTATCGACACTGACTGGCATGGATTTGCCAAAGTCCATCACGTAAGCCCAGTTGTAAAGGACATCACGGTTAGGTTGTGGTCCAAGGTTAGCGAGGATGTGCCGGCCAGATTGTTGTAAGAAGAGCTGAAGACTGCTCTGCATCGGGTCGTGTCTCCAGGGCAACAGCAGAGGCCCTGAACCGTGGGGCATCGCTCTCTGTAATGGGGAGTACCACCGAAAAGAGAGGTGGATATCGAAGTATATTTCCTCATCATTTCCGCACTTACACAGTACAATGGGGAAACGCGGATGATTGATTGAACGTTCATTCCAATTCTATTGCCAGCTCTGATCAAGATATAAGTCAAAATTTGACTTTTCACGTTTTATTTTCAGTGCCTCTTATACATACGTAGAATCTGCGATGTGTTAAAGTAACTGGATAGCAAATTGCTGCTTCACAAAACCTAAATTGACTTAGAAAGTTTCGTGTTTCCAGCTAGTTTAAACAAAAAGCTTCCCTTGGTGCATTAACTGCTCAATTCTCCAGATAATTAAATACATGTTTCGTACACTTTTGTGAATACCGCTAGAGGTCTTCTAGACTATGTTAGTGTGGTCTAATTGCATTTTACACATGTCTCGGCAAAAGGTGGCACATTTTTCCCATTAAATACACAGTTACTGTCATCTTAGTTCTGTCCAAGAACTTTCTCCAGAGCTTGGGCACGACGTCTATTTTCAGAAGGTGAATTAGACGGGTGATGGTAAAGAGTGTGGATAAAGCCAATTTTTGACTAACTGAAGTAGGGAGGTACATTTTTCAAACTTTAACCTCTGTCCAGCCTTATAATAGCAGTTTTATATACAATCTTAGTCCATTTTTAAATAATGACATTAACTTCATATGTGCTACAGATTTTTTTTCTAAAACTGCAAAAACTGCTCTGGAAAATTAATGTTTTTCCAAATTCGAAAACAACTGCCAAGATACAAAATGATCATGTGGCTAACAACAAATATTCTATTTAAATGTAAATGGATTGCAATCAAGAAAATCAGTATTGCGTACAATCGTATATATGTTACGTTATTACTCTACTATTCACCAATAATCAGTAAGAACAATTAAATTAAACAGAAGTGTTATCAGAAATCAGATACAAGTTAAATACATTTTGAAGTAGAAGCTATTGTAAACCAAAACAAACGTCTATCTTCAAGACAAATAACATTAGTAAGACATTAAAGAAACTCAGTTCATTTGCAAGTATCACATGTTACTTCTTCTGTATCAAAGTTCAAGAAGATATATACCATTTTTCACCATAAAACACTGTACCAGAAGACTTAACAATATATTCCAAACAACTTTAAAATAATGTCCAGCAATTACACGTGCAGAAAGCTGCACAAAAGACGTCATGTCTCACAGCAACAAAAAAATGTAGAAAATGGCGCAAACTGCTTATGGCAGACTCTCATTTGTTCATGAGATTCTGAAATCAGTCACTAGACTTAATACCGACCAAACAACGTCCTATATTCCTCGGCACACTGTCATCTAAGAACAAACAACCATCCTGAATGCTTTCGCGAGCCGATTCCGATGTTTCCGAGGATGACGATCCCAGTTCGGTCCAGATGATCAGCTGTCAATATAAATTCTATAACAGATTTGAAGCGATGCCACCTGATGATTGTATAAATTGTCATATTTAGACAAACTTCACTGGTTCCCCTGGTAACTGGCGTTCAGGGAGCTGTAGGTAGCATCTCCTTTACAAATAGTGGAGCATTATCTAGCAACTTAATTTGTTTCCGGTAACGTCTTGGGCCAAAATCTTATATAACCAAAGACTCGGCCAGTGGAGTACGTCAGAATGGTCAGTCGGTGAGTGGCAGATCACTTTTCTTTTTCTTTTTTCGTGTGAAAGGCAGGATGCCAGCGCGAAAGGAAAGCTAGGACTTTTTGGGACGGCCGCCAGGAAGCAGTAAAAGAGCACACATGCTCAACTTTCTTCCATCCGTCTCGGCACATTCTCACTGTCGTGTGCATGCATAATCCCCCTTGCGGAATGCGACACTCTCTTCCCTTACGTAAGCCGACTACACACAACCTCGTTCCTACTTCGGAAACGGAAACAATGTCTAACCATCCAAATTTCTTTTAGAATACTGCTGCGCGGTGTGGGATCCTTACCAGATACGACTGACGGAGTACATCGAAAAAGTTCAAAGAAAGGCAGCACGTTTTGTATTATCGCGAAATACGGGACAGAGTGTCACAGAAATGATACAGGATTTGGGCTGGAAATAATTAAAACGAAGGCGTTTTTCGTTGCGACGGAATCTTCTCACGAAATTCCAATCACCAACTTTCTCCTCCGGATGTGAAAGTATTTTGTTGACACCGATCTACATAGGGAGGAACGGTCACCACGATAAAACAGTCCGCCCGGTAGCTGAGTGGTCAGCGTGACAGACTGTCAATCCTAAGGGCCCGGGTTCGATTCCCGGCTGGGTCGGAGATTTTCTCCGCTCAGGGACTGGGTGTTGTGTTGTCCTAATCATCATCATTTCATCCCCATCGACGTGCAGGTCGCCCAAGTGGCGTCAAATCGAAAGACCTGCACCAGGCGAACGGTCTACCCGACGGGAGGCCCTAGCCACACGACGTTTCCATTTATTTTTACCACGATAACAAGGGAAATCAGAGCTCGTACGGAAAGATATAGGTGTTCATTCATTCCTCGCGCTATAAGAGTTTGGAATAATAGAGAAATTGAAGGTGGTTCGATGAATCCTCTGCCAGGCACTTAAATGTGATTTTCACAGTATCCGTGTAGATGTAGATGCAGATGTAGATGAAACCGTCAATTTTCTCCGTGGTGCGGAGTCTTTACTGAGCAGCGTATATTTGCATAGCGTACTTGGATGAGGCGTTCTAACCTCCTAAACGTGGGTGTACTGCTTCCAACAAAACCATACCTAGTGATGCACTGCGGTGTTTAAGACAAGTTCCACATTCAGGACAACAATATGTATCAATTTTTCTTCCGTAACGAAAGACTACATAAACCTGTAACGGGACGAAAACAAAAGACAGTTTGTGGATTTACAAATTACACGTGAATACAAATGAAGATTGTGGTAGTAACTGATAGGCAGTGCAGCTTGGCGTCAGTGCCATATTTAACGAACTGTAAATGTTTTACGCATTTTCGTTATAAAAATTAAAACTGTCCAGGTAATTTCTGAAGACTTATATTAGATAATGGACAAGTCTCCGACGAGTATTTTGATGCATGTTGTGTACCTATATTATAAATAAATTTGAAAAACGCGAAGGGCCTCCACTATGGAACATTTACCCCTTCTCCACATACACAAATACTCTCCCCGAAGCCACCTCACTATTCGCTCATGGTGCTCGGGAAGAATTGTCGATAAGATTCTGAATGAGCTGTAATTTCTCTGATTTTTCTCAACGTGGCAATTCCACGAGACAAATGTAAGAGGAAGCAGTCAGTTCCTCGCCTCTTCTTGGAAAGTGCACTCTCCGAACTTCAATTCTAATTCTGTCCGTGATGTATTACGCCTCTCTTGCTGCGTCTGCCAGAAGAGTTAGTCGGGTTTCTCCGTTACACTTTCAATCTTACTACCTCTACGAGTTAATCAGCTTCGGTAACGTCTCGTGAGTCTTCCGCAAGTAACTTTCCCACGCCTGGATATTCTTAGATATTCGATGATTTGGAAATGTTGCAGACATGCCCAACGATCTCCATAAAAAGACTCTGTACGGAAGTGTATCATCCATAATATCAAAGGGTAGATTTGGAAATACAGATTTTGAGATTTAAACAGCAAATATTATCTAACATCATTAAACCAATATAAATGCAAATCATCAGGTTACATATAGCTCTGTTAACAAATCTTAGAAGCATTACAAAAATGAAATCTCTAGCCACCATTTTTATCAAAACAGTTTACGTACATTCTGGTGTTACTCAACAACTACAAATTATCATCCAACTCATCTATAGCAACGCGCAGGTAAAACAAAAACATCTTCACCTTGCTTACATGAAGACTTCTGCTTCCAAGTTCAACAATATTGACATACCTACATTAATCTAACACTTGGTGCCTTGACACAGCACACCACGGTAACTGCCTACACCATCATCGTTCCCTCACAGACAGCTACCTACAACTGAGCTCTATTACTGCAACACTATAATGACCTCAGCCCAGAAGCAGTATCTCTGGTCTGCGGTCTTATACAAATGTGCCCCAGTATACTCCTTTCAATTTTACCATTCATATTTTTAATTTATGTTGTGAGCCTATTAAAAATGACACCAGCACAACAACGTACGCCCTTCAATACTATTATTATTCAAGCGTAAATCTGTTTCTGTCTCACGTTTAGTAAGTGAATGTGACCCTCCTTCTGACTGGGATTGTTTAATTAGGAACAAATTGTACGAGAGAGTGCAGAAAATGGTAAAAGTGGTGCTAGCCTCTTTGATGTCACCTTGCACAAATTTTCCTAGACAGACGACGTCTTCTGGAAATGCACAAAATTACTAAAGAATATGATGTTTCATAGCAGAACACAGAGGAAATAATCAAAGTGAATATGAATTAAATGTTAGTAGTGGTGAAAGTCATACAGATGGTGAAGACAACAGTGTTTAGTTTTTGCATGAGATACTAAACAGCGAAATTCTACGAAAGCTGTAGTATACCTTTGGCCGTACAACAGAAGCCTACGAATCGTTATTTCCGCTCATTGTTCGTCGAGGGAACTGCGTGGAGCAAACAATAGGTACTGCACCCCACACCACGTTACGGCATACTATGACGTACGTACTTAAGTGAAACTAGAAATTCGGGGCACATAATAATAAAATTTGTGTTTCCTGGCGAAAAGGCGCGTCAAAGAATTATCGAATTTAATCCAAGCGGTTAGTTCCTGATTCATGTTTAGAAGTAGAAAATGTGCTACTAATGAACGGCGTCATAGAAAGAGGTTATGAGATGGATATAAACGAAAGTGAAACAGGAGTTATGGAACATAGCTGAATTAAGTAAGTCGAAGCACTTGAGATGAGTCGCTAAAACTAGTTGTTCAGTTTTGCCATTCCGACAGCAAAATAGCTGATGATAGGGGAAGTAGAGACGATATAAAAATGAAGACTGAAAATAGTAAGAAAAGCATTTGTTTACATCCTATATAAATTTAAGTATTTGGAGTGTATGTCCACGTACACCATAAACAATTCAAGCGAAAAGAGAAGATGGTTCAAATGGCTCTGAGCACTATGCGACTTGCCGTGGTGGCCGAGCGGTTCTAGGCGCTTCAGTCCGGGACCGCGCTGCTGCTACGGTCGCAGGTTCGAATGCTGTGTCGGGCATGGATGTGTGTGATGTCCTTAGGTTAGTTAGGTTTAAGTAGTTCTAAGTTCTAGGCGACTGATGACCTCAGATGCTGAGTCCCGTAGTGCTTAGAGCCATTTGAACCACTATGCGACTTAACTTCTGAGGTCATCAGTTGCCTAGAACTTAGAACTAATTAAACCTAACTAGCCTAAGGACATCACACACATCCATGTCCGAGGCAGGATTCGAACCTGAGACCGTAGCGGTCGCTCGGCTCCAGATTGTAGCGCCTAGAACCACACGGCCACTCCGGCCGGCGAAAACAGAAGATTTTGATATATTGTACAGTAGGATAGTACTGAAGATGAGATGGGTAAATCGGATAACTAATTAAGAAATAGTGATTAGAATCGAGGAGAAAAGAATTTATGCCACATCTTCACTAAAAGTAAGGATATGTTGACAAGACAATACTGAAGCCTGAATAGAAGGTTAACTTTGTGATCGTAGGAGTGGGGTGGGTGGGGGAGAGGGTTAAAATTATATGTAGGAAACTAGGGCTCGAACGCAGTAAGCAGGATCAAATAACTCTAGGTTACAGTTATTACGCAGGAATGAATGCACAGGACAGGCTACGTGGACATATACATAAAATCAGTCTTCATTTAAAAAGAATGGAAGAAACACGGATTAGAAAGAAAATTTTTAATTACGTTAGTAAGCTGAAAAAACAGTAGGATGGATAGAAGCAGTAAAGAAAGACGCCAACAAAATAGGTGGTACAGAAGAAATAATACGTGACAGGAATCACTTCCGGCTACTGATAGAAAACGCAAACTATGAAGAAGATGAGCCAAAACCTCGACCCAAGAGAGTGTGGAAAGATGAGCAGAGACGAGGAGTTGGCAAGAAAATGAAGAAGTATGGGGAAGAACGGAAGAAAATGAAGCATCATAAGTCTTAACTTGTATGTGGTTCATAGCTGGCCAAACCAATAAATAAAAAAAATTAGTCTTCATATTGAGGAGCACAGCAACAGAGAAATTTCAGTGGGCGATTGAAACGGTATACGAAACATGAATGTGATCAGACTTGTTACCGTTCCCATTTTGTCGCTGACTTGCGCCAGAGAGGAAACGCGCTCCAGGCAGCCCCTGTGGCGGCTGTACGTACCTCGGTACCCCTTGCGGTGATGGACGTTTGTGGACGGACCGCTGGAGGCCGAAGAGTACCGGCGGTCGGGCCGGCGCTCCCTTTATACGCCGCCCCCGCGGCCGAGTTTTGCCACCGCTGCACAACAAGCGGCATTGTTGACAGAAGCCGGCAGCGCTTGGCCAACGCGCTGTCCGCACGCGCTCGCCGTCCGCCAGTCCCAGGCATCAGCGAAGCGCACTCCGCCACACACCGAGCCTAAGCAGAACCACACCCGCAACCGTGTCTCCGAAGTTAGAACCTGTCAACACCGATATTAACTGTCGATTGTAACTGTCGTTTAACCGTCAAAAAACTCTATCTCCCCAAAAGCAATCGCGTTTTTTATGTTATTTTCCGTATCTATCACATTTTTATTTATATTTTAAACTATATGGAAGACCGGAGCACGTTAACGTGGATTTCTTTGCGGAATCTTTTAAATTTTTGGTTAGATTTATCGTGTCTAAAAGTGTTTGGTCTTATAACATGATTATGCACCTCTGACTCAACATTACATTTCATAGTGCAAAATAATTTTACATAGGCTGGAATGCATGAACCTTCTCCAGATATGGGGCATGTATACGTACCTATGTGGTCACATGCACGCATATCTTAGAACACAATAATTAATAAACAAAACACACTAATAAACGCTTCAAAATATGTGTTGTTCGCAGTAAAAAAATATACTCTTTCTTACACGAATTAAGATGGTAAAAAACAACGGATTTACTGACAGTAAACAAATTTTTTGGCGTGTTTCCATCTGTTAGCATAACTTGGCTTTCATAGAAGTTTGAATCTTAATTAACTCAATTAACTTAATTAACTGTTCATCATCACTATCCGAGTTGCAACTTATGCACTCAAAAAAAAAAAAAAAATTTCGTGTCCTGTGGCACAATCGTAGTGAGCCCATCTTTTAAGTCTACGTCAGTGGACTCCATGCCTGATTTCCTTTTGATTGTTTGTATCGTTTCAAGCAATAAATACAAACGCAATTTACATCCTCTTCATTAGAACCCGGGACGTGATAAAAGAAAGCAAGCAGAACTGGATGGGGCGCTTATTTACATACGCTGTGGAACAGATATTTTGTGAGAGAAGACTGAGACGAAGGGGTAGATACAAGATGACAGATAGAGAAGCGGAAACCAAGCGGACCTGAAGAGGATAGCAGTAGACAGAACATGGAGAGTTACCACATGAAAACCTGCCTCTGGGCAGTACACTAATCATTACGTCAGAAGTAGGCATATCCATATTTTTCCTTCTTCTTGCTCTTAACAGTACCTTGCCAGCATCAGTCCTTGCTCTCATAGAATCACTTCTTTCTGCTTGAGTTTTAATTGGGTCCAAATAGCTTCTTTTAGAAATTCTCCTGTGCCTTAATTATTTTTAAATTGCAGTTTCCAACTGCTGTTGTCTTAAAGTTTCCATTACTCGGGCGTTAGCAATGATGGCAATGCAAAATATTGTGAAAATGTTTCCCAACGGAACTACGTAAACTTGCCCCGTCGCCATGTTTGATTTGGAAACTACACAGTAACTTCTTTCAGATTACACAAATGCACCTTGCAAACTAGAATAATCTTCTGAAACCGAAAATATATGTATCTGTTCTCGATGATAAACGCTATGCTCCCAAGGAGATTCGATATTTGAGTAACACAATTCACTCACCAAGCATAAAAGCACAAATAATTATGTTCTTCACACTAAGAGCTTCAGTAACCTGGTGCCGTGAAGTGAGAGCCCTTAGTGGATGACGGTACTTATCTTCCCTTGTCGGTAGCGCTCTAGCAAGCATGGTTGCCGAAAAAAGTACTGTCCTTAAATGTGCCAAGCATCCGTCTCCCCTACGCCTTTACCCGTTTCGATGTAAGTCATCATCAAAACCGCAGTAAATGAATGAAGACACAATGTGCCTAATACGATGGTAAGTAAATTATTATCCGCAAAGTAGTTACAAAATTTCATTGTAATCAAATAGGTTCAAATGGCTCAGAGCACTATGGGACTTAACTGCTGAGGTCATTAGTCCCCTAGAACTTAGAACTACTTAAACCTAACTAACCTAAGGACATCACACACATCCATGCCTGAGGCAGGATTCGAACCTGCGACCGTAGCGGTCGCGTGGTTCCAGACTGTAGCGCCTAGAACCGCTCGGCCTCTCCGGCCGGCAATCAACTAGGAAACTTACAAGAACATCATTTTTCGAACTAGGCGTTTCGACATACTTGGCCCATCGTTGTACAAGCTTCCTGATGCCCTCATAAAAGAAGGTTCTCGGTTGAGCTGCGAGCCAGGAATGCACCGCTTCTTTCCCTGCTTCGTCCGAGGCAAATTGACGGCCCCTTAATGCCTGTTTGAGTGGATCAAACAAGTGATAGAATTGGGACTATATGCGGGATGATCCAGTACTTCAAATCTGAGTTTGCGGAGCGTTTCAGCAGCGTGGGCAGCAGTATGCGGACGGGCATTCTCGTGCAACAACACAACACCTTTTGACAGCAGTCCTCGGCGTTTGCTTCGAATTGCAGGCTTTAGCCTGGCAGTAAGCATCTCACTGTGACGTACAGTGTTTATTGTTGTGCCGCTTTCCCCATAATGTTCCAGTACTGGACCTTGTGCGTCCCGAAAAACCGTATGCATCAGTTTTCCTGCGGACGGTTGGGTCTTGAAATTTTTCTTGCACGGTGAATTTGGATGTTTCCATTCCATACTCTGCCGATTGCACTCCGGCTCGTAATGATGGATCCATGTTTCGCCACCAGTAATGATCCTGTCTGAGAAGTTGTCCCCTCCGTTACCACAGCGATCGAAATGTTTTTCGCAGATGTCCAAGCGCGTTTGTTTACGCAAGTGTCTGAGTTGTTTTGGGACCCATGTTGCTCAAACTTTATGAAAGCCAAGTCTGTTGTGGATGATTTCGTAGGCAGAACCGTAACTAATTTGCAGACGATGTACCACTTCGTCAATAGTTAATCGTCTGTCAAAGAGAATCGTTTCACGTGAACGCTCAATGGTTTCTTCATTAGTGGCGGTAAACAGTCGTCCTCCTCCTTCATCGTGCGTGACACTTGTGCGACCATTTCGGAATTTTTCAATCCATTCGTGGACACTCCGTTGTGGCAAAGCTCTTTTCCCGTACTGTACCGAAAGTCTTGGATGAATTTCGGCCCCTGATACGCCTTCCGACCACTAGAAACGGATCACTGCACGTTGCTCTTCTTTAGTGCAAATAGACAGCGGAGCCATGATTAACAGCACGGCAACGATAGCGAAACTAACCTAGCAGCTTGCAAATTGCAAAGATATAACAACAATTCAACAAAACATGCGTTATCAAGGTAAAACGGCAGTATTACCAAAATAAACAAAATATAACTAGATTGCGGATAATAACTGACTTACCCTAGTACATGGTACGGTTATTTAAGGGAATCTGACGACATATTTTGCGTGAACACTAATTTAATGCGATTCTGATGACGACGTAAAGGCGTAAATGTGTACAGTCACGAAAATTTCGGCTAAATCATAGAATTACATTAAATCGTGGCGTAATGACTACGGAATCGTATAATTATTGTGTCACCGATCGACAAAAATCATAATTTTTTCTGTGTTGACTACTCGTTGGGACTCTCAATTTGTTCCTTAGACACGATCTCAGTATGAATAGTTTTCAGACTGAGATGCTGAAAGAAT
Source organism: Schistocerca americana (assembly GCF_021461395.2). Taxonomy (NCBI): domain Eukaryota; kingdom Metazoa; phylum Arthropoda; class Insecta; order Orthoptera; family Acrididae; genus Schistocerca; species Schistocerca americana. Next base: position 38,446,476 of record NC_060120.1, read on the forward strand.
GAGATTTTCACTCTGCAGCGGAGTGTGCACTGATATGAAACTTCCTGGCAGATTAAAATTGTGTGCTGGACCTAGACTCGAACACGGGACCTTTGCCTTTCGCGGGCAAGTGCTCTACCAACTGAGCTACCCATGCACGACTCACGCCCCTCCTCACAACTTTACTTCTGCCAGTATCACGTCTCCTACATTCCAAACTTTATAGAAGCTCTCCTGCGAACCCTGCAGAACTAGCACTCCTGAAAGACTGCTAGTTCAGCAGGGTTCGCAGGAGAGCTTCTGGCAGAAGTAAAGTTGTGCGGACGGGGCGTGAGTCGTGCTTGGGTAGCTCAGTTGGCGCCGGCACGGTAGCTCAGCGTGTTCGGTCAGAGGGTTAGCTGCCCTCTGTAATAAAAAAAACTGAGTTAATCGATCAACAACGAACTTAAACGGATGTCTTACGACGTCCGCCCCGAGCAGATACAACGAAGCAAAGCGAACAAAATTAGATTAAAAAAAAAAAGAAGTTCGTAGAGCACTTGCCCGCGAAAGGCAAAGGTCCCGAGTTCGAGTCTCGGTCCGGCACACAATTTTAATCTGCCAGCAAGTTTCAATGATGAAAATGTTTGATTTAGTCTGAAGTACTAAGTCTGTTACTTAAATAATGACAGTGTTACTTTAGGCGGGTTGAATGCTCGCCCAATGAATGTCTTCCACATAAGAATATGTCTTTTATTTGCTTATAATTCCGTGTAATTGATGAAACAGTTAACGTTTAATGTACAAAGGCGTGCTAAAAAGTAATGCTTCCGATTTTTTTATGAGAAAACTCTTAAAGCTTTTTAAATAAAACAAACGTTATTAATACGGTATTCTACATCTCTGTTCTCCATGTCTACATATGTGTTTCTCAATATAGTGTCCTTGTGAGGAATACATTTCTCTCGAAGATAGACCAGTTTGTTGATATCGCCACTGTAGAATGTTTGACTTCGTTGATGGAACCACAACTTAACCTCTGCTGCGCCGCTTCATCCGTGTCGAAGTGCTGTTCTCGAAGATATTTTTTTATGTTTGGGAAACAGATGAAAATCTCATGTGGCCAAGTCTGAACTGTTGAAATGGCTCTGAGCACTATGGGACTTAACATCTTAGGTCATCAGTCCCTTAGAACTTAGAACTAGTTAAACCTAACTAACCTAAGGACATCACACACATCCATGCCCGCGGCAGGATTCGAACCTGCGACCGTAGCAGTCGCGCAGTCTGAACTGTGTGGAGGATGATCGATGATAGTGAATCCAAGGCGTTGGACTGTTGCAGATGTCGCAACGCTCTGGGATTGACATGCTGAAGGAGAGAGTGCTAGATGTGTGGACGAATTTTCGAATTCGAAACTCGATTACAGTACGCTGTCTCTCGCGCTCCGACATAGTTAGGCTACACACAGCCATGTGAAGCTCTACAATTCGGAGCCCTCTAGCGACAAAGACTGCAATGTGTAGACATGAAGAATAAATATGTAAAATGTTAATAACATTTATTTACAAAACTTCGATAGTTGGGGATGGAGACCGTAAATGACACATTACTGTTGTTAATGACAGACCATATGGGGACACACTGATAGAAAAGTTTGAATGTGTTGGGCATGAACAAAAAAGAATGGGAGCTCGGCTGAGAAAATTATGTAAAGACGGAAAACACGTAGGTGGTTCAGGTTGTCTTACAAAAAGTGAAATTCATTCTTTGACTCAATATTATGAAGTAGCAATAAGGAGAAATGTAGGAGATTTTGAGAACATGAGACGAGCTGTAATGGAGGCAATTAGGCCTATATATATGGATCTGGAAAATAAAAATCCAATTAGGAAATGTATGCGTGGTCTCTCTCAGAACGCAAATGGAAGCTTCAACAGCTGTATATTGGAGAAAATACCCAAAACTGTATTTGTTGGGCTGACAATGCTGACGATTGGCGTAATGGATGCAATAATAACATTCAATGATGGCGCAATTTCAAGGATCAATGTCATGACGAAATTGAATATACAGACGGGAAGGAATATGGCTTCAGCTCTAACTGCTATTGATAAGCTGCAGGTAACCGAAGCAGAGACAGCTGCAGAGGCTGCTAGCAAGGAGTCAAGGATAAAGAAAAGAATGAAGAGAAAGAGTACGGTGGATAAGGAAACAGGAGGACAACTGCAGCATGCAGCTGGAATGTTCTAAATGAGCATAGTGGTAAGTTAATGAATCTGTAAATCTTCTTTTGCGATTTACAGGAAACTTGAATTTTCATCATTCAGGTACAATTTTCTCCTAAATGACTGAAGTTAAACTCACACAAATTGGTACAGATATTTAGAATGACCTTCTCTACCTCCCTTGCCTATTATTTCTTGAAAAATTTATAACGTAATTATGATGTCGGTGATATATGAGCTACATTTTTAAATATTTTTGTTGTAGTGAAACAAATTACTTGTCTTTTTCATAGATCAGCATCAGGGAAGGAAGTCGGAGGCTTAAAACACTTACGTGAATGTTGTCTGTACTGTGACTCTTCTTCCAAGCTGTGCAGTCAGTGGCTCCCAAGAAAATGATAGTGCAGTGAAATAGTGTTCCGTTGTTTATACTATTATAAATATTGTTGTCAGTACCAAAATGTAATAAATATCACAATGATTTTTTGGGAAATGCTTTGACGAATGACCATAATTGTGTATAAGAATTTAGGGCTATCTCTCATTTATAGATCAGTTGCACTATGAGGGTGAAGAGGATGCTAAAAATAGAGCCCGTTCAGGGGCATGTCCCCTTAATAGCTTGTTTGTCTGTGTATGGAACGAAATACCTTACTGGTTCTGCGTGTCAGGGACCCAACAGTTGACTGATAGGTTTGTGGAGGCACTAGAGTCTACGCACAAGTCACGTAATTCGCGTAAATATCGGACCACTGATTTGCGTATTCGGTGATGGCGCCCGGTACCGACCCAGATGGGTTCCTTAGGATTTACACCAGGCGGATTTGGTCGCCGAGACATCAACGTGAGTTCACTACAGGGTGTTACAAAAAGGTACGGCCAAACTTTCAGGAAACATTCCTCACACACAAAGAAAGACAATATGTTATGTGGACATGTGTCCGGAAACGCTTACTTTCCATGTTAGAGCTCATTTTATTACTTCTCTTCAAATCACATTAATCATGGAATGGAAAGACACAGCAACAGAACGTACCAGCGTGACTTCAAACACATTGTTACAGGAAATGTTCAAAATGTCCTCCGTTAGCGAGGATACATGCATCCACCCTCCGTCGCATGGAATCCCTGATGCGCTGATGCAGCCCTGGAGAATGGCGTACTGTATCACAGCCGTCCATAATACGAGCACGAAGAGTCTCTACAATTGGTACCGGGGTTGCGTAGACAAGAGCTTTCAAATGTCCCCATAAATGAAAGTCAAGAGGGTTGAGGTCAGGAGAGCGTGGAGGCCATGGAATTGGTCCGCCTCTACCAATCCATCGGTCACCGAATCTGTTGTTGAGAAGCGTACGAACACTTCGACTGAAATGTGCAGGAGCTCCATCGTGCATGAACCACATGTTGTGTCGTACTTGTAAAGGCACATGTTCTAGCAGCACAGGTAAAGTATCCCGTATGAAATCATGATAACGTGCTCCATTGAGCGTAGGTGGAAGAACATGGGGCCCAATCAATATGCTACGTGCTGATGTGCTTGATTCTAGTACTGTAGAGAAATGAGTCGCAAGTCAATACAAACACCGAAGTCAAAATTACCTTCCTTCAATTGGACCAACTGGCGGTGAATCGAGGAAGTACAGTACATACTGACGAAACTAAAATGAGCTCTCTAACATGGAAATTAAGCGTTTCCGGAAACATGCCCACATAACATCTTTTCTTTACTTATGTGTGAGGAATGTTTCCTGAAAGTTTGGCAGTACCTTTTGTAACACCCTGTATAATGCTCCTCAAACCTCTGTAGCACGGATCCGGCTCCGAGACACGGTCAATTATGCTTCTGAAGGATGACACTGCCGTCGGGGAAGACGTCAAGCATGAAGGGATGCAGGTGGTCAGCGTGTCTTCGACTACTGTCACAGGTCCCATGCAAGCGCAGGAAAATGTCTCCCACAGCGTAATTCTGCTCCCACCACCCTGCGTCGTGCCGCGCTGCACGTTCTGAGCCGCCTTTCACTTCGATGACAGCGTTTGTGGAGACGACACCAGCGACCTAGTATAGCAATAATGTGATCCAGCTCAAGAGCCTACAAGTTTCCATTGACCGTTGGTCGAATCCCGACGGTCCTGTGCCCGCTGCAGTCGTAACCGACGATGTCGTTGGATCAACGTGTGAACACGTAGGGATGGTCTGTTATGGTGCTCCGAGTTGCGCAAAGTGCGATGAACAGTGTGCTCCGAAACACTTTTATGCGCGCTTCAGCAGTGTACTCTTTCCGCAGAATTTCCACAGATGATCATCTATCCTAATTTCCAGAGCAGACAAGCCTCCAAACCCCAAGTTCTGCGAAGAGTCATGGACGTCCAACCACTTAGCACCTAGTGGTAGCCGGTCTGAGTGGCCGAGCGGTTCTAGGCGCTGCAGTCTGGAACCGCGTGACCGCTACGGTCGTAGGTTCGAATGCTGCCTCGGGCATGGATGTGTGTGATGTCCTTAGGTTAGTTAGGTTTAAGTAGTTCTAAGTGACCACATTCAGTTATCTCGGTTCCCAGATCTCTGCTGATAGCGACTGCAGCCATGAAATCCGGAGACGCCTGTTGCTCGGTAGACAGGCTATGTCAAACTTTGACAAGGTTATAAGGTCCAGAGATATAACACTAGCAATAAAGATCCGTATTGTGAGGGCTATGGTCTTTCCAGTTGTGATGTATGGATGTGAGACCTGGACCATTAGAAAGGCGGAACGGCGAAGAATTGACTCCTTCGAATTGTGGTGTTGGAGGAAACTTCTTAGAGTTCCATGGACTGCAAAGAGAACCAACAGATCAATATTGGAGCAAATAAAACCAGATTTCTCCCTGGAAGGTCTAATGTTAAAACAAAAGCTAACCTGCTTTGGACACACAATGCGAAGGCATGCCTCGCTGGAAAAAACATTAATGCTGGGGAAGATTGGAGGAACTAGAAGAAGAGGACGTCAGAGGATGAGATGGATCTATGGCATCACAGAAGCAATGTGCTCCAACCTGGAAGGTCTACGGGTGAAAGTGCAAGACAGGAAAAAGTGGCGTGATTTGGTTCATGGGGCCACGAAGAGTCGGAACCGACTAAACGAGTAGAGAGAGAGAGAGAGAGAGAGTTCTAAGTTCTAGGGGACTGATGACCTCAGAAGTTAAGTCCCATAGTGCTCAGAGCCATTTGAACCAAACCTAGTGGTAGTTTCAGCGTACTTCTACCACTTCCCGGAGGTGATCACGACACTAGAATGTACCGAGCGAGGTGGCGCAGTGGGTATCACACTGGACTCGCATTCGGGAGGACGACGGTTCAATCCCGCTTCCGGCCATCCTGATTTAGGTTCTCCGAAATTTCCCTAAATCGCTCCAGGCAAATGTCGGAATGGTTCCTTTGAAAGGGTACGGCCGATTTCCTTCCCTGTCCTTCCCTAATCCGATGAGACTGATGACCTTGCTGTTTGGTCTCCTCCCCCAAACAACCCATCCCAACCCCACTAACACGTGAGCATTCGACAAGCTTCGCCGTTTTCGAGATACTCGTTCACAGGCTCTGCGTAATAATAATCTGCCCTTTGTCAAAGTCGCTTACCTCTATAAACTTTCCTTGTGTACAGAATGTAAATGGTGTTACACACACTCGTCTTGTGCGGCTATACTGAAATACTAATAATAGAGTAGAACAGCTTCGTTGAACCAAAGATAAGTGAACTGGAGGAACTAAAGAGTAAACCAAGAGATAAAGTCACGAAATTTTAGGGACGTCAAAAAAACACATATGTCAAGTGGACTAAGAAACTAATGAAGATTTTTTTTTAGAAACATAGAGAAAAGCACACAAAGTAAGTGAAAGAAGAGTAAAATTTTGTTGACTACAACAATAGTTTATGGGTGCGCAGGAGAAACACTACAGATGTAGCAAGAAGCAATACCGCCGAAGTTTTAATTATCATCACGCATACTTTTGAACAGAACGAGCGATGGGCCTGAACGAAGCAATAATAAACATCACTTACGAAAGGACGCAAAAATACAAGACACTGTTACAATGTTTAATCTCTGTGGAAAAAAGAATTGAGCAGAATTTGTTTCCATTATTCTTGAAGCATTATAATAAACAGTTGGTGGGTCTGGCACTCGAAGTTAGTTACTTACATAGATCATTTGAACGATCCTTTTCGAAATGACTTGGAATCAATGAGTTCGCAGGCTACCTATACATGATTAGTGTTAACGTTAATGAACAAATTATTATTTTAAACCCCACTCAGGCAACTACTCTTCACTTTTTCTCTTTATAGTGCCCACCTGTTTTTAATGAGAAATTCGTCAGTGCAATAGAAGTAGTCCAAGTGAAAGATACTAAATTATATTTAAGATTTGCTTTACTATTTGCCAGCCATTTAATTTTATTGGGAAAAATTATTAAAAATTTTTGTTGCTCTATATTGAACTCCTTTCTGAGCCATTGAAAACTTTAACGATGGGGGATAAAGGCGATTTTTCCTCCATTGTTGTTGTCAAATTGTGATGGATTAATTATGACGAATTTCGCTAGCGAATATGTGTACTGAGACGGTGCAGTTAAAATACCTAATTCCTTGTACCTACATGACGACCGCGGGTGAACTCGATATTATTATTACTTCTGGATTTTGGGCAATGAATTCTTTCTTTCTAAGTGATGAGTTACGGCAGAAAACCATTCCGGAAGACATTATTGAGTGTAAATACATTAAGTGGAAATATGCAGACTGTATGAGGAGAGTGACACGTTCTGTTTCCAAGACCAGTAATTATACCAAGAGAAATACTAGTTGAACTAAATTAATTGGGAAGCTCAGTAATATGGTTCGTCCAGTTCAAGTTTTCATTAGTATGTATATCCAAAACTTAGAACCATTGTACCCTATTTACTGATTCCTATGTGCTACGTCAGTTGTTGCCTTGATTATATTTATTGTACACATGTGAATGTAGCGTTTTTTTTTTCAAAATTTACGGAGAGTCCCTTTTCATAGAACTATTTAATAATTATTTGGAAAATACTATTTACCAACACTTCTACTAATTTCTCTCTTAATGGGATTTATTATAACACTAGTATCTTCTGCAAAACGTACAAATTTCGCTCATTGCATGTTAAGTGGCAGTCATTCATGTACATAAGGAATAGGGGTGGACCCAAAATTGAACACTGTGGGACTTCCTTTGTGATTTCTTCCTCAGTCACTAAAACTTAATATCTTCCGACATTGTCTGAATTATTCATCACAAACTTTCGCATTCTGTTTGTTAAGTATTTCATTCCAAAATGTAGTTCACGCCATAGCTTTGAGAATTCCGGTTAGCTGGTTTCCTTCTCATGCAGTTTTTCTTGTCGTGTCGGCAGGAGTGTCACCACGCTCGTAGAGAACCAGTTCCAAACTATTGCCAAAGTTGTTGACTCAAATATTTCATAAACACCGAACTTTCCTTTTACCGAAACCAAGGAGAATACTCCAAGATCATCAAACGGCCTCCATGTCACAGCACATTAATGTGAATATCAGTGGGCAGGCAGCGTCATCTGGATTCCGCATAATGTCGCGAGACGTAACCTGAACAAAACGCATTTCCACCGGCCGAGTGACCATTGATGACGATCACAGACGACAGAACACTGTCGACGATTTACGTAATTCCTCCGAACCTTTCATGTAGCCAGTGACTTCAGGCGGCAAAAAGATTCCTGCCGAAACTTGTTTGTGTTGGTTGAGGCCGGTTTATGCAACACGCTTTAGAGTACGGTGGCCCCTCCCAATTAATTTATTACACCTACTAAAGCGATCAATTCGCTGATGTTTCACCTTTGTAAATAGCAGCGATTATTATGGGCGTCGGCATTTCTCACCGACATGCGTCGTCGACGGTAGCGCAACATTCCTCCTGCGACATCGTGGGCGTAAAGATAAGAAACATTACACAGTTTGTTAACAAACCAACCATACTAACCAACATACAGAAGTGACTTCGCGTCAGCAAAAAGCTGAAATTACGCACGCAGTCCTAGTGTTTGCATCGCATGTTTTAGTTCTGTACACCCTTGTACACTGACATGATTCATAGTATATATTGCCAGTTTTACAATACACATCTTTATTCTAGTTTTGTCACAATTCGGTTAACAGTTATGTTTTACTGCTACAATGCACATCTGCTTCATTTGGGCTAGGAGAGATTATACCCATACCAGCACAGACATTCGCCATAAAGGACGAAATTTACTATAGGCAGGGCCTCTGGCGTTATTGGAAGCGTCGCCAATGGAAGACGTCTGTATTTGATCTTCTTTAATAGCAATAATTGGGGCTAAGGGCAACAGGGTAAGAGCTGAGAGAGTTGACGAGACACGTATTGGAACAGAACGACACAAATGTATGTCTAGATGGACTGAAGGTTATTTAAATTTATTTTCTTGGGATCACTTGTCGCAAGTCAAATACTCTCGTGTCATTTCGCTAAAAAATATAGTTCACAGAATACTAATTTAAAAAATAACACTGAGAAAATACTGTAGAATACTAGTATACGTATGAATACCACATTACGTTACCTAAAAGTCGAAACATTATAGTTATCATCTTAAGAGCTTGATGGTCCATCCTTGGAATGCAGTACAGCAGCATTATATTGTAACAAATAGGCCCTCGGTCACAAATATTAAGTCAAAATTGACCTGGTTTCGACGCTACTATGAGCGTCGTCTTCAGAATTCTGAACGGTCGCTGAACCTTAGCAGCTATGTTCAAAGTTTTACAGTACAGCAGCAGTTGTCCGTGGTATGTATTCAACAAACCTTTGCTAGATTCCCGCAAGTATGTGGCACCCGATGTAGGCGAATCTGGTGCTCAAAACATCAACGTGGGTGCACTGTCACGCTCCTCAAACCGCTATCGTTCGCTCCTGGCCTTATGACACGGCCAGTTATCCTGCTGGAAGAAGTCATCGCTGTTTGCAAAGATATCTGGCATGAACGTATGCAGGTGGTCCACCATAAAGTTCAAATAGTCGGCAGCTGGCTTGGACCTTAGATTACTAATGTACAGTAGGTCCCAAGGAAGCTTAGGTGAAAGTTCTCCATACCACAACACTGTCCCCACCGGCCTGTTTAAGGACACGACCATCGACCTGATATAAAATGTGATTCATCCGACCACGTTTCCAATGATCCGCGATCCATTCTCGACGACTCTGGACACATTGCAGTCGTAATTGACGATGTCGTTGTGTCAACGTGCGAACACATAGGGATCGCCCTGTAATAAAGGTACAACTCTAGAGAGCATACATATATATTTTATCTCTTAATATTTTGCTTTAGTCATTATATTAGTACTAAAAATCAATACATAACACAAATGTTTCAGTGTATACAGGGTGCATCCGTAGACGTACAAACATGTACCAGGACATAGAGAATGCTCACTGAACAATTTGAGATAGGGAACATGGTGTCGGAGAAGCGAGCTTAAGGAGATACAGAAGTAAACTTGTCTACCGCTTTGACTCCCATTATTGTTTTCCAGGTTATTTACAACTACATGCTTACAAGTTTACACGTACTGTGCTGTTTATTGCCAGCCGGTGTGGCCGAGCGGTTCTAGGCGCTGCAGTCTGGAACCGCGTGACCGCTACGGTCGCAGGTTCGAATCCTGCCTCGGGCATGGATGTGTGTGATGTCCTTAGGTTAGTTAGGTTTAAGTAGTTCTAAGTTCTAGGGGACTGATGACCTCAGATGTTAGGTCCCATAGTGCTCAGAGCCATTTGAACCATTTTTTTTTTTTTGCTGTTTATTTACAAGTACATTCTTTATTTCCTGCAGGGAAACAAGGACGAGCTTCATTACTAGGAAGTCATGACGAAGCTTTTGTTTACTTTACCAGGTGTACCGGTATGAAATGAGCGTTAAGATTCAAATGTGTCGATAGGGAACATTTGTTGTGAACGTGCCTTAATTTTCTTTTTTGTTTGGTTGATATGACATCTGGCAAAGATATTTAGTTTATGTACATCAAGACATGGAACAAACAACATGATATGTTTTCATCGTGTTAACAATGTCGAATTTTGTATCACAAAGTGATGATTTGCGGAAAGCATTAATTTTTTGTTTTCATTAGAAAAAAAGTTCTGCAGAGTCGCATCGAATGCTTGTCGAGGCATATGGCGATCGTGCTCTAACAGAAGCAACATGCAAAAGATAGTTTCAACGGTTCATAAATAATGATTTTGATATAAGAAATGAAGAACGTGGAAGACCACCAAAAAATTTCGAAGACGCCGAATTGCAAGCAATATTGGATGAAGATGATACTATGAATCAGAAGCAAATGGCAGCAGTGCTAAATGTTGCACAACAAACAATTTCTGACGGTTTGAAAGCTATGGGAAAGATCCGAAAGTGTGGAAAGTGGGTGCCACATGTATTGAATGAAAGACAGATGGAAAACCGAAAAACCATTCGTCAAATTTTGCTTCAAAGACATGAAAGAAAATCAATTTTGCATCGAATTGTTACTGGCGATGATAAATGGATTTATTTTAAGAATCCTAAACGGGAAAAATCATGGGTTAATCCGGGACAACCATCGACATCGACTGCAAAACCAGATCGATTCGGCAAGAAGACAATGCTCTGTGTTTGGTGGGGTCAGAAAGGTGTGGTGTATCATGAGCTTCTAAAACCCGGTGAAACTGTGAATACTAATCGCTACAGACAATAAATGATCAATTTGAACTATACATTGATTGAAAAAAGACCAGACTGGGCCAGAAGGCATGGCAAAGTAATTTTTTTTACACGACAATGCACCTGCACACAAAGCAAAACTGGTTCAGGATACAATCAAAACACTTGGCTGGGAGCTGCTACCCCACCCGCCTTATTCACCAGACTTGGCCCTTTCCGACTACCATTTGTTTTCATAAATGGGACACGCACTGGCTGAGGAACACTTCGATTCCTACGCAGAAGTCGAAAATTGTGTGTCTGATTTGTTTGCTTCAAAAGACGAACATTTCTCTTGGCGTGGTGTCCACAAATTGCCAGAAAGAAGGTCAAAATGAATAGAAAGCAATGGTCAGTACTTTGAATAAAATGTTTTTACTTTTCAATTCAAAATTAGTGTTTCATTTTCACAAAAAAACGCTCATTTCATACCGGTACACCTGGTATTTGTCCATAAGGTGGCTCTGTTGTACAGTGATTACATTGACCCACGTCAGAACCGTGCTGTGAATCAACGACAGACCCATTCGTAACTCAGTGCTATTCAGAGACGCATAGCACGGTACGATGGAGCAGTACTGGTAGTTTCGCAGAACTCACTGACATGCACATTTTGTATGGGGAAGTACGTTGCAATGCTTTCGTTACCGAAAGGCTGTGCAGGGAACGATTTCCAAACAGGTACCATCCGTCACGATGAGTGTTTATTTCTCTTGATCGACGAATGCTGAAGACTGGTTCATTGGAAAGAAGAAACCAGAGACCTGGTAACATGTGGACCACTCGCATTCGCCCACCCGATTTTGAATAGGTGGTGTTGAAACGTGCCGCAGCGGACCCCACTACAAGTACCCGTCGTATTTCACGTGAAATGGGTGCTGCAGACGGTCTGAGGCGCTGTAGTCATGGACTGTGCGGCTGGTCCCGGCGGAGGTTCGAGTCCTCCCTCGGGCATGGGTGTGTGTGTTTGTCCTTAGGATAATTTAGGTTAAGTAGTGTGTAAGCTTAGAGACTGATGACCTTAGCAGTTAAGTCCCATAAGATTTCACACACATATGAACATTTTTTTGGTGCTGCAGATACTGGCGTGTGGCGAGTACTCAACGAACAATAATTACACCCATATGTCCCACAACGAGCGCATGTAATGATTGTGACTCACTTGGCACCAAGGGTCCCTTTGTGTCAGTGGTTGCTCCAACAACGGGTTGATCGAGCAGATTTTCTCCAGATCGTGGTGTTTACTGACGAGGCCTCACTTGATCGTGATGGTATTTCAAACAGCAGGAATAGCCCTGTTTGGAATGCGGAAAACAATCACGCAGTAGCAGAGTCATACCACCAAGTACGTTTTGCTGTGAATATCTGGGCCGGTATTCTAGGCGACAATCTCATTGGAACATAGCTTCCGTCTGAATGGCCACATGTGCCTGAGGTTCGTGCATTGAGTTCTGCCTGAGTTGTTGGAGAACGTACCCTTGGCTGTTCGTGACAGGATGTGCATACAACATAATTGTGCACCACCTTACTTTGTTGTGGATGTACGCAACCGTGTCGATGCTGTATTTCCTGGTCGCTGAATTGGAAGCGGAGGTCCTATTCCATGGGCTGCGAGGTCACCTGATCTGAATCTCTCTGTTCATTTCCTACGAGGATATCTACAGTCACTTGTGTATGAGACCCCAGTGGATACGGAGATGGAATTAGTTGCCAGAATTTTAGCTGCCTATGATGTGACTCGAAACATACCATGGATAGTTGTAAGGCTGCGTCAGAATCCTGTTCGCCGATGTCATGCTTGCACTGGTATTGATGATCGTCAATTTGAGAACATTTTAAGGTACAGCACACATGGTACGTTCATTGAGTCAATGATGGCATTTGAAGTTGACTGTAGTAAATGTAAGTAAAAAACTACACAATAATGTCCTTTTATTCCTGTTATCTCCTTAAGCTCGCTTCTCCGACCCCAGGTACCCTACCTCAAATTGTTCAGTGGAGCATCCTCGATGCCCTGTTAAATTTTTGCTCACTCTTACAGAAACACCCCCTATGCATACAGGGTGAGGTAACTAAGACAAGCAACCCCAGTTATATCCAGAACGAGTAAATATTTCATGGTGTGGGTTTTTCGCGAAATTATAGCGGACAATATGGCAAGTTTCCTGACTTTCTCAACTAATTTTTATCAAACAGAGTCGTCGAACTACGAAACCGACTTTGTCTCTTTTTGTAATGGAACGACTTACTTTTTCTGTAGCATTTGAAAGAAGCTTCTAAGAGAATTTGAACGACATAACATGTACGGGGCTTGATCAAATGGTATCAAGATAGCAGCGCCGCAAACTACTGTCCCCCAGTCAGGACAGGAGGTTCAACAAACGTGTGCCGTAGTCTACCAGATGTAAGCAAAGACGTAACTCGGGTCTGGTTCTTGTGTTTACCCGTTCGCTTGAAGCCCAACAGCCTGCGTTCTGCTGTTGTAGTTGTCAGATACACTATCTAATCAAAAGTACCCGGACACCTGGCTCAAAATGACTTACAAGTTCGTGGCGCCCTCCATCGGTAATGATGGAATTCAATATGGTGTTGGCCCACCCATAGCCTTGATGACAGCTTCCACTCTCGCAGGCATACATTCAATCTGGTGCTGGGAGATGTCTTGCGGAATGGCATCCCATTCTTCACGGAGTGCTGCCCTAAGAGGTATCGATGTCGGTCGGTGAGGCCTGACACGAAGGTGTTCTACAGGATTCAGGTCAGGACTCTGTTCAGACCAGTCCAGATGTTATTGTCGTGTAATCACTCCGCCACAGGCTGTGCATTACGAACAGGTACTCGATCGCGTTGAAATATGTAATCGCCATCCCCGAATTCCTCTTCAACAACGGGAAGCAAGATCGTGGTGTAAATATCAACGTAGGCCTGTGCTGTGATAGTGCCACGCAACTCAACAAGGGGTACAAGCCCCATCCACGACAAAGACGACCACACCATAACACCACAGCCTCCGAATTTTACTGTTGGCACTACACACGCTGGCAAATGACGTTCACCGGTCATGCCCCATACCCACACACTGTGGGTTGCCACATTGTGTACCGTGATTCGTCATTCCACACAGCGTTTTTCAACTGTTCAATCGTCCAATGTTTACGCTCCTTACACCGAGCGAGACGTCGTTTGGCATTTACCGGCGCGATGTGTGGCTTATGAGCAGCCGCTCGACCATGAAATCCAAGTTTTCTCACCTCCCGCCTAACTGTCGTAATACTTGCAGTGGATCCTGATTCAGTTTGATATTCCTGTGTGATATTCTGCATAGATGTCTGCCTATTACACATTACGATCCTCTTCCACTGTCGACGGTGTCTGTCAGTCAACAGACGAGGTCGGGCTGTACGCTTTTGTGCTGTACGTGTTCCTTCACGTTTCCACTTCACTACCACATCGGAAACAGTGGGGCTAGGGATGTTTAGGAGTGTGGAAATCTCGCGTACAGACATGTGACACAAGTGACACCTCATCACCTGACCAAATCACAAGTGGCATCTAATCAACTGATCACGTTTGAAGTGTGTGAGTTCCGCGGAGCGCCCCATTCAACTCTCTCACGATACCTAATGACTACTGAGGTCGCTGATATGTATGGAGTACCTGGGGGTAGCTGGCAGCACAATGCATCTAATATGAGAATCGTATGTTTTTGGGGGTGTTCGGATACTTTTTATCACACAGTGTAACTTCCTTGTAAGGCTATTGAGGCGTTTATGACGAATGTCGCCAAACTGTTAGAGCAGCAGTGCGGTTGTATGCTGTATCCAGATCGTACCAAGCACTCACAGTCTGTCTTTACAAACGTTATAAAAAGGTCCTAGAAACTGGAAGTGTGGAGAATAAAGTATACAGACGAAAAAGAAGAGCAACTGATAAAAGAAATTAAAACTAACGCTTTAGTAGCAATAACGCACAATACAAATGTCACTAAGAGGCATCTAGGAAAAACGAGAGGAATCAACCAAACAAGTGTCCTGCGAACACTACATTCCATCCAATTTCGTAGTCTTCACATTTTGCTACATCTACGGCATCATGGCAATGACTTCAAAACTTTAATAGTGGCAACTATTTATTTAGAGCTCGTGCAAAGTAGATACGTGTTTCAAAGTTTTACTGACCTTCAAAGTAGTCACCAACATTGTGTATAATCCGTTGACAGCGATGTGGAAGTCGTAGGATACTATTAGAAGTGCCAGTTGTGTTGACAGTCTATTGTGTCGACGGTCTATTGCCCGACGAATTTGTAGCAGTTCTGGAGCGAGTGCCGTGAAGTGTTTCGTTCAATTCAGAAGTCGAGTTGAACTCACGAGGGCCTAAGTCAGGGGAGGGCAGTAAGTGGTATAGCACTTAGCAGCCCCATCAGTCAAACAAATCTGTAACAGCTTGCACTGTACGTGCTTGAGTATTGTGTCATCACTTCTGTCTCTAAGCTGGTCGTAAGTTTTGTTCCAAAATTGAACAGCATAGAGACAGAAGTGATGACACTTTCTGCAGGACCTGACCATCGTTTTGCAGGACAATGCTCAAGCACGTACAGTGCAAGCTGTTACTGATTTGTTTGACTGATGGGGCTGCTAAGTGCTGCACCACCTTCTGCCCTGCCCTGACTTAGACCCTCGTGAGTTCAACTCGACTTCTAAACTGAAGGAAACACTTCAGGGCATTCGCTTCAGAAATGCTACAAATTCGTCGGACAACAGACCGCGCCTCTCGAACTGTCAACACAACTGGCACTGCTACGACTTCCATATCGCTGTCAACGGATTATACACAATGTTGGTGACTACTCTGAAGGTAAGTAAAACTTTGAAACACGTATCTATATTGTACGAGCTCTCAATAAATAGTTGCCACTATTAAAGTTCCAACCCTCGTATATAAAAGATTTAGGAGACAATCTGAGCAACCGTCTTAGGCTGTTTGCAGAAGATGCTGTCGTTTATAGACTAGTAAAGTCACCAGAAGATGAAAACAAATACCAAAACGATTTAGAAACTATATCTGTAAGGTGTAAAAATTGCCAACTGATCTCAAATAACGAAAAGTGTTAGAGATTCACATGAGTGCTACAAGGAATCCGTTGAACTTTGATTACACGATAAATTAGTCGAATCTAAAGGCCGTAAATTCAACTAAATGATCACGAATTACAATTACGAACAACTTAAACTGGAAGGAACACATAGAAAATGTTGTGGGGAAGACTACCTGAAGACTGCGTTTTATTGGCAGGACGTAACAGATCTACTAAAAGACTGCCTGCACTACGCTTGTCCGTCCTCTTTTAAGTTCGTGCTGCGTGATACGGGATCCTTACCAGATAGGACTGACGGAGAACATCGAGAAAGTTCAAAGAAGGGCAGCACGTTTTGATTTATCGGGAAATAGGGGAGAGAGTGTCACTGAAATAAATACAGGATTTGAGATGGACATCAATGAAACAAAGACATTTTGTTGACGCCGGCCTACCTAGGGAGAAACGATCATTACAATAAAATAAGGGAAATCTGAGTTCGCACGGAAAGACACAGGTGTTCGTCTTTTTTGCGCGTATGTACGAGATTGGAGTAATTGAGAGTTATTGAGAAGGTGGTACGATGAACTCTCTGCCAGGCGCTTAAATGTGGTTTGCAGAGTATCCATGTAGATGTAGATGTAGATACAGTATATGTTAATCATTCATGGCACAGCTGCAGTCGCTAAAGCACTTGCAAGCGGGATGAAGGCAAGGAAAAGATTTTACTGGTGCAAAGAACACAAATCAGTGAGCTACAAGGCTCTTGAAACAGGTAATGTAGTAAAACGTGTCGACGTTCAGACTTTCCCTAATGCAGTACTTCACAGTTGAAGTGCCCGCGCGAGGTAGCCGCGCGGTCTCAGACGTCTTGTCACGGTCCGTGCGGGCCCCCCCGTCGGAGGTTCGAGTCCTCCCTCGGGCATGGGTGTGTGTGTTGTCCGTAGAGTAAGTTAGTTGAAGTTAGATTAAGTAGTGTGTAAGTCTAGGGACCGATGACCTTAGCAGTTTGGTCCCATACAAATCTTACCACAAATTTACAATTTTTTACACAGTTGAAGTAGCCTACAATACGTGACACGCACACACCATGAAATTTGTTGAAAAAATAAAAGACAGTAACATAGCAATTTTTCTCTGCAGCTCTCCACTAACATACTTCTGAAGATGATCTGCATTTTCCCCTGATGAAGCAGTAGTTCAGTTACATTTCTTTGTGATTCAGATGTGGGTTGGTACTGCTAGAGGTTGATTTAGGTTTTGTGGTGTCACCGCCAGACACCACACTTGCTAGGCGGTAGCTTTAAATCGGCCGCGGTCCATTAGTACATGTCGGACCCGCGTGTCGCCACTGTCAGTGATCGCAGACCGAGCGCCACCACACGGCAGGTCTCGAGAGACGGACTAGCACTCGCCCCAGTTGTACGGACGACGTAGCTAGCGACTACACTGACGAAGCCTCGCTCCTTGGCCGAGCAGGTAGTTAGAATAGCCTTCAGCTAAGTCCATGGCTACGACCTAGCAAGGCGCCATTAGCCTTACATAGCTTGTATCTAAAGAGTCTCACTTGTATCGTCAAGAGTGATGTACCACAAGGATGGATTAAAGTTAAGTATTCCAGAAGCTAAGTACTTTTCTTTCTAGCATTCATTACGTATCCTGTTTCAGACCTCACGCCATCCTTCGTGAGCTTATAGCGTGCATTTCGGTCTCCTCAAACCACACTGTGTCGGCACTTCTGTCGACACATCATATGGCGACGAGTCAAAAAAGGGTCTTGTTCTTTATACTTGCTTATATTTCATTGTGTCATGGCTTCGCCACCATCTCCAGATGTACTGTCCGAATTTTATCGCTTGCAGAATCAGCAGACGCAGGCGTTACTGGATGCCCTTGGACAGCTCGTTCAGGGTCAACGTGCAATGCAAAACGATGCGGCAGCCGCCGCTTCACCGCTACCGCAGCCACAACATGCTGTTGCACCCCAGTTCCGGCCATTTGACCCGGCTATGGAAAGCTGGACGGAGTGGTCACGCCTATTTGGATTCCATCTCGCTGCCTACAGAATTCAAGGTAACGAGCGGCAGCCTTTTTTATTGGCCTGTGTAGGTGTGTCCACCTACCGTGTGATAGTGAAATTATTTCCCCGAAGCGACGTAGCAACTCTGTCCTACGAAGAAATTTTGTCGGCGTTAGATGTCTATTTCAAAGAAACAGTCAATGTCGTTGCTAAAAGGTATACGTTCTTTCGTACAAAACGTACGGCCGGTCAGACTAATAGGGAGTGGGTTGCAACATTGCAAGGCCTTACTAGGGATTGTGCTTTTGAGTGTGAATGTGGACTCCCTTATTCAGATACAATGGTACGTGATGCAATTGCACAGAACGTTTCTGATGTTCGTATACGGGAACAGATTTTGAAACTAGTCAATCCCTCCCTTCACCAAGTGATAGACATATTGGATAGGCAAGACACACTTGACTTTGCTCAGGAATCATTTGAAACTTCGCCAGCCGTGTGTCACATTAACCGGCCCGCCGGGCGCGCTGCACGGAACGATAAACAGCCCTCGCGCTCGTCCGCGCGGCTGCCGCCTAGCTCTCCACTTGTGCCGCGTAAGCGAGCAAATGCACTTCTAAAATCATGTCCGCGGTGTGCAACTAGACATTCGCGTGACAAGTGCCCGTCACGCCAAGCTATTTGCTTTTACTGTAATAAGAAAGGACATGTTCAAAGTGTTTGCCAGAAAAAGCTCAGATCAGACAATCACTACCATTCCAGGCCCTTTGCTTCGCGCCAGAATCGAACCAAGGACAATCAGGCTCGTGGACCTTCGCCCATGGACATTAATGTAGTTAATTCCACCCCGTCCAGTGCCACTTTCTCTAGCAGTGACTGTGTTCGTCCCACAAAACGTGTGCGTCGCCGTCGTCGGAAATCCCGTCAAGTCGCAAGTGCTTCTGTACCTGTATCGGTTCAACTTGCACGAGAAAGTCGCTCTTGTCGTCAGCAGGACAAACTTTTTGTAGACTTGGACTTTGAAGGCAAAGTGATACCATTCCAGCTCGATACCGGAGCTGCAGTTTCATTGATCAATCACGACACGTAAAACATCTGGGCAAACCTCCGTTGCGTGCCGCAAATGTTCAGCTCACTAGTTATTCAGGATAGCATATCCCTGTGTTAGGACAGTGCAGCCTTCTTGCAACATATAAGGGACAAACAAAACTTGTGTCATTTTACGTTCTTCGTTCTTCTACTGCAGTGAACTTGTTTGGTTTAGATTTATTTCAGTTGTTTAACTTGTCAATAGTCAATCAGGTCCTATCAGTGAACCACACTGTGCCTTCCGCCAGTGTTTCTCGTCTATGTGAAGAATTTGCAGACATTTTTGCACCAGGCCTTGTTGCGCTAAGAACTATGAAGCACATTTGGAACTGAAGCTAAACGCGCAACCGAAATTTTTCAGAGCGCGCAATGTTCCCCACGCATTGCGTGATGAGGTCGCAAGAACATTACACGATTTAGAATCACGAGGTGTAATTGAACGTGTGCAGGCGTCTCTCTGGGCCTCACCCTTAGTAATTTTGCCAAAACCTTCCGGAAAACTCAGACTTTGTGTGGACTTCAAGGCATCAGTGAATCCACAACTAGTGATTGCAACTTTTCCTTTACTCCGCCCGGAAGATCTTTTTGATAAACTGTGCCCGGGTAAATACTTTTCGAAGTTGGACCTCGCAGATGCGTACTTGCAAATACCAGTGGACGCAGAATCCCAGCGCATCTTGGTGGTTAACACGCATCGTGGTTTGTACCGATTCAAAAGACTGCCATTCGGGTGTGCATCCACCCCTACATTGTTTCAGAAATATTTACAAACTGTTTGTGCGTCGGTCCCTACTGCAGCAAACTATCTGGACGATATTGTGATCTCCGGAAAGACGGCAGACGAACATTTAGCAAATCTACGAACGTTATTTCAGGTATTGCGACAAAATGGTCTTCGCTAGCGGAAGGACAAATGTGTGTTTTTTGCTCGTGACTTACCATATCTGGGACATGTAATCGATGCCCAAGGTATCCATCCCAGTCCAGAGCACCTCCGTGCCATACAAGACTTGCCTTCGCCGCAGAATTTGAAGCAGCTACAGAGTGTGTTGGGAAAAATTAACTATTATCATAACTTTCTCCCGCATGCCTCTTCCATTTCAGCTCCGCTTCATCACTTCCGCCGTAAAGGTGTTCCGTTCGTCTGGACGACGGAATGCGAACGCGCCTTTTGTCAGTTGAAATCGGCGTTGCTTTGCAATACTTGTCTTACGCCATTCGATCCCCAGAAACCCCTTTTGTTGATGGTAGATGCATCGGATTTCGGGATCGGTGCTGTGCTTGCGCACAAAGATGGATCGCATGATCGCCCTATTGCCTTTGCGTCAAAATTGCTCTCGTCTGCGCAAAGAAATTACTCACAGATAGAGAAAGAAGCTTTGGCTCTCGTGTTTGGTGTTACTGAGTTCCATGATTTCTTGTATGGTCGTCACTTTACCATCATCACAGACCACAAACCTTTGACATCGCTTTTTCATCCGAACAAGCCTGTACCTCCACGTACAGCGCAGAAATTCATTCGCTGGTCAATTTTCCTCTCGCAGTACCGCTACGATATCTTGTATCGGTCCACTGCTAAGCACGGCAACGCCGATGCGTTGTCCCATTTGCCTGTTGCTGAGGATAAAGCATTCGATTCTTCCGAACTTGCTTGCATGTTCATTGATTCGGACACTGATGACGTGGTCGGATCGTTTCCGATTGATTTGCGTCGTGTAGCTACAGCCACAGCTGCTGACCCTGTCCTTGCTACTGTTTTGCGTTTTGTTGCTACGCAATGGCCCTTGTCAAAGTCACGGATCGAGGATCCGTTGGTTCGCCGATTTTTTGCTCACAAGGAGAGACTTTTTGTATGACGTGGTGTTTTGTTGTGGCGTTCTGATAATGATCAGTCCCGAGTCGTGGTCCCACGTTCGTTACAGTCCTCTGTTTTACGGCTTCTCCACCAAGGACATTGGGGTATAGCGAGAACGAAACAACTTGCTCGTCAGCACTGTACTTGGTTCGGAATCGATGCTGCGATCACGAATATGTGCTCTTCTTGCATGGCGTGTGCCGAACAACAATCCGCACCGCCGCGGAAATTCTTTGCATGGCCAAACGCCACTTCCCCTTGGCAACGCTTTAACGTCGATTTTGCTGGTCCATTCTGGAATGCTCGGTGGTTGGTTGTGGTCGATTCTTTCAGTAATTTTCCTTTTGTTGTCCGGATGTCTTCCACGTCTTCTGCCACAATCCAAGCGTTGTCTGCTATCTTTTGCATTGAAGGCCTTCCACAGACTATTGTTTCCGACAATGGCCCATGTCTGCAGAATTTCAGTCATTCAACATCTGACATCCGCGCCGTTTTCGCCTCAGTCAAACGGTGCCGCTGAACGATTGGTCCGGACTTTCAAGTCACAGATGTTGCAGTTGAAAGAGTCGCATTCTCGGGAGGACGCGTTATTGCTCTTTTTGTCTTCGTATCGCTCTCAGCCCCGAGATGGTCGCTCGCCGGCTGAGTTGCTCCACGGTCGTCCTCATCGAACCTTGATGTCTTTGCTGCATCCGCCGCATGAGGTTCCTGTGCAGCGGCGGACGCCTGCTTTTGCTCCAGGCGACGTTGTATTCTATCGCAACTATCGCGGTTCACGGCGTTGGCTCGCAGGGCTCATTCTTCGCAGCCTCGGCCGCGCGATGTATTTGGTTTTGGGGGCCTCTGGTGAGGTGCGTCGGCATCTCAATCAGCTGCGCCTCTGTCGTCGCACGGGTTCTGCCGCTCCCCGTCTGCTTTCAGCGACGGTGCCGTCCGGTCAGCGCCCTGGGGACCCATCTACTGGCTCGCCTCGTCCCCAGGTGTTACCGACACTGCCTTCCATTTTGCCTCATGGCGACGCGCCGCCGCCGCCTGTTCTCCCGCCGGCGCCGCCCGCAGTGGACGCGTCGCTGCAACCGCCTGGCGCCTCCCTGGGTCACGCGCCGCCGATCGCTTCCCGTGACCAGATGTCCTCCTCCATGGAACTCTTGCCCGCTCCGGACCAGACGTCGTCTTCGCCCGTCGGGTGCCCCGACCACATGGAGGTCGACCCTTCGGCCCCTCCTGTCTCTCTACGGGCGCGTACACCGCATGTTGACGTGCACCCTGGACTAGGTTTTCCGGCGTTTCCTAGCTCCCCTCGGACCGAATGGCCGGGTGCGGGTGGCACAGCCTCGCCTGTTGTTAGGCTCCCCACCTCATCGCATACGTCAACATGGGGTCCTCCCCACGGCGGACGGAAGCCTTATAACACGACCGTTCGCCGATTTGCGGGAGAGGAATGTGGTGCCACCGCCAGACACCACACTTGCTAGGTGGTAGCTTTAAATCGGCCGCTGTCCATTAGTACATGTCGGACCCGCGTGTCGCCACTGTCAGTGATCGCAGACCGAGCGCCACCACACGGCAGGTCTCGAGAGACGGACTAGCACTCGCCCCAGTTGTACGGACGACGTAGCTAGCGATTACACTGACGAAGCCTCGCTCCTTGGTCGAGCAGATAGTTAGAATAGCCTTCAGCTAAGTCCATGGCTACGACCTAGCAAGGCGCCATTAGCCTTACATAGCTTGTATCTAAAGAGTCTCACTTGTATCGTCAAGAGCGATGTACCACAAGGATGGATTAAAGTTAAGTATTCCAGAAGCTAGGTACTTTTCTTTCTAGCATTCATTACGTATCCTGTTTCAGACCTCACGCCATCCTTCGTGAGCTTATAGCGTGCATTTCGGTCTCCGCAAACCACACTGTGACGGCACTTCTGTCGACACATCAGGTTTCACTGTTGGATATTATAAACATGGCTGCACCTCAGTAACGGTTGCAGAATAGCAGGTGAATAAGACAGCCAACCAATTGCAATAAATGGTGGCTTTCAATTAAACTTAACCATGGATTCAACGGATTTAAACCCATTTACTTCAGGACAGAAACAACCTTCACGTTAGCAGTCAGTTAGTAAAGCGATATAATATCTCCAAATGGGCGGCCGAGGCGGCCAAGCGGTTCTAGGCGCTTCAGTGTGGAAACGAGCGACCGCTACGGTCCCAGGTTCGAATCCTGCCTCGGGCGGGGGACTGATGACCTCCCATAGTGCTCAGAGCCATGTGAACCATTTATCTTCAAATGACATGTGTCGGCAACGATTTGTACATCCATCTGTAAAAGTTAAGGCTCCTAAAATCAAGGGCGTGTCACATAAGTAAAAACAGTCACATAAAAGCTATACGCCGATTCACTGTCACGTCTTAAAATGAACTGGCATTTATTGCGACTGATTTTACAGATGTGAACGCCCTTGATTTTAGGGGCCTTATCTTTTACAGATGAATGTACAAATCGTTACCGACGCATTTTATTTGGAGATATTAGATCGCTTTACTAACTGACTGTTTACTAATGTGAAAGTTGTTTCTTGTCCTGAAATAAACGGGTTTTAATCCGTTGAAACCATGGTTAAGGTTAACTGAAAACCACTATTTATTGCAATTGGTTAGGCTGGCTTTTTCACTTGCTTTTCACTGATTGTTCTTCTGCTTTTCCTAAGTAGTTGTTGGGGGTTTCGGAGAACCTGAAAGCTTAAATGTTGAATGAGCGAAATAAGGGTGTTTTCAAGAGAAATTTGCCCCTATAAAACTGTTGTACTCTGGGCAAACAATGACTGGCAACAGTAAACCTATAGCTTCCTTCGGTACCAATAACAGTCACGGTAAAGCCTAATCTAAAACTTTCCACTGAAATTACCTGAACAAACCCAAGAGTTGAACATTAGTAACGCAACTGTTTACGAGAAGATTAAATGAATTTCCACACATCCAACCATACTTAGGAAAACGTTTACGTGAAGTAGCAAATCTGTTCGGGGGCTCTGATATTACAATCAGTTCTACCAATAGAGCATCATAATATGCTGCACTATCCAACACACTCTGAGCTTGCTAGTCTCTCTGTGTTACGTTTCGAAATTCAACTAATCGTTTGCAGGCGACACGTGACTGCCACCCTCAGAATGAATGATATGACTGTGAATGGCTTTATCACATCGTACGGTAATGTAACATTTCGCTTTCCAATTGCCTGAGAACGTCTTGAACTCGGTCGGTTTCCCCTCCGAAACACAACGTACTTATTGGTTGGTTCGTTGATTTGGGGGGGGGGGGGGGAGGGGACCAAACAGTGAGGTCATCGGTCCAATCGTATTAGGGAGAGATTGGGAATGGTGTCGGCCGTGTCTTTCCAAAGGAACCATCTCGGCATTTGCCCGAAGCGATTTAGGGAAATCACGGAAAACCTAAATCAGAACGGCGGGACGTGGGTTTGAACCGTCGTCCTCATGAATGCGATTCCTGCAACACACTTTTTTACTTAAATCATCGGCAGGCATGAACGTGGCTTGCGTCTGCATGTAAACTGAGATTCACGTACCGCATATGCAACGAGAGCCAGGTTTGAGAACTTTTGCTTAAGACTACACTCTTGGTGGGAATGCTTCTGATTTGATGTGACCCGTGCTGTCAGTGAAACAAGTAGATGTCTTCAACGTTGTAGGACGAAATATTAGGCAGAGAAAATTGCCTTGGACCACCACCCAACGCCCATAAAACAAAACCATCAAGGACGTAAAAACCGCCGTGAAAGTCTGCTCAGTTTTAAGCTGTTCCAATATTCTCCTGAATGTGTCTTACATGAACGTATCTGAACGGTTTATTCGTACATTTGCACTATCCACAAATTCCCAAGAGTCCTCCAATGTGCTGGAGAAATCATTTTTGTCGGTCAAGAGCAGTAGAGGGTTGAACATCGTGAAAGAGAGCTGTTATGGGCCCCTTCCACATATATTTCTACTGTCATGTTTTGCTATCTTATTAAAATGTGTCAAAGAAGCTGTTCTGTGGTCTCATTAAGTACTTGGAAAAAGAATACGTCGGAGCGATCTTCTTATTTCATCTTGATATCAAAATGACCTGTTTCCTTTCCCCACCTTTCTTTGAATAATTGCTGTACAGTGTGGATGCGTTGATTAACGAATTTGAATGCACCTGTTGTGATTAGAGAAGTTTCGCTTCCTCAGAGTAAGGCAGTACCAACTTCACTAGTAACTTCCATAGATGTCCAGTAGCGTAGTTTACTGTCCATTCGGGGCTATTCCACTTTTTTACTTCGTGCAGTTGTCTGTGCTATAAAATAGGCCTCGCTACCCAAAGGGTGACCGTTGGCTATTTTTTTAAAGTCCTTCTTGTTCCCGCTGGCGACCCATGAGCATCACTCTTATTAAGGGATATAGTTTTGATGTACGTTGAGGATGTATTATGGAAGTTAAATACCCATTGCTCTGTAAGTTAAATTTCTGTGAAATGCGTGATTTATTTCTGCCCAGACCTTATATGTGCCTTCAGCAATACCGTTTGTTAGGTTTAATGATTTCCCCCATCTCCATAATTAACACACACCAGTTCGCAAAGCGTTAACTTTACGAGTTAATGATTTAAATGGAATTTTCGTAATACGGGGTGTTCAAAAAGTCTCTCCGCAGTGCCGTATGACTGTTAGCCGGGCGTGCCGTATGCCGCAGTGAGTATACTGAAATGAAACTCACTGCAGTATCGTTGTGCGTTTATTGTTTCGTTGAAAAATATAGGACCCACAATCCGACGTCTAGAAATTGCAATCCAAACTCCTATTTTCACAGAATGAACTGGTTCCTCATGAATACACGATGGATATGAGTACTCCACATACGAGAATTTTGCTAGTACATGTACCCGGATAAATGAAACCAGGCCTCCTTCGGTGAAAAACGTTTCATCAGGAATATCCCTTTCATTTTGTTGAACTAAATTTTTGAACCATTGACAATAATGCAGTCTCTTGCCATGATCAGTATTTTTTCAGTTCTCGCACGACTGTCACATTGTGTGGGGATAGTTCTAATTTTTTCCTTACAGCTGTGTGGGCCGTTCCGACACTAACATCGATTTCCTGGGCGAGTTTTCTTACTGAGTTGTTCGGACTCATGGACATTTTATCGGAGATATCGAGTAGTTTATCGTCAGACAAAACGCTATGACGACCGCTTCTCAGTGCATCTGTCACTGAACCCGTACTTCGAAATTTGTTAGTCAAATCTCGCACAGTATCGCGATGTGGGAGTGTTGTCTCCGGGAAAACTGAATTAAATGTTTGACGAACTGAAACTGTGTATTTACCGCCAGCTTTGAACATTTGTTCGACTAAAAACACACGTTCTTCAATGGTTAGCATTTTAACACTGACAACAACGAAACAAACGAACAAAGGAACTAAACTTAAACGTTCACGCCAACACGTAACGACACACACCAACGATACTACTCACGCTGGCAGAGTTAAAACGAAACTGCAATGTTGGAAGAGGGAAGTAACCCAGGCAGGCGAACAATCATACGTCCCGCGCGGCTAACAATGAACACCCTATATAATCAGATTCGTGTAATTTGGGTGATGGCCCCCGGTGTTTGCTGAGATTGTGAGAAAAATACCTTTACTACTCAGTTGAATAATCGCTCTCAGCAATTTACTAGTAGTATTGTTTGTGCTATTTATTGATTTTGTCGTGCTTTCGTACCCATTTTCCCCTTATTTCGAAATGGACATTTGATGGTGATTGACCACCACGTGTAACGAAAGCAATGGTTTTCTCATGGAGAGTAATTCCATTCGGTAGAGCAAATCATTCTGAGTACAAGAAACCCATGTACGAAGAATTTACCGATGATAGGAATCTATCAAATTTAATCCATATTTTTTTCTGGAAGTCTCTGAACTTGTCTCCCATCAACTGTAACTTCCCCCTCTCCTAGCGTGGGGTAGTAAGTAAAGCTTCCCTGTAACTGCTTTCGTACGACTGATTTCGTAAACTGTGAAATAGAATCATTCTTCACTTAGAGATTCTTAGAGCCCGTAACCTAATCGTTTCGTGCGCTATTCTTGCTGACGTTTATGCTCAAGGAAGTGATTAAGAACCCCAATTTACTTTAAGGGACCATTCATATTTAATAGTGTACCTGTATCATGCCAAGAAAGATTGTAATAAATCTGTATTTACACATCTATGATCTGCTATTGTTCCCATTCTCCATTCGATCCATCTTCCTTTATAATGTTTGAAAAGATCGTTAAACAAAGCATTCAGAACCTTAAAGAGGTTCCTTTTGTCAGACATATTTTCAAAAAAGGAAATATTGTTTTTATGTGTAATATGATAAACTTATCGAGTGACTCGTCACCGTGTAGTCGTAGTGAGAGTATAGCAACACCCGTTGCGCAACTCAAAAAATAGATTTCGTAAAGTTATCGTCTTGATAAAAATATTTGCTGATAGCTTGCGCGGCACTGTGCACAAAGTGAGCGAAAATCATTGGCACAGCTATGACTAATTTCTTTCCTCCTTTTTGAAGGGTCAGTGTATTTAAATAAGTCCATGCTATATGGCAAAAACGAGGTAATTTAAAAGATTGTAATAGTCATCATAACGAGGAAGCGTGTCCATTATGTTAAACATCACAGCTCATAAGAAGGAAGACGACATATCTCTTTTAACTGAAGTTTGTGGGACATCATATTTAACATTTCCCCGCTCAGAATTTAGGTTATATCCTGTGTTATCCATTGCTGATGTAACCTGCTGTTTTTTGTTGTTGAGAAAAATGGCTCTAAGGACTGTGGGACTTAACATCTGAGGCCATCTGTCCCCTAGATTTAGAACTAAGTAAACCTAACTAACATAAGCACATCACATATCCATGCCCGACGCCGGATTCGAACCTGCGACCGTAGCAACCGCGAGGTTCCGGACTGAAGCGCTTAGAACCACTTCGCCACAGCGGCCGGTTTTGTTGTTGAGAGACTGCATTGATGTAAGTGGGTGCTACCTTCAACACCATAACATTTCAATGTACCTAGTGAAATTTTGTGATTTATTCAATCAAATGCTATCAAAAAACTTTCACTGTTAGTCCTTTCAGAAACAGTTCGTAATATCATATATTGCTTTCCCTGTAGAGAATTATTTACAAAAGCCAAACCAACCAGCGGTTAAAATGTCTCAGTCAAAAACTGGTTCAGTATTGTCTTACCATCTACCACATTACAAACTTTTGAGAGTATGAGAAGGAGGAAGACGTGTCTAGAATAATAGATGCTTGTTTCCCCGTTCATAAATAGGTGTTACTATAGTATATTTCAATCTTTCAGTAAATATATGTTGACTCATCTACTGGTTACAAAGATAAGTTAAGGAAAACGCCATCAGGGCAGTCCAGATTTCGGTACATTGATTAAAATACTGTCATAGCCACAAGAACTACTGCTTTCCGCGATGTATTAATTTTTCAGCCTCTCTAAAAATTTAGCTGCCGTAAGAAAAATCCATTGGTGACGTCTGCAACGCCTAAGTAATTTAATGAAGCCGCTTTTGGTGGTACTTTTTTTTGCTCAAGTCTTCAGCTGCATTTAGGAAGAATTCACTGCATTTAATGTCGAATGATTTGAATCTAACATTATCGGTCTTGGAGGTGTCATCAGGGATCTGGAGTTCGTCTTTCCTAGTTTATTCGTTCTGTACCTAACGATACTTAAAATCGTCTTTGCTTTGTTCTTGGAAGTTTGTACTTTCGTGAATAAGGCACAATTTTTGGCGACTTTTTCAGTATTGCTTATAATTTGTCGTGGAGATTTTGATGGAACTGGTAAATAAATCTCTCTCCTTCCGGCACAGGATAGTTTTGAATCCAGATGGTAACCACATTTTCGCTAGGCTTCCTGTGATCCAATGAAAAGGAAAGCTGGATTCATAGTGTTGTAAGACTATTTTGAGGACAAAAATTTCTCGTCCATTATGCGTCCTTCATAAATGTCTTCCCTTTGTTTGTCCAGTAAATTACCTCTGAACATTCTCATCGAGAGTGTGAGCATGGTTCCATGAAGCTGTGCTTACTTGTTCAGAGCTAATCTTGATATGCCTTAATCCTTGAAGCGGCAGCCACAGGACGAGAGCGGCTGAACGTCACATTTTATTCCTACCGCTCGCAATCAATACTTTCGTTCTAAGTGATGAATTGCCCCAGAAAATTATTCCAGGAGATATGAGGGGGAATATTCGTTTGTTTCCAAGACTACCAATTACACGAAGAGCAAAAGTTGTTGAACTTAATTGCTTGAGAAGCTCAGTAATGTGCTTCTTCCAGTTCAAGTTGTTGTTGTTGTTGTGGTCTTCAGTCCTGAGACTGGTCTGATGCAGCTCTCCATGCTACCCTATCCTGTGCAAGCTTCATCATCTCCCAGTACCTACTGCAACCTACATCCTTCTGAATCTGCTTATTGTATTCATCTCTTGGTCTCTCTCTACGATTTTTACCCTCCACGCTGCCCTCTAATGCTAAATTTGTGACCCCTTGATGCCTCAGAACATGTCCTACCAACCGGTCCCTTCTTGTCAAGTTGTGCCACAAACTCTTCTTCCCAATTCTGTTCAGTCCTCCTCATTAGTCATGTGATCTACCCATCTAATCTTCAGCATTCTTCTGTAGCACCACATTTCGAAAGATTCTATTCTTTTCTTGTCCAAACTATTTTTGTCCATGTTTCACTTCCATACATGGCTACACTCCATACAAATACTTTCAGAAACAACTTCCTGACACTTAAATCTATACTCGATGTTAAAAAATTTTTCTTCTTCAGAAACGCTTTCCTTGCCATTGCCAGTCTACATTTTATATCCTCTCTGCTGACCATCATCAGTTATTTTGCGCCGGCCGGAGTGGCCGAGAGGTTCTGGCGCTACAGTCTGGAACCGCGCGACCGCTACGGCCGCAGGTTCGAATCCTGCCTCGGGCATGGATGTGTGTGTTGTCCTTAGGTTAGTTAGGTTTAAGTAGTTCTAAGTTCTAGGGGACTTATGACCTCAGCAGTTGAGTCCCATAGTGCTCAGAGCCATCTGAATTTGACTCCTGTTCAAGTGATGCTTCAGTTGTTGGTCTGACTCTATTTGTTGTACAGTGCGTTTTTTTTTTTTTTTCAAAATAATTCTTCGAAAATCATCATTAACAGTCTCTTATGTGGTTTCCTCTCTAATCGCATTTATTTCAACATCAGCATCGTCTGCAGAACGTACCAATTCTGTTTGTTGAGCGTTAAGTGGAAGGCCATTCACATATATGAGGAGTAGGAATGGACCCAAAATAGAATCCTCTGGAACGTCCTTTGTGATTTGTCCTCAGGCACAAAAATTTTCTCATTTTCCAACACTGTTTGAATTATTCAGCACAACATTTTGCATTCTGTTTGTTAAGTACAATAGAAGCCAGCTGTCTGTAAGTAAGGCTATCAGTTCCATGAACCTTGAGTTTTTCTGAGAGTGTAACATGACATCTGCTGAGACATGAGGGAATGACTTCCATGGTACTAGAGGGAGCTGTAGAGGGCAAAAACTGTAGAGGAAGACAGAGATTGGAATACGTCAAGCAAATAATTGAGGACGTAGGTTGCAAGTGCTACTCTGAGATGAAGAGGTTAGCACAGGAAAGGAATTCGTGGCGGGCCGCATCAAACCAGTAAGTAGACAGATGACAACAAAAAAACATGACCTACACAAGCCAACGCGTTGGAAAGATCACAAATAATACCAGTTGGCGATATTTTATTAAATAAGGCTTGTAATATTTGATGAATCAATGTATAAATAGCATTCCCTTCTGGAATCCAAACTGCGATTTGCTAAGTAAATTGCTTCCTCTTGAGTGTGAGGCTACTCTTCAGGACATCAGTTTTTCGAATATTTTAGAATTACATTTCTGTGCGGAAATTGAATGATAACGATTTAAGTCTTTCCACTTGAGTGTGAGACTACTCTTGAAAACGTATATCACTGTATTTGTTCCATATAAGATTCTCTCCAAAGCGAGACAGAACAGAACAGGTCATCTTGACCAGCTGATCAGGGAATATCAAGCTGGTTTCCGAAAAGACCGTTCTTGCGCAGAACAGATCTTTAACCTGAAGAACATCATCAGTTACAAAAAAACTGGAGAAAGTAACTACCTGGTCGTGTTTGTTGATTTTCGGAAGGCATGTGACTCAGTCGACCGACAGGCATTAATGAATATTTTGCAAAGTTTGGAGTGGATGATACATCAAGAAAGCTGATCAAACCAACTCTCACTAACACACTTTCAAAAATAAATTTTATGGGTGAGATATCAGAACCCTTTATAATCAGAACGAGCGTACGACAAGGAGATGGACGATCCCCACTCCTTTTTAACTGCGTCTTGGAAAAGATCATTTGAGAGTGGAAAAAGTTGTTAGCCCAAGAACAAACAAATGAAGAGCGGTTCAGACTTTCGTCCTAACAAGAAAGGGGTGTACATTTACTGCTTGGCCTTTGCGGATGACCTGGTCATATTTGCGAACAACATAGTCAGCAGTCAACAAGATCAATAGGCCGTCAGAAATTGCTGAAAAATTTGGACTCCATATCTCTATTCAAAAGACAAAATATATGACGAACGTCTGTCATGGACTTGGATGGATGATCGCCAGTCTGGGAAAAATCGGACGAGTTAAGAATTTCAGGTATCTCGGTCAAGTAATCCAGGAGAATGGATTAGAAGAAGCAATTAATGTCAGGATGAGGAAGTTAGACCCAGCATACCAACTGACAAAGAATACCTATAACAAAAAGTCTGTAAGTATGGGGGCCAAGTTCCGACATTATAATACAGTTGTAAAACCTGAGGGCTTATATGCATCCGAAAGTTTGACCATGAATAGACAAGGTGAAGCTGAGCGGCCGGAAATGCGAGAGCATAGGATATTAAGGAAAACCCTAGGTAATAGATGGGTTAATGGACAATGGCGAATGAGGGCAAATGGGGACTTGTACTGTTGTGTCTAGACAAGACAGCCTAGACACAATGAGAGGAAGCCGAAAGGCACGCGCTAAGCCAAAGCAGGATGGCGTGAGGTCTGAAACAGGATACGTAATGAATGCTAGAAAGAAAAGTACCTAGCTTCTGGAATACTTAACTTTAATCCATCCTTTTGGTACATCTGGAGATTGTGGCGATACAAGTGAGACTCTTTAGACGCATGCAATGTTACTAATGGCGCCTTGCTAGGTCGTAGCCATTGACTTAGCTGAAGGCTATTCTAACTATCTGCTCTGCAAATGAGCGAGGCTTCGTCAGTGGGCACCGCTAGCTACGTCGTCCGTACAACTGGGGCGAGTGCTAGTCAGTATCTCGAGACCTGTCTTGTGGTGGCGCTCGATCTGCGATCCCTGACAGTGGCGACACGCGGGTCCGACGTGTACTAATGGACCGAGGCCGATTTAAAGCTACCACCTAGCAAGTGTGCTGTCTGGCGGTGACACCACATGTACAGCAAGACGGAACCTATCACTGCATCCATTAAGAAGAGACGATTGTTATTTTTCGGTCATCCCATGAGGATGGACGGTGACCGACTAACTAAAAGAATATGGAATCTAAGAAAACAGGGTCAAGATGGTTCGAAGAATGTGAGAAAGATCTTAGGCAGCTTGGTATCTCAGACAGAGAAATTCCTGACATGAACAAATTTAGAAGATTGGTGAACATCTACCAAGGTTTTAAAATGGCATCAACGTCGAAAAGACGGAGAGGACCATTATCTGAATAGCATAAACAGGCACGTGTTGGTGGGCTCAGAAGATACTGGCAGGAAGTCAAAGCTGGAACAAGAACAAGACCTGTACACTAGAGTCAAAAATGGTTCAAATGGCTCTGAGCACTATGGGACTCAACATCTGTGGTCATAAGTCCCCTAGAACTTAGAACTACTTAAACCTAACTAACCTAAGGACAGCACACACATCCATGCCCGAGGCAGGATTCGAACCTGCGACCGTAGCAGTCGCGCGGTTCCTGACTGAGAGCCTAGAGCCGCTAGACCACCGCGGCCGGCTACACTGGAGTCAAGGTGGTTGTTACCACGCAGTCCATAGAGGCTCAACTCGATAATAATAATAAAAAAACATATATCATAAAGGTCATTGCGTAAGTTAGAACAATTTTTCAGAAATTTGTTTGAAATTCCGTCAACACCAGACGACTCAGCTTTACTAGAATTTTTATAATTTTATTGATTTCAATAAAGGATGTTGACACTACTTCCAATTGCTTAAAGTGTTGTGGAAATACGTTTTTAACATGTTCTCTTGCTTCTTCAACTGAACGATTTAATCCTGTTTTGGCTGCTACATTTAGAAAGTGATTGTTAAAACAACTCACAACTTGAGCATTATCGTTCACAACATTGTCATTTCGCTAACAGTAAGTAGTTTTCAAAGCGCCGGGGTCTTATTTCTCTCGCAATGCCTCTGCTACACGGCTCACACGTCGGCATCTAACGGGGATGCACCACATGATATTAAGTTCGAGGGTTGAAAGATCCAGCTTACAGCTCGGACTTGATACCATAAAATCTCATTTATTTGAATTTTTGAAAGGACATATGCTGGATCAAATTTGGTGATGGTTTCAGGGAATGTGTGGGAGAGTCTTTACTATCTTGGTGGTCGTTGCCATATTTACATTAAAAACTTGATAAATACTCTACTGGCACGAGCAGAAAACTTACGTGATTGTCTTTAGACTACAAGTAATTATGGCTGCCATGGACAAAAGTTTGCTGAAAAGCTTTCAGACATTGTGATGCTGGTCTATCGTGTAGAGTGAAATTATTTTTCCGTAATAAAATGTAGGCCACAGTCGACTTACATTGCTACAACAAGGCAATACTCCTCTCAACATTGAGACTACTCGTATCTTTCCGGTCCTTTCAATAGTTTTTGTTGTGCTGAGGTGCGTATTTTACCTCACTGTTTGTGCTTCACTGTCATATTACTCATTCTAGAATCACCCATTATGTTTTTGCTATACACTCAGCAGTTTCGAAGTTTCTAATAATGATGTCCTGCATATTGTCATGCTCTCTTTTCTGTTGTTTTCTAGGCCGAAAGTTGATTACCAATACAATAACCAGTGGGACAATCATAGTTATGTTCTCTTGACTCGTAATAAAATTTTGTTCTTTCTTCGTCTTAGCGAATTACCGTAAGCCCCACATCATAAACTGAATTTTGTTTTACTGCCGTTACTGAAGACTGAGAGTTTGTCGACAGGCTTTAAAGTTTATCGAACCATCTTCAGAAGCAGTGAAGTCTGTTACCAACGTTCATTAGCCCCTAGCAAGCAATACTTAGCAGTTACTTTCTTTGCCCATTTTCACGTTTTTACGTTGTGTCACTGGAGCTATGTTAGACTATACTTGTGAGTCACTCTGTGCTATTTGCTTGTCAGGAGTAGTTGCGTACGCGCCGCTGTGTTACGTGCTTAGTTAAATATTACTCAGCGCTCGGATAGAGTTGTGCAGAGTCAGAAGACTTCCATAGAGCATTACAGCCAGTACTGCAGCTGACGTAACGCGTGAAGCAGCGCATTCCTCTAGGCGCGAGGCGCAATGAATGAAAACTGCTGACTGTCACAGAGTCTGCGCCCTGGACGGGTCGTGGCTAATTGGCTCCGAGGAAATCACACGAAGCGCAAATGCTATTACAAGTGCTCTTCAAGGGTGAACTGCTCAGGAGTATTTCTTGAAGACAACATCTAACTACTCTTTGCGTGCCCTTTTGCTCTGAATTTGTATAGCGTTTTTAAGTGTGATTGTAATATCTTTGAACGATATTTAAATTATGTTCGTGGGTAGCCCCCGATTTCCGCACCCTGGCCGTTTAGGCCCTCTGTTGTTTATGAGGTTTTTCGAATTCTTCATGAGCGTTATATATGTTTGCCTATCAGGTCTTCTATGATTAGTTGTAGTTCCTTTGAGTTTTTGTAAGTTCTACCAGCCACGATACGCAGTACTGAATTTATTACAGTGTTTCCAGAATCTCTGACCAGTCTCTTCTTGCTGTTCCTGTAGATACGCCTGGCAAATTTTAGCAATTTTTTTCTTCTTCCATTTGTCAGTTCATTGGTCCGTGTTTAGAGGTCCTGATTTCTTCTTTTCGTTCAAGTGTCACCTTCCTTTCTGGGGCCCAATATTTTACTTCCTACTTTATTTTGTGTTTTCTCAGTTCCGCGGCTTCTGTTTTCCTGTTGTAAGAAATTCGGATTTGTATAATGATTCTTTCTGTGTTGTAATTCCTCAGTTTCATTCTGATGGATATCGATTTTTCATAGTAAATCCGTTGTCTGAGCTTCTAATCCTGTTTCAGTTTCCGAATGCTATTCATGCTCCATTCGTGTCCTGTCCATTTCACTGTACCAACTCTCATTCACTTTGTATTTTTCTTAAATAATCCGTTAGTTGTTACCCTACCGTCGTCACAATCATGACA
Organism: Schistocerca americana; assembly: GCF_021461395.2. Classification (NCBI taxonomy): domain Eukaryota; kingdom Metazoa; phylum Arthropoda; class Insecta; order Orthoptera; family Acrididae; genus Schistocerca; species Schistocerca americana. The sequence continues at coordinate 38,482,067 of NC_060120.1, forward strand.
TGAGTCTTTTCACACGAAATTTTCAGGCTATTTTTCTGAAATTTTTCATGACGCATTATCTTTCACTTGGGATAACTGTACCATCAAGGGAAGCTAAGCTGTCAACGTTGAAACAGTGTTTTGAATGCCGCACCTTTTTTCTTCTATTCTGCTATCCATTCAAGAATTTTTTTTTCTCCGAAACTAAATCGAATCACGATACTCATAGTTCCAAACGGAATTTTCACTCTACAGCTAGTGTGCGCATATTTCAAACTTCCTGGCAGATTAAAACTGTGTGCCGGATCGGATCTTGACCTTCGTACCTTTTGTCTTTCGCGGACAGGTGCCTTACCCACTCGGCTATCCAAGCACGACTCACGACCCGCCCTCACGGATGTACTTCCGCCAGTACGTCATCTCTTACCTTCTGAGTTTCACAGAATTTCCCCATCATATCTTGAGAACTTCCGTGATATTTGGAAGGTAGCAGAAGTTTGTCTGTGAGGACGGCTCGTGAGTCGTGCTTGGATAATGCAGTCGGTAAAGCCCTTGCCCACGAAAGGCAAAAAGGTACGAAGTTCGAGTCCCGATCCGGCACGCAGTTTCAGTATTGATGATAATCTGCCACACCCACAGGTCTCAAACGGTTGTGTTATTTCCCCCTCGATCTGTACTTTAGACTTATTGCTTGTAAGCATTTACTTGATCAATGCTATTTTTATGCGGCCTATGCTTAAACCCTCTAAGATTTTAATAGTGCCCGTGAGTCCATTGAGTCACGTGGAATCCTAAATTCTTAAAAAAGTTGTTAGTCCTTTTATTTCTTAGTTTCCCAGTTTTTATAAAGAGCTACAAGTTGTTTATTGTACACAAATGAATGCCAAATAGTGTGTGATTATGGTCTGATATTCATTACACAATCTTTTACAGTACATAACTGCGAATAGGGATTGCTCGCATGTAGAGTGACCGTAATACATAATCCTCACTCGTGTAGTGCTATAACAATTTAGCTGTATGCGTTAAGAGCGTCCAGTGTACGATGATCCGAAAATATGGAGACAGTAGTGACAAGTAAACTGAACTTTTTGTACAAATGACTGAATAAATTATATTACTCTGTCTCAAATGCGTGACTGAAATTTTTCAAAACTCCTCTATGTATAAAACGCCGTATTTGCTGAACTACGTGTCCTACAGTAGTATAATTTTCCAGGCAAATTTAATGATATACGTAGGTACTGTCCGCAAAATGTATTGGGAATAGAGGTATGTAGTATGCGATAAACCTTTTTCATTTCTACATATTGTGTGTGTGAGTTGGGGAGGATGTCATCGATAAAAAGCTTAGAAAAGGTTTGAAATTGTGTGTAAAATTTGTTGGGAACTGCTAAGTGCTCTCATTGTCAACTACTGGAAGAGTATAGTTTGAATAATTTGCGCGCTGTGAATTACGCTACCTGGAGAAAAATACAGTTTCTAACTTAAATGCTTGATTTATTGTCTTAAACCTTTATCTTAAGATCTTATCTCTTAATAACTGGATTATATAGCATTTTAAATTTTTAAATTTGTTCAGTTATTTCATGAAACATTGAAAATTAGATGTTTCTTGCCCCCTGAAACCGCTAGATAGGCAATCAGTAAGTGAAAACGTGGTCTGTTTTATCCGTTTGCAGTTTGCATCGTTCCTTGGCACTAACAGCCTTCAGGGGCCTCTTTGCAAAGCTTAACGTTTCAAAATATTATTTCAAAACACATATGTAGCAGTACTGTACCCTGGTTTTGGGACTGTGCTTATGGATTTCTGTGTCATTCTCTGTGGAAAGTTATTTTTTTACCGCCTTAAGCCCGTGGAAATTGTAAATTTTAATTTTTTTTTCAAATCCACGTCCTCAGGTCTTTTTTGAGCTTTTCAACTACGTATTTATAATCTCCTTCCGAATAATATTTTGTTCACCCACATTACTGAATTAGTCTCTGAGATGATGATGTCGACATGTGTCCGATCCTAAATTCAAGAATCGTGAGTTAAGTTTACGTGTGCGCAATTGGCGACCTCGGGCTGCCTCGAATGTCAGAGAGTTATTAGCATAAACTGTTATTCCTACTTCTTAAAATGATACCACGAAGTCGACAGAAAGTATCTTTAGCTTGTGTTAGATTGCTTCCCAGTGCTGTTTTGACTTCTGAAGGCGAATCTAGAAATGGGCTTAAACGTAGTAAGGTACCTTGAACAAACAGTTTTCTCCATGAAAAGCAGAACCAGTACGGTTAGCGAAACTTCGGTCTTGCAAAACACATACGAGTCTTAATTGCCGTGAATAGAGGTAACCAGGTCGATTCGATGTTTCTAGAACTTCGAAACGCTTTTGGTTCATCAACGAACTAAAGTATAATAAAGAATGTAGAATGGTACCGACAATCTAACGCGGTACTTTGCAATTTGCTACATATACTGTAAATATTAAATATTTTTCTTAAATGTTAAATTAAAATCTCTTACCGAAAATCAAGAATGACTGAGCCCACCTTTCAGTCCTCAGTAACTTCGTGAATATAGTTATACTATAGTGAGATGGCGCCATGAAATAGCGACGAAATTGATCGAATTCTGGTAATGAGTTCATGTACGAACACTGTCAGGTAGGAGTGTGAATGAAATATAGAATTCTGTCTGTCGTATAAAAGTCAATCAATGCTGGCGATATCTGAACCAATGCTCTTCGAATGTAGTGTTGCTTAAAGATCTGACACTACAATAACTGCCAGAGCGATTATATCATAGTAGAGAGAAACCAGTTTTCTTCGCAGTGAATACATGACTAAATTTCGCATCAGCAAAAGAAAAATAAAGAAAATTTTAAAGGACAGCAGAATATACTACAGGAACCGTTGCAATGCATGAAATACCGTGGAAAACGGTAGTTTATCCACGAAAGTGTTGTGTAGCTCATACTGGATAATTACTCGAGTGTGTATGACACGCATCAGACGAAACTAATAGAGGATTATTGGGAGTGTACACAAATAAAGACGGCAGAATGAATACAGGCTCAACTGACTGGGAGAAGCGAGGAACAGAAACGCTACAAAATATTAAAATGGCGGGCAAGGAAATATGATTAGAAACTTCCAAGGACTTATATTCAAGGTAAAAACCGCGAATACTTCTGGCCCGAATGTATCGACTGTGAAGACAGTTAAGAAAAAATTCGAAGCAGAACAATTCCCATATTGTAACAGATTAGAGAAAAGCAATTGCTGTATTCCAACAGCACATTTACACTATGACTTTGGCCAGGATGACTAACGAGATAATTCCGCACTGTTGTAAGTGTGCACTGCTAGAGCATAGATCATAGACAGTGTGACAGACACAATAGATGTTGGCAGACAGAAAATCGTATCAAACCTGATAGTGTGGCTGATGTGGAACAAGATAGGCGGTAATTATATTAAAAACAATAGTGCAAACAGCATCTATTATATGAATAGCTTTTTTCATTGTTTGTAAAGAGCTATGTTGAAAAAAATCTGCGACATTTAATTGTATAATCGGCAAGGATTGTCATTGGTGTGCAGATGGGAAGGTGAGTGATTAGACAGTGTGATGGTCACTCGCTGTAGAATGATTGAATTTAAACAGAGTGTACAAGCGCAAATTGAGTGCCCAGTAGACATAAGGAGCAGAGGGAAGTCGCTACAGACTGAGAAAACGTTCGTTCAGTAGAGGCACGTAGTGTACCGTGCATAAAAATACCAAGTTCACTCGTGCACAAAACGCGAGACCAGTGTTACTTTGAGACAGACCTCAGAAACATTTTTCCTAATACCTGTTCATACATTTAAAACGTCAATGCCAAGGGCTGAAGGTGAGCAGGGAAGACTGTTTTATTTTGGACCTTTCTTCACTTTTTTCACAGCAAGAACGGATCCCATTTCTGTGAATATGCAAGGATCTAAGAAGTGTCATTATTTACAAATTATATTAGCTGCCTGTTTTATGGAAGAATGTAGAACGCAGTGAACATACAGGGATGTCGCTCCCGAGAGTCGACAGGCTTATTTTCTTTGGTGTTTCTGCAGATATTTTGAATTATTTCGTTTTTGCATCTAGTAGCTGGGGTCAGCCTGCCAGACAATTACTGCTCATCATGTCTTTCATGCGACGACCACCGTCGGTAGAAAGCGTCGCAAACAAATTGGTTGTACCGTGGAATTTTACGTTCCTATTCGACAGAGTCGGCCCAAAACAGACCAGTGCGATATTCGTTTTATCGCTGTGTGCTAACAAGGGCAGTTCAATACGATGAATGACCAGTATTCCAGCAGCTACAGCACCGCTCCTGGCCCTCGCTGACTGCTACCCCCACGAAAAAGCGCTGCTAAGTCGTTGCTGGAGTACTGGGTATTCTTCGTATTGTACTATCCTTGTAAGCACACAACGATAAAACGAATAACGCAGTAGACGAGTTTGAGATCGTGTATAGAATGGACACATGAAATTAGACTTAAAAATTATTTTATTTCTAATGGGAAACAAATCGACACTTACCGTCAAACCTGGGCGTCGCATGAAAGACGTTGTGAGAAACATACGTTTGGGCTGACTACAGCTACATGTTGGAAGAACGAAACTGAAAATACACACATCAAAAAAAGTTTTACATCTCCCCAGTTCCTATAACTCCTGAAGATAGACGATGACTGTGGATATTATATCACAGACACAGTCCCTTTGATTGTTCAGAGATGTCACTAAACCTCCATAAATACGTAAACAACCATGCATGAGCAGCGCCTATAAGACGGAGGGGGTCCGACGGCCGATCAGTTCCAGTCATTCCACCAGGAAGGAGGTAAACGGCTAATGTTGTCTGTGGTTCAACCATGCCTAGACGGTCAATACCGCGGTTCGATCGCGTCTCCATTGTTACCTTGTGCCAGGAAGAAGGGCTACTACTGCAGTAGATGACTGCTACGTACGGATTATGGCTCGGGGGAATCCTGACAGCAACGCCACCATGTTGAATAATGCTTTCCGTGCAGCCACACGACGTCGTGTTACGATTCAAACTGTGCGCAATAAGCTGCATAAGCCGGCCGCGGTGGTCTCGCGGTTCTAGGCGCGCAGTCCGGAACCGTGGGACTGCTACGGTCGCAGGTTCGAATCCTGCCTCGGGCATGGATGTGTGTGATGTCCTTAGGTTAGTTAGGTTTAAGTAGTTCTAAGTTCTAGGGGACTGATAACCACAGCAGTTGAGTCCCATAGCGCTCAGAGCCATTTGAACCAATAAGCTGCATGATGCATAACTTGACTCCCGACGGTCGGCCGGGATGGCCGAACAGTTCTAGGCGCTACAGTCTGGAACCGCGCGACCGCTCCGGTCGCAGGTTCGAATCCGGCCTCGGGCATGGATGTGTGTGATATCCTTACGTTAGTTAGGTTTAAGTAGTTCTAAGCTCTAGGAGACTGATGACCTCATCAGTTAAGTCCCATAGTGCTCAGAGCCATTTTTTTCACTCCCGACGTCCATGACGAGGTCCATCTTTGCAACCATCACACCATGCAGCGCGGTACAGATGGTCCCAACATGCCGAATGGACCGCTCACGATTGGCATCACATTCTCTTCGCCGACGAGTGTCGCATATGCATTCAACCAGACAGTCGACGGAGACGTGTTTGGAGGCAACCTGGTCAGGCTGAAACCTTGTACACACTGTCCAACGAGTGCATCGAGGTGGAAGTTCCCTGCTGTATTGGGGTGGCATTATGTGGGGACGACGTACGCCGCTGGTGGCTATGGGAGGCGCCGTAACGGCTGTACGATACGTGAATGCCATGCTCCGACCGATAGTGCGACCACATCGGCAGCACATTGGCGTGGCATTCGTCTTCATGGACGACAATTCGCGTCCCCATCGCGCACATCTTGTGAATGACTTCCTTCAGGATAACGACATCGCTCGACTAGAGTGGCGAGCATGTTCTCCAGACATGAACCCTACCGAACATGCCTGGGATAGACTGAAAAGGGCTGTTTATGGACGACGTGACCCACCAACCACTGAAGGATCTACGCCGAATCGCCGTTGAGGAGTGGGACAATCTGGACCAACAGCGCCCTGATGTAATTGTAGATAGTATGCCACGACGAATACACGCATGCTTCAATGCGAGAGGACGTGCTACTGTTTAGGGGTACCGGTGTGTACAGCAATCTGGACCACCACGTCTGAAGGTCTCGCTGTATCGCGTTACAACATGCAATGTGTGGTTTTCATCAGCAATAAAAAGGGCGGAAATGATGTTTATCTTGATCTCTATTCCAATTTTGTGTACAGCTGGCGGAACTCTCGGAACCGAGGCGATGCAAAACTTTTTTTTAATGTGTGTATCTTCCGAAACTCCAGAGAAAACGCGCCTGGAGACCCATCGGAGAGATACCCGGTGTGTATTTTTACAGTGAGTACGACAAGTGATGCGGTTGTTACATGGCCGCTTACAAATGTCGTCAACTGGTAGCAGTGAGCCGTGGGCAGTCGCAGCCCGCTGTTTGCCAGCCCAGGTCGCGCCCCACCCCGCCACACAGAGCCACCACATATCTGTTCAGTGTCGGTCTGAACAAAGTCACAACAGATAACGAGTAACGACTAGCGGCAACTCCACCCAGAGCCGTTTGTCTGTAGGTAAATCTCTAAAAGTATTTCTTCGTTTCGCTCTATTCTCCTTGCAACTGAATATACCAAATGTCTGTGATATCCGAAAGTATGCAATATCGTTGTATCTCCAGGTCACGATGTTTCTTTCTCGTGTTACCACCCAAAGTCACAAATGTCCAAAAATGTGAATACAGGAAGCATTCATATGTACCTGAGAGTTATCTGTCAAACACCGAAGTAATTAGTTAGTACAAAACTCACAGTTAAGCGCGTTATGAATAATATATACCTGTAACAAGACGATGTAATCAACACAGTCGTTTTTCGGTAGTTCTGATTATATTTTTAAGAAATTGTTTCGTTTCCTCCTCTGCTGCCCCCTTCCCCGAAACTACACTGAAGAGCCAAAGAAACTGGTACACCTGCCTCATATCGTGTAAGATCCCCGCAATACGACGTGGCATGGACTCCACTAATGTCTGAAGTAGTGCTGGAGGGAACTGACACCATGAACCCTGCAGCACTGTCCATAAATCGGTAAGAGTACGAGGGGGAGGAGATCTCTCCTGAACAGCACGTTGCAAGGCATCCCAGATTTGCTCAATAATGTTCATGTCTGGGAACTTTCGTGGCTACAGGAAGTGTTTAAACTCAGAAGAATGTTTCTGGAGGCAACTCTGTAGCAATTCTGGGCGCGTGGGGAACCGCATTGTCCTGCTGGAATTGCCCAAGTCCGTTGGAACGCACAGTGGACATGAATGGATGCAAGAAATCAGACAGGATGCTCACATGCTCACTTACGTGTAACCTTTCAGAGTCGTATCTAGACGTATCAGGGGTTCCGTGTCACTCCAACTGCACACACACCGCACCATTACAGAGCCTCAAGCAGCTCGAACAGTTCTCTGCTGACATGCACGGTCCATGGATTCATGAGGTTGTCTCCATACCCGTACACGTCCATCCGCTCTATACAATTTGAATCAACACTCGTCCGACCAGGCAACATGTTTCCAGTCATGAACAGTCCAATGACGCTGATGACGGGCGCAGGCGAAGCGTAAGGCTTTGTGTCGTGCAGTCGTCAAGGGAACACGAGTGGGCCTTCGGCTCCGAAAGCCCATATCGATTATGTTTCATTGAATGGTTCGCACATTGACACTTGTTGACGGACCTGCAGAAATTTGCGTAATGGTTCCACACCTGTCGCGTTGAACGATTCTCTACAGTCGTCGCTGGTCCCGTTCTTGCAGGATTTTTTTCCAGCAGCAGCGATGTCGGAGATTTGGTGTTTTACCGGATTCCGGATATTGATGGTACACTTGTGAAATGGTCGCACGGGAAAATCCCCACTTCATCGCTATCTAGGAGATGCTGTATCCCATCGCTCGTGCGCTAACTATAACACAACGTTCAAACTCACTTCAACCTTGATAACCTACCATTGCAGCAGCAGTAACCGATCTAACAACTGTGCCAGACAATTGTTGTTACACAGGTGTTCGAGCGACTGCTACGGTCGCACGTTCGAATCCTGCCTCGGGCATGGATGTATGTGATGTCCTTAGGTCGGTTACGTTTAAGTAATTCTAGGGGACTGATTACCTCAAATGTTAAGTCCCATAGTGCTCAGAACCATTTTTTTACATAGGCGTTGCCGACCGCAGTGCCGTATTTTGCCTGTTTACGTGTCTGTATATTTAAATACGCATGCGTTACCAGTTTGTTTGGCGCTCCAGTGTAACATGAACTACCGTCCTCTCCCTCTCCCATTCCTCAACCGTAGCTCATGAACTAGCTACACTCTTGTGTGCAGACGACTGGTGTGAAAGAAATTACAGAAACAAATTTTAAAAAACTTCACATCAACGATGGAACACCAGCTGTAACTGAGAAAGATGGAGAAAGAAGTAGGGCCTGTCCTTCTCTAAGGACCAATCCCGGCATTAACGTTCAGTGACACACGGAAACCGCGGGAACCTAATTTAGGATGATGCGGCGAGAATTTAAACGTTACTCTTCATAAACGTCTGGTACATCTACCTCTTACGGCGCTTAAAGGGCCTTTTACGAGGTAAATATAACCGTTCGGACGGGAAGACTGCCTAACATTATATATTACGGATCGGAACATTGTTTCTGAGGAAATTCAGTTGCTTTAAGATTACTGTTGTTATGAATTCCGTTAGTTCCTGTAAGACTACTATACAGAGAATTTTTTTGTGAAAACTGTAAGTAAAGTATGCTCCACAAACGTCTGATAAGAGTTGTTGTAAGTGTTATTGTGCAATAGAAATAATTGTTTTCAAACTGTTACGCATGCAAAACATGAATAGTGGGTGCTTATAAAATATGAAGACAAAGATACTGGAGGCGAAAGCATCTGAACTGTTAGCAATGGCGATGACCTCCAGCCAGTGTGGGCGTTGTGAACTGTGGTAACATGTCATACTTTCTACGTATATGATAAAATAAATTATTTAGATAGTTCAGGAAAATGAAAAGCGAATTGTGTTGCAGGGCTAGAAATCGGTAGTACATCATGGAAGAAAAGGAGAAAAATATTAGAATGGAGTGGGGAATAGATGAAAGTCGAAGCCCATGGTAGAACTTCTCTGAGAGCACGGCTTAATCATTAATAATACTGTACTGAAGAATCATGGACGATCGTTCAGCACGTGGAAGAGACCTCGAATCACAAGAAGGTTTCAGATTATACAATGGTAAAATAGATATTTCTAGACGGACTTGTTGTTGTTGTTGTTGTTGTGGTCTTCAGTCCTGAGACTGGTTTGATTTAGCTCTCCATGCTACTCTATCCTGTGCAAGCTTCTTCATCTCCCAGTACCTACTGCAACCTACATCCTTCTGAATGTGCTTAGTGTATTCATCTCTTGGTCTCCCTCTACGATTTTTACCCTCCACGCTGCCCTCCAATGCTAAATTTGTGATCCCTTGATGCCTCAGAACATGTCCTACCAACCGATCTCTTCTTCTAGTCGAGTTGTGCCACAAACTTCTCTTCTCCCCAATCCTATTCAATACCTCCTTATTAGTTACGTGATCTACCCACCTTATCTTCAGCATTCTTCTGTAGCACCACATTTCGAAAGCTTCTATTCTCTTCTTGTCCAAACTAGTTATCGTCCATGTTTCACTTCCATACATGGCTACACTCCATACAAATACTTTCAGAAATGACTTCCTGACACTTAAGTCTATACTCGATGTTAACAAATTTCTCTTCTTCAGAACCGCTTTCCTTGCCATTGCCAGTCTATATTTCATATCCTCTCTTCTTCGACCATCATCAGTTATTTTACTCCCTAAATAGCAAAACTCCTTTACTACTTTAAGTGTCTCATTTCCTAATCTAATTCCCTCAGCATCACCCGACTTAATTTGACTACATTCCATTATCCTCGTTTTGCTTTTGTTGATGTTCATCTTATATCCTCCTTTCAAGACACTGTCCATTCCGTTCAACTGCTCTTCCAAGTCCTTTGCTGTCTCTGACAGAATTACAATGTCATCGGCGAACCTCAAAGTTTTTACTTCTTCTCCATGAATTTTAATACCTACTCCGAATTTTTCTTTTGTTTCCTTCACTGCTTGCTCAATATACAGATTGAATAACATCGGGGAGAGGCTACAACCCTGTCTCACTCCTTTCCCAACCACTGCTTCCCTTTCATGCCCCTCGACTCTTATAACTGCCATCTGGTTTCTGTACAAATTGTAAATAGCCTTTCGCTCCCTGTATTTTACCCCTGCCACCTTCAGAATTTGAAAGAGAGTATTCCAGTTAACATTGTCAAAGGCTTTCTCTAAGTCTACAAACGCTAGAAACGTAGGTTTGCCTTTTCTTAATCTTCCTTCTAAGATATGTCGTAAGGTTAGTATTGCCTCACGTGTTCCAACATTTCTACGGAATCCAAACTGATCTTCCCCGAGGTCCGCTTCTACAAGTTTTTCCATTCGTCTGTAAAGAATTCGCGTTAGTATTTTGCAGCTGTGACTTATTAAACTGATAGTTCGGTAATTTTCACATCTGTCAACACCTGCTTTCTTTGGGATTGGAATTATTATATTCTTCTTGAAGTCTGAGGGTATTTCGCCTGTCTCCTACATCTTGCTAACCAAATGGTAGAGTTTTGTCGTGACTGGCTCTCCCAAGGCCATCAGTAGTTCTAATGGAATGTTGTCTACTCCCGGTACCTTGTTTCAACTCAGGTCTTTCAGTGCTCTGTCAAACTCTTCACGCAGTATAATATCTCCCATTTCGTCTTCATCTACATCCTCTTCCATTTCCATAATATTGTCCTCAAGTACATCGCCCTTGTATAAACCCTCTATATACTCCTTCCACCTTTCTGCCTTCCCTTCTTTGCTTAGAACTGGGTTGCCATCTGAACTCTTGATATACATACATGTGGTTCTCTTCTCTCCAAAGGTCTCTTTAATTTTCCTGTAGGCAGTATCTATCTTACCCCTAGTGAGACAAGCCTCTACATCCTTACATTTGTCCTCTAGCCATCCCTGCTTAGCCATTTTGCACTTCCTGTCATCTCATTTTTGAGACGTTTGTATTCCTTTCTGCCTGCTTCATTTACTGCAATTTTATATTTTCTTCTTTCATGAATTAAATTCAATATTTCTTCTGTTACCCAAGGATTTCTGTTAGCCCTCGTCGTTTTACCTACTTGATCGTCTGCTGCCTTCACTACTTCATCCCTCAGAGCTACCCATTCTTCTTCTACTGTATTTCTTTCCCCCATTCCTGCCAATTGTTCCCTTATGCTCTCCCTGAAACTCTCTACAACCTCTGGTTCTTTCAGTTTATCCAGGTCCCATCTCCTTAAATTCCCACCTTTTTGCAGTTTCTTCAGTTTCAATCTGCAGTTCATAACCAATAGATTGTGGTCAGAATCCACATCTGCCCCTGGAAATGTCTTACAATTTAAAACCTGGTTCGTAAATCTCTGTCTTACCATTATATAATCTATCTGATACCTTTTAGTATCTCCAGGATTCTTCCAGGTATACAACCTTCTTTTATGATTCTTGAACCAAGTGTTAGCTATGATTAAGTTATGCTCTGTGCAAAATTCTACAAGGCGGCTTTCTCTTTCATTTCTTCCCCCCAATCCATATTCACCTACTATGTTTCCTTCTCTCCCTTTTCCTACTGACGAATTCCAGTCACCCATGACTATTAAATTTTCGTCTCTCTTCACTACTTGAATAATTTCTTTTATCTCGTCATACATTTCATCAATTTCTTCATCATCTGCAGAGCTAGTTGGCATATAAACTTGTACTACTGTAGACTGTAAAATATTTCCCAGTGGCAGGCGTGGACTCGGATAACAATTTACAAACAGTGGGTAAAAACTGAAGAAATTGGATAAAGGCAGTAAATTACGGAGATGGGACTTGGATAAGATAAAGAAAGAGAAGTTGTCGAGAGTTTCAAGAAACCATAGGCACCGATCAAATGAAACAGGTGTTGTTGTTGTTGTGGTCTTCAGTCCTGAGACTGGTTTGATGCAGCTCTTCATGCTACTCTATCCCGTGCAAGCTTCTTCATCTCCCATTACCTACTGCAGCCTACATCCTTCTGAATCTGCTTAGTGTATTCATCTCTTGGTCTCCATCTACGATTTTTACCCTCCACGCTGCCCTCCAATGCTAAATTTGTGATCCCTTGATGCCTCAGAACATGTCCTACCAACCGATCCCTTCTTCTTGTCAAGTTGTGCCACAAACTCTTCTCCCCAATTCTATTCAATACCTCCTCATTAGTTATGTGTTCTACCCATCTAATCTTCAGCATTTTTCTGTAGCACCCCATTTCGAAAGTTTCTGTTCTCTTCTTGTCTAAACTATTTATCGTTTCACTTCCATAGATGGTTACTCTCCATACAAATACTTTCAGAAACGACTTCCTGTCATTCAAATCTATACTCGATGTTAACAAATTTTTCTTCTTTAGAAACACTTTCCTTGCCATTGCCAGTCTACATTTTATATCCTCTCTACTTCGACCATCATCAGTTATTTTGCTCCCCAAATAGCAAAACTCCTTCACTACCGCCGACCGCTGGTGGCCGAGCGGTTCTGGCGCTACAGTCTGGAACCGCGCGACCGCTACGGTCGCAGGTTCGAATCCTGCCTCGGGCATGGATGTGTGTGTTGTCCTTAGGTTAGTTAGGTTTAAGAAGTTCTAAGTTCTATGGGACTTATGACCCCAGCAGTTGAGTCCCATAGTGCTCAGAGCCATTGGAACCAATCCTTCACTACCCCAAGTGTCATTTCCTAATCTAATTCCCCCAGCATCACCCGACTTAATTGGACTACATTCCACTGTCCTCATTTTGCTTTGGAATAGGTGTAAGGAAGAGAATCGACGACGAATGAATAGCCCTAAGAGACGAAGTGGTGAAGACAGCACAGGAACAAATAGGGAAACACGACACGGCGCACTAAAGACCCTATGCTAATACGCGAAATATTGAATGTAACTGACGAACGGATAAAATATAAAAACGCTGCAAAAAAGGTGTAGAGAATATAAAATGCAGCAAGAAAAATGTTTCTGAAAGAGAGAAATTTGTCAACATTAAATATAAGTTTCAGTGCTAGGAAGACTCTTCTGAAGGTATTTGTCTGCAGTTTAGCCTTGGTAAGAAATCAAACGTGGACGAGTAACAGTTCAGGCAACAAGAGAGTAGAAGCTTTTGTAATGTGGAGCTACGGAAGAATAGTGAAGATCAGATGACTAGGTCGACTAACTTATGAGCAGGTTGTGAATCGAATTAGATTGAAAAGAAATTTGTGGCACACCTTGATAGTACACGACCTTACGCATCGAGGAACTAACTTGCCAGTCGAGGGCAGCGTGGGAGAGCGAAAGGGGTAAAAATTGAAGAACAACTCCGAGCCTTGGATGCAGTATGCAGGTTGAAATGGATGTAGGGAGCAGTAGTTAGGCAGATAAGAAAACAGTTGCAGAATATAGACTAGAATGAAGGGCTGTGTCAAACACGTCTTTGAATTGTTGACTGTAACAGAAACAGGAACCACAAGAATTATTTTGTGACGTACAAATGTCGCATTATGGGCACAGTGCTGACTACAGAGTCTGCTAATCGGGGGCGGCCGAATTTCTGAGCGCCACCTGCGGCTGACCGGTCAGCTGAGGGCGGCTGATCGGCGCGCCATGGCAGTAGGTCGGCGGCGGCGCGTGCGTTTCGCAACGGCGGTCCGGAAAGCTGTCGCAGCAGCGGCCGTTGCACAAACGCCGCGCCAGCCGCCACACACAGCGAGGAATGCGGCCTCGCCCTGTCCGCCACAGCTGTGGCTCCGTGTCGTCGATGTCAACACCTCCTCCGCCAACACTCGATCCGTCAACTACCCGTTACACTTCGGCTGCCCGTCTCGCGTGAATAATGGTTGTAACGCTAATGGAGTGCACAAACGACTGCAGGACGATACCACAGTTGTAGGAGTTAAATCAGTTGAGCCTACTTATAACGTTTCTTGAAGTAGTCAGAATGAATCTTTCACCCTGCAGCGGAATGTGCGCCTTTTTTTCAAACGTTCTTGGTATTTTGAAATTATGTGGAGGAGCCGGTCTCAGATCCGGAACCAATCCATTTCGCGAACAGTGCTCTTACCGACTGAACCATTCGGGCACGGTTCAAGTCGCAGACTCCCCAGCTGAACAAAAGTGTCATTCCAGAAACAGTCCACCGGCTTCGGATGAGCCATTTCTTCTCAATATTCTTGCTTCCACGACTCTTATTCTGCAACGTTCGCAGGACAACTTCCATGAATCTTGGGAAGTGGAGGGGCAATGCCGGAAGTAAAACTAAGATCACAAACCCCTGTATGCCGTAATCTGTAAGTTTTCCGCGCAAGATGCTGTGGTATATCGAGAGGTTGTAACACTGGAAAATTGAACTGAAATGCAGGAGCATCTGCAGCGAATTGACGCATGGTGCAGGGAATGGCAATTGAATCTCAATGTAGACAAGTGTAATGTGCTGCGAATACATAGAAAGAAAGATCCCCTATCAATTAGCTACAATATAGCAGGTCTGCAATTGGAAGCAGTTAATCCCATAAATTATCTGGGAGTAAGCATTAGGAGTGATTTAAAACGGAATGATCATATAATGTTGATCGTCGGTAAAGCAGATGCCAGACTGAGATTCATTGAAAGAATCCTAAGGAAATGCAATCCGAAAACAAAGGAAGTTGGTTACAGTACGCTTGTTCGCCCGCTGCTTGAATACTGCTCAGCAGTGTGGGATCCGTACCAGATAGGGTCGATAGAAGAGATAGAGAAGATCCAACGGAGGGCAGCGCGCTTCGTTACAGGATCATTTAGTAATTTCGAAAGCGTTACGGAGATGATAGATAAACTCCAGTGGAAGTCTCTGCAGGAGAGACGCTCAGTAGCTCGGTACGGGCTTTTGTTGAAGTTTCGAGAACATACCTTCACCGAAGAGTCAAGCAGTATATTGCTCCCTCCTACGTATATCTCGCGAAGAGACCATGAGGATAAAATCAGAGAAATTAGAGCCCACACAGAGTCATACCGGCAATCCTTCTTTCCACGAACAATACGAGACTGGAATAGAAGGGAGAACCGATAGAGGTACTCAAGGTACCCTCCGCCACACGCCGTCAGGTGGCTTGCGGAGTATGGATGTAGATGTAGATGTAGAAGACTAGATTCCATGTTCGAGTCCCGGTACGGCACCCAGTTTTAATCTGCCACTAAGTGTCACGGAGTGGTATGAATGACTGATAACACAACTGCGTCTCGACCAGTAACCTGGAAGTTTCTTTCCGTATCCTCTCCGAAATATTCGGGTGTTCCCTGCGACCTAGTACCGAGCAAAGTAGGCAATAGTTCGCACACTGGATTTGCATTCTGGACGACGTCGGATCAGTTCCCTTTACCGCTATCGTCATTCAGGTTTTCCACGGTTTCCCCAGATCGCTTAAGGCAAATGCCGCGATGGTTCGTTTGAAAGAGGACGGTCGATTTCTTTCCTCATCCTTCCTTAACTGGAGTTCGTACTCCGTCTCTAATGACCTCCATGTCGACCGAAAGTCAAATATAAGCTTCCATTCTTTTTTGCGACCTAGCTTAATGCAGGTTTCCATTTGCGAAAGAGGGCAGCTAGCGTGCAATATTAACCAGGCACACTACTCGCTGTTCTACGCTTGTGCGCCCACCGTATCGTAGAGCACTTGAACACTGCGATAAGAAATTTAATAATCGCGACCCGAATATCATTACTCAGGAGATTCCACGAATCGCTACGCTGTTGTCTTCCCGAGGTTTCCCGCATTTTCGAGGCATTTGTAAATTAAAAAACGCACAACCATGTGCTCTACGTACGATGCGTATAATAAACGCAGAGAACTGTTTATCTGTTTAACGCAGGAATTAAAAAAAAAAAGAAACGCATCTCAGATAAATGTTCTTACCACTTTTCAGTTGCGCAAGTGACGATACCGGGTTCCCACCGATGTATAATATTTATTTGAGATTATGCACACTGCGCAACCATGTTTATTCCAGTCGAAACTATGGTGATTTAACACTGAATAATAGTAGCGTGGAGAGTTTCTCTCATAACGTTTCTATATGCATGCATCACTATTGTTTTAATATTCGCAATAATTGCTCACATGAAAAGAAGTAAATCGCTGATTTCATTGTCACGAAAAGCTCATTATCCTGAGCAATAATCTCAAAAATAGCGGCCGCGCGGGGTAGCCTCGCGGTCTTAGGCCTCATGCCACGGTCCGCGCGGCTCCTCCCGTCGGAGGTTCGAGTCCTCCCACGGGCATGAGTGTGTGTGTTGTCCTTAGCGTAAGTTAGTTTGAGTAAGTAGTGTGTAAGCCTAGGGACCGATGACCTCAGCAAAAAGTGGTTCAAATGGCTCTGAGCACTATGGTACTTAACATCTGAGGTCATCAGTCCCCTAGAACTTAAGAGCTTCTTAAACCTAACTAACCTAAGGACACCACACACATCCATGCCCGAGGCAGGATTCGAGCCTGCGACCGTAGCGGTTGCGTGGTTCCACACTGAAGTGCCTAGAACCGCTCGGCCACAGCGGCCAGCTGGCCTCAGCAGTTTGGTCCCATGAGATCTTACCACAAATTTCGAAAATTCAAAAATAGCGGAATTCGTCGGTTGATTAACTGTCTACATTAACATTCTCAAATCTAAGGATTGAATCGTAATTAATGCCTTTACTTCGAAATAACTTCTATTAATAGTAGAGGATCTAGCGCTGTGGTGTGAACGTAATTCGATGTTCCCAAAAGAAAAAGGAACACCACATTCTGGAAAGACATTTCCAGCCACGTGTCTACCTAATCCGATTATTACTTGCGTATTGTAACAACGTGACTTCTTAACTGGTTGACTCGGTGTATTCCCGATATTGGAAGAATTTCCGAGTTCTTCACTTTCCCGTGAAGTGACTTATGAAACAATTTGCCCTTTTGTGTTTCCTCATAGGTGCGTAATGAAGAGCAAAAAGATGAATATCTGGTACAAACATCGTTACAGAGTAATGCGACAGAAAACTTTTATACATGCGCGCTTATTCTCTGAAGAGTTGTGGACAAAATCCTAGAGGGAAGGAAGGACAATGGGTTTACCCTCGCCTGATAGTCTCAGATTGGACAAAGAGAATCCTTTTCAGAGGAACCATCCTTATATTCACCGTAAACGACGAAAAATAAAATTTCACATGGCTGGACGGGGATTAGAAGCTCACTATTCACAGGTACTGTGCCCAGTACCCCACATTATACCGCCTCGTTCAGCGAAAAAAACTGGTTCACTCCTGAGACGTTGGAATAGTCTTACTTGTTTCAGTTAACGATGACACAATCTGAATGTCCCCAAATGTAATAGAAACGATGATTAAGCAAATGACAAAAAACACAACACGCATCTATCGTGTAAGCGCTGATATCCAGTGATATTGACCTACGTTCTTGCGCGAATTGTTAACCGACGAAAAATTGCGTGTCCAAGTGAAACCTTACTAATACTAATAGATCTTATCCCGGATGAGATATCCATCGCATGGACAGGGTAAACGAAAGTGGGTGAGTTTTCGGTTGTTTTTAGATGATGAAGGACGAGTTATTGGAGACATCTTCAAAAAAATGGTTCAAATGGCTCTGAGCACTATGGGACTCAACATCTTAGGTCATAAGTCCCCTAGAACTTAGAACTACTTAAACCTAACTAACCTAAGGACATCACACACACCCATGCCCGAGGCAGGATTCGAACCTGCGACCGTAGCAGCCCCGCGGTTCCGGACTGCAGCGCCAGAACCGCTAGACCACCGCGGCCGGCGAGACATCTTCCATCAGCCAAATATATCGCAATGTCTATTCAGCTTTGTACGAAGTGGAGGTATTAGTCTAAATAAGTCATAGAAGTCAATAAAAGAGGAGAGCCTAACAGCACCTATGGTATACACCAGGGAATCAAATGAACGCACAGTTCACGCACATGAAAGTTCTGCAACGAAAAAGAATCTGATAAAGTTCATGATGCTACAAATTATTGTTTTCTTCATTATTTTATTCCGTTTCAAGTCAACTAAATAGAACTTTAAGACAAATTTTTGTTTTCCTTTTCCTTCTCCAGAACTCTTTCAGTTTCTCAAAAAGAGCTCTTTTCCTCACATCTGACCATTTGATTGTTTTTCTGTTTGCTTTTATCTTCCTGAAAAATCTTTGAATTTCTTGAATTCTAATCTGAATTTGTCTCTGTTGAGTAAGGTCTCTTGTTCGATCTTCATTTCTTCTAAGTCCTTTGTAATCTTGTTTACCAGCTCATATTCTTTGTCTGCATTTCTGTTTCGGAAGAATCCGTGGACCTTTATTTATTAATCTGTCTTCCTTCTTTCTCTATGAATGTCCATAGATTGTAGCACGTCTTTTCCTGATCTCATCTACTATTTTACGTCATAATGAGTGTATTCCCTCATCTGATCTCAAAACTCAATTGTCATTTATCTTCTTGATAGGACATAATATGTTTCGCAAGATTCTTCTTTCTATCTTGTACGAATATTGTGATGTTATTTTACATCCAGATAAAAGCAGTTTTCTTGTGTTTATTTATTTTTTGATGCCGTCATGTTTCATTTGGGAAGGTGGTTTTTACATTATTGCTTTGAACAGTGAACTTCTATTAATAGAATGTTTTGTTCTTCAATTTTATCCATACTGTTTACAGTAGTACAGTCTGCTGTAATTTCGACTGCATAAAGATGTCCTGAATTTTGTTGACAGACCTCTTGGTCAGTAAAGTCAATCGTGCACGAGCTACTGCACCTTCCTCACACAGGTATGACATTGCTCCGAAATTCTCGGTACATAAGTATTAAAAAAAAAGAACAGGACACTAGATTTGTTGAATTTACTGGATGGAGAAAAAATTTGCAAGTGTAGATCGAGGAACTCTTTGAACACATGCGTACGGTACACTTGTTACTTCCATGGCGCTGAGTAATGGGGAGTCGAGCTGTCAATAATTTGCTTTGCAGCACGCGGGCTGCTTCCATATTAATTTTCCAAGCAGCTGTGTTTGTTTTTCACTTTACGTGCAATCGATTTCGAAGCCTTTTATGACTTTCTGTTCAAGCACTTACATACCAGTAAAAAGTAAAATACAGTCACCGACATAGAAAATAAGGTATCAACTACAGAGAAATGTTGAATACATAAACGCAGATTTTGTATTCCTAGAGTCCCGGAAAGTGCTTGACTCAGCGCCGCACTGCAGACTATTAACAAAGGAACGAGCATACAGAATATGTTCCCATGTTTCTGGGTAGCTCGAAGACTTGTTAAGCTGTCGAAACCAGTACATTGTCCTGGACAGCGAATGTTCATGAACGACCAGGGTATCATCGAGAGTGTCGTAGTGTAGTGTGGCAGGACCGTTCTTGTTCTCTATACAGATAAATGATCTGAGGATTAGGACTAGCTGCTGTCTGCAACTGTTTAGCAATGACATTGTAATACACGGCAAAGTGTCATCATTGAGTGAGCGTAGGAGAATACAGGTTGACTTCGACAGAATTTCTGTTTGATGTGATCAGTGGCAACTTGCTATAGATGCAGAAAAATGTAGACGTAGTGAGTAGGAAAACCATTCCCTGAAGTTCGAAAGTGGCATTAGAGGTGTGTTGCTTGACGAACAATACGAGACTGGAATAGAAGGGAGAACCGATAGAGGTACTCAAGGTACCCTCCGCTACACACCGTCAGGTGGATTGCGGAGTATGGATGTAGATGTAGATGTAGATGTAGAAAATGAAATGGAAGCAGTACTTAAGGTCGGTAGTAGGGAAGGCGAATGGTTTCCTTTACAGATGAGGTACACTTCCGTAGAATTCTCCCAATGACAGCGTATGCTGGCAGAACACTAGCGTGACCCATTTTTTGAGCACTGCTGATACTGCTGATCTCCACCAGGTCGGATTCAAGACGTAGAAAGAATTCATAGGAGTGCTGATAGATTTCGTACCGGTAGATTCGATCAACTAGCGAGTGTTACGGAGATACTGTGGGAACTCAAGTGGAAATTCCTGAAAGCAAGACTTTGTTTTTTCCGTGAAAAACTACTGAGAATATTTAAAGAAACAGCATTTGCGGCTGACTGCAGACCGATTCTACTGCCGCCAAGGTACAATGTGCGAAAGGACCACGAAGGTAAGATAAGAAAAATTAAGGCTTGTTCTCAGGCGTATAGACAATTGTTTTTCCTTCGATCCATTTGCGAGTGGACCATGAAAGGGAATGACTAGCAGTGGTGCGAGGCACCCTCCGCCATGTACCGGTAAGTGGTACAGGGTGATTCAAGAAAATGTTTACAGGCTGACAAGGCACATCGGGCATACAACAAGGATCAGTAATCGCATAGGAACCGGGTGTCGCAAACGTCACGAGGGGTCGCTACGGTCATGAGAGGGCGTTGCTATACAAAAACGGCCAGAGCGCACGGATACCGTAGCCATTCACGCCGTGGAAGTGTTGGGAGTTTGATTTCAAACACGTACCCGACTCATACGATAATAGTTGGTGGTGACTTCAGTTTATACTCGATATGTTGGCGAAAATACGTGTTTAATTTGGGAGGTACACATGAAATATCATCCGAAATTGTGCTAAACGCATTCTCTGAAAATTATTTCGAGCAATTAGTTCATGAGACCACGCGAACAGTAAACGGTTGTGCAAACACACTTGACCTCTTAGCAAACAAATAATCCTTAATTAATAACCAGCATCAAAACCGATATACGGATTAGTGAACACAGGGTTGTCGTAGCGAGATTGAATATTGTAATCCCCAAATCCTCGAAAAATAAGCGAAAAATATACCTATACAAAAAAGCAGATAAAAATTCACTTGACGCCTTCCTGAGCGACAATGTCCAATCATTCCAAATTAATAATACAAGTGTAGACCAGATGTGGCTTAAATTCAGAGAAATAGTATCGGCAGAAGTTCAGAGGTTTATAACAAATAAACTAACATCGATGGAGCTGATCCTCCTTGGTAAACAAAACGGGTTAGAACACTGTTGCAGAAACAACGAAACAAAAATGCCAAATTTAAACAGCCGCAAAATCCCCAAGATTGGCGATCTTTTACAGAAGCTCGAAATTTAGCGCGGACTTCAATGCGAGACGCCTATAACAGTTTCCACAACGAAACTTTGTCTCGAAACCTGGCAGAAAAATCCAAAGAGATTCAGGTCGTATGTGAAGTACGTTAGCGGCAAGAAACAATCAATGCCTTCTCTGCGGGATAACAATGGAGATACTATCGAAGACAGCGCTGCCAAAGCAGATTTACTAAACACAGCCTCCCGAAATGCCTTCACAAAAGAAGACGAAGTAAATTTTCCAGAATTCGAATCGAGAACAGCTGCCAACATGAGTAACGTAGAAGTAAATATCCTCGTAGTAGTGAAGCAACTCAAATCACTTAATAAAAGCAAGTCTTCTGATCCACACTGTATACCGGTTAGGTTCCTTTCGGAGTATGCTGATGAATTAGCTCCATACTTAACAATCATATACAACCGTTCGCTCGACGAAAGAGCCGTACCAAAAGACTGGAAAGTTGCACAGGTCACACCAATATTCAAGAAGTGTAGTAGGAGTAATCCACCAAATTACAGGCCCATATCGTTGACGTCGATATGCAGCATTATTTTAGAAGATATATTGTGTTCGAACATTATGAATTATCTCGAAGGTAACGGTCTATTGACAAACAGTCAAAATGGGTTTAGAAAACATCGTTGCTGTGAAACACAACTAGCTCTTTATTCACATGAAGTGCTGAGTGCTACTGACAAGGGATTTCAGATCGATTCCGTGTTCCTGGATTTCCGCAAGGCTTTTGACACTGTACCACAAAAGCGGCTCGTAGTAAAATTGCATGCTTATAGAGTATCGTCTCAGTTATGTGACTGGATTTGCGATTTCCTGTCAGAGAGGTCACAGTTCGTAGTAATTGACGGAAAGTCATCGAGTAAAACAGAAGTGATTTCAGGCGTTCCCCAAGGTAGTGTTATTGGCCCTTTGCTGTTTTTTTATCTATATAAACGATTTGGGAGACAATCTGAGCAGCCGTCTTTGTGTGTTTGCAGATGACACTGTCGTTTATCGACAAATAAAGTCTACAGAAGATCAAAACAAACTGCAAAACGATTTAGAAAAAATATCTGAATGGTGCGAAAAGTGGCAGGCGACCCTAAATAACGAAAAGTGTGGGGTCATCCACATGAGTGCGAAAAGGAGCTCGTTAAACTTCGGTTACACGATAAATCAGCCTAATCTAAAAGCAGTAAATTCAACTAAATACCTAGGAATTAGATTTAAGAGCAACTTATATTGGAAAGAACACATAGAAAATGTTGTCGGGGAAGGCTAACCGAAGTCTGCGTTATATTGGCAGGACACTTAGAAAATGCAACAGACCGACTAAGGAGACTGCGTACACTACGCTTGTCCGTCCTCTTTTAGAATACTGCTGCGGGGTGTGGGATCCTTACCAGGTATGACTGACGGAGTACATAGAAAAAGTTCAAAGAAAGGCAGGTCGTTTTGTATTATCGCGAAGTACGCGAGAGAGTGTCACAGAAATGATACACGATTTGGGCTGGAAATCATTAAAATAAAGGCGTTTTTCGTTGCGGCGGAATCTTCTCACGAAATTCCGATCACCAACTTTCCCTCCGAATGTGAAAATATTTTGTTGACATCGACCTACATAGGGCGAAACGATCACCACGATAAAATAAGGGAAATCAGAGTACGTACTGAAAGATATAGATGTTCATTCTTTCCGCGCGCTATACGAGATTGGAATAATAAAGAATTGTGAAGGTGGTTCGATGAACCCTGTGCCAGGCACTTAAATGTGATTTGCTGAGTATCCATGTAGATGTAGATGGGTAGCTACGCGTACGGCCAAATGTCTGAGATGCATTTTTATTTGTAGCTCGGCCATCTGCAATGGATGAGAAGCCGTGCGATTGCATCGTGCTAAATACCTTGATAAAAAGGTGCCACCTTGATAGAAAGGTGCCACACATTCGCGTTACCCTGCATCGCCGACTGTGCGAAACCGGCTCCTTCCCTGTGAACAAGCCGGATGATGGTCGCCAGCGAACTACACGGACTGTTGCGGCAGAGGAAATCGTTGTCGAAAGGGTGCAGCGTACGCCGTCAACAAGTACACGACGGCAACCCTCCGTTTGGAGCACTGAACTTGACGAAGCACTGCATCAGTTTCATTTCTAACGCGTTGAGGCTTTGCAACCAAGGGACTAACACAAGCGCATGGGATTTGCACCGTGGTTGTGCAGGAATCCGCTGCAGGCCGAAGTCTCACAGCGAATGTCCTCTTCATGTCGAAGGTGTGATGAGCGTTCACAACCTGAATACGTGGGCCGATGTGAAACCATATGCTATACGTAAGCATGCCTCAAAAATGGTTCAAATGGCTCTGAGCACTATGGGACTTAACATCGGAGGTCATCAGTCCCCTAGAACTTAGGACTACTTAAACCTAACTAACCTAAGGACATCACGCACATCCATGCCAGAGGCAGGATTCGAACCTGCGACCGTAGCGAAGCATGCCTGACAATGCATATTTAGCTTTAACGTGGGGGCTAGTATGGTCGGAAACCGCGGCCGTACATTCTCCCGGACCTATTTGATGGTCTCGTATTCCTGCGAGATGTTCTGCAGCACATGCTGCATGATGTTCCCATGACTATTCGTCGGCGCATTTAATTTCAACCCAGTCGTTTTTCCCTCGTGGAGGTATCTGAAG
Source organism: Schistocerca americana (assembly GCF_021461395.2). NCBI lineage: Eukaryota > Metazoa > Arthropoda > Insecta > Orthoptera > Acrididae > Schistocerca > Schistocerca americana. The sequence goes on from NC_060120.1 coordinate 38,506,142, forward strand.
GGCGTTGCGTATGAAACACTTGTTACATCGCTGGAGGAACTAGTGGGCAGGATTGTAGCTGTGGTATTAACGTTCGATACCGCACTTGTTAGGGGTTGCAGATATCGACCGCGGTCCGTAATAGATATCGCTGGACCCGCTTCGCGGCTTGTCACAAGTATCTAGCGAGCTCTCGTCCACTCTTGCTCGGGACGTTAACTAGGAATGTAGCACATCCTTCAGCTGATAGGAAGCAACCTCTAACAAGGCGCTTAGTCAAGTATGGCATAAGTAATGCTTCTCTAGATATGTTTGTAATTATATGTATGCAGCACATGAAAAAGCCTGTAAAACAAGTTAAGTACAGTATATATTATTTTTTACCAACGACTACTGATTCTTTCAGTCGTTGCAGATACAAACTACGGAGCCAGCTCCTTACCGACTTCACTGCCAAACCGCCAATATATGTTTCTATTTAGCATAGGCCACCAGTCATCACAACAACTGACGACGAAAATCATAACAGTAGCGGCAGCAGGAAATCTTCGATATACACTAGGTATCTTTGAGAAAGTGCGCCGTCCACCTCAGCGTCCATGTCAGATGTGTCTCAATGCATCTGGACAAAACTTTGAGCTTCTTATGTAGTGGGCGTTCAGTTACAGCATGTGACTAAATAACTGCAATGCCACTTAGTAGCCATGGATGGCCTTTGCGACCCTCATTTCGTGTGACATTGTGGATCCTTGTTGTACCCGATGTGCTACGTCAGTTAGTAAATGTTTTTTGAGTCACCCTGTGTATGTAGATACAATTACAGTTCTCCTACAACCATAGCGTAAGACTAAAATTATTTGAATACGGCAAATCGTAAAATGGATATTGGAATGTTTCATTAGTCCTCCATCTCCTCCTTTTATATTTCTTACCACACACCACAAACGCTACATCAGGACATCAATTTATTCCTTTTCAGTTTTGCAATATTGCGTTCAAATCAAACAATTGTCGGCCAGTTTTCGGCTCCTCTAATGATAGCGCGCGTAGCTGAATCATCATACGAGTATATAGCTCCAGAGTGCATGAAAGACGATATGAGTCCTACGCAAATTATTTTCTACTTTTCTGCTGCAGTAATTACCAAAATGGTCCTTCCACTCTGATTATGTAATCGTACACCAAATGTGGTTCAAGCTTAAAGAAATAGTATCGATGGGAATTGAGAGATTTATACCAAAAAAAATTAATAAGAGTTGGTACTGATATCCGTGGTACACAAATCAGGTCTCAACGCTATCTCAGAAACAACGAAAAACGCATGCCAAATTTAAAAGAACGCAAAACCCCAAGATTGGCGAAGTTTTGCAGAAGCTCAGAATATAGCGCGAACTTCAGTGAGAGATGCTTCTAACAGTTTTCACGACGAAACACTCTCTCGACATCTGGCAGAAAACTGAGAGATCCTGGTGGTATGTAAAATACACAGTGGCAAGACGCGATCACTACTTTCACTGCGCAATAACAATGGCGATGTTATTGATGACGGCTTCCTCAAATTCATTCACAAAAGAAGGCGAAGTAAATATTCCTGGATTCGAATCAAAAACAAAAGCCAACTTTAGTAACTTAGAAATAGATATCCTCGGTGTACCGAAGCAGCTTAAAACAATTAAGAAAGGCAAGGCTCCCGGTCCAGATTGTATACCCATCAGGTTCCTTTCAAAGTATGCTAATACAATAGCTCCATATTTAGCAATCACATACGGCCGGTCGCCCGAAGAAAGATCCATTCCCAAAGACGGGAAAGTAGCACAAGTCGCACCGAAAGCCAAAACAAAAGAAGTAAGAATAATCCGGTAAATTACAGATCCATATCACTAACGTCAATTTTCAATAGGATTTTGGAACATGTACTGTTCTCGAACATTATGAATCACTTTGAAGACTAAAAGCTAACACAGATTCAGAAAATACCGTTATTGGGAAATGTAATAAACACTTTATTCTCACGAAGTAGTGAGTGCTATCGACAGGAGACGTCAAATTGATTCCATATTTTTAGATTTCCGAAAGGCATTTGATAACGGTTCTCGCAATAGACTTCTAATTAAATTGCGTGCCTACGGAGTGTCGTCTCAGTTGTGTGACTGGATTCGTGATTTCCTGTCAGAAAGGTCACAATTCGTCGTAACTGACCGAAAGTCACTGAGTGAAACAGAAGTAATATCTGGCGTTCACCTACGATGTATTACAGGGCCTCTGTTGTTCGTGATATACAACAACGATTCAGGAGCAATCTGAGGACCTTAGAGATTGTTTGCAGGTGATGCTGTCGTTTAACCGTCTTCCAAAGTCATTAGATGATCAAATCGAATCATTTAGGCAAGATATCTGTTTGGTCGAAAAAGTGGCAGTCGACTCTAAATAATGAAAGGGTCAAGTCATCCACGTGAGTACTCAAAGGAATCCACTAAATTACAGCTACACTATATATCACACAAATCTAAAGGATGCATTTTCAGCTAAATACTTCGGGATTACAGTTACGAATAATAGAAATTGGACCGTCGTATAGATACTGTTGTGGGGAAACTAAACCAAAGACTGTGATTTATTGACAGAACACTTAGAAAATGTAACAGATCTACTAAAGTGAACATTACGCTTCTACGCCCTCTTATGGAGTACTGCTGTGCGGCGTGGGATCCACTTCAGATAGGACTCACGAAGTACACCGAGAAAGTTCGAAGAAGGACAGTTCGTTTTGTACTATCGTGAAATAAGGGAGAGAGTGCTACGGATATGATACACGAACTGGGGTGTCAGTTATTAAAACAAAGGAGTTTTTCTCCGCAGCAAAACCACCTCATCAAATTTCAGTCGCCAAGTTTCTCTTAAGAGTGTGAAAAATTTTGTTGGCGCTCATCTACATAGAGAGACATGATCATCATAGTGGAATAAGAAAAATAAGAGTACGCACGATAATATTTAAGCGTTCTTTTTTGCCGCGCATTTTTCGGAAGTAGAATTTTGATGACGTCCATCTACATACAGAGAAATGATCATCATAGTAAAATAAGAAAATAAGAATATGCACTATAATATTTAAGTGTTCGGTTTTCCCGCGCGTTTTTCGAGATTGGGACGGTATTCAAATAGCTTAGAGGTGGTTCGACGGACACTCTGTCAGGCCACTAACTGTAAATTGCAGGGTAATCACGTAGATGTCGATGAGCTACGTTTAGGGTTTTATTGCAACGATATTGTCATATTCACATAGAGCGATGTGGTACAGTGATTAAGTCACTGGAGTTCCATTCATGAGGAAGCGGGATCAAATTCCCGTCAGCCATCTAGATCTAGGTTTTCTGTATATTTCATATATTGATTAACTCAAATGCAGTTCGAAGTTGTGCTCCGTCTCTAATAACGTTGTCGTCGACAAGACGTTAAACTGCAATTTTCTTTTTTGTCATATTCTCTTTGTGTTTAAAATCATTTCGCTCTCTTAAACACCTGCCATATGGTGGCTGGAAAGATACTCCCAACGACTGACCGAAAACACCATACCACAACAATATCCGGAATATTATCTCTGGTTGATATCGACCAGCATTAACCGCCTTCACAAACCGTATTGGTATTCAGCCGATTCATGTTCTAAATATTCGTAACAACTTTCAGTCGCAATAGTTATTCGTAGGAGGATCTTCTTGTAAGTACCTATCAAAATGAAAAAGAAGGAAAATTAGAGTATAGGTTCTGAGTACGAGAAAATCATTAGAGATGTAGGTGAAGCTCTGAATGGACTAGGCGGAAGGAAAAGTTCTGAATAGGATAAAATCATTAGAAATGTGTCTCAGGCTCTGAGTGTACCAGAATGCGGAAGGAAATCGACCATGTCCTTTTGAATGAAACTGTTATGGTCTTATGCGATTTTGTGATACCACGGAAAACTTAAATCTAGGTGGGCGGGTGGTGATTTGAACTGGTGGCCTCCAGATTTCATCTCCAGTCACTTTTAACTACTGCGTTACTTCATTCAAATTTCAAGTCAGTAATGTAGGATGGTTTTAGGAATTTAACTGTGACGAAACCACAGTTGATCGATTGATTTCAATGATGTGATTCTTGAAGTTTGTCCGGAGTTCTGTATAATCTACGAGGTTTCGGTATTGCAGCCGGACCATGATGACTTCTTGCCACGGCATTTCGGCTGGCAGCCGTTCACCCATCTTCAGGTGAGTGTCCGCCACTGGAAATTGCTAGTTCTTTTTCTTCATTGTTATTTCCGTTCCCCAGAACGGGGGCGGACCGGCAGTAGGCAAAGCCGTTCTTCTGCCGAAGGTTACAAAACCCATGTTTAAAAATAGTGACAATAAATGATGATTTTGTAAAAAATACACGTGTGACCATTACTACATAACTAACAAGTGACACAGACCATTTGTAAAATACACATATGTAAAAATGCTGATGGTTTTTAAAAGTCGTTTGATGGTTGGATATTACAGTTAAAATACAGTTACTCGTGAATGTGAATGATACGATGGTGTAATGGTAATGCGAGGTGACACTCTAAAAAATTGACATGATGAAGTTGTGATGATGAGTGTGACCATGAGGGCCCTGCAGAACCGCAGATATGGACTAGAAGTCAGCATGGTGGACGAAGGGGGAAGGAGAAAATTGGAGGATGGTGTGAGGTGGAGCGTCGTGATTAGAGCTGGAAAGAGAATGGGGTACATCTCATGACGGATTTCATAGTTAGGGAGTGGAAGTTGATTGAAATTTCGAATGGATAAGGCAGGGAACTGCATGGAAGACGGAATATGGATGTAGTAGAACAGTAGAGAACCTGGACTGGAGATTAGTGAGTGGGAAATTGGGTACTGGGACTGGGTTTTGCGATTTATGTAATGGGCTCAAAGGTGCTCTAGGAAGAGAAGAAGGTGTGAGAAGTGGATGAGTTATTAGAGGATGTGAGGTGGGGAACGTAGGCGGATGTGGAAGGCGATTCAGAGTGCCAATCTTTCCAGGATGTCAAGAGACATATGGAATTCAGGCAATGCAGAGATCCAGGCAACGTTAGCATAGGTTGGGATAGGATAATTGTAATGCCGTGTGGCTAGGGCCTCCCGTAGGGTAAACCGTTCGCCTGGTGCAAGTCTTTCGAGTTGACGCCACTTCGGTGACTTGTATGTAGATGGAGATTAAATGTTGATGATAAGGAAAACACAACACTCAGTCCCTGAGCGGAGAAAATCTCCGACCCAGCTGAGAATCGAACCAGGGCCGTTAGGTATGACATTCCACCACGTTGACCACTCAGCTACCAGGGGCGGACAGGATAATTGTAGAAAGATGTAGATCCCAGGTTGAGGTCTGGTAGTAATTTTAGTAGGTTTACTAGGTTTCAGGCTTTGTGTTGGATGGTAAGGAGATGTGCATTCCATGTTCGTTTTCTGTCGAGAGTTAAATACTTTACCTTGTTTTTCAGAGGGATGGGTTGGTTGTTGATGGAGAGATGGAAATCTGGACGACGGAAATGTGAAGCGGTACGGCTACAGATGGTGGCTTGGCTTTTCTGCGGGCTGACTTGCAAGATCCCATGCATTACATAAATCGATTAAGAGATTCTGGTGGCGCTGTATGGAGGCTTGGGAGAGTATGATGAGTAGCTAGGTGGGCAGTGCCGTCAGTATATTACAGGAGGTACGTTGTGGGTGGCAGCTTGGAAATGTCTGTAGTGAGAGGAGCCAGCCTTGAGGCACACCTGCTGGAGCAGGCATGGTAGATTGTGGCGTATATACGACGGTGTTGAAGGCGGATATAGTTAAGTGGGAGTGCAAAGGTTTGTAGCCTGAAGAGCAGTCCAGAATGCCATAGCTGGTCAAAGGCTTTTTCAATGCGAAATAAGACAAATATAGTGGAATTCCGTTTATTCAGTTGATGGGAGTTAGGTGGGTAAGGTAAAGAAGTTGGACATGAGTGGAACAGTTGGAACGAAAGCAACATTGGCTATTGGGAATGGGTAACGGGTTGCAAGGTTCTGATGAGTTCTTTGAGTAAGAATAATCTCAAAGATTTTGCTGAAAACTTACGTGAGGGAGACTGCTTTTTTTGAATGGTTGTGGTGCAGCTGCACCGGTGGAGAGCGGTCAAACTGTCTTGCTGACGGAGTAATGTTTTTCTACGTTACAATGACGGCATCACAGTGACATCATTGTACTCTACGTTGAAGGTGTGGCGGTGGGACTTAAAGTACCGTATCACCCTCCGACGATGTGAGTTCAAGGTCGCTGATAAGATGTGACACAACTACAGAGGCAGTTTGAGTCGTGGTCGCGCCAAGGATTGCACTGAATGAGTGGCCGTATTAAAGCACACATTATTAATGGCCGTACCAGGGCTATCGTTAGCCGTGGTCCGAATCCGAGTCCTCGAGGATGGTAAGAGGTGTCAGTGCCAGTGCCGGGGAGTCGTGGTGCCAATGTGTTGCAATCCACTGACCGTGCCACGCAGGGCGTCCACTTTGAAATACAGCCGCTTTGCTTTCTCTCAAATGGACTTTGGAGGAACCATGTCGGTCTCCTCGTGTAGAGTAACAATCTTCGTGAGTCGAGGGGCATTCAGAGACGAGTGTGGCGCTCACGTTCAAAGCATCTTCCACGTACTGTGCGCATCGTCTGATTTATGTAAGCTTTGTCACACTGGCAAGGCATTTTGTGAATTCCGACCTTCCGCAGCCACATATCGCCGAACCGAGAAGAGCACTAATCTTCGCCGCTGGCTGGAAGACTACTTTAACTTTGTTTCCATAGTATCCTACCTACTTTAGACGAACAGTTGATGACGTGTGGAAGGAACCTCCTGGATTTGAACAGCTCCTTAGCTTCTTGATCTTATAGGTGGTCACGTTTCTTCCTCCTTAGCGCTGTAATAATCTGATGTACAGAGTAACCATTATCTTTGAACATCGTCCGTAGATGCTCTAGATCTTTTGTAAGATTGTCTCCATCAGAAACAACATGTACCGGTGCACCAACATTCTACGGATGCCGATAATTTATGAACGATAATGGCTACTCGACGCTTGCGGGTAGAGGTCCGTGTGTGTGGGCTTACGGTAGATGGAATGCCCTAATGACCCATGCGCTTTCCTACTAACGAAGATGTCAAAAAACGGAAAACAACCATCCTCCACTATTTGCATCGTAAAATGGTTGTTCTTATTGACTGAATTGAGATGTTGGAAGAAACTTGACATTCTTCTTCACCATGGGGCCACTACACAAAAGTGTCATCTACATAACGCCAGATGACTTTGGGTTTAATTTCTGCCAAATCAAGTGCCCTTTTCTCAAAGTCTTCCATAAGCAAGTTTGCTACCAGACGGGAGAGAAGATTGCCGATGTTAACACCGTCAGTTTGCTCAAAATATTTGCTGTTAAGTAAAAAGTATCTTTAGGAAAGGACATGATGAAAAAGTGCTGTTATATTAGCCGTTAACGTATTGCTGATAAGTGACAAAGAGTCCATAACAGGAACCTTAGTGTAAAGTGAGAGGACATGGTAGCTCACTAATAAGTCAGTTTTATGAAGTTCAAGTGACTTCAGTCTATTAATAAAGTCAGCAGAGTTGCGCAATTCCTCACAAAAAGTCTCAGTAGAGAGACACGATATATAGCCAAATAATTATTGACGATCGGCCGTAACGGAAGGTCACATAACATGGGTGATACAGAACTAAGAGGTCTTAATCTTACGGCCACTTCGTGCAGAATAGAAGAAGAATTCGGCAGTGCTGACGTTTTCCTCTCCACTTTCCCTGTGGTGATTTTGTCAGTCTTCCGATACATTGGTTCACTCGACAAGTTATAAATCTTCTGTTCATTAACCTCACGCGGCAACATAATGGTGACGTTTCCCTTATCCACTAGTAATGGTTCAAATGGCTCTGAGCACTATGGGACTCAACATCTTAGGTCATAAGTCCCCTAGAACTTAGAACTACTTAAACCTAACTAACCTAAGGACATCACACACACCCATGCCCGAGGCAGGATTCGAACCTGCGACCGTAGCAGTCCCGCGGTTCCGGACTGCAGCGCCAGAACCGCGCGGCCACCGCGGCCGGCTCCATTAGTAAGACCTCCGTGTGAGGATGTTCTTGTAGCTTTCGTAGTGTGGCTCTTCCCATGGCAGAAACGTTGCTCTTCTGAGGCGGAGCTTTCGTGAGTACACACTATGTTTCACATCTCATTTCTTATGCAGGATCACCAGGAAGACGTCCAACAGCTTCCTCAACAGCATTAATAAAATCAGTTACATGCGGGGATCTCGGCGTAAGGGTCAAGTTCAAGTGTTTCCTCAGCACAGACAGCGCTACAGTGTCCAAAAACCTTATCCGTTAAATTGACCACGGAGCGTCGAAAAGTATCTTCTTGCGGTAACGTTGCGCCCTCTTCAGGACAGTTTTCGAAGTTCGCATGCCTGCCAGCAATGTTAATGCAATAAGATATTTGTGGCAGAATCTTGTTAGACCATTCAAACCAATGACCCACCTCATCGGGAAAAGGAGTGTCTGATACAGACGTCACAGAATGTGCTGTCTTTCTTCTCCAGTCGTAGACCTCTTGCTGTGTAAAATATTTATGCTGCTTCATTAGTCTCCGACGATCGTTCGACTCCATGTTACACTGTTGAGATACACATAGAATGAAATTGAATTTTTGTCACATAAAAAACTTTCTTTACCTTGACAGTACTCTCCAGCAACCAGCGATCTGACGCATCTTCTACAACGATCTACACCTACATACACTACTGGCCATTAAAATTGTTACACCACGAAGATGACGTGCTACAGACGCGAAATTTAACCGACAGGAAGAAGATGCTGTGATATGCAAATGATTAGCTTTTCAGAGCATTCACACAAGGTTAGCGCCGGTGGCGACACCTACAACGTGCTGACATGAGGAAAGATTCCAACCGATTTCTCATACACAAACAGCAGTTCACCGACCTTGCCTGGTGAAACGTTGTTGCCATGCCTCGTGTAAGGAGGAGAAATGCGTACCATCACGTTTCCGACTTTCATAAAGGTCGGATTGTAGCCTATCGCGATTGCGCTTTATCGTATCGCAACACTGCTGCTCGAGATCCAATGACTGTTAGCAGAATATGGAATCGGTGGTTTCAGGAGGGTAATACGGAACGCCGTGCTGGATCCCAACGGCCTCGTATCACTAGCAGTCGAGGTGACAGGCATCTTATCCGCATCGCTGTAACGGATCGTGCAGGCACGTCCTGATCCCTGAGTCAACAGATGGGGACGTTTGTAAGACAACAACCATCTGCACGAACAGTTCTACGACGTTTGCAGCAGCATGGACTATCAGCTCGGAGACCATGGCTGCGGTTACCCTTGACGCTGCATCACAGACAGGAGCGCCTGCCATGGTGTACTCAACCACGAACCCGGATGCACGAATGGCAAAACGTCATTTTTTCGGATGAATCCAGGTTCTGTTTACAGCATCATGATGGTCGCATCCGTGTTTGGCGACATCGTGGTGAACGCACATTGGAAGCGTGTATTTGTCATCGCCATACTGGCGTATCACCCGGCGTGATGGTATGGGGTGCCATTGGTTACACGTCTCGGTCACGTCTTGTTCGCATTGACGGCACTTTGAACAGTGGACGTTACATTTCAGATGTGTTACGACCCGTGGCTCTACCCTTCATTCGATCTCTGCGAAACCCTACATTTCAGCAGGATAATGCACAACCGCATGTTGTAGGTCGTATACGGGCCTTTCTGGATAAAGAAAATGTTCAACTGCTGCCCTGGCCAGCACATTCTCCAGATCTCTCACCAATTCAAAACGTCTGGCCGAGCAACTGGCTCGTCACAATACGCCAGTCACTACTCTTGATGAACTGAGGTATCGTGTTGAAGCTGCATGGGCAGCTGTACCTGTACACGGCATCCAAGCTCTGTTTGACTCAATGCCCAGGCGTATCAAGGCCGTTATTATAGCCAGAGGTGGTTGTTCTGGGTACTGATTTCTCAGGATCTATGCACCCAAATTGCGTGAAAATGTAGTCACACGTCAGTTCTAGTATAATATATTTGTCCAATGAATACCCGTTTAACATCTGCATTTCTTCTTGGTGTAGCAATTTTAATGGCCAGTAGTGTAGATGCTCCGCAAATCACGTGAAGAAGCGTTCCCTGTGTCACTACTCGTCATTTCCTATCCGGTTCAAGTCACAAATATAGCGAGATAAAAACGGCTATCTATATGCCTCCGTATGGGCCCAAATATCTTGTATCTTTTCCTCGTTATCCTTAAGCTCATTTGTGTTGGAGACAACAGAATCGTTCCGCAGTCAGCTTCAAATGCCGGTTCTCTAAGTTTTCTCAATAGTGTTCCCCAAAAAGAATATCGCGTTCTCTCCAGGTACTCCCAATAGAATTCCCGCTCCGTAACACTTACGACTTGCTCGAACCTGCAGGAACAAGCATCATGATGCTGTAAACAGAACCTCGATTCATCCGAAAAAATGACGTTTTGCCATTCGTGCATCCGGGTTCGTGGTTGAGTACACCATGGCAGGCGCTCCTGTCTGTGATGCAGCGTCAAGGGTAACCGCAGCCATGGTCTCCGAGTCTTAGAGCCGCTGACACATCTGGGACCCTATTCCCTATGCTCGTAGCTTCGTTAACAGTCTGCAGTGGGGTATCATGTCAAATACCTCCGGAAATCTAGGTATATGGAATCCGCCTGTTGCATTTCGTCCGTAGTTCGCAACGTACCACGTGAGAAAAGTTCAAGCTGAGTTTGGCACGAGCGATGCTTTCTAAAACCGTGCTGGTTCATTGACATAAGCTTCTCTGTCTCAAGAAATTCTATCTGAGACTATGTTCACGAACTGTGCTGAAAACCGATGTTACGGATAGTGGTCTGTAATTTTGCAGGTCCCCTCTTTTACCCTTCTTACCTGAATACATATGAATAATCTGCGCTTCTTTCCAATAGCTTGAGACTTTGCGCGAGAGATTCGCGATAAATGCTAGCTCTGTAGCGGACCACTGCTGTAGAGTACTCTTTGTAAAACCGAATTTGGATTCCATCCGGCCATCGAGACTTATTAGTACTCAACTGTCTCAGTTGTTTCTCCACACCACGGATGCTTATTACTATGTCGCCTATACGACAGATTGTTTGATTGTCAAACGATGTTCGCCGGCCGCGGTGGCCGAGTGGTTCTAGGCGCTTCAGTCCGGAACCGCGCGACCGCTACGGGCGCACGTTCGAATCCTGCCTCGGGCATGGATGTGTGTGATGTCCTTAGGTTGGTTAGTTTAAGCAGTTCTAAGTTCTAGGGGACTATTGACCTCAGCTGTTGAGTCCCAGGGCCGGCCACGGTGGTCTAGCGGTTCTAGCCGCTCAGTCCGGAACCGCGCGACTGCTACGGTCGCAGGATCGAATCCTGCCTAGGACATGGATGTTTGTGATGTCCTTAGGTTAGTTAGGTTTAAGTAGTTCTAAGTTCTAGGGGACTGATGACCACAGATGTTAAATCCCATAGTGCTCAGAGCCATTTGAACCATTTGTTAAGTCCCATAGTGCTCAGAGCCATTTGAACCATTTGAAACGATGTTCATGCTTGAACGATCTCACCATCTGTTAAACGCGAAATTTAAAACTTCGTCTTTCGGTTTGCTGTCTTCGACTAGGATATTACACTGGATACAGCGTGATTGGATGGAAGCCTTAGACCCACTTTGTGATTTTACATCGGACCAGAATTTTCTCAGATTCTCGACCATATCTTTTGCTAAGGTATGACGGTAGCAAATGTTTTATGCTTCGCGCACTGATCTTTTACCGGATGCAAGAACCTCTACTAATCTTTTCCTGTCGTCATTTGCGCCTTCCCTTTTGAACCGAGAGTGCAACAGCCTTTGCTTTTTCAGTATTTTCCGGATTTCGTTTCTAAACCGTGGCGGATCTTTTCCATTTATACTTGGCACATAGTTCTCCAGAGTTTTACACTGTATGTAAACTTTGTCTACAGCTCCTCTACCTCCATCTTACTGGAACTAAGTGCTGTCAACACAATAACTGAATAGCTGACAAGTGCTTATCTGTTCATTCTAGCACAAACACTCTTGTAGCCTTCTTGACTGATTTATTAACTTTCGTAATCAAAATGGCGTTATGATCACTAATCTCCCACTCTACACTGACGTTTTCGATAAGGTTCGGCCTGTTTGCAGCTACAGGGTCTAAGATGTTTCGATTGAATGTGGGCTGCCAAGCTAGCTGCTCAAGGCAGTTTTCAGAAAACGTGTTCCCAAGACTATCTGTCTGTACTCCCTGCAATAAACACCTGGCAGTCCCAGTCTATACTTGGTAGGTTAAAGTCGCCTCCAGGTAGTATTGCATGTAACAAATAAATACCCCACTCATACGGTTATAGTTGGTGGGGACTTCAACCTTCCCTCGATATGTTGGCAAAAATACTTGTTCAAAACCGGTGGTAGGCAGAAAACATCTTCCGAGATTGTCCTAAATGCATTATCCGAAAATTATTTCGAGCAGTTAGTCCACGAACCCACGCGAATTGTAAAAGGTTGCGAAAGCACTCTTGACCTCTTAGCCACAAACAGTCCAGAGCTAATAGAGAGCATCATGACTGATACAGGGATTAGTGATCACAAGGTCGTTGTAGCTAGGCTCAATACCGTTTCTTCCAAATCCACCAGAAACAAACGCAAAATAATTTTATTTAAAAAAGCGGATAAAGTGTCACTAGCAGCCTTCCTGAGAGACAATCTCCATTCCTTCCGAACTGACTATGCAAATGTAGACAAGATGTGGCTCAAATTCAAAGATATAGTAGCTACAGCAATTGAGAGATTCATACCTCATAAATTGGTAAGAGATGGAACTGATCCCCCATGGTACACAAAACAGGTCGGAACGCTGTTGCAGAGGCAACGGAAAAAGCATGCGAAGTTCAGAAGAAAGCGAAATCCCGAAGATTGGCTAAAATTTACAGACGCGCGAAATTTCGCACGGACTTCAATGCGAGATGCCTTTAATAGGTTCCACAACGAAACATTGTCTCGAAATTTGGTAGAAAATCCGAAGAAATTCTGGTCGTATGTGAAGTGCACAAGCGGCAAGACGCAGTCAATACCTCCGCTGCGCAGTGGCGATGGTACTGTTACCGACGACTGTGCCGCTAAAGCGGAGTTATTGAACGCAGTTTTCCGAAATTCCTTCAGCAGGGAAGACGAATAGAATATTCCAGAATTTGAAACACGAACAGCTGCTAGCATGAATTTCTTAGAAGTAGATACCTTAGGGGTTGCGAAGCAACTCAAATTGCTTGATACGGGCAAGTCTTCAGGTCCAGATTGTTTACCGATTAGGTTCCTTTCAGATTACGCTGATACAATAGCTCCCTACTTAGCAATCATATACAACCGCTCGCTCACCGATAGATCTGTACCTACAGATTGGAAAATTGCGCAGGTCGCACTAGTGTTTAAGAAGGGTTGCAGGAGTAATCCATCGAACTACAGACCTATATCATTGAAGTCGGTTTGCAGTAGGGTTTTGGAGCATATACTGTATTCAAACATTATGAATCACCTCGAAGGGAACGATCTATTGATACGTAATCAGCATGGTTTCAGAAAACATCGTTCTTGTGCAACGCAGCTAGCTCTTTATTCGCACGAAGTAATGGCCGCTATCGACATGGGATCTCAAGTTGATTCCGTATTTCTAGATTTCGGGAATGCTTTTGACACCGTTCCTCACAAGCGACTTCTAATCAAGCTGCGGGCCTATGGGGTATCGTCTCAGTTGTGCGACTGGATTCGTGATTTCCTGTCAGAAAGGTCGCAGTTCGTAGTAATAGACGGCAAATCATCGAGTAAAACTGAAGTGATATCAGGTGTTCCCCAGGGAAGCGTCCTGGGACCTTTGTTGTTCCTGATTTATATAAATGACCTGGGTGACAATCTGAGCGGTTCTCTTAGGTTGTTCGCAGATGATGCTGTAATTTACCGACTAGTAAGGTCATCCGAAGACCAGTATCATTTACAAAGCGATTTAGAAAAGATTGCTGTATGGTGTGGCAGGTGGCAGTTGACGCTAAATAACGAAAAGTGTGAGGTGATCCACATGAGTTCCAAAAGAAATCCGTTCGAATACGATTACTCGATAAATAGTACAATTCTCTAGGCTGTCAATTCAACTAAATACCTGCGTGTTAAAATTACGAACAACTTCAGTTGGAAAGACCACATAGATAATATTGTGGGGAAGGCGCGCCAAAGGTTGCGTTTCATTGGCAGGACACTTAGAAGATGCAACAAGTCCACTAAAGAGACAGCTTACACTACACTCGTTCGTACTCTGTTAGAATATTGCTGCGCGGTGTGGGATCCTTACCAGGTGGGATTGACGGAGGACATCGAACGGATGCAAAAAAGGGCAGCTCGTTTTGTATTATCACGTAATAGGGGAGAGAGTGTGGCAGGTATGATACGCGAGTTGGGTTGGAAGACATTAAAGCTAAGACGTTTTTCGTCGCGGCGAGATCTATTTACGAAATTTCAGTCACCAACTTTCTCTTCCGAATGCGAAAATATTTTGTTGAGCCCAACCTACATAGGTAGGAATGATCATAAAAATAAAATAAGAGAAATCAAAGCTCGAACAGAAAGGTTTAGGTGTTTGTTTTTCCTGCGCGCTGTTCGGGAGTGGAATGGTAGAGAGATAGTATGATTGACATTGACATTGTAGTTTATTCTACTTTTATTCTGTTAATATCAATAGGCATTGTTCCGTTTAAAAAAGTGTATATAGACGAATAGATAGAATTACAATTCAGGGCCATAAGAGGGCGCTGGGCATACAGCTGTCACGAAACCGCAGTTGAGCAAGTGATTTCAATTATGTTGGCAAAATCTGAAACAAAGATCAACACAAGTAAATAATTTTTAGTATAATAGTGTTGTTTCAGAGTACAGTTCCTTACTTATATTAATTTAGAGTACATCTGGAAGATATGTAGCAAGACTTTCAATGATTTCCGTGAGGTAAATACTTAAGGATTTTGTAACTTCTGTTGAAGTAAATTTCTTAGACAGGATGTATTTGGCTCACATTACCCCAGGCTGCATATCTTCTGCATATTTCTGGGTGTTAATAAGCTTGAATGTATAAGGGAAGAGGAGGACGAGGAGGATATTGGTGTTTAATGTCCCGTCGACAACGAGGTCATTAGAGACGGAGCGCAAGCTCGGATTAGGGAAGGATGGGGAAGGAATTCGGCCGTGCCCTTTCAAAGGAACCATCCCGGCATTTGCCTGGAGTGATCTAGGGAAATCACGGAAAACCTAAATCAGGATGGGCGGACGCGGGATTGAACCCTCGTCCTCCCGAACGCGATTCCAGTGTGCTAACCACTGCGCCACCTCGCTCGGTTTAAGGGAAGAGGAGATTTGCTTGATGTCACCCACAAGAATCTCAATTCAGTCACGGCCTTTCGGTGCACTATTTCTTTCATTAACTGTTATTACTTTTATGAGCGAATGAGTTATTTACAACCTTTTGTGACACAAACTTCGAAAATATCTGTCTTCCAGCAGTCTCGCTTAAAATAATTTTGACACTACACTTAACACAAGGTGCCTGTTGGCTTTATAGCAGTGAAAGTTGCTCTCCTCCACTTGTCTAGACGATAAACAGATTTGTCACGTTTCGAAAGGCACGCTTAATGAAAGCAACAGAGCAAGGCCGTGTCAGCCTTTTTGGCGCGACAGCTCCCAGATGCTTGGATACCTGAAGACCTCAAATTCGTGTCACAGCTGAGCCGTACAACTGAGAATGGAGTTTGTGGAAGTGAATGTATTTCGTACACAGAAAGAAATAATCTGTTGTGGTTTCTATGAAAATCGCTCGTGATAATCCATCTAATATTCGCACTTTTATTCCGAGAAATATACGGGGTGTTTCATAAGTGATGGTCAATATTCAAGAATATGACAGGAATAATCATTCGAAACAAAAAAGCCAGTCCGCAGCTCGTGGTCGTGCGGTAGCGTTCTCGCTTCCCACGCCCGAGTTCCCGGGTTCGATTCCCGGCGGGGTCAGGGATTTTCTCTGCCTCGTGATGACTGGGTGTTGTGTGATGTCCTTAGGTTAGTTAGGTTTAAGTAGTTCTAAGTTCTAGGGGACTGATGACCATAGATGTTAAGTCCCATAGTACTCAGAGCCATTTGAACCATTTGAACCAAAAAAGCCAAGTAAACGCACACCTCAAGAGCTCTGAGCAATTCTTGATTTTCGATACTGTGAATCAAATCTCTTCCATTGCAAGCTGTTTGCTTTCCATATTTTGGACTAAAACAAGAAAAAAAGTCCAGTAAACATGTGCCCTAAAACGCCTAACTTAAGAGTTATGAGCACTTGTTTATCTTCTATATTTTACAACACAACTCTTCTAATGAACAAGTGCTCATAATCTTTAAGGTATGCATTTTCGAGCACACGTTTACTGGACATTATTTCTTGTTTTCTTCCATACTACCACTTCCCAAAATGTGGAAAGCAAAGAACTTGCAGTAGAAGAGATTTGTTTCACAGTATCGAAGATCAAGAATTGCTCATAGCTCTTGAGGTATGCGTTTTAGACCTCATGTTTACTTGACTTTTTTGTTTCGAATTATCATTCCTGTTATATCCCTGAATATTGACCACCACTTCTGAAACACCAAAAAAATTTTCAAATGTGTGTGAAATCTTATGGGACTGCTAAGGTCATCAGTCCCTAAGCTTACACACTACTTAACCTAAATTATCTTAAGGACAAACACACACACCCATGCCCGAGGGAGGACTCGAACCTCCGGCGGGACCAGCCGCTCAGTCCATGATCTGAAACACCCTGTATACACGTATTAACTACAAGAAATGTTCAGTATTCTGAAACAATGACTCAGTCATAGTTCATTAAGTTTTAATAAAGTGATTTAAATTCCGATGATGAAATATTCTGAAAAATTAATAGGGTAAATGTTGCCTCAGAAGACGTTGATCTACTTCTAAAGCTGGATTTA
Source organism: Schistocerca americana (assembly GCF_021461395.2). NCBI lineage: Eukaryota > Metazoa > Arthropoda > Insecta > Orthoptera > Acrididae > Schistocerca > Schistocerca americana. Next base: position 38,523,285 of record NC_060120.1, read on the forward strand.
GACCCGCCTGGAAGACCTGAAACAATGAAGAATGAACGCTGCTGCATAACCATCTGAAAGACTGGAACTGTATTGTATGACCGGCGTTTCAACCAGCTATTTACATTTAATGCTTAACGACTCTCTTTGTATAGTATGACTACCAAATCCTACAAAATACTATTTTTCTAATTGTTTATGCTTTATGCATTTCAGTATGAACATCGGAAAGCAATCAGAAACTACAGGGAATTTAGCTTTCGTATGTCCATCCTTTTAGCAGAACATCTGTGGGACGACGGCCGTTTACTATCGTGACAAAAAATAAAAACACCTACAGCCGTCCTTATGATTTTATTTTATTTTGTCAGTACCAGTTTAGACGCTTCATTGCATCATCTTCTGGCTGTTTTGATGCGATACAGGTTGATACAATCCCCATGCATGACCCATCAGTTGCCAGCATTACCGGATTCGCAGATAATGTATCAGCACTCCAACCATCAACGGACAACTGATTGGTTATGCATGGGGATCGTATCAGCCTATACCGCATCGAAACAGCCTGAAGATGACGCAATGAAGCGTCGAAACTGGTAGCGACAAAATAAAATAAAATCCTAAGGATGGCTGTAGTTGTTTTTATTTTTTGTCACGACAGGGAATTTATGTTTAAATACCTACTATATTACTCATGTTTGTAAGTTATTGACTTGGAGGAGATGGACGATTTTGGCTTATTCAGATAAACATATGGAAGCTCCTCACTGCACGTCACGCAACGTTGAGGGATAATTTCCGGAATAGTACAGAAGAAAATCCAAACAAATGCACGGTACAAATTTAATGGGCAACAAGAAACAAGCTCATGGTTTAACTCTCATTTGTCTCCGAGGTCGATGTAAATAGACGATTGTCTGGGACTTGGTAAGAATGAAACAGGAAATTAACTGGTTGAGTTAATCACTTCGCCATTCACCAGAAGTGTTTGTACGGAACACAGCGGAAATCTCATACATCGGGATAGCCGGCCGAAGTTCAAGCAATACTCTTCCAGAAGACGATTCTAGGACCCTAGCCATTATCTCGTCTCACTCAACTGGAAAAAAATTCATCCAGTCTCGGTTAGTTTCAGAGAGACAAACTAGCCTGTGGAGTATCTTTTAGGAGGTATTCTACATACTTCGGTGTTAGTGAGCCTATTGTCTAGCGATTATGAAAATGAAGACATATGTTCAGATTATTGTGGACGTGTTACATCGAACTCCCGATGGAAAATATGTAAGAAAAATTAAATTACAGATAGATAACGTGCGATTTTTTTAATCGAAGGGGTGGAATCTAAAAAGCATTTCGAAGTACTTAGCTCACTGCTTGTATTACTGAGCATGGTAACAATGTTGAAAGCCGGGGTTTCCTTGCCAGGAGACTTTCCAAAGACGGTTTTCTGTTGCCTTCCTTCGACTGTGAATCCTGTCACGCACAGAGTTCAACAATACTGTACGGATGACTATGATTAGGCTTATCCATTGTAATGTCGTGTTTCTATTGTTATGAATTGTGACAGTGAAAGGAGCGGAGTGGATGAAACCCAGTAACCTTCCTTCTTCTCTTTCATAGGGCCAATGGAGCCACGAACTTTAATTTTCCAATCTACTAAGCACATCCGGATCTCGAGACACTGCGGAGACTTTTCGGGCATAACGCAGGACACAGGGTTACAGTCTGGTAATCAGCAAGTGTACTCAGTCGCTCAGTCGGTGGAATATTGGTTGAGAAAATTTCTTTACCATCAAGGTTTGAACTGGCGGCTTCTGGCGCAAGCTCCATCGCAATAAAGTGTATTAAGGAGATCTGATACGGAAACTCCTACACAGTAATTAATTTTCCCGGAAAAAACCGTAAGGGGTTCTCAAGAGTTGATTGCATTACTCCAGATAATATTCTATATATTGTGCAGGACATTTATTCCAGGTTGGGGTAGCTTTCCAAAAAAATGCATTGGAATGAAATAGAAATAGTTCACCGCCATGTGTTTCATTGGTTTAATTCTCTCATTATAATTGTTAATCTTCAGACATAACGCTGTAATGCGGAGCTAAAAGTGAATTTTATACTAGTCAACTGTCGCCAAATATCGTCAAGCACAGTTAACTGTAGTGGAATTATTTACCGTAACAGACAAAAACGTTTTTAATTTACACATACACAGTGAATAATGTGGACGATTTCTACCACGAATGTATTTACCCTGCATTTGTTTCATACCACATACAATGTTTGCTGTCTGATGTAACTTTACATGTAGACTTAAGAGCTGAATCACCTTTTCGTTCATTTTCACGTCTTATGACAGGTAATAACAGACATGGAGGCAGCACAGTACTCCACTTCAGCTTCGTAACACTGTGGCTTTGGGTGAAGGCAACTGGACGCCGTACCGGAAACGCACTCTTGCGTTTCCTGCCTGTAATCGAGCGCTCCATTCACCAATTACTCTTCCACCGGGCCTACGAAATTCTGGTTTGCGGTGAAAGGGCGGCCTTGGGTGCCTGAAGGCGGCGTGCCCTTCTACACTCCACAGCCGGCGCACCTAAACGGTGATGGATACTGGATGTGCAGACTTGAGGGCTATGCAATGTCAACTGCGCACTAGCAGACTTCTAGTGCTGTCTTTTATAGATTACGTGTTCAGGAACAGTAGACCATAATTACTGCCAAACTCTGTGCAAGTTCAGCATGAACACTGACAACATTTCCAAAGATTTTTTTCGTTAAAACGGGTAGGTTGACTCCTACGCCATAGAAAATTACTGGCCTTAATCGTGTCGTAGATCCTACACCGTTGCCTTGCTCTAGTCTACAGAATGCTGTAGAATCTGAGACTGACTGCGAAGTGTTAGCAGCTAAATAAAATATTAAACCTGTGATTATGCACGGAGCGTTTTCCTTCTTCTAAAGGGCGTCATTAAAATTGAGGGAGGAATGATATGCAAAGAAGAGGAAGACGAAATTTCTGTTTAATGAAGGTAATTAGTTTAATAAGGAGAAATCTTGAGAAATCACGGAAAACTGTCGTTTGTTCATTGAAATTAATATTTTACGCTTTACAATAGAGTAATCAAACGAATGGATGACGTACTGGCGTAGTGGTTGCCAGTCGGCAGAGGCGTGGATATTTGGTATAAGGAACGAGAGCGACGTTGCGCCTCGTTTGTAGACCCTCTTTAGAATCTGTAATAGCAATATATCGGATTGACCGTAAATATAGACAGATAAATATCTCAGTAGCCTGCGATTTGCACAGCTGAAATGTTAAATTAGGAAATTAAGCCTGTGCATAGTGGATAGTTTGGAATATATTGGCTGATGATAAATGGAATTTAGCAACCGGTAGCAGCAGGCCGTTAATTAAGGTTTCATTCCTTTTAGGGGCTATTGAAGACCTACATTAAAATGAACGTATGGATACAGTAACGTGCTGGACACTGGGTTCTTCATCGTGCAGCAAATTCTTGTACCCAGCACGATATTTTATGGATAATGATTCTCCTGAAGATGGTGCGTACGAATCTCATTGAAACGTCGCGGTAAGGCGACGCCACCAGTCGGCTGATCACCCGAGAAGATTTTATCATTGTTCAAACTTTCTACAGGCTTCATCCAAAAGGCCTCCAAGCTACCTCGGAAAATAAACAAAACATTTCATTTAGTGAGTGGCTGCAGCTCTTTGTAGCTATAAATAAAATTAGCTTGTGTGCTTCCTATATTTATTTGCTGGCCTTTTTTAACTAGAAAAGCGAGCTCAGATTGAGCCTTAATGCACAAGCTGATACGTGTTTTATGACCAAACCTGTGTGCTGCGTGTCTTGTAGTTACTTGTCTCTGGTTCCTGCAGTCCAGCTGTCATCTAGCATAGCTGATGTGTCGTAAAACTCAAGGTTCATGATGTTAAACAGTTCCTGATATGATCTTGTTCGAGGTAGACAGCGCTACAATCTGAAGTTCTCCATGAAATAAGTCTCTTTCATTACTTCATATGTGAGTCGGAATGGCGCTTTTCTCCCACTCCTCGTATGCACATGAACATCTTCTTGACTTTCTCTGTTCTTTTCCTATAGCCAATCTTGAGCTGTTCCCATATAATCTGTATTCCTATCCCTGTGGATGGACCTGCTGCCGCTTTCAATAGTGTCATCGTTGAGCTTGTCTATAGATTGGTGATGTTCGGGATATTGCATGAGACTTTGATGGTTGCTGCCACCCTTTCCCGAATATGCATACCGGAAAATGCCGCTGTTTTCTGTAATGTAATTTCCGTAATATTTGTAGCGGCTCATTTTGTACCTTTGTACTGTCTTTGCTTGGCACTTTCGCTCTCTTTCCGAATGTCGCTTGAAATGTCTTCTCGCGGTTTACTTTTGGGTCATTTTCCTTTACCCACGTTTCTAGCCTTTGTAGTTCCTTCTGTATGTCCTCTTTTACTGCTGACTCTGTCACCATGTCGTCAGAGTACAGAATCATTTCTGCTTCTGAGTCTTCCTGTGTTATGTTTGTCACATCTGCTGTATGAACGGCGTTGGACTCATAGGGTCTCATTGGAGAGCGCCCTTCGTCTGTACAATTTTCTCTGAGATTTCAACGTTATTTATTTGGCACAAGTTTCGTTGACTGGATGCATCGATTGCTCTCACTAGCGGGTATTCCTCTCTGGCCATTCCTTTCACTTTCTCCGTTTATTTCCCCCTATTTACTAAGACGAACGCTTTCTTGTGATCTACGAATACTGCATAGTATTTTCGACTTTGGTATCTTAGTATGTCTTCTACATGACCCAGTAGGTATTGCACTGACTGTACCGTGCTCCTCCCCGAACTGGCATTTCGGGAGGCTTCCGTCAGCTGCGCCTTATAGTCTTTTGTAATTTTTGTAAGTAATTTGAAGCAAGCGTTTTCAAGCACCTGTCCTCTGAAAGAATCCAAAGACGCTCTGTCTCTCTTTCCTTCGTACAGGATCTATATTGTCACTTTTTCCCAGATTGCAGGCATTTTTCCTGTCTGCAAGCACTGATTCATCAGGAGTAAGTAGGCACAGTACGTTCTTGAAAGAAGAATGCCACCGCTGACGTCAGCATCAACACTTTCTACCTTCAAGGTCAGCACAAACTCCCGAGAAACGGATGTCACGATTTCATTGAAATCACCATCAGCACTTCCTTATCGCGAAAAAAGACAACGTCCCCACACGTGCACCGTGCCATACCCTCACCTGTGCACCCTGCGCACTCACACCCCACCCAGATTGCTCCTGCCCCCTCCCCCTGCTCACTTGCCGTCGTCATGCTGTCAGCCAGTGGCACGCAAGTTCGGGTGAGCAATTCTGCATGCTGTGCAGTGTTCCCATCTCTAAGAAAAGTTCTGGTGTGATTTTCCACGAATCCTGTCATCATTATCACTGCATGAGGCCACGTGCACCCCTGCGCCTTCCATTACTCACTGGCACCATCATGCTTCCCTCAGCGGTGTGCAAGTTTAAGCGACTTCCACTGTTTTCGAACAATACGCTCTCTGTTCTAAGTCAGTCACGGGTATTTGCTGTAACAAAGTAATATTTTGCCCAAATGGATCTGAACGATCTGTCTATGTGATGTAACGTCAATGTCCATAAGTAATTTCATGCCTAAAAGTATCTAGAGTATTTATCAACCATCGACTGTTGCTCACCATTCGAGGCCTCTGCTCTGTAGTTAGGGAACCAATCATTGTAGTGAGAAGCAGATTAAGGTATTTCAGCGGTATAGAATAATGAAACCATAGTATAAGCATAAAAAAATTTTAGTCAATTGGCATCAAAATCTGGAAATTTGTAGTATCGACAATTTGGTAAGACATCAGGCAACAGGTATTTGAACATTGTTTATAGGTGCCCTAACTCTTGAATTCAGAGCATTTCTGCTCAAGCTAAAGAGGATTCTTGGTTCACTTTATAGGCAGTACCAAAAATTAGTTATGTATGGTGACTTCAATGTTAATTTTGTATATGATTGTTCAAGAAAAAGGATGTTGGTAAATCTCCTAAACTCATATGAACTTACTCAGACTGTAGGACACCCATAGACAATGCTTTTATTCATTCTTCATTACTAGATGGGCATTCAGTTAGAAAAAGGATGAATGGCCTTTCAGGCCACGATGCACAAATTTTAACACTAAAAGGCTTTTGTACTCAAATAAAGGTCACATATAATTACAAACTATGTAGGAAAGTTAATCCAACAGCAATAGAGGGCTTTTTAGGTCATCAAGGAACAAGAGTGGCAAAATGTTTATAGTGCCGACAATATAGATGACAAATACAATGCTTTCTTTAGAACATTTCTCATATTCTTTGAAAGTTGCTATCCATTAGAACATTCTAAACAGGGTACTATCAGTAAAATGCAGCCTTGGTGGCTCACAAGTGGGATAAGACTATAATTTAGGACAATGTGGGAATTATATCAAAATGTTAGAAGTAGTCACAATCGTGAAGAAAGTGTCTGGTTAGCAACACAAGGTCGACGATATAAAGTCAGTTCGTAGTAAAAATATTTCTGTTGCTGGTAAGTCAGATACATGTATAATATGTAACAACCATTTTCTGAGCATTGATGGTGAAATAAATTATAATTTAGTATCTACAGGGAATCATACAACTCTCTTGGAAAATGCCTTCCCGAGATTATTGTCTGAAATACCCCTCTGTGACACTAACAAGGGAGACATTGAGTCAGTAATTAAGTCATTGAAGACTGAGGGGTCTCATGGATGTAATGGGGTGCCTAGCAGAATATTAAAGTACTGTGCGGCACATGTTAGCCCAGTACTTAGCTATATTTGTGATTTTTCCTTTAAGAACCTTCAGTTTCCTGAACAATTAAAGAAGTCTTTAATAAAGCCACTTTATGAAAATGGAGAAAGGGTTAATTTAGACAGTTTTAGACCTGTTTCTATGCCTTCATTGGTTGCTAAAGTTCTTGAACAGGCTGTGTATGTATGGATAATTGATCGTTTTACATCACATAATTTGCTATCAAATGTACAGTTCGGCTTTAGAAGTGGTTTAACAACCGATAATGCTATACTCTCTTTTCTCTGTGAGGCACTGGATGGGTTAAAAAAAAAGATTTCGAACGCTAGGCATATTTTTTGATTTAACTAAGGCGTTTGATTGTGTTGATTACAAAATATTGCTCTAGATGTCGGACTATTACGGAATACATGGAATAGTTCACTATTTGTTCATCTCTTTAGCAATAGACAGCAAAATGTTATTATCCACAGTGTTGAGAACGGCTGTGAAATGGGGTCTGAGTGGATATGGTCAAATTGGGTGGTACCCCAGGGTTCAGTGCTTGGGCCACTCATGTTCCTTATTTACATAAATGATATGCCCTCTAGTATTACATGAATTTCTAAAATATTTCTGTTTGCTGATGTCGCTAGCTTGGTAGTAACGGATGTTGTGTGCAACACTGGCTCAGTTTCAAATAGTGCAGTTCATGACCTAAGTTCATGGCGTGTAGAAATTGAACTATAGATAAATCACAGTGACACTCAGTTTTTACAGTTTCTAACGCACAATTCAACAAAACCCAACACTTTAATTTCACAGAATGGGCCTATGATTAGTGAAACTGAACAGTTCAAATTTCTAGGCGTTCAGATAGATAGTAAACTGTCATGGGAAGCTCGCGTTCAGGATTTTGTTCAAAGACTTAATGCTACCATTTTACTATACGAACAGTGATCGTTCGACACGAAAATTAGTCTACTTTGCTTATTTTCATTCGCTTATGTCATATGGTATTATATTTTGGGGTAACACTTCCCATTCTCAAATAATATTTTTGACTCAAAAACGGTCAGTTCGGGCAGTAATGTGTAAGTTCGCGAAACTCTTGTCGACCCCCTGCTCACTAGTCTGGGAATTCTGACAATGGCCTCTCAATATATATATTCTTTACTGTTGTTTCTTGTTAACAATATCAGCTTATTCCCAAGAATTAGCAAGTTTCACTCAGTTAATACTAGGAAGAAATCCAATCTGCATTTGGATTGCACTTCCTTAACTCTTGTGCAGAAAGGTGTGCAGTATACTACTGCTTCCATTTTCATTAGGCTACCATAAGAATTCAAAAATCTTAGCAGTAATCCAAGCACTTTCAAATCGAAACCGAAGAGTTCCCTCATGGATCACTCCTATTCTGTCGAGGAGTTCCTTGAAAAATTAAGCGGGTTCCTACGTTATATTGTTGATTGCGTTTACTTAAACTTAAGGCTTCAAGTGTTTTGGGCTCATAAACATTTTATTTTATCTGTTATTACTTTTATATTGTAGTTTCTTGTACTGACAAGTTCTATGACTTTGGAGATTTGCTCCTCAATTTGGTCCTACGAAACTAGACGTGTAAATAAATAAAATAAAATAAAATCTGAAAAAATGGTAAACTGTCTGTGTAATTATTAAAAGGCTGTGGTAATATCGCAATTACACCAGAACTGAACTACATCTACTGTATGTACTTCGAAGATGAAGTGGCTACCACTGCTTTCAAGCAATATGTACTCTATTCTAGGTCAGTGGTCACATGTTCGTTACAACAATTTTATTTTATTTTGGCGCAAAAATGTACCTGAATGACGTGACGATATCACACGTGCGATACGCAAACCGGCATAATGTCACGTCATTGTCCGTAAGTAATTTAGAGCTCAAACCCTCTCTACTGGATGCTTCTGTGCCCCAGTGAGGGGACAGCCACTGTTCTGAGAAGCAGTCAGATCCTCGGACATTATAAAATAAAGATGTCGTACATGCAAGAAAAGAGCTCTACCGTGCTTTCAACAACCTGGTTTTTGACTAATTTCCTAGCACACATATCCACCCACCTCCATCAAATACAGATAATGCTAAATAGGAGGCTTGTTTAGGAATTTTTGGCGGGCTATAGAATACGAAAACAAATATTACAGTACAGAATCTTTATTAGATTCGACACATACATTTACAAACAGAAAACAACTCTTTCTTTATTGCGCCGCGCGGTATTAGCCGAGCGGTTTAGGACGCTGCAGTCATGGACTGTGCGGCTGGTCCCGGCGGAGGTTCGAATCCTCCCTCGGGCATGGGTGTGTGTTTTTGTCCTTAGGATAATTTAGCTTAAGTAGTGTGTAAGCTTAGGGACTGATGACCGTAGCAGTAAAGTCCCATAAGATTTCACACACATTTTTTTTTCCTTTATTGCTACTTCGTGTAGTTTTAACTTGTGCATGTGTTATTACGTGGAAGCAGCAATGCCAAATCGATTTTGCGGCACTCTGCGAAACAGGCAATTACATCACTGGTATATACATGCAGATGTCATTTGGAATCCGAAAAAAGACTGCGACAGAATCTTATAGCTGGGAACAGAATCAATCGTGTGTTTGACCCTGTGTAAGACTCCTTAAGTGTTTTAAGCAATAGCACAAAATTTACAATAAACTCCTTTGTACTCTGCGCCAATCACTTAAGTGTAGAACCAATTAACGAATACCCTACGGAGCAGCTGCTGTGTGATGGTAACTCAGCACTGTACGGCCATCTCAGCAGAGTACCACCAACTTGGGCCTTTATAGAAGAAAGGGAGGCTTGACAGCCACAACGGATCAGTCTTGTGTGATACTGGGAAGAGTCAACATGGATTCTTCCAGAGTGTTAAACGCCCCTGAACTATCAAGGAGAAAGATGAGGCCAACCGACGAAAGCTTTGATTTGTGGTAATTACTGGAGGATCTGGACAGTCTTGTTACTAACATTGACAACATAAATTACACCGAAAATGACAAGTTCCTTAGAGAGAAGAATTTAAACGTGCTTGCGCCCATTACATATCCGTTTTGCGATAGCAAAATGCTAGTTAAAATCTGTGATTAAGTGGACTTGCAGGAGCGATTAGACAAGGGACATTTAGTAAGAGATGTGTGGGTCTTTTAATTGTTATTTACGTAGTAAATTAGCCAATTTCTTCACTGTGAGACATGTTATCAAGGCAAAGCTGCCGTTTCTCCTACGTGGGAATGCAAAGCGACAGCAAGAGGAATATTATAAAAAATCGACAAGGAATGACAGTTTCAAAGTAATGTAGAAATCCTGTAACTATACCATATAAAGTGAGTGCAATAGCCGAAGTCAAATTGGACGTTCTAGTGGAAGAGCCGCCTGCAATATTGGCGCAGATCCATGTGGACGGCTATTAACTTTTGGATTTTGTTGAAGCTTTTAATGAACTGGAGATGTCTGACTACCTAACAACAAACCACGGCCTCTGCATGGAAGGAGATTGTCAGGGAACCAGCAATGTGATTGTGGACAATAGTTGGGATTCATCATTTCAGGTGGTTGTGCTCGAACTGTAAACATATGTAACAAAATTCTATGTCAAATCACAAGGCCTGGGAAGTTCAAACTTGTTGGTAACCACCTTACACATTTTATAAAGAGTCCTCACATGTGACTACAGGAAACTTTTACGTCTTCCTTGACTAAAGAACACGGTATCGCCAGGCTTGAGTCGACATTATACAGCTGCATAATGTATCCCGTGTTTGATCCAGTGTATTAAACACCTGGAAACAGTATTTACAATGTTCTCCATTCTACTTTGTGTCAACTGATTCCATGTGGCATCAATTGCCGAATAACTTACAGAACAGCTGCTGTGTGGTGTTTAACAACTTTTCGCGGGTTATCTACTGAGGTAATAAGAATATACAAAAGTTTATTGGTGTACATGTAAGTCTTCAGACACTCAAGTCCAAGGAAAGCTTATAAATTAAGTTATGAGTGCATACAAGTTTAATTATCTACCTATAAACTACTTACACCAACTCCAACAAAGACGATAAGAGTGTTGTACAGAAATGCCATATTAAAGTAGGAGAAGATTATTTCCCTTAATATAGAACGCTGTTCTCCACAATATCATCATATACAGGGTGTTACAAAAAGGTACGGCTAAACTTTCAGGAAACATTCCTCACACACAAATAAACAAAAGATGTTATGTGGACATGCGTCCGGAAACGCTTAATTTCCATGTTAGAGCTCATTTTAGTTTCGTCAGTATGTACTGTACTTCCTCGATTCACCGCCAGTTGGCCCAATTGAAGGAAGGTAATGTTGACTTCGGTGCTTGTGTTGACATGCGACTCATTGCTCTACAGTACTAGTATCAAGCACATCAGTACGTAGCATCAACAGGTTAATGCTCATCACAGTCAGTGCAATGGTTACAAATGCGGAGTTGGCAGATGCCCATTTGATGTATGGATTAGCACGGGGCAATAGCCGTGGCGCGGTACGTTTGTATCGAGACAGATTTCCAGAACAAAGGCGTCCCGACAGGAAGACGTTCGAAGCTATTGATCGGCGTCTTAGGGAGCACGGAACATTCCAGCCCATGACTCGCGACTGGGGAAGACCTAGAACGACGAGGACCCCTGCAATGGACGAGGCAATTCTTCGTGCAGTTGACGATAACCCTAATGTCAGCGTCAGAGAAGTTGCTGCTGTACAAGGTAACGTTGACCACGTCACTGTATGGAGAGTGCTACGGGAGAACCAGTTGTTTCCGTACCATGTACAGCGTGTGCAGGCACTATCGGCAGCTGATTGGCCTCCACGGGTACACTTCTGCGAATGGTTCATCCGACAATGTGTCAATCCTCATTTCAATGCAAATGTTCTCTTTACGGATGAGGCTTCATTCCAACGTGATCAAATTGTAAATTTTCACAATCAACATGTGTGGGCTGACGAGAATCCGCACGCAATTGTGAAATCACGTCATCAACACAGATTTTCTGTGAACGTTTGGGCAGGCATTGTTGGTGATGTCTTGATTGGGCCCCATGTTCTTCCACCTGCGGTCAATGGAGCACGTTATCATGATTTCATACGGGATACTCTACCTGTGCTGCTAGAACATGTGCCTTTACAAGTACGACACAACATGTGGTTCATGCACGATGGAGCTCCTGCACATTTCAGTCGAAGTGTTCGTACGCTTCTCAACAACAGATTCGGTGACCGATGGATTGGTAGAGGCGGACCAATTCCATGGCCTACACGCTCTCCTGACCTCAACCCTCTTGACTTTCATTTATGGGAGCATTTGAAAGCTCTTGTCTACGCAACTCCGGTACCAAATGTAGAGACTCTTCGTGCTCGTATTGTGGACGGCTGTGATACAATACGCCATTCTCCAGGGCTGCATCAGCGCATTAGGGACTCCATGCGACGGAGGGTGGATGCATGTATCCTCGGTAACGGAGGACATTTTGAACATTTCCTGTAACAAAGTGTTTGAAGTCACGCTGGTACGTTCTGTTGCTGTGTGTTTCCATTCCATGATTAATGTGATTTGAAGAGAAGTAGTAAAATGAGCTCTAACATGGAAACTAAGCGTTTCCGGACACATGTCTACATAACATATTTTCTTTCTTTGTGTGTGAGGAATGTTTCCTGAAAGTTTGGCCGTACTTTTTGTAACACCCTGTATAGATATTGCCAAAATAGAACTGGTTGTTACGAGCACTGCATTCCAGAAGTATTAAGGAAAAGTATTAATGTATTGAACAGACTTATCCATTCCCCATTTACGAAATTACATTTTTGAATGCAGTTAATGAATTATGTGTCTGAAAAAGGAAAGTGGAAATGGAAGAGATCGAAGTCAAAAAACGAAAACTAGTGTATGTGGCTAAAAAAATTACCATAAGGAAGAATTTTTACTGCAATTGGAAAAGAAGAAGTTATTGCAGATGTGCAAGCAAGTTTTACTTATGGCTTTAAACACAGTGTATACATAAATCTGGCTACGAGTGGGGAATACAAGATATTATCGATTACAGTAAAAAGCAGTAGTAATTGGTCGTATGTTGGAGTGGGGGGGAATAATGATGGATTGGAACACATTGACTATATTAAAAGACATACGAAAAAAATCTGTTTATAAACTTGAGTTCCCATTTCGATCTGCTTAAAAAGAACTGTTATATTCTATTTCACTGTCAGGCTTATGCACCTGGCAACAGCACAGCCAAGACTGAAACCAATGGAATAACAACAATTAATCGAAACTCATTTGCAAAAACTGTAAACGGTTAATTCTACGTAGAAATTGCGCAAGAATGTGAAACAGAAGAATTGCCAATGTACTGGGTGATCAAAAAGTCAGTATAAATTTGAAAACTGAATAAATCACGGAATAATGTAGATAGAGAGGTACAAATTGACACACATGCTTGGAATGACATGGGGTTTTATTAGAACAAAAAAATACAAACGTTCAAAAAAGTCCGACAGATGGCGCTTCATCTGATCAGAATAGCAATAATTAGCATAACAAAGTAAGACAAAGCAAAGACGATGTTCTTTACAGGAAATGCTCAATGTCCACAATCATTCCTCAACAATAGCTGTAGTCGAGGAATAATGTTGTGAGCAGCACTATAAAGCATGTCCGAAGTTATGGTGAGGCATTGGCGTAGGATGTTGTCTTTCAGCATCCCTAGAGATTTCGGTCGATCACGATACACTTGCGACTTCAGGTAACCCCAAAGCCAATAATCGCACGGACTGAGGTCTGGGGAGCTGGGAGGCCAAGCATGACGAAAGTGGCGGCTCAGCACACGACCAGCACCAAACGACGCGCGAAAGAGATCTTTCACGCGTCTAGCAATACTTTTTTTTGTGCTAATAAAACCCCATGTCATTCCAAGCATGTGTGTCAATTTTTACCTCTCTATCTACATTATTCCGTGGTTTATTAAGTTTTCAAATTTATACTGTCTTTTTGATCACCCGGTACATCCAGGAAGGTGGGGCAGGTTTTAAACAATTTGTTATGCAGGTGATAAGAGGCAAAATTAAAATCGCTAAATGCTCTCGGTTGGAGGAACTCCATCAAGGAATAGAGCTAATTGTTAAAGCCATAAAACAGATATTTTACAAGGAGAAAATGAGATATGTACTAGAATGCTTTATACTTGTAATATTAATAGCTGGAGGAGGAAACAGTTGATTCAGATGTAGATTTAAATTATTAGTTAAAAATACCGCTCGGTTTTGTTAAAGGAACACCAAATAAAAATAGAATTGTTTTCTGTGCGAAGATGTAGATGCAAGAAGTGTAGCTGCGAGAGCCAGTTCGACAGTGCCACTTGCTGTCAGATGCCGTCGGTACACACCGTAGCTGTGCTGTGCGGTGTCGTGCGAGCACTCGCCGGAGTGACGTCCGACAGCAAGCAGCACTGCCAAGCTGGCTGGCTCTCGCATTTGCATACACGTGTGCTGCTCTGACTACGATACACGGCTCGCCTACTCTCGTCTTGCGCTCGGTGAAGGCCGTTGCAGTTCTGTACGCCAGTGTGAGAAATCATTATATAACCTGTTTCCGAGCAGAGAGCGTAATTTACTTTCACATTTCCTGTGCTGTGCTTAAAACTATCCAGACAGTAATGTGAATCTACGCTGTTCACTCTAGCCACACAGAATTCCAGTCTAGAACTCTAAGTCAACAATATTTGCGAACGAATTACCATTAAAAGCTGTTATTCCACTGGTTTTAAACTATGCAAAAGCGTTCGTTATGTTACTTCGTGTGTAATGTCTTGATACCTGCATATTCTACCAATACTCCGACGTATGGCTACCTACGATTGCTATTTTAAGTAAATGTTAATATCTCAATGTATTTAGGGCAATATGTAAACCCTTCTCTCGCATATATTTTGCAACAGATTCTTCATTTTCCTCCCACTGTCTTTTTTATATTTTCATCACACTTGCAACCTACGTCCTCCATTATTTTCTGCATGTATTACACTCTCAGTCTTCCCTTACAGTTTGTACCCTCTACAGCTCGCTCTAGTACCATGGAAGTTATTCCCTGATGTCTTAATAGGTGACCAGTCATCCCATCTTCTTGTCAGTGTTTTCCATGTACACATTTCCTCGCCTTCTCTGCGGAAAAGTTCCTCATTCCTTGTCTTATCAGTCCACCTAATTTTCAACATTCTTCTGTAGTACGACATCTCAAATGCTTCGACTCTCTTCTGTTCCAGTTTTCCCGCAGTCCATATTTCACTACCGTACAATGATATGCTCCAGACACACATTCTCAGAAATTTCTTCCTCAAATTCAGTCCTATGTTTGATATTAGCAGTCATCTCTTGGCAGGCTTTTTATGCCCTCCTTGCTCCGCCCAGTATCGGTTATTTTGCTGCCTAACTTCATCTACTTCGTGATCACCAATCCTGATTTTAAGTTTCTCGCTGTTCTGATTTCTGCTACTTCTTATTGCTTTCGTCTCTTTGATTTACTCTCAATACATGTTCTGTACTCATTACAATATACATTCAGTTCAGCTGACCCTGTAATTCTTCTCCACTTTCACTGAGGCTAGCAATGTTGAAACGTTCTCTTAGAAAAATTAATGAATTACTGTGTTGGTAAACCCCTTATGTTATTTGCTTTTCAGACAGCTGAGCAAAACTGAACGTACTCAGACATTTCACTCTTTACCTTTTCTGGTCAACATTAAACTGACACACAATATTTTTAGCGCAACGAAATCTGACTTTCAAAAATCCCTACAAAAGAAGGGCCCTGACTAACATTAACCTATACCTTTCATGAATCACTTACCAAACAAAAGTCTTCGTTACTCGAACTACTGCAACACAGCGAGCGCCACTACTGCTAGCTAAATAAAAGATTCTAACTACTGAAGGACACTAACTACTTACAGGCATAGTTAGCAATGGACACACGTCCATATCATCCGCTCTCAAAACTCCGCCATCTCACTCCTCACATCCACCACTGCTGCCGGCTCATCTCCAACTGCGCAACGCTACGCGCTGTTCACATCAAACTGCCCAACACTACAATAGCGAATACTCCAACAATGCCAACCAGCCACAGACTGGACACAGTGATTTTCATACAGTGCGCTACGTGGCGTTACCAATATAAAAACCTAAACAGCCTACTTACAATGTCATCAGCGAATCTTTTTGATATCCTTTCACCTTGCATTTTAATTCCACTCTTGAACTTTTCTTTTATTTCTCATATTGCTTCTTCGATGTGCAGACTGAACAGTTAGAGGGACAGACTACATCCCTGGCTCACACACTTATTAATCCGAGCACTTCGTTCTTGGTCTCCCACTCTTATTGTTCTCTCTTGGTTATTGTACATATCGTATATTACCCGCCGTTCGCTATAGTTAACCCTTGTTTTTCTCAGAACTTAGAACATCTTGCACCATTTTACATTGTCGGACGCTTTATCCAGGTCGACAGATCCCATGAACGTGGTTCAAATGGCTCTGAGCACTATGGGACTTAACATCTTAGGTCATCAGTCCCCTAGAACTTAGAACTACTTAAACCTAACTAACCTAAGGACATCACACAACACCCAGTCATCACGAGGCAGAGAGAATCCCTGACCCCGCCGGGAATCGAACCCGGGAACCCGGGCGTGGGAAGCGAGAACGCTACCGCACGACCACGAGATGCGGGCCCCATGAACGTGTCTTGATTTTTTTTCATACTTGCATCGAATATCAATCGCATCAGACTGTATCTCTGATGCCTTTACCTTTCCTCAAGCCAAATTGATCGTCATCTAACACATCCTCAATTTTCCTTTCTATTCTTCTGTATATTAACTACCGAGCGAGGTGGCGCAGTGGTTAGCACACTGGACTCGCATTCGGGAGGACGACGGTTCAATCCCGTCTCCGGCCATCCTGATTTAGGTTTTCCGTGATTTCCCTAAATCGCTTCAGGCAAATGCCGGGATGGTTCCTTTGAAAGGGCACGGCCGATTTCCTTCCCCATCCTTCCCTCACCCGAGCTTGCGCTCCGTCTCTAATGACCTCGTTGTCGACGGGACGTTAAACACTAATCTCCTCCTCCTCCTGTATATTAACTCTATCAGCAACTTGGATGCATGAGCTGTTAAGCTGATTGCGATAACTCTCGCACTTGTCGGCTCTTGTTAGCTTCGGATCTGTGAGAATGATGTTTCTCCGAAAGTGTGATGGTATGATCCCACTTTCATTCATTCTAGACAACAATGTGAATAGTCGTTTTGTTGTCATTTCCCACAATTGTTTTACAAACTCCGAGGGAATGTTATTCATCCCACTGTCTTATTTGATCTTAAGTTCTCCAAAGATCTTTTAAATTTTGACTCTCTAATATTGAATCCCCTGTCTTTTCCCTATTGACTCCTCTTTCTTCTTCTATCACGCCTACCCATCGAAGAGGCTTTCAATGTGCTCTTTCCACCTATCCGCTCTCTCTTCTGCATTTAACAACGGAATTCCCGTTACACTTCTAATGTTACAGCCCTTGCTTTTAATTTCACCGAAGGTTGTTTTGGCTTTCCTAATGCTGAGTCAGTCCTTATGACAGTCATTTCTTTTCCGATTTCTTGACTTTTTCATGCAGCCATTTCGCCTTAGCTTCCCTGCACTTGCTATTTATTTCATTCTTGAGTGATTTGTAACTGTGTATTCTTGAATTTCCCCTAACATTTTTGTACTTCCTTCCTTCGTCGATCAGCTGAAAAATTTCTTCTGTTACCTATGGTTTCGTTGCAATTACCTTCCTTGTACCTCTATTTTTCTTTCCAACTTCTGTGATTGCCCTTTTTACGTATGTCTAGTCTTCTTCAGCTAAACTGCCTACTGAGCTACTCATTATCGCAGTATCTATAGCCTGAGAGAAGTTGAAGTGTATCTCTTCATTCCTTAGTATTTCCATATCTCATTTCTTTGCACATTGTTTCTTCCTGTCTAGTCTCTTACGCTTCAGCCTACCCTTCATCATTATTAAATCGTGGTATGAGTGTATATCTGCTCCTGGGTTCGCCTTTGAATCCAGTATCTGATTTCGGAATCTCTGCCTGACCGTCATAATTTATCCCTTATCTCCCGCATAACGCTGTCCAAATTATTGGAGAATTTCTGTGTAGAGCTTTAAGAAATGTGTTATTCGATGGTTTTTAAATTCTGCAATAAATGGTGGTTAAGCTGCTATCATATGTGGAGCACGTGACGTATCTGACGGATTTCTTTTTAATGGCTCGTTTATTAATGATGGGAGGGAGTGGAAATTGATTAATCCTTTAAAGCTGCCACAGAATCAAGACTTTCTTTTGTTATTATTATTATTATTATTATTATTATTAGTGGTTTTACGAGAAGGAGCGATGTACACTGAAGAAAACAGCTCGTTCTGGCTGGCTACCTTTCCAGCAAGTATTTGTGCCGCAAAAATTAAACTGCGAACGATTACGTCGGAATAGGCTGGTTGGATAACTCTCTACAGGTGTGCGTTGATCTCTCTCTCTCTCTCCCCCTTTCTTCTCTGTGTGTGTGCGGGGAGGGGGGGGGGGGGGGGTGACTTGGTACGGCTGAGCTGAGTGTGGCCATCTGCGACGTCCAAAGCGGTTCTGTACCTTATTACTTTCACAGTAGTGGATTCCTGTATTATTACTGGAACAATTTGCAACAACTGTCTCTGGTTAGGCGCTTTGTACTACTGATTGCACTGTAATAACGGTCAGAGACGCACAGTCTCTCACCCTCCCTCTGTCTCTTTCTGTCTCTCCCTATACTTCCAATTTCCGTAGACTGTCGATCCTAAAATCTGTAAGTGGTGTATGTATCTGAGTGGTGTCGACTCTGTTGCACACATTTATACGAATTAGCGAATGGGGAAAGAAAAGGAAGAGATGGGTGGCAATTCTTGACTTCCAGCAGCACAGGGAATTATGGCAATGCAATGGCGAAAGCTGAAAATTTGTGGCGAACCGGAACTCGAACGAGGGGGTTTACCGCTTCACCGCTTCACACGGGCGGTTGCCATACCCGGACACGGTCCCTGATCGACTCAATTTTCCATCTTACCGCTCGCTGCAATGCAGCGTCACTTGCCCATTAACCTCCGACACGCAAATTACTGATTCCTTTAGGAGTTCGGGCGATATTAGTGCATTCACACTGACACATTCTTGAAGGAGCCGACGCGTTCATCCAGAAATGTAGTTACGAGTATGTGAGTGGTGTCTATTCTATTGGGCATGTTCGACAATGCCCTGTGCGGCTGGGAGTCACAAATCCCACTCATCCCCTCCCTTTCTTTCCTTATTTTCTATTCCACACAAATGTATGTACCAGCCACGTCACCACGAATGTCAGACATGTCCTATAGAACGGACACCACTCAAGTAATACACCTCCTTGACGTTTGTTTCAGTGTAGATGCACTATTATCGTGCGAACTCATAGGAGAATGAGATTTGCGACTAGGAGGTTAATGGACGAGGGACACTCCATTGCAGCGTGAGATAAAGTGGAAATCTGAGTCGATCAGGGACCGTGTCCGGATGGCCGAAGCGTTTAAGGCAACCGCTCATGAGAAAACCTAAATTCGGGTTCGAGTACAAATTTTCGACATTCACCATTGCGTTACCAAAATGCGCTTTGTGCCTGGAAGTCACGAATTCCTACCCACCCCTTGCCTTGCTTTCCCCATTCCCTGTTTCATATAAATGTATTTAGATGAACCGACGTGCAGATCTCATCGTGTTCGGGTAGTAACGTGCTTGCCGAAACACAGGCCACGTTCTAGACGCGCCACAGACATGCGGTTCTTGAGTGACCGAAAGGTCTAAAATTTGGGTTGTACGATTTTCGTAGCTGCAACCTTTATAGGAGTTTAACAAACAACTAATCATGTGTGACGTGCGTTGCACTATTGTATTTACTTGCTCTTAATACTTTGCATTATGGTCGAATTAAGTCATTTCTATTGTTCATAACTGTTTGCTTTTCTTTGGTTGGGGGGGGGGGGGGGGATATTTCCCACTTTTCGAACACAGTATATATACCGAAATCTCAAGAATGACTCTCCCGTCGTTAGAAGATGGTACTGTTGAGTCAAGTTTCCACAGAATCAAGCGTTGTAACGCTTATGTATAATACTTTTGGTGAAGCCTGCGTTATCAGTTTTTCCATACATCATCTCGATAATAAACATAATTGCACTGGTGAGCGTGTGCTGTGTTAAGTTCTGGCGTAAACAGTTTGCTTTGGTACTCCTGTAATGACTTGTACACTAACGTTCATAAATTAAGGTGCCACACAACGCTGCACTACACAAAACTGACGCTAAACACACACGACACAGACCTGTAAGTTCACGGTATTGGTGATAAGGTGAGAAAATCGTCCCGAAACACATGTGCTACAAAATGCCACTGTTTCCTGCCAATGTACCCCCACATCAATATGGGACATGATCACCATGCACACGTACACAGGCCGCACAACTGGTTGACATACTCTGGATCAGGTGGTCGAGCAGCTGCTGGTTGTGGTGTTGCTCACGCTGCTAAACACTGCATGTTCGGGCAACAACAGTCATACACTCCTGGAAATTGAAATAAGAACACCGTGAATTCATTGTCCCAGGAAGGGGAAACTTTATTGACACATTCCTGGGGTCAGATACATCACATGATCACACTGACAGAACCACAGGCACATAGACACAGGCAACAGAGCATGCACAATGTCGGCACTAGTACAGTGTATATCCACCTTTCGCAGCAATGCAGGCTGCTATTCTCCCATGGAGACGACCGTAGAGATGCTGGATGTAGTCCTGTGGAACGGCTTGCCATGCCATTTCCACCTGGCGCCTCAGTTGGACCAGCGTTCGTGCTGGACGTGCAGACCGCGTGAGACGACCCTTCATCCAGTCCCAAACATGCTCAATGGGGGACAGATCCGGAGATCTTGCTGGCCAGGGTAGTTGACTTACACCTTCTAGAGCACGTTGGGTGGCACGGGATACATGCGGACGTGCATTGTCCTGTTGGAACAGCAAGTTCCCTTGCCGGTCTAGGAATGGTAGAACGATGGGTTCGATGACGGTTTGGATGTACCGTGCACTATTCAGTGTCCCCTCGACGATCACCAGTGGTGTACGGCCAGTGTACGAGATCGCTCCCCACACCATGATGCCGGGTGTTGGCCCTGTGTGCCTCGGTCGTATGCAGTCCTTATTGTGGCGCTCACCTGCACGGCGCCAAACACGCATACGACCATCACTGGCACCAAGGCAGAAGCGACTCTCATCGCTGAAGACGACACGTCTCCATTCGTCCCTCCATTCACGCCTGTCTCGACACCACTGGAGGCGGGCTGCACGATGTTGGGGCGTGAGCGGAAGACGGCCTAACGGTGTGCGGGACCGTAGCCCAGCTTCATGGATACGGTTGCGAATGGTCCTCGCCGATACCCCAGGAGCAACAGTGTGTTCTTTTTTCCATTTCCAGGAGTGTATTTTGTGGCAGGTGTCATTAGAGCACAGTTAATAAAATCATTTCATGTAATAATCCAAAAACTAGGCACTCATCTTTTTGTGTTTCCCACGCTGGTCTCGTCGTAAAATCATGGCTCAATCGTTGAAAATCTAGGTGGTTATGAATCCAAGATCGGATGCAAAGAGGTCTAGGTTTTGTTCTGCTATATTCAAAAGTTTTGTAGATGCGCTTCACAAACCATTCTTGAAGCTTACACTTTTGCTGTACAATGGTGATGTAAAAAAATAATCGATACTCTGAAATTAAGTTACACTTCCTTTTAATTGCTTTTATTGCAATATCACGTGACACACTAACATCACTTCACAATACAAAACATACTTGAAAACATCATCCTCACATTTTATAAGCCAACTACAATATGCATCTTTCCAACATGACGTCCAAGACTTGACCTTTTCAAGGTCCGACTCTCTAACAACTCAACAACTAACTGATAATCGCTTACGCGCCCAAAAATCAGAGTTACAAGTACGTCAAAGATCATAGCGACAAAAGAAAGAATACACATAAGAATAATATCATTGCAATATAAACATATCGATGTATCGCAAATGAAATCTAATCTGAATGTTGTCTCAGAAATATGTCAACTACTTTGCAGAAACACAGTAGAATATTACTGGTATCGAGAGGTTCAGATGAGGTGCCGTAATGGTTGCGTAATTAAAGTACCATTACATGGTGTATAGCCTCCCATTCTGCATCAGGGCCTGTCGGAGCTCCTGAAGTGTCCTAGGGGTGTGAAGACTTGAAGCGATACGTCGACAGAGAACACCCCAGACGTACTCGATGGGATTTACGTCTGGAGAACATGCAGGCCACTCCATTCGCCTGATATCTTCTGTTTTAAGGTACTCTTCCATGATGGCAGCTCGGTGGGGCCGTGCGTTATCATCCATCAGGAGGAAGGTGGGAAACACTGCACCCCTGAAAAGGCTGACATACTGGTGCAAAATGACGTCCCGATACACCTGACCTGTTACAGTTCCTCTGTCAAAGACATGCTGGAGTGTACGTGCACCAATCATAATACCACCCCACAACATCAAACCACGACCTCTATACAGGTCCCTTTCAAGGACATTAAGGGGTTGGTATCTGTTTCGTGGTTCACGTCAGATGAAAACCCATCGAGAATCAGTGTTCAGACTATACCTGGACTCGTCCTGAACATAACCTGGGACCACTGTTCCAATGACCATGTACTGTGTTCTTGACACCCGGCTTTACTGGCTCTCCTGTGGCCAGGGGTCGGGGGAATGCACCTTGCAGGTTTCCGGGCGAATACACCATGTCTGTTCAGTGGTCTGTAGACTGTGTGACTGGAGACAACTGTTCCAGTGGCTGCGGTAAGGTCCCGAGCAAGGCTACCTGCAGTACCCCGTGGCCGTCTGCGGGCACCGATGGTGAGATTTCGCTCTTCTTGTGGTGTTGTACACTGTGGACGTCCCGTAATGTATCGCCTGGACACGTTTCCTTTCTGCTGGAATCGTTGCCATAATCTTGAGGTCACACTTTGTGGCACACGGAGGGCCCGTGCTACGACCTGCTGTGTTTGACCAGCCTCCAGTCGCCCTATTATTCTACCCCTCATAACGTCATCAATGTGTGTTCTTTGAGCCATTTTCAACACACAGTCACCATTAGCACGTCTGAAAACGTCTGCACACTTACTCGCTGCACCGTACTCTGACATGCACCAACACACCTCTGCGTATGTGGACTGCTGCCAGCGCCACCGTGCGACGACCGCAGGTCAAATGCACCGCATGGTCATACCCCGAGGTGTTTTAAACCCGCAAACTGCCCACCAGAGCGTTGTTTCGTCATGTATCAGCATTATCCTTAATTTATGAGCGTGAGTGTAGATGAAGTATAATAGTCGCTTTTTATTCATGAGCTCGTTATTCCAAAAGACTGTCTCGATTCCAATATTGTTCGCCGTTACTCCAACGTATGACTACTGACCATAGCTACTTGTAGTAAAATGCTGGTATCTCCCTGCCTTTAAGGCAAACTGTATGCCTTGTTTGAGTATTTACGATAACTTTTTTCTTCCCATAAGCGTTGATGATTGTAAATAGGAGACTTTTTAGCAGTTTTTGGCAGGGCACACAAACAATTATTGATTCTTGAAATTAGATTTACGTACAGAAAACAACTCTCTTAATTTTTATTTGTTTACTTTTAAAAAGATTCATCTTAATTTTTAACTTATAACTTAAATCTATATCGGAACCAGCCATTTCCTCCGTCAACCAGTAATTTTAGAAGCGCAAAGAAGAAATATTGTTGAATTATAGTACACGTCTCATATTCTTCCTGTAAAATAAGTTTTATGGCTTCAACAATTATATTTCTTTCTGCAATTCTTCTAGTCGAACACTTTCGGAGATTTCCTGAACAAAAAATGGTTCAAATGGCTCTGGGCACTATGGGACGTAACATCTGAGGTGATCAGTCCCCTAGAACTTAGAACTACTTAAACCTAACTAACCTAAGGACATCACACCCAACCATATCAGAGACAGGATTTTCGAACCTGTGACCGTAGCGGTCGCGCGGTTCTAGACTGAAGCGCCTAGAACCGCTCGGCCACACAGGCCGGCCCTGCATAACACTATTTTTAAAACCTTCCCCATCTTCCTGGGTATACGTTGGCAACTCTTCAGCTTCACATTATTCCGTAATTTATGCATAGTACTTAAGGTTTGCAGTCTTTCCAAATGAGTGTCCGTTAAATCTTGTTACTCCACCGGTTTTAATCTCCGCAAGTGCCTGTTCTTCTCCTACTGGCACAACCTCCAGACCACCACAGTTAGACAACAGATCCAAGCAGGAATGGAGGTATGTTGTTGTTGTGGTCTTCAATCCAAAGACTGGTTTGATGCAGCTCTCCGCGCTACTGTATCCTGTGCACGGCTTTTCATCTCTGAGTAATTGCTGCAATTTACATCATTCTGAATCTCCTTGCTGTATTCGTCTCTTGGTCTCCCTCTATAATTTTTGCCACCCATGCTTCCCTCCAGAACTAAATTGGTGACCTCTTGACGTCTCAGAATGCGTCCTATCAACTGGTCCCTTCTTCTAGTCAGGTTGTGCCACAAATTTCTTTTCTTCCCAATCCTATTCAATACTTCCTCATTAGTTACATGATCTACCCATCTAATCTTCGGCATTCCTCTGTAGCAGCACATTCCGAAAGCTTCTATTCTCTTCTTGTCTAAACTGTTTATCTTCCATGTTTCATTTCCATACATGGCTACACTACATACGAATATTTTCAGAAAAGGCTGACACTTCAGTCTATACTAAATGTTAACAAATTTCTCTTCTTCAGAAACGCTTTTCTTGCCATTGTCAGTCTAGATTTTATGTCTCTTTACATCGATCGTCATCAGTTAGTTTGCTGCCCAAAAAACAAAACTCATCTACTTGTTTAAATGTCTCATTTCTTATCTAATTCCATTAGTATCACCTAATTTAATTCGCCTACATTCCATTATCGTCGTTTTCCTTTTGTTGATGTTCATTTTATATCCTCCTTTGAAGACTCTCCGTTCCTTTCAGCCGCTCTTCCACGTCCTTTGCTGTCTCTGACAGAATTACAATATCATCGGCAAACCTCAAAGTTTTACTTCTTCTCCCTGGACTTTAATACCTACTCCAAATTTTTCTTTTGTTTCCATTACTGCTTGCTCAAAATACAGAGGGGAGCAGATGGCCGGATGCGATGC
The DNA here is from genome assembly GCF_021461395.2 of Schistocerca americana. NCBI lineage: Eukaryota > Metazoa > Arthropoda > Insecta > Orthoptera > Acrididae > Schistocerca > Schistocerca americana. The sequence goes on from NC_060120.1 coordinate 38,548,503, forward strand.
TGGTGACGTCAGGATTCCTGGAAAATCACACCAGAACTGTCCTTACAGCATGCAAATTGGCATGTCATTGGCCGATAGTATGATGACAAGCAGGTAGCAGGTGAGAGGGGGGGGGGGGGCTGGGAATAGGGCACTCAGGATGGTGGATGGGCAATTGAGGGGCAGAAATTGGAGGTGGCTTTGGTGTTAAGAAAGTGCTGGTGCCACGTCAGCAGGGGCATCCTTTGCTCTAATGCACTCTTCCAACATACTGTCAGGCCCATTCATAGTTCTTCCACGCTGTCGATGAAGTCTTTGACATTTCCCGGTATATTTCGTCTGGACGTGCCGTTATCTTGTTTTTTTCCTCCTATGATTGCCTGCCTCATTTAGGTAACAGAGCTGTTAATTTAAAGATATGTTTGGGCTCCGTTACTTCGATTTCATATGTCATGCCATTTCTCTGTTTACTCATTATTTCCCATAATTGTGTTTCCTATTCCTTTATGCGGCTTTCTCCTGTTGTGAGTGAGACTCTCTTCCTCACTGCTATGAATGGATCAAATTGTTCATCCATTGCTAATTTTCTTGCCTCTTTCTTGAAACATTCCGTTCTTTTCCTACAATATAGATTTTTTATTTTTTTCTGCAAACATAATAAAATATGTTTATGGTCTGTCTGTTTTTGCTATGTATATGGCCTGTAGAGTTCCTTTCCTTTGCTTACAGTATTCTTGTTCAAACCATTTTCGCCCCAGTCTTCTTCTGATTTTCGTGGCTCTCTTTAGTACTTCTGTGGATAATCTTCTAATATCTTCCAATTTGGTTTCCTCTATTAGTAACATTGTTCTTTTGATGTTATCTTTGTTTAGCTTAGGTTGCTTCTTTTCTCGGTTGTGGTACTTCCATGTGGAAGCTTGTCGTTTTCTCCTTATGTTGTGGGATGCTGCGTGGATCATAATCCTTCTTGTTTGCTCAGCTTCAAATTGTTCGTTCTACTAAATTGACCGTGCTGATTCTCATACGTATTTTGTAGGTTAGTGTTTCCTTTTTGCTCGCTAGTTTGAAACCTTCCTCTTGTAATGTTTCTAGCAGTATGTGTACTTTGCCGTTCTGCTTATCAGTTCTACAGTTTAAATCTCCGGCTAGTATAAATGTTCCTTGAGTTTCGCTTTCGCTGACACTTGATACCGTACCTGTTATCTCTTCAACAGGTACGCTTGGTTGAATTTAAATGTCTATTGCCATTATTGCGATAGTTTTAACTATTCCCATATTTTTCCCTTTGATAATTCTTTACGATTTTGTACGTTTTGCCAGATTAAAGGACCGAATGAGAACACTGCCGGCCATTATTCTGCAACCCTAGAAAGAAAAGCAAATAACGAAATTTTAAGTATTATATGTGTACACTACTGTAGGAAGAATAGCTCCGGCAACGGGCGCTGCACTAGTCACCAGTGCTGCGACGGACCGAGACAAGTAGTGCGGTGGTTAGCACTCTGGACTCGAATTCGGGAGGACGACGGTTCAAACCCGCGTCCGGTCATCCTGATTTAGGTTTTCCGTGATTTCCTTAAATCGCTTAAGGCAAATGCCGACTTCCTTCCCCATCTTTCCCTAATCCGATGGGATCAACGATCTCGCTGTTTGGTCTCCTCCCCCAAATAAACCAACAAACCAATCCGGCAGCAACAATAGCTCTAATTCGAGTTTAACTGAGCTTGGATGACACATGGTGGTATGTCGTTCCATCCTGCTTCGGCTCTATATTGAAGTTCATCCTTCGAAGTGGTTGGCGTGTTGTGAGATACCAGTCGGACAGCAACCCATGACCATATGTATCTAATGGGTGAAAGATCTGTAGAACGTGACGGCCTGTGCAAAAAAGCGCATACCATCTGTAACAATGTAGCTCAGGGCAGCAAAGACAACATGAAGTCTTGCAGTGTCTCTTTGAAAGATAGCATCATGGAGACCTCGAAGATGGACACAGCCACTGGCATTAACACGTCAGAGATGTAAGTACTACTATTCAAATTACCGGCTGTATGTGTAGCACAGATCTACTGCTACAGAAGAATGTTGAAAATTCGTTTAACTGACCAGGAATGGGGAGGTTCTCCACGGAATGGTGATGAAAGCAAGGTACAGACCACACTGACAAGAAGAAGGAAGAGGATGATGGGACATGTGTTAAGACCTCAGGGAGTAACCTCCATGGTTGTAAAGGGCGTTTTACAGGGTATAAACTGTATTGGGAGACAGAGACTGGAATACATTCAACAAAATAGTTGAGGACGTTGGGCGTAAGACTTTCTTTGAGATGAAGGGTTTGGTACAGGTGAGGAATACGTAGCGGGTGCCGTAAAACCAGTCGGAAGACTGATGACTTAAAAAAGGTGCTAGGCCAGCATGACGACGAATGCAATCTGGTAACGCTCATTCTTCTCGGAGCCTCCGCACACGGATGTTGTACACAAAACCTGGACCCGCCTGAACAGACTATGTAGTAGCAGTAACGCATCTAGTGCTGATGTTGAGTACACCTCTGTCAGTTCGCTTACCTCTCCCGCCACAACAAGAGAAGCATCAATGACGTCCACAATATCCGTGTTTACAGAGTGCCTGTATCTAACCTATCAATATGCATGAGGAATGCACGCGTGTCTGAAGGAACGGACACTGTTCTGAAGATCGCAGCTATGGTAATTACTACGAAATGGATTCACATTTAACAAACCTGGATTGGAGTCAGCTGTTTGTGACAGACGAAAATTTGTGGCGGATCGGGAATCACGAAATGTGCGGGCGTGGGGACTGTGGACTCCGTAACATACGGAAGTCTGGGTCGGTCTCAAAAGGCGAAGTTGTTAAGGCGACCGGTCGCGCTAAGCGGGAAAACCGGGTTTGAGACCCAGTCACAAACAGCTGACGTGAATCCAGACTCGCAAAATACGGATCCATTTCGTAGTAATTACCACAACTGTAATCGTCAGAATAGTGTTTGTTCGTTCAGACATGCATGCATGCCTGATGGACATTATAATTTGAATATACAGACAATGTAGAAACACATACATTGTAATCATCGTTCATGTATCCATGCCAGAGGGGCTAAAATTACGATAAAATATTTGTCTCTGCCTGTGCCAGCATCACGAAATGTGCAAGTGTAGTGTTTTCGGACGCCTTGAGGCACGGATGTTTTCATCGGTCTTGGACTCGTGCTTGTGATTAAGACAACCGTTCAGGATAAACCAGAAATTCGGTTTCGAGACTCAGTCCGGAAGAGATTTTCGTTTGTCATAAACGGCAGTCGTTAATCCAGATTTGCAATATGCGAATCCATTTCGTCAAGAAAAGCCGCAGTAATGCTCACTATGCTGAAAACCCCCGGTGCTCCTCCAGTCGTTGCGCCCTATGTGTGATTATTTGTCTTGCAGGAAACAAGTCTATTTCCAACCTCAACGAAGATGACGTGGCTATACGACCCAGCGCGGCCAAGCGAACACTACTTCTATCCTCTCGAACGATAGTCGGGTAGGGCCATTCATTTCCTGCATGCTGTTAACAATGGTCCTCCTGAAACCATCGATTCCGTGTTCGCATGACAGTCGTGGGATCCCGACCAACGCCAACATCGATATCGGAGAGTTTCTATAGGCCACAGTCCTGCCACTGTTGAATTTCGAAAAGTGTTGACAGACGTTTCTCCTTCTCACATGAGCCGTAACGCGATATTCTCACAAAGAATGAACATCTAAAGAATGAACATCTAAAAGTGATTTTCGGATGAGAAATCAGCTTCCTTTCACACTGTCTGACAGAAAAGGGGGAGCACCCACAAGACATGTTAGGCTGTCAGTGTAACTTCGTACACGCCATCGGCGGGTATGTAAATGATAAGGGCTGCAATTCTCTGGAAGACCTAGAATGGCCACCAAAGTGCATTAGTGTTCTCCATTTTTAGTGTTGTTAACAGTCGTGGTAGGGTGTACGAGGTGTGAGAGAGAAGTAATGAGGCTGACAACAGTGAGAGCGATCTGTCAACGCTGTGTTGTTCTGCTTGTGTGGACCCGTGTGTTCACCCCTTCCAGATGCTCAGTCCGAGTTCCAGATCCGTAAAGCCATCACATGATTTTTGAGAGTTCCATCACTCAAGCTCTGTTTTTGTTGTGTGTTAAGGAAATGGAACAGTGGAATTTACAGCTTATGCAAACATGGTTTATGTTAAATTTGGGGAATTATATTAAAAAACTAAAAGCCCGCTTCGACTGCCAAAAAAGCACCTAGTGTTAAGTGTTAACCGAGGTTTCGGCGTAGATAACTACACCTTCTTCAGAACAACAATAAAACCCACAAGTGCCTAACAAGACCTTTGTCAATGATTAAAAGAACACCATAGCTATACATTTATAAACGAAAAAGAAAAGGAAAACACAAACAGTACATATGAACAAAGTCAAAACCACTACTTAACTTAATGGTGTACGCTCCACCTCACACTGGTAAACTGCAGTTTATGGCTACCCCCTTTCTTTTTCGTTTATAAATGTATAGTTATGGTTCCAGAATGAGATTTTCACTCTGCAGCGGAGTGTGCGCGGATATGAAACTTCCTGGCAGATTAAAACTGTGTGCCCGACCGAGACTCGAACTCGGTCGGGCACACAGTTTTAATCTGCCAGGAAGTTTCGTATAGCTATGGTGTTCTTTTAATCATTGACAAAGGTCTTCTTAGGCACTTGTGGGTTTTATTGTTGTTCTGAATATGGTGTAGCTATCTACGCCGAAACCTGGGTTAACACTTAACACTAGGTGCTTTTTTCGCAATCGAGGAGGGTTTTAATATATTAACCAACGATTGCTGACGCGCTGCGATGTTGAAGGTTCTTAAATTTGGGGAATCCGCGAGTGTGACTTTGAAAAGTTGATACAGCCCAACAGGGAACAGTGTTTATCAACGGCCCAAGTTTTTCGCTGACACAAAGCATTTTTGGAAGGCCGATAAGATGAACCCCGCTCAGGGAGACTTTCAACTTCAAAAACCGACGAAAACGCCTAGCGTGTGCCTGCTCTTCTGCGATCAGACCGAAGTTTAACAATAAGGATGATGGGTGACATGTTAAACACTTTGACCGTATATTAAAATTTGACCGAAAATTTGCACATGCAAAAGGTCTGCGTCATAATGGAGCCGAAGCATCTCACAACGGAGCGAAGGACAATGGGAGAAATATGTGCGTTGATCTCCTTGAGGCCGGCCGCTGTTGCCAAGCGATTCTAGGCGCTTCAGTCTGGAGCCGCGCTGCTGCTACGGTCGCAGGTTCGAATCCTGCCTAGGGCATGGATGTGTGTGATGTTCTTAGGTTAGTAAGGTTTAAGTAGTTCTATGTCTATGGGACTGATGACCTTAAATGTTAAGTCCCATAGTCCTTCGAGCCATTTGAACCATGTCCTTGAGGCGACTGCCTGTGTCCACGAATGGTTCAGTCGTGTGAACACAGGTGATGAATCCGGGATTTTTGAGTACGATCCTGAGACAAAGCGGCTTGGCGATGAGTGGACCTCTGAGACATCTCCTCGACCGAAAGAAGCTCTAATGAGCAAATCGAAGATGATAACAATCCTGATTCGCTTTCTTGACCATAGGGGTATATTGCATAAGGAATTTGTTCCTGCAAGACAAACTGTCAACCACGTATTGCTCTAAGATGTCCCTGAAAGCCTCGGGAAAGAAAGATGAATAATGTGGCATCGGACACTGCAGACAACTGGATGCTACGTCGTGACAGTGCCACACTTCACGTGCTTCATCATGGAATTTTTGATCTCAAAGGGCATTCCTGTCGTTCCACAGCTCTCATGCTCACCTGATCTGAGTCCATGTGACTTTTTTTCTTTTCCCTAAAAGAACGTCATTTTGGGGCTCTGGAGGGTATTCAAAAGAAAGTGGCCAACATGTTAAGGGCCCTACTAGTTGAAATCTTTCAATGGTGCTACCAAGAGTTAGAACAACGACTTCACCGGTGTGCAGCTGCTGAAGGAGACTACTTTGAGGGAGACAAAATCGTTGGCGGAAAAAACAAAAGCTACGGTCGATAAAAAAATCGGTCTTATTACTTTTCTCACACCTCGTATAAGGGACGTGGAAGCGTCAGATGTTCAGCGATCACCATGTATAGGACAGAGATGCCATGTACTCGTGTGAGATAGTGTTATGAGTACCTACACGGACTGAAAGTGATCTCTGCCCATATCGAGCAATATCCACATTTGTGGGGCATTTGGACGTGACAGTGTTCCTTGTTGGACTCTATGGGGACGTGAGGGTAGGCTTAGGTATCGTAAAGATTCCGCCCGACCACATCTCACCACAATAAGAGAGGATCGCCCATACTGTGCACCGAGCACGTGACAACCCCTTCACACATGCGCCTGCAAAGTGATAACAAGTAACGGACTTCTTCTGTCTCAGCCAGCACCATTGGTCTGCTACCAGCCAGACTAGGGAATTACCGGCCTACACGTAGGCTACTGTTACCGCCACAACACACAGCTGCGTTTGGAGTTGTTCCGTGACGAAGTATCAAGGACTACTGATGAAGACGTCGCATTGTGTTCAGTGATGAATCGTGGTCCTGCACTATCCCAGATGACAATTGTCGGCGAGTATGCCGGCGATATGCATATAAGTGCCATTCTTATGATGTTTTGGGGAGGCACAGATGTATTACTCCTGGAGTCATGACACGGGGAGCCATTGGATATGCCTTTAGATCACGGCTAGTAGGTACTGAGGGAACTCTGACAGCAGAACAGTACGTCACGGACATCCCCTGCATCCTCATGTACGAGTTGTGGCTAGAAAAAAACCGGACTAGTACAGGTGAAACAATAAAACGAATGCAATAAGGCTGAAAGTCGCGTAGCCTGTCACGTGACTCTCGCTCCGCCTACTGCTCGAGTTTCATCTGCCTCCTGCACTCAGTCTGCCCGTGGCGTCTGTTTTAAGTAGTTGACGTTTTGTCTGTGCGTCGGAAAATGTTGAGTGTACAGAAAGAACAGCGTGTTAACATCAAATTTTGTTTCAAACTAGGAAAATCTGCAAGTGAAACGTTTGTAATGTTACAACAAGTGTACGGTGATGATTGTTTATCGCGAACACAAGTGTTTGAGTGGTTTAAACGATTTAAAGATGGCCGCGAAGACACCAGTGATGACACTCGCACTGGCAGACCATTGTCAGCAAAAACTGATGTAAACATTGAAAAAATCGGTAAACTTGTTCGACAAGATCGCCGTTTAACAATCAGAGCAGTGTCTGAGTTAACAGGAGTTGACAAGGAAAGTGTTAGGCAGATTCTTCATGAAAGTTTTAACATGAACAAAGTGTGTTCAAAAATGGTTCCAAAGTGTCTTACAATTGAACAGAAGGAACGCCGAAGAATGATTTGTTCTGACATCCTGGAAAACATTGAAAGTGATCCCACCTTCTTACAAAATCGATGCATTGGAAAACTCCTGGTTCTCCACGACAAAAAAAAGCACGAATGTCAATATCGAAATTCAAGGCAATGATGATTGTTTTTTTTTGACATCAAAGGGATTGTGCACATTGATTGGGTACCAGAGGGACAAACAGTGAATCAGCATTACTACATTAGCGCCCTGGCTACCCTACGTGAGCGAGTACGGAGAAAACGGAACGATTTGTGGAGAAAAAAGTCATGGATCCTTCACCAAGACAATGCCCCAGCTCACAGTGCGTTGTCACTGAAGACGTTTTTGGCAAAACACAACATTCCAATCTTAGATCATCCACCCTACTCACCTGATTTGGCCCCCTGTGACTTTTTTCTTTTCCCTAAAGTCAAGTCAGCTTTGAAAGGAACTAGATTTGAGACTGTTGAAGCAGTAAAAGAAAAAGCGACGGAAGTAATGTATGGACTTACCGAAAATGATCTGCAGCATTGCTATGAACAGTGGAAAATTCGTATGGAACGGTGTAGAGACCGAGGAGGAGAGTACATTGAAGGAGATAACATGAAATTGTAAATAATTGTAAATAAATGTTTTTTCCAGCATCAGTCCGGTTTTTTTCTAGCCGCACCTCGTATTGCCTCTCACGCGACACACTTTTGGTGCCATTTTTCAACAGGACAATGCTCGTCCACACAAAGCATACGTCTCTATGAATTATCTGTGTGATGGTGTGACGCAGAGGTGCTCCCGCGACCGTCAAGATTCCCAGATTCGTCCCGTGTAGAACATGTGTGGCACCAGACCGGACATCGCCCAAGTGACAGTACCCAGGGAAACCGTTACAACAGTTCTGGGCCAGTTTGGCGCACAAGAGGCTAGAACATCTTTATGAAACTCTTCCCAGGCCATGCATCCAGTTCGGAAGGAGTTCAACGTTATGCTGATAACTGGAATCATACCAGCAAGTTCTTTCTAAATTTAGCTCGAATTTGCTATCGCTGAAATAATATCACGTAGCCTCTCAAAATGTGAATTTTCATGTCGTTTCATCCAGCCCCTCAGGGTACTTTTTTGCCAACTTACATACAGGCCGGCTATGATTGATCTTTCGCTACTTGAGCCAGTGTATACGGAAAATTATTTACCGCATGGGAACTTTATAGGAATGCTGTTCAGACCGTGTGCTGCAGGATTTGCGTTGTTGGAAGTGTTAGTGTAATGTCTTGCCGCTAGGCGCCGGTACTCGTACTGCGACGTAGGGTTGAATCACAAGGGTCCGTGCATTACACTTGCAGACGATTTACTTGGGTGTAGACAAGGTGAACGGGCTATACTCGAAAATCTGTTACGTAAAAACAACAGGATTATTGCTGCTGCTCTTCGCGATTAGAGACGCTTTAAAGGAACACAAAGAGGTGCTCTTTCTGCACCGAAAGTTCCAGAGAACTGGCGGTTTGGGAATTGCTCCTGGGAGAGGCCGTCGGCCAACTGTGCCACAAACTGTTAAAGAAGTAACTGTTGCTATGGCTGTGATTGCTGAAAGCAGTGTGCGATCTTCAAGCATTACATGAATTTTGTTACGACACCTGAACATTCCCTGGGCCCCCCTAGAAAAGTGCTGCGAGTAATTCTGAAATGATATCCATAGAGACTTCACATCACTCTCCAACTTTTGCCATATGACGTAGACATTCGAGTAGACTTTGTTCTCACGTTCCTTGCAAGGGTTGAAGTAGGCGACATGTGGGCTTGGAACATTTTGTGGAGTAATGCAGGACACTCTAGGCTCGCTGGGAAGTGCACACCCACAATCGTCGCATTTGTAGATCGGCACCGCCAACGAACGTTCATGAAGTTCCCCTACAAAGTCGACGCATCACTCTGTGGTGTGGCTTCTCGGCACAGTTCACGGTTGGTCTATTTCCCTTTGAGCAACTCGGACCCCAAGGACCAAGAACATGCTGCGTGAACGACACACGTTACTGTGATCTTCTTCACCAAAGTGTGATCCGTGCCCTGTGGGAGACAGGTGCTTTGCGCTCAGCTGTTTTTGAAGAAAACCAAATCATTGACCGATCGTTCCAAGTTAAGTGGTCACCTAGATAACCAGATCTGAAGCCTTGTGATTTGTGGATGTGGAGTTACCTGAAGGCAAGGGTTTTTAAATAAGATGCTGACACTCGTTGGAGGCTGTAGATGAGATTAGCGATGGGGTTAGCCAAAATTCCACCTGTGATGTTTTGGGCAACAGTAGAGCAATCTCTGGTGCGGTTCCAGGCTATCGTGGATGTAGGTGGTCGTCTTGTTGACGAACATTTCTAACCTGGAGCATAAACATGGAACGCAATTAACAAATGTTACCGTCTCATGTGAAAATTAAGATGTGTTTCTTTCAATAATTTATTCGTCATTTATATTCCATATGTCCTTAGAAACGTTTGCACAATGCTTCATTGTCCTACGACGACTCGTTTTTCATGAGGCCCTCTCAGATAGCGAATGTAGATGGCGTTCTTCCTATTTACTAAGTTGGTCTCGCTGAATTGCTACCATCTGCATACAGAAGCATGTGGCACGCATCTGATCAACTTCACTTATGTAATATGCCATCTCCACACTGGAGCAATTTCAGTGACCAGCAGTGTATTTCATTTATTGCATAGCTGTTGCTATAACTGATATTATGGCATATATTTAGGACGTTAATTCGCAACAACTTTTTTACATTTCTGTAGATTCCAATATAAAATGACATAAGTGGTGCGACAATAAGGTAATGAGACTGATTTTCTTTGCAAGATGTGGCAACCCTGCAAGCGTGTGTAGGAACACTATCTTTGACCTTGGTCTGTAAGCTGCTTCTACTCCAAGCGGCACATCGATGCAACTGCTCAATCGTGAGTTGTGCTGTAATAAGATGTGTTTGTGTCTCTTGTCACGGAAATGGAGCGGCATATTATTCCGCGACGGTATGCCATTTTTGCGTTAAATTAGGTGAAAAAGCGACGACAACTTACGGTAAGCTTCAGAAGGCTTTTGGAGCGGAGGTTATGTCAAGAGCTCAAGTTTTTCGTTGGCGTAAAATGTTTAGTGAAGGTAGAACGAATGTTGAAGATGAAGACCGCAGTGGACGACCCTCAACCTCACTGACGGATGTCAACTTGTCCAGGGTGCGTGAACTCGTACAATCTGATCGACGATTATCCGTGAAAATGATTGCAGAAGAACTGAACATCAATCGAGAAACGGTTCGTCTAATAATAACTGAAGATCTTGGTATGAGAAAGATTTGTGCAAAAATGGTCCCCAAAAATCTCACACCACAACAGCGAGAAACACGGAAAAATGTGGCAGCCTATCGGTTAGAGCAAACGGAAATCAATCCAGAATTGTTGAGCTGTGTTATCACTGGTGATGGAAGTTGGTTTTTTCAGCACGATCCAGAGACAAAACGCCAAAGTTCGCAATGGTGCTCAAAGGGATCACCCAGACCAAAAAAAGCTCGCATGTAAAAGTCAAAAGTGAAATGCATGCTTGAGTGCTTCTTTGATTCCAAGGGAATTGTTCATAAAAAGTGGGTAACTCCTGAACAAACAGTTAGCCAGTATTATTACAAAGAAATTTTATAAAGACTTCGTAAAAGAGTTCTTCGTGTCCGTGCCAACATTGCTGATAATTGGATTCTGCATCACGACAATGCGCCACCCCATACTGTTCGGTCAGTACAGCAATTTGTAACCTCAAAACAAATTTCACTATTACCACAGCCACCTTGTTCACCAGATATTGCTCCGTGCGACTTTTTTCTATTTCCAAGAGTCAAAACGACGGTCAAGGGACACCGTTTTCAAACAACACAAAACGTCCACAAAGCTGTGACGAGGGTCTTGGAGGATATTACAGAAGATGAGTTCCAGAAATGTTACCTTCAATGGCAGAAGCGCTGGAAAAAGTGTGTACAATCACAAGGGAACTACTTTGAAGGAGACAACACTAAACTTGACTAAAACGGTAAGCAACATTTTTTTCACATGAGTCTCATTACTTTATTGTCTCACATCGTAGATTTGCAATCTCAGAACACAGCAGTAGCTGCTCCTTCTACAAGCGTTTTCCTCAAGGAGTTATTATCTTACGTGTGGAGGCAGTAATGCTAACTACAGCATCGAGATTGAGAGGGACAGGACAAGGAGAAATAGGTACGGAGAGAGAAGGCAGCGATGGAAGGACAGACAGACAGAAGTGGAGTCTACAGGGGATCGGAACAACGGGGCGCCGAATTCTACTTCAGCCTGGAGAAGGAATCTCGCCCACTGATGGAAACCCGAAACGTGCGCCATCCGCCCGCCTTTCTCCGTCCTGGCTTCTTACGACACTCTCCGCCCTCATTACGAAAGCAGAAAGCCAACACCGCCCACGTTCCGGTATCATTTCTGAAATACGCACGTGTCTTATCGCGCTGGCATATCGCAGCTTCCGGCCTCAGGCTGGTGTCCGAGCGGAACCTCTCGCGTAGGACCACGCGTCAGATGACAGAACAGCGGAATTAAGCGCTTCCTATGCAGAAAGGCAACAAAAAATGGTGCAAATGGCTCTGAGCACTATGGGACTTAACATCTATGGTCATCAGTCCCCTAGAACTTAGAACTACTTAAACCTAACTAACCTAAGGACAGCACACAACACCCAGCCATCACGAGGCAGAGAAAATCCCTGACCCCGCCGGGAATCTAACCCGGGAACCCGGGCGTGGGAAGCGAGAACGCTACCGCACGACCACGAGATGCGGGCAGAAAGGCAACAGGCAAGGGTATAACAAGCAATTACAGGGATGGACAAAAGTATGAACACACCAATAACACAACACATCACGATGCCTCTTATGGTATAGGGAAACTGTTGGCCTTCAAAATAGCTTCCATTCGTCTAGGAATAGATAAATACAGGCTCTGTATGGTTTTCGAGGTAGTCTTATACCATTCTTCTTGGAAAACAATGGCAAGTTTAGGAAACCATGACGGAGGTGGACAGCGATCGCGCACCTTTCTCTCCAAAGTGGACCAAAAAGGCTCAATAATGCTGAGCTCTAGTGACTACAGTGGCCAGCGGAGATGCGAAAGTCAACATCGTTCTCGCAAAACGACTGCTGGGCGATGCGCGCTGTGCGTTCACCTCGGAACACAGCATCACCACTGGGGAGCGAACCTTGTTCCACGGGATGCACCCGATCACCCAAAATGGTCACATAGTCATTGGCAGCAGTACGACCTTGCAGAGAAAGCTAGGGCCCGTCCAAATACTACCGACACCCGCTATATCTCGCTCTTGGGACCTGAAATCGGCCCGAAGTTGGAAACAGAATGAAACAACTCATCCAAAGAAATGACACTCTTCCATCACTTCATAGGCCATGTTTTATGGCTTCGGCACTTCGGTTTTCCTGTTACAGGCATTTGTAGCACTGAGACTGGTTTGGTGACACTGCAGTTCCCTGCGTTTGGAGCTCCCTTCGTGTTCTTTTGGTGCTGACAGGGGTCACGAGTGCGAATTCGGTTGCGCAATGACTTTTACAGTTCGTCGCAATCCTCTTCAATGACCGTCCCTCACTATCACTCAACACACACTTTCGTCCGCGTTTTGACTTGGCGGATGTTTTCCCGCTTTCCGTGTATGTGGTATAAATCTTTGTTTCGGTACCTCTCGACACATCCAACTCGTCGGCTCCCCTGGTTGCGGAAACACCCACAATACGAGCCCAAGTTCGAAGTCAGCTAGCTCCGACATAATGCACTCTCGTGTAAACAGAACACTGTTCTGACCACGGCTGACTCTTGCAACTATCGAGCATAGTCCATATGTGTCGTTCTTGGCTAGCATCTGCAGGCATTTCTAGCGGTGTTTCCATATTTTGTCCAACCCCCGTACATATATTCGAAATAACGTGTTTCTTAGACATGAAGCAGTAAACGGTTTGATAGTAGTGGTTTTTCCAACACTTCTTTAGACGTGTTAAAACTTTCTCGTTTTCTTTCAACTTTAATCTCATTCTTCTGTAGAAGTCCAAAAATTAAATCACATACAGTTTCTTCACTACAAAGTTACCACTTAATGCGAAAATTGTTAATATTATGAATTAGTAACAGTCAGATATTTGAAGGACTAATTTATGTTTTGGAAGACGAGAGTTGCTAAATAAAAAAACAATATCGATTTCCTACTCGTCTCTTTAGATGAGATCGCTAACACAGATCTGTCCTCTGGCTCTGCTGTACGAGACAGTCGGTTCGAATGCTGGCAATGGAGCCAGTTTACACGCGTAGCACTTGTCTAGAAGAGGAGGGGAGAGACTGGTGCAAAGTTCCAGATCACCAGAAATTGCGCCAATGTCCTAATCAATATCAAGTCCCTTCTTCTTTCGTCCTTCTTTATTTTTTCTTGTGCCTTTGTCACTCATAGACGCAGGGTCGGCATGGTTATCATGGGAAATTTAGAGGGGTGGCCGAATGCCCTTACTATTGCCACTCCGTTACCCCCGGATGGAATATGTGAACCACAAATTTCAGCGTGCAGTGTTATTCCCATGAAAGTGAGCGAAAGGTTTCGAAATGTTTGCGAATCTGTAACTGAGGCTACGTTGAGCACGCTTTTATTTACGTATTTTCTCTCTGAAAAGTTATTGTTATATGTTAACCTCTTGTGGAGATTGTCTGAAATTATGCCTCAAAAGTATTTACATTTCGAGAAGTAGCGATTACTATCAAATATTTTACATGTAGTTCGTATACAGAGCTATATACATATATAGACATATGTCACAGGGTTTATGCGTCAAATATTGCTCATTAATGACATGTTTAAAGCAAACCTAAAAGTTTTTACTTATTCTACTTGAACTCCGATTGCTTCTCCAAATTTTTCTTTGGCGTCCTTTACTCCCTGTTCAATGTACTGTTTGGATAAAATCGCGAATAGCCTACAGTCCTGTCTCACTCCATTCTCAACCACTGCTTTCCTTTCATGACCGACTACTCTTATACGAGTAATTGCCGTCTGGTTTCTGTACAAGTTTTAACAGCCTTGTGCTCCCTGAATTTTACCCCTGCTACCTTCAGATTTCAAAGAGTGTACTCCAGTCAACATTGTCAGAAGCTTTCTCCAAATCTACAAATACTACAAACGTACTCGAAGGTTTACCTTTCCTTAACCTATCTTCTAAGAGAAGTCGTAGGGTCATATTTGGCCCAAGTGTTCCTACATTTCTCCGGAACCCAAAATGATCTTTCCCCAAGCTAGGCTCCCAGCGGTTCTTCCATTCTTCTGTAAAGATTTCATATTAGTCTTTTGCAACAATGACTTACTACACTGATAGTTCAGTGATATTTACACCTGTCATCACTTGTTTTCTTTGGAATTGGAATTATTAGATTCTTCTTGAAGTCTGAGGGTGTTCGCCCGTCCCATACATCATGCCCACTAGCTATCAGTAGTTCTGACGGAACGTCGTCTACTCTCTGGGCTTGTTTCGACTTAGGTCTTCCAGTGGTATGTCAGATTCATCTCGCAGTGTCATATCTTCCATCTCATCTTCATCTACACCCTCTTCCATTTCTATGACATTACCGTCAAGTTCATTTCTTGCCTTGTATAGCCCCCCTATACACTCCTTCCACCTTCCATCTTTCCCATCTTTGCTTAGAACTGGTTTTCCAACTGGACTCTGTCTCTTCATACAGCTGCTGCTCTTTCCTCCAAAGGTCTCCATAATTTTCCTGCTGGTGGTATCTATCTTTTCCCTATGATATACTTCTATATTCTTACATTTGTCTTCTAGCCATTTCTACTTAGCCATTGTGCACTTCCTGACAATCTCATTTCTTTGACATTTTCATTCTCTCTCGCCGGCTTCATTTGCTGAATTTTATATTTTCCTTTCATCGATTAAATTCCATATCTCCTGTCACATCAAGGATTTCTACTTGGCCTTGTCATTTTACTTATTTGCTTCTCTGCTGCCTTCACTACTTCATGTGTCAAAGCTACCCACTCGTCTTCTACTGTACTCCTTTCCCCTGTTGTAGTAAATCGTTCTCTAACGCTCCCTCTGAAGCTCTAAAAAATCCCTGGTTCTTTCAACTTATCCAGGTCCCGTCTCTTTAATATCCTAGGTCAGAGTTCACATCTCCTTCTGAGAATATCCAACACTTTAAAATCTGGTTCCGAAATATCTGTCTTACCATTATATAATCAATCTGAAACCTTCCAGCGTCTCCAAGTCGTTTCCATGTATACAACCTTCTTTCATGAGTTTTAAACCAAGCATTGGCGATGCTTAAATTGTGCTCTGTGCAGAATTTTATCAGGCGGCTGCCTCTTTCACTCCTTACTACTTTTTCATTCTCTTCCTTTTCCTACTGCCGAGAATTCTAATCCCACATCACAATTAAATTTTCGTCTCCCTTAACTATTTGAATATCTCATCATACATTTCTCTAATTTCTTCGTCGTCTGCGTAGCTAGTTGCTGCACCTCTTCAGGAACCAAGCGTTTGTCTGGTCTCTCAGCAGATACACCTCCACTGTGGCTCCAACTAAGGAAGCCAACCCCACCGCAGCAAACGTCCATGATTCATGCGAAGAGGGGGGTGGGGGGTGGGGAGCCAGCTATATAATCGTAATTATAAACAACATGTCGTCGGCATCGCAACACACTTAACGTAAAGCCGAAATCACGTGGATAACACAAAAAAACCTGTCTCTGTATTCCAAAAAACAAGCACCGTAAACTGAGTTGTGCAGATTGCTTAACGAACTGGCAACTCCCAAATGCAAGACCAGTGTGCTAACCACAGTGCCATCTCGCTCGGTGACAACTCACATAACCTATCTAGCATTTCTTACTCAGGTTTAGAACATACCCATACAACACAATAAAAGGAAAACAGAAAATCCAACAAAAGAAGCTCACCAAAATGATAAATTACACGAAGTCCCTTGAACTGACAAAGCAATTACCCCTATAAGGCCACTGACTAACTTTGCCAATGCAACAACCTGCTACTTAGCCAAATAGAGACACATTACTACAAACAACATACAAACGCAAAGAAAACAGAAGCCTAAAGAACACAAGCACGAAATGAAAACATACCAAATACAGCAAAATTAAGTTCATTTGCCATGTAGAGACACACTCCAGCAGAAGAAACCACCAACATCTTAAAACTAAAACTACAACGAAACACACTCATAACAAAGATAGAAGGAAAATCAACCATGCTTAAGCTCATCACAGAAAAAACTACTTCAATTTCAACAACAAATTTCACTGTCAACAAGACGGAATAGCTACTGCAACTCCTGTCAGCGGCCTTCTAGTTGACATTCTCCTGAATCACACAGAAGATCAAATTTTCGACAAAATTTTAAAACCAAAGCGATAAAAGATAAAATATTGATATCTATATGCATATGATATAATTTGCTTGCTAGATAAATCTTCTATCAAAGAATTGTGTGATGTCCATCCTCAAATACGGTGACCATTGAAACACATGCAGAAGAAAGATTCAATTTCTTATACTGACAATACACAGGAGAAGCAACAAACATGAATTCGCAGTTTACAGGAAACCCAAAATCACCAGCACAGTCGTTCGCAAACAGTCCAATCTCCCATAGCCCATTAACAAGATAGTTTCAGGTTCTCAGTACATGAACTGGTCACTTATGAACAAGAATGA
Source organism: Schistocerca americana (assembly GCF_021461395.2). Taxonomy (NCBI): domain Eukaryota; kingdom Metazoa; phylum Arthropoda; class Insecta; order Orthoptera; family Acrididae; genus Schistocerca; species Schistocerca americana. The sequence continues at coordinate 38,565,709 of NC_060120.1, forward strand.
CTACACAAAAGGATTAAACGCAGTAAAAAAAATGCCCAGGACAATGAGTAGAACACGAAGACAGTAGATAAAATAAACAACATAAAGGCAAAACATAATCATGAAACACACAGACATACACAACACAGATACAACACAATCTACAACAAATCAGTAGACAGTAAGCGATAAATGACACATAATGACTCACGACAAGAAATTTACCCTCAGTCTGGGCAACATACTAATGAGACAAGGACTCATCATAGCAGACTGTACTGACGACACAATACAGAACACACTAGGAAGACACATCAACAACACTAGCAAATAAAGCCCATCTGACATATACAAATTAACCTACAATTGCTGTCAATCTTTACACACGGACCACAGACGCAAGAATTTTAGAACTCAATACACTGAACATCTCAGAGCATTGAAAGATAATAGCTTCCACTCAGGATTTGCTGATCACACTTAGTAGATAGTGTCGGAAGTTCTATGCGGCTTTTCGCGGATGATGCTGTAGTATACAGAGAAGTTGCAGCATTAGAAAATTGTAGCGAAATGCAGGAAGATCTGCAGCGGATAGGCACTTGGTGCAGGGAGTGGCAACTGACCCTTAACATAGACAAATGTAATGTATTGCGAATACATAGAAAGAAGGATCCTTTATTGTATGATTATATGATAGCGGAACAAACACTGGTAGCAGTTACTTCTGTAAAATATCTGGGAGTATGCGTGCGGAACGATTTGAAGTGGAATGAACATATAAAATTAATTGTTGGTAAGGCGGGTACCAGGTTGAGATTCATTGGGAGAGTGCTTAGAAAATGTAGTCCATCAACAAAGGAGGTGGCTTACAAAACACTCGTTCGACCTATACTTGAGTATTGCTCATCAGTGTGGGATCCGTACCAGATCGGTCTGACGGAGGAGATAGAGAAGATCCAAAGAAGAGCGGCGCGTTTCGTCACAGGGTTATTTGGTAACTGTGATAGCGTTACGGAGATGTTTAATAAACTCAAGTGGCAGACTCTGCAAGAGAGGCGCTCTGCATCGCGGTGTAGCTTGCTCGCCAGGTTTCGAGAGGGTGCGTTTCTGGATGAGGTATCGAATATATTGCTTCCCCCTACTTATACCTCCCGAGGAGATCACGAATGTAAAATTAGAGAGATTAGAGCGCGCACGGAGGCTTTGAGACAGTCGTTCTTCCCGCGAACCATACGCGACTGGAACAGGAAAGGGAGGTAATGACAGTGGCACGTAAAGTGCCCTCCGCCACACACCGTTGGGTGGCTTGCGGAGTATCAATGTAGATGTAGATGTAGATGTAGCACAGAATCACTACCCACCTGGACACAGAAACTGATTCAAAATTTTTAAAAGTGGCAACAGTCTATGCTTAACATTAACAGTAGAAGAAAATTATCACATCTAACAATGAAAAGCCCGAGAAAAGAAAGTACTAAACGGATACACAACATTGTCCAATAAAACCCTCTTTGCCACAGGGTAGACATTGTTATCAAAAAATTCAAATGGTCAATTTAAGGTGTGGCCAGGTGCCCGTCATGTGACCATCCCGTGACCCCGCCTCCCACAATGGAATATTTATTTATTTATTTTGTATATGTGTACCCTAAATGTCGGCGTTCTGTGATATTCACGTAAAAGTGAGAGAAAGGCTTCTAAATATTTGCAAATCGTGTAGCTGAAGTTGGACTTGGATGCCAGCCTAGTGGGCTGTGGGAAACCGCTTAATGGCATCCACGCTGGCTGGTGCAATAACCCTCATCGTCACTCAACTGGGCGCACATCTCCCCATCCCAGAAGCAACACTGCTCACAGAACGCAGGCTAAGTACCGTTTTCTATTAATCAGTACTGATGCTGTCGAAGTCTGCGACTTTGGGGGCCGACCAGCGATAGGCGGCTGGTTAAGTCAACGCTGACAGGGGGCGCTGAAATCTCCCTCTTCCGTCCCTTTCTCCCTCGCTTTCCTGAGTACTAAGGAATGTACCACTTTGAACCTTTAAAAAAACTGCGTCACTTCTGGCGTTGACCCCTAACTAAACCTATCATAACAGTTTTACCTAAACTAAGAAAGAAAGAAAGGAAAGGGGGGAGAGTGTATCACATGTATGTGACAGGGAAGCAGGTTAAAAAATAAATAAAAACATAACCTGCGGAGTGAAGTCTATGAAGCCGCCAGTAGCCATGGCGAAATCCTTGCACGTCTTTTGGAAAATAAAGGGAATAGCATTTGGGATCATAGTTTCAAACATCCGAAAATATGCATCAGATCAGATCAGATCAGATCAGATCAAATGCTCATTGCAGGGACATTCCGATTGTTACATCGACTTCTCTGGGAGTCAGCATGGGCACAAACAAGGAAGGAGAGAAGCTGCGATGACCGGTGGCTGGAATCCAAAATGATCGTTACATAACATTTTCAAGTTAATAGAAGATTTTATTCTAAAAGCGAAAGAAACATAACGTACCTTCTCGTTATGAAGTGCCTTCCTGTGCTTCCTACGTCTCCTACATCCAGTTGCATTTGCTCTCTATTACTGCTCACAGAACGCAGGCTAAGTACCGTTTTCTATTAGTCAGTACTGATGCTGTCGAAGTCTGCGACTGAACTGGGGGCCGACCAGCGATGGGCGGCTGGTTAAGTCAACGCTGACAGGGGGCGCTGAAATCTCCCTCTTCCGTCCCTCTCTCCCTCGCTTTCCTGAGTACAAAGGAATGTACCACTTTGAACCTTTAAAAAAACTGCGTCACTTCTGGCGTTGACCCCTAACTAAACCTATCATAATAGTTTTACCTAAACTAAGAAAGAAAGAAAGGAAAGGGGGGAGAGTGTATCACATGTATGTGACAGGGAAGCAGGTTAAAAAATAAATAAAAACATAACCTGCGGAGTGAAGTCTATCAAGCCGCCAGTAGCCATGGCGAAATCCTTGCACGTCTTTTGGAAAATAAAGGGAATAGCATTTGGGATCATAGTTTCATAAATCCGAAAATATGCATCAGATCAGATCAGATCAAATGCTCATTGCAGGGACATTCCGATTGTTATGTCGACTTCTCTGGGAGTCAGCATGGACACAAACAAGGAAGGAGAGAAGTTGCGATGACCGGTGGCTGAAATCCAAAATGATCGTTACATAACATTTTCAAATTAATAGAAGATTTTATTCTAAAAGCGAAAGAAACATAACGTACCTTCTCGTTATGAAGTGCCTTCCTGTGCTTCCTACGTCTCCTACATCCAGTTGCATTTACTCTCTATTACTGCTCACAGAACGCAGGCTAAGTACCGTTTTCTATTAGTCAGTACTGATGCTGTCGAAGTCTGCGACTGAACTGGGGGCCGAGCAGCGATGTGCGGCTGGTTAAGTCAACGCTGACAGGGGGCGCAGAAATCTCTCTTCCTGGAGGTGAGGCGCTGCCCGCTCTTCCCACTGGCGCGCAGGTCTGCAATTTCTTGACGTACACTACACAATTTTAATGAAAATTGCAACACCACGATGCTGACGTGTTACAGCGAAACTTAACCGACAGGAAGAAGATGCTGTGATCACAAGGTTGGCGCCGGTGGCGACACCTACATCGTGCTGACAGGAGGAAAGTTTCCAACCGATTTCTCATACACAAACAGCAGTTGACCGGCGTTGCCTGGTGAAACGTTGTTGTGGTGCCTTGTGTAAGGAGGAGAAATGCGTACCATCACGTTTCCGACTTTGGTAAAGGTCGGATTGTAGCGTACCGCGATTGCGGTTTATCGTATCGCGACATTACTGCTCGCGTTGGTCGAGATCCAGTGACTCTTAGCAGAATATGGAATCGGTAGGTTCAGGAGGGTGATACGGAACGCCGTGCTGGATCCCAACTGCCTCGTATCACTAGCACTTGAGATGATAGGCATCTTATCCGCATGGCTGTAACGGATCGTGCAGCCACGTCTCGATCCCTGAGTCAACAGATGGGGACGTTTGCAAGACAACAACCATCTGCACGAACAGTTCGACGACGTTTGCAGCATCATGGACTATCAGCTCGGAGACCATGGCTGCGGTTACCCTTGACGCTGCATCACAGACAGAAAATGTTCCACCGCTGTCCTGGCCAGCACATTTCCCAGATCTCTCGCCAATTGAAAACGTCTGGTCAATGGTGGCCGAGCAATTGGCTCGTCACAATACGCCAGTCACTACTCTTGATGAACTGTGGTATCGTGTAGAAGCTACATGGGCAGCTGTACCTGTACTCACCATCCAAGCTCTGTTTGACTCAATGCCCAGGCGTATCAAGGCCTTTATTACGGCCAGAGGTGATTGTTCTGGGTACTGATTTCTCAGGATCTATGCACCCAAATTGCGTGAAAATGTAATCACGTGTCAGTTCTAGTATAATATATCTGTCCAAGGAATACCCGTTTAACATCTGCATTTCTTCTTGGTGTAGCAATTTTAATGGCCAGTAGTGTAGTTTCGCGGCGTTGCGCTCATAAATGTGCAGTCAGTGCTTTAGGACTGCACAGCAACTCTATGGCGGGTCATAGAAAGGACTTCAAAGGAGGGTGGAAAAGTATAGCCTGTATTTTGGATTATGTACAATGGAGCAACGTCGTTCGTTTGTGTAAGTCAGAAAATGGAGATAACTCTTCTCACCAGTTGCAAAAAATATTTAACTGCAAAGCCATGGAGTCAGTTCGCAGAATGAGTCTTAGTCTGCGAGTAGCACACGTCATCCGGAATCAACAACGTGCGGTGTTATTATGTCAGGAGTGATACATGTGAGGAGGGCCGAGTTCACTGGACCCAGCGCCAGACGTCTACTGCTGGGCCACAAAAGAAGCGATGATCGTCCGTATCCGGCGCTATGCACGCAATGCAAAGTGGAGAGTCGACAAGGTGAACTTGGTGCATACGAGAAGAATTTGATTGTTTTCCGTTGACGGTGGCATCCCACATTGAGCGTGGAGCAGTGTCAAGGTAAGGGACGTTCACCGCCCGCCATATACTGCGCCACCTGTACTGCAAGTACTTCTGTTCTGTCACGTTGGGGACTCAGGCCAGTTGCGTCTCAGGGTGGAACACCTTCGTTCGCAGCGAGCACACAGGCGGGAAAGAGGCAGAAAGATAGCTGTGCTCCAGAAAAAGAGTCTGATATCATGGAAGGGCGCTGGGATGTCCGACAACGTCACTGGAGGGACCAACTAGGCAGAGGTATATGCATTAAGCACTAAGCTGGCACTGCAAGTCGGGCAATGCGCCTGGGCTGACAAAAAGGATCCGGACTATATTTGGAACGTGGTAAGGACCCACACTTCCTAAAGCTAGGTGAAGGTTGAGGGACTCGAAGCGGACTTTGAGGATTATCCCCTGGTTAACAAATGAACCCATCACAGTGAACATGTAGCTAGCCAGATCGTGCGGGTCTGGAAGAGTTTGAATCACATGAGTGATTCGCGAAGCTATGTGGGTGTTTACATAGCTTGTATATTGTAGGAGGACAAGGGAGTGGAGGCGATTTTCAACGAGGCCACACCTGATCCGTTGCAGTAGTCGTCTGCATTTGAGGTCCGCAGTGGGTTATCCGCAAAGTCGATGCTAAGGCAACTAAAGGTATCGGTCACGTTGAGCGGATCAACGGCGGTGGCGTTGTGAAGCCCAAGTCACATCGATAAGCTGCCGATAGTCGGGAGACGCCAATGGACTGGTGACCTCAGCAGTTAAGTCCCATAGTGCTCAGAGCCTCAGACGCCAATGGGGCCACATTCCATTCAGCTTCTGACGACCCCATCCATATCACGCCATCTGGCGATCGAGGGTGACGCTCCAGACAGACGCTGCATGGTCAGAAAAAGCGTCAGGCCAATTCTCCAACGGTCGGGTTTCTCACACCAGCGAGCGCGAGATGCGAAAGCGATCAAGGCACTGGAAGAATATGTGGGGTAGTGCATGAAACCGATGCCGCCACCATGGACGTGTTCCCATATGTCAACAAGATGGAAACGGTCGACAATTATGACAAGCTCTGCACAAGGCGAATGACGTAACACCTGACCTTTTGGGCGGAGGGTGGAGTTACAATCACGACACACCACCAGTGCATCTTGCACCGCACGACAAAAGGTAATACAGCCTGCGCAAAGAAGGAAGAGCGTTCCCGTCGCCTCCCTGATCTTGAAGGAATGCAGAGTGTGAGAGCCGAGCTCCTCGAATCCGTAAGATACAGGACGTCGTCGACAGGTAACCAGTCATGGATCAGGATCGCAACGCTGCTGACGTGTGGGAGACGAAAGGGATGTACTCAAATGGATTAAGGAAACCGTCAACATGGGCTTCTAAGGTCTCACAAGACGAGCTCTAACATGCGTGGCCATCCGTGCAGGCTTGCTCACATTTTATTTTGTTCCCAGCCTTTCACTTCTGATTTAAGCCAAAAATAATGTATGCAGTTATAATTAAAATATTCACAGTATCCATACCTAGGCGTAATGGAACAGTCCAGTGTTGTCTCCACTGTTTTCTAAAATGTTGAAGTCCAACCTCCTTCATCGGCAATTCGCAAACATCGCGACTTCTTCACTGTAAGTCGTTTCTTTCATTAAATCTCTTGAGGTTTGTATGCCTCGAACATATTGCTTTCAATCATCTTTTGTATGTCGTAGTTCTTCTTATTTCCATGCTTGCTAAAAGTAACTGGAGAGGAGTTTCGCATTATGCAAGACACTGTTTTATAGTTTGGTTTCACCCAGACAAGTTTCTTCCCTTCACGTGGATTCTCAGTTGACTTTTACTTGTTTTCTTCCTAAAAATTATTGTAACATGTTAATTTCTTGGGTAGTTATATGAACTTCGAAAAGAAACTATTACATAGTTTGTATACAGTACAATGTTGAAACAAATGTCACTGGATCTATGCTATATATGTTGTTCATTTACGATATGTTTAAAGATTGTGGTTTTATACTAAATTTGGAAATAATATGGATAAATAAATTTGCTTATGTACCTTACATGACACTATTAAATATGTATGTTGGTAGCTTTAAATACAACACACAGTCTAAAGCTTATCATCGAAACGCAATGTTTTTTTTTTCTTTTTTTGTTTGTGTCATGTTATGACACATACTTCTTTCGATATTGCCGCACGCAGGTTATGTATAACTTGCCATATATCAGATTTCCTATGGTCACCCTCTAAAATTAAGTTCTCTTCTCCATACTCCAATCCACTAACTGCCTTATCGTATCTCTCTCCCCCTCCCTTCCTCATCTCACCCTCCCTCACCCCCTCTCTGTCTTCCTCTCTCTCTCTCTCTTTCTCTCTCTCTCTCTTTCTCTGTCACACACCAACACACAAACATACACACACACACACACACACACACACACACACACACAACCGTGCGTGTGTGGATATGTGAAACATCTCAGACGTCAACAGCATTTTAAATCTGCGTACCTCCCCCGAAACAAAGTCAAAACGAAAGAAATGAACACGACACAGTTATAATAATACGTGAAATGGTGTAAAAAATTGTGCTTGACTGTAAAATTATAAAAAATGCGTATGCAACAACGTCAAAACAAATAACTGTGTTAAAATGAGACACGCAATGGAAAAAACACAACCACACTAAAAACCGTATGTATCACGCCAACCAACACTACATATATAAATTCTCAGTCGGAAATGAGCAATAAAGAAAAAAGTACATAACTTTCGTTGTTTTCAGATGACAAAATGTGGAATGTACGGTATATTTAAAGCTACTGGGATATACCAGTATATACACTGGCGAGCCAAAACATTATGACTATCTGGTTAAAAACTTCTTGGTCCATCGTTGGAACGCAATATGTCACCAATTCTGTATATCACGGATTCGACAGTTTCTTGATAGGTTCGCCACAACAGATTCCACGCACAGGTCATGTAATTTCCTTAAACAGAGGGCCGCTGAGTTCTGGACACAGTCATGGCGCCTGATAGCGACCCAAATGGGTTACAATGGACTCAGCTCCAGCGAATTTCGTAGGGAAGACATCAACTTGAGTTCACTATAATGCTCCTAAAACCACTGTACCCCGGTGCTGGCTTTGAAACGTCGACTATTATCCTACTGGAAGATGGCATTCCCGGCGGGGAAGACTTCAAGAATGAACAGGTGCAGATGATCCACAGCTGTCAGCGTGTCTTCGATTGCTACCACAGGTCCGATGCGACCGCAGCAGGATGTCTCCCACAGCATCATACTTCTCCTACCAGACTGCGTGCTCGGTACGGTGCACATTTCAAACCGGCGTTCGCGACGCTGACCGCGCTTATTGAGACGACCGTAGACCTGGTGTATCAAAAGCTTGATTCATCCGCCGAGGCTACACGTTTTCATTGATATACGCCTCAATCTCAACGATCCTGAGGCCGCTGCAATCGTAACTGACGATGTCGTAGTGCCAATATGTGAACACGTGGGGGTCGTCTGCTGCAGAGCCCCATATTCAACAATGTACGATGAACAGTGTGCTCCGAAGCATTTGTGCGTGTACCAACGCTATGCTGCTTCGGCAGAGATGCCACAGATCGCCACCTGTCCTGCTTTACAGGGTATTCAAGCCGACAAATCCCACTTCCTGTGAAGAGTAGTGGTCCTCCAAACAGTTTTCGCCAAGTAGCAGTTTCACTGTCGCTCTGCCACTTTCCATAGATGCTCACTACAGTAGCACGTGAACATTCCACCAAGTACGACGTTTTCGAGATACTTGTTTACAGGCTGTGGGTGGTAATAACATCACCTACGTCAAAGTCACATGTGTCAGTAGAATTCCCCACTTGCGCCCGTGTCGACGCTAGAATGATTCCCCATCCGTCTCTGATCCACTGATCAGTACTTTTCTTACAGTGTCACGTTCCTGCAGCGCCGTCGGGCGGCATCCAACCTCGCGATGAATAGTGGTCATAAGACAGGGTGTTTATAAATGAATAATGACGGTTTTAACGCTTTATAATATTTATTATATTAAACTTACAGTTATAAATGATACGTCAAATGGCCGAGCGGTTCTAGGCGCTGCAGTCTGGAACCGCGCGACCACTACGGTCGCAGGTTCGAATCCTACCTCGTGCATGGATGTGTGTGACGTCCTTAGGTTAGTTGGGTTTAAGTAGTTCTTAGTTCTAGGGGACTGATGACCTCAGAAGTTAAGTCCCATAGTGCTCAGAGCCATTTGAACGATTTGAGCCACTGGTCGCCTTACCATTTGGGCATCTGAGCATGACGGATGGACAGACCAGACCTTCCATATGACACCAACCATGTGCCGACTATCTGTACTCGTACATCCATCATGAATATTCTCGTACACGAGAGGCATTTTATTTGAAAGTCGTTCGTCCGGTGTGACGAAAATCTGTACTCGTACAACCATTACGAATATTCTTGTACACGGGAGACATTTTATTTGAAAGTCGCTCATCCGGTGTGATGACAATCTGTACTCCTACATCCATTACGAATATTCTTGTACACGGGAGGCATTTTATTTGGAAGTTGTTTGCCCGGTGTGTTGACAATCTGTACTCCTACATCCATTACGAATATTCTTGTACACGGGAGGCATTTTATTTGGAAGTTGTTTGCCCGGTGTGTTGACAATCTGTACTCGTACATCCATTACGAATATTCTCGTACACGGGAGACATTTTATTTGAAAGTCACTCACCCGGTGTATCGCCAATCTGTACTCGTACAACCATTACGAATATTATCATACACGGGAGACATTTTATTTGAAAGTCGCTCACCCGGTGTATCGCCAATCTGTACTCGTACAACCATTACGAATATTCTTGTACACGGTGTAACAACAATGACGTTGTACTATTGTACATAAAAGTAATTTTCTTTCCGTCTTATTTTGCGATAAACTTCTGTAATTGATGTTCTGATTTCATCCCTTTTTTGTTTCAAGTCATTGTGTTAAGAAAACTGTAAACAAGTTTCAATGTGAATATTAATGTTTATGTCAAATGTCAAGCAATATTGTAATAGAATTGAAATGTAACAAATGTCGAAACTGTTGTAAGATGTTTAAAATTGTATCTGTGCGTCTGGTCCATACGTAGGCAATGTGTCAGGATATGTAGAATGCAAAACCTCGGGTGAATACCCTGTCTGTAGGGGAGCGGTAAAAGGTGGATGGCAGGCGAGCGCGGGAAAATGCACACGGGCACTGCACGGCGCAACGGGCTCAGCAGTGGTAGTAGTTGGAGTTTGGCACTGGTTTGAGCAACACTTTCTGGAGCGAGGAGGCTCTTCTGGAAGAGTTCACTGAGCCTCGGATATGCCGTTCCAACGCCCACACAGCATGGCAAAAGTCCATAGGCACTAAATGGAAAAGTATTGCGACGCAAAGAAGAATTAAAGTGCCGATACGTCAAGAGCCATAGCTGTGGTTGTATGTGTGCTCTGTGCCTCGCCAACACGCCGCTCGCCAACCGCCGCATCGATACAAGCAGGTTGAAACTTTTAGCAGTGTATTCGTATGGACCATAGAGTGAACTGTTCAATAATAACCTAAATTTTACCAGAACTTTCCCATCATTTAATTATCCTCACAACTAACATAGACAGGGTCCTTTCCAAATGTTGTGTAATCCGAGTGTCCCGAAATGAAAAATTATATTTTGTGTTAATAATAATTACTTGCAAACCTAGCTATGTTAGAATGGTGTTTAAAGAACTGTTTTGTTAATGAACCAGTAAATGAATAACGAAGGTCTAACAAAGTTGAAAGATAACTTTAATATTGATATAGTAATGAAGTTTAATTATTTCCAGACGGATATAAAGGTATTTAAATGAACAGTAAATTAAAAAAAAAGAGAGTAATAACTCATATACTGGAAATCTTGAACGCATAATAACTTCAGTAATCAATTTCTTATACAGTTTCAGGGTCGCCCCCCCCCTTTTATTCATTTGTATTCTGAAGTGTTCCACATTGGTTTGACCGGCAAAAGTTAAAGTCAATATAAAAGCCAAAATTTATCAGTGTTTTATCTTTATCAAAAGTGACGTTTTGTGTGTGGCTTGAAAGTGCTATTTCTAGGGTAAAATATGCCCGATTTTAATCAGATCAATAGACAGTACGAAGTTTTGTAGTATACATTATAGTGTAGTGTTATGTATTCATGGTTTTTCCATATCAATACAGAACATGAAACTATCAGTTCAATAGATTTTCTGGTTCTAAAATTCTACTATACTATGCAGTGTTACTACTTGTTGTTTTGCATGAATATACACCAACTTCTACAGGGAAGAAACTCAATTAATGCCTAATTACGCTGGCGACCGTATTATTATCAAATTGGCGGCATCTTCAGTGTTGCTTTTGGTCCATACTGACGTATAATTGCATTTCGAACTTGCTTGATGGATCATTGTTATTACAGAGTGGGTGTAAGTCTGATTTGCCACCATTCCGGTACATGCGGTCGATATCTACACAAAAATCCTTTCTCATAAGGTGAACCCCGCTCACTTACCATAGTACAGGATTTAACGAGTATTGTGGCCCCGCGCACACGTTACAATGGGAGGCATCTTATTTGAAAGTCGCTCGTCGGGTGTATCGCCAATCTGTACTCGTACATCCATTACGAATATTCTTGTACACGGGAGGCATTTTATTTGAAAGTTGCTCGCCCGGTGTATCGACAATCTGTACCCGTACATCCATTACGAATATTACGTACACGGGAGACATTTTACTTGAAAGTCGCTGCCCCAGTGTGTCGACAATCTGTACTCGTACAACCATTACGAATATACTCGTACACGGGGGCCATTTTACTTGAAAGTCGCTGGCCCAGTGTGTCGACAATCTGTACTCGTACAACCATTACGAATATTTTCGTACACGGGGGACATTTTACATGAAAGTCGCTGGCCCAGTGTGTCGACAGTCTGTACTTGTACAACCATTACGAATATTCTCGTACATGGGGAACATTTTACTTGAAAGTCGCTGGCCCAGTGTGTCGACAATCTGTACTCGTACAACCATTGCGAATATTCTCGTACACGGGATACATTTTACTTGAAAGTCGCTGGCCCAGTGTGTTGACAATCTGTACTCGTACAACCACTACGCATATTCTCGTACACGGGGGACATTTTACTTGAAAGTCACTGGCCCAGTGTGTCGACAATCTGTACTCATACAACCATTACGAATATTCTCGTACACGGGGGACATTTTACTTGAAAGTCGCTGGCCCAGTGTGTCGACAATCTGTACTTGTACAACCATTACGAATATTCTCGTACACGGGGGACATTTTACTTGAAAGCCGCTGGCCCAGTGTGAAGACAATCTGTACTTGTACAACCATTACGAATATTCTCGTACACGGGAGACATTTTACTTGAAAGTCGCTGGCCCAGTGTGTCGACAATCTGTACTTGTACATCCATTACGAATATTCTCGTCACCGATGACATTTTACTTGTAAGTCGATGGCCCAGTGTGTCGACAATCTGTACTTGTACAACCATTACGAATATTCTCGTACACGGGGAACATTTTACTTGAAAATCGCTGGCCCAGTGTGTCGACAATCTGCACTCGTACAACCATTACGAATATTTTCGTACACGGGGGACATTTTATTTGAAAGCCGCTGGCCCAGTGTGACGACAATCAGTACTTGTACAACCACTTCGAATGTTCTCGTACATGGGAGACATTTTACTTGAAAGTCGCTGGCCCAGTGTGTCGACAATCTGTACTTGTAGATCCATTACGAATATTCTCGTACACGGAGGACATTTTACTTGTAAGTCGATGGCCCAGTGTGTCGACAATCTGTACTTGTACAACCATTACGAATATTCTCGTACACGGGGGACATTTTACTTGAAAATCGCTGGCCCAGTGTGTCGACAATCTGTACTTGTTCAGCCATTACGAATATTCTCGTACACGGGACACATTTTACTTGAAAGTCGCTGGCCCAGTGTGTCGACAATCTGTACCCGTACATCCATTACCAATATTCTCAAACACGGGAGACATTTTAAGTGACAGTCGCTGGCCCAGTGTGTCGACAATCTGTACTTGTACAACAAATTACGAATATTCTCGTACACGGGGGACATTTTACTTAAAAGCCGCTGGCCCAGTGTGTTGACAATCTGTACTCGTACAACCACTACGAATATTCTCATACACGGGGGACATTTTATTTGAAAGTCGCTCGGCGGGTGTATCGCCAATCTGTACTCGTACAACCATTACGAATATTATCGTACACGGGAGACATTTTATTTGAAAGTCGCTCATTCGGTGTGATGACACTCTGTACTCCTACATCCATTACGAATATTCTTGTATACGGGAGGCAATTTATTTGTAAGTTCTTCGCCCGGTGTGCTGACAATCTGTACTCCTACATCCATTTCGAATATTCTTGTACACGGGAGGCATTTTATTTGAAAGTTGCTCGCCCGGTGTGTCGACAATTTGTACCAGTACATCCATTACGAATATTATGTACAGGGGAGACATTTTACTTGAAAGCCGCTGGCCCAGTGTGTCGACAATATGTACTCGTACAACCACTACGAATATTTTCCTACATGGGGGATATTTTATTTGAAAGTCGCTCGTCCGGTGTATCGCCAATCTGTACTTGTACAACCATTACGAATATTATCGTACATGGGAGACATTTTATTTGAAAGTCGCTCATCCGGTGTGCTGACAATCTGTACTCGTACATCCATTCCGAATATTCTTTTACACAGGAGGCATTTTATTTGTAAGTTGTATGCCCGGTGTGCTCACAATCTGTACTCGTACAACCACTACGAATATTCTCGTACACGGGGGACATTTTATTTGAAAGTCGCTCGTTCGGTGTATCGCCAATCTGTACTCATACAACCATTACGAATATTATCGTTCACGGGAGACATTTTATTTGAAAGTTGCTCATCCGGTATGATGTCAATCTGTACTCCTACATCCATTACGAATATTCTTGTACACGGGAGGCATTTTATTTGTAAGTTGTTTGCCCGGTGTGCTGACAATCTGTACTCGTACATCCATTACGAATATTCTCGCACACGGGGGACATTTTATTTGAAAGTCGCTGAGCCAGTGTGTCAACAATCTGTACTCGTACAACCACTACGAATATTCTCGTACACGGGGGACATTTTGTTTGAAAGTCGCTCGTCCGCTGCAACGCCAATCTGTGTTTGTACAACCATTACGAATATTATCGTAAACGGGAGACATTTTATTTGAAAGTCGCTCATCCGGTGTGATGACAATCTGTACTCCTACATCCATTACGAATTTCTTGTACACGGGAGGCATTTTATTTGTAAATTGTTTGCCCGGTGTGCTGACAATCTGTACTCGTACATCCATTACGAATATTCTTGTATACGGGAGGCATTTTATGTGTAAGTTGTTTGCCCGGTGTGCTGACAATCTGTACTCGTACATCCATTACGAATATTCTCGTACACAGGGGACATTTTATTTGAAAGTCGCTGAGCCAGTGTGTCGACAATCTGTACTCGTACAACCACTACGAATATTCTCGTACATGGGGGACATTTTATTTGAAAGTCGCTCGTCCGGTGTGCTGACAATCTGTACTCGTACATCCATTACGAATATTCTCGTACACGGGAGACATTTTACTTGAAAGTCGCTGGCCCAGTGTGTCGACAATCTGTACTCGTACAACCACTACGAATATTCTCGTACACGGAGGCATTTTATTTGTAAGTTGTTTGCCTGGCGTGCTGACAATCTGTACCCGTACACCCATTACGATTATTCTCGTACACGGGGGACATCTTATTTGAGAGTCGCTCTTCCGGTGTATCGCCAGTCTGTCCTCGTACAACCATTACGAATATTATCGTACACTGGAGACTTATTATTTGGAAGTCGCTCATCCGGTGTGATGACAATCTGTACTCCTACATCCATTACGAACAACCTTATATACGGGAGGCATTTGATTTGTAAGTTGTTTGCCCGGTAAGCTGACAATCTGTACTCGTACATCCATTACGAATATTCTCGTACACGGGTGACATTTTCTTTGAAAGTCGCTCGTCCGTTGTATCGCCAATCTGTACTCGTACAACCATTACCATTATTATCGTACACGGGAGACATTTTACTTGAAAGTCGCTGACCCAGTGTGTCCACGATCTGACCTCGTACAACCACTACGAATATTCTCGTACACGGGAGGCCTTTTATTTGTGAGCTGTTTGCCCGGTGTGCTGACAATCTGTACTCCTACATCCATTATGAATATTCTCGTACACGGGAGACATTTTACTTGAAAGTCGCTGGAACGGTGTGTCGACAATCTGTACTCGTACAATTACTATGAATATTCTCGATTGCGGGGGACATTTTATTTGAAAGTGGCTCGTTTGGTGTATCGCCAATTTGTACTCGTAGAACCATTACGAATATTATCGTACATGGGAGAAATTTTATTTGAATGTCGCTCATCCGGTGTGCTGACAATCTGCACTCCTACATCCATTACGAATATTCTTGTACACGGGAGGCATTTTATTTCTAAGTTGTTTGCCCGGTGTGCTGACAATCTGTACTCGTACATCCATTACGAATATTCTCGTACACGGGGGACATTTTATTTGAAAGTCGCTCGTCCGGTGTATTGCTAATCTGTACTCGTACAACCATTACGAATATTATCGTACACGGGAGACATTTTATTTGAAAGTCGCTTATTCGGTGTGATGACAATCTGTATTCCTACATCCATTACGAATATTCTTGTACACAAGAGGCATTTTATTTGTAAGTTGTTTGCCTGATGTGCTGACAATCTGTACTCGTACAACCATTACGAATATTATCGTACACGAGAGACATTTTATTTAAAAGTCGCTCATCTGGTGTGATGACAATCTGTACTCCTACATACATTAGGACTCTTCTTGTGCACGAGAGGCATTTTATTTGTAAGTTGTTTGCCTGGTGTGCTGACATTCTGTACTCGTACATCCATTACGAATATTCTCGTACACGGGAGACATTTTACTTGAAAGTCGCTGGCCCATTGTGTCGACAATCTGTACTCGTACAACCACTACGAATATTCACGTACACGAGGGACATTTTATTTGAAAGTCGCTCGTCCGGTGTATCGGCAATCTGTACTCGACAACCATTACGAATATTATCGTACACGGGAGACATTTTATTTAAAAGTCGCTCATCCGGGGTGATGACAATCTGTACTCCTACATACATTAGGAATATTCTAGTACACGGGAGGCATTTTATTTGTAAGTTGTTTGCCCGTTGTGCTGACATTCTGTACATGTACATCCATTACGAATATTCTCGTACACTAGAGGCATTTTATTTGTAAGTTGTTTGCCCGGTGTGCTGACAGTCTGTACTCGTACAACCACTACGAATATTCTCGTACATGGGGGACATTTTATTTGAAAGTCGCTCGTTCGGTGTAACGCCAATCTGTACTCGTACAACCATTACGAATATTATCGTACACGGGAGACATTTTATTTGAAAGTTGCTCATCCGGTGTGATGTCAAGCTGTACTCCTACATCCATTACGAATATTCTTGTACACGGGAGGCATTTTATTTGTAAGTTGTTTGCCCGGTGTGCTCACAATCTGTACTCGTACATCCATTACGAATATTCTTGTACACGGGAGGCATTTTACTTGAAAGTTGTTCGCCCGGTGTGTCGAAAATCTGTACCCGTACATCCAATACAAATATTACGTACACGGGAGGCATTTTATTTGTAAGTTGTTTGCCCGGTGTGCTGACAATCTGTACTCGTACTACCACTACGAATATTCTCGTACACGGGGGACATTTTATTTGAAAGTCGCTCATCCGGTTTATCGCCAATCTGTACTCGTACATCATTACGAATATTATCGTACACGGGAGACATTTTATTTGAAAGTCCTTCATCCGGTGTGATGACAATCTGTACTCCTACATCCATTACGAATACTCTTGTACACGGGATTCATTTTATTTGTAAGTTGTTTGCCCGGCGTGCTGACAATCTGTACTCGTACATAGATTACAAATATTCCTGTACACGGGAGGCATTTTATTTGAAAGTCGCTGGCCCAGTGTGCCGCCAATCTGTACTCGTTGTTTCAAGTCATTGTGTTAAGAAAACTGTAAACAAGTTTCAATGTGAATATTAATGTTTATGTCAAATGTCAAGCAATATTGTAATAGAATTGAAATGTAACAAATGTCGAAACTGTTGTAAGATGTTTAAAATTGTATCTGTGCGTCTGGTCCATACGTAGGCAATGTGTCAGGATATGTAGAATGCAAAACCTCGGGTGAATACCCTGTCTGTAGGGGAGCGGTAAAAGGTGGATGGCAGGCGAGCGCGGGAAAATGCACACGGGCACTGCACGGCGCAACGGGCTCAGCAGTGGTAGTAGTTGGAGTTTGGCACTGGTTTGAGCAACACTTTCTGGAGCGAGGAGGCTCTCCTGGAAGAGTTCACTGAGCCTCGGATATGCCGTTCCAACGCCCACACAGCATGGCAAAAGTCCATAGGCACTAAATGGAAAAGTATTGCGACGCAAAGAAGAATTAAAGTGCCGATACGTCAAGAGCCATAGCTGTGGTTGCATGTGTGCTCTGTGCCTCGCCAACTCGTCGCTCGCCAACCGCCGCATCGATACAAGCAGGTTGAAACTTTTGGCAGTGTATTCGTATGGACCATAGAGTGAACTGTTCAATAGTAACCTAAATTTTACCAGAACTTTCCCATCATTTAATTATCCTCACAACTAACATAGACAGGGTCCTTTCCAAATGTTGTGTAATCCGAGTGTCCCGAAATGAAAAATTATATTTTGTGTTAATAATAATTACTTGCAAACCTAGCTATGTTAGAATGGTGTTTAAAGAACTGTTTTGTTAATGAACCAGTAAATGAATAACGAAGGTCTAACAAAGTTGAAAGATAACTTTAATATTGATATAGTAATGAAGTTTAATTATTTCCAGACAGATATAAAAGTATCTAAATGAACAGTAAATTAAAAAAAAAGAGAGTAATAACTCATATACTGGAAATCTTGAACGCATAGTAACTTCAGTAATCAATTTTTTATACAGTTTCAGAGTCGCCCCCCCCCTTTTATTCATTTGTATTCTGAAGTGTTCCACATTGGTTTGACCGGCAAAAGTTAAAGTCAATATAAAAGCCAAAATTTATCAGTGTTTTATCTTTATCAAAAGTGACGTTTTGTGTGTGGCTTGAAAGTGTTATTTCTAGGGTAACCTATGCCCGATTTTAATCAGATCAATAGACAGTACGACGTTTTGTAGTATACATTATAGTCTAGTGTTATGTATTCATGGTTTTTCCATATCAATACAGAACGTGAAACTATCAGTTCAATAGATTTTCTGGTTCTAAAATTCTACTATACTATGCAGTGTTACTACTTGTTGTTTTGCATGAATATACACCAACTTGTACAGGGAAGAAACTCATTTAATGCCTAATTAGGCTGGCGACCGTATTATTATCAAATTGGCGGCATCTTCAGTGTTGCTTTTGGTCCATACTGACGTTGTAACACCACAGCTCTTATGCTGTATGGATTCATTTTGCTTTATTTAATGTTACATTGTTGATCGCCTGTGAATGTGTTCAAATCGATAGCATAAAATTGTGTATTCTTTTCTTTGTCAAACCTTTGATGTTGTGATTTGATTCTATGCAAAGTAGTGTATCTGCAATTTGTATTCTTTGTCCCATTTGGAGGGAACAGAACTTATTGTATGTAATTGTAATTTTGTGTGAATAATTTTTGTAGAAGTGTCAATATGTGAAAATGTTCTGTTTTATTTAATACATTTGTTTGCTGTTATGTAAACTGCTGATCCTCACTTAGGGCTCTTAGTTATTCTGTATGTAAACGATGTAGTGGTTCCCCTCGGGAACGGAACTGTGTAGTGCGCGCAAATTGTGGTTGGCCTAGGTGGAAAAGGTGGAACTGATAGTCAGTCGGAGACGAGCCACCAGTCGGAAAGGAGCTGCCAGTCTGTGCACTGTCAATGTAAAGGTGCATATCATGCTGATTCAGAGAGAGGCTTTTACTGCTTCTTTCCAATGCCTCGGATGGGTGGATAAATAGCTGGATCTATTCTGGAATTTGTATGAATCATCGCCATGAAGATACGATAAAGTCCGGCAATTCTACCAGTAATTCCACCTACCAACATGCAGTTGCCACCACATTGCGCAATCACTGTAACGTAATACTATATTGATGTACAGTGAAGGATCAGCCTAATGGATGTGTTAGTGTGCTGAAATATAAGGTAATTCATATCGGAATTTATTTACCTACCTTGATTTTACTCCTCATCATAACACCTCTCAGGGTCCTCTCCGTTTAAAGTAAAGTGATTACCGAGTGTCCTTACTGAAAGTACGTTGAAGCCTAGAGCTTTGTTAAATAATGCCTCTTGAATTTATTAGAAAAATAGTTAAAGCTAATGTGGTAACAGAGTGAGTTAAAGCAAATGTTATTTGTCCAATAATAATTTTCCTATTGAAACTGTTATTTAAAGTGCTGTTACCAACTTCAAACTTTAGGCTGAGTCTTATAAAGTAAATGATCACGTTGTTGTCTGTAGTAAATTCTAAAAAGGAGAGTCAGTTCCTTGCAATTTTGTCAACATTGTGTTTCGTTGTAGTAAAAGTGAGAAAGCTGCAGTTGTGAAACGTTACATTCTCATGTATGCCAAGTGTTTGTCTCTCTTGTGTGCATATTAACAGTATAAAGACCACTCAGTTTGTGTAAACCCTGAAAGTGATAGTGTTTTTCTGTACCTGTTATAATTTTGAAAATAGTTCCTGCTGCTCTAACTGTTAGCTTCAATCTTAAAACATATGTGTGTTAGAGTTCATTGCACTCGCGTGTTGCTAAGTCTAGGTTGTGTCTGTTGTGTTGTCCATTATAGTTACTTATACCTACTTTCATAAACGAGAATGTTAATCTTTCTCTTGCCTAATTAGGCTGGCGACCGTTTCCCTTATTCTAGGAATAGTATAGCTAGGCAAAATTTTGTTTGTCACTATTCCAATATTAACGTAATTCTGACTCTCATTACCGATAAGCCACTTCCATTAGGAACAATACGGTCAACTTAACAAAATTCCTCTCAGAGGGTAACACTGCTCTGTTGCTTTGTGCCATAGTTACTTTTACAAAATTGTTTTATGTTACAACCTGCTTCTGGCATTGAGGTTATGGTACAATAGTTAGCAGAGAGGGAGTGTTATACGTGGCGACCGTGACAGGACGTTGTTCAGTTTGCACCTACAGACGAAAAAAAAATTATAAGTAGTTAGCATTTTACAAACATTGAGTGAACATAAAACGTCCAGCGGCACGAACCTGTACATTACTTGACAGAACTAGTAGTGAAAGTTCAGTTTAAATTAAAAATAAAAGGTATCAGTACTTAATAATAGCTAAAATGGACAGGAAATTAGAAATAAATTTAGACGCGCGAGAGCAGAATGCAACCGAGAGCAGTTCAGGCAGCACACCAACAGATGGCATGACGCGCGAGTTAAATTACGTACGTTATCACGCAGACGTTAATAAACAGATCGAAGCTATGTGTGTAGCGCGTACTAAGCAAGACAATGTAGGCGATGTTGTCGAAGAAAGTGGCTATGCTGATGAATCGAGGGATATGTTTGAATCACCAAAACCAGAAAGGGGTGTAGGATCTGAACACGAAAAGGCAGTAGAATCTAAAAGTGAAAAGACATTAAATCTGACTGACTTGCTTAAAATACTGTCTGCACAAAATGACAATATTAAGGCACAAATTGCAGCGCAAAATGACAATATTAAGGCACAAATTGCAGCGCAAAACGCAGCACTAGGTAGTGATATTAGTAAACAAATGCAAGAGCAGGGCAAGAATCTTAGTAAACAGATTGAGAAGGTTGATGTAAAAGTAGACATTGTGAGTAATGAAATTAAAAACCTTAAAAGCGAAATTGCTGTCGTCAATGGCAATATTGCCAACATACAGGGACAAATTGATGACATTAACGAAAGATTTGATACTGAAGTAATTAAAATTCAAGATCAACTAGAACCCTTAGTCATCACTAAAGTAGACGAAAAGGTATTCGGTATTAAATCCGAAATACAAACAGAATGTAACGTGGAATTTGCACAGATCAAACAATCTGTAACAGAAACAAGTAGAGAATTAACTAAACGGATTGTTAGTTGCGAAAAGAAGTGTGAACATAACAATTCACAAATCCAAGGCAAAGTGTATGACTTGGAAAGAAAAATACAATCAGGACCTACACATTTTACTGAAAAAATTCCTTTCAGTAAAATATTAGAGGGCGAGGAAAAATTCGACCCTGCAAAGAGACATAACGGTTGGCACCCCCTTGATTTTGTAAAGAATTGCGAAAGAAATTTTCCTGAATATTTGTCTGACCAGGAAAAAATTAATGTTGTAATTAGTGCACTGACGGGAGAAGCAAAAAGGTGGGGGTTGAATCTGGATACAAACCAGATGTCTTTTGAAAATTTTAAGCAAAAGTTTATTGACGAGTACTGGTCAGAACAAAAACAAGACCAGTTGTGGCGTGAGTTTTTAATGGCCAGGGTGTATGATATCAGAGGTAGGCAAACCATGAAAGAATTTTGCGAATCATGGTACAGAAAACTGATACATTTGAAGGCTAGAAGGACTGAAGCCGAGATCGTTTGGGTTCTTTGGCAGAAACTGCCTGAGGATTCTAAACGGTATGTTGGAAGTACACATAGAAGTTTTTCTGCGTTCTTGGAAAGGGTAGAGGATGAAGATCACTGGCGAAGAAATCGCGAGTCCCGTCCCCATCATAACAACAATAATTCGCGCGAAAGCAATGACCAAAACGAACGACCTGAAAACGATAGATATCGTGTAAACACGATTCAAAGAGGTCGGGCGAGAGGCAGGGGAAATTACACTACGCGCGGTAGAGGATACATGACGCGGAATTTCCAAAATAGAGAAGAAATGGAAAACTGAAAACCGCGTGTGTTACGGGCCGGATTCACGCGGAAACCGGTTTTGGGCCCAAAGAAAAGATGGCAAATATTAGATTCGAGAAGGAAAAATGTAAACTACGGGGCAGAAAGGTTAAGGACGCACCTATAGCAGACGGGCGCGGAGTGATACATAGTGGCGTTCCCAGTGCGAAGTCACGTGACCGTTCGTGCTCGGGCCAGCCGTTGCCGAAGCAGCGTACATTGCACTTGGCAGCAGACACAAATGGGAGACGTCAGAACAAGATGGCTGCCATAGAGAGAAACAGAAGAGGCGGGATCGGACACTTCCGATGGCCGGTTTCAGTAGTAGATGAATGTAGAAATGAAAATAAAGTTAATATGTCATATGATAAAGATAACTCAGTATCGGAATCGTGCGAAAAGACTTCATTAAAGAATGAAAGGGAGATAGAAAACGCGAGTGAAAAAGTGAATATTGGTACTGTTAATAATGTATATGAGGTAAAAGACGTAGATGTGGGGGAGGTTATGATGAATAAAGAAGAGAGGAAGGTAGAATACGCCACGCAAAAGACGCGTGCACAATTAATAATAGGTAAAAAAGAGGTAGAGGAGGACGTTAGTAATCATGACATTATAAGCAGTGCAGACGAAATTGTTGTTAATGGAAAGGTGTTCTGTGATTATAATGCAGAAGAGTCTAGTAGGAATTTCGCACGATTACCTGAGAATGACAACAAAGGGGAAAATGAAATGAAAGTTATCGAAGTATGTGACGATTATACTAAGTATGAAGTTAAGGCTGAAATCGTTCAAAGTGATATAACAGAAGTGCCTGACTGTCCAAACGATGTGCATTGTGTAGAAAATGAGTCGGAAAACGAAGTGACTGAAACATCTAGTGATAATCTGCCTCGCTGTCTAAAAGTTGCCTTCCTCCTGGAATCTGATGACGAAAATGAAATCAGTGATAGTTCAGATAATGAAGGGTATATGAATACAGATAAGAATGAATATACCAACTTTCCCTATTGTTCAAAAGTCGAGTACTTAAGTAATTCTGATGGTGAGGAAAAGAGTAGTGATGACTCCAGTGAAGATGAATTCTCAGGTGTAAATGAAAGTGAATATACTTTTACTGAAAGAGGGTATGAGAAAATTAGTGACATTTTTCCAAAGCAAGATACAGGAAGTAGAACTGGGCCAAAACCGAATGAATTATTTAGTAATGAAACACAGGGGCATAATTTGCAGGAACCTCCAGATGATACTATACTGGGGCAAGCCTTAACAAATGTTTTGAAAGAGTGTGAATCACAGGAACAAAAAGAACCTCATGATAACACTATATTGGGGCAAGTTTTAACTAATGTTTTGAGTAAGTGTGAGGCACAGGAACAAAAAGAACCACCTGATAAAATAATAGCAGAGCAGGAGATGTTGTACCTTGCTAAAGACTTTGAAATTCCAAAACCTAAAAAGCCACCTGATGAAACAAAACGTTGGCAAGATCTGAATAGGTTAGTGAAAGATGTAGAAAGTAGGAGGCCTAAAAAGCCACCAGACTTAGTAACTGTTTTATGGACCATAAAAGACTGCCTTGTTAATAAAGAGACTGGAGGCAGGGTGCTGTATTTGTATATATGTTGTTAATATAATGCATGACTTTATTATTATTATTATTATTATTATTATTATATCTGAGTGTTACCTGAAAGTGGATTGTTGTTTTGTTGATCTTGAGGCCTGTTGGAGGTTGTTGCTTATTTATTATAGTGTACTGTTTAACTTTGCTTAGGAAATTTTTATTTTCAATTGAACACTTACTGTTGCCAGTCTAATTATGATGAGAGGGTCATGTAGTGTGAGAAACATGAAAACTTTATGAATAAATATGCTTATGGTAACTTAATGAAAGTGCAAAGAACTCTTCAAGATAATAATTAATTTCTAATATACTTAAAATTCAGAAAGGGCTTATGTTTGCAGTATGTGGTTTACTTAAAGATAAATGTCCTCAGAAGAGGGTTATTAACCCTCAGGGGGTAATGCACTCTTTGCATTGTCAGGTGCCTGACGAGCACCAGGGACCCGAGTCGTTGCTAGCACTACTTCCATTTCTTTTCGTGCTGCCAACCTTCCTCTTCATCATTCAGAACTTTTACTATCTTCTTTCCTTCTTCTCTATCAGAGTGTATTGAATAGTGTGGCAATGATGTAAGATATTGTGTATTGTTTGTGGACAAGTAAATGGAAAAATAATATGGGTACACTAGAAAATGGCAAAGAATAATGAAAATATAGTGGGTACTGTAAAGGAAAAATGAAATTAAAAAGTAATTGGAAAGAGAAATATGGATGAGAAAAGGTAAGAATATTGAAAAGAAAAGGTAAATGAATGCCATAATATAATTAAATGTAAATGTTTTTGAAAAAGAAAGGGGCAAATATGGTGTTGAAAAACTGTTTATGTTTTTAAAACTGAGGAGATGAACCTGGCTAAGGTATGTGTAAAGTAGATGTGAGGTATGTGGCTAGTGCCAGCAAAAGAGTTGGCAGAAATCACTTGCAATAGGATATGAAATTATTGTCCTGATCTTGATGTATGTAATGACCTAACTGTGTGTGGAAAAGCAATGATAAAGGAGTAGTAAGAAATACTTTATCCTAACTTGATCCTGAATATGACATTTAATTCTTTCTCGATTAATGTATATGTTACCTGATTGTGTCATTTGAAAAGAAATGGTTTTGTTACCAGTGTCTAATTGCTGTTTCAAAGTTACAGGTTTCATGTTTTATACCACTAATGCAAATTTTACCAAAAGTGTGTCAGAATGATAAAAAACCTGGAAATGATGACAATAAACTGCTCAAAAACATGTTGATGGGCAGTAAAACAAGACAAAATAATAAAAATGCTGTGGTCCTGATGCTAAGGACTACAAAATATACGATGTGAGCAGTAACCAAAGGACTTGCCATTGTGGGGCAAGGAGCTGATAAGTGGTCATGAACTGCCAAACCTAGAGGATGGGGCAGTGTGTCAATTTAAAAATGTGTTTTTTGTGTATTCTTAATCTAAATTGTGTTTTTGTGTCTAAATGTGTATGTAAAAAGACTGCTAAACCAATAATGGGTAGAATGTGTAACATGGACTGCTAGTGCTGAGGCAAGCAGTGAATTAAGTTAGGTTTTTTTGAGCAATATGTTATAAACTGACTATTCTTATTGAAGTCAGTGAAAAGTTATTATAAAATGTAAAAGGAATCTTATTTAAATGGATGTAGATGTTTTTGATACTAGGTTTTTTGAAATAACGTAAAGTTTTGGACTGCCTTGTTTTGAAACACAGCAGTGATGATTAAAGATAGGCTCTGAATATGTTAGTGTGTTTATGTGTAACAAATATTTTGGACTGCTATTAATGAAGAGCAGCTTTAAAGTTAATTATTTTGAAACAACCTTGCAAAGTTACTTTGGTATTTAAGGAGTCAGTTGGAAAAGGTTTCTCATAGTTGTTTGTATAAATAATTGTGCATATCCGGATGCAAACTGAAATTTTCAATATTTCATTAATTGCTGAACCTTGTAAAATATACTGTGATCATTAATATGCTTGTGTGTCTGTGAAATTTTACATTCCTCTATAATTATTGAGAGACAAAATTCTGTTTTGCTAACTTAGAATGTCCTGTGTTATTGTATATGTGTTTAAATTTTTTTTTCATATTATTTAAAGGCTTTTCCTATTCTACTTATATGTAGATGAGTTTGTGTACTGATTGCCTATTAATTGAACTGTGTGTGTATGAAAAGAACATGCTTAAAGATATCTTGTGTAATGGTGCAAAATTAGTTTCCTTAAACCAGTGTGAAATTGAAAATTGCTTTAGATATTTTACTTTGAAAATATTTTGGAAGAAATACATGCAATTTTTTAGTGTATATACTGTATATTTGTAATGTGTGTGTGTGTGTTTTTTTTTTCTCCCAACTGAAGTTGAATGGAATAAATTTTTTTTTTGCAGCCAGCACCACTTAGGTGTTATGGATGTTTCCTTGAAGTATCCCTGATCGGAAACTTCAACGAAACATGGGGCATGTGTAACACCACAGCTCTTATGCTGTATGGATTCATTTTGCTTTATTTAATGTTACATTGTTGATCGCCTGTGAATGTGTTCAAATCGATAGCATAAAATTGTGTATTCTTTTCTTTGTCAAACCTTTGATGTTGTGATTTGATTCTATGCAAAGTAGTGTATCTGCAATTTGTATTCTTTGTCCCATTTGGAGGGAACAGAACTTATTGTATGTAATTGTAATTTTGTGTGAATAATTTTTGTAGAAGTGTCAATATGTGAAAATGTTCTGTTTTATTTAATACATTTGTTTGCTGTTATGTAAACTGCTGATCCTCACTTAGGGCTCTTAGTTATTCTGTATGTAAACGATGTAGTGGTTCCCCTCGGGAACGGAACTGTGTAGTGCGCGCAAATTGTGGTTGGCCTAGGTGGAAAAGGTGGAACTGATAGTCAGTCGGAGACGAGCCACCAGTCGGAAAGGAGCTACCAGTCTGTGCACTGTCAATGTAAAGGTGCATATCATGCTGATTCAGAGAGAGGCTTTTACTGCTTCTTTCCAATGCCTCGGATGGGTGGATAAATAGCTGGATCTATTCTGGAATTTGTATGAATCATCGCCATGAAGATACGATAAAGTCCGGCAATTCTACCAGTAATTCCACCTACCAACATGCAGTTGCCACCACATTGCGCAATCACTGTAACGTAATACTATATTGATGTACAGTGAAGGATCAGCCTAATGGATGTGTTAGTGTGCTGAAATATAAGGTAATTCATATCGGAATTTATTTACCTACCTTGATTTTACTCCTCATCATAACACCTCTCAGGGTCCTCTCCGTTTAAAGTAAAGTGATTACCGAGTGTCCTTACTGAAAGTACGTTGAAGCCTAGAGCTTTGTTAAATAATGCCTCTTGAATTTATTAGAAAAATAGTTAAAGCTAATGTGGTAACAGAGTGAGTTAAAGCAAATGTTATTTGTCCAATAATAATTTTCCTATTGAAACTGTTATTTAAAGTGCTGTTACCAACTTCAAACTTTAGGCTGAGTCTTATAAAGTAAATGATCACGTTGTTGTCTGTAGTAAATTCTAAAAAGGAGAGTCAGTTCCTTGCAATTTTGTCAACATTGTGTTTCGTTGTAGTAAAAGTGAGAAAGCTGCAGTTGTGAAACGTTACATTCTCATGTATGCCAAGTGTTTGTCTCTCTTGTGTGCATATTAACAGTATAAAGACCACTCAGTTTGTGTAAACCCTGAAAGTGATAGTGTTTTTCTGTACCTGTTATAATTTTGAAAATAGTTCCTGCTGCTCTAACTGTTAGCTTCAATCTCAAAACATATGTGTGTTAGAGTTCATTGCACTCGCGCGTTGCTAAGTCTAGGTTGTGTCTGTTGTGTTGTCCATTATAGTTACTTATACCTACTTTCATAAACGAGAATGTTAATCTTTCTCTTGCCTAATTAGGCTGGCGACCGTTTCCCTTATTCTAGGAATAGTATAGCTAGGCAAAATTTTGTTTGTCACTATTCCAATATTAACGTAATTCTGACTCTCATTACCGATAAGCCACTTCCATTAGGAACAATACGGTCAACTTAACAAAATTCCTCTCAGAGGGTAACACTGCTCTGTTGCTTTGTGCCATAGTTACTTTTACAAAATTGTTTTATGTTACAACCTGCTTCTGGCATTGAGGTTATGGTACAATAGTTAGCAGAGAGGGAGTGTTATAACGTATAATTGCATTTCGAACTTGCTTGATGGATCATTGTTATTACAGAGTGGGTGTAACTCTGATTTGCCACCATTCCGGTACACGCGGTCGATATCTACACAAAAATCCTTTCTCATAAGGTGAACCCCGCTCACTTACCATAGTACAGGATTTAACGAGTATTGTGTGCCCCGCGCACACGTTACAATGGGAGGCATCTTATTTGAAAGTCGCACGTCGGGTGTATCGCCAATCTGTACTCGTACATCCATTACGAATATTCTTGTACACGGGAGGCATTTTATTTGAAAGTTGCTCGCCCGGTGTATCGACAATCTGTACCCGTACATCCATTACGAATATTACGTACACGGGAGACATTTTACTTGAAAGTCGAAGGCCCAGTGTGTCGACAATCTGTACTCGTACAACCATTACGAATATTCTCGTACACGGGGGACATTTTACTTGAAAGTCGCTGGCCCAGTGTGTCGACAATCTGTACTTGTACAACCATTACGAATATTCTCGTACACGGGGAAAATATTACTTGAAAGTCGCTGGCCCAGTGTGTCGACAATCTGTACTCGTACAACCATTACGAATATTTTCGTAAACGGGGGACATTTTACATGAAAGTCGCTGGCCCAGTGTGTCGACAGTCTGTACTTGTACAACCATTACGAATATTCTCGTACATGGGGAACATTTTACTTGAAAGTCGCTGGCCCAGTGTGTCGACAATCTGTACTTGTACAACCATTACGAATATTCTCGTACACGGGGGACATTTTACTTGAAAGCCGCCGGCCCAGTGTGACGACAATCTGTATTTGTACAACCATTACGAATGTTCCCGTACACGGGAGACATTTTACTTGAAAGTCGCTGGCCAGTGTGTCGACAATCTGTACTTGTACATCCATTACGAATATTCTCGTACACGGTGGACATTTTACTTGTAAGTCGATGGCCCAGTGTGTCGACAATCTGTACTTGTACAACCATTACGAATATTCTCGTACACGGGGGACATTTTACTTGAAAATCGCTGGCCCAGTGTGTCGACAATCTGTACTTGTTCAGCCATTACGAATATTCTCGTACACGAAGACACATTTTACTTGAAAGTCGCTGGCCCAGTGTGTCGACAATCTGTACCCGTACATCCATTACCACTATTCTCAAACACGGGAGACATTTTAAGTGAAAGTCGCTGGCTCAGTGTGTCGACAATCTCTACTTGTACAACAAATTACGTATATTCTCGTACACGGGGGACATTTTACTTAAAAGCCGCTGGCCCAGTGTGTTGACAATCTGTACTCGTACAACCACTACGAATAATCTCATACACGGGGGACATTTTATTTGAAAGTCGCTCGGCGGGTGTATCGCCAATCTGTACTCGTACAACCATTACGAATATTATCGTACACGGGAGACATTTTATTTGAAAGTCGCTCATTCGGTGTGACGACACTCTGTACTCATACATCCATTACGAATATTCTTGTATACGGGAGGCATATTATTTGTAAGTTCTTTGCCCGGTGTGCTGACAATCTGTACTCCTACATCCATTTCGAATATTCTTGACACGGGAGGCATTTTATTTGAAAGTTGCTCGCCCGGTGTGTCGCTAATTTGTACCAGTATATCCATTACGAATATTACGTACAGGGGAGACATTTACTTAAAAGCCGCTGGCCCAGTGTGTTGACAATCTGTACTCGTACAACCACTACGAATATTCTCATACACGGGGGACATTTTATTTGAAAATCGCTCGGCGGGTGTATCGCCAATCTGTACTCGTACAACCATTACGAATATTATCGTACACGGGAGACATTTTATTTGAAAGTCGCTCATTCGGTGTGATGACACTCTGTACTCCTACATCAATTACGAATATTCTTGTATACGGGAGGCATTTTATTTGTAAGTTCTTTGCCCGGTGTGTGACAATCTGTACTCCTACATCCATTTCGAATATTCTTGTACACGGGAGGCATTTTATTTGAAAGTTGCTCGCCCGGTGTGTCGACAATTTCTACCAGTACATCCATTACGAATATTAC
Source organism: Schistocerca americana (assembly GCF_021461395.2). Classification (NCBI taxonomy): domain Eukaryota; kingdom Metazoa; phylum Arthropoda; class Insecta; order Orthoptera; family Acrididae; genus Schistocerca; species Schistocerca americana. Next base: position 38,595,760 of record NC_060120.1, read on the forward strand.
GTACAGGGGAGACAATTTACTTGAAAGCCGCTGGCCCAGTGTGTCGACAATCTGTACTCGTACAACCACTACGAATATTTTCCAACATGGGGGATATTTTATTTGAAAGTCGCTCGTCCGGTGTATCGCCAATCTGTACTTGTACAACCATTACGAATATTATCATACATGGGAGACATTTTATTTGAAAGTCGCTCATCCGGTGTGCTGACAATCTGTACTCGTACATCCATTCCGAGTATTCTTGTACACGGGAGGCATTTTATTTTAAAGTTGCTCGCACGGTGTGTCGACAATCTGTACCCGTACATCCATTACGAATATTCTTGTACACGGGAGGCATTTTATTTGTAAGTTGTTTGCCCGGTGTGCTGACAATCTGTACTCGTACAACCACTACGAATATTCTCGTACACGGGGGACATTTTATTTGAAAGTCGCTCGTTCGGTGTATCACCAATCTGTACTCGTACAACCATTACGAATATTATCTTTCACGGGAGACATTTTATTTGAAAGTTGCTCATCCGTTATGATGTCAATCTGTACTCCTACATCCATTACGAATATTCTTGTACACGGGAGGCATTTTATTTGTAAGTTGTTTGCCCGGTGTGCTAACAATCTGTACTCGTACATCCATTACGAATATTCTTGTACACGGGAGGCACTTTATTTCAAAGTTGCTCGCCCCGTGTATCGCCAATCTGTACTCGTACAATCATTACGAATATTATGGTACACGGGAAACATTTTATTTGAAAGTCGCTCATCCGGTGTAATGACAACCTGTACTCGTACAACCACTACGAATATTCTCGTACAAGGGGGACATTTTATTTGAGAGTCACTCGTCAGGTGTATCGCCAATCTGTACTCGTATAACCATTACAAATATTATCGTACACGGGAGACATTTTATTTGAAAGTCGCTCATTCGGTGTGATGACAATTTGTGCTCCTACATCCATTACGAATATTCTTGTACACGGGAGGCATTTTATTTGTAAGTTGTTTGCCCGGTGTGCTGACAATCTGTACTCGTACAACCACTACGAATATTCTCGTACACGGGGGACATTTTATTTAAAAGTCGCTCATCCGGTGTATCGCCGATCTGTACTCATACAACCATTACGAATATTATCGTACATGGGAGACATTATATTAGAAAGTCGCTCATCCGGTGTGATGACAATCTGTCCTCCTACATCCATTACGAATACTCTTGTACACGGGAGGCATTTTATTTGTAAGTTGTTTGCCCGGTGTGCTGACAATCTGTACTCGTACATCCATTACGAATATTCTTGTACAAGGGAGGCATTTTATTTGAAAGTCGCTGGCCCAGTGTGCCGCCAATCTGTACTCGTACAACCACTACGAATATTCTCGTACATGGGGGACTATTATTTGAAAGTCGCTCGTCCGGAGTATCGCCAGTCTGTACTCGTACAACCATTAGTAATATTATCGTACACAGGAGACATTTTATTTGAAAGTCGCTCATCTGGTGTGATGACTATCTGTACTCCTACATCCATTACGAATATTCTTGTATACGGGAGGCATTCTATGTGTAAGTTGTTTGCCCGGTGTGCTGACAATCTGTACTCGTACATCCATTACGAATATTCTCGTACACGGGGGACATTTTATTTGAAAGTCGCTGAGCCAGTGTGTCGACAATCAGTACTCGTACAACCACTACGAATATTCTCGTACACGGGGGACATTTTGTTTGAAAGTCGCCCGTCCGGTGCAACGCCAATCTGTACTCGTACAACCATTACGAAATTATCGTACACGGGAGAAATTTTATTTAAAAGTCGCTCATCCGGTGTGATGACAATCTGTACTTCTACATCCATTACGAATATTCTTGTACACGGGACGCAATTTATATGTAAGTTGTTTGCTCGGTGTGTTGACAATCTGTACTCATACATCAATTACGAATATTCTTGTACATGGGAAGCATTTTATTTGAAAGTTGCTCGCCCGGTGTGTCGACAATCTCTACCCGTACATCCATTACGAATATTACGTACACGGGAGACATTTTACATGAAAGTCGCAGGCCCAGTGTGTCGACAATCTGTACTCGTACAACCACTACGAATATTCTCGTACACGGGGGACATTTTATTTGAAAGTCGCTCGTCCGGTGTACCGCCAATCTGTGTTTGTACAACCATTACGAATATTATCGTACACGGGAGACATTTTATTTGAAAGTCGCTCATCCGGTGTGATGACAATCTGTACTCCTACATCCATTACGAATATTCTTGTACACGGGAGGCATTTTATTTGTAAGTTGTTTGCCCGGTGTGCTGACATTCTGTACACGTACATCCATTACGAATATTCTCGTACACGGGAGACATTTTACTTGAAAGTCGCTGGCACGGTGTGTCGACCATCTGTACTCGTACAACCACTACGAATATTCTCGTACACGGGGGACATTTTATTTGAAAGTCGCTCGTCCGGTGTACCGCCAATCTGTACTCATACAACCATTACGAATATTATCGTACACGAAAGATATTTTATTTGAAAGTCGCTCATCCGGTGTGATGACTATCTGTACTCCTACATCCATTGCGAATATTCTAGTACACAGGAGTCATTTTATTTGTAAGTTGTTTGCCCGGTGTGCTGACAATCTGTACTCGTACATCCATTACGAATATTCTCGTACACGGGAGACATTTTTCTTGAAAGTCGCAGGCCCGGTGTGTCGACAATCTGTACCCGTACATCCACTACGAATATTCTCGTACACGGGGGACATTTTATTTGAAAGTCGGTCGCCTGGTATATCGCCAATCTGAATTAATACATCCATTACGAATATTCTTGTACACGGGAGGCATTTTATTTGTAAGTTGTTTGCCCGGCGTGCTGACAATCTGTACCCGTACATCCATCACGAATATTCTCGTACACGGGTGATATTTTCTTTGAAAGTCGCTCGTCCGGTGTATTGCCAATCTGTACTCGTACAACCAATACGAATATTATCGTACACAGGAGACATTTTATTTGAAAGTCTCTCATCCGGTGTGATGACAATCTGTACTCCTATATCCATTACGAATATTCTTGTACACGGGGGACATTTTATTTGAAAATCGCTCGTCCGGTGTATCGCCAATCTGTGCTCGTACAACCATTACGAATATTATCGTATACGGGAGACATTTTATTTAAAAGTCGCTCATCCAGTGTGATGACAATCTGTACTCCTACATCCATTACGAATATTCTTGTACTCGGGAGGCATTTTATTTGTAAGTTGTTTGCCTGGTGGGCTGACAATCTGTACTCGTACATCCATTACGAATATTCTCGTACACGGGGGACATTTTACTTGGAAGTCGCTGGCCCAGTGTGTCGACCATCTGTACCCGTACTTCCACTACGAATATTCTCGTACACGGGGGAGATTTTATTTGAAAGTCGCTCGTCCGGTATATCGCCAATCTGTACTCGTACAACCATTACCATTATTATCGTACACGGGAGACATTTTACTTGAAAGTCGCTGACCCAGTGTGTCCGCGATCTGAACTCATACAACCACTACGAATATTCTCGTACACGGGAGGCTTTTTATTTGTAAGCTGTTTGCCCGGTGTGCTGACAATCTGTACTCGTACATCCATTATGAATATTCTCGTACACGGGAGACATTTTACTTGAAAGTCGCTGGAACGGTGTGTCGACAATCTGTACTCGTACAACCACTATGAATATTGTCGATTGCGGGCGACATTTTATTTGAAAGTGGCTCGTCCAGTGTATCGCCAATTTGTACTCGTAGAACCATTACGAATATTATCGTACATGGGAGACATTTTATTTGAATGTCGCTCATCCGGTGTGCTGACAATCTGCACTCCTACATCCATTACGAATATTCTTGTTTACGGGAGACATTTTATTTGTAAGTTGTTTGCCCGGTGTGCGGACAATCTGTACTCGTACATCCATTACGAATATTCTCGTACACGGTGGACATTTTATTTGAAAGTCGCTCGTCCGGTGTATCGCTAATCTGTACTCGTACAACCATTACGAATATTATCGTACACGGGAGACATTTTACTTGAAAGTCGCGCATTCGGTGTGATGACAATCTGTATTCCTACATCCATTACGAATATTCTTGTACACAAGAGGCATTTTATTTGTAAGTTGTTTGCCTGGTGTGCTGACAATCTGTACTCGTACAACCATTACGAATATTATCGTACACGAGAGACATTTTATTTAAAAGTCACTCATCTGGTGTGATGACAATCTGTACTCCTACATACATTAGGACTCTTCTTGTACACGGGAGGCATTTTATTTGTAAGTTGTTTGCTTGATGTGCTGACATTCTGTACTCGTACATCCATTACGAATATTCTCGTTCACGGGAGACATTTTACTTGAAAGTCGCTGGCCCATTGTGTCGAGAATCTGTACTCGTACAACCACTACGAATATTCTCGTACATGAGGGACATTTTATTTGAAAGTCGCTCGTCCGGAGTATCGGCAATCTGTACTCGACAACCATTACGAATATTATCGTACACGGGAGACATTTTATTTAAAAGTCGCTCATCCGGTGTGATGACAATCTGTACTCCTACATACATTAGGAATATTCTCTTACACGGGAGGCATTTTATTTGTAAGTTGTTTGCCCGTTGTGCTGACATTCTGTACACGTACATCCATTACGAATATTCTCGTACACGGGAGGCATTTTATTTGTAAGTTGTTTGCGTGGTGTGCTGACAATCTGTACTCGTACAACCACTACGAATATTCTCGTACACGGGGGACATTTTATTTGAAAGTCGCTTGTTCGGTGTAACGCCAATCTGTACTCGTGCAACCATTACGAATATTATCGTACACGGGAGACATTTTATTTGAAAGTTGCTCATCCGGTGTGATGTCAATCTGTACTCCTACATCCATTACGAATATTCTTGTACACGGGAGGTATTTTATTTGTAAGTTGTTTGCCCGGTGTGCTCACAATCTGTACTCGTACATAAATTACGAATATTCTTGTACACGGGAGGCATTTTATTTGAAAGTTGCTCATCCGGTGTGATGTCAATCTGCACTCCTACATCCATTACGAATATTATTGTATACGGGAGGCATTTTATGTGTAAGTTGTTTGCCCGGTGTGCTGACAATCTGTACTCGTACAACCACTACGAATATTCTCGTACACGGGGGACATTTTATTTGAAAGTCGCTCGTCCGGAGCATCGCTAGTCTGTACTCGTGCAACCATTAGTAATATTATCGTACACGGGAGACATTTTATTTGCAAGCTGCTCATCCGGTGCGATGACAATCTGTACTCCTACACCCATTACGAATATTATTGTATACGGGAGGCATTTTATGTGTAAGTTGTTTGCCCGGTATGCAGACAATCTGTACTCGTACATCCATTACGAATAATCTCGTATACGGGGGACATTTTATTTGAAAGTCGCTCATCCGGTGTATCGCCAATCTGTACTCGTACAACCATTACGAATATTATCGTACACGAGAGACATTTCATTTGAAAGTAGCTCATCCGGTGTGATGACAATCTGTACTCTTACAACCACTACGAATATTCTCCTACACGAGGGACATTTTATTTGAAAGTCTCTCGTCCGGTGTATCGCCAAACTGTACTCGTACAACCACTACGAATATTATCGTACACGAGAGACATTTCATTTGAAAGTCGCTCATCCGGTGTGATGACAATCTGTACTCGTACAACCACTACGAATATTCTCCTACACGAGGGCCCATTTATTTGAAAGTCTCTCGCCCAGTGTGTCGACAATCTGTACCCGTACATCCATTATTAGTATTTCGTACACGGGAGACATTTTACTTGAAAGTCGCTGACCCAGTGTGTCGACAATTTGTACTCGTACAACCACTACGAATATCCTCGTACACGGAGGACATTTTATTTGAAAGTCGCTTGTCCGGTGCAACACCAATCTGTACTCATACAACCATTACGAATATTATCGTACATGGTAGAAATTTTATATGAAAGTCACTCATCTGGTGTGATGACAATCTGTACTCCTACATCCATTACGAATATTCTTGTACACGGGATGCATTTCATTTGTAAGTTGTTTGCCCTGTGTGTTGACAATCTGTACTCGTACATCAATTACGAATATTCTTGTACACGGGAAGCATTTTATTTGGAAGTTGCTCGCCGGGTGTGTCGACAATCTGTACCCGTACATCCATTACGAATATTACGTACACGGGAGACACTTTACTTGAAAGTCGCTGGCCCAGTGTGTCGACAATCTGTACTCGTACAACCACTACGAATATTCTCGTACACGGGGGACATTTTATTTGAAAGTCGCTTGTCCGGTGCAACACCAATCTGTACTCGTACAACCATTACGAATATTATCGTACATGGTAGAAATTTTATATGAAAGTCACTCATCTGGTGTGATGACAATCTGTACTCCTACATCCATTACGAATATTCTTGTACACGGGAGGCATTTTATTTGTATGTTGTTTGCCCGGTGTGCTGACAATCTGTACTCGTACATCCATTACGAATATTCTCGTACACGGGGGACATTTTATTTGAAAGTCGCTCGTCCAGTGTATCGCCAATCTGTACTCGTACAACCATTACGAATATTATCGTACACGTGAGCGATATTATTTGAAAGTCGCTCATCCGATGTAATGACAATCTGTACTCGTACATCCATTACGAATATTCTCGTACACGGGGGACATTTTATTTCAAAAATCGCTCGTCCAGTGTATCGCCAATCTATACTCGTACAACCATTACGAATATTATCGTACACGGGAGACATTTCATTTGAAAGTCGCTAATTCGGTGTGATGACAATCTATACTCCTACATCCATTACGAATATTCTTGTACATGGGAGGCATTTTATTTGTAAGTTGTTTGCCCGGTGTGCTGACAATCTGTACTCGCACATCCATTACGAATATTCTTTTACACGGGAGGCATTCTATTTGAAAGTTGCTCGCACGGTGTATCGAAAATCTGTACCCGTACATCCATTACAAATATTATGTACACGGGAGGCATTTTATTTGTAAGTTGTTTGCCCGGTGTGCTGACAATCTGTACTCGTACAGCCACTACGAATATTCTCGTACACGGGGGACATTTTATTGGAAAGTCGCTCGTCCGGAGTATCGCCAGTCTGTACTCGTACAACCATTAGTAATATTATCGTACACGGGAGAAATTTTATTTGAAAGTCGCTCATCTGGTGTGATGACAATCTGTACTCCTACATCCATTACGAATATTCTCGTATATGGGAGGTATTTTATGTGTAAGTTGTTTGCCCGGTACGCTGACAATCTGTACTCGTACATGCATTACGAATATTCTCGTGCACGGGGGACATTTTATTTGAAAGTCGCTCGTCCGGGGTATCGAAAGTCTGTACTCATACAACCATTACGAATATTATCGTACATGGGAGGCATTTTATTTGAAAGTTGCTCCCCGGTGTGTCGACAATCTGTACCCGTACATCCATTATGAATATTACGTACACGGGAGACATTTTACTTGAAAGTCGCTGACCCAGTGTGTTGATAATCTGTACTCGTACAACCACAACGAATATTCTCGTACACGGCGGACATTTTATTTGAAAGTTGCTCGTCCGGTGTACCGCCAATCTGTACTTGTACAACGATTACGAATATTATCGTACACGGGAGACATTTTATTTGAAAGTAGCTCATCCGGCGTGATGACAATCTGTACTCCCACATCCATTATGAATATTCTTGTACACGGGAGGCATTTTATTTGTAAGTTGTTTGCCCGGTGTGCTGAAAATCTGTACTCGTACATCCATTTTGAATATTCTTTATACGGGAGGCATTTTATTTGAAAGATGCTCTCCCTGTGTGTCGACAATCTGTACCCGTACATCCATTACGTATATTACGTACACGGAAGACATTTACTTGAAAGTCGCTGGCCCAGTTTGTCGACAATCTGTACTTGTACTTCCACTACGAATATTGTCGTACACGGGGGACATTTTATTTGAAAGTTGCTCGTCCGGTGTACCGCCAATCTGTACTTGTACAACCATTATGAATATTATCGTACACGGGAGACATATTATTTGAAAGTAGCTCATCCGGTATGATGACAATCTGTACTCCTACATCCATTACGAACATTCTTGTACACGGGAGGCATTTTATTTGTAAGTTGTTTGCCCGGTGTGCTGACAATCTGTACTCGTACATCCATTACGAATATTCTTGTATACGGGAATCATTTTATTTGAAAGTTGCTCTCCCAGTGTGTCGACAATCTGTACGCGTACATCCATTACGTATATTACGTACACGGGAGACATTTACTTGAAAGTCGCTGGCCCAGTGTGTCGACAATCTGTACTCGTACTTCCACTACGAATATTCTCGTACGCGGGGGACATTTTATTTGAAAGTTGCTCGCCCGGTTTGTTGACAATCTGTGCCCGTACATCCATTACAAATATTACGTACACGGGAGACATTTTACATGAAAGTCGCTGGCCCAGTGTGTCGACAATCTGTACTCGTACAACCACTACGAATATTCTCGTACACGGGGCACATTTTATTTGAAAGTCGCTGGTTCGGTGTATCGCCAATCTGTACTCGTACAACCATTACGAATATTATCGCACATGGGAGACATTTAATTTGAAAGTAGCTCATCCGGTGTGATTACAATCTGTACTTCTACATCCGTTACGAATACTCTTATACACGGGAGGAATTTTATTTTTAAGTTGTTTGCCCGGTGCGCTGATAATCTGTACTCGTACATCCATTACGAATATTCTCGTATACGGGAGACATTTTACTTGAAAGTCGCTGGCCCGGTGTGTCGACAATCTGTACTCGTACAACCACCACGAATATTCTCGTACACGGGGGACATTTTATTTGAAAGTCGCTCGTCCGGTATATCGCCAATCTGTACTCGTACAACCATTACGAATATTATCGTACAAGGGAGACATTTTATTTGAAAGTAGGTCATCCGGTGTGATGACAATCTGTACTCCTACATTCATTTCGAATATTCTTGTTCACGGGAGGCATTTTATTTGTAAGTTGTTGCCCGGTAAGCTTACAATCTGTACTCCTACATCCATTGCGAATATTCTCGTACACGGGGGACATTTTATTTGAAAGTCGCTCATCCGGTATATCGCCAATCTGAACTCATACAACCATTACGAATATTATTGTACACGAGAGGCATTTTATTTGAAAGTCACTCATCCGGTTCGATGACAATCTGTACTCCTACATCCATTACGAATATTCTTGTACACGGGAGGCATTTTACTTGTAAGTTGTTTGCCCGGTGTGCTGACAATCTGTACTCGTACATCCATTACGAATATTCTCGTACACGGGAGACATTTTTCTTGAAAGTCGCTGGCCCGGTGTGTCGACAATCTGTACCCGTACATCCACTACGGATATTCTCGTACACGGGGGACACTTCATTTGAAAGTCGGTCGTCTGGTGTATCGCCAATCTGTACTGGTACAACCATTACGAAAATTATCGTACATGGGAGACATTTCATTTGAAAGTCGCTCATCTGGTGTGATGACAATCTGTACTCCTACATGCATTACGAATATTCTTGTACACGGGAGGCATTTTATTTTTAAGTTGTTTGCCCATTGTGCTGACAATCTGCACTCGTACATCCATTACGAATATTCTCGAACACGGGGGACATTTTATTTGAAAGACGCGAGTCCGGTGTATCGCCAATCTGTACCTGTACAACCATTACGAATATTATCATACACAGCAGACATTTCATTTGAAAGTCGCTCATCCGGTGTGATGACAATCTCTACTCGTACAACCACTACGAATATTCTCGTACACGGGCGACATTTTATATGAAAGTCGCTCAGCTAGTGTATGACCAATCTGTACTCGTACAACCAATACGAATATTATCGTACACGGGAGCCATTTTATTTGAAAGTCGCTCATCCGGTGTGATGACAATCTGTACTCCTATATCCATTACGAATATTCTTGTACACGTGAAGCATTTTATTTGTAAGTTGTTTGCCTGGTGTGCTGACAATCTGTACTCGTACATCCATTACGAATATTCTCGTACACGGAGACATTTTATTTGAAAATCGCTCGTCCGGTGTATCACCAATCTGTGCTCGAACAACCATTACGAATATTATTGTACACGGGAGACATTTTATTACAAAGTCGCTCATCCGGTGTGATGACAATGTGTACTCCTACATTCATTACGAATATTCCTGTACACGGGAGGCATTTTATTTGTAAGTTGTTTGCCCGGTGTGCTGACAATCTGTACTCGTACATCCATTACGAATATTCTCGTACACGGGGGACATTTTACTTGAAAGTCGCTGGCCCAGTGTGTCGACCATCTGTACCCGTACATCCACTACGAATATTCTCGTACACGGGGGACATTTTATTTGAAAGTCGCTCGTCCGTTCTATCGCCAATCTGTACTCGTACAACCATTACCATTATTATCGTATATGGGAGACATTTTATTTGAAAGTCGCTGGCCAGTGTGTCGACGATCTGAACTCGTACAACCACTACGAATATTCTCCTACACAGGAGGCATTTTATTTGTAAACTGTTTGCCCGGTGTGCTGTCAATCTGTACTCGTACATCCATTACGAATATTCTCGTACAAGATAGACATTTTACTTGAAAGTCGCTGGCCCGGTGTGTCGACAATCTGTACTCGTACAACCACTACGAATATTCTCGTACACGGGGGACATTTTATTTGAAAGTCGCTCATTCGGTGTGATGACAACCTGTACTCCTACAATCGTTACGAATATTCTTGTACACGGGAGACATTTAATTTGAAAGTCGTTCATCCGGTGTGATGACAATCTGTACTCCTACATCCGTTACGAATATTCTTGTACACGGGAGGCATTTTATTTGTAAGTTGTTTGCCCGGTGTGCTGACAATCTGTACTCGTACTTCCATTACGAATATTCTCGTACACGGGATACATTTTACTTGGAAGTCGCTGGCCCGGTGTGTCGACAATCTGTACTCGTTCAACCACTACGAATATTCTCGTACACGGGGGACATTTTATTTGAAAGTCGCTCGTCCGGTGTATCGCCAATCTGTACTCGTACAACCATTACGAATATTATCATACATGGGATACATTTTATTTGAAAGTCGGTCATCCGGTGTGATGACAATCTGTACTCCTACATCCATTACGAATATTCTTGTTCACGGGAGGCATTTTATTTGTAAGTTGTTTGGCCGGTATGCTTACAATCTGTACTCGTACATCCATTACGAATATTCTCGTACACGGGAGACATTTTTCTTGAAAGTCGCTGGCCCGGTGTTCTGACAATCTGTACTCGTACACCCATTACGAATATTCTCGTACACGGGGGACATGTTATTTGAAAGTCGCTCTTCCGGAGTATCGCCAGTTTGTCCAAGTACAACCATTACGAATATTATCGTACACGGGAGACATTTCATTTGAAAATCGCTCATCCGGTGTGATGACAATCTGTACTCCTACATCCATTAAGAATAAACTTGTATACGGGAGGCATTTTATTTGTAAGTTGTTTGCCCGGTGTGCTGTCAATCTGTACTCGTACATCCATTACGAATATTCTCGTACACGGGGACATTTTATTTGAAAGTCGCTTGTCCGGTGTATCGCCAATCTGTACTCGTACAACCATTACGAATATTATCGTTCACGGCAGACATTTCATTTGAAAGTCGCTCATCCGGTGTGATGACAATCTCTACTCGTACTACCACTACGAATATTCTCGTACACGGGGACATTTTATTTGAAAGTCGCTCATCCGGTGTAATGACAAACTGTACTCCTACATCCATTACGAATATTCTCTTACACGGGGGACATTTTGTTGGAATGTCGCTCGTCCGGTGTATCGCCAATCTGTACTCGTACAGCCATTACGAATATTATCGTACGCAGGAGACATTTTATTTGAAAGTCGCTCATCCGGTGTGCTGACAATCTGTACTCCTACATCCATTACGAATATTATTGTACACGGGAAGCACGTTATTTGAAAATTGATCGCCCGGTGTGTCGACAATCTGTACCCGTACATCCATTACGAATATTACGTACACGAGAGGCATTTTATTTGTAAGTTGTTTGCCCGGTGTGCTGACAATCCATACTCGTACAACCACTACGAATATTCTCGTACACGGGGGACATTTTATTTGAAAGTCGCTCGTCCGGTGTATCGCCAATCTGTACTCGTACAACCATGACAAATATTATCGTACACGGGAGACATTTTATTTGAATGTCGCTCATCCGGTGTGATGACAATCTCTACTCCTACATCCATTACGAATATTCTTGTACACGGGAGGCATTTTATTTGTAAGTTGTTTGCCCGGTGTGCTGACAATCTGTACTCGTACATCCATTACGAATATTCTTGTACACGGGAGGCATTTTATTTGAAAGTTGCTCGCCCGGTGTGTCGACAATCTGTACCCGTACATCCATTACGAATATTCTCGTACACGGGAGACATTTTAGTTGAAAGTCGCTGGCCCAGTGTGTCGACAATCTGTACTCGTACAACCTCTACGAATATTCTCGTACACGGGGGACATTTTATTTGAAAGTCGCTCGTCCGGTGTATCGCCAATCTGTACTCGTACAACCATTACGAATATTATCGTACACGGGAGACATTTTATTTGAAAGTCGCTCATCCGGTGTGATGACAATCTGTACTCCTGTATCCATTACGAATATTCTTGCACACAGGAGGCATTTTATTTGTAGGTTGTTTGCCCGGTGTGCTGACAATCTGTACTCCTACATCCATTACGAATATTCTCGTACACGGGAGGCATTTTATTTGAATGTTGCTGGCCCGGTGCGTCGACAATCTGTACCCGTACATCCATTATGAATATTACTTACACGGGAGACATTTTACTTGAAAGTCGCTGGCCAAGTGTGTCGACAATCTGTACTCGTACAACCACTACGAATATTCTCGTACACGGGGGACATTTTATTTGAAAGTCGCTCGTCCGGTGTATCGCCAATCTGTACTCGTACAACCATTACAAATATTATCGTACACGGGAGACATTTTATTTGAAAGTCGTTCATCCGGTGTGATGACAATCTGTACTCCTACATCCATTACGAATATTCTTGTACATCGGAGGCATTTTATTTGTAAGTTGTTTGCCCGGTGTGCTGACAATCTGTACTCGTACATCCATTACGAATATTCTCGTACACGGGAGGCATTTTATTTGTAAGTTGTTTGCCCGGTGTGCTTACAATCTGTACTCGTACATCCATTACGAATATTCTTGTACACGGGGGACATTTTATTTGAAAGTCGCTCGTCTGGTGTATCGCCAATCTGTACTCGTACAACCATTACGAATATTATCGTACACGGGAGGCATTTTATTTGAAAGTCGCTCATCCGGTGTGATGACAATGTGTACTCCTACATCCATTACGAATATTCTTGTACACCGGAGGCATTTTATTTGTAAGTTGTTTGCCCGGTGTGCTGACAATCTGTACTCGTACATCCATTACGAATATTCTCGTACACGGGGGACTTTTTATTTGAAAGTCTCTCGCCCGGTGTCAGCGGATGACTACGATACTGCAGTGGCGTAAGGTATGTGAGTAAGTGTTTATATTTCTGTTTGTCGTTCATTTCCAATTAAGAATCGCTGTATAGGCATTGTTTGGCTTGTTTCTTTCTGTTTTTGAAGGGGTAGTGGTTTTCCCTTGTACACACACACACACACACACACACACACACACACACACACACACACACACACACACACTGCCACACATATGTATATATATTATTAAATAGCGTCATGAAAGGTAAGCAAACCCCGGCCGGGGTGGCCGAGCGGTTCTAGACGCTACAGTCTGGAGCCGCGCGACCACTACGGTCGCAGGTTTGAATCGTGCCTCGGGCATGGATGTGTGTGATGTTCAAATGGTTCAAATGGCTCTGAGCACTATGCGACCTAACTTCTGAGGCCATCAGTCGCCTAGAACTTGGAACTAATTAAGCCTAACTAACCTAAGGACATCACACACATCCATGGCCGAGGCAGGATTCGAACCTGCGACCGCAGCGGTTGCTCGATTCCAGACTGCAGCGCCTAGAACCGCACAGCCACTCCGGCCGGCGTGTGTGATGTCCTTAGTTTAGTTAGGTGTAAATAGTTCTAAGTTCTAGGGGACTGATGACCTCAGTAGTTAAGTCCCATAGTGCTCAGAGCCAAAAGCAAGCAAACAAATGTATACAGGGCTATTACAAATGATTGAAGCGATTTCATAAATTCACTGTAGCTCCATTCATTGACATATGGTCACGACAAACTACAGATACGTAGAAAAACTCATAAAGTTTTGTTCAGCTGAAGCCGCACTTCAGGTTTCTGCCGCCAGAGCGCTCGAGAGCGCAGTGAGACAAAATGGCGACAGGAGCCGAGAAAGCGTATGTCGTCCTTGAAATGCACTCACATCAGTCAGTCATAACAGTGCAACGACACTTCAGGATGAAGTTCAGCAAAGATCCACCAACTGCTAACTCCATTCGGCGATGGTATGCGCAGTTTAAAGTTTCTGGATGGCTCTGTAAGGGGAAATCAACGGGTCGGCCTGCAGTGAGCGAAGAAACGGTTGAACGCGTGCGGGCAAGTTTCACGCGTAACCCGCGGTAGTCGACGAATAAAGCAAGCAAGGAGCTAAACGTACCAAAGCCGACGGTTTGGAAAATCTTACGGAAAAGGCTAAAGCAGAAGCCTTACCGTTTACAATTGCTACAAGCCCTGACACCCGATGACAAAGTCAAACGCTTTGAATTTTCGGCGCGGTTGCAACAGCTCATGGAAGAGGATGCGTTCAGTGCGAAACTTGTTTTCAGTGATGAAGCAACATTTTTTCTTAATGGTGAAGTGAACAGACACAATGTGTGAATCTGGGCGGTAGAGAATCCTCACGCATTCGTGCAGCAAATTCGCAATTCACCAAAAGTTAACGTGTTTTGTGCAATCTCACGGTTTATAGTTTACGGCACCTTTTTCTTCTGCGAAAAAAACGTTACAGGACACGTGTATCTGGACATGCTGGAAAATTGGCTCATGCCACAACTGGAGACCGACAGCGCCGACTCTATCTTTCAACAGGATGTTGCTCCACCGCACTTCCATCATGATGTTCGGCATTTCTTAAACAGGAGATTGGAAAACCGATGGATCAGTCGTGGTGGAGATCGTGATCAGCAATTCATGTCATGGCCTCCACGCTCTCCCGACTTAACCCCATGCGATTTCTTTCTGTGGGGTTATGTGAAAGATTCAGTGTTTAAACCTCCTCTACCAAGAAACGTGCCAGAACTGCGAGCTCGCATCAACGATGCTTTCGAACTCATTGATGGGGACATGCTGCGCCGAGTGTGGGAGGAACTTGATTATCGGCTTGATGTCTGCCGAATCACTAAATGGGCACATATCGAACATTTGTGAATGCCTAAAAAAACTTCTTGAGTTTTTGTATGTGTGTGCAACGCATTGTGAAAATATCTCAAATAATGAAATTATTGTAGAGCTGTGAAATCGCTTCAATCATTTGTAATAACCCTGTATATCCATCTCATTTCCAAATATAGTATAAAACCAAAACCAAAATCTTTAAACATGTCGTAAAGGAACTACGTACAAGCCAGTGGCATGTTTTTCAACCTTGTACTGTATGCGTACTACGAGGGCAGTTCAATAAGTAATGCAACACATTTTTTTCTCGGCCAATTTTGGTTGAAAAAACCGGAAATTTCTTGTGAAATATTTTAAAACATTCCCGCTTCGTCTCGTATAGTTTCATTGACTTCCGACAGGTGGCAGCGCTGTACGGAGCTGTTGAAATGGCGTCTGTAACGGATGTGCGTTGCAAACAACGGGCAGTGATCGAGTTTCTTTTGGCGGAAAACCAGGCCATCTCAGATATTCATAGGCGCTTGCAGAATGTCTACGGTGATCTGGCAGTGGACAAAAGCACGGTGAGTCGTTGGGCAAAGCGTGTGTCATCATCGCCGCAAGGTCAAGCAAGACTGTCTGATCTCCCGCGTGCGGGCTGGCCGTGCACAGCTGTGACTCCTGCAATGGCGGAGCGTGCGAACACACTCGTTCGAGATGATCGACGGATCACCATCAAACAACTCAGTGCTCAACTTGACATCTCTGTTGGTAGTGCTGTCACAATTGTTCACCAGTTGGGATATTCAAAGGTTTGTTCCCGCTGGGTCCCTCGTTGTCTAACCGAACACCATAAAGAGCAAAGGAGAACCATCTGTGCGGAATTGCTTGCTCGTCATGTGGCTGAGGGTGACAATTTCTTGTCAAAGATTGTTACAGGCGACGAAACATGGGTTCATCACTTCGAACCTGAAACAAAACGGCAATCAATGGAGTGGCGCCACACCCACTCCCCTACCAAGAAAAAGTTTAAAGCCATACCCTCAGCCGGTAAAGTCATGGTTACAGTCTTCTGGGACGCTGAAGGGGTTATTCTGTTCGATGTCCTTCCCCATGGTCAAACGATCAACTCTGAAGTGTATTCTGCTACTCTTCAGAAATTGAAGAAATGACTTCAGCGTGTTCGTAGGCACAAAAATCTGAACGAACTTCTCCTTCTTCATGACAACGCAAGACCTCACACAAGTCTTCGCACCCGAGAGGAGCTCATAAAACTTCAGTGGACTGTTCTTCCTCATGCACCCTACAGCCCCGATCTCGCACCGTCGGATTTCCATATGTTTGGCCCAATGAAGGACGCAATCCGTGGGAGGCACTACGCGGATGATGAAGAAGTTATTGATGCAGTACGACCAGTGGAATGGTACCGTGCAGGCATGCAGGCCCTCATTTCAAGGTGGCGTAAGGCCGTAGCATTGAATGGAGATTACGTTGAAAAATAGTGTTGTGTAGCTAAAAGATTGGGGAATAACCTGGTGTATTTCAATGCTGAATAAAACAACCCCTATTTCAGAAAAAAAAAATGTGTTGCATTACTTATTGAACTGCCCTCGTATATGTAAAATAACTGACACTTTATAATCGGTCCTTTACGAGATGTAAATACTTTGGAGCCATACGTTTATATAACTGACACAAGAGGTTAA
The DNA here is from genome assembly GCF_021461395.2 of Schistocerca americana. Classification (NCBI taxonomy): domain Eukaryota; kingdom Metazoa; phylum Arthropoda; class Insecta; order Orthoptera; family Acrididae; genus Schistocerca; species Schistocerca americana. The sequence goes on from NC_060120.1 coordinate 38,613,115, forward strand.
CAAGTAACAATAATTTTTGGGAAGGAAAATCGCGCATAACTTGCGGAAACGGGTCTGGGAGGAAACAAAACCATGCAGCGGTGCCTTACGTAAGGCGTAATTCCTCCCCAGTATTTCCTCCAGTTTTATGACCACCGAACTGCAGTCTGGTGCACTGCTTTTCGGTCCCTAAACGGGCTGCCCGTGTGTGAGAGAGAGAGAGAGTCGTTACGTAAAGCGAGCCACGCGCCGCAGTAGCGGACCGTACCGACATTTTGGCGCACCGGGAACTGCAGCGGCGCGCCAGATAAGACATCAGCGAGCAGGCGGCCGCCTTTCCAAACGCCCCGCCTCTGTTTCTGCCCGCCTGTTAATTGCCGCCGTGGCTGCCGCTGCCGGCTCGAGTCGCCTTGGTCGCCGGAGACTGCCTCCAGGGCGTTCGCTCCCTCCAAGGACACTCTGTGGACAGACACTCGCACAAGAAACGCCAACTCTACTACGTACTAGGAAAGTTCCTTCGACATTTAAGTTACGTAAGTGCATTACTTTCTCGACGATATATATATATAAAACCTAACACTTAATTCCACCAAAGTGATTTGTTCGAAAGACAAATCCGGCTGTAACAGAATAGTAATTGATTATTCTACCTACACTCCTGGAAATGGAAAAAAGAACACATTGACACCGGTGTGTCAGACCCACCATACTTGCTCCGGACACTGCGAGAGGGCTGCACAAGCAATGATCACACGCACGGCACAGCGGACACACCAGGAACCGCGGTGTTGGCCGTCGAACGGCGCTACCTGCGCAGCATTTGTGCACCGCCGCCGTCAGTGTCAGCCAGTTTGCCGTGGCATACGGAGCTCCATCGCAGTCTTTAACACTGGTAGCATGCCGCGACAGCGTGGACGTGAACCGTATGTGCAGTTGACGGAGTTTAAGCGAGGGCGTATAGTGGGCATGCGGGAGGCCGGGTGGACGTACCGCCGAATTGCTCAACACGTGGGGCGTGAGGTCTCCACAGTACATTGATGTTGTCGCCAGTGGTCGGCGGAAGGTGCACGTGCCCGTCGACCTGGGACCGGACCGCAGCGACGCACGGATGCACGCCAAGACCGTAGGATCCTACGCAGTGCCGTAGGGGACCGCACCGCCACTTCCCAGCAAATTAGGGACACTGTGGCTCCTGGGGTATCGGCGAGGACCATTCGCAACCGTCTCCATGAAGCTGGGCTACGGTCCCGCACACCGTTAGGCCGTCTTCCGCTCACGCCCCAACATCGTGCAGCCCGCCTCCAGTGGTGTCGCGACAGGCGTGAATGGCGGGACGAATGGAGACGTGTCGTCTTCAGCGATGAGAGTCGCTTCTGCCTTGGTGCCAATGATGGTCGTATGCGTGTTTGGCGCCGTGCAGGTGAGCGCCACAATCAGGACTGCATACGACCGAGGCACACAGGGCCAACACCCGGCATCATGGTGTGGGGAGCGATCTCCTACACTGGTCGTACACCACTGGTGATCGTCGAGGGGACACTGAATAGTGCACGGTACATCCAAACCGTCATCGAACCCATCGTTCTACCATTCCTAGACCGGCAAGGGAACTTGCTGTTCCAACAGGACAATGCACGTCCGCATGTATCCCGTGCCACCCAACGTGCTCTAGAAGGTGTAAGTCAACTACCCTGGCCAGCAAGGTCTCCGGATCTGTCCCCCATTGAGCATGTTTGGGACTGGATGAAGCGTCGTCTCACGCGGTCTGCACGTCCAGCACGAACGCTGGTCCAACTGAGGTGCCAGGTGGAAATGGAATGGCAAGCCGTTCCACAGGACTACATCCAGCATCTCTACGATCGTCTCCATGGGAGAATAGCAGCCTGCATTGCTACGAAAGGTGGATATACACTGTACTAGTGCCGACATTGTGCATGCTCTGTTGCCTGTGTCTATGTGCCTGTGGTTCTGTCAGTGTGATCATGTGATGTATCTGACCCCAGGAATGTGTCAATAAAGTTTCCTCTTCCTGGGACAATGAATTCACGGTGTTCTTATTTCAATTTCCAGGAGTGTATTTCTGGGTACTGGAGGGCAGCGTGGTGGGTAAAAATCGTAGAGGGAGACCAAGAGATGAATACACTAAGCAGATTCAGAAGGATGTAGGCTGCAGTAGGTACTGGGAGATGAAGAAGCTAGCACAGGATAGAGTAGCATAGAGAGCTGCATCAAACCAGTCTCAGGGCTGAAGACCACGACAACAACAACCTATTTCTGTTTTAATTAGCAAATTTCTGGTTGTATTTGTTTGAGTCCAATCTTACGTTGCTAACATTTGGCACTGCTTAGCCATAGTAGAAATAACACACAATGGAAATATGAAGTCGTTGCATTTCTGCTTCCACCGGTTGTGGTTTGCTGTAGATACCTCAGCGGTAAAATGTGAGAAACATCGGAAGAAACCGAAAAAGATAATTTATTTGGTGGGAGGACACGTACAGGGGGTGGAAAAAATAAAACACATTTCGATGTGTCATTCGGCATGAGAAAACCATTGGCATTCAAAACTGCTTCAAATGGTTCGGAGCACTATGGGACTTAACATCTGAGGTCATCAGTCCCCTAGAACTTAGACCTACTTAAACCCAACTAACCTAAGGACATCACACACATCCATGCCCGAGGCAGGATTCGAACCTGCGACCGTAGCGGTCGCGTGGTTTCAGACTGAAGTGCCTAGAACCGCTCGGCCACACTGGCCGGCCATTGGCATTCAAAACAGCTTCCAGTCGTTTTGAGGGTAATGTAAAATCATTCTGCCTGCAACATAATGACAATTTACGGTAGCGATGATGGAGTTGGATAGCGATTACGAACCCTTCTCTCCAACGGAGACCTCAGAATCTCAATAATACTGAGATCTGGTGACTATTGTGGATAGAGGAGATGTGATGATTCTACCTCGGCCTCACAAAATGCGAGCTATATGAAAAGGGACCCCGCCATCTTGAAACACAGTATCAGTCATTGTACACAGCATGGACCTAATCAGCCATGATGGCCACATAATCCTTGGCAGTAACGCGATCTTGCTGAATTCCCAAGGGGCCAATGGAGTATCAAATGGTTCAAATGGCTCCAAGCACTATGGGACTTAACATTTGAGGTCATCAGTTCCCTAGACGTAGAACGACGTAAACCTGACTAACCTAAGGACATCACACACATCCATGCCCGATGCAGGATTCGAAACTGCGATTGTAGCAGCCACGTGGTTCCGGACTGAAGCGGCTAGAACCACTCGGCCACAGCGGCCGGCAGTGGACTATCTAAATATCGCTGCCCAAATCACCACCGAACCCCTGCCATGTTTCACTCTTGGGACCGAGCGAGGTGGCGCAGTGGTTAGCACACTGGACTCGCATTCGGGAGGACGATGGTTCAATCCCCCATCCGGCCATCCTGATTTAGATTTTCCGTGATTCCCCTAAATCGCTACAGGCAAATGCTGGGATGGTTCCTTTGAAAGGGCACGGCCGACTTCCTTCCCCGTCCTCCCCTAATCCGATAAGACCGGTGACCTCACTGTCTGGTTTCCTCCCCCAAACAACTCAACCCTCCAGATTTTATGGTTTCGGCAACAGTTTTTCCTGCTGCTGGCGTTTGCGTCACTGATGAGTAGTTTCGGAATTCCAGTTTGTTCTGTAATTCCCTGCTTCTGGAGCTCCGTTCGTGTTGTTTTGGTACCGATAGGGCTCGCGAGCGCGAAATTCACCTCTGCAGAGCTCTTATTTGTCGTCGCAGTCCTCTTCAATGACTGTCCGTCACGATCACTCAACACAAACTTTTTCCCACGTTTCAGCTTAGCGAATGATGTTTTTCCACTTTCCCTGCATGCGCTATAAATCTTTGATGCGGTGTTTCTGCAAACGCTTCGTTGTGGAAACACCCTCGTTACGAACACCAGTAACAATTCGGAGTCACTTAGATCCGGCATAACGCACTCTGATCTGCCAGAACGCTGTTCTGACGACGACTGCGACTTGCAGCGTATTGAGGGTGTTTCCCAGGCGCCGTTCGTGGTCAAATTCAAAAGCCTTTCTTCTCATTCACTGGACTGCTGTCTACCTGCGCGGGGAAGACACCAGCCGCTCCACCAATTTGTTTGTGTCCAGACAGCGAACACGCACCGCACTGAGCGTTAGCGATGTCCCGTGGACAGTTCTTTGGTGCACCAGCTTCGAGCCCCTCGTGACGTCGGCGCAATGCGCAGTCAAGCACGACTCTCTGGCTGAGGGCGTGGCAAACGTATCACTTGACCCTGCACAGCACTCAAGTTATTTTATAAAGCCCACGTATATAAAAAATGTCCTATATACAGTTTACAACTCTTCCAAAACCACGCAGTACATTGGCAGATCTTACTATGCGAGAGAAAAGACTTAATGTATCACCTTCCTGAGTAGTTCTACACACAGGAACATATTGTGTTGTTTATATACTCAAGAGCCAAAGAAACTTCACACCTGCCTAATATCGTGTAGGGTCACCGCGATCACGGAGAAGTGCTGCAACACGACGTGGCATGAACTCGACTAATGACTAAAGTAGTGCTGGAGGGAACTGACACCACGAATCCTGCAGGGTGCAGTTCTCTTCTGACAAGGGAACCTCCCCATCGCACCCCCCTCAGATTTAGTTATAAGTTGGCACAGTGGATAGGCCTTGAAAAACTGAACATAGATCAATCGAGAAAACAGGAAGAAGTTGTGTGGAACTACGAAAAAAATAAGCAAAATATACAAACTGAGTAGTCCATGCGCAACATAAGCAACATCAAGGACAATGTGAGCTTAGGAGCGCTGTGGTCCCGTGGTTAGTGTGAGCAGCTGCGGAACGACAGGTCCTTGGTTCAATTCTTCTCTCAACTGAAAAGTTTACTTTTTTTTATTTTCGCAAAGTTATGATCTGTCCGTTCGTTCATTGACGTCTCTGTTCACCGTAATACGTTTAGTGTCTATGTTTTGCGACCGCACCGCAAAACCGTGCGGTTAGCAGGCGAAATGACGTGCCTCTCCAATGGGAACCGAAAGCATTTGATCGCAAGGTCATAGGTCAACCGATTCCTCCACAGGAAACCACGTCTGATGTATTCAATACGACACTGGTGACGGCATGTGAGTCACATGACAGGAATATATTGTTGACCTACCTAACTTGTGCACTTGGCGAATGGGTAAAAAGATTCTTCTACCTTGCCCGATTTAGGTTTTCTTGTGGATGTGATAATCGCTCCCAAAAAAGTGATGAAAGCATAAAAGTTTGTGACGTAAACTGCAACAAATGAATGCAACAATTTCATAGTCGCACGGTTTTCTCTGTGCTCTGTCAAAACATGTTTTTAACGTTTTCAAATTTTTCCGTGTGTAGACCGTCAAATCCTGCGCATGTCCGAGCAAATCTGAACATGTCCTGGAACTTTGGAGATCGAAGTTGATTATGTGTGAGTGCCTGAACTTTGATGATTGTCTGAAATAAAAATTAAAATTTTCACTCAAGGGAAGACTCACCAAGGACCTCTCGTTCCGGTGTTGCTCACGCTAACCACGGGACCACGGCGTTCCTAAGCTCAACCTATCCTTCTTGTTGCCTATCTTGCACATGGACTACTCAGTTTGTATATTTTGCTTATTTTTTTTCTTAGTTCCACAAAACTTCTTCCTGTTTTCTCGATTGATCTGTGATCAGTTTTTTAAGGCCTATCCACTGTGCCAACTTATAACTAAATCTGAAGGGGGTGTAATGGGGAGGTTCCCTTGTGTGCAGCACGTTAGTAGGCATCTCAGAATGCTTAATAACGTTCATGTCTGGGGAGTTTGGTGGCCAGCAGAGGTTCTTAAACTCAGAAGAGTGTTCCTGAAATCACTCTGTACCAACTCTGGGCGCGTGGGGTGTCGCATTGTTCTGCTGGAATTGCCCAAGTCCGTTGGAATGCGTATGGACATGAATGGATGCAGGTGACCAGGCATGATGTTTACGTATCTAGACGTATTAGGTGTGCCATATCCCCTCAGTTGCACACGTTTACGTATCTAGACGTACCAGGTGTCCCACATCCCTTCAGCTGCACACGTCCCACACCATATAGAACATCCACCAGCTTGATCAGTCCCATGCTGACATGCAGGGTCTATAGATCCATTAGGTTGTCTCAATACCAGTACACGTCCATCCGCTCGATACAATCTGAAACTATACTCATCCGACCAGGCAACATATTTCCAGTCATCAACAGACCAACGTCGGTGTTGACGGGCCCAGGCGAGGTGTAAAGCTTTGAGTCGTGCATTCATCAAGGGTACACCATTGGGCGTTCGGCTCCGAAAGCCCATATGGATGATTTTTCGTTGAATGGTTCGCCCTGTGACAGTTTTTGATGGCCCATCATTGAAATCTGCAGCAAATTGCGGAAGGGGTGCACTTCTGCGACGTTGAACCACTCTCTTCAGACATCGCTGGTTTCGTCCTTACAGAATCTTTTTTTGCGGCCGCAGCGATGTCGGTGTATTTTATGTTTTACCGGATTCCTGATATTCACTGTACTCTCGTGAAATGGTCGTAAGGGAAAATCCCCACTTCGTCGCTACCTCGGAGATGCTGTGTCCATCGCTCGTGCACCGACTATAACACCACGATCAAACTCATTTAAATCTCCAATTGAAAGAAAACAGCCCTCGGTCACTATTTTTAACGAATTAACAGGGTTTCAACACTGCTAGGAGTGTCTTCCTCAGAATTTAAATCAAAGAATGGCCTATAACATGGTCACAGAATTATGACTAAAAACGTATGATACAGAGTATAAGTACAGAATCATCGAGGAAGACTGTCAGTACTTATATTTCATTTATAAAATAACAAATATGCCAAAAGGACATGAGTCACAAAGATATTTGAGATAAAAAGTTGTGATGGCGACGAGTCCGTTTGCAACCTGTAACCGCGTAAGTAATGAGCAGCCCTTAGTGGCTCGCCATACCAAATTTTTATCTCAAATATCTTTGTGACTCATGTCCTTTTGGCATATTTGTTATTTTATAAATGAAATATAAGTACTGGCAGTCTTCCTCGATGATTCTGTACTTATACTCTGTACCATACGTTTTTAGTCATAATTCTGTGACCATGTTATAGACCACTCTTTGATTTAAATTCTGAGGAAGACACTCCTAGCAGTGTTGAAACCCGGTTAATTCGTTAAAAATAATGACTGAGGGCTGTTTTGTTTGAATTGTAACTATTCACGGTCTCTCAACGTGCAGCCATGTACAAAATTTTGTCATTTAAATCTTAATAACCTGCCGTTGTAACCGCAGTAACAGATCTAACAGCTACACTAGACACTTGTTTTATAGAGGCGTTGCCGGACGCAGCTCCCGATTCTGCCTCTGTGTTTGAATACGCATTCCTGTAACAGTTTCTTTAGCGCTTCGGTGTAGGACCACTTCATTTGTGTCTGTCAGTCCAACTGTTAAAAACGCTTTTTCTCTGGAACGGGTAGCGTAACAAGTTCAAATTCACACCGCATTCTAAAGCCGTCGGCACACGGACTGTGCATCCGAACGTTGAGCGTTGATCGTGCCGAGTTTCTGACCTCATAGCGTGGAATAGCACGTTCGGGAGTCTTTCCGAACGTGCAGAGCAATATCTGGCATGTCAGATATTCTGAACGTGCGTCTGAGCGTTGACCAATGAGATGGCACAACGCCACCTACGTCACACGCACGCCGTCTCCCTTCAGTAGAGAGTTGTGAGGCGCCATATTGGTATTCATTTCAAGCCTATATGTATATATACCGTTTCTGAGCACCAGCAAATTGAGAATCACTAAACAAACCCGTTTTTAACTGAGTGATTCGTTCCAATAAATTAATGGGAAACATCATATTCGTGGCAAAAGAATTATTGTAACTTGCGTATTATGAGAGTAGGCTATTTGAAGCCAACGACACACTGAAGATCTACCCAAAACGCATTGTTCTTGGTACAATTTCTACATCTACATTTATACTCCGCAAGCCACCCAACGGTGTGTGGCGAAGGGCACGTTACGTGTCACTGTCATTACCTCCCTTTCCTGTTCCAGTTGCGTATGGTTCGCGGGAAGAACGACTGTCTGAAAGCCTCCGTGCGCGCTCTAATCTCTCTAATTTTACATTCGTGATCTCCTCGGGAGGTATAAGCAGGGGGAAGCAATATATTCGATACCTCATCCAGAAACGCACCCTCTCGAAACCTGGCGAGCAATCTACACCGCGATGCAGAGCGCCTCTCTTGCAGAGTCTACCACTTGAGTTTATTAAACATCTCCGTAACGCTATTACGGTTACCAAATAACCCTGTGACGAAACGCACCGCTCTTCTTTGGATCTTCTCTATCTCCTCCGTCAAACCGATCTGGTACGGATCCCACACTGATGAGCAATACTCAAGTTATAATTAAACTTCAATTAGTAACATATCTACGATTAAGGTTTTATGTACGAGCTGAGATACTATGATTAGACGTCTGGAGTATGTTATTGCTGTAGTGTAGTGACTAGCGTCGCTGCCCTTCTAGATTATTTTGATGGGGCGGTGGTTCGTGTCTTGCCACTTCCAAATTTTTTTCCTAACATTCCATTTTTATTGGGTTCTGATACTTTATTATTAGTTTAATATAAGTATATACTATAATATTTGATGTAAGTGATGGTGTAAATATAAGTTCAACTTTTTTTGAGGGGTTACTTTGTTCGATTGGCTTAATCTACAGGACAGCTTGCGCTAATTGTATAAAGATATTTTGCTCCTTTTTCTTTTTCGCTTCGTAATTCACATGTTGCAAAGATTCTGCTACTGGGTTGGAACACTGAACAAGTAAGACTGACCTTGGGGTTTTACTAAAATGTGGGAATTATGAAATAATGTTTATCTTATGCGGAGAAGTATTCCAAATTTCTGCCGCACTGTTTGTAATGGAACTTTTATAAGCCTGTGTCCTTATTGATTGGACATGGTACATTCCTTTTCGTGGACGGTGGAGGAAATGTGCGTTTTAATAGGGATAACGTGGGAATTTTACGCGCGCCCGTTGAGTAAACAGTGTGATTTACGAACTAGAAACATCCCTCAACTGCCGCTGGAGTGCGTTGCGATCGCATATACCACGTTGGGGCCCAAGTACCGTATGCACGAGTCGCATCGTTCCTGAGCGTTCAGCAGCACGTTGAACTTGGCACGCTCGACGTTAACGTTCGACAGCGCGGTCCGTGTGCCGACGGCTTAAGGTCCACGGTCCCTTGGCGGCGTAGGAAATTGAAGTTTGCAAGTCAATACAGCCAAGAGATACGGCCATTTGTGTCACATAATTTGATACTCGCAAACTAATCAAAACCTATAGAGTATTTCCCTTTGGCCTAAGACCATGAAATTTCGCAAGAATCAAGGTTTCACACCACACCTAAAGGATAAATTCCAAAAATTGTTAATTTTCAGTTATCTCACTCCAAAAAAATATTTCTTTCTTAAATTGTTATGCGACTTTAATCTTAAAATTAAAACATTCTCGAAAGTCTTGGAATAACCAGGACCAATATCCTACCGGTGTGAACCTCGATAGCAGGCTAAAATAGTCGAGATTCTTGATTCCCAAAATGGATTTGCTGTCTATAAACATAACTGAGTTTCCAGAATGAGATTTTCACTCTGCAGCGGAGTGTGCGCTGATATGAAACTTCCTGGCAGAGTAAAACTGTGTGCCCGACCGAGACTCGAACTCGGGACCTTTGCCTTTCGCGGGCAAGTGCTCTACCATCCGTCGTCGAAACGATGTTGTGCAGCGTCTTCACCTGTCCGATGCTCCGTTGAAGAAGAAGTTGCGTTATGTTGGATACCTTCGGCTTGTTGTACACTACGGGTAGCATTTTCATACTGCCTTCTTGTGAATCCCAAAGCGGGATTATATATATAAATATTGCTAGCTCATCAATTCTTTCTTGACTGGTCGGAACAAGGAAGGCGAGGCGTAGGTCGTCCGGATAGTTTCTGATATGGTCCCAGTTGCCATAAAAAACCGCCAACGCAGACATTAGCTGTAAATAACAATCTTTATTCAGAATGTTACTGTACCCTTGCGCTTACAAAAGGTCATATACACTCTATTTCTAACAACAAACGTTACATACTTTACTTCACTTTGAACTACATCATTCTTAGCAGGCTCATCACCAGCAATTTCCAAACCAATATAAAATGGATTAACACCTTGAAATATCTTATTTTTTGCTCGACATTGCGTCTCCAAATCTGTCCATGATTTTACTTTAGATATGTCAGCACTTGTCTCGGGTTTGGAATACGCTACAAATTTGAATCTATTTTTTCTAGAGTACTTACGACAAGGAACGCCAGATGAACGTTCCGGTCTTAGACTAAATGGACCTATTTTATTGCTACAAGCTATACGAACTTTCTCCAATGCACCTAGGTCTTCAAATATTTTTTTGTTTGCTCTGTCATCCAATGTCAAACGTTCCACTCTTACATTAATTCTATATACATACGTAACTACTTTATTAATTATAACTGATGCATATTTGTTAGCAAAAAACTTAAACTCATCTGTTATGTCATAATGTTTAAATAAAGATTGTTATTTACAGCTAATGTCTGCGCTGGCGTTTTTTTATGGCAACTGGGACCATATCAGAAACTATCCGGACGACCTACGCCTCGCCTTCCTTGTTCCTACCAGTCAAGAAAGAATTGATGAGCTAGCAATTACATTTTATGGAAATAAGATTAATTACTCAGCTGCTGTAATTGTGCTGGAAGAACTGTGGTATTATAAGCCAAACCTTGATGATTTAATACGGCAATTTAGGGAAGCATACAGGGAGTTTGTGTTTATGCCTAATGGAATAAGGTGTGCGCATAGGTATTACGATTTTCGACAGGGACGGTACAGGCCTTTATGGTATAATTATTAGAACCTCAGTGAATAAAGAACTCAAAGTCCTGCTCAGACTCACCGCCGAAGGCCATCCTAGAAAATGGCCTCACGGGCAGTTTGGAAGGTAGGAGACGAGATACTGGCAGAAGTAAAGCTGTGGGTACCGGGCGTGAGTCGTGCTTCGGTAGCTCAGTTGGTAGAGCACTTGCCCGCGAAAGGCAAAGGTCCCGAGTTCGAGTCTCGGTCGGGCACATAGTTTTAATCTGCCAGGAAGTTTCATAACTGAGTTTGTACGGAACCGTCGGAGCGCGAGCCCTACTCGCATCCGGCCAGCTTTCTACTCTTGTAGGAGTGCTCTTTCGGAAGTGCGTCGAGTCCGTGAGTCTGGTCGCCCGCAACTCGCCACTGGCGGTCGCGTCAGTGGGCTGAGCGTCATGTGAGCAGAACACGGTGTGGGCCGCGCGCGACTGGCAGCGTCAGTGAAAACGCAGCCGGAATCGTGCTCGGAACCACCGGCTCATTTGCACCACGTGTTTTCGAACCGTCACATAGCCATGGACGAGTTACAGGGGCTGCAGCAGTAGGTCAAAGTACGAGGCGGACAGAGAGGCGGGTCCGGGATTGGGCAGCAGGGAGGGGCTGGGCCCGCCTTCCTGGTGCCTGTATGTGAAGCAGAAGCAGGGCGCGAAGGGACGCAGAGAGAAACCTGAGACCGTTCCGCACTCGGCGGCGGCCAAACCAGTCGGCGGCGGCCACTTTCCCGTCCACTCCAGACAGCGGGACGGGCGTCGCGCCGTCGCCTGTCGCAGCGGTTGAAAATGGACCAGTCGACCTCCCCGACAACGCGGGCGGCTACTTTTACTCCACTGACTTATTGCGCACAAGTAGCAGCTAAATGCCGAATTAAGTCAATGATATTTTATTGGTACCCATAATGGTCATTGCATCCGATTAATGAGGTATTAGACGTGTAGTAAAGCTGATCTTTTTCAGTGAAAACTACTGCCAGATCCTCAAATAATGAGGATAGTAATTGTTACAATAAGAAACTTCCTGGCAGAAAGGCAAAGGTCCCAGGTTCGAGTCTCGATCCGATACACAGTTTTAATCTGCCTGGAGGCTTCATATCAGCGCACATTCCGGTGCAGAGTGAAAATTTCATTCTGGAAACATCCCCGAGGCTGTCGCTAAGCCATGTCTCCGCAATATCCTTTCTCCCAGGAGTGCTAGTTCTGCCAGTTTCGCAGAAGAGCTTCTGTGAAGTTTGGAAGGTAGGAGACGAGGTATTGGCACAACTGAAGCTGTGAGGACGGGTCGTGAGTCGTTATTGGGTAGCTCAGTTGGTAGAGCACTTGCCCTCGAAAGGCAAAGGTCCCGAGTTCGAGTCTCGCTCCGGCACACAGTTTTAATCTGCCAGGAAGTTTCATGTCAGCGCACACTCCGCTGTAGAGTGAAAATCTCATTCTGGAAACATTCCCGAGGCTGTGGCTAAGCCATGTCTCCGCAATATCCTTTCTCCCAGGAGTGCTAGTTCTGCCAGTTTCGCAGAAGAGCTTCTGTGAAGTTTGGAAGGTAGGAGACGAGGTATTGGCACAACTGAAGCTGTGAGGACGGGTCGTGAGTCGTTATTGGGTAGCTCAGTTGGTAGAGCACTTGCCCTCGAAAGACAAAGGTCCCGAGTTCGAGTCTCGCTGCGGCACACAGTTTTAATCTGCCAGGAAGTTTCATGTCAGCGCACACTCCGCTGTAGAGTGAAAATCTCATTCTGGAAACATTCCAGAGGCTGTGGCTAAGCCATGTCTCCGCAATATCCTTTCTCCCAGTGAACCGTCCCCTTTGAACAATTGTACCTGACTGTGCTTAAACTGACAAACAATATTTTGTTAGCGCAACGCAATCTGACTTTCAATAATCTCTACAAAAGAATGGGCCCTGACTAACAGTAAACTATACCTTTCACAAATCACTTACCTCACAAAAATCTTCGCTACTCAAGCTACTGCAATCCAGCGAGCGCCACTACTGCCAGCTAAATAAAAGATTCAAACTACTGAAGGCACTAACTACTGATAGGGATAGTTAGCAAATGAAAGATATTAATAGAGAACAAACAATGTATTTACCTTGATATCATCATATATAAATATAGCAGTTCATGACAAATTTCAAAACTCCGCCATCTCTCTCCCCACATCCATCACTGCTGGCGGCTCACCTCCAACTGCGCAACGCTACGCGCTGTTCACATCCAGCTGCCTAACACTACAATGGGGAGTATTACAACAATGCAAACTAGACACAGACTGCACACAGCACAGCCAGTGATTTTCACACAGAGGTGGCGTTACCAATAAAAAACCTAAACATCCTACTTACACCAGGAGTGCTAGTTCTGCAAGTTTCCCAGAAGAGCTTCTGTGAAGTTTGGAAGGTAGGAGACGAGGTACTGGCAGAATTGAAGCTGTGAGGACGGGTCGTGAGTCGTGCTTGGGTAGCTCAGTTGGTAGAGCACTTGCCCTCGAAAGGCAAAGGTCCCGAGATCGAGTCACGGTCCGGCACACAGTTTTAATCTGCCAGGAAGTTTCATATGAGCGCACACTCCGCTGCGGAGTGAAAATCTGATGCTGGATTGTTATAACACTCTGGCTTGCAATCTGTACCACTGTCGTATTCCCACTCCCTGACATTGTTTCTTGAGATTCTGAGGACACTGGAAAAAACTGAACTAAACTCCGTCCGGACGGGTTTTGAAGGCCCAAAGGTGCCGACCGTTCGTCGTCTCATCCTCAACCCACAGGCGTCACTAGGGGCGGGTGTGAAGGGGAATGTGGCCAGCACTCGGCTCTCCGGTCATTGCCAGTTTTTTCGCGTCCGGAGCCGCTACTTTCCTATCAAGTATCTCCTCAAATGGTTCAAATGGCTCTGAGCACTATGGGACTTAACTTCTGAAGTCATCAGTCCCCTAGAACTTAGAACTACTTAAACCTAACTAACCTAAGGACATCACACACATCCATGCCCGAGGCAGGATTCGAACCAGCGACCGTAGCGGTCGAGCGGTTCCAGACTGCAGGGTCTAGAACCGCTCGGCCACCCCGGCCGGCTTTAGCTCCTCAACTGACCTCACAACGGGTGAGTGCACCCCGCTTGCCGGCAGTGTTCGGGAGGTTCCTTCCAACAGGATGGGGCCCTTCCACGCCCACACCAACGTGGTGACCAAACCAACAGTTGTACTGTCACTTCCGTATAACATGTTAGTTTTCAAATCGTGAGTCACAGGATGCGCGCTGTGATGTTATCCTTGCACCTGGGTGGGACTACTCATTGACATGGTCCATCAGGAGACAGAAGTGGACGAAAGCGATCGAAGGGTATCGGTTTGTATGGGCAGAGTGAAAAAAGTGCCAAGACAAGCGCCAAGGGAAAAAACCTCTGCGACAGTAGGACGGGTAGTATGGGCAGTAACGGATTGCTAGCTGCGACAGTGCAGGCAAGATGTGGTTATGTTAGTGCGAAGTATCGTGCACCGTTACCTTTACCGTTGCGGAAGCTCGTTGTAGGGCCGGCTGCAGCTGCTGCGTCCCTGTAACAATTGAAGGTCGTCATACATTAGTGGGCGATAGGTCGTAGATCAGCTTACAGTGTAGGGGGTGGGTGTGGCTGGTTTTCGTGCTGTGTACAGTACGGTTGCCCTGCGATTGCCTGTTTTTCGGCGGGTCGAGCGGCTGGGGTTGCCAGTAGTAGCTGTGTTGCGGGGGCTCGCCAGGACTGCCGTGTTAGCGTGCTATGGACCATAGATGTTTAGTTTGTAGGCAGTGTTCGGCAGACCGGACGCTCACCCATCCAAGTGCTAGGCGAGCCCGACAGCGCTTAACTTCGGTGAACTGACGAAAACCGGTGTTACTATTGCGGCAAGACCGTTGGCTCTGAGGACACTGAATTATTTCAGTGGAAAATAAAAAAATGATTGTATGGCATTTATTGGGCGGGATATCCCCTTCGGGGTCCGGCCGCCGTATTGCAAGTTTTTCTAGTTAACGCCGCTTCAGCGACTTGCGTGTCGGTGATGATGAAAATGTTAGTGAAGGACACAGAACACCCAGTCCGCTGCTGGGACTAGAACCCGGGCCCCCCGCGTGGTATGCGGCAACGCTACCGCTGCGCCACCGAGGCGAACATTATTTCAGTAGTAGACAACTATAGATCAGATGTATAAGGCAAATTCTAGGAAAGACGATCTAATTCGGGACTGGAGCGTATCACCTCTTTAGAGAATTTAAAGCTGCATATGGTAGCACAGAAAGAGAGCAATTATATCAATGCCTTGCTGAATTGGAAAATCAATATAAAATTGGTACGGTTAGTAAGAATAAAAATGAGTGAGACACGAAGTAGCAGCCGGCCGGTGTGGCTGTGCGGTTAAAGGCACTTCAGTCTGGAACCGCGTGACCGCTAGGGTCGCAGGTTCGAATCCTGCCTCGGGCATGGATGTGTGTGATGTCCTTAGGTTAGTTAGGTTTAATTAGTTCTAAGTTCTAGGCGACTGATGACCTCAGAAGTTAAGTCGCATAGTGCTCAGAGCCATTTGAACCATTTTGAACCACGAAGTAGCGCGAGGACGGGAAGAATGGTGTTTGTTAGATTAAACGTCGAAAATGGGGTATGGCAACGAGACGCATTAGTTTGGCACCTTCTTAATTGTGCACTGGAGAAGGTGGTGAGGATGCAAACCTTTTGAGTAGGTCGACGATCTTCCATTAATCGGCGCAGCTAATCGCTTACGCGGATAAGGTAGATATAGTGGAAAACTACCTAAAGGCAAATGAACAGAGATTCGCCACACTGGAACAGGCTAGCAGGAACATGGAATTAAACATCAACCAGCAGAAAACGAACGACGCGACTGCCAGGAAGGCCACAAGAAGAACACGCCGATCTCAATAAGAGTGGAAAACTATGCCGTTGAGACTGCTGAGCAGCGCGGGTGCTTGGGTTCGAGAGTCGTCTACTCTAACGACACTTTCTATGAAATTTTGACAGAAACTATAGCAGCCAATAGAGCTTATTTTATCTTAGCAAGACTCGTATCTTCAAAGCTCCCGACTCGCACCACCAAGTTACTCATTTACAAAAGTCTTATAAAACCTGTGCTCACATTTGCTTCGGAAACTTGGACCCTAACCGCAAAAAAACGACATGCATCGAAACGCTGGGAGGCAACGGCCTTGCCGCAGTGGAAACACCGGTTCCCGTGACATCATCTAAGTTAAGCGCTGTCGGGCGTGGCCGGCACTTGGATGGGTGACCATCCAGCCACCATCCGCTGTTGCCATTTTTCGGGATGCACTCAGCTTCGTGATGCCAATTGAGGAGCTACTCGACCGAATAGTAACGGCTGACCACACGCCCCTCCTATCCGCATCCTCAACCGAGGATGACGCGGCGGTCAGATGGTCCCGATGGGCCCCTTGTGGCCTCAAGACGGAGTGCTTTAATCGAAACGCTGGAAGCATTTCAAAGAAAAATTCTTCGAAGAATCATCGGCCCAGTTTGTGAAACAGGAATAGTGAGGGAAAGATACAGTCATGAGTTGTACAACATTTATAAACATCCACCTATCAGAAAAATAGTGAAGGCACCCAGATTGAGGTGGGCTGGGCACGCAACACGGATGAGCGATCCTGAAGTACCCAAAAATGTATTTAAAAAAAAATCCATGAGCACAGAGGGGGGTGAGGTTGGCCGAAAATCAGATGGGAGGATGGACTCATTGAGGATCTCCAGAAAATGGATTATAGGAATAGGCGAGCTCTGGCAATGGACCAATATAAATGGTGGGAACCAGTATAAGAGACCAAGGCTGATACTGAGCTGTACAGCCACAAAAGAAAAAGAAGTGAGCTATTTCAGTGATTTTTTTGTATTTCCACATTTAAGTAAACATTAAAAACCGAAATGTACTTTGTTATTTTGTATAGTACAGATAAGCCTCTATGGCAACACATCTTAAACGTTGAAGGCAAACAGAAAGACACTAAAAATTCATCTCTTCTCGAAAATTATTTCTGAATTTCTTTAGAACTTAGCCTAGAATTGACTTTCAATTACATTCATAAGCACAGATGAAAGGAAACTAAGCCTCCTTGGACAAATAAGTAATCCTCTTCAGAAAACGTCAAAATATCTTCATCTATCACAAATCAACCTAAAACTACTTGCTGATAGTCAGAACTATCAAAGTGCAGAGAATTTGATTGCTATGTTTCTCCTGCTGTTCCAGAAAGTTCCAGACTTTTCTGAGGGACTAAGATTGGGTGATTCGCCGGACATTCTTAGAAAACTAGCAGTAGCCCAAAGAGGAATGGAAAGATCAATGTTGGGCGATACAAAGAAAGACAGAAAGAAAGCAGCTGATATCTCACAGACAACAAAGGTCAGTAACGTAATGGAAAGCGTGAATGCCTTGAAATTGTAGTGGGCCGGTGGTGTCGTTCGAAAATAAGATAGCAGGTGGTCAAAACAAGTCCTAGACTGGAGCCCAGATTACCAAAAAAGACCAAGGGGAAGATCACCGGACAGATGAGACAGAGATTAAGAAAGACAGCCGGACTGATGTGGTAACGGGAAGCTTAAGATCGACCGAAACGGAATGACCTGCAGGGTCCCTACGTTGCACGCCGACTCAAAGAGGCCACATCACCGAGTGATAGAAATTTTCTGATGATTATTGCGACGAAGATGATTCTGCGGGACAGTCGAGGCGTGATATGGTGCATGATTGTTGGTAAAATGACGATTACGTGGGTGCTGGCATGAGAACATGGGTGTTGTCATCTTGGAAAACGGGAGTGTACACAACATAGAAGAAAGAACAAAATTTGGTCCCTAACAACGCTGAAATAAATACTCTACTTCATGTTCATTGTTTTCTGAATGAGTTGGCGCAAGTCATTCAACAAGGAACAAACTCAAAACGTCAGACAACCACTTCCGACCTGAACTACACTCTCCACATACTGCAAGTTAAACGCCTCACTATTTTCGTTTCCCTAGTCTTGATATTCTTACTTTTAGTATGTAATACTGCACGTCACAGAAGATAAAACAAACCTGTGGTGCGGCGCTGCACTCGGAAATGTTTAGAAATCTGATCGCGAAAGTATTTAGTCAGGGAATGATACCATATGATACCACGAACACAGCTGAAGATGATCTGCAGAAAGGAAAAAAGACTGGAACGTGCTTTTGTATTTAATTCGTGAAAAAACGAATTAAACAGATTTTTAAAAGATCCTTGAAACAATTTCGATGACGAAAAGCATTTACCATTTCAATAAATACTTTATGCTATCAAGAGTGCTTCAAAATCTTTTGAAAATTTTATACAGCTCACTGTTTGTCCAGTAATGTTTTCAAAAATTACACGTTACACTCAGTCGCAGTTTGGGGGTTCGTATCGAGAGAACGAGACAATGTTGAACGAACGGTGGAGTTTGTTAGAGGATGCAAAAATGCAGAGACAGTGTCGTTCACCCCTCCTATCTATGAACGACAAAAGAAAGCGTGATTATATTTTTACTGTTCGATTTAACCTATTCCTGAAGGGGAAGTAGGCAGACAGCATACCAGTAACATAAATTTTGCGGAAACCAGCCAAAAACTACCCACTGGATGGTTATCGTACCACAGCTAAGTGATATTAATGCAATTCACCATCACGCATTTGGAGCAAGCTCGCTGGACAATGTGTTCCCACAGCAGATTCAGCAGAGAAAGCAATGTGTTCAACAGGACCACAGAAAACCAAATTAATTTGAGAAGTAAGAGATCCAATACTCTGTAAGGAGAGGAGTAGGATGATGTGAGATGAGTGAGTGGGTGGGGGTGGTGGTGGGGGGGGGGGGGTGAGAAGCCTGGTAAATCATTCATTCCTTCATTAGTAGGCATTAAGTTGAAGTGAGTTTGTCAGTGGTTATCTTAACTGTGAATAATATGTCAGCAATGTGGAGGCTTCATAGTCAGCGTCTGGGCCGTAATTTGTTATTTATGGATGAATATGTATTATAACGAAGGAAGTGGGTAAAATTCAGTGGCAGGCCATAACCAGCCGACCATTACTTCCTCATCCAAAGTAAGAAACACCATAACAGTGCCATGTGTCACACTGGAAAACACCCTGCGGTAAGGCGTGAGATTTAGGCCATAACATTATATTCCAGTTTGACGATCGGAAGCGGTATACCAATATCCAAGATGAAAATTATCCCCTAACTACATTACTAAAGCCGCCCAGCTAGCCGCGCAGTCTAATGCGCTGCTTCCCGAGCGAGAAGGCGTGCCGGTACCCAGCACGAATCCACCCAGCGGGTTAGTGTCGAGATCCGGTATGCCGGCCAGCCTGTGGACGGTTTTTAAGGCGGTTTTCCATCTACCTCGGCGAATGCTGGCTGTTTCCCTTGTCCGCCTCAGTTACAGTGGTAGGTGATTGCTGTGCAAACACCGTTTCCATATACGCGTATACCATCATTATTCTACCACGCCAACATTTGGGGTTACACTCGTCTGGTGTGAGACGTTCCCGTGGGGCTTCACTGGGGGCCGAACTGCACAATAGCCCTGGGTTCGGTGTGGCGCGGCGGGGAGGTGGCTGAACTGCTGTGGCCTGTTGTGGGGTTGTGTACCACTGGGGGCTACGGCGGGGACGAAGCCTCTCCGTCGTTTCTAGGTCCCCAGTTCAATACATACAAACATACATACATACATGCATTACTAAAATATCTAGCTATATAAAAAAATACACATTAATAAATACAAAGACGAAGTAGCATCATCTATATACGCCGGAAAAAACATAAAATAGAAAACAGAAACTAATGCTGATCTGTTAGTTATCCAGGTTAATACGGCAGTATGGATATCCTCGTTTCGTGTCTGTATAATAAACGGAAGCATTTCAACAGATATCACTTCTACAAAGTTGATGGCCAAATACAAACCGGCCGTTCTGGCCGAGCGGTTCTAGGCGCTTCAGTCTGGATCCGAGCTGCTGCTACGGTCGCAGATTCGAATCAGCCTCGGGCATGGATGTATGTGATGTCCTTAGGTTAGTTAGGTTTAAGTAATTCTAAGTTCTAGGGGGCCGATGACCTCAGATATTAAGTCCCATAGTCCTCAGAGCCATTTCAACTATTTTTTGAACCAAATACAGTGCACATTGGTTTCACTGTTCTGGTTTGAATACGTCTTGCGTACGAAATGACCTTCTTTCGAAAATTACCTGACAAACAATTCTTGTAGTTTTGTATCCAAATTATGAAGGCCTACTCTTCTAGCATCACAAATTGCTAATGTAGTTCAGTCTTAAAGTTCAAGGAAGGAGAAGTCATTTACTAAAATGTTAGATGAATGATAAAGAAAGATATACTCATCTTTGTGTATTTTTAGAAAATAAAATAGTTTTCTGTATAGTGAACAATAAATATCCATGAAACATTACGTAAATTACATTTGCAAAAGCATTCAAACCACGTGGCATTAGTTGTACCTCATGTAAAATGAAAGCTATAGGATAAGTAATTTCCTGTGCCCAAAAATATTTGCGTTGAAAGTGAAAATAATATTTCAATACGTTGCGAATTAATTTGGAAAAGTATAGTATTTTCGTAAATACTTTCTTATTAGTAGTCCAATAGACACGAATTTTGCATGTTGTAAGTGCAGTTAGAATGAACATTACCGTAAAAACAGATAGGATCGCAAGTTATGGTAACCTGAGGATAGTATCACAAACTATATTTGACATGCCGCGCGGGATTAGCCGAGCGGTCTGAGGCATTGAAGTCACGAACTGTGCGGCTGGTCCCGGCAGATGTTCGAGTCCTCCCTCGGGCGTGGGTGTGTGTGTGTTTGTCCTTAGGATAATTTAGGTTAAGTAGTGTGTAAGCTTAGGGACTTATGACCTTAGCAGTTAGGTCCCATAAGATTTCACACACATTTGAACATTTTTGTATTTGACATATGAATCTCATAATCTTGATTTGTTGTATGTAGAATGCAGCAAATGAATAGCTTTTTAACACTATGGTGTCGGCAGTTAGGAACAGGCTGTCTGAAAAGCACTATTTTGTAGATTTTCCACTTAACAATGTACGCCTGGCTACGCATCATAACGCCGACGTCTCGATATAACGTTCGACGTACCTGAGACATGTGCTCGTAAATGAATCTGAATGGCTCCTGTCAATGTAGTCAAATTGTGTAGGAAGTAATAAGACATTTCTTTGTCTGATACGAAATTTTTAAGCGATGTATCTGATGAACAGTTTATTCTAGTGACATTTGTCACTGAAGCTGAAATTTCTCAATCGGATATGTGATCATTTTGGTGGGATAAGTATTGATCTTATAATGGAGTAATTCATGTGAAATGGTAGGCTGTGTGCATTCAGAGAAAATAGTTCACAATGAGTCACTCAGTACCATGCAAAAGATTTTTGCCATGGATATTCATCTAGAGATTGTGTGATTGTGTCTAGTGATCAGGACATAGTTATGAGCAATGTACAGTGTTGTATGAAGTATCCTGGAGGACTGAGTTTCTGATACTGAACGTCGACCTAGTAAACGACTGCATAGCTTTCCTTCCATTGAGAGGAGAGTGGAGATGGTGGGCCATAATTTCCATTAACTATTTGTCATCCAGTGACGAATAAAGGCCACCGCCAGATCTCTCCATACATTCCCCTCTTCAGTCACACGTATCTATGATCCTTCTGTAACTGATGCAAGTTTAAACTAGCCACCTGACATCTGAAGGTAATCTTTTCTTATCTCGTGGAAAGCATCAAACTTCTTCGTAGTTTCCCCTGCTGTCTGCTGGTTGCATGTCCTGATTATCTGCGTTTCATTACACCCATAATCACGTTCACTTTCTTTTGTTCTCGGTTACATTTCTTTCTTTTCCTACCTCGCCTTGAAAGTTCCAAGATGAGTCTCTGCACTGACCCGTGAGCAGAATTTAATTTAATTTTTTTTTTCATCTCCCAGTACCTACTACAACCTACATCCTTCTGAATCTGTTTAGTGTATTCATCTCTTGGTCTCCCTCTACGAGTTTTACCCTACGCGCTGCCCTCCAGTACTAAATTGGTGATCTCTTGATGCCTCAGAATATGCCCTACCAACCGATCCCTTCTTCTAGTCAACTTGTGCCACAAATTTCTCTTCTCCCCAATTCCATTTAATACCTCCTCATTAGTTATGTGATCTACCCATCTAATCTTCAGCATCCCTCTGTAGTACCACATTTCGAAAGCTTCTATTCTCTTTTTGTCTAAACTATTTATCATCCACGTTTCACTTCCATAAATGCCTACACTCCATACAAATACCTTCAGAAAAGACTTCCTGACACCTAAATCAATATTCGATGTTAACAAATTTCTCTTCTTCAGAAACGCCTTCCTTGGTACTGCCAGTCTACATTTTTTATCCTCTCTACTTCCACCATCATCAGATAATTTGTTCCCCAAATAGCAAAACTCATTTACTACTTTAAGCGTCTCATTTCGTAATCTAATTCCCTCAGCATCACCCGATTTAATTCGACTACATTCCACTATCCTCGTTCTGCTTTTGTTGATGTTCATTTTATATCCTCCTTTCAAGACACTGTCCATTCCGTTCACCTCCTTTTCCAGGTCCTTTGCTGCCTCTGACAGAATTACAATGTCATCGGCGAACCTCAAAATTTTGATTTATTCTCCATAGATTTTAATTCCTACTCCAAATTTTTCTTTTGTTTCCTTTACTGCTTGCTCAATATACAGATTGAATAACATCGGCGAGAGGTTACAACCCTGTCTCACTCCCTTCCCAACCACTGCTTCCCTTTCATGCCCCTCGACTCTTATAACTGCCATCTGATTTCTGTACAAATTTTAAGTAGCCTTTCGCTTTCTGTATTTTAGCCCTGCCACCTTCAGAATTTGAAAGAGAGTATTCCAGTCAACATTGTCAAAAGCTTTCTCTAAGTCTACAAGTGCTAGAAACGTAGGTTTACCTTTCCTTAATCTATTTTCTAAGATAAGTCGTAGGGTCAGTATTGTCTCACGTGTTCCTATGGTGTCACCGCCAGACACCACACTTGCTAGGTGGTAGCTTTTAAATCGGCCGCGGTCCGGTAGTATACGGCGGACCCGCATGTCGCCACTGTCAGTAATTGCAGACCGAGCGCCACCACACGGCAGGTCTAGAGAGACTTACTAGCACTCGCCCCAGTTGTACGGACGACTTAGCTAGCGACTACACTGACGAAGCCTCGCTTATTTGCAGAGAAGATAGTTAGAATAGCCTTCAGCTAAGTCAATGGCTACGACCTAGCAAGGCGCCATAGCAATTGATAGTTATCGTATGAAGCATGTCTCATCAAGAACGATGTATACAAATGATGGATTGAAGTTAAGTATTCCAGCAGCTACGTACTTTTCTTTATAGCATTCATTACGTATCCTGTTTCAGACCTCACGCCAGCCTGCGCGAGTTTAAGCGCGTGCCTTTCGGCTACTTCCGAGTGGCGTGGCTGTCTTGCTACGCCACTACAGTTCCAATATTTCTACGGAATCCAAACTGATCTTCCCCGAGGTCGAGTTCTACCAGCTTTGCCATTCGTCTCTAAAGAATTGGTGTTAGTATTTTGCCTTTTAAGCAATCATTATTCCTGCGTCCTCTACGCGAATGTAACGGGAAGAAGCCGTAGCAAGTGTCATAGTGGGAAATTCCCTGTGGTTTGCGCTTCACAATGGTTTACAAAGCATATATGCAGAAAGAGATGTAGCACTGTGACGCAAATCCACCGAACTACACGAAAGTTTGTGTAAAGTATGTACTCACAATCGATGTTGTTTTTTATTCTCTAATGTTTTCTGTCGTAAAGAAAAATGTTGAAGCGAGAAGACAGAGGGGGAGAGAGGGGGGGGGGGGGGGGGAAGAGGGAGAGAGAGAGTTTAATTGAACTAAGTGATAATCAAGTACCTTCAAGACAACATAAATGTTTGTAATTTTTTTCACTTTCAGTTAGCTTTCGTAAAATCAACTGAATATACTCTTTGATGTGATTTGTAAATCTGTGTGTTCGTAGTTAATTTGAGTTTCAGATTAACTACTAGCAATAAATAAAGGGATAGTAGTATAAGGAGGCGTCTAACGTAGACCTAATGGAAGACTTCCCTCGAAGCAGATATTCTCATTTTGTGATTGTTGTCACCTTTCTTCCCCTTTCTGTCAAAACTACATGGTGCTTTACATGTACCTCTTATGGCAGACACGCGAGGCTGAATAAAACATCGATGCCAGTGAGGAGCAGAAAAAGATCTGAGATCTATCAACACACAAGTGATTGACACAACGGTAAGCTTCAACCTGAAAGGAAGACTATGGGTGGCTTTGAATTTAGTGAGGACGGGACTGGAAACATGCAGGAAATAACAGCATGAGACCGACGAGATTTCTCTTTAAGAGACTGAGGACGTGTCAGTCCATGGACTATATGCTGGAGTGTATTATACAATATTCCATCGTAATTAATAGCAGAATTTGATACGGGAAAAGTCGTACGATAACTGAGGTAAAAACATTCCACTAAATAGGAGTCCATAAACAAGCCTCTTGCGAGATAATCGTCAGTGTGTGGTTATGACCCGCCACTGACTTCTATATGGAATATAGTACTAGATAATACAAATGTATTTGAAAAGTAACGTCTCGATCAAGACCCCGTCTAACTGTGATCAAATTTCGCTCGTGGCTTATTTTAACAAGAAATATAATTCCGCTTGAGCACGTTACGTGTTACATTTTACTGTACACTTTTAACTGTTAAAGCAGGGTTCCATATCTCGTTCAAATGGCTCTGAGCACTATGGGACTTAACTTCTGAGGTCATCAGTCCCCTATAACTTAGAACTACTTAGACCTAACTAACCTAAGGACAGCACACACATCCATGCCAGAGACAGGACTCGAGCCTACGACCGTAGCGGTCGCGCGGTTCCAGACTGTAGCGCCTAGAACCGCTCGGCCACTACGGCCGGCTCCATATGTCGTCTTCGCATTTGGATGCAGAACTACTCTGTCTTTGTATTTAATTACGAATTAATTCAAACACCTACCCGATCACCTCGTAAATCCTGATAAGACTGTACGGTTCGCAGCTCCAATTCTTCAACCATATCAAAAGGAGAATTGTTCACTCCTGAGTTGAGACCCAACAAAACAATGCAGAGATTTGAACTCAGGCGTTTTTCCACATGAAGGCACAAGCGCTGCAAAACCTATCCGTCTTGGACCATATGGACGCAGTAGGTGTCATGATATACACTACTAGAAAGAAATTAGTACACCTGGGGAAATATGTCGATTTTGGGTCCGATGACGGCGCTGATAATGATTTCAACGTCTTCCGCCAACAGATAAGCTAGTGGCATAGCTAGCAGAGCGGCATCTGCGTCTATCCCTTAGTAGGGAATGCCAGAAGGCTCGGTGTGGTGCAAACGTGTGAAACAAGTAGGCAACCATGCCACGGAAACGCACTCGTGGTTCCTACAGCCAACTGGACGAGTTTGGAACGGGTCATCCTGTAGCCTTCCTAATGGAGGGGTGGTCCTTTCCAAGAACTGCCTCGCAAGTTGGACATGCTGCGTCATTTGTGCAACGGTGCTGGTACCGGTGGTCACGTGAACATTCGCACACCCCGTAGACGAGGTTCTGGACATCCACGCAGCACAGACGCCCGCCAGGACCGTCGTACAGTAAGGGCAGGAGTGACAGATTTTACAGCGGTCACAGCACAGATGGGAGAGCTTGAGAGCCCGGATGTATCAACACGAACTATTGCGAATCGGTTATTGGCAGTGAGTCTAACGGCCCGCAGAACTCTATCCCGTCTTCCACTCAAGCTACAGCACGACATGTACGACTAGACTGGTGCCGCTGGAGGATCACTTGGAAGACGGAAAGGCGCCCCGTGGTACTCAGCGCTGAAAGCAGATTCTGCTTGCACGCAAGTGCTGGTCGTTTGTGCGTATGACCTGGTGAGCGCTGTCCAAGAGACTGGTTCTACCCCAGGCCTTACGGTTCGGGTGCGATAAGATGCAACTGTCGTTCACCTTTGGAGTTTCTGGAGTGGACGCTAATACAGCTTATATTGTGCAGAACATTGTTAGACCCGTTTGTAACAAAAAAATGGTTCAAATGGCTCTGAGCACTATGGGACTTAACATCTATGGTCATCAGTCCCCTAGAACTTAGAACTACTTAAACCTAACTCACCTAAGGACATCACACAACACCCAGTCATCACGAGGCAGAGAAAATCCCTGACCTCGCCGGAATCGAACCCGGGACGTTTCTAACACCATAGCTCTAATGCTGTACTGATTCATTTTGCCTTTTGTTTTGTCTAGTGTTATATTGTTGAGTTTCTGTAAATGTTGTTGGATTGAATCGATACCGTAAGAGTGGTTATTCTTTTCTGTGTAAAAGACTTTGATGTCATGGTTTGACTCTATGCAATATAGCGTATCCATCATTTAAATTCGTTGTCTCAACTGGAGGCAGACAAAACTTACTGTATATAATTGTAATTTTGTTTAAATAATTTTTTGTAGAAATACCAAAATGTGTAAATGTTCTGTTTTAATTAATATGTTTGGTTGTTATTATGTAATTGCTGATCCTCACTTAGGGTACTTAGTTATTTTGTATGAAAAAGGTGTTGTGGTTGGCCTAGGTAGAAAAGGTGGAACAAAGAGTCAGTCGGGGACGAACTACCAAACTGTGAACTGCCCACGTAAAAGTTGTATATTGTGCTGGTTCCTAGAGAGGCTTTTCCTGACGCTTTCCAATGCCTCGGATGGATGGATAAAGAGCTGGAACTATTCTGAAATTGATATCTATCATCGCCATCAAGAAATGACAGAGTCCAGCAATTCTATCTGAAAATCCACTTAACAACATGCATTCGCCACCACGTTGCGCAATCACTACAAAGGAACCAAGAATTGTAAATATGTAAAGTGAAGGATCAGCTCACTGGACGTTTTAGTGTGCGCAAATATAAGGTAACTTATACTCGAACTCTTACACCTACCTCGACTTTTTATCCCTCTGTCACATTTCCACTAAGGGTCCTTCCCATGCTAAAGGGATTACCGAGTGTCCTTATTGAAAGAACATTAAAGCCTAGTGTTTTAACTAATTAATGTCTCTTGAACATATTAAAAAGAAAGTTAAAGTTAATGTGGCAAGACAGTGAGCTAAAGTACATGATGCTTGCTGAAAATAATTTTTCTGTTAAAACTGCTTATTAATACGCTGTTGCGAACTTCAAAATTAAAAGTTCTTAAAATGAGGCTTATAAAGTTTTGCTTAGTAAATGGTCACATTGCTGCCTGTTGTAAATCGCAAAAGGTGAGTCAGTTTCTTACAGATATGTCAAGTTGTGTTCTACTGCAGTAAGAGTTGAAAACTAATACTGTTGAAGGTTACATGTTCATACACGTTAAGGGCTTGTTTCTTTAGTGTATTGAAAGTGTGTTTAGTAAGTTACGCTACAGTGGTCAAGATTAAGGGCCCCCCTTCATTGAAAGTAGTTCAAATGCACCAAGTTACTTAATTATAGCAAATTTCAATTACTCTTGCTATTTAAGTAAAATTCTGTACAATATTGGGTTCCTCTTGTGTATTAAAAGTGCTTATTAATGTTGTAACAGGATCCATAGTTTGTCTATTGTGCTCATGCTACATAACGAATAATAGAAAGACAACTATCTATGAAAACAGTAACTTCTTTATTCAAAAGACAGTGAGAAGTAATCTGTTAGTGAATTCCATTTAATTTCCATTCTAAATAAAAAGGTGTTTAGTAGTGAGAGACTTAATCTATGCACAATAACTAATTTTGCTGTACACCATATCTATATTTCATGTCAGACAGGAATATGTTTGAAAAGTAATATTGAACCTATGTGCAATTTTTGATTCTAAAGTGCACTGTAATAGTAATATTATTGAAACCACTCAGTTTGACTAAGCCCTGAAGATAGTAGTGTGTATCGTTATCTGTTACATTTATGCAAATAGTTTGTTCTGCTCTAGCTGTCAACTCCAAACATAACGTTAACAGATGCAGGTGTCAGAGTTCACTGCACCCGCGTGTGGCAAAATATAATTTGTGTTTGTCCGCTAAAGTTACTGATACCTACTTTCTTAAACAAGAATGTTAATCATTCTCATGCCTAATTAGGCTGGCGACCGTTTTTTTTTTTTTATTCTTTGAACAGTGTGGATAGTTTGTTACTGTTTGAATATTTACCTAATTCTGACTTTCACTTCCGATAAGTCACCTCCGTTAGGTACAACACGGTCAACATAACAAAATTCCTCTCAGAGGGTAACACTGCTCTGTTGCGTTGTACCATAATTGTTTTAACTAGATAGTTTTATTTCACGACCTGCCTCCAACTTTAAGGTTATGGTATAGCAGTAGTGGACAGAAGTGTTATACGTTCTTTTGCGGTTCTTGTAAGAGGAGGTGATGTGTTGTTCGGGTTCCCGGGTTCGATTCCCGGCGGGGTCAGGGATTTTCTCTGCCTCGTGATGACTGGGTGTTGTGTGATGTCCTTAGGTTAGTTAGGTTTAAGTAGTTCTAAGTTCTAGCGGACTGATGACCATAGATGTTAAGTCCCATAGTGCTCAGAGCCATTTTGATGTGTTGTTGCAGCAGGATAATACTCGCCCACACACCGCTCGTGAAACTCAACGTGTTCTGCAAGACGTGAAGCAGTTTCCCCGGCTGGCACAAACTCCGGACGTGTCTGCAATCGAATACATATATATTTTTTTTAGAGCACTATGGGACTTAACTGCTGTGGTCATCAGTCCCCTAGAACTTAGAACTACTTAAACCTAACTAACCTAAGGACATCACACACATCCATGCCCGAGGCAGGATTCGAACCTGCGACCATAGTGGTCACGCGGCTCCAGACTGTAGCGCCTAGAACCGCACGGCCACTCCGGCCGGCAACAAATCTTACAGAACTATGTGAACAGGTGCAGACGTGGCACAACTTATCCCAAGACAGTAATAACCGTCTGTACGATCGACTGGATGGCAGAGTCAGCGCCTGCATTGACGCCTATGGAGGATACAACGTGTACTAATATGGGTGTTTCAGCAGTGAACTGGAAACTTCTAAAAGGGAGCGCTATTTTTTTTCCTGACAATGTATCAGGAAGAAAATGTGCCGGTGACCCATCATGCACGTACCACATTCCCCAAGCACGGGCCTTTGGTGACATTCGACCCATTTTGGATGGGGATTTAATAAAAAAGTTTACATGTCAAATACATTTCCATTAATTAGGACAATACTTGGCTCTGAAGACATGACACCGTAACCACACATTCGCTGTTATCTTGCAAACGGCTTATTTGTGGACCCACGTTCACTGAATCGTTTTTTTCTTATACAGGATGTCCCACTTGTAAGGAGCCGTAGAAAAAGTGTTTTAAAAAAGATGGTGGAAGTGATTTCCACGATTCAACATGGCTCCGTATGTTCGTGAGTGTAGCTGCCAGAGTACTGGATTTCACAGCGGAAGTTCTCACGTTAACTCGTAGACATGGCAGTATCTGTAAAATGTGACAACACTGAGGTCCCGCGAGTTATGCGCTAGCCTCTTGTTTCAGTGTAGCGTGTCTTACTGTTCGAAGTGTTTTCGTGCGATTCGCTTCTTCCGATACTGTTTGATTCTGATGATGTATAGATATTCTGTGGAAGAGTGGGTGTCTCTTGTGAAACGATATTGGATACGTGGTTCCCTTAAGACACAGCAAAGACTGATTTTAAAACGCTTCGTTGGTGGACGTAAACCACCTAACCACTGCATTCAAGGCTTGGTGACGAAGACAAATCGAGCATTGTTAGATTTGCACCGCCGGGAGCGCTCGCAGTTATCGGAAGCGAGTATGGCTGCGGTGCAATCATTTTTCTCTGGACGAATGATTTCCAAAGGATTATTCCCGCCAACGTCACCTGATTTCACCCCTCTGACTTTTTTGTGTGGTCACCTTAACGACAATGAAACAAGAACAAACCAATCACCATTGATAATTCATGTGAAACTGACAAACTGCCTATTGGCTTATGTCTCGGGTTCTTCGGCCGACGTTCATCTAATAATTTTACTGACGTTTCGCCAGCACGAGTGGCTGGCATTGTCAAAGCTTCACCCTCCATTGCCGATGGTGAACTGGAGCCGAGCTCGCGGCCGCAGACTGTATGTACCTGGCGCGCCAACGTCCGAGGGCTTCTCCGCGGTCACTTCCGGTGCGGTTCTCCTCTTGCTACCTGCGACGGTCGTTCGCTGCAGTTCGGGCAGCCAGGATCCGTTTACCTTAAGGCTTTCTTGTTGAAGGTATTCGGTGTTTGTGTATTTCTACAGCTTCTCTGAACAAGCGGGTGTGATAGTGCTTCTCTACAGCCAGAACTTCCGTGTCGGCGAATTTTATTACGTGGTCGGTCTCACTCAGTGCGTGCTCTGCCACTGCCGATTTCTCCACCTGCCCCAACCTGCAATGTCGCTTATGTTCGTTGATCCTGGTGTTGATTGATCGTTCAGTCATTCCGACATAAACCTTTCCGCAAGTGCATGGTATACGGTATATTCCTGACATTGCAACACTTGTCTCGGGGCCCCTTACGAGCGATACATCAGTTACTGTAGTATACTTTCACCCTGTCAGTTTCTGTAATGCTTACGATATATCATACTTATTTACTGGACAGAGGCGTGTCAAATACACCTGCAGGTTGCTTGTCGCTCACGCCAACGTGTAGTCGCTGACGGCTCACCGTGACGAGTTTTACGGACTGAAATTAAAAAATTTAGAAAAATATTTCCACCTCCAACTAACCAATAATTAGAACAGTCATTATTCCTGTCAAATCTGTACTACTATGATGTAGTACCACATGGCACAAATAGTGAAAACTTGCAGGTTATTCTTCTCTCAGAGACGCGGCTCAAGCCAACGTCTCTTCAGATAGTGTCCGTTTCGCAGTTTATCGTGTAACTCAACATCTGGGCAGCGTGGATGCGTTCGTTGCCTCTGCTCTGAAACTGAAAATGCTAAGTATATCGCATGCAAATGGTGAAAGACAAGTTGAGTTCTTGTTTATCGACATAAATGTACAGAATCAGGAATTTTTAACTGGAGCAAACAACAAACCACCAAAAATCGGTGCTTTATCGTCCTTTCAGACAGCCTTACCCTCGCTAGTGTCACAGTACGAGTTTGTAGTCGTTAGGGGAGACTCGCATGTAGACGTGTTGTTAAAATTTCGCTCTGCAGAGAATCTAAGGAGACTGTTCCACTCAAAGGGTGGATCCATCTCACACAGCCACTTCTTTACATATGTAAAGCAATAAAGAGGGCAGTTAAAGTAATTCGCGCCAGAGTACTACTGCAGTGCATTCTGCTCATCATGTGATATTCTCAAAGACCTCAATGCAGAGTATAAGAAAAAAATCGCACGTAATAACTACAGAAACTTTAAACTAGTTAACCATGATGCGCTACAATAGGACTGTTTAGACATTCAGTTGCATGATACAAGCAATGAGTCGAACTTAGATGGTAATGCCTGGGAATTAAATCGCTGACTTATTGCATTGTATGACAAATATCCTCCTAAACGTTTGTCAAAGTAAAGAGAGATCCTACTCTGTGGCTGACAGCAGAACTACGTAAGATGATGAATGAACGCCATTCCGTATGTAGAAGCTACAAGCGAAATCAGTCTCATGAAATACGTGAAGTATGCAGGAAACCGCGAAACAAAGAGAAGCAAAAAGTGCACAACGCTAAAACCTGGCATGGTTCGCTCTGTTGTAAGTAGCGTGTCGAATCGTTCCGCGCTGTGGAAAAAAACTACGCAGCTTCAGCATAGCGAAGTAAAATCCGATATTGTTTTTCAAGGTTTTGTGGACGAATTAAACTATTTTTTCTCAACACCAAAAAATTCTCGAGTTGTGATAATATGTCAGTCACAAGAGAGCACCTTCTCGACAGACACGTTTTTTAAACGCGTTTCCATACACACAGTGCTGAAAGCAATCTTCTCACGACATCTTCAGTCACTGTATTGTTAATGGTACATATCCTACTATCTAAGTGGAGGCAAAGCTTAATTTATCCAATACCCTAGAATACTTACACAAGATCACCAGGCGACTACACGCTGTTCAGCATATCATCCACAGTATGCAAAGCCTTGGAGTACGTTGTTCATGAAGAGCTGTCACAGTACCTCAAAACTTACAACATCCACGGAAAGACTATAATACAGCAAATGCCAGTAGTCAAAGCGACTGACGAGATCAAACATGAAAGAAGTGAAACTACCATTATAACACTAGTTCGTTTCAGAAATGCTGTCAGTATGTTTGATTTCGAGATATTACTTATGAAAATGAAACAACTGAATTTTTCAGTGTAACACTGTAGTTCGACAGCTTCCTCAAGAATTGATGTAATCGAGTGATCTGGGGGTCAGAGATGCTGTCATGGAGAAATTTGCTCTGTGGAGTCCCTTAGAGCTCCGTCCTTCGTCAATCGCTTTTCTCGTTGTATATCAATGATATTTCATCTGTGTTTGACTCTTGCAACCACCACTTATTCCTGACGATATCCTGTTGTACGTAAGTACTAAGAACATTGCTGCTGCTGCAACACGTATGAAAGAAGACCCAAGAAATCAAAGGTCGTCCTCACCGAAAGTCGCTCAGCTATCATTTTTGTCAAACAGTCACTCCAATACTTCCCAGTGGTATACAATTACCATATCAAAAAACAGTAAACAGCCTTGCCATAATAGAATAAGCTGTTGCAACATGCGCTAAATCTCTCTCCTGCCCACATGAAACTCAAAAATTTAGAAAAATATTTCCACCTCCAACTAACCAATAATTAGTCCAGTCATTATTCTTGTCAAATCTGTACTACTATGATGTAGTACAACATGGCAAAAATAGTGAAAACTTCACGTCTGCTGCTGGTGGTTCGGTGGTGCCGGCACGGGAGCTGAGCGAATTCGGTCAGGGGACTGACCACACTCCGTAATAAAAGAAATTAAAACACTGAGTAAAAGATGAACGTTGAAATTTGAGACGTGTGAGGCATCCGCTGAAAACTGTCGAAGAAAAATGAGAGAGAAATACGTGGAACGAAAGGAATAGACTCCGGGTCCCGGATTTTGTTCTCGTCCGTGTGAGAAATATCCCCCTCTCGGGAGGGAGTGTTTTTGTGTTGTCCTAATCATTCCATCTCATCTTCATCATAAAGACGTACAAGCCACCTAAGCGGCATCAAAATAGAAAGACTTGGGCCATGTAACCTAACAGCCCCAGAGGGGGTGTCTCGGCCACTAATGCCATACGATAATTTGATTTTTAACCCTTCAGTGGGCGCGTCTTACATACTTCCATGAGTGGGCGCGTTGCGGCTTTTGCACCGCAATTAGTTTTACATTTTCAGCCTAAGGGAAAATAATCATCCTATCAGTAATAGATAGGTACAATACATCAATTTCTATTTCCGTAATTTCAGCACTTGCTTTTGGACCTGGCATAACTTTTAGGATGTTCTTGGCTTTGGTTTTAGAAGAAGAAGGAAGCGGATCACTTACGGCATCCAAATAGTTTCATCTTTTCCTAAGTAAAATCGGCAATCCTCTGTTGTCTCCCCTCTTCTACCAGGTGGTCATCTGTTTCCTCTGTTGATTGTTCGGGATCACTGCTGTGGTTTTCTTCTTCAATAACGTCCTCTTCCAACTCAGATTCACATAAATCTGGCAATTCTTGTAATTCTTCTTCTGACACTTCTCGCAGTACTCTCTCATAGTCTTCAGGACGCACAATTATACGGTGCCTGTCAAATGCCTTCTTTTTCTCCATTTCCACGCTTTTATGAGATCTAACGAAACACATGTTTTTGTAAAAGTAATATACAGGGTGATTCAAAAAGAATACCACAACTTTAAAAATGTGTATTTAATGAAAGAAACATAATATAACCTTCTGTTATACATCATTACAAAGAGTATTTAAAAAGGTTTTTTTTTCACTCATAAACAAGTTCAGAGATGTTCAATATGGCCCCCTCCAGACACTCGAGCAATATCAACCCGATACTCCAACTCGTTCCACACTGTCTGTAGCATATCAGGCGTAACAGTTTGGATAGCTGCTGCTATTTCTCGTTTCAAATCATCAATGGTGGCTGGGAGAGGTGGCCGAAACACCATATCCTTAACATACCCCCATAAGAAAAAATCGCTGGGGGTAAGATCAGGGCTTCTTGGAGGCCAGTGATGAAGTGCTCTGTCACGGGCTGCCTGGCGGCCGATCCATCGCCTCGGGTAGTTAACGTTCAGGTTTCATAACTAACCTATTACGTAGGACTCACCATACAGTTGATTGTGGAATTTGCAGCTCTCTGCTAGCTCTGCGAGTCGATTTTCCTGGGCTGCGAACAAATGCTTGCTGGATGCGTGCTACATTTTCATCACTCGCTCTTGGCCGTCCAGAACTTTTCCCTTTGCACAAACACCCACTCTCTGTAAACTGTTTATACCAACGTTTAATACACCACCTATCAGGAGGTTTAACACCATACTTCGTTCGAAATGCACGCTGAACAACTGTCGTCGATTCACTTCTGCCGTACTCAATAACACAAAAAGCTTTCTGTTGAGCGGTCGCCATCTTAGCATCAACTGACGCTGACGCCTAGTCAACAGCGCCTCAAGCGAACAAATGTACAACTAAATGAAACTTTATAGCTCCCTTAATTCGCCGACAGATAGTGCTTAGCTCTGCCTTTTGTCGTTGCAGATTTTTAAATTCCTAAAGTTGTGGTATTCTTTTTGAATCACCCTGTATTGTGTTGTTGTTGTTGTGGTCTTCAGTCCTGAGACTGGTTTGATGCAGCTCTCCATGCTACTCTATCCTGTGCAAGCTTTTTCATCTCCCAGTACCTACTGCAACCTACATACTTCTGAATCTGCTTAGTGTATTCATCTCTTGGTCTCCCTCTACGATTTTTACCCTCCACGCTGCCCTCCAATACTAAATTGGTGATCCCTTGATGCCTCAGAACATGTCCTACCAACCGATCCCTTCTTCTGGTCAAGTTGTGCCACAAACTTCTCTTCTCTCCAATCCTATTCAATACTTCCTCATTAGTTATGTGATCTACCCATCTAATCTTCAGCATTCTTCTGTAGCACCACATTTCGAAAGCTTCTATTCTCTTCTTGTCCAAACTATTTATCGTCCATGTTTCACTTCCATTGTAGCAAATCAATATCCAAGACTGTAAAAAGTAATGAAAATTGCATATGGGAACTTCGATTCTATTCGAATATTTATTATAAACTAATATAAACGAAAGATTGCCTTGAGGCGAAAGAACAACACAAGTATAGAAAATACATTACAAGGCGCGAAGCGGCAAACGCACCACAAACGCAACACTCACGTTTCAAACAACAATAGCGACCAAACTGCTGAAAGCATGAGTCGCGCAAATGTAGCAAGTGGTGACATCCGTTGAGAACAATAAATCCGTATCTAGACGTGGACGTAATTGTGACGCTATCTGTGATACTAACAGGAAACTAATGGGAACTCCAAACGACTTGAGCTATTGATGAACTCTTACGTAAGATATGTAGCAACTTTCTGTTGTTTCATCATTTTAGTTCTCGATGTACTCAAATAGTTTGGATGCGATAGGATAGGCGATGTGATTTTCACAGGCTCTGTTTGCTCCCTATCATTGTTGCACAACTACAGTTCCAGATCTGATAAGTCCAGCATTATAGCTCCATTTCCTTTTTCATTTCAGACAAACGGCTATGGAACAAGCTGCCCCACAACCTGCGTCTTACCCAAAACCACTCTTCATTCAAAGGGAGATTAAAGCTTTGTCTTTTATCATCGGTTTAGCTTCTCTCTCTGTACTTTCCTCCTCCCTTTCAGCCGGCCGGAGTGGCCGTGCGGGTCTAGGCGCTGCAGTCTGGAACCGCGGGACCGCTACGGTCGCAGGTTCGAATCCTGCCTCGGGCATGGATGTGTGTGATGTCCTTAGGTTAGTTAGGTTTAACTAGTTCTAAGTTGTAGGGGACTAATGACCTCAGAAGTTGAGCCCCATAGTGTTCAGAGCCATTTGAACCTCCCTTTCGTATTATGTTTTCCTCTTTCTACCTTACCCGCTAATCATGGCGTACCATTTATCGCTCTTACTCTGACTAATCTACTTCGTCTCCAACTTTATTACTTCTGTTGTCATGCGTTTCTGCTAAATGTAAGCACTGACATTCAGCAGGAACGTGATGAGGAACTGACAATTCGCAAATTCCAAGAATTCGTTATTATGCATATTGCCATTATTATTATTACTGTTATTATTATTGTATTATATTGTTCCTCGTACAAATTTGTACAAATAATGTTTACCCACTGAGGAAGTCTGCTTAGATGTAAGAAAGAACTTCATGGTCTTAATCTTATCAGGTAAAATAAACGTATTAATTAATTAACTGCCTGGTTAAATAAAAATTAGACTTGCACAACAGCCCAAATGCAGTGCTGCAAGAGTTGGAAAAATTTACGCAGCAGTATAAAATTGTAGGATTTGCCCTTTCTTGTTGTGCTTCCTAAATTATGTGTTTCATATCATTAATATGCCTGCTTTTGTCATACTAAACGAGTAAAGAAATAGAATAAATAAACAAATAAATGCGTGTGGGTTAGCTTTGTTTGCACAAAGTGGGTGAGAGTGCTCACATAACGAGATTAATGTCGTTCACAGCCGAATTCTGCCCGCCGGGCACCATCGACCGCGTTAAAGTGAAATTCGCAGCCTGCCGGCGGGCCGTGGAACCCGAGCCGGTGCTTTCTACACGTGCGGCCATTAGCAAGTGCACAGGAAAACTCGTTTCGACCACCGGACGGCGGAGGTAGCTAACTCACAAAATAGTGCGTTAATTAGCTTGTCACTTATCGCACAACCTGTCGAGTAGCTAACTTTCGTAAGCAATAAATT
The DNA here is from genome assembly GCF_021461395.2 of Schistocerca americana. NCBI lineage: Eukaryota > Metazoa > Arthropoda > Insecta > Orthoptera > Acrididae > Schistocerca > Schistocerca americana. Next base: position 38,650,260 of record NC_060120.1, read on the forward strand.
CAAAGAATCCCAGTCACGGCGCTTGAAAGCTATTCTTTGTCGTAACATACAACTGACAATAAGTCAGCGATTTAATTCCCAGGCATTACCATCTAAGATCTACTCATTTGCTTGTATCATGCAACTGAATGTCTAAACAGTCCTATTGTAGCGCATCAATGTTAACTAGTTTAAAGTTTCTGTAGTTATTATGTGCGATTTTTTTCTGATGGTCTGCATTGAGATCATTGAGAATACAAAATTAGGCAGTTTGTCATTGAGAATACCACATCATGAGCAGAATGCAGTGCAGTAGCACTCTGGCGCGAATTACTTTATCTGACCTCTTTATTGCTTTACATTTATAAAGGAGTGGCTGTGTGAGTTGGATCCAGAGTTCTCACAGTTAAATCGTTTGAGTGGAAGTCTCCTTAGATTCTCTGCAGAGCGAAATTTTAACAACACGTCTTCATTCGAGACTCCCCTAACGACTACAAACTCGTACTGTGACACTAGCGAGGGTAAGGCTGTCTGAAAGGACGATAACGCCCCGATTTTTGGTGGTTTGTAGTTTGCTCCAGTTAAAAATTCCTGATTCTGTACATTACTCAAAATCTATTTCACAATTTGTACCACAGCTCTATGATACATTACTTGAAAAATTTATGGATATGTCTGTAATGTACACAGAGGGGAAACAATCAGAACACCAAATAATAATTATTGTAGAGCAATGAAATTTCGGAAAGATATTCGTCTAAGTAAATACTTAAGTAATTAACATTGCGAGATCATAGGTTAATGTAAACGCGAAACAAGTCATTGCAAATGTGAAATACTGGTACAGTACATTATAACCGGCGTATCCACCTGAATGATGGACGCAAGCTTGCAAACGTGCATTCATTGGGTTGTACAGGTGCCTGATGTCAGTTCGTAGGATGGAGTTCCATGTCCTTTGACCTTGGTCATCGGCCAAAACGGGGACGGTTAATGCTGTTGATGGATGACGTTGTGAAACGTCCCCTTAGAAAAATTAATGAATTACTGTGCTGATAAACCTCTTACATAATTTGATTTTCAAACAGCTGAGCAAAACTGAACGTACTCAAGACATTTCGCTCTTTACCTATTCTGATCAACACTAAACTGACACACAATATTTTTAGCGCAACGCAATCTGACTTTCAAAAATCCCTACAAAAGAATGGCCCTGACTAACACTAACCTATACGTTTCACAAATCACTTACCTCACAAAAATCTTCGTTACTCGAACTACTGCAATACAGCGAGCGCCACTACTGCCAGCTAAATAAAAGATTCAAACTACTGAAGGCACTAACTACTGATAGGCATAGTTAGCAAATAAAAGATTTTGATAGAGAACAAACAATGTATTTACCTTAATATTGTTCAAAAGTCATAATATATATATCAGTCCATGATATCCAATATTACAAATTTACACGTCCAGATCGTCCGCTCTCAAAATTCCGCCATCTCTCTCCCCACATCCACCACTGCTGGCGGCTGAAGTGGACTGCGATAGTCGTCGTGGGTTTGTGGACCACTGCAGCTGCGGCAGGGACGGAGCCTCTCCGTCCTTTCTAGGTCCCAGGTTAACATACAATACAATACAATACAACCTGCGTCCACAAATATTTGCTCCATGTATTCCAATCTCTCTCTTCCTGTACAGCTCACTCTAGTGATATGGAAACTAGTCCCTTATGTATTAAGAGAAGTCTTAAGATCCTCTGCCGGGTTCTTGTCAGCCTTGTCTGTAGAACTACATCTCAAATGCTTCGATTCTCTTCTGTTCCGGTTTTTCTACAGTCCATTTTCGTCGATCAACTGAGGTATTCCTTCTGTTACCCAAGATTCGCATATCGCAGTATTTATGGCCTTCAAGAGTTTCTTTTCATTCCTTAGTATTTCCGTCTCCCACTTCTTTGCGCATTGCTTCTTACTGACAGGTCTCTTAAACTTCAGCCTACTCTTCATCACTACCCAATTGTAACCTGAATCTATACCTGCTTCTGGGTACGCCTTACAATCCAGTATTTGATTTCGGAATCTCTGCCAGACCATGACGTAATCAACCGGAATCTTTGTCTGACCAAGACGTAAAAAACCGGTATCTCGCCGTATCTCCAGGCATTTTCCAAATAAGTATACCTCCTCCTCTTGTGATTCGTAAACAGAGCATTCGCTATTACTAGCTGATATTTGTTGCAACATAAGAGAGACAGTATCAGTGACTGCAGTGAAGATTTCTCGGCAGACAGAACGTAGCACGATCTTCTGGAAAAAGACATTTTTGATATGAACTTCCTGAGGTTATAATTTGAATATTTTTATTGACATATGAACCGTTAGTGAACATAGCTAGTCTCATTTTCGAGTACAGCGAAAACGAAACACAACTCGAATTAAACACAGTTCCACAACAGTTCCACAATTTCGCTTGATGAGCACTCAAATTACTTCCAAAAAACATAAGTGAATGGAAATAAGCCGAAGCAATAATGAAAAAGCCTTTTATATTTTGTTTCGTTGCCGTTTAGCGTTCCAAACGTCATTCTCGAACTGTGCGCCTGAGTTTACTCTGGTAAACTGCAACTGAAAGTGAACTTTACATTGTCTGAAACCTGCTGGGCCTCGGAGAAAATGAAGAAAGGTCAGAACTACCATTGAGGGAACGGTATAAAATTAGCGTGAATAAATGAAACTGTAAAAAAGAGATCGAATGTTTGTTGTAATCAGAGGTGTGTTAGATGACGATCAGTTTGGCTTCAGGAAAGGTAAAGCCACCACTGAGGCAGTTCTGACGTTGCGATTTATAATGGAAGCAAGATTACAGAAAAATCCAGACGTGTTCATAGGGTTGTGGTTCAACAGTGTCAAATGGTGCAAGATGTTCGAAATTCTGAGGAAACTAGAGGTAAGCTATAGGGAGAGACCAATAATACACACAACGTACAAGAGCCAATAGGGAATAATAAGAAAGGAATACCAAGAAGAATGTGCTCGGATTAAAAGGGTGTTAGAGAGGGATATAGTCTGTCGCCCCTACTGTTCAATCTGTGCAACGAAGAAGTATTGATGGAAATAAAAGAATGGTTCAAGAATGGCATTAAAACTCAAGGTGAAAGGATATCAATGATAAGATTCGCTGGTGACAGTGCTTTCCCTAGTGAAAGAGAAAAAGAATTACAAGATCTGTTGAATGGAATGATTATCTAATGAGTACAGAATGTGGACTGAGAGTAAATCAAAGAAAGACGAAAGTAGTGAGAACTATCAGAAATAAGAACAGCGACAAACGTAACATGAGGACTGTGGATCACGAAGAAAAGGAACTTCAGGAATTCTGATACCTAGGCAGCAAAATAATCCATGATGGATGAAACAAAGAGGACATCGCTAGCAGACTAACCCTGGCAAGAAGGGCATTTCTGCCTAAGAAGAGCCTGCTAGTATCAAATATAGGCTTTAACTTTAGGAAGAACTTTCTGAGAATGTACGTTTGAACACAGCATTATATGATAGTGAAACATGTACTGTGGGAAAACCGGAATCGAAGAGAATCGAGGCTTTTGGCATGTGGTGCTAAAGACGAATGTTGAAAATTAGGTGGACTGATAATGTAAGGAATGAGGAGGTTCTGTGCAGAATCGGTTAGGAAAGGGGTAGATGGAAAACCCGGACAATAGGACGATAGGACATCTATTAAGACATCAGGTAATAACTTCTGTGGCAGTAGAGGGAGCTGTAGAAGGTAAAAATCGTAGAGAAAGACAGAGATTGGAATACATCCAATAAATAATTGAGGTGTAGGTTGTAAGCGCTACTCTGAGATGAAGATGAAGGCGTTGTCACAGGGCTGTATCAGACCAGTCAGAAGACTGATTAATCATAAAGAAAAGAAAGCACGGTTAAAGCAATCCATCTCCTTCTAGGGAAACGAGTATCAGATGCGTGAAAATGATGTCTTAATTAGTTAACACATTATTAAATACAATCGGGAGATTTGGAAAGGTACAATTAAATATCGAAACACAACAACATGTGACTGCTGTAAGAAAGCAAGAGAAACGTGTAAGAATTACCTTGAATTTTCATGACTCATTGTCTTTGGGTGCTTTCCACGAGGATATTACGTTACTGTTAACCGTCTGAGAGGAATGAATACATAAGACGTAGAAGAAAGAAGACAACAGCTGGATGTGTACGTCATTGTTTACAATGCAATCAATAAATTTGTGCCCTCAATTTCATTTTCCCCCAATTGGATTCAATGGCCTCGTCATTAGTTGTGCATTATTACCCACCTAATCTTCAGCATTCTTTTGTAGCACCACATTTCAAAAGCTTCCATTCTCTTCTCATCTGAACTGCTTATTATCCAAGTTTCACTTATTTACAAAGCTGTACTTCAGACAAATACTTCCAGGAAAGAATTCCTAACCCTTAAATTTCTATTAGATGTTAACAAATTCATACTGCCAGATATGCTTTTCGTACTATTGCCAGCCTTCATTATATATCATCTCTACATCGGACATCATGAGTTTTGTGCTGCCCAAGTACCAAAAGTCCATCACCACTTTCGGTGTCTCATACCCTAATCAAATTTCCTCAGATCATCTGGTTTACTTCGACTACATTTTGTTACCCTTAAATGACTTTTGTTGGTTTTTATCTTATGACTTCTTTCAAGACACTATCCGTTCCAAGTCCCTTGCTGTCTCTGATCTCTGGGTCATCAGCAATCTCAAAGTTATTATATCTTCTCCCTGAACTTTGATTCCCTTTGCAAATTTATCCTTGATTTCCTTTACTGACTGCTCAATACTCTTATTGGTTTCATGCGGCCCACCATCAATTCCTCTCCTGTGCCAACCTCTTCATCTCAGACTAGTACTTGCACCATATGCCCTCATTTCTTTGTTGGATGTATTCCAATCTCTGTCCTCCGCTGAAGTTTTTACCTTCTACAGCTCCCCCTGGTATCAAGGAAATTATTCGCTGATGTCTTAACACATATCTACTCATCCTGTCCCGTCTTGTTGTCAGCGTTTTGCAGATGTTCCTTTCTTTGGAACTTCTGTGGAGAATCTCCTCATTCCTTATGTTATTCGTCCACCTAATTCTGGACATCCTTTTATTGCCCCATATATCAAACACATCGAATTTTTTCTTTTACAGTTTTCCCACTACCATATAATTCCGTCGGCACGTGGAGGAACATAAACATACTAAGCACTTCAATACATAGTATTGATATTCCCCAATAATATTTATTTAATATTCCGTTATGAACTGGATTTCGGCTTTCTAGGCCATCATCAGATAGTCCACACAACTTCAACTAGAGCTCATAGTTGTACAGAGCTTGTTTTTCAAAGATACGTGACATTATGGTTTTTTTGTGTACTCCCCTTTCATAAGGAACTGTTAAATAACCATTACTGTGGAACATCAATACTGCTTATTCAATTTTTTTATATGCTATGTACAGACTGAAAAGTGGGAGCGGAAAGCTGCATCGCCATCTTACAGCCTTGTAAATACGAGCAGTTCATTCTTGATTTTTTGAGACTGTTTGGATCTGAGAATGAATCTTACCAGACACCATCAACATCATATGGTAAACCTGTCCAGTTATCAATGACTGACTTCAGCTGGGTATGGCATACCGTATTTTATGGACTATAAGACTATGCAGACTATAAGGCTCACCGAAATTTTTACACAATTTTTTAAAAAATGGCATTTTACCGTTTTTGTTATTAGATTTTAAAACCAGACCAAAAAACCGTCATCTTTACTTTCTTCTTCATCTTCATCTTCCTCTCCGTCATCGATGTTCATATATACGATGGTCTTCACTGCCATCGAGAGCGTTATTAACGCCACATTTCTTGAAAGCTTTAACAATAGCATCTTCTCTCACGTTAGACCACAACCGTTTTACCCACTGACACTTGTTTAATTGTAGGTCCTTTTAAAGCTCCCTACGGGTGAATTCACGTTGGGTTTCATCCATATTCCATTTGTTCCATTCCTATCTCATATACACTTCAAATATTTTAAAGAGACATCAAGAAGATGGAATTGTGAAGTGAAACCTCCCAGAATAACAGCAAGCTCTGTATTTCCCTGTCTCAGTTTCTCTTTCATCGAATTTTTCAAATGGCAGCTGATCTAGCACAAGAAGAGAACTCTTCTTCAATAAAGCACCTCTCCTTATCCCCCACATTCTGTTGGTTCATAATTTCGTACCAGCCTCCTCCATCCAACCCTTGTCACGTATCTGAACAACAACACCTAGCGGTATTTCAGGTTTTGGCATTGTTTTGAGCTTGAAAATGATGATGGGGTTAAGTTCAGTAGTTCCGTCAGAACAACATGAAAAAAATCCACTACAGAATTATCCTTTCAAGTCCATTTGTTTCTATAGTTACAGTTTTAGCACTATCCACGGTAACAGTTCTGTTACTCGCAGCATCAAATGTCAAATGAGTTTCGCCTAAACAAGTATTGGCCATTTTGGCTTAGTTCCACAATAGTTTTCTACATCTACATTTATACTCCGCAAGCCACCCAACGGTGTGTGGCGGAGGGCACTTTACGTGCCACTGTCATTACCTCCCTTTCCTGTTCCAGTCGCGTATGGTTCGCGGGAAGAACGACTGCCGGAAAGCCTCCGTGCGCGCTCGAATCTCTCTCATTTTACATTCGTGATCTCCTCGGGAGGTATAAGTAGGCGGAAGCAATATATTCGATACCTCATCGAGAAACGCACCCTCTCGAAACCTGGACAGCAAGCTACACCGCGATGCAGAGAGCCTTTCTTGCAGAGTCTGCCACTTGAGTTTGCTAAACATCTCCGTAACGCTATCACGCTTACCAAATGACCCTATGACGAAACGCGCCGCTCTTCTTTGGATCTTCTGTATCTCCTCCGTCAACCCGACCTGGTACGGATCCCACACTGATGAGCAATACTAAAGTATAGGTCGAACAACTGTTTTGTAAGCCACCTCCTTTGTTGATGGACTGCATTTTCTAAGGACTCTCCCAATGAATCTCAACCTGGTACACGCCTTACCAACAATTAATTTTATATGATCATTCCACTTCAAACCGTTCCGCACGCATACTCCCAGATATTTTGTAGAAGTAACTGCTACCAGTGTTTGTTCGCTATCATATAATCATACAATAAAGGATCCTTATTTCTATGTATTCGCAATACATTATATTTGTCTATGTTAAGGGTCAGTTGCCACTCCCTACACCAAGTGCCTATCCGCTGCAGATCTTCCTGTATTTCGCTGCAATTTTCAAATGCTGCAACTTCTCTATATACTACAGCATCATCCGTGAAAAGCCGCATGGAACTTCCGACACTATCTACTAGGACATTTATATATATTGTGAAAAGCAATGGTCCCATAACACTCCCCTGTGGCACGCCAGAGGTTACCTTACCGTCTGCAGACGTCTCTCCATTGAGAACAACATGCTATGTTTTGTTTGCTAAAAAGTCTTCAATCCAGCCACACAGCTGGTCTGATATTCCGTAGGCTCTTACTTTATCAGGCGGCAGTGCGGAACTCTATCGAAGGCCTTCCGGAAGTCAAGGGAAATAGCGTCTACCTGGGAGCCTGTATCTAATATTTTCTGGGTCTCATGAACAAATAAAGCGAGTTGGGTCTCACACGATCGCTGTTTCTGGAATCCATGTTGATTCCTACAGAGTAGAATCTGGGTTTCCAGAAACGACATGATACGCGAGCAAAAAACATGTTCTAAAATTCTACAACAGATCGACGTCAGAGATATAGGTCTATAGTTTTGCGCTTCTGCTCGACGACCCTTTTTGAAGACTGGGACTACCTGTGCTCTTTTCCAATCATTTGGACCCTTCCGTTCCTCTAGAGACTTGCGGTACACGGCTGTTAGAAGGGGGGCAAGCTCTTTCGCGTACTCTGTGTAGAATCGAATTGGTATCCCGTCAGGTCCAGTGGACTTTCCTCTGTTGAGTGATTCCAGTTGCTTTTCTATTCCTTGGACACTTATTTCGATGTCAGCCAGTTTTTCGTTTGTTCGAGGATTTAGAGAAGGAACTGCAGTGCGGTCTTCTTCTGTGAAACAGCTTTGGAAAAAGGTGCTTAGTATTTCAGATTTACGCGTGTCATCCTCTGTTTCAATGCCATCATCATCCCGGAGTGTCTGGATATGCTGTTTCGAGCCACTTACTGATTTAACGTAAGACCAGAAGTTCCTAGGATTTTCTGTCAAATCGGTACATAGAATTTTACTTTCGAATTCACTGAACGCTTCACGCATAGCCCTCCTTATGCTAACTTTGACATCGTTTAGATTCTGTTTGTCTGAGAGGTTTTGGCTGCGTTTAAACTTGCAGTGAAGCTCTCTTTGCTTTCGCAGTAGTTTCCTAACTTTGTTGTTGAACCACGGTGGGTTTTTCCCGTCCGTCACAGTTTTCCTCGGCACGTAACTGTCTAAAACGCATTTTACGATTGCCATGAACTTTTTCCATGAACACTCAACATTGTCAGTGTCGGAACAGAAATTTTCGTTTTGATCTGTTAGGTAGTCTGAAATCTGCCTTCTATTACTCTTGCTAAACAGATAAATCTTCCTCCCTTTTTTTATATTCCTATTTACTTCCATATTTAGGAATGCTGCAATGGCCTTATGATCACTGATTCCCTGTTCTGCACTTACAGAGTCGAAAAGTTCAGGTCTGTTTGTTATCAGTAGGTCCAAGATGTTATCTCCACGAGTCGGTTCTCTGTTTAATTTCTCGAGGTAATTTTCTGATAGTGCACCCAGTATAATGTCACTCGATGTTCTGTCCCTACCACCCGTCCTAAACATCAGAGTGTCCCAGTCAATATCTGGTAAATTGAAATCTCCACCTAAGGCTATAACATGCTGAGGAAATTTATGTGAAATGTATTCCAGATTTTCTCTCAGTTGTTCTGCCACTAATGCTGCAGAGTCGGGAGGTCGGTAAAAGGAGCCAATTATTAACCTAGCTCGGTTGTTGAGTGTAACCTCCACCCATAATAATTCACAGGAACTATCCACTTCTATTTCACTACAGGATAAACTACTACTAACAGTGATGTTGAATAATAAAGCAATGGAAAAACAATATTTTCTCTTCATACTCTTGTGGCATTTTCTGAGGTATTTTCGTTTTGGTTCGCGTACTAAGTCCATGACACTTCATAAACCTGTAGCACCAACCAACTCCACCCTTGAAGTCTGTGAAGTGCAACTGTAGTGCTAGCTTACTAGAGTATATTTGAATCATTTTTGTATTAATTCCAATGCATTTTTGACGGTGTCTTTGAATCCATTTTAGTACATCTCCTAAATCTGGTCTTTGCATTCAATCCTCTATTTGACATTTAGTCTTCCTAATTTTTTTCAGTTCTTCTTTACTAACCCGCCAATCGCGAATGGTTTTTTCTATTGCTTGAAGGCCGAAATGCCGCTCAGCTGCTCTGTTTCCATGAGCATCTGCATATGCTATTACTTTCAGTTTATAGTCCGCATCATACGAATCCGTTTTATTTTTTCCGTTATGACACTAGCTACTAACGCAAATATTGTGCTGTTACCGGTAACACAAATCATTTTCAATTCAAGTTCACTGGCAGTGTAAACTGCAAAGATGCATCATAGGCTAGGCGGTGTTCTGGGTTTGTGATGGCGCGGCGGGAAGGGGACAGTGTTAGCAAGTAGTGAATTCGCGCAACTCAGCGTTCGTCGCATTGGTGCGCTGCTGCTGGTAGTTGAATCCAATGTTGCCAGATAGAGATAGTTTCCAGCAACATCGAATATACTGCCATTTTTAAGACTGGCGAGAGTTTTAAATCAGATTGTGGACATTTTGATATTAATTTCGAGTATAAGGTGCAGCTGAACTTTGGAGGCAATTTGTCGAAGAAAGAAGTGAGTCTTGTAGTCCGTAAAATACGTTACCTGTGTAAACTTGTGGATTCTCTTCCTCGTCCATTTGAGGCAAAGGAGAAATTACACAGCATTAGTGAGATGTCGCTTTGGGATGACGTTTTTTGTCCAGTGCGCTTATTTTGGCTGCTGGATTATTGCATATTGAGATGGTCATTCCCGTTACTAGTCGTGATACAACTTTTCCATTAGTTATGTATTCTCTTCTTAAATAAAGTCGCCGGCCGGAGTGGCCGAGCGGTTCTAGGCGCTACAGTCTGGAACCGCGCGACCGCTACGGTCGCAGATTCGAATCTTGCCTCGGGCATGAATGTGTGTGATGTCCTTAGGTTAGTTAGGCTTAAGTAGTTCTAAGTTCTATGGGACTGGTGACCTCAGAAGTTAGGTCCCATAGTGCTCAGAGCCATTTTAACCATTTAAATAAAGTACTAATAATTGAAAGCCTCTCTGTCTTCAGTTACTCGCAGACAGAGGCCTTCATGTGAGCTGACACTTAATTAAAATTTTTCAAAGAATCTTTCTGATAATATAAATGACTCTTTATCGTCGGGACTACAAGCTCATACGAAAATGACGTAAATATTTTATGTCTTCTTTTGTCGTAATGTATTGCACTTTCTGCTAAATATATGTATATCAGATTCGTTTCATCAGCCTAGATAAGAAAACTCTATCTTCTAGATTTGTAATAAAATAATGTCTTTGTCGTGTTAGTATAGTCTTTCGCCACGCTAAAACGATGACACATCGACTTCACAAAATTCATTTAACCTTACATATTATTTACAATTCGTGTTAGATAACGCCAAAATATCTATCACTTTCGACTACCTTCTTCTTAAATAGTGGTCACTAACTGATAAGAAGTTGTAATAAATATTATTCGTTTAAGTTCCTATGACCACTTGCCCGACATATACCTCTTTAATCTAAAATGTTGATCAGTAAGCCTTACAAATTTTAAAACAAGGGTGAAGTTCGCGTAGCGATAACATATTCTTAATTGATCGCTCAGGTCAAATTTAAAGTCAAACAATCAAACTAAGTATTTCGCTCACTGTTCGTAGTTCGTTCCTTTAGAGAAAGCTAATGTTTTTTAGTGGTATAACACTTCCTAAATTTAATTAGGACACTTTTCAGAATTACGACAACTATTCAGTATGCATCCCGTCGAGCAGTAATTTACTAAAATTATCTTATCCAAATAACTTCAAAATTGGTTTCATCAGTCAACACCACATTAAAATAGAAGAGTAGTCCTTCCAATAAACATCAGTGAGAGGCATTTTACAATTTACTTATATGAAATACAATTTCAGTAACTTCAGCGCCGTTGTACGGCACAATTAATACGTTGATCAGTAGACGTCGATGACATTTAATTAACATTCGATTTATTTTGCAGGCGTTGATAAGATACAAATATCATATAAATTCAAGAACTTATTTACAACTGTTACGTTTTAATATATTCATTTCAAACATCAGTTTTTAACGCGCCGCAGAGATGGTGCTCACAGTGGAGCCCCGACGTTCACACCGCTGCCGACCGCCGTGTCGGCGCTCCCCTGGCAGTGACCCGCACTGCTGGTTTGCTGCGGGGTTGGAACACCCATGAACCACTTATCAGTGTCTCCTCCGTACAACATGAAACAAACAAAAAACACCAACAATTCAGTACACAAATCACAGACATAAATTTACATATTTAAAGCATGTACTGATGTCGCTCAAGCGCAAAAAAGAGACAGTATTGTGCAATATTAATAAATTTATTAGCTAATTGTCTTATGAAGCCTCCAGTCACAGTGATTTTCCAGTTTTTTTCGTAGATATGGAAAGCAATTTACCAGAGGAAAGGACCTGTCCGGTTAGCCGTACGTGTTAAAGCGCCGCTTCCGGGACGGAAGTGCGCCGGCCCTGGATAGAATCCCCCAACGGATTAACGAGGGGGGTCGAGGAGTCAGATGTGTTTTTTATGAAGTTGTCCGAATCCTGACTAGGTGAATACCGGGCTGGTACCCAAGTGCTTCGCAAATACGAGGAAATCTTCGCTAACTTCCACTTGAATAATATTGCACGCTGACACTTGGTGTATATATCACGTTCGTGCGTAAGTTCGTAGCGTTTTCGTTTTGTATGTTGGTATTCCGCTTGATACGGGTTTATTTATCGATTGTCATTTCTTATTTGTAGTTCACTGTTGCTATTTGAGTTTTCATATTGTCATTTTATCATTTGCAGATAGTGAGCGGAGTTGTGGATGCTATGGAATGGAGTGTCAAATGGATAAATCGGAACGTTTCCAACATATTCTTCTGTTTCAGTTCAAAAGAAGGGATAACAGCAGCTGAGGCAGCCAGAAACATTTGCAGCGTATGTGGATGTAATGCCATCGGACAGAACCCGACAAGGAATTGGTTTTCTGATTTTAAGGAAGATCGTTTTGACATTAGTGTCTCTCCACGTTCAGGCTACACGCCCAGTACGTTTCCGAGAGAACGTCAGATACCTAGGTGTCTGGCTGGGCCGGAAACTTACATGCGGGGGACCACATAGAGTACGTTGCCAACAGAGCGCACGCGAGGCTCAAACAGTACTACCCAATGCTCAACAGGGAAAGTACACTGAATAGGAGGGTGTCGAGGTCCATATACATGACACTGATTAGACCTCTGATGACATACGCTGCCCCCGTCTGGGGTATGCAGCTCCTACACGACTGCGCCGCCTGCAGATCATACAGAACGAAGTGCTACGAATCATTAGCAACGCTCCACGCTACACACGCACCGTGGATCTTCACCAAGAATACCGCCTTCAAACCCTCAAGGAAGTATTCAGAAAACACTCCACACGACTATACAGGAACTCGAGATATTCGAACAATCCCTTCATCCTCGCTCTGGGAAACTACGATCACAACCATAGGTGGAAGCACAAGCGGCCAAAGACACTACTAGCTAGGGCATAGCAACCTATGGGAAACTAACATACGCTAACAAGCGACAAACGTCGGCAAGCCCCTGCATATCAGCAACACTGACTCGTAATTACCAGCTGCTATTAAAGCCGACCAACAGGCCACAGCGTCGGCCGGGATGGCCGAGCGGTTCTAGGCGCTACAGTCTGGAACAGCGCGATCGCTACGGTCGCATGTTCGAATCCTGCCTGAGGCATGGATGTGTGCGATGTACTTAGGTTAGTTAGGTTTAAGTAATTCTACGTCCTAGGGGACTAATGACCTCAGAAGTTAAGTCCCATAGTGCTCAGAGCCATTTGAACCATTTTTTGAACAGGCCACAGCAGGGACACCGACGAGCTCGCCCACTGACGCACAAACAGATCGCCAACATCACCGTACACTGTGCATCCGATATATGACCTAACGGACACAAAAACGATAATAAACCTAACTGTTACAGGTTGCTGACGCTGAGCGAGAGCTCTACACCGGCACCCAGCGGTAGTCTCCAAGCAACACCACCGCACAACGTCAAAGGTATCGACATGCATGATACCCACTACTAAAAAGACTTACCCTTGCACGACCTGTCGCAGGCAGCAAGACATCCGCTACTGCTCTTACCACCCGACCTAATTATCGCAGAGGCTTTTTCCCTTGGCTCGTGCCTTGGCACTTTCTTTTCCTCTACCCTTCAAACCGCTACCCTTCGTTCGACTTTCGACCCAATATATCTCCAGATGAGCGCGTATTAATGGTTAACCTTAACCAGACGTACGCAAACATCGCAGTACCCACATCCTGCGACACCTCACTTTAGTGAATACTAACACTTATGCGGAGATGGCAGTAGACCTTTTGTGTTGGCCATCATGCCGGTTTGGGCATGGAGGGGCTCCACCTCTATTTTGTACGTTCAGGAAGGCCATCGTGGTTTGATGAAGATCGTTTAAAACGCATGACTTCACAATGATCAACATCAATGTACTCGAAACTGTCAAATGTAATGAACTGTGATCGTTCTACCGGCGTGCGACATTTGCAAGCAGTTGGGAAGGTTCAAAATTGAGGTGTATGGATACCGCATGCTTTAAGCCAAAATCACAAAAACCAGCGGGTAGTCGTATGTGCAATTCTGTTTTCTCGTCATCAACTGCCTTGTGAACAACACCAACCATTCCTATCCTTAATCGTTACTTATGAAGAGAAATGGTGTCCTTACGCTAACATGAGGAAAAGAAAGGTATATATGAGTCTAATGAAAGTAGCAACTTCACCCTCAAAAGATAATGCTATGCATCCGGTGGAACAGCGACAGTGTGGTCTACTGCGAACTGTTTCCCCGAGGCGTAACCATCACTGCTGACACTACTCTCAACAACTGAGACGTCTCGCAGACGCAGTCCAAGAACAGCGACTTGGAACAATGCGTGAAGTGAGGCTACTCTACGATAACCGATAACAAGGCCGCCCAGCAATGTTAGTGACGTCACACTAAGCGGCCCATGGCCGACGCAGCAGTCCACGGACACCTCCGTACAGACGCGCCTGGTGCTAACCATCTTCTGTCCGTCATACAGAAAGGAGCGAACTATAATTCGAACCAAACACCAAATTATATATATTTTTGTAAACAGCATAAAGGTTCACAACGAAATACCGATTACATATACGAGCAGGAATAGGTTCTAGAACTCCTCTGAAAAGTGTTTATCTTCAGTACCAGAATGAACATCAAATTGTCAGGTTTTCTAAATAGAAAAGCACTTCGTTAGTAACAGACAGCAATAATGAGACTTGCAGTTGGTGATTTCTACGTGGAAAAGGAAATAAGTTGTAGAGAGATTGGAAATGGTAAGTAAAGAGAGCCTCAGCCTTTTGCTCACATTCTTACATGTAATGCACTTGGTTGTTTTTCATTTCCTTACCTTTCATAACATTTTTAATATTGTTTCAAGAAGTGTATCTTCAATAGCAGAGTGAACTTCAAATTGTCAGGCTTTTCTTAAAGGAAAGAGCAGTCCCTTAGTATCACAGTGCAAGACAGAATCTTGTGTTCAGTGATGTCTATGTTAAAAGAAGAATATTTGATATCTATTTTTTGTTTCCATTCTTTATTACTGGGGATACACTTGTAAAAATTCTTGAAAAGAGCTTTCACCATGAACATATGAGTAAATTCACAATAGTCATGTGTTTTATGAGATAAAGCGAACTCTTGTTACCTTATTGTAAACGAAAGTTGTGAGGGTTTTGCTATGTATGACAGTGTTTAAGATAATTTACTTTCAGTGTAATAGCTTGAAAATGTTAAGTCCTGCTGTCAGTTGGGTTTTGTCACCACCTGTATGCGAGTTTTAAAGCTAAATAGTGTTCTGACAGTTATAAAATAGTGGCAAAGTTCCTCAATCGATTAAACTTATTCCTGCCCGTATTTGTAATCGGTATTTCGTTATGAACCTTTATGCTGTTTACAAGAATATGTACAGGGTGATTCAAAAAGAATACCACAACTTTAAAAATGTGTATTTAATGAAAGAAACATAATATAACCTTCTGTTAGACATCATTACAAAGAGTACTTAAAAAGGTTTTTTTTTCACTCAAAAACAAGTTCAGAGATGTTCAATACGGCCCCCTCCAGACACTCAAGTAATATCAACCCGATACTCCAACTCGTTCCACACTCTCTGTAGCATATCAGGCGTAACAGTTTGGATAGCTGCTGTTATTTCTCGTTTCAAATCATCAATGGTGGCTGGGAGAGGTGGCCGAAACACCATATCCTTAACGTACCCCCATAAGAAAAAATCGCTGGGGGTAAGATCAGGGCTTCTTGGAGGCCAGTGATGAAGTGCTCTGTCACGGGCTGCCTGGCGGCCGATCCATCGCCTCGGGTAGTTGACGCTCAGGTAGTTACGGACAGATAAGTGCCAATGTGGTGGCGCTCCATCCTGCTGAAATATGAATTGTTGTGCTTCTTGTTCGAGCTGAGGGAACAGCCAATTCTCTAACATCACTCGTTCTCGGCCGTCCAGAACTTTTCCCTTTGCACAAACACCCATTCTCTGTAAACTGTTTATACCAACGCTTAATACACCACCTATCAGGAGGTTTAACACCATACTTCGTTCGAAATGCACGCTGAACAACTGTCTTCGATTCACTTCTGCCGTACTCAATAACACAAAAAGCTTTCTGTTGAGCGGTCGCCATCTTAGCATCAACTGACGCTGACGCCTAGTCAACAGCGCCTCAAGCGAACAAATGTACAACTAAATGAAACTTCATAGCTCCCTTAATTCGCCGACAGATAGTGCTTAGCTCTGCCTTTTGTCGTTGCAGAATTTTAAATTCCTAAAGTTGTGGTATTCTTTTTGAATCACCCTGTATAATTTGGTCTTTGGTTCGAATTATAGTTCGCTCCTTTCTGTATGACGGACAGAAGATCGTTAGTATCAGGCGCGTCTGTACGGAGGTGACCGTGGACTGCTGCGTCGGCCATAGGCCGCTTAGTGTGACGTCACTAACACTGCTGGACGGCCTTGTTATCCCGGGGGTGTCGCGATAACGCCCGCCAACATTCTGCTAGACTGGCAGAAGACACTGTACAGGAGTTTGGTTGGGAAGTCATTCGGCACCCACCTTATTCACCTGATCTTGGGATGCCATATTTTCACCTTGTGCGCTCACTATCGAGCAACCTTCAAGGAACTTCCTTTTCGAACGCAAATGCGCTCGACGAGTTCTTCGCCTCAAAAGCACGTGACTTCTACGGTAGCGAGAGGTGGCGACAAATAGGACATCTGGCCACCCCTTACATTAACCGTGTCAAATCCATTGATAACCGAGCCGATTCTGAGACGATGCGGGACAAAGGCACAAAAAAAGAAATAGAAGAACGAAGAATTTATCAGTGGAAGGGCTGAGGACTTTAGACGTGAATGCAAGTTTCCCCGTGAGTAGAGTACGGCTTAAGTAGGTGTCCTTGTTGGGTGAAGAATATCTCATCGAATTCCTACGGCCAGTATTACAGAGACAAAACATAAAGAAGTCTATAAACGAGAAAGGTAGTATTGGATGGCGCTCGTCCTCCTTTCAGTAACTAGACAACGCATTAAACGCTGAGTTAAGTCGCGCTGTGGGAGAGAGCGACCTTGGACGTGACGTGGATGCACCTGATGGAAGGACAACTGTGAATGCCCTATGTGAGGTAGCTGGCCTATAGCCTATGCAGCACTTGAACTAGGAGCTGGCACCTGCTGTCCAGCAGCCTAAGTACCGTGTAGCAGCTCATGGGGGATATCACGCATCACAAGGTCGCTGCTTCTACTGAACCCTGCAACATAAACTATGTGACCTAATATTCTGACACTCCCAAAAACATACGTTTTCCATATTATGTGCATTTTGCTGCCACATACTGCCAGATACTCCATATCAACGACCTCAGTAGTCATTAGACATCGTGAGAGAGCAAAATGGGGCGCTTTGCAGAACTCACGGACTTCGATCGTGGTCAGGTGATTGCATGTCACTTGTGTCATACGCCTGTGCGCGACATTTCCACACTCCTAAACATCCCTAGGTCCACTGTTTCTGATGTGATAGTGAAGTGGAAACGTGAAGGGACACGTACAGCACAAAAGCGTACAGGCCGACCTCGTCTGTTGAATGACAGAGATCGCCGACACTTGAAGAGGCTCGTAATGCGTAATAGGTAGACATCTATCAGACCATCACACAGGAATTCCAAACTGCGTCAGGATCCACTGCAAGTACTATGACAGTTTGGCGGGAGGTCAGAAAACTTGGATTTCATGGACGAGCCGCTGCTCATAAGCCACACATCACGCCAGTAAATGCCAAACGACGCCTCGCTTGGTGTAAGGAGAATAAGTATTGGACGATTGAACAGTAGAAAAACGTTGAGTGGAGTGACGAATCACGATACACATTGTGGCGATCCGATGGCATGGAGTGACTATGGTGAACGCCCGGTGACCGTCATCTGCCAGCGTGTGTGGTGCCTACAGTAAAATTCGGAGGCGGTGGTGTTATCGTGTGGTCGTGTTTTTCATGGAGGGGGCTTGCACCCCTTGTTGTTTTGAGTGGCAATATCACAGCACAGGCCTACATTGATGTTTTAAGCACTTTCTTGCTTCGCACTGTTGACGACCAATTCGGGGATGGCGATTTCATCTTTCAACACGATCGGGCACCTGTTCATAATGCACGGCCTGTGGTGGAGTGGTTACACGACAATAATATCCCTGTAATGGACTGGCCTGCACAGAGTCCTGACCTGAATCCTATAGAACACCTTTGGGATGTTTTGGAACGCCGACTTCGTGCCAGGCCTCACCGACCGACATCGATAGCTCTCCTCAGTGTAGCATTCCGTGAACAATAGACTGCCATTCACCAAGAAACTTTCCATCATCGGATTGAACGTATGCCTGCCAGAGTGGAAGCTGTCATCAAGGCAAAGGATGGGCCAACAACATACTGAATTCCAGCATTACCGATGGAGTCCGCCACGAACTTGCAAGTCATTTTTAGCCAGGTCTCCGGATACTTTTGATCACATGGTGTATGTGCTGTAATTGACCTTGCTTTCTTCATGAATTCCCTAACGGACGAAAAAAAAAAACTGAAGTGCCATGCAAATATGGTGAGGCTAATACAAATTTATTGGCGATCATCAGATGAGCGACAACAGATTCCATCTCTAGTCAGACATTACAGCCAAAAAAATCGTGTTCTGTCACATTGCGCCTAGGACATTCAGAATTATTTACAACAAACACACCTTCGATGTTTAGGATCGGTATCGCCTGCCAAGGTGTCTCACTGCGAATCCGCGTCCATTACTATCCTCTTACTTTGCCAAAAGTACTCAAGGGAATTCTTATCTATACATCCAGTCATAGTCTTCAAGTGTCCTAAAATGAAAAACCATCCACTTGTTTTAGGACTTGATTCTTAATCTCTACCAATTTCTTTTCATTATGCTGATTTTTAATCTTGCTGTGGGGGATAGTTGTCTATATTGTACTGGCTCCTATTTTGTACCACTGCTGTAAAGTCCGTAGGCCTACGTCTTGTACTATTCTACATTTGGTGAGTTACGTACTTCGTGCAGCCATATGATCAGCTATCAGTACTGTGAGGAACAAATCGTCTGAAGACAGCATCGATTTTGTTGTAGTTTCCATCTAACCTTTTGTGTATATGGTGAAAAAAATTAGTGTTGTAAGTGGTAACGTAGTACTAAATTCAAGGGTAAATACGCATGAAATAATCTTACTTTTCAGAGAGTCACGAATTTCTAATTTTTACGAATCGTTTATAGGCAAATGACAGAGGGAAAACGGCGACATTGCCTATAGTGTTCCGCTCTAAGATTCAAAAATTTTACCTGTACAATTTAGGAAAATTGCTCATATAACGAGTTTTAAAAAAGAACGTTTAACACTATTAGTGCAACATAGTGTTTGGAAATGTGGACTGAATTTTCTAATGCTTTCTAATGCCAAGTTATTAATTAAATAATTATTTTTTATAGCAGTATGACAATAGGAAGGCCTTATGGGAAGTGGAACACAGATGAATTGCATTTAGCTGTAACAGTGAATTTACATGGGGCTCATGCATCAAATCAATGAAGACGCGTACCATATGTGCCTAAGCGAAGAGTTGAGAAGCACTATAAAAATAAAACCACAAACAGGCATATAAGAATTTTTGGCTATAGTCCAGTGTTGGAAACGAATTGGAAGAACGTAATTATATTTGAAGAGATGGTCGGTTTAAGGTTGTCGGACGTAAGAAAGCTTGCGTTCGACGTCGTAGAACTGAACGGATTGCCCTAGTTTCAGTACAGAAAATGCCAAGCCAGGCAAAAAGTGGCATGAACGCGTCCATCCAAGAAACATTGTTGAACCCGAGGGAAATGATGAAAGTTGTTAGCAAACCTTCAAGGTCTGTGTTAACCAAGCAAAAGTGAAGAAATCTTAGGACTACAGTTTCACCTTTGAAAAGGAAGTGTTTTAGAGCCTGTCTAATTTATTTTTGGGCCTACTTTGCTCTGTTATTTTCTTCAATTCGCTGTTGGAGTCTATCTGCACTTGAGGCAAACAGTTGCCATTTGTAAAACAGAAGAACTGGTTTGCCATTTTTGCGAAGGAGATCGAGTGAAAGAAATGAAGAGATGCAGATGCAAAGGTTAGATTGCAGATGCAAAGGTTAGATTGCAAATAATGATTTGAGAACAAAAATATGGAAAATTTCCTTAAGCTTAGACTAGTACATATCTCTGAACTCAGAGACACAGTTTATGAGGGTGGTAATATTTATGCACTTAGTGGTACAAATGAGGTAACCAGATTCCTAAATTGTACCCCTTGCAGATGTTCAGAAAATTAAGCGAAGTGTGTTTATTTTTCTCAAAATTTCCATCCTTCAAATCATATAGCAAGAACAACATCCTACTGTTGAGGATAGCATTACTTAAATAATTTTTCAAGTTACTATTTAGGTCATAATCAATAAAGTCTCAAAAGCGGTACAATTTATACAACTCTGTCCTAATTGATTTTTGGGTGTGCTTTAGAAGTTGCTCTACTAAGTTTTTCAATTTTCTATTGCAGTCTATTTGCACGCAAGGAAAACAGTCGTCATCAAAACATAATTAGTTCAGATATGTTCTTCATTCCCCCAATTTAAATACGTATCTCCAATCTTCCCCTAAGTCTGCAAAGAGCAGTTCTGCTGATATGGGCCGGCCGGAGTGGCCGTGCGGTTCTGTGCGCTACAGTCTGGAACCGAGCGACCGCTACGGTCGCGGGTTCGAGTCCTGCCTCGGGTATGGATGTGTGTGATGTCCTTGGGTTGGTTAGGTTTGATTAGTTCTAAGTTCTAGGCGACTGATTGCCTCAGAGGTTGAGTCGTATAGTGCTCAGAGCCATTTTTGCTGATATGGAATCTCTCTGTCTGACTCCTCTTTCAGTTTCATATTTCTGACAATCCCTGAGAAGTCTAATAGTAGTTGTAGGGTTGACGAACATATTCATCGCTATGCTAAAGTAAGCTGAATCAATTGTTTCTCAACAGCTACGAGTAAAGATACCTTTGAAACTGAGTCAAAACGTTTCTTAAAATCTGTGAATTCGAGACAAAGCAGCAGTCCACACTCATTTCTAGGTTCTAAATTTCATTCACGACTTCAAATGATCTGTTATGCTATAGCCGGTTCTAAAGTCAGCTTCGTCATGTCCGGGGCATTTAATAGTCTAGTCTAGAATACATATACTCGAACGTTCTTAGTCCCTAGTATGTTTCGCCAATTGCCAGGCTATCAAACAAACAGTTCACCCTTTGCCGTCAACAGGCCAGGCACAATACATCAAACCGATTAGATATTTGACACGGAGCACTAGTTCAGTTGAGCAAGAATTTTGAAGATAATGAGACGGGGTTTTTTAGAGTGCTTTAGTGACATGCATAAGCAAGCGGGATGTTAAGAGCGAAGTCGGGAGATTGAGGTAATAATGGCGACACTGTGGATTAGTTTCATGAAGACAGACAAACCGTAGCCTTTGTAAATATGATTATGTGTTGTAAACAGATCAACACATCACAAATAAAAGTAAATAGTCATGTTTAGGAAACTGCTACAGCAGGAAGGGTAGATATGACTGAAGTTAACTCTGTACTACAGATTGAGAACATGTGAAATAATTAGCACGAGCACTGAATTAAATGTGTTACAAATACCGTTAGAGTATTTCTGGGCAGAAAGTTAAAACCATAGCTTTTTCAGGCAATCACCTAACTCGGGATCAGATTAACGTCAGCATTATTATTATACACGTTATGATTTGACGCCAACAATAAAATACTAGGACAAATGACAAACTTCATATACCTTGGCTGTTACAACAGCTTACGATTATGACGAAGACATACAAGATAAAGAGAATAAGTTTAGTAATGTTTGTGGAACATTCAGCAGATATCTGACAATAAAACTGTCACGCATACGCTATTAGTTTTATGATACTACTGCGCTACCAACACTATCATGGGCAGTAAATCATCGTTGGTAAACAAGACGAACCACATGCACATCCAGCGCGCGAAAATGAGGTTTCCAAGAAACGTTAAGGGATATGTTGGGCGGCCGAGTGGCCGAGCGGTTCTAGGCGCTTCAGTCCGGAACGGTGCTGCTGCTACGGTCGCAGGTTCGAATCCTGTCTCGGACACTGATGTGTGTGATGCCCTTAGGTTAGTTAGGTTTAAGTAGTTCTAAGTTCCAGGGGAGTGATGACCTCAGTAGTTGAGTCCCATAGTGCTTAGAGCCATTTGAATCATTTAAGGGATATGTTGATATCAGAAATGAACTAAATACAACGTCGAAAAAAATTACAAGAAAGTAAGAAAAGACGGAGTCATTATCTACAAGGAGCTGATCCTGTAAGATTACCAGTAGAAATAAAGAAATAGAAACAAAAGTAAAAACGAGACCCTGGAAGACGAAGGAAACGAGGGGAGTCGAAACAGGCAGTAAATAACCTACAAATGAAGCCCAACAAGAGGATGCCTTCGTAACGATTGTTGAAGCGGAAAAAATACCCATTACCGTGTAACTTCTGAAATACCTTCCACACGCCCGTTGTCTAATCCTTGGACAATATTTTAGGTTTTATGTGTCTGGATAGAAATACCCCTATACGTCGCATGGGAGCCGCACTGGAACTTAACGAACGCTTCATAAAAGGGTGACGGTTGTTGGTGCTCATCCTCTGGAAGCAGTAATTGCAGGAACCTTGCTGGTTAGTCCTGAGAGGCGCCGCGCGGTGCATCAGAGACGAGAGCGGCTGTCTCGTGTGCGTCACAACGCGGAATGCCGAGCACGCACCGCGACAGTCAGCTGACTGCAGCAACAGCCTTGTTGGCCGCTGACCACGCACGTGCGTGCCTGCTGCGTATCGCACCTGTTTGCGTGTCACTGGGACGTGCCGGCCCCTTATGTCGCGACGAGCTAGCTGTAACACACGTCTTAGATACCTGTCTGGTAAATCTGTTGCGGGCCAGGGGTGTCCAATCTTTTAGCTTACCTGCGCCATATTGGAAGAAGACGCGTGTTTTTGGACCAACATACTTGACGTTAGAAAAAAAAAGATAGGGGAAGAGAGAGACAGAGACAGAAAGACAGATATCAGGATGGATCAATGAGAGAATGACATCGAGCGGTGGGAGTCTCAAATCGAAAATATTCAATTTATCATAATTTTTTCCGCAGCTCGTGGTCTCGCGGTAGAGTTCTCGATTCCCGAGCGCGGTGTTCCGGGTTCGATTCCCGGCGGGGTCAGGGACTTTCACCTGCCTCGAGATGACTGGGTTTTGTTGTGTCGCCTTCATCATCATCATTCATCTCCATTACGGTCGGAGGAAGGCAACGGAAAACCACCTCCACTAGGACCTTGCCTGGTGCGGCGGTGCGGGTCTCCTGCATCGTTCCCATACGCTCTGTCAAGGAGTATGGGACCTCATCACCATAATTTTACATAAACGGATTTTTTGTGCTTACTTCTTGGGCTGTACTGCTCCCTGCTTTGGGCACATGCGGCCCGCGGGTTGACCACTCATATTGTAGCAGAGCAAGACACAACTTTTAAAAAATCCCTGAAATTATGTAATCCCCCATAATGGTATTTCTATGGGCCAGTTGTTTACCGCACAGTGCTGCAAAGAGGTGGAAACTTCAGCTTGAAACGAGATAAGGATTTCCTTAATTTTAGCACCTAACTTTCCCATTGACTGAATCATACACATCAGCATATCTTCAGTAAACGTGCATGTTGATTATTGGTGCCGTTTTAGAACTATTTCGGTGCCATTACCTTTCTAATTGGAAGGATTTTACCAATAATAGGCGGAATAACAGAATGTAACGACCAAGAGTAATCAAAGTATAATTCAAATTAAGAATATGTGGAAATTTTTGTGATAAATAGTACAATACAGAAACACAGCTTCTGGAGGTAATAATAAGGCTACAAGCAAAAAGAAGGAAATTAGACCGAGTAGGAGACCTAAAATGCTTTAAAATTCATGGACACTTTCTGCTGTCTTCGGTAGAAAGGAAGGATAGCATTCTACAAAATACCTGGCCTTGTTGGAATCAAAGGTTTGGGAGAGCCAGTAGGTTAGAAGAGAAAAGGTACTCGTGAAGTCTCAAACAAAGGTGAATAGGAAGTTTACAATTAAATAAAAGAGTCTGTTCGCTAATGTAGATTGTCTGGTGTTTCAAAATAAGAAATGTAACTGTCTACTTCCGACTCACTCATTTCAAAACTTCAAACCAGACTTCTGAAGCTGAAAGTAAACCAACAACCAAAACTATCAGATCCTACAGAAAGAAGTGGCTGACACTTTTCGTGGCAACGTCAATTGTCTGTAATTGCCCCAGGTATAAGTCCGCACCGGCCGAAGTGGCCGAGCGGTTCTAGGCGCTACAGTCTGAAACCGAGCGACCGCTACGGTCGCAGGTTCGAATCCTGCCTCGGTCATGGATGTGTGTGATGTCCTTAGGTTAGTTAGGTTTAATTAGTTCTAAGTTCTAGGCGACTGAAGACCTCAGAAGTTAAGTCGCATAGTGCTCAGAGCCATTTGAGTCATTTTTGTAAGTCCGCAGTTCACTATGTTGGTTGTGTGGAATTGAGCTAATGGTACTGGGTCCACTTAGGTAGCACCTTCCATCTCACCAGCAATGAAATCTATTTCTCGTCCAGACCTAGACTAGCATATGCCGCATAAACTGTGGGCATGTGTTTTCGTTGTCAATATTTGGAACAGTATTGCCTGTTCTTCTTAACGGAGCGTTTTCGTTGTTACCTTTATGCCACTAATCATCATCTCACTGAAATAAAATGTCTGACAGACAAAAAAAAATGGTTCAAATGGATCTGAGCACTATGGGACTCAACTGTTGAGGTCATAAGCCCCTAGAACTTAGAACTACTTAAACCTAACTAACCTAAGGACAACACACATATCCATGCCCGAGGCAGGATTCGAACCTGCGACCGTAGCGGTCGCGCGGTTCCAGACTGCAGCGCCAGAACCGCTCGGCTACCAGCGGCCGGCTGACAGACAAAAGAACTGGTTTCAAAATTTAAAACGTTTCTTCTTAACAAATTCTCAAATAAACTTCAATGTAATTTTGAAAAATTTCCGCCGTCTGTAGACGTCTTATTTCAAAGGGGAGGTTATCAACGCGTTTTATAACTGTGTATTACACTTCGGTCTGTGCCGAAATTAGATTCACTAAAGGTAAGCGCAAATCAATTTTGCTTCTAGTATCGTATTGGTGAACATCTCTGTTAATCCCAAAATGCAATGTATTATGGCAACAAATTACATGAATGATATATGTACTGAGAGAGTGTGGTTTTTATTACAAATTCTCTTGAACCGATACATGTGAGCTTCGTACATAATCTAATTCCATTCTTTTCTGCAATGAAAAGTATTTTCCTAAGTGATGAGCTACCCCAAGATATTATCCCGTAGCACACAAGTAAATTAAAATATCCAAATATATTAATAAATGGCTCTGAGCACTATGGGACTTAACTTCTGAGGTCATCAGTCCCCTAGAACTTAGAACTACTTAAACCTAACTAACCTAAGGACATCACACACATCCATGCCCGAGGCAGGATTCGAACCTGCGACCGTAGCGGCCGCGCGGTCAAATATGTTAATATATCGATTTATGTGTCTCAAAACCGGTAATTATTCTTACAACAAAACCAGGGATCCTAAACGTTTTAACAGGTCTGCTGTATTTTTTTCGCTTTATGTTTACATCAACACGCACACCCAAGAACATATAACTTTGTACTCTGTGTATTATTTTTCATTGATAAACTTCATTTATAGTGCATATGATATTTCCGTCAACACAAAACCGGATGAGCTATGTTCGTTCAACATTGAAAGCTAGTCCACTTGTCCAAAACCATTTAATATCTTTAGCGAAAACATCCTTTACTATTTTCCCCCTGGATGCTCGTTTGATCAACTTGACAAATAATGCTTGTTGTCATACGCAAAAAGGATTAATTCTGCCCCTTTAGTCAAATAAAATGGGAGAACGTTAACATAGGGCAAGAATACACTGATCGAACCCTACGAAACGCCCATTGTGATTTCTCCCTATGAAGATGATATGGAATATATCTTTTTATCACTCAGACTTTCTAGTCTGGGTTTCTATATCCTGTATCTTAAATAGGTACTAAACCAAATATGTGCTGAATCATGTACCCTATAAAACCTTTATGTCTCTAATAGAATATTATGATTGACAGAAACAAATGGATTTGATAAGTCACAGAAAATCCTAAATGGTGGTATTTCATCATATAATATTATTATTATGTGCTTAGTGATGGTATAAAAAGTTTCCTTAGTATAACAACCTTTTTGAAATCCAAACTGTGATGGACTAAGTATCCTATTTCTACTCAGATGGGTGACTACTTTCAAGTACAGTATCATCTCAAAAATTTGGAAGAAGTGAAGCTGAACGGTAGTTACATCTGTGGAGACACCTTCCTTATAGTGAAGCCTAACAATGGCATATTTTAATCACTCTCGAAAATCACCCTGCACTAGTATGGTATCACATATGTGACTGAGAACGTGATAAATTGTGAGACCAAAACTTTTTATTGTGTTATCGGAGATAAGCTTCATACGAGCCTTTACTCTTGGGGCTTGTGATCTTCCTTATTTCACATGTGGATGTGTGACAAATTTTCACTTTACAAAATCTACACTGCACTGAGTATTCAGTGTACCGTTTTACCTTCATTTATATGTTTCTTGAATTGATATTCTCACCAACTTCTAAAAAGAAATTATTAAAAATATCATCTAGACATGAACTGTCTTCAGATTGTTGCAGGAAACAACGTACGGGGTCCGATACGCTACGGTATGTCAGCTCGAATAGAAGAAGGAACTGCCTGTGTCGCTACTCCGGGCTGTGTGGCATTTCTACTGACCTTCTCCAATTGGGAAGCTCACTTCGTTTACGTCGACGATGTAATCCATGACTTCAACGTTCCAGTTAAAAACCGTTGCTCTACAGCGTCGTCGATATTTAGAACTGTTTTGTGCAAAATAAAAAGATATTTTCTTATACATTCCTGATGTGCTGAGAATCATTTTATCCGAACGGTTATTTAACCAACCCCGAACCGTTATTACATTTATTGCCAAACGTAGTAGCCTGCAAAGTTTCTCATTGTTAACTGCTTGTCAGCGTTCATGTACAAAAGACATTTATGAATTGTGATCAGTTAGTAAATTACCAGAGATCTATTAGAGAAATAATAGCAAACGGTGCATTAAAGGATGTAACACTGGGACAACTTCACGAGCACTAAAAAATAACATATTCTATGAAATGCGCTAATAGCTTGAGCAACACGGAAGCATCTTAGCTACAGCCGAACATTATAGTTTAGAGGTTGTTTTCAATGCATTTTTAGAAGCGGTCATTTCATTATCACATTTCGTAAAAAAACTATTTGGCTCGATCTAATTAATACCCTTCCAACGAGATGCAGTATCATAAGCGATCAGAGGAGGAATGTCTTGTTCGTGAACTGTTTTCCGTGTACACATGTGTTCATATGTATTTGATATTCACATCCTAGGATGGCGCTATTGCCACATATTTATTACAAAGTTGCAGAGCTCTGTCAAAACAAAATCACAGTTTCTGACATCTGTCGGATCGGTAAGAATTATCCAATGAGTTAATGGCGTTCTTCTCGCAGGTGAGTAACATTATGGAGTGGGTTTCATCGGCTTCTTTTTTGTTTTTGTTTTTTTTTTTTTGTTTTTACAAACGTATTTACCAACTAGGATCACGTTAACAACGTCAGTTCCTCTCCTTCCTTTGTTGTTTTTTCCTATTTTTTCAGTATTCCCTCATTTTCTCCCCATGAAGTCTCTTCCTTTCTTCTGTCCATGTTGTTCCCGATTTTTTATTTCTTCTGCTTTGAAAGCCTTCCAAATTTAGTATTTTGTTTTTAAAACGGTTTCTTTCTGATATTTCTGATTCTATGGTGTTGTTTCTTTCAAGATCTGTTTTTAATTCTGTAATCCGTGATATTGTCGATTTCTTCTTCCAGAAATATAGGAGTATTTGTTTTGTTAGTCTATTTCCATTCATTCGGTAGAGATGTCCAAAAAAGGTTAATCTTCGTTTGGCCATTACTTCAGATATTTTATCTATATTTTTGTAGATTTTTTTGTAGATCTCCTCATTGCTTCTTATTTTCCAACCATCTGCAGTTTTCATTGCACCCATTATTTTTCTAATAATCCTTCTTTCCAGTGCCCCTAGTTTGTCCATCTTATAGTTCATCGTTAGGCATTCAGATCCATATAAACATTCTGGTCGTACCAATGTGGTGTAGTGTTTTAGTTTTGTTTTTCTAGATATACATTTCTTGTTGTAGATATTTTTGGTCAAACCATATGTTCTTTCCATTTTGTTAATTCTTACATCTATTGCAGATTTTTCTAGTCCATTCTGTTGTATAGTTTCTCCAAGATATTTAAATTTATTTACTCGCTCTATTTTACCTATTTGTGTTTCTATGTATTTTGGTGCATTTTTTATATCTGTCATGAAATTTGTTTTTTCAGCTGAAATTTTGAGACCAACATTAATGTTTATATTAAGCGGATTCTTACTTCTCCCGTGTAAGGACAGGACACAACGTATTGTTTAGTACGAAGTACAGCACTTGAGTAATCTAATAGGAAGACCTGTGGCGGTTCTTAAAGTATTTGTTGTTCTATTAACATTAAAAATAAAAATCTAAGATGAAATCCCGCAATTAACAATGTTAGTAGAGTAGCACTAGTTGTAATTAGTAGTTAGCATATTTTACAGAACTAGTTTGATCTCTGACTTCATTCGGTATTCGTCCCTCAAGGCTTTCCTTTGTAATGGGACACGATGTGCGAATGAACAAATGCTGTGAGCTTCGTATGAAATAGTTAATTATCGCTCTTACACAAACACTGGTGTTGTAAATCTTTAGCGAAATGTCGCGACCCACCGAATAACTGTCGAAATAAATTCTGGTCTCACACACACACACACACACACACACACACACACACACACACACACACCACAAAGCACGTGCGTTAGAAACCTGAATCCACAATCAAAAATACTTTAGTTACTTACCCAGTGTCTAATAAGGTATATGTGTGTTTCTATAGCCCCAAATCATTAGTAGCTCGCCAAATGTTCCGAAATAATTTAAGAAATACCTTCTTCATACTATTTTTGTTCCTAAATAGGATACAGCCAACAGCATTTTTAATTTCATTTGGAGGTTCCAAAGCCAATTTTGTGTTTAACCAAAATTATTTTTTCTGTGTCATACAATTCCGCTAGCGTCACATTTCTGGCATCAAACTGAAATTTCCTACAGGAAAATCATTTTTAAGTTCCATCCCTACTATTACATTAAAGTCCTCCATTATTATCGTGACCGATATTTTTCACAGTTTTTCGTAACCAGTCATAAAGATGAATTTTTTAATCACAGAATGCGTCTCTTGGGACGTAACTTGTCTAATGTCTAAAGCTTACCTACTATTTAGTGTCTAAAAACATTTCTGTTAACTGCTAATCCAACGGCGATGTCCTTCATAGCAAGAAGTAGGTGTCTGTTTTTCTTATAAACGATAAAAACCTACTCCATAAGACACCACCGCACATCCATAGTAAAAATCTTCTCACTATTGCTCCACTTATTTTCTTTCAACAGTGAAACGTGTTCGTTACAAACAAAACTATGCAAAACGTGTGTACTATTTGGGTATGATTTTCAATTACTCATGAGAACGGAAAAGAAAAAGGATTTACCAAAGCAAAACGTAAGTAATATCAAATATATGCGCGAAATACCTAGAGACAACAAAAGTACATTTAAACATAAATTGATGTGTTAACTCGGGAATGAAACTCAGATTAACAGCGTTTGGTTCCAGATCACAAGGTAACAGTATATGAAAATGTACAAATGGTTCTGCCTAAGCGCATAATGTAAAATCAAGGTAATGATAAAAACGAACAAACACTGTTCCTTATGCCTGATTTTCGTAGATTAGTTGTAACTAAAACTATGTTCACATTTCACATTTGAATTAAAAAACGAACTGATGATGGTACAGAGGCGCTGAAAAATGTTTGAGTCACACGAAAAAATCGTGTTTTGCGTGACAGGCAGTTCTTATATGCAATAATTTTAACTGCAAACACGACATCTGCAAGAGCAGTAAGTCCATATCACGAACGATCTTTGATACTTTAATGATATCCTATTTGATTTATTGACTTGAGTTTCAGGATCTAGTAGCCTACCGTCCGTCCTTATTGCCCAGCATATTGTGGTATGTATATGAAATACGATACAACAGGTTAATTCTTTATTCACCACAACGAAACTGTTCTTTGCGAGGAGTCTACTTGCTGAACGTCTTGAACGCATTGCCCGAGTGTCCTCAGAGCCGTGATTCCAGTATAATTTCTTCAACCTGAGGAAACGCCCACTAAATGGGTCCTCATAGAACTCTACTGATCTGCCGCGCTCGAAAAGCTTGCCGAGGATCATGCAAAGTGTTTTCTACGCCAGAGTATCGATCGTAGCGATTTAAAACCAGCATTTTCATCTCCTGTCATCAACCTCAACATGTGTTGTGGTTACTCAGCGCCATACAGTAAGCTGGCTTTATTTTTGGAAGACACGTAAAATGATATAGAAAATGTAGAAGAATTTCAAGCTCGAAAAACACGGAAACTTGACATAATAAGCGGACTGCATGGCAGCAAATTAACAAATTGGCCACATACAGATGATGGGTGTCCAACCTCCTGCCAACTGCAGATCCCGCATTTCGGAATAAAGAGACCCTGTTGCAGCGGCTCATTCATAAAGAGAGAACATCGTGGCCAGACCATTGTTGAAATGCTTCTGGGTTGCTTGTCCTGTGACCGCGTCTATTCTCTTGAAGGAATATCCCGGCTTTTCAGGATTGAATATAATGCCAGTTCTGCTAACAGATGTTGGATGCCGTTGAGCTGGCTTGTGCAGGAAGATTTTAAGCAAATGTAGGTATGTGCTGGACCACTATCGCACTTCATGAAGAGATTGCGCAATTCGTAATCGAAAAAGAAACCAAAGTGTCTTTACTTCATTAGTACTACTTTTTGTTTCCATAGAGTAGTTGTTTAAATAACAGCTGAGATGAAGCAAAAATACACATCAATGGATATTCTTTTGAACTAGTTCAGTTTTCCAGAAATATTCGTTTTGTTTCGTGTTCTTCAACCAAAAATGAACTAGAGAATGGACTATATGAATCCAGCAGTAGTGATTATGCCATGGGACCAAGTAACACAAAGCCACTAAGTCGCAAGAAATAAAGTAAAGATTAGCAGGAACGTCACTGAACCAGCTAAAAATGCGTGTACCCTGAGCTGCTGAAAAAAGTGAATCGGAGACTGAAAGAAATACTGCACGTACAAGATTTAAAACGACTTGGAGTTAACCTGAGCAACTGAATTCACTGTTCAATAGGAAATTTATGAGGTTCCTGAAATGGAAAGTTCATTATCAGTGTCACTGCAAGTTGTAGCCTACGGCAGAAAGAAGTGGATGTAAATTCGGGATCATCGAGAAATTGCGAGTCATGTAACAGTAGAGGAACTAAGTGCTTTGGTAATCAAGAGAAGAAATAAATGGGAAAGACAAAAAACTTAGATTTATAATCTCATTCCAACCGTTTGAAACAGCAGCGGAGCTGAGCGTGGCACATTTGTTTGAACAAAATAATGAATTGTCTGCTGGACTTCAATAACTTCGTCTTGGAGGATGGATGGACGACAAACGTGGAGGCTAAATGTGGACAATTGAAGCTATAAACTGTCGTATGTGGCGAGATAGTTATATATTGTGTGTCAGTTGTAAAAGCTGAGATTACCTAATGATTGCGACTTCCCAAGACACAAAAACCATCTCGGAAAGATTGCTTCATTGAAAGGATAAGAGCTTCAGATGAGGAGTGAATAGGGTAGGAGTCACATGCAGCTCAAAGCCCAATATAGACTATTTATTTCTATACCCTGATACGATCCGACTACCACTCTATCTTGGGTTTACGACTGCCGCGGAGGTGGATTAGAGAAGGTTACACGCCGAAAATCAAGCTCCCGTCGAATAGAATTTGTCTCGAATTCAGTCACATAAATGTATAAACGTTTTAAATCTCCATTTAGCTGCTGACAGCACTATTAATGAGATACAACACGCACAAAACACGATACCTTTGGGCAAAGAAAGCAAATATATCATTCAAAGACGTTTCCAGTTGGTCAGTATGCAATAAACTAATACTGACATATAGGAAAAAAACATTAGCAATTATTACACTAGCTGTGATCAGGCAGCAAGAGTCAGACGTAGCTTATACTTCAATTACCCTTACCTAAAAAAAAATAACAAATTCGGTTAAATGTTTTCAACCAGGGTATAATATTGTACAATCAAAGGTCCATTGTGACTGAGTAAACAACTAAGTGTAATGTATTTACAAAGACATTTGATGCTTTATTCCTAGGTAATGTACACTAAGTAGTGAAAATTTTTTAAGTAACTAAAAATGAAGGTTTGTGAAATCTAACACGTTGTGTTGCAGTTATCATTTCGAGCCCTCTACGGTAATCCATACTGTACTATTCTTTACATTTCTGCAAACCTGTAGCACAAGACATCCATTTGACTCTGATTGCTGGATTCAGTTCCAAGTCTCCATCTACATTTCTCAGCCCCACACTTCCCTCTATTACCAAATTAAGAATTTCTTGATACTGGGTACGTGCCCCATCAACATTTCCCTTCTTTTGGCCAAGTTATGTCATTGATTTTTTTCTCCCCGATTCTATTCAGCAACTCTTGATCAGTCAACCGGTCCATTCATCTAAACTCCAGCAGTATTCCATAACACAATATTCAGAAGCATCTACTCACTTATTGCCTGCACTGTGTGTCGTCCACGATTTACTTTCAAAGAAGGACTTTCATAAAACACTTCCTAGTATTTAAATTTACATTAGTTGTTAACATTCTTCAGGAATTATTTTCTTTAGTTTCCAGTCTTCAGTTTATATCCTCTTTGTTTCTGTCATCAGTTATTTAGCTCCCCACGTAATAAAACTCATCTACACTTTGTGTTTGATTTCATTACCACCTAACTTACTTCCAATACAATCAATTACCCTTGGTTTACTTTCGTTTATGTTGACCTTAGATTTTTTTACAGGACACTACTCATTCCGATCAATTAATCTTTCAGGTCTTTTACGGTCATCATCATCATCATCGCGTGCATTTTCGATTTAGACATGTTTGGCCACTCTGACGGTAGTCATAGGGTTTCCTTCGTATCCGGCCTTCATCCATACTTATTAGATCATCATGCTATTCTTTTCTGCATGCTTGAATATTTTCTACTGTCCCTAGAACATGGAACTCCTGTCTTACCTCACTGTTCATCTTGCGATCTTCTAATTTGTATTCCACCAAAGGCCCTAACAGTATTATTTCTGGCGCTTCAATTTTCTGTATTTGTTTCTTTGTTAAAGTTCATACTTCGGATCCATGGAGCAGAAAGGTTAGATCATAACTTTTCTTTTCCTTGCGGATATTGTTAGATAATTTTGTTGTACAATGTAAGACCGCACAGCTCACAGAAGGTTGTCTTCTGCACCCGCTAGTATTTTCGGCATTTACAAACGATGTGACTTTGATGTACAAATATGTTAAATAGAGTGGGCAATAAAGGAAACCCTTGTCTGACTCCCAGTGCGATTCTTCTCGCTCCTGTATTAATGGTTGACCCAACGGGTATCTTCATAGTCTTATCAGCATACAAACACTGAGCTGACCTTATTATGTGCTGAGTAACGCCATACTCCCTCATTACTTAGACCTCACCATCCGGTCGAAGACTTTCCATAATCCACAAAAGCTATATATGTTGGGAGACTAAATTCTCTATGCTTTTCAGTTATCTGGATTATCGAGAAAACACAATCTATACACGATCATTCTGGTCTAAAACCATTTTGTTCTGCTATCAAAAAAGTCTTTGTTAAAGCATTTAATCTTTTGGGAAGTACTTTAACATATGTCTTGTACCCACGGTTTAGTGGTCTTTTATCTCTATAGTTATTGCAGTCATTATGGTCTCCTCTTTCAAATTTAGGGAAGACTACTGATCTCTGCCAATTTCCTTTAATTGTGGCAATCTTCCAGCACAGAACTAAAAAATTAAGAAGCCTACACACAAGATTTTCTGGTGCATGTTCATTTCATTTATTTCGTCTTGACCTCGATAATTTCTGTTTCTCATGCATCCTATTGCATATTCCAGTTCTTCCAAAGCGATTTACTGTCTCTGACATAATCACATTCTCATCGGCAACCATTACGGTTTTGCTTTCTTCCCCATAAAATATAATTCTCCTTCCAAATTTCTCTTTAATTTCCTTTTCTGCTCGGGCAATGCACAGATCGACTATTACGGAGGATAGGATGCGACCCTGTGTCACTACATTCACAATTACCGGCTCCTTTCCGTGTCCATCAACTCTTAGAACTGCTGTCAGGTCTCTTTACAAGCTGATACAAACCTTTCCTTCAATGTAATGATCCTTAGTAACTTCAGAATTCCAACATGTATGTATTATAAATTAACTAGTTGCTAAATATATTTAAACAAAAGGGCAATACTTATTAAAGTAGACCCGTAAACAGTTACCTGCTCCCAACTTCCCTCTTTTCTTTCTATTCAGATGACAAGTACTGTAGCATTGTAAAAATGAGTTGTGTTTGACTAAACAGATAACTAACTAAATCTACACGAAGCAGATATCTCACAGAGAAATTTTCCGTTCCATTCAGCTGTGGAGCTTGAGAATAAGAACTTCTTCTCTGCCTCTGTGCCAGCTGTCACTAGTCTGCTTGTATCCTCAAGGTCCCAAAGTTATTAGGGTACCGACAGATATTCGATTGTTCATTCCGAAAAGAAACTCTGGTCATATTTCGGTTGCGTTGTAACGAGTAATTATTGCGCGTCTTTAGAAGGTGTATTGTGTAGTGCCAAACTCAAATAGAAATTACTCTTTTTACACAGTATTTTGAAGACCAGCTTAGTCGTCTTCGTGAGGTGCTGCGAGAGAAGATTGTCTCATGTGTACTCACAGGAAGAAAGCCAACCAGACTGTTCTCATGACCATCGAATACCATCCGTGCAAAGATATGCCATAATCGTATGATATTTTTGTCCGCTGTTATTACGGCCGCCTGGTACTGCCCTTGTCACTGACTGCTGCTCATGAACTCCATGCTGTTACATTTACTTACAGCGAGGCGCGTATTGTCGCGGAAACAAAATGAAAATAGTTTCAATTATCTGAATCCGACTAAGATTTTCTGGAGATTTCCGTAGGTTGTAAGGTAAGCGCCTCTGGAAATAGCCTCCCAAGAACTCCCAAGTGAAGACCGTTTTAACGAAACTCAGCAGTACAAAATTTGTAAAAATAAGTTATATATGTATTCCTGTAAGTGAGACGAATTCATGGCAGTACGTGGATTTTGTGAAATATTATTATTTGCCTGTTAGATCTTGCACACAGAACTGTCAAATTTTTCTTAACTCTACGTCTTCAAAAACGAATTTTGTCAAATGAGAACACTTCCTGCTTTTGGTAGAGAATTATTATTAGTTTTCAACAAAGTAGCTCACTACCTCTCAGTCAGGGGTCACAATTACATTTCCCCTGACAGGATGTTTGATACTATTCAAAAGGAATTGAGAAAACTTGAAACCATTACCTTGCTATCACACTAACTCGTTGTCTGAGCAGCTATGGTACCTGTGTGGCTCAGGGCAAAAACTGGGATGCGTGCGATTTCAATAGCAATGCCAACACGTTAATAAAAGAAAAGTTACCATTCAAAGTGTCTGAAGCCAGAATACTAATTCATTGAAAAATGCCATCTACAAAGTCGAAACAATATATTTTTCCTTCCCGATCATTGTCGAATTGAAGAAAACTAACTTAGGTAGTTTCACGGCCATTGATATATCAGTTGTAACAAAACCTAGAAACCAAGTGAGTGTCGAAAAAGCTAACGATGCAAAGAAACCGGAAGGCGACCGAGAGTACCGTGGGAAAGCCCTAGACTGCTGCGACACCTATGAGTATCAGTGAGAGATCGAAAGAAATGTCTCCCACAGGTGAGAGTATTAACATCCTAATTTCGCAACAAAGTGCCGGCGTTTGAAGCGCTGTTAAAAAAAAAAAAAAAAAAATGTTCAAATGGCTCTGAGCACTATGGGACTTAACATCTGAGGTCATCAGTCCCCTAGAACTTAGAACTACTTAAACCTAACTAACCTCTAACCTACGGACATCACACATCCATGCCCGAGGCAGGATTCGAACCTGCGACCGTAGCGGTCGCGCGGTTCCAGACTGAAGCGCCTAGAACCGCCCGGCCACTTCGGCCCGCTGAAGCGCTCGTGAAGAGCATTGAAGCACACATAATACGGTGTACAGAACGCTGGTTGACACCACACTCTGATAGCAGTGAGATTTTTGGAGGAAATCACGGTGTACATCGAAAAGGTTGGCAAACAGAAATGGAGGTGGTTTATTTGTCGCAGTAGACAAGAAGCTCAGATCCACCGAGTTAAAAAACTGAAGCAGCATGTGAGATTGTTTAGGCGAGACTCAGTATCAAGGGTGAGCACCAAATGATACCTGGATCCTTCCTCGCCCACCAGACTCATCTTGACGTAACCCAAAACTTTAGAGAAATTAACTGGGAAAATTACAGTTTTGTTAGTGGTGGGCGTGATAACACATTCTGTGAAACATTACTAAATTCCTTCTCTGACACCTACCTAGAACAGATAGTTACGAACCTCACTCATGATGAGAATGTTATGGATCTAATGACTACAAATAGACGTGACCTCTTTAAAGATGTACACATCGAAATTGCTATCAGTAACCACGAAGCGGTTGTGCAACAATGATTACAGAAGTACAATGGATAAACAAAACAAGCAGAAAGGTATATATGGTCAGTAAACTAGATAAAACATCTTCAACTTTTATAGTCCTCTCTTCCTCAGTTGCGTGTAATATTACGGTATATTAATAATTTTTACTTATGGACCGTCTGACAGCAACTGAATGCAAATGCAAGAAAACTTCCACATCCAGAAAGCCATAGCAGAAAACAAACATGTGATAAATGAACAAACACACATCAGCACAGGCTCCCTACTACACTTAGTAAAGGAAATGATAACATAAAACAAAAAATAATAATAATAAAAAAAAGAAAACTCTTCCCCACATCATCTGGAGACACACACACACACAGCACAAAAAAATATATATCACACCAAAACACACACACACACACACACACACACACACACACACACACATACACAAACGCACACACAAATGCATATACGAACAGACCACAGATACTTCAATAGTTACACTCATAAGTTTGGCAATAACATTCGATCTTTGGCAAAAATATTTGACAGTCGGCAACAGAAACCAAAACATTGCTTTAAAACAAGCGTTCAGTGGATAGTGTTGTGGAATGGGGAAAAAAAAACCGCAAATTGGCGTTCATAAGAAGAAGAACAACACCAAAAATGCAACAGGAGCGTAATATGTAGGAAATTGTCCACGCAACCTGTAAGTACAGTTCAAAACATTACTACTTAATAGGAAATACCAACCACCAGAACTGTTTATAACCTATAGGCACAATGACAAAAATGTAAATAAAATAGCTAACATATGTACATATTCCAGGCCACTGATGATGCCTTGCAGAAAATAAAGGCGAAACGCGTATGGCACTAAAATTGTGTTTTATTCAGTTGCTGTCAGACGGTCCATAAGTAAAAATTATTAATGTACCGTAATAGATAAAACATCATTAGTGTAAAATCTCAGTGAGGAACTTTAAACTTTCAGCACAAGACAGGAGCATGTAGAGGAACTCTAACTCAGGTTTAAAAGAATAGTTGACCATACACTGAACAGTTCAAAATGGGAGGCGCCCTCCATGGTATACAGTCACTGTAAAGAAACTTCAAAGGAAACAGAGAGTGCAGCTTAATAGGTGTAAAATCAGGCACAGGGCTATAGACAGAGAGATGCTGAATGAAACGCATTTGGCTGTTAAGAGAGAAATGCATAATGCCTTCAATGATTATCGTAGCAGAATATTGTCAAATGACATTTCATAAAACCCAAAGAAATTCTCGTCGTATGTAAAGGCTGTTAGTGGCACCTAAGTTAGTGTCCAGTCCACAGCGTAAGAGACAGGAACTGAAATTGACGGCAGAAAATCAAAAATGAAATGTTAAAATCCGGTTTCAAATACTCCGTTACAAAGGAAAACCCATGAGGACTACCCCAATTTAATCCTTGCACC
Organism: Schistocerca americana; assembly: GCF_021461395.2. Taxonomy (NCBI): domain Eukaryota; kingdom Metazoa; phylum Arthropoda; class Insecta; order Orthoptera; family Acrididae; genus Schistocerca; species Schistocerca americana. Next base: position 38,688,875 of record NC_060120.1, read on the forward strand.
ACTGAAAAAATGAATGAAATAAGTGCCACTGTCAGCGGTGTTGAGAAACGGCTGAAATCGTGAAAATTAAACAAATTATCAGGACCTGATGGAATCCCTATCAGGTTTTATACTGAATTTTCCGCTGAGTTAGTCCCTCTTCTAACTATAATCTATTGTAGATCCCTCGAACAAAAAACCGTGCAGGCCGCACTTGTCTACAAGACGGGCAGTAGAAGTGACCCATGTAACTACCGTCCAATGTCATTGTTATAGATTTGTTTCAGAAACCGAGAACATATTCAGGGCTCAATCATAACCTGGTATCTTGAACAGAATGGCCTCCTCAATGCCAGCCAGCATGGATTCCGAAAACATCGGTCATGTGAAATCCAACTCGAATTTTTCTCGCGTGACATACTGAAAGTCAGGTAGATGCAGTATTTTCGGAAAAGCATTTGAGTCAGTACCACAACTTTGCTTATTGTCAAAAGTACGATCGTATGGCGCATCAAGTGAAATTTGTGACTGGATTAACGACCTTTTGGTAAGGAGGCTGCAGCTTGTTATCTTGTATGAAGACTCATCGCCAGATGTAAAAGTAACTTCGGGTGTGCCCCAGGGAAGTATGCTAGGATCCTTGCTGTTCATGTTGTATATTAATGACCTTGCAGATAATATTAATAGTAAAATCAAGTTTTTTTGCAGATGGTGCAGTTACCTGTAATTAAGTCCTGTTTGAAATTAGCTGCATAAATATTGAGTCAGATCTTGATAAGGTTTCAAAGCGGTACAAAGATTGGCAACTTGCTTTCAATGTCTAGAAATATAAAATCGTGCACTTCACAACACGAAAACACGTTGTGTTCCATGACACACAAATACCTGGGTGTAACATTTTGCAGGGATACGAAATGGAATGATCAGATAGACTCAGCTGTATGTAAAGTAGTTGCAGATTACTTCGGTTTAGTTGCAAATTACTTGGGAAGTGCCATCAGTTTGCAAACGAGATTGCTTAAAAGCCACTCGTGCGACCGATTCTAGCGTGTTGTTCAAGTGTGCGGGACCCTTACCAAATAGGACTAACAGGGGATATTGAAAGTATACAGAGAAGAGCAGCACAAATAGAGGTTTGCTTGATCCGTGGGAGAGTATCACAGAGCTACCGAAGGAACTGAACTGGCGAACTCTTGAAGATAGTCATAAACTATCCCGAGAAAGTCTATAAACAAAGAGAACCGTCTTTACATGATGACGCTACGAGTGTACTACAGCCCGCTACGTATCGCTCAACTAGAGATCGTGAGAATAAGATTAGAATCATTAACGCACGCACAGAGGCGTTCTCCCACGCTCCATAGGTGAATGGAACGGGAAGAAACAATAACTGTTGGTTTCAATGGGACGCACTCTCTGCCACGCACCTCACGGTGGTTTGCAGAGTATAGATGTAGATGTAGAACTTCACATATTTTGCATTTACAGCTGAAAGCTTATAAAAATTATCTCCACCGTTGTATTACGTATCTAGTGTTTCTTTGTGAAATATAATTTTGTAAGAAATCAACAATTTATTCTTTTCAGTATTTCAATGAAGTGTTTTTCATGAAAATTTTGTTTTTTGTAGATGTTGTCTTCTGTGAAAACGACGCTCAAGTGGAAAACGCCTCTGTCTATCCACTCCCGGATCAGTAGGATTTGGGTGAAAAGAACGTAACTGTACAAGGAACTGGATCGGATCTCATACAATCCGCTCTGACCTTCGGCGTACTGAGTGAAAACTGAAGTAGATTAAAACGGTCACAGCTTGTAACAATATTCGTCGGGACATACTTAATACATACTGCAGTTCAGAACTCTGTACCAACTCTGTATTTCGACGCCGTATTTATTAATGGCGTTTGGCTACTCGTGAAATAACCTCTACAGTCATTAAGTGTAATTAAAGACCTTCTTGTAAGCGTAAGCAATCAGTTATTACAACATTTGTGTTGTGGTCGAGTCATAGAAAACACTTGTTACACTATTTGCAGCGCTCTGACACATGTACGGTTTTCACTGTTGCCTTTGCCCGTTTGCACAGTTTTGTTCGTAATGAAGTGGGTTCTCTAACAAACTTGTGGCTACTCGTGAAATAACCTCTACAGTCATTAAGTGTAATTAAAGACCTTCTTGTAAGCGTAAGCAATCAGTTATGACAACATTTGTGTTGTGGTCGAGTCATAGAAAACACTTGTTACACTATTTGCAGCGCTCTGACACATGTACGGTTTTCACTGTTGCCTTTGCCCGTTTGCACAGTTTTGTTCGTAATGAAATGGGTTCTCTAACAAACTTGTGTCACTCATATCCAATATTCTCTCCAGCAAGGAAATATTTAATGTCTGTAGTATCCATTGTCGTTCTCGTAAACTGACATACGGCCGGGAGAGCGGTGTTCTTACCACATGCCGCTCCGTATCCGCATCCAGTGACGCCCGTGGGCTGAGGATGACACGGCGGCCGGTCAGTATCGTTGGGCCTTCATGGCCTGTTCGGATGGAATTTAGTTAATTTTTAGTATTCATTGGATCGTTTTAGCCAACACACTGGTTCATTACGAATCTCTCTTATGAAATCACGAAAAGCGTCAGATTCCATTTAATAGAACTCGTTTCACGACCTCAAACTTGTTATACAGGAGGACATCACATTTCCGATTTTAGCTCTCTCAAGAAAACAGACATTACCATGCCATATTAGGCCTCTCACTGACAGAAAAATTTTGACCAGAGGTTTTTGTACACTTTCGTAGCCTGTATTATAGGAATGTCAATAGGGTACTCGGAAATCATCATTCGTATACCAGTGACCACTGGAAATAACATTTCTCAAAATGATGCTATCAGTGGTCATTTTAAGTAACAATAGATGGAAGACAGTTCTTTGTGAAACCCCGTCGCCGGCGATGTATGCAGCGCAGTACAAACCAACAGTGTAGGTGTTGTGGTTTCTGAGACGCAGCGCCGCAGGTCGCATCATCGTTTTCGAGCGTGTTGACGGTTGCGGCACCCTTTGTTGTGCGTTCCAGCGGCGCGGGGGCGGTATATAAGGCGACAGGGCCGCACTGCGGCCAGACCACCGCTCCGCCAGCAGTGCTTCTCAAGACACACGCCGACGACTGACAGCTCAGGTGAGTCCACTCCCCGGTCCCGTGCCGCGACGCAATACTCGCTAACCGGCACACGAAATTCAAAACATTTCCTCCCTTATCGTGCACTTGAGTTGCTTCACTAACTCACTCTACTTCGACTCAGTTCGTTCGCCTATGTTAACAATATGCTTCCCTACGTGTTGTAATAGTTCCAAGTTAGTGCGCCACCTGAAAAAGTTGTTCATTGTTTTGTATTTTTTAGATGCTTCTAACTGCTATAAACAGCAAATTCACACAATAATCTAACTGTATTCTTATGTTCCAGTATAACATACCCTCCTTCCCAAATGATAAACTGTTGTTGTTGTAGTCTTGTCCTGAGACTGGTTTGATGCAGCTCTCCATACTACCCTGTCCTGTGCAAGCTTCTTTATCTCCCTGTACCTACTGCAACCTACATCCTTCTCAATCTGCTTAGTGTATTCATCTCTTGGTCTCCCTCTACGATTTTTACGCTCCACGCTGCCCTCCAATGCTAAATTTGTGATCCCTTGATGCCTCAGAACATGTCCTACTAACCGGTCCCTTCTTCTTGTCAAGTTGTGCCACAAACTCCTCTTCTCCCCAATTCTGTTCAGTACCTCCACATTAGTTATGTGACCTACCCATCTTATCTTCAGCATTCTTCTGTAGCACCACATTTCGAAAGTTTCTATTCTCTTCTTGTCCAAACTATTTATCGTCCATGTTTCACTTCCATGCATGGCTACACTCCATACAAATACTTTCAGAAACGACTTCCTGACACTTAAATCTATACTCGATGTTAACAAATTTCTCTTCTTCAGAAACGCTTTCCTTGCCATTGCCAGTCTACATTTTATATCCTCTCTACTTCGACCATCATCAGTTATTTTGCTCCCCAAATAGCAAAATTCCTTTACTACTTTAAGTGTCTCATTTCCTAATCTAATTCCCTCAGCATCACCCGACTTTATTCGACTACATTCAAAAATCCTCGTTTTGCTTTTGTTGATGTTCATCTTATATGCTCCTTTCAAGACACTGTCCATTCCGTTCAACTGCTCTTCCAGGTCCTTTGCTGTCTCTGACAGAATTACAATGTCATAAACTAGGCTCAGTATTACTGACGATGTCCAACACCCGAAAACAAAATGAAATGAAATGATCGTATGGCATTGTTGGCTGGGAGGCCCCATACGGGGAAGTTCGGCCGCCGTTTTGCAAGTCCTTTTTAGCTTACGCCACTTCGGCGACTTGCGAGTCAATAATGATGAAATGATGATGAAAGGCACGCAACACCCAGTCATCACTAAATTTTCGTTCTTTGGTTTCATGTCTTATTTTCTTGATACAACCTCGTGATCAATTTCTATCTTTACAGAGATGAACCTCGCTCATTTGTTTTGAACTTCTTACACGTAGTTGCCGAATCATGGAAGTATAATACGGCGTGCCGATCCGTGGAAGTGTAGTAAGGGGAAATAGCACTACAGACTTAACGCTGTACTTTGCTTTGAAGCACACGCCGCCATGTTTGGTGCCTCAAAACAGCAGACTACTGTTTACAACTGCTTCCTGTTCTTAATTTCTGTCGTGCACGCGCAACACTTGTAATAATATTAACTATTACAGTACTTGCGTGAATAACACAGTGTCAGAAAGGCATTTGCTGACTTTTTCTGGTCTTAAATGCGTATCTGATCCAGTAATACGACGCAGTTGGCCACATTCATGTAATTCCCTTTTTCTTATATATATCGAATAACCAAAAAGGGAAGTAAGTGATGTGAAAAGGCTGCTTCCGTAGTCCAACATTTTCCTTATTACGGACTAACAAAACTCAGTTTCGGTCTCTGTCTTCTTCCTCGAAACGCCGAGAACATATTTACTGTAGGTGTTCGGTTTACGATCTTCCCCTCGCACAGCGTTCATCCAGAGAGCTTTTCGAACTGGACTAACAGAAAATTTATTGAAATCAAATTAAGTAAAAGCGCTACAGTAAAAATAAACATTACAGTCAAAATTCTTGTATATAAAAGAAAATATCGCTCGGATGAGTCCACTTACGAACGAAATTCATTTCTTTACATTTTATACTACGATCACAATGATAAATGCACCCGTATATGACGCAAGCTGAGAGTTTTGTTGAACATACTTACAGCAGAAGCTAATGTTTGAGGAAACTGACATGTGGGATGTTTGCTTCAAATTTGTGACGTCATGACAACTCCCGTTACTGTACCTTCAATTACAAGCACCGAACGCTCCACACTACTATCTCTAGAGCAGTTTCAAACTCAATACCAACATGCTGCTCGACAGTAGACAGAGACTGCTTGATCTGTGCAGCTGAGGTTCCAAAACGAGTAGAATATTTAAATGAGAATGGCAGAGAGTGTACTAACCAAATTTTAATACTGTGAGTTTTTTCCTTGGGCATGTCAATAACTTTCTAGATTAAAGGTATATTTTCATTAAAAAACGCTTTTAAGCTGCGTACAATTTATTTATTATTGCACTTGTGTCCTTCACCAAAAATGTGCCAGAGGATATAATAAACACAATATGACATTATAATCAGACAATAAATGTGAATAATAAAATTAAATAAACGCTACACTGGTCTAATCGCATCGCAGTTGGCGTTGTGTATAATGACTAGTAACCGGCAGCCCTTCTTCTGTCAGGAGAAAACTACAACAATGCGTGTGGAAATGAAAAATAAAAAAAATGAAATAATTTTTACGATATTTAATTTCCATACAGACGCTGCTAATAAATAGTTACTTTGAGAAATATAATATTATATGACATGGTATTTTGGTAAAATCACGTGGTTTGAATAGTTCGTGCTGGGTGACCAATAATGCTGAATTCGTACTTCATAGTATATGTTGCTACAGCTCGAGTGACCACGCGAGCGTCGTAACTACCCATGCATACCCGTTTCTGTAACGGGTGTCAATTTATCTACCAAGTTAAGTATGTCGATGAGTTTGGCCAACTCTATACTAATGCGATGCACACATTGCTACATTAAGGTGCGATATTTCTGTTAATCTGACAAAAATTTTGCCTCGTGTGCCAGCTGTCTATTGTTAATGCAGACAAAAGATCGGAATTGCTGCGAAAAACGCTGTCTTCTTACGAAAATTGCAAGAATGTTTTTTTTTTTCTTTATAGGTAGCACTACACATGTACTGCGATAAATAAACCCATCTAGAGATACTACCATCTGCCAATGAGCACTTCAGAGGTAAAGAAAAAACCTCGTTTCAAAGCCTCGCCGTTGTCTCTTAGATTTTACAAATTCGTTCTCACAAGAATATTGTAAATAAAGTCGGGTATTCGAAAAACTCTCCGATTTCACTTTCACACTAAGGGTGTCTTTCCACATGTGTGCTAAAGTGTAAACTTGCCTTTGACGTCTCAGGCTGAGATTAGGCCAATTTCTACAATATACCGATTTCTTAAATACTTCGAAATTTATGGCTATAATCCATCACATTTTAAAGTACTGGCGTGGGTTTAAAAAAAAATTTAGGGAGTCTGCGTGATGAATCAACTCAGAACATATCACGGATGTGTCACCTGTTTATACAAATGGTCACATCAACAATTTCAGCACTTTATGATTCTTCCATCAGATAATGGTATATCACAATACGATACCAGCAGTAGACCATCTTGTTGCAGAATCGTCCTATTTCGGGGTATACATTTAGGGAAGATGACAATAACGCAAAACGAATTTCTAGAGTGCCAAAGCAGGAATGTACGGAGCAGAAGATGCTAGTCAGATGTAGTTCTACGCGTATTACAGACGAATGATGTAAATTTCTCAATATTTGTCATTGGTATACCTCTGAATTGCTATAAAGTGTCATATCTATCACCCAATACTTTTTATTCTTCCCCAATGCACGCCAATAAATTTTATGAATAAATTTCTTGTTTACTATATGTCCGTACCCTTTTCAATAAAGAAGATATATTATCGATAACACCAAAGGACGAGGAAGTAGCTCGTTACGGAGAAAACTGAAGTTGTAAATATTAATTAATTTGTGTTTAAATTCTGTTTTTGTGTAAAATGCTGGAACTGAAGAAACCTTGTTTCCATTTAATTGTATACAGGATGTCTGTTAACAATTATTAAAAATGAGGAGTACACTTAAAAAATTAGGTAATCCAGAAAGTGTACGATATTATTCTAGTTCGCCTGCGCGCTTGTCATAAAACTGTATATCGCTTTGACTTCTACTTCCATTTTCACAGATTTTCAGCTTTGAGTGTGGGTTCAGTGACTCTTAGACACACTTTGAAATGTGAGACTCGAGCGGCAGGATAAAAGTAATGGAGGAGAAGTTTTTATGTAAAATGCGAAATACAGCCGCCGAATCAAACGAATTACCTATTTGGCTACCTGGGGTTCTCCATGAAGTGGATAGGAGGAGCACATACCTAAATGCTACATTTTAGTTTTCATTAACAAACCAACGCTATTATACTATTAACATGCCCTCAAAGAGCGAACGTCATTGTCAGATAGGTAGACCAATAAAATGGGAAATGCTCCTAAGGAATCATGTATCAAGTCTCATATAATACGCCACTCACAGCTTGAATTTGTTCGTGCTTCTGTCCGATTTCCCATGTTTATGACTTCGCTTTGTTAAGGAAACAGTTAATCGATTGTGTGCAACTGCTCAAGTAACCACATGTTGTCATATTTTCCCGAGAACAGCACGAAGTACAACAAATTACAAACAATGGAGGAACCCTCAAACGTTTCTCAGGCGCAATATAACGAAAATACCAGAATAGCGCAAGAATATATATATATATATAAAGGGCACTCAACCGATGATTTAGTGTAGAGCCTACTGCACGTAATATGTTCCTCAGTTCTTTATTTTTTGCAAGAAGAAGCTGCAGTTACTGTAAATGGAGAAACTTTTAACAAATGTTAGAAAAGAGCTCGGATTTGCAAGATAAAATCAAATTTAACATTATGATACTATACGCTGTTTTACTAATTTAATTGCCAGCATATGAAAGTACAAAACATATTAAGTCACGTCGAAATCATTAATCCTTTACTCGCTCGTATAATGTAAGGAGAAAAATTGTTTAAATTTTGTAATTTTTTCTCACGTATGAACAAAGCGCCCAGAACATATGAGAAACAATAAATAACCGCATCGTCACGTTTTAACGTTCTGCTCAAAAAGGAAGACACAATTGAAGTAGTGGAAAAATCAGGGATGTTTCTTTTGAAAAAAAATTAATTAAAATGTCTAAGACAAGCGCCTTGATGGCACGCAGAAATTTTTCCTTCTTCACAGTTAGGCTCTAAGCAGGCTGTTTTCTTTCCTGGCCATTAATCACAGTTCCTGAGTGACATCGCTTGCGCCTTCAGGTAAATTCACTCTCTCGTCGTGCACTATGGTGCATAATAGATAAAATGATGATAGCGGAGAATAACTCGCCCTCCTTCATTTCGCTTCTCGGCACTGTTTCTCACTCCTCTACACAGTTACAGACCAGCTGGGAGCAGAGACTTCGCTTCGTCCTCTACACAAGGCGCACGCAACTGTTTTTCACCGCTAAATTACCTGTTGTACGACTTTACTGCAAAACCATATTTCTACGACATGAAGATTTACTTCTACTCTGCACATGGGAAGCTTCTTAGTATGTAGACAGGAACAGATAATCTATTAGTAACAGAAACAAATTTGTTGTATGAGTCCGCGATCATTGTGAAAATTTTTCGAATAAAACAGCCTAGATCACTTAGTAAATTTGTTTATTTATTACGCTGTTTCGGCTACTGCCATCATGAGATAGATGCAATTAAGATTAAAGAATTTGTAATTTAAAGACTTTCTTCTTATTTTATAAGTAAGGAGGAAAAGAAATAAATAGAATAAATTTTGAAGCCAGATCACTCGCTCTAGTGCCACCTGTCGGCCCGAATCTTTGTACAATTTTTTGTCAGGTTGTTAGTTGACGCCCATTTTAGGCATAAGTTTTAAATACTGGCGCTGAAGCTTGTTTAGCATATTTTAAGATTGTTGGTGAGTGAACTTTTTAAGCGTATTTCTAACATTTTTAGTTTCTCATCTTTTGTTGCTTGATGTTGCACAAAAAAGGCTGTCTCTCTGTGTGTTTCTTTGATATCAACTGCAAATATCTGATGGTGGCGACATCCGAAACAGGGTAATAGGTAAAGAAATTTATGATCGATATATATAGGCTTGCTGCCAATTCTGATTAGGTTTCTCCGTGCATTATTACATTTTCTTCTTACGAATTGTTTATTGATACAGAATAACAAACTTTCTCTGGCGTGACCAATGACTTATGACGTCTGACGTCCCCATTAACTACAAATTTTCTCTAATTTTACATTCCAAAATTTCACACGAAAATATCACTACTTTTTTTTTTTTTTGGACTTGGGTAAATGTTTCCATTTTCCCATATGTCAATAAGAACCTAGTTTGCAGAGATAAAAGATGTAGCAAATAACGACACCATCATTAGCGAATGTGGTATGCCAAGCAGTGCTGATTTTGTTTTTCGTTGTTATGTCCAGAGTTAAAACGATATGTAGCGAGCAAAGTGTCTTACAGGCCAATCGGTCAGTCTCCTTTATGAGCGGAATGAAGTCTCGAATCCTCAATCACCACAAACTATTACGATTCCGTTGTCTCTCTAAATCGCTTCAAGTGATTGCATTATTTCTTGCGCAAACCTTGAAGTTACGAGCCCATGAGCTAGTGATCCATCTCTAATGTCTATGTCAGCCAGATGCTAACCTCCATCTTCGCTTCTCTTCCTTCGTAACAACATGTGAAATGTGTCAGGTGATCACTGGGAAGGCCATGTTACGAACCACTGTCTGTCGGTGCTAGTTAATATTGCTTATTGGCTTCTTCTTCTTTTTTTATAAGCATAGTTGATGTCTGGGTAAATATCATGGAACGACTTCTCTTGCACTTCATACTTGGAGCTGGGAAACAAAGTAGGAATAATCAAAAAATGTACCCGTCAGTAATTATCAATGGCCAGACACGTCCATCAATTTAGTTACGTTTCTAGGCTATTCAGCGCAGTTCCGTAAAGGACTACTTGGGTGGCTGCCTACAGCAGTCTCGTCTCGATATAGTTGCGTGATAAAAATGCACAGTATGTAGTAACCTGTCACAAACCAAAGGCGACGGCATCAGCCTTATAGATTGACAACACACTTAATAACTTTGCCCCATTGTATATGTCCCGCCACAAGATTATCGTAACCTATCGTATACGGAGCAAACGATGGGATTGAAAAGGCCCGTCACAATATATAGAGTGATTCACCTCCCAGAAAGCTGACTAGTAGCTACTCCGACCCGCGTGGAACATTCAAAGACTTAATGTATTTCAAAATACGCTAGAGTTCTGCTACGATCTCACCTCTCAGTTCACAGGTAAACGGCAATTTTGCCTTGCCGCGAATGAGGAAACGTTGTTCGGCTCCGTGGATCATCCTCGCCTCGTCAACAGTATTGCATTCTTACACTAAGAACCATAATAGTCGCCCTTAACATTTTGTTGTTTTCGAGGATTACGAATACCGGCAGGAGATACTTGAGCAATATAGAGTGTGAGTTGATTAATAAGTGGGTAACGTCACACTAAAAATTAAGTGAAGGTCATTGAGAGATTCTGTGACTTAGTAGGCCAGAGTGAAATTTACATCAAACGGTTTGGTGGACCTTTGCTCGAGGGAGCCGGCCGCTGTGGCCGAACGGTTCTAGGCACTTCAGTCCGAAACCACGCGGCTGCTACGGTCGCAGGTTGGAATCCTGCTTCGGTCATGGATGTGTGTGCTGTCCTTAGGTTAGTTAAGTTTAAGAAGTTCTAAGTCTAGGGGACTGATGACCTCAGATGTTAAGTCCCATTTTGCTTAGAGACATTTGAACTATTTGCTCGAGGGACGTTGTTTGTACGTGAAAGAAAGGCGAGCTCTACTGCAAGAAGTCATTTTAAAGTGGTGATCTCCCCCACCGTCCCTGCGCAGTTGCCAAGCTACATCGTATTGTAAGTAGGCTGTTTAGGTTTTTATGTTGGTAACGTCACCTAGCGCTCTATATGAAAATCACTGACTGTGCTGTGTGCAGTCTGTAGCTGGTTTGCATTGTTGGAATTCGCTATTATAGTGTTGGGCAGTTGGCTCTTAACAGCGCGTAGCGTTCCACAGTTGGAGGTGAGCCGCCAGCAGTGGTGGATGTGGGGAGAGAAATGGCAGAATTTTGAGAGCGGACGATCTGGACGTGTGTCCATAAGAAAGAGTAAATTTGTAATATTGGATATCAAGAACTAATATATATGATGACTTTGGAACATTATTAAGGTAAATACATTGTTTTTTCTCTATCAAAATATTTCATTTGCTAACTATGCCTACAAGGAGTTAGTCCCTTCAGTAGTTAGAATCTTTTATTCTGCTGGCAGTATTGGCGCACGCTGTATTGCAGTAGTTTGAGTAACGAATATTTTTGTGAGGTAAGTGAGTCATGAAAGGTATAGGTTATTGTTAGTCAGGGCCATTCTTTTGTAGGGATTTTTGAAAGTCAGATTGCGTTGCGTTAAAAATATTGAGTGTCAGTTTAAGCACTGTCATTTATAATTTTTCTAAGGGGACGTTTCAGTATCACTGAGCAGGTGAAAGGGTGAATAAGACTTCCGGTAGGAATAGTCCTTGGGGAGAGTTCGATACTCAGCTCAACACAGCTCTGCTGAGAAATTTTACGGTTTAGTGTATTTTATACCAACTTGCCTAACCATTACCATACTGGTCTGGCTCCGAATCTGGCTGTCATATGGACAAACCAGGTTCCTAACTGATCTTTTGTTGGCTGAAGAATTGGAACAGGGTCTACACATCAATGATAGGACAACTAAGGAGCTACGCGCAGATTAAGCTGAAGCTTCAGTACCGAGACGGGTATTAAGAGTGAGATAGTGTTACATTGTCCAAATGACAATATATATGTCCAGCGAGGATTAGATTAGAGATTAGATTAGTTTTTCGTTCCATAGATCCGTGCTGAGGAGATCCTCGTGGATGTGGAACATGTCAATTTATTTATTTTTTTTTAAGCTGAAATAACAATACTAATAGTATGAATATATACAATACATCATTTGTTTCTATTAAAAAATTCGTCAATGGAGTAGAAGGAGTTGGCCACTAGTAAGTCTTTCAGGCTTTTTTTAAGCTGATCTTTGTTTGTAACTAAATTTTTTATGTTTACTCGCAAATTATTGAAGATGAGTGTTCCTGAGTAGTGGACCCCTTTTTGAACTAAAGTAAGTGCTTTCAAGTCCTTATGCAGATCATTTTTGTTCCTGGTATTGTATGTATGAACTGAGCTGTTTGTTGGAAAAAGAGATACATTATTTAGGACAAATTTCATTAATGAGTAAATATACTGAGAGGCAGTAGTTAGTATACCCAGTTCTTTGAAGAGGTTTCTACAGGACGTCCGTGAATTTACTCCACAAATAATACGTATTACACGCTTTTGGACTCTGAAAACTTTTCTTTGACTTGAAGAGTTACCCCAAAATATTATACCATATGACATTATGGAATGAAAGTAGGCAAAGGATGCAAGCTTTTTCATTTTTATGTCGCCTATGTCTGCTAACACTCGAATTGCAAATACAGACTTGTTAAGGCGTTTCTGGAGTTCTGTGGTGTGCTCTTCCCAACTGAATTTATTATCAAGTTGTAATCCCAGGAATTTAAGACTGTCAACCTCTTCTATCTGCTCTTCTTCGTATTTTATGCATATGCTCTAGGAAGCTCTAGTGATGGAGTGGCAGGCCTTACTGGGCCACAGCGCCAGAGAGTTTAGTTGAGTAACGTACGGTGACGTTTAACAGTGTCTGCTCTGTGCCGCTGCAGGGAGATGACGATGAAGCTACTGCTGGTGGTGGTGGCTGCGTGCGTGGCCGCGGCAGCCGGCAACCCGACGTCCGAGGCAACCAAGCCCGTCGTCTGGACTGGCGGCGAGTTCAACTGGCCGTGCTCCTCGACCAAGAAGATCTTCCAGCAGACGGGCCGCTACATCTCCAAGAACGTGATCGCGACGCGCACAGCCATCTACAAGGACGACGCCATCCTGGCGCTGCCGCGCTTCAAGCAGGGCATCCCAGTCACGCTGGCCCGCGTCTCGCTCAAGAGCCGCGGCAGCCAGGCCGTGCTCGACCCCTTCCCCTGCTGGAGCCTCCAGGAAGAGGGCAACTGCAAGGCCCTCCAGTCCGTCGTCGACCTGTTCCTCGACGCGCAGGACATCCTCTGGGTGCTCGACGTCGGCATCGTCAACACGCTGGAGACTCCGGTGCGCCGCTGCCCGCCCAAGATCGTCGCCATCAACGTGAAGACCGGCAAGGTGGTGAAGGTGATCGACCTGTCGGGGCTGGTGTGCTCGGCCAGCCGGCTGCAGTACCTGGTGGTGGACTACTCCGCCGACGGCCGCTGCTTCGTGTACGTGAGCGACGCCGCCACGCGCGCCATCCTGGTCTACGACGTGACCGGCAGTCGTGGCTACCGCGTGGTGCTCCCCAAGGCCGTGAGCCACGGCTGCGCGCGCCGTGACGTGCTGTACCTGGCGCTGGTGCGCAAACCCTGCGGCACCACCATCCTCTTCTTCACCTACCTGTCCTCCAGCCGGCTCTTCGCCATCAAGACCGAGTACCTGCGCCGCGGGTCTGCCTCCGGGCGCGTCCAGGACGTCGGTGTCAAGCCGGGCAAGCTGGTCATCCTGGGGACGGACAACGGACGCGCCATCTTCTTCCGCTTCGAGGCGCAGAGCGAGATCTACAGGTGGGACTCGGACACGGCGTTCAAGCGCGAGAACCTGGTGCTGGTGTACCGGTCGGGCACCTGCGAGCTGGCCACTCACGTCGCGGCCGACTACAAGCGCGGGCGCATGCGCGTTCTGGAGAGCAACTTCCCGGACTACGTGCAGGGCACCGTCGGCTGCGGGCCCAACCACGCCCTCTCCCTCATGCAGGGCTGCCACTAACCTCACCTGTCTTCTGACGTACCCTCAATAAAAAGCCTATTAACTTATACCCGAAGTGTCCAAACTTTATTCCTTGCCAGTCTCTCGGGAATGGCACGTGGTATATGTAACCCAATCTTCTGTTCGCAGTTTCGATGAAATACGTGGCAGAAAATGGGGAATGCCCAGATAGCTATGTCTGAGTCCAACACAACTGGACTTCCTTACTATAACAATGTCTGAAGTTTATCACAATAAAACGTCAATTATTATTATGTAATGTCTGATTTATTCATCCCACGACAGAACACATACAATCTACCTGTCAAGTGTTTGTGCCAGAACAGTGCAGTGCTGGGCCTTCTTAATATATCGGGTGATCAAAAAGTCAGTATAAATTTGAAAACTGAATGAATCACGGAATACTGTAGATAAAGAGGTACAAATTGACACTCATGCTTGGAATGACATGGGGTTTTATTAGAACCAAAAAAAATACAAACGTTCAAAAAATAACCGACAGATGGCGCTTCATCTGTTCGGAATAGCAATAGTTAGCATAACAAAGTAAGACAAAGCAAAGACGATGTTCTTTACAGGAAATGTACAAAATGTCCACCATCATTCCTCAACAATAGCTGTAGTCGAGGAATAATGTTGTGAACAGCACCGTAAGGCATATCCGGAGTTATGGTGAGGCATTAGCGTCGGATGTTGTCTTTCAGCATCCCTAGACATGTCGGTCGATCACGATACACTTGCGACTTCAGGTAACCCCAAAGCCAATAATCGCACGGACTGAGGTCTGGGGACCCGGGAGGCCAAGCATGACGAAAGTGGCGGCTGAGCACACGATCATCACCAAACGACGCGCGAAAGAGATCTTTCACACGTCTAGCAATACTTTGTTTGTTGGTTTTTTTTTTCTAATAAAACCCCAAGTCATTCCAAGCATGTGTGTCAATTTTTACCTCTCTATCTACATTATTCCGTGGTTTATTAAGTTTTCAAATTTATGCTGACTTTTTGGTCACCCGGTAGAGGTCTCCCAACTTTTGAGGGTGCGGACTATTACGTTCCTACAAAGTAGCTCGATCACTGAAGTGTGTGCCTGGTAGCACAGCGTGTATTTTGAAATCACTTGAGGGGCAGTATGCTAAGCGGGTTTTTCCCCTTTACTGTCTTTTGTTGCTTTGACTAACACAAAAGTAACGTTTCTATTCGCTGTGAAATTATAAACAGTTCCTAAATTTTTTTTCGTAATGCGGGGCCACAGTCATAATATATTTCTTTGAAGTCAGTACAGCCATTACACTGCTGTTTATTTACAGTATTACATTTACACTTTCACAATCATGATTTCGGCTTCAAATGCCATTATCAAGTGTTTTAAGTGTTATAAATTGCCTAAGGTGGCATACTGTCGTATTAAAATACACTATTAGACAAAATGCCTAAGAGTCGATATTTCTGGCAGAGCCTACTGCTTTTTTCATTACTGAGTAATGTAGGCTCTGTCAGAAATATCGACTCTTAGACAATGTGTCTAATAGTGTATTTTAATACGACAGTATGCCACCTTAGGCAATTTATAACACTTAAAACACTTGATAACGTCACTTTGAAGCCGAAATCATGATTGGGTAAGTGTAAATGTAACACTGTAAATAACCAACAGTCTAATGGCTGTACTGACTTTACAGAAATAAACAGTTCCGTATGCTTATCTCCATAACACAATATGGCCGCTGAGAACTACCCTCATCGACAAGCACACACTTCGATTCGCCAGGATGAACATATTACTGAAAACTTTTGTTGTCACTCGTTGAAACACTATCACACAGAAGACATTGTCGTCAGTTGCTAACACCAAGATGTACAACTCCCAGTAAACCTTATAACTGAATAACGGTATAGTCGTAAAGTCTGCAGTAAATAGTAGTTATGTAGTACATAACTTTTTGATGTGCACTAGTGAATCAAACAGTACACACATACTACATCCGCCTCTCAATAACTTCCCCTAGATCGATATTAGCAGTTAACTCAATTCCTGTCACTATTAAAGATCAGCAAAAAAAAAAAAAAAAAAAAAAAACGAAAATTATGAAATACTCACTCTATACACATTTAGGTTACCAAAGTGCAACGAACTGAGAAACCATAGTTCTGCTGATCTACAGAAAAGCCCATAATTCATTTTCAGCCACAATCTCACCTCTGCCGCCATAAATGAATGCCAAATACAGGTAAAGGATTTGCAGCAGGAACGTGTCACTGAGTATTGATTTTACGTTTCTCGATGTGTGAAAGCAAATTACTAGATGAAACTGTGCACAATGCTACACAGGTTTGTTTGGCCTAGGGAAAGAGCGCACTGTCATTCTGGAAAACGATATAGTAGAGTAGATGAAACCCACAATGAAAAACGATTGTAAGTGATTTAATCTACGAATGGTTCAATTTCAGTAGAATACCTCATCACAAAATAACGTCAGTATTTAGAATACTTACTCATCATGTCGTTTTACATCTCTTTTAGTAGCCGCGTTTACAGACAAAATTACAATCATAAAATAGTTCACAGAATAGGCAACATTTTAAAGAAACTGGAATTCAATAAGATATAGAACAAGCAACAGAACGCAGAAAAGATTCAGAGCTCAAGAAAAACACACGGTTAAATTCAAGCGATCTGATAAATATAAATTTACATATAGCTATTGTCAACACAGGGTAAACATGCAGGAATATCAAAAGGAGATATTCAGAACAATTCAGAGTTCTAAAAAGTAGCAGCTTTCGTTGCACATTTTCTGACCACTTAATAACCCACAACCTTCACCTAACTGAAATAGGAACATATTTAAAAACACTAAAATCCAGCCACAGCCTGTACTATAAAGGTACAATAGAAGAATACATCCACTTACAGAAGACGTTAGCAGAAGGGCAACAGATTTTAAACGTCTAAATTACTCTACACTACGCAAGTGCACTCTGCTTAAGACATTAAAAGAATGATATAGAAAAGATAGCACAACCAGATAAAACACACACACACATATATTTATTTAGCAGTATCCAAGAGGTGTACGGACATTAAACTAGGATTTATAGTTATTCAGGGAGCACGAACTACTCTGGAAAATTTAGCTGAAGGTAGATTTGCCACTTATATTAGGGGAGAATGCAAATTCAAAAATATTTTGAACCTTATATGTAGAAGTAGAAATGCAAGGGAAGTTCATACTAATAGTAATAATGTACTGGGTTCCAGCTGGTGGTTCTAAGTTATTCGAGAAACAACTAGACGCATTATTAGACTGTTTAAATATTGATTAAAATTTATTGGGACATAGTTATTCTTAAGTCATACATACGTTCCTTGCCATTTAATACAGTTTACAAGATTCACAAAAACCAGCAGTGATGCTACTGATAAAAAATTTCAAGATTACATGCTATTGTCTAAATACTTGTAGTTAAATTTATAAAATAACTGAAAAAGGATTTGAGGACTTCAAGTTTAATCACGTTACAAATTGTACTGCAAAATTCTAAGTAACATCACTTAAGTATTGAAATGCATACATTTTCAAGAAGAAATACGTTCCCCCAGCAAAATGATGGAAACTATTCGAAACACAGTACAAAGCGAGATAGGAAAACTTGAATCAGGAAGATGTGGAAAAGTTTTAGCAGAAAATAAGGAACTCGTCCAAAATAGCCTCAAAAATGCAGACGCTTGTAATAAGCTTCTTCTAGCTAAGTGGGTATTAATTGATGTATGAAAACTTACTTAGTGAGTAGCCTACAGTTCCCAAGAATATCAACCCAAAACTAGTTTGATTTATTTAAATTCCTGTTTTGTTTCGTGTATTAGTCGACGTAAGCAGATCAGTTGCCGTCGCTAATAAATATAGTTTATTTTCCGTAGCAGACGTTCACGCCCAGTGGCATTCGAAACACTGGTTGAAATTGCTTGGTAAAGCTCATCTTTAGCAGGGCCGGTTATGGGCAACATTGTTGCCGAAGGAGCCAGTGATTTATCTCTCGCGTATGGGGCTCTTACGAAATACCACGCTGATGCTTCTGGCTAAAAGCATTCTCTATTTATGCTTAATGTGTTTACAGCAGACAGTACTATTCAGACCACAAATGACAGTGCAACACACTTATTCATTAATTTTTTTGCAGTATGTAATAGAACCAATGACAGCCAATGCATTTATTTCTGACTCAGACGCAGATGGAAGAGTACATCTCAGATGCAATTCTGTTGATCAGAAGAATCTCTTCATACGAACTTTTTGGAGAGAAAATGAATAAAAAATAAAAAATGAATTTTATCTTGGAAGCGTATAAGTTTGCCCACTTGGCATTGTACATGCATGAAAATTACTGTCACAGGTAAAAATCAGATTAACGCACTTACCAGCTTACAAGCGATCATTAAAAAGCTTTGAGGTACACCAAAACTAAAGAAAATGTTCTTTGAATTACAGGCAGTGGAGATATTGCAAGAAACTTCCGTGGTTAGATCTCGTACGGATGACCGTCATCAAAGCTTGTCGATTTGCTACTTTCTGTTTGTAGTGCCGGGGTCGTAGAGGTATATCTGATTAGACTGAGATAAAGAAGGAAGCATGTCCTTTATGTTTCGAAATATCGCAATACGTAAACTCATTTATTGGACACTTCCATCGCAAACTTACATGCTGATAATGTGCCTTTTGACGTTGACGAGGCACACTGCCATTTCCTGTGAAGTTTCCAATTTGTCCGACTTCTCTAAATTGGATAAAAATTTGCAGTAAAGAACTGTCATTCCGCCTTCGCAAGGGAGTCAGCTACTGTATCAATCAGTCTGAGTATCGCATTTCTCACAAAACTTTAGAACATTTGTTAAGAAAACGTTGGCAGATCTGACTTCATTTACCGACAAATGATAAAGCGTATTCTAAATTATTGGATATAAGGTCCGCCTTTTATACAAACAATTGTTTTTCCATACACACCCACTCATGTTTCAGCACCTCTGTGCCACCGTAAGTGGGTATTCTTTAATAGCTCTGTAACATGTAAACATATTTTAAGTAATAATTATTCTAACGAAAATTAGGTCTAAAAACGGTTCTTGGTTTTTGTTGTCACTACCTTAATTTTTCTGTGTTGTCGATTTATGTACGTTATTGGATATTGATAGCTTGTCATCTGCAATTAAATGATGTTACTGTGAGTTTGTTTGGTGATTTAACATATCGCTTTATCTCTAAACGTAATTTTCTTGTGTACAAATATTTTGCGATACAATTTTTTCGAAATCCTTTCTCGTATATTGTTGAAACGTCTACACAAACAATATACATATTTAGTAAAAAATTTTCTCGCAGGAAACACTTTTCCACTTTACGAAACGCAGTGTTAATGTCTCTAGTTCCCGTTGATCATCAAATCAGTTTGACGCTAAATTTGAACTGGTTGCCGATGTGATAAGGAATACCACTCAATCAATGATAAGAAGATTGCAGCACTGAATCGATACCAGAGGTCATCACTTCGAACACCTTCTGTAAATGGACGTTCATGCCACCTTTTTTACCTTCGTTGACCTTCAAAGACTTTAATGTTACTCATCATTGGATTTGTCTCGATAGCCGGTATCAGAAAATAAATACCAAACTGTAGCATCCCATTAAAAAAAAAAAAGACAAATTTGACCTTCATATCTCTGAAGCGACCCCACCTAGCAACAAAAAACCAACGTCATATTATGGCACCCGTTGTCCCATGCAACTTTTGTCCAACCAACGTTTCAGCTCCTACCATACTTTCTGTGTTATTCTTGGTGGTAAAAGTTAGTGACTCACCCTGTATATAAATGACTTGTCGGATGGGGTGGGCAGCAATCTGCGGCTTTTGCTTATGACGCTGTGGTATACGGTAAGGTGTCGAAGTTGAATGTAGGGAGCTACAAGATGACTTAATCAAAATTTGTAGTTGGTGTGGTTAATGGCAGCTAGCTCTAAATGTGAGAAAACGTAAATTAATGCATATGAGTAGGAAAAGCAAATCTTTAGTGTTAGGATCCAGCATTAGTAGCGTACTGCTTGACACAATCACGTCATTTAAATATCCGGGCGTAACGCTGCAAGGCGGTTTGAGATGCAGCTAGCATGTGAGGAGATTGGTAGGGAAAGTGAATAGTCGACTTCCGTTTAATGGGAGAATTTTAGGGAAGCGTAGTTCATTTCTAAAGGAGACCTCATATAGGACACCAGCGGGACCTATTCTTGAATGCTACTCGAGTGTTTGGGATCCGGGAGGCGGGCTACTAAATTTGTTACAGGCAGGTTCGAACAACACTAAAGTGTTACGGAGATGCTTCGGGAACTCAAATGGGAATAGCCGGAAGGAAGGCGACTTTCTTTTCAAGGAACACTACTGAGAAAATTCAGAGAATAAGCATTAGAAGCTGACTGCCGAATGAGTCTACTGCCGTCAACATACATCGCGCGTTAAATCTACGAAGATCAAATACCAGAAATTAGGGCCCGCACGGACGCAATAGATAGTCATTTTTCCATCGCTCTATTTGCGAATGGAACAGGAAAGGAAATGACTAGTAGCGGTACAACGTACCCTCCGCAATGCACCGTACGGTGGCTTGCGGAGTATCTGTGTAGATGTAGAATATCTAGACAAACGAGTCGCATATATTGCCGTACACAGGGATTCGTCGATTGCGATTCAGCAGATTGCTTGGGAACTGCGATCAGCAATCCATCACCGTGATCGGTGATTTGCACACAAACACGTGAGACATACGGACAAATCTCCCGGCCTGGCGAAATATTGCTGCAGTCCATCGCTTGTGTGTGGGACCGTAAAGACATTGAACATGTTCCATTGAAGAACTCAACTTGAAATACGACTTATGTTACAAAAGCCTGTATCGTAGTATATAAGACCCATACTAAAATCATGTTCGTTCTTTCGTCTGTGTGATTGAACACTTCTAACGATATTTTTTCGTCCAAATTTATATTATATTATTGGTGAAAAGCACACTAATTAAATCAGTCGTCACTCAGAGTAAACATAACCTCTGATTGCTTTGATTGTGAAATACAGTCTCTGAAACTGTAATACTTCTGTCAACTGTTTCTTATGCCATCGTGCATTTGGAATCCATCATCAACTTATCCAACAACATATTTATATTCGTACCGGAAATAAATTTAAACGGGATAGAAGAACAGTGTTATCTGCAAGAGGAAATAACACATTCGTAAAATGTAAATGTGTACATCTTGAGAGTCAAATATGGTAAGACAGCGGACCATTTGTTATGTTAGATACGATGCCTCACAGACATGTTTAAAATTGTGAGCGTTAATTGTTTTGCACTTTTTTCACTTTCGAGGTAGTGCAGCCCGTTCAATGTTTTAGTCAGGGACTTTTTACCGAAGTACCGGGATTGGGGGGGGGGGGGGGGGGGGAGGGAATAGGATTTGGAGTATTTGGCATTTTAAATGGTGTGGTCCTTAAATAGTGTTAGAATAGTGACTAATCAGTATTCCCAACCCCGATTCATAGAAGAATCGAACTCTTATGTATACAGCAGCTTCAAATATCAGATCACTTTACAGATGAGTTAATGTGCTAAATATATGAAATTATGCATGTAAAGCCTTTAGTCTATGCTGAAGACGTAAAACCGTAACTGCGTTCGTTTTATATTCACCCTCAGGTTAATGAAAAAGTTTACAAAAGCTTTGAAATTGTTTTTAAGTTTCTTGGAAGTAGCTGCTGTAATTTCTCCTATTACCGAACACTGAATGAGTATAGTCTGTATGATATGCCCTCTGTTTTAAGAAAAGCCAGTTTTCGACCCATCTCACTGTTTGTGACGTCGTATCTGCTGAACTATATGTCATGCAGTATAGTTTCACAGGTACATTCAGTCGCGAATGTATATAGTCTGTAAAATATTGCGAATAGAGTTAAGAGAAAAGGGTATTGAATTAAAACGTCGCGCTCGATGCTGAAATTTTGCTGCATGAACAGCGATCGAAAGTAGCAAAAACATTTTAGATTATGTGTGAAGTTTGGTGGAAGTCGTTAAATGATCTCATTCGCAAACACTGGATGAATATAGATTGGACAATTTGTTACGATGTCTTATGAGATATACATAGATTCTAACTTTAATAAAGTTCATACATTGTTAAGCTTTTAACATAAGATCACCCATCTTAATGAGTAATTTATGTCAGTAATGCAAATTTTTAAATTCTGCCGATAATTATATGGAATACTGAAAATCATTTTTTTTCTGTCCTATTAGATAGGCTACCTTCAACATGGACCATGCGCCTTTTTAACCGTCTAATAATACAGATAACGGTTATTGTGTCTTAGTTTACTGTGTGCACGCTTATTTTTTTAGGGTATGCTTATAGTTTTTGGTTTCTTACCAACCTGCGTTGAAGGGACTTGTGATTTTATTAGTCACGCCTTTTGTACAGCTCAAAAATTCTTTCCAAGGCTATGGTTATGTATTAGTCTACATGGACGGAAAATTGACACATGTAATACTTTTTTTCACGTAGCGAGTGGCTTTTCGGAACGGACCATATATATCTAACAGAATACTGCCAGTTACTATTTTTTGGAGGCTGAAAGCTTATTCTGAGTAAGCAAACCCAACGAAACTGTCCAGAAAAGAAGCTATTAACGGCAGACTGATCTGCAGCGTAGGCAGAGATCTAGTTTAGGGTGAAAGGTGATAGTCTGGTGGATAATGAACTTGACGTTACGGGAAGAAGCTCAGGTAGTTAGTAAATACTACTGTTGCATAAAAACGTATGTGGCCAGAGACTACGTACGTTTCACATTACTCCGAACTGTACCTACCGCTCTGTACCATGTGTCACAGATTTATATTTCCTATTAGCTGACAAAACTGGCATTGAGCGGGTATTCGTTTTGCCAACGTTCTGTTAGAAACGAAGTCGAAACTATTTCATTTTCATGTATTTGTGAAAACACCTACTCAAATATGAAACAATCGCACAAAGAAATGTGCATAATGTACAAATGTATAACTACAGCAGTCAGGGAACATGATAGCGGGCAGTTTCCGTACGCTGGGGGCAGCTCCTTTGCGTGTCTACAACGCTATTTTGTTAACGTCTCTATGGCAACGCTTCTTCATAGCTATATGGACGGCTACTGTTTTCGCTTACAGACATTTGCGCTTCGCAGTTAAGGTGTCAAAAGCGCCGCCCGATATCAGGGATTTCGTTACTATGACTCAACTGTACGAGTGTCACAGCAGTAAAGAAAAAATGCGTTAAAACTTAATGCATGATTCAGCAATTTTTATGCATCTCAGTGTTTATGACCTCATATCTCTTGAATAATGTGTCGTATAATGACGTATTTGCTTAGGTATATTCAGCGGCATATGTGGGTTCTGTCTGCGAAATATCTTGCGAATAGATTTAGTAGTAAAGGAGTAATAAATTCAAACGTCAAGCATGATGCGTCAGTTTTCAAGCATTTCATTGTTTATGACATCACATATCCTGACTGTGTCTACATCTACATCTACATTTATACTCCGCAAGCCACCCAACGGTGTGTGGCGGAGGGCACTTTACGTGCCACTGTCATTACCTCCCTTTCCTGTTCCAGTCGCGTATGGTTCGCGGTAAGAACGACTGTCTGAAAGCCTCCGTGCGCGCTCAAATCTCTCTAATTTTACATTCGTGATCTCCTCGGGAGGTATAAGTAGGGGGAAGCAATATATTCGATACCTCATCCAGAAACGCACCCTCTCGTAACCTGGCGAGCAAGCTACACCGCGATGCAGAGCGCCTCTCTTGCAGAGTCTGCCACTTGAGTTTGCTAAACATCTCCGTAACGCTATCACGGTTACCAAATAACCCTGTGACGAAACGCGCCGCTCTTCTTTGGATCTTCTCTATCTCCTCCGTCAACCCGATCTGGTACGGATCCCACACTGATGAGCAGTACTCAAGTACAGGTCGAACGAGTGTTTTGTAAGCCACCTCCTTTGTTGATGGACTACATTTTCTAAGGACTCTCCCAATGAATCTCAGCCTGGTACCCGCCTTACCAACAATTAATTTTATATGATCATTCCACTTCAAATCGTTCCGCACGCATACTAACAGATATTTTACACAAGTAACTGCTACCAGTGTTTGTTCCGCTATCATATAATCATACAATAAAGTATCCTTCTTTCTATGCATTCGCAATACATTACATTTGTCTATGTTGAGGGTCAGTTGCCACTCCCTGCACCAAGTGCCTATCCGCTGTAGATCTTCCTGCATTTCGCTACAATTTTCTAATGCTCCAACGTCTCTGTATACTACAGCATCATCCGCGAAAAGCCGCATGGAACTTCCGACACTATCTACTAGGTCACTTATATATATTGTGAAAAGCAATGGTCACATAACACTCCCCTGTGGCACGCCACAGATTACTTTAACGTCTGTAGACGTCTCTCCATTGATAACAATATGCTGTGTTCTGTTTGCTAAAAACTCTTCAATCCAGCCACACAGCTGGTCTGATATTCCGTAGGCTCTTACTTTGTTTACCAGGCGACAGTGCGGAACTGTATCGAACGCCTTCCGGAAGTCAAGGAAAATGGCATCTACCTGGGAGCCTGTATCTAATATTTTCTGGGTCTCATGAACAAATAAAGCGAGTTGGGTCTCACACGATCGCTGTTTCCGGAATCCATGTTGATTCCTACAGAGTAGATTCTGGGTTTCCAAAAACGACATGATCCTCGAGCAAAAAACATGTTCTAAAATTCTACAACAGATCGACGTCAGAGATATAGGTCTATAGTTTTGCGCATCTGCTCGACGACCCTTCTTGAAGACTGGGACTACCTGTGCTCTTTTCCAATCATTTGGAACCTTCCGTTCCTCTAGAGACTTGCGGTACACGGCTGTTAGAAGGGGGGCAAGCTCTTTCGCGTACTCTGAGTAGAAACGAATTGGTATCCCGTCAGGTCCAGTGGACTTTCCTCTGTTGAGTGATTCCAGTTGCTTTTCTATTCCTTGGACACTTATTTCGATGTCAGCCATTTTTACGTTTGTGCGAGGATTTAGAGAAGGAACTGCAGTGCGGTCTTCCCCTGTGAAACAGCTTTGGAAAAAGGTGTTTAGTATTTCAGATTTACGCGTGTCATCCTCTGTTTCAATGCCATCATCATCCCGGAGTGTCTGGATATGCTGTTTCGAGCCCCTTACTGATTTAACGTAAGACCAGAACTTCCTAGGATTTTCTGTCAAGTCGGCACATAGAATTTTACTTTCGAATTCACTGAACGCTTCACGCATAGCCCTCCTTACTCTAACTTTGACATCGTTTACCTTCTGTTTGTCTGAGAGGTTTCGGCTGCGTTTAAACTTGGAGTGAAGCTCTCTTTGTAGTTCCGTAACTTTGTTGTTGAAACACGTTGGGTTTTTCCCGTCCCTCACAGTTTTACTCGGCACGTACCTGTCTAAAACGCATTTTACGATTGCCTTGAACTTTTTCCATAAACACTCAACATTGTCAGTGTCGGAACAGAAATTTTCGTTTTGATCTGTTAGGTAGTCCGAAATCTGCCTTCTATTAATCTTGCTAAACAGATAAACCTTCCTCCCTTTTTTATATTCCTATTAACTTCCATATTCAGGGATGCTGCAACGGCCTCATGATCACTGATTCCCTGTTCTGCACTTACAGAGTCGAAAAGTTCGGGTCTGTCAGGTAGATAGTTCTTACCCCCCACAGAGGTTGTTGCCTGACGGTAGTGGAAATGGGCGCTTGGCGTCATTGGCCGGGAGGTCCCTTACGGGGCAAGTCCGGCCGGTAAAGAGAATATGTATACCAAGTTTTGCTGAATTCGCTCCAGTCGTTTTGGGGTAGATGTGAAAACACACACACACACACACACACACATATATATATATATATATATATATATATATATATATATATATATATATATAGCCATTTTTATAATATGTATGGATTAAGGCACATACAATGCTACTCTGATTTCGTTTCTTAAATCGCTTATGAGGTAGACAGCGCTTTTTGATCAGCTGGCGGTTGGATGCCGGTTGCAAGCGGCTTGTAATGGTGTAGTGTTGTGCAGCATTTGGTTACGTGGAAAAAATGTATTCCAGAGGTAAAATATTTTTTAATGTCAATTTAGATAGTACATTTTCCGTGGTACAGACATTAGATTATAGGCTGAATTTAAATAACTGATATCGTTACAGAAAATACCCGAATAGTCTGATAACAATTAATAAAACGTATTTCTGTATGAGTAATCCGAATATAATGGCCTCACAAAAGTGCAAGATGACATGTACTGACTATTAGTTACATCGTCATTCATTTTTTTGTGTCTACGATGCGGAATACGCAACTTCTTTTCATACAGTTATCAATACTCGGAATTTTCCCGCTGATGCGATATGAAGGAATGTTTCGATTGTTGTTGTTTACTGTGTTCAATGCGCTCAATATTGGAGTTACCATCGGCAGAATATTCCACACTTCCCTTGAGAAGGCACTATTTGTAATGCAAATTGACCACTTTTCGCCTCTATGTTCTACACTGAAGAACTTGGTACCAGAAGAGAACTAAAGTAAGATGATGTGCCACAAATTTTTGATTTTCCTCCGCGTTGGAACTTAATGGAAAAAAGGGAAACCCATTCTTTCTGTAAAATAGGGGACATTTTTAACAGGTATGTTGTAACCGGGACTTTAATAATTAGGTAACTGATAATGAGAGGAAGACTAAAGTAACAGAATGTAGTGTTCATAATTATAGATGTTAGAAGCAAAATTTTGTTGATTTGTATGAGAATTACTGCAGAAACAAAGGATTTAGGGTGATCCTACCATGTAAATGTCGTGTAATTAGGGCCTCCCGTCGGGTAGACCGTTCGCCGTGTGCAACTCTTTCGATTTGACGCCAGTTGGGCGACTTGCGCGTCGATGGGGATGAAATGACGATGATTAGGGCAACACAGCACCCAGTCCCTGAGCGGAGAAATCTCCGACCAACCGGGAATCGAACCCAGACCCTTAGGACTGACATTCTGTCGTGCTTACCACTCAGCTACCGGGCGAAGACTTAACCCACTTAAGCAGGTACATAATCTCGAGACCACGATTTAGAATCTAATTAAACTTTGCCCATAATTATCTACGACCATCTTACTGAAACTGATGTCAATTCACTGTCTAAGTGAGATGCTAACAACTGCTTATCAGCTCTTCCTAGCAGGAATACCTTCCAAGTCTTACTTAATGATTTGTTAACTTTCGTAACGATAGTTGCTATAATGACATCATGATAGCTAATCCCCGTTTCTATACTGACACTGTCGATAAGGTCCGGCCTGTTTGTCGCTACAAGTTCTAAGATATTTCCA
Organism: Schistocerca americana; assembly: GCF_021461395.2. NCBI lineage: Eukaryota > Metazoa > Arthropoda > Insecta > Orthoptera > Acrididae > Schistocerca > Schistocerca americana. Next base: position 38,716,591 of record NC_060120.1, read on the forward strand.
TTGTGTGTCCGACTCAGCATAACTGTTTTCTAAATAATCAAAGTTCTAAAATACATTCTGATTCTTGTCTTAATATTGCTTCATTACTTGTTGTACTAGATTTAGCAGCTGTCGTAAATCATTATTTATTTATTTATTTATTTTTTGCAAAGACAGCCTTTTGTACATAAAAGCGTATCTCGTTTTACATGTGTCTTTGAAGGTTTGGGTGAAAACGAAATGCTTCCAACCAAAGTGATACATTGTCTTCCCCTCCCTTGTTAACATTGAACCAGATGATGCACAATGTAGGAAAAAAGCAGAACGTACCAACGAAAATGTATTTCTAGCGCTTGTGAAAAGTATACACAGGTAACTACTTACAAAACATTAATATAAAACTTGTGCGTTTATGTGGTCGATTGTTAAACGATAACCATCGTACCAGTAATGGAAGCTGCGCAAAAATTACTTTGACTGTAGTGTTCCATATATAATTTTAATACAACAGTCCACCTGCTTAGCTGAGTTGCAACGTGCTTGCCACCCATGCAGCGGGCCCGATTTCTATTCCCGGCGGGGTTGGAGACTTTCTCCGCTCGGCGACTGGGTGTTGTGTTGTCTTAATCATTATTTCGTTCTCATCACCGGCACGCAAGCCACCCAATGTGGCGTCGACTGAAATAAGACTTGCACTCCGCGGCCTCCCGACCAACAATGACACACGCTCATTTCATATAACGCATAATGAGTAGGGATACGACTTTGCTTTCACCCTCTCCGTCATGTAATTTGGGTGTTGCTTTCAAATCTCAACACGGCAGGATAGGGCATACCCGGACTACATAGTTCCATTTTCCATTACCCTACTAATAATGTAGTAGTGACGTAAATCATATGTAATTCCATAGGTTCCAGCATTTTAGTATTCAGACAAAAAAGAAGGAAAAAAGCCAACTGGGACCTTGGGAACTCTGAAGTACATATCGCACGCGCACACACACACTAAGAATTTGTATTTCTGCGAGGAACACATTGTGTCAGAAATAAATTAACATCTTCCATCCTTGACTGTCGGAACTGTAAAACTGCTCCCAGATGTTGCTAGTTGTCTCAGTCCTGGAAAAAATCTAGCTGTGCAATAAAACAAGATCCCGAACAAGCAGCCTTATCGATTAGGGCAACGAATGAAACGTTAAATAAATATTCAGAATAGCTTTGACTGTGCGGTGTCCTACTACACATTACACCTATTTTTACATGTTTTTAACATTTGGTATGGTAAGTAATGTGATTTCGATCAATACATGTACTTATTATCTCCTTTTTAATGTCGTGCGTACCTGTATACTGTACGTCCGTGCTTTGAAATCGCTAATGTAGTTATTTTTAAATTTTATCCTTTTCGATTATAGATTTGTCGTAGAAGTATAAGCACATGAGATACGTAATTTAATAATTCCAAAAATATTTCTACATGGGAGAATGTTATGTTGGACCACAGACTTGCAGGATACGACATTGATCGTTTGCATACTGTCGTTACATGCCTGATTTCTCGCAGCCAGCTTATAGAAAATATACGAGTAGTGCCTTTAATCTCAGGTAATAACAGCAGCATATTTTGACGATCTTTCACTTTATTTTGTCTAACGATATTTTCCTGCCGCTACAATAGACTGCTGAATATTACTGTTCTTTGAATGTGTATGTACTATGATTTCACTGAAGAATAAGTGTGTGTACTGCATAATGTCAATATCTGACATCGTAACAGTGTATATAATTCTTTGTGTAAATAGTTGGCAGGTAATTTAATCAGTCTCGCATGGTGGAAGGTGTAGATCCAGTTGCAGCTGGTCATACAAATATCATATAGTTATCACTTTTTGTCACTGATTCTTATTAAAAATAATGTTATGAAAGACAGTAAGTGGTCATATATGAGAAATGTAACGCTTCCATTTTGTTTCTATTAAGCTGTAAAAATTTCGAATTTGGCGCTCATAACATATTTGTATCACAATACAGAAAAATTACAGAATTGTACGGAAGCTTAAAGACAACATGTTAGGTTTTGTTCATCTTAAGGAAGCTTGTGCAAGTCCACGGTCGAAATAGTACAGAAAGACAATCAATAATTCTTCCATAGACAGTGTTGGACATTGTTATGGTGATGTGTTCCCATGACAGGTTTCGAAGTATTCAGCCTCAGTGTCAGGTGTTACGTGGAACATTATGGTGGACTGCCAAAAATTAGGCAATGCGGTACGGCGCAGCGGAAGGTAACAGCCACGCAACATTTCGTAATGAGATTGAAACTCTCGAAACCGAAGAACTAAATTAATAAATGAAAAATGTTCTAACCATAGCTGTGGAAGGATCATTCATTGTTTTCCAAGAGTCGTCCTACCGTCCCGTGCAGTTAGCTGTCGTAACACAGCAAATTAATTCCTTACATTTACCTTGGGATGGATGAGTGCTTTGGACTGTACATTGTCGGTCAGTCTTTGTTGCATCCACAGCGTACATTTTCCGACAGCTTTCACCTCCTGTACACAATAAAACTCTCAATATTTAACGAGCATTCCTCATGAAATATTTTGACTGCAGTCTACGGAATGAATAACTTAGTACTCAACGAAGCAAAGCACGATGTAGAGTGAGTTCGGTCACGTCTCGTGAATCTGGGCTGACAACTGTTCATTCTAATCCATTAAGAAGGCTCGTAGCAATTAAGATGCATACGGAAAATGAGTCGTGTATTAATTTACTGATTTCGAAACTTTTGAAGTAGCGAGTAATTTTTTTTAATGCTTAGTTGCATTACAAGTTAAAATAAATTTTATTTTCTTGCAAGTGTATGTGTTCGGGAATTACTCGTAAGTACATTTTAGTTAACATTCCTGTATTAGATAACTATCAAACTTCTCATTATTAAATAGTTTACCAGAATCAAGGAATAGCTCAGTGTGAATTCTGTACAGGATACGAGGCTCTTCATCCCGCTTCATAAAATCTCTAGCTTTCATCGAGCCACCGAAATAATTTTCGACAACGCACATGGTAGGCATCCTGCTGAAACAACGACTGCATTTATAGTCCACGGTTTGCAGATTGAAGGTGTTAATGGAGCCTCTTAATAACAGATCATTTCCTTGAATTCAATATACTATAAAAAGATTATCTGCTGTAGAGGCTGTTTTGAAGATCCACTTAATTTTTGTTATGTGCTAATAAATTCAATTTCTCTTAGACGAACTCGGAACATACCCAGTAATGTCACTGAAAGTGAGAGACCCGACCGAGTGCTGATGGAGAAGTTTGTTACATGAGCAGCTATTGCCTCCATATACTTTTTGGGCTGTTGTTTCACAGTCACTCTTCAAATTATCGTATATTCCCAAACAGCTCACAAGCACAGGGTCTCTGGAAGAGGTTGTACTGTGAGGCGACAAAATATTAACTGGCTCAGGACAACAAACTTCTAAATAGTCAACGTTTGCCAATGCATTCTGATCCTTGTCTTAATATTGTTTCAGCATCTGCAGTGGGTTTATTAGCAGACGCATTCGATACATTAGTGATCTACCCCATCCCCTCTCCTTCGCTCATCCTATTTCTACTCTCTGTGACTCAATTTTTCAGGTTTAACTAAATTTTCGTGTTCTAAAGTTACCCTTTTTCTATGATCACCATTCAAAGAACTCGGCTATTTTAATACAATATGATATACTTGAGCCAGCTTGCAGGTTGTTTAAACATATTAGTTTACTCTTGCTGTATGAGGAGATTACTTTTCAACTCTTATTTTTTCCTCAGTTTTTATATCTTTTGTTATTCGACTTCCGAAAGAACAGTACTGTTTCTGTCTTTTCTATCTCTGTCGTCGGTTCATACATGGCTAATAAATCTATTTTTGTCTTACACATGCATAACAGACCGAGTCGAAATTTAGCCTTGCAGGAAGGGTAAACTGGTTTGAAAGCGTGTTTGTAGAAAACAGATTTGTCCGTTGTTTATCTGAAAAAGTACCGAACTGCGTAACTGGTTATTAGTTTTCTTAAACAAATAAACTTTGAGTAATTTCAGTGTTCTATCTCACACAGCCCTCCCAGCAATGAAAAATGGCTCTTAGGCGGTACTGACTAATTCGTCAGCGCACGAAGGGCACCTTTGTGAACTGGAAGGCTACTTGCAAGTATTATAAGAATATTTGCGAAAAGGCAGGGGAATTTGTTTTTCATTTGTTGTTGTTAGAAAAAATTAGTCTTCCATATATCTATAACAGTTAAAAATACTGCGCATAGGAAAACTTTCTCCTCTGTCCAATTAGCCGCGGAAAAAAAAATCTTTCTGGCCATCGTATGCGATTATTGTTCGATGCCTTCCACCAAGACGTAGACGGGTAATGAATCCTCAGGTCCTCGTCGTAAGGCGTAAGGCAGCTAAGGCTGCTGAGATTAATGGCGTGTCAGTAAAACTGAAGCGTTATGAGACACGCTGCGTCGGCAGCAAATGTTTTCCTAACAGCAATTCAGCACGACTCTGACCGAGAATCAAGCGTTCTACATAGCAAACATTTGTGGAGTCGCACCAGCTGTTTCCTTTCACAATGGCTGTGTGACTTATACAATGTCTGCAGCATTATTATAGTATGCATCGTTAAAGCATATCGACCATTCGACTACAACGTGTTAACAGAATACTCTACGAAAAAACCTGAGTAATTAAAAGATGACGCTTTCTCTTTCTACAAAATTTCTTGGCAGTATAGAACTAAAATTATTCATAAGACATAGTGATACATCATGTTTAACTGAGCTCACTGCGAACAAGAGAGCGCACTTACTTAATCTCGGCTTTTCCCGTCTCTAAAAGTTAGTTTGAGTTTAAAGCATTTGTACGCTCTTTGTTCGGACAATAAGCAAAGCCACATTTCGCTCAATTTAATGTCGTAAATGAATCAAACAATGCAGCGGCTTGTGCACTGTTCTGAAACGTCCTGACGTATTAAAACTCTGTCAGACCTAGAGCCGCACATGGCCCCTTGCCTTTCCAGCATTTATAAATTGCTTTACCTGGTCGGTATCGCTATACGATATGGGAGACTGTACATTGAAAGTTTTCTTTATGAAAAAGTTAGAATCATTGCAATGCGGATGCCATGATTGGGTAATATAGAGAAACCTAAGGACATCACACACATCCATGCCCGAGGCATGATTCGAACCAGCGACCGTAGCAGCAGCGCGATTCCAGGCTGAACTGCAAGAATCCAATAATCGACATCTATAGTTACATGTTCCAACCAGTGTGAAGTTCATGGCAGAAGATACTTCACAGGTACTATATATTAGGGTCTGTAAAGTTTCTTTCATTAATTGCAGGATTTTTGTGGGCGAGGGTAAATGTTTTTTAGTGGGTTCAGCAAAGCACACATTTCGCGAATTGTTATCTGTGGCGCTTCTCCGTTCAACTGTTCCACAACGTCACAGGAAAGAAGAAGAGATTCTTGGATTCGATTACGACCCGTGTACGAGACCAAGTATATTAATGTTGGATCAGTTTTCACGGGCATTTTGTGTATCCAGTTTCCCCACAATCTTGAGATGTGGTAATACTGCTTCCTGGTAACAAAATTACGACGAATGAAGTCGTTAAGGTGAAGTAAGGAAGTAATCCGGGTCTAGTGTAGCAGGGGATACAACCCGTCGGCTTTGAACAATGACGTCACATGTCGCCAGAGAGCATGTATTACAAAGATGAAAGAGCTGAGGAGAATGTTGAGAAACAAAAGAATGCGAGAGAGATAAACTTTATTTCACATATGTAAGGGCCGGTAGTATTTTCACGTCAACGATATCGCGTGTTTGTATCTTAGTATTTCTGCGCAAAATACAATGGAAAGAAATGAATGAAATTGCTTGCAAAGAATACATCACGTTACATGTATGTCAGTTGTATCTCGAAAGTCTTTCGAACTGCATTGCTTAAGTGCAGTACGGGATACAAGTTCAGCGTAGTCGATTTCTTAGTTTCAACTAGCATTGCTGTCCTGTTGTTCATTGAACTATGTATCCCCTGCTTCACTAAACCGCAAATGAAACACCCGATACACATTAAAAGCTCATTCGAAGTGTGTTGCTTAAGTACAGTCCGAAATACGAGTTTGTCGTAACGCGATTTCTTCGTTTTCACTAGCATTACTGTCCTGTTCTTCGCCTGAACGATGTATCCTCCGCTTCAGTAAACCCTAAGTGGAACACGGGATACAAATTGTAGATGTGCTGTTTATTTCGTCTCCGCTATTACTAACAGTCTTTTCTTACGTACATATCAGTATTACTGATGACAGAAGGACCTACGTATGTAATATATGTATACCAGACTTCCATTGACCTCGATATATGTACACTGGTAACGAATAGGTGGAAATACACGTACGTTACATTTGCAACCTGTTTCATTTTATATGTTTTGATTGTTTATTTAATCTTTGCGTTTCACTTGTTGAAAGGCAACTACACATTGATCTTGTCAAAAGCCGAGAAGCGTTTCTTCTTAGTGTTGTAGCTCCCTTCAGTAGCTGATAAGTGTTTTTTGGCTTTAAAAAAAAAAAAAAATCTCACGAGATAAAATAAACTGATCCTACTTCATTAAGCAATCAATAAAAAAACTAAACTAAAACATAACAGCAAAAGCGAAAATGGTAAACTGAAAATAGAATAGATTACGAAGTCTTTTGCTGTTATGTTTTAGTTTAGTTTTTTTTATTGATTGCTTAATGAAGTAGGATCAGTTTATTCTATCTCGTGAGATTTTTTTTTTTTAAAAGCCAAAAAACACTTATCAGCTACTGAAGCATCTGTATCTTAGGATCAGTTTATTCTATCTCGTGAGATTTTTTTTTTAAAGCCAAAAAACACTTATCAGCTACTGAAGCATATTGGTGGAATAAGAAAGTGAAATATGGCAAAATAGTGAAATATAGATAAATGATCGCTTTTAGATTCACATTCAATTATTTTAATGATAGCGCTTATTAGAACACAGAACTGCTTTATCATCTATGCCTCGAAGTGAAGACATTACTATCTATGACTAAGGAATGACGTCATTGTTCAAAGCCGACGGGTTGTATCCCCTGCTTCACTAGACCCAGTAATCCATATCTTCATTGAGTTATTAAGTACTTATTACTGATCATCGTTGCGCAAAAGTATCGTGCATTGCATTACGTGCTATGCTTGTCAGGCCACAAATCTGCACTCACTTGTATGCAGGCCCGGTTCTATGGGGTGGGGAGCAAACTGAGGGCGCCCAGGCTACGATTTCAGGGGGCGCCAAGTTCTTTAAGAAAAAAAACCCTTGTTTCACAAAGTGCCTAGCATTAAGTGCACGTTGGTCTATCGACTATTCACATGATTTTGAAACGCATTCCTGTTGGTATTTGAACATTTTTGAACACATTCTAAGTTGATTTCTGAACGGGTCGTAAGTTGATTTTTCAATGTGTGCATAGTGTACGTGATGTCTACGCCTGGGGAATACCCGCCGCATCTAGAAATAAAGTTTTCCAGGAGATAACAGGGGACGGGGCTATACGAGCTGAGCCGAAGAAACCCGAACGGGTGAATGCCAATCGCTGTTTGTTAATGTGATAGACAGCGTGTGCGAATGATTAGCGTTGTTATAGTTATTTGCGAAATCCATACAATCAGACTACCAGAGTGGAAATAAAACGACTAACAGTATTAATAGGTAAGAAAGATTAATATGTAATCTTCTTGGTGTGCCCAAGAAAATGAAATTTTGACAGAAAATTTTTGCCAGATCACTACTCTACCAAAGGTCAGTTGTACAGTCTCCAGTTAGAAGCCGCTTAAGTTGTATTCTCCGAAAAGCGCGAAAAACGCGCTATACAAACATGTAATAACGCCTAACCGGAGAATAAACGCGGAATAATTAAACTAGTGATTCTCACAGTGAAGTTAACCGGAGAATAAGTTTTGACAGTGGCAGGAATAGTTAAAGAATTAGTGATGACAAGTTTGCTTGTTAGGACGAGGAAGGAGAAGAAACGGGGATATCACAAAATTATAAGGAAGAGTACGACGATTCCAAATTTATATAAAAATTTCGTACTGCTGCTTTTCGATCTCATATTTGAGAAACTGGAGCGTATGAATGTAATGTGAAACTATTTACTAATATAAAACGTTCTGCTTGAGTTAGGTCTCACAGGCATTTGATATTGGCACTTCGTGAATAATAGTATGTCGTATTATTCACGTAAATGAGGTAGATAAATTCGCCCGCATCTCGTGGTCGTGCGGTAGCGTTCTCGCTCCTCACGCCCGGGTTCCCGGGTTCGATTCCCGGCGGGGTCAGGGATTTTCTCTGCCTCGTGATGGCTGGGTGTTGTGTGCTGTTCTTAGGTTAGTTAGGTTTAAGTAGTTCTAAGTTCTAGGGGACTGATGACCATAGATGTTAAGTCCCATAGTACTCAGAGCCATTTGAACCATTTTTTTTTTTTTTTTTGAGGTAGATAAAAATGACCATTTGTGCCAAAACAGTCTCGCTTACTTGGCGTGTGTTACAATTGCTGCAATATTAGATAGGCCTGTTTCATTTATATAGCAGACAGTGACATAATAGACGTAATAAAATCGAGAAAACACACCAGTCTTGGGTACTATTCGTATTAACAGCTTTTTAAATAATAGACAACGATATTTCGATTTTTCATGTAGCAAAACGTTTGACGAACTTTCAAGAGGTAATAGTTCTTTCGCAGAAAGAAAAGTCTGCCGTGTAAAGCTGTAGCAAAATTAGAGAGAAGAAATAATGGGGCCTCGTACCAATTGCTTATAGAATGCGGGAAGAATGACTGATTAAATGTCTCTTTTCAAAATGCGTCGAACCTCATCTTCGCTGTCACTACGGGAACGACAAGTAATGAGTGTATAGTTGTGGCTTACCTTCGAAGGAATGTCAGTTAAATTTTGCAGAATTTTTGCGACGCTCTCCCGCGAGTCAAACTAATCTGTGGCCGTTTGTGCTGCTCTTCTATGTGTACTGTCAATATCCCCAGTTAGTACTGTTTGGCATCGGTCCCACACACTTTGAAACGTCCCCTTTGAAAAATTATACAAGATTGTGCTTATCCTGACACACAATATTTTTTGCGCAACGCAATCTGACTTTCAAAAATCCCTATAAAAGAATGGCCCCGACTAACATTAACCTATTCGTTTCACAAATCACTTACCTCACAAAAATCTTCGTTACTCGAATTACTGCAATACAGCGAGCGCCACTACTTTCAGCTAAATAAAAGATTCAAACTACTGAAGGCACTAACTACTGATAGGCACAGTTAGGAAAAGAAAGATTTTGATAGAGAACAAACAATGTATTTACCTTAATAGTGTTCAAAAGTCATAATATATGTAGCAGTTCATGACATCCATTCTTAAAAATTTACTGTCTCTGTCCAGATCATCCGCTCTCAAAAATCTGCCATCTCACTTCCCCACATCCACCACTGCTGGCGGCTCACCTCCAACTGCGCAACGCTACGCACTGTTAACATCTAGCTGCCCAACACTACACTGGCAGACAACAATGCAAACTAGCCACAGCCTGCACACAGCACAGCCAGTGATTTTCATACAGAGCACTACGTGGCGTTACCAATAAGAAAACCTAAACAGCCTACTTACAACTTCAGCAGTATGATAAGAGGAAATGTGTAAGTGTTTTGTGAGCAGTGTCCTGTGTATAGCCGGCCCGAGTGGCCGAACGGTTCTAGGCACTACAGTCTGGAATCGCGTGACCGCTACGGTCGCAGGTTCGAATCCTGCCTCGGGCATGGATGTGTATGATGTCCTTAGGTTAGTTAGGTTTAAGTAGTTCTAAGTTCTAGGGGACTGATGACCAAAGATGTTAAGTCCCATAGTGCTCAGAGCCATTTTTTTCCTGTGTATACTAACTGTGTTTTCCCCAACATCCTGCCGATGAACCGTAATTTGCCATCTGCTTTACCTACGACTGAGCGTAAATGATCACTTCAATTCATGTGCTTGCAAACTGTTACGCCCTTGCTTCATGGTATTCGGCAAGAAACTGATTACAAATGGGACATCTGTCGTGTTGCAAAAGGTGGCCATACTGAACATTTGTAAATAAAACTTGAAGATATGCTGCATTCAGTGTTGTAGCAAACATTTCTGTAACTTATTTACCTTTTTCACAGTTAAAGGTTACTTTCTCATGATTAATTTATAAACACCCTATGTAATTGATAGACAACCTGCTCAGCAGAGTCGAGGGTTTCCAGCATGACAAACCATGGAAACCCCTTATTTTACGTCTGCGCTATCAACGGAAATATTATTCTAAGACCTAATGCATGGCATTCCGACATGTGGCATCCATAATGATCAACCGCATGCTCCGTAAGTACTACGGATTATTTTACTCTTGTTAGACGCTTCAAGTTCTATCTGTGGCTGACGCTCTTGGTGCAAACAGTATGCATGCGCGTTTGCTCTACACTGTTGTGAAATTTATTTTAAAATCTTGCAAGCGAGAATGACTGTGAAGTTGTCAGCCGAATTACAGGAACAAGAATTAATAATATATCACATATACCCCCGAAGTATGACGGAATATCAGTCTGGATATTTGTGCAGATTTCTAGAGGTGTTACTTCATTTTAGAAAGTGAATTATTTGCAAAAAACCGGAGTTGTTTATTAGTACCGTCAGCCCCGTCATTAATACACAATATGAATGGTCGATGACACTTCATCCAAGAAATCTGCAATCCTGTCACAAAATTCGTTTGATACTCCACACAATCGTATTTACGTTATACATCGTTGTTGCGGTACTAAGATTGTACTTTTTGGAAGTCGAGAAATACTTAATCCAATTTATGCCTTGGTGCATGGCTTCAAGTAGAAAGAGCGCAAGTTGATTTCGTATAATAAGTGTTTTCGGATTCCGCGCTGGGGCGTTGTGACTCGGGGCTCCTCAGTCGGTCAGAACATTGCTCGAGAAAGGCAATGTTACCAAGTTCAACTCCCGATATCGCAAATAATTTTAACATGTCGTGAAGTTTCATAATAGCGCACACTCCGTTGCAGACTGAAAGATCCATTCTAGGATGCCACTTTACTTTTCACCCTCAAACCTGCGCTCAGTACTGCTCGACTCTGTGTCAGGTTTCTTTTTCTGGCAATGTTTGTTGTACTTCAGAGTGACATACAGCGGTATTGACATGGACCTCGTTGTGGATTCACTGAATGCTACGCTGATCTGTTCTAGTAGAGACGGCAACCACAACACAGTACTTACTATCACGTCGGTTCATAGGCGCCTACGAGAAACCAGATCCGTGTATTGCGTTGTACGTTTTGGTGACTGCACATTACAAGCTTTTACAGTGTTGTGTAGGTGTTTTCACGGAAACAGAGTTAACTGGGGTAGCAAACCGAATACATCAAAACTCCTTAGTTACTCTGTATCGAGGAACTGGAGACCACGGGGCCTTTGTACCAAAATACTCAGAAAATATTCGAGAACAACCTCCGAAATTTCGTAGGTGGGGTTCAGGTTCAACGTGCATAAACTGAGTGGCGCTCCTAAGTGTCGTAAGGTGTATTTTCTCTGGAGTTTCGGTAGATATTTGTAACTGTTTTCCAGTATGTAGAGGCGTCAGCTCAAATAAACGTGCTCATCAGGTGTTTCACACGATGCCCACTTTTTAATGCGCTAATTTTTTGTGTGCACATTTTAAAGTGCGGTCCTAGATTTGTATATGTGATTTACGTTTGTGTGATACAGCTTAACAGGTACAGCAAAACATGAAAAATAATCGGGGGCGCAATAGCGAACGAGCAGCGGTGCTAATGGCGGTATCAGACGGGCGGCGCAGCCCAGCAAACGAGACAAGAAGGGTCAAGTCAGTCAAGAAATACGTGGCGGACAAATGTTTATACAAACGTTCGCAGAAATGTATGGATGAAGGGACAAGTCTATAAGTGCAACTTTAAGTATAGGTGAATCGGTGAATCTGAGAACGTATCGTACCGTAAAATTTAATTTCACACGGAGGATACAAAACTTGTTGTATCTAACTAATGATAATTAGCCACTAAATATTTTAAGTTACATTACTTTGATACTGAAACCGTAACAATATATGAAACATAAATCATTCGAAACTACGAATACGAACGCCTCTTCTTCATTTATCAATCTGTAATCACGAGGAAGCACTTCCAACGAGCCAAGAAATAATTAGAAAACGTTCAAAAAAAGTTATTAAATCTAATACCAATAACGGTGGCGTTAACAATCTGAAATATAAAAAAAAGATCGATTGAAAAACTCCTATTGTGTCGCTGCAAAAATAACCTGCAATAATGCCACTAATTAATAGATCTCAAATGGACAAACAGGAAATTAACTTACAAGACCGCATTTAACTATGTTGCCATCCACAACAATTTTGCTGCTTTTAAAGCTCGCATTTTAATAACTTTATTTCTTTATTTTCGTGTCTTATTTTTTATAATGTTGATTGATATAATAATTGTTTAAAAAAGTGATTTGAAAGCTATATTTTTGGGTTGTTTGGGTAAAGTGTAACCGAAGGGAGATGAATGTGAAAGAGGCTACAAAACAATCTGAAAATCTGAGTGTAGGCAAGCTACTATGAACAGTATAGTGAATGCATTATTGCAGCCAAGATAGGCACAGAGCCAAATATGTATGTTTCAGCTAGCTCCACAGATGGGGAGTTTGAAGAAATGAGATAAAAGAAATTATTGAGACAGGGAGATGAAAATTTAACTGTGATGGGGGACTGGAATTCGACTGTAGGAAAAGAAATAGAAGGAAAAATTGTAGGTGAATACAGACTAGTTGAAAGGAATGAAAGAGGAATCTACCTGGTAAAATTTTGCCTAGAGCATAATTTAATCATTGCTAAAAATCATGGAAGAAGGTTGTATAAATGGAAGTGACATGGAGACACAAGAAGATCTCTTATAGATTATATAATGGCAAGAAAGAGATTTTGGAAACAGATTTTAAATTGTACAATGTTTCCAGGGGCTAATGTGGACTCCGACCACAATTTATTGAGTACGAACTTTAGATTAAAAATAAAACTGAAAAAGGTGGGAATTAAGGAGATGGGACCTGTATGTATCAAAAGAACCAGAGGTTGTTGAGAGTTGCAGAGGTAGTGTTTAGCTAATGACTGACTAGAACAGCACAAAGGAATACAGTAGAAGGCAAATTGGTAGCTCTGAGAAATGAAATAGTGAAGGCAACAGAGATCTAATAGGTAAAAAAATGAGGCTTAATAGAAATCCTTGGATAACACAGGAGATACTGAATTTAATTGATGAAAAGAGAAAATATAAAAATGCAGCAAATGAAGACCGTGAAAGGGAATAAAAACATCTAAAATTGAGACTGATAGGAAGTGCAAAATGCCTTAACTGAAATGGCTAGAGAGAAATGTAAGGATTTAGGAGCATCTTTCACTAGGAGAAAGATAGATATCGCCTACAGAAAAATTAAAAAGGCCTTTGGAGAGAAGAAGGTCTCAGATGCAAAACCAGTCCTAAGTAACGAAGGGAAAGCTGAAAGTGGAAGGAACATGTTCAGGAGTTTGACATACAGAAAAAGCCAGTTATAGTAAGGAAAAGCCCGAGGTGTCCTTTTCGGCTTCGTCTAGCTTCTCATTCAAAAGTAACAGGAATTTAACTTTCATATCTCATTTAAACTTGTCACAAAATTTCTTGAAATCAGCAAGCACAGACTGGGAGCATCATCAGTTGATGACTCCCGGTGTCTTTTCATCTCAGTAAGTTTTGAGCTTTGGCTTGTATCGAAAGCATATGAAAAAAGGCAACACGAGACAGCTCCATACTCCACACAGCATGGGACGAAAGCCTCGCATGTGGCACTTAGCTACCAGTCTTGTCATAGACAACTTACAATATGTCTCAGCTATTCCTCGAATGGAAATACGTATCTCTCACATTCCATTGTTAAAAACATTTTCGATATATGAGATACATTTCGTATGCAGGGAAAATGCACCGAACAGAAATGGCATAAATGGGCCAGTGACTACATTCTTCAGCGAAAACTTTTGAAAATGCTCCCGGGATGTATTTATTTGCAAAATATCACAGTAGCTATGGGCAATAGCGAAAAGAAAACCAGATCATTATCAAGCTGTGGTATGGGACTGTAAGATAAGAGAAAATCTGATTTTTTTGGCAAATGGTTCCCTTAGAATCGAATTAACAGGACTGTGCAGCGGAGACCACTTGCGACTCTAAGAACCTTGATTTTTAAGTTTTTACTCGAAAAGTAAAAGTTTTACTGAGAAACTACATAGAGAGACAGATATAGCTTTGCGTCGTATAATAAGAAATGTATTTTCGAGGTACATCGGATGAGTCTAAATCTGTATCGATGTCAGGCGTGTGGAGCAACCAGTACTGCCTGTTGCACCGGGCGATACGACAGACACATTTGTCAGTGTCTTATCGCTGTCGTCCAGCGTGAACCAGTTAATTAACTTCAACTATTTTTCTGTGTGCTCCACCAATGCGGGTTGCTTCTACATTGTTTCGTGAGTCGCATCGTGTATCGTATCACGTATCGTGTAACATGAGTGGGAACCACGCATTAGCTGATTGTTAGCAGACAGTAACATGCGAACAATAACCACAACTACGGCAATGGCCTAACAGCGTTATTCCATGGCGGTTGCAGACAGAGTGCGCATGGGGGCATGGGGACCCGATACACCACATGGGGGAGATGTTATCGCAGAATTCTTCAAAGCGATACTGTACCGAACTAGACTTAGGTAGGATAGCGATATGCACATTTACAGATGGCTGTAGTATCACGTACAGGAGGCATAAATGGACTGCGAATCGGCAGAGATGCCATTTGTACTCAGGTGGTTCATGTGAAAAGGATCCCAATGTGGTTATGGTCGCACGACGAGAATTAGTAGACTTTGAACGCAGAAAGGTAGTTGGGGCTAGACGTGTGGGACATTTAATTTCGGATATCGTTAGGGAATTCAATATTCCGACATCCACAGCGTCAAGAGTGTGCCGAGAGTACAGTATGTAAACTTTCACATGGCAGACCTCTCCCTAGTCCTGAATCGGTAGAAGTCGGTAAGCGTTGGGAGGCTTCGGTAGGCGCGCAGTTTCGACTGCTGCCAACATTACGTAACTGACTTTGTTGTACAAGGTAGCCATTGTCGTCTGCTTCGTTATTGTTTTGCGCTGTAGGTTTCTGCGTGTTTTTATTGTGCAGTTGTGCTAAACATTATCAAAATGAGTGAAGAGGCAGTTGCTGGCCCATCTCGAGAGTTGCCAATAACCCCTACCGGTAGGCCTACGGTTAGATGGAAACCAGTATTACGTAGCGATGCTCGCAAAATTATCGGATGAATGGTTTGTGAGCGCATAGTAGACAAACACATAAATTCGTAGACGCGCAATTTGTAGTGCCAGCACTGCAACTGGTAGGCGTGCCTTGTCCCCCCCCCCCCCCCCTAACGGCTCCCACTCCAGTCGCCAGCCAATGCTTGCTTCCTCCTCTCCCCGCACAACTCTGCCGTCTTACAGTTAACACACTGTACTGAATTTCAGGTATTATCCCTCACCACGGACAATGCAGTGGCCGACAGCCTTCACTTAACGACCGAGAGCAGCGGCGTTTGCGTATAGTAGTACTAAGAGACAAGCAACACTGCGTGAAATAACCTCATAAATCAATATGAAACGTAGGACGAACATACTTGTTAAGGCAGTACAGCGAAATTTGGCATTAATGGGCTACTGAAGCAGACAAACGACGCGAGTTCCTTAGCTAACACCACGACTTCGCCTCTCCTCGGCTCGTGACCATATCGGTTGGACCCTGGTCAGATGAGTTCCAGTTTTAGTAGGTAAGAGCTGATAGTAGCGCTCCTGTGTGGCTAGACCGCATGAAGCCATGGACTCAAGTTGCCAACAAGGCACTGTGCAAGCTGGTGGTGGCTTCATAATGGTGTGGGCTGTGTTCATTCAGGATAGAAATGAACTGGGTCCACTGGTCAAGGTTGAAACAACTGAGACCATTTGCAGCGATCCATGGACTTCATGTTCCCAAACAATGACGGGATTTTTATTGACGACAATGTGCTATGTCAGAGGGCCCCAACTGTTAGCGATTGGTTTGAAGAACATTCTGGACAAATCGAGGGAATGATTGGACTACACAAGTCGACTGACATGAATCCGATGGAACATTCATGGAACATCGAGAGGTGAGTTTGTGCACTAAACCCTACATCGGCAATACTTTCGTAATTATGGACGGCTATAGAGGCAATATGGCCTGCAGTTTGGGCAAGGGACTTCCAACGACTTGTTGAATCCTTGCCACGTGTAATTGCTGCACTATGCCAGGCAACAGGAGGTCCGATACGAAACTAGGAGGCATCCCACGACTTTTGTCACCTCAGTGTATATTGCTTCTGAGGCTACGTGGATTGCTCTCGATGAGTCGATAAACTGACACAGACACCGATAGATTGGTGAACGCTCACAAGCGACGGCGTGGGTGGAGGGTGGGGAGGGGGGGGGGTAGGGGGTAGGGGAGTGCCTCCTCCTGGAATTAGTGATACAGATTTCTTATTCATTAATTATTTCTTAATCACTCTAAAACTGAGTTGTGTGATATTACCAACAGTAGGTTTAGCGTCGCCGAGTGTAATTGGAAACATTGACGGGGTAGCAAGCGCTATGTAGCTTGCATTTGTTTCGGTTGTCAAATTGTTCACTATTTCCATGGTGCAGCAGCGCTTTCGCCGCTGTTTAGCCGTCATGGTGGATGCGAAGCTTTATGAAACATTGTCGATAGAGCGTCCACAATCTTTCTTCTGTTATTTATCAGTACAGTTGTAGGGAGCTGTAGAAAGGGACTGTTCTAGAACCGAACACAAAATAAAAATAAAAGCGTTATACGTACCGACATCCATCCAAGTTTCCAAAACGACACACGTACTTTCTCTCGCTGCACAACTTAATCATAGCAGCAGTCTACGTTCGTTTTTAGACAAAGAAGTCTCGTCGAGAATTTTGGCAGCCCTGCAGCCAAGCGACTAGCGCGAGGTTTGGTGTTCTCGTAAAGATAAGTTATTTTAGATTATAAAACACATAGATTAGTACTGATTACGTGGTAAATAAGTGTATTAGTGTGCCGTTTAAGTGTACCATTAAAGGTTTCATTTCTCATTACGTAATATAGCAGAAAACGCGAAAAGACCGTACAGTCGTATTTTCTGTTTACGTTCTGCTGCAGCAAATCTATAGAATTTCGTTTAGTTGTTCCTTGCTCTCTCCAGCAATTTAACTTAGCGTACCTCTTCATTATTTAACTAGCATTTCCGGAAAGTAGCGTAAAGTTTAACTTGTTGTTTCAGAAACTTTGCACTTTTGTTTTTGTTTACACACAGTTGCGTATAGGCCAAATTTGTGTAACCATATTTTCGTGTTTATCTGTAATTTAACTGACTTATTCTTAATAAATTATTACGTTTATCATGAGTGAAAAGTGCTTGACTTGCCGTAGAATTGTTAGGTCGGGGCTTTGGTGTGATGGGTGCTGTAGTTTTTTCCATGTGGGTGACTGTAGTGGCGTGGGAATAGGGGAAGTAAATGAGACTCATCAGTGGTTTTGTAGGATTTGTAGTAGAGATAGGAAGATACTGGAACAGGAGGGGAAAATTGCTGCCCTTCAGGCTGAGTTAGACAAGGCCAGGGGAGATCTTGACAGGTTAAGGAGGGAGAAGGGTAAAGAGAGGTGGGAAGTGGCAACAGGCAACAGGAGGAACAGGCCTAGAACTTTGTCTGACAGCTTTATGGTGAATGTGGAAAATAGATTTGACCTGTTGATTCAGTTAGAAGCTGGTGAGCCTCAAGCAGTTACAGGTGTAGACAGGGCACAACAAACTTTCAGCAGCAAATTGAAAAGTAAGAATATAGGGAAATCAGTAAAGAGAAAGAAAGTGTTGTTGTTAGGTAGTTCCCATGGAAGAGGTGTTGGCCAACTCTTGCAGGATGAACTAGGATCAGAATACCAGGTCACAAATTTTTTTAAACCTAGTGCTGGTCTGGAGCAGGTGACAGAGGATTTAGGATCACTTTGCAAAGATTTCACTAAGGAAGACACCGTGGTTATAGTGGGTGGGGCAGGTAACAGTATTGACAGAGATCCTGGGTACAGCATAGAGTGTGACCTGGCGAAGATTGCATCAGCATCGAGGCATACCAGTGTTGAGTTTGTATCTGTTCTTGGGCGCCATGACCGACCTCATTTGAACTCTTCTGTCAAGAGAGTTAATTTGGAGCTGGAACGGCTGCTCATGTTGGGTGCGGGGTCACACATTGGTGTGGTTCATGTTGATTCTGTCAGTAGGTGGGATTATACTAGGCATGGCCTTCACCTCAACAGGAAGGGGAAGGGTAAATTGGCTGGGGAAATAGCAGGAAAGTTAAAGGGGGGAGGCACTGTCATGAGTGGTAAAATACCAGTGGTTATAGGATTCAGAAAAGACCCTTTTTTAGGGTAGGGAGGACAGAAAGAAAACAAATTTTAAGAGAGGTTAGAACTGAGACAAACCTTCAGTTTGAGAAAGAAATCAAAAAACATAATTCCAGCTTATTACATCAACATAAACAGCCATTGGTTAAGAATTTTCAACTGTCAGCAGATATTTTAACTCCATCCAATTTTAAGTCAGTCAATGTGAAATGTCAGCTATCTTTATTGCATCAAAATATTCGAGGACTGAGAAATAAAATTAATGAATTAACTATCTGCATAGATGAATTAGAGTCTTCAAACCCAGCTGACATAATCTGCCTCTCTGAACATCATGTGACCACTGGTATAGAACTTTTAAGTGTTACAGGGTTTAGGTTAGCATCTCACTATTGTAGATCAGAAATGGAGAAAGGAGGAGTTGCCACATTCATCAGGAACTGTCATAAATTTAAGAACATAGACATTCATAAATTTTGCCTAGAACAGCATATGGAAGCATGTGCAACAGAATTAGATTTTCACAAAAAATCTTTCATAATATTAAGTGTGTATCGAGCACCTGCAGGTAACTTTAATCTGTTTGTAAACCACCTTGAAGCTGTACTGGCCCATTTAACAACCAAAAACAAAGAAATAGTGGTTGCTGGTGATTTCAATGTAGATTTCCTTAAAGACTCTCCCAATAAGAACCTATTTGAGTTAGTAACACTATCATTCAACTTAATTCCCACAGTAAAGTTCCCCACTAGGATAACCACTTGCTCACAAACAGCCATTGATAATATCTTTATAGAAAAGTCAAATGAACAAAATTATATTACAAAACCAATAGTCAATGGCCTCTCAGACCATGACATGCAGTTCCTTCTGTTAAATGTTAATACTGAACAGGATATAAAATCTGTTAAATCTGAGCTCAAGAGGGTAATCAGTAAGCCAAAAATTGATTATTTTAGGACACTCCTCAGAGACATTCACTGGACTGATGTTTACAGTGCTCATGGCATGAATGAAAAATATAACATTTTTGCTAATAAAGTGCTTACCTTATTTGAACACTGCTTTCCCCCAAAACTTACCAAGGTTAGAGCAAAGTCTACAAAGAAGCCATGGATTACTCGAGGAATAGGGGTATCTTGTAAAACAAAAAGAAAACTGTATCTGTCAATCCGAAACATTTCCAATGTTGATGCTATAGCACATTATAAGAAATACTGCAAAATATTAAAGACTGTAATACGGATGTCAAAGCAAATATATTACAAGGAAAAGATAGTCATATCAGATAACAAAATAAAGACAATATGGGATATAGTGAAGGAGGAGACCGGTAGAACCAGACATGAAGAGGAACAAATAGCATTAAGAGTAAATGATGCATTGGTGACAGATGTGTATAGTGTTGCAGAACTTTTTAACAAACATTTTATAACTGTTACTGAAAAGATGGGGTTGTCAGGTTCGGTAGATGCTGCTATGGATTACCTTAGACCAGACATTTCAAGTAACTTCCATAATATGAATTTGACCCTCACTACCCCAACAGAAATAATGTCCATCATAAAATCTTTAAAATCAAAAACATCTAGTGGGTATGATGAAATATCAACAAAGTTAATTAAAGAATGTGATTCTGAGCTAAGTAACATATTAAGCTATCTGTGTAACCAGTCGTTTATCAGTGGAATATTTCCCGAATGGCTGAAATATGCTGAAGTTAAGCCACTGTTTAAGAAGGGAGATAAAGAAATAGCATCAAATTTCCGTCCAATTTCACTGTTGCCAGCATTCTCAAAAATTTTCGAAAAAGTAATGTACAGTCGTCTTTATAACCATCTTATCTCAAATAACATACTGTCAAAGTCACAGTTTGGATTTCTAAAAGGTTCTGATATTGAGAAGGCTATCTACACTTACAGTGAAAATGTACTTAATTCATTAGACAAAAAATTGCAGGCAACTGGTATATTTTGTGATCTGTCAAAGGCATTTGACTGTGTAAATCACAATATCCTTTTAAGTAAACTAGAATATTATAGTGTAACAGGAAATGCTGCAAAATGGTTCAAATCTTATATCTCTGGCAGGAAACAAAGGGTGTTATTAGGAAAGAGACATGTATCAAGCTATCAGGCATCATCCAACTGGGAACTAATTACATGTGGGGTCCCACAAGGTTCCATTTTGGGGCCCTTACTTTTTCTTGTGTATATCAATGACCTTTCATCAGTAACATTACCAGATGCCAAGTTTGTTTTGTTTGCTGATGATACAAACATTGCAATAAATAGCAAATCAAGTGTAGTCTTAGAAAGATCAGCCAATAAAATATTTGTAGACATTAATCACTGGTTCCTAGCCAATTCTTTGTCACTAAACTTTGAAAAAACACACTACATGCAGTTCAGAACTTGTAAGGGGTGTCCCAAGAGTATATGTCTAACATATGATGACAAGAAGATAGAAGAAGTGGACGGTGTTAAATTCTTGGGATTACAGCTTGATAATAAATTCAACTGGGAGGAGCACACCACAGAACTGCTGAAGCGTCTTAACAAATCTCTGTTTGCAATGCGAATTTTGTCAGACATAGGGGATATAAAAATGAAAAAGCTGGCATACTATGCTTACTTTCATTCCATAATGTCATATGGGATTATTTTCTGGGGTAATTCATCAAGCCAAGCTAAAGTTTTCCGGGCACAAAAACGTGCAGTAAGAATTATATGTGGTGTGAACTCAAGAACATCCTGCAGAAGCCTGTTTAGGGAACTAGGGATACTAACTACAGCTTCCCAATATATTTATTCCTTAATGAAATTTGTCATTAAAAATATATCACTTTTTCAAACCAACAGCTCAATTCATGGAATCAATACTAGAAATAAGAATAATCTTCACAAGGATTTAAAGTCACTTAGTCTTGTACAAAAAGGTGTGCATTATTCAGGAACACACATTTTCAATAACTTGCCAGCAGCCATAAAAAGCTTAACAACCAATGAAATTCAGTTTAAGAGAAGCCTAAAGGATTTATTGGTGGCCAACTCCTTCTACTCCATTGATGAATTTCTGAGGAAAACCAACTGATTTGTATATAAGTACAACATAACTTCTGCACAATTTCAGTGCAGTAATGTGTTCACTGAAAATTTGTGTGTGTGTGTGTGTGTGTGTGTGTGTGTGTGTGTGTGTGTGTGTGTGTGTGTGTGTGTGTAAGTGTAAGTGTAAGTATAATCTAACTTCTGCACCATTTCAGTGCAGTAATGTGTTCATTGTAAATAAGTATTACAGTAGTTGTATTACATGTTTCTTACCTTATAAATAAATATAAAACTTTTTTATTTTAAATTCAGTGCAATAGTATTTGTAAAATGACTCTTAGTGTTCATTAAAAAATGACGATCATTCCACTTGGGCCTGTGGAATGGTACATTAGCTTATTAGTTTTAGTTTAAATATTTGTCATGTATTGTTGTTTTTCTGACATGTTCCACATCCTGGAGGACCTCCTCACTACGGATCAATTGGAATGAAAGTAAATCTAATCTAATCTAATCTTGGAGACAAACCATGGTTGTGTGTAGCATAGCTGTTTCGACATTATTTCATCTACGAATCCAGTGTACCAATTGCAAAGGAACAGTAACATTTCCTGTGCTAGAAGCGAGGAAAAATGTGAAATTTCAAGGTCGGAAAGAAGTCCTCTCCACAATTGGGACCTCCTGGAAGTATATAGACCGCAACGCAGTACAACATGCAGAAATAAGTACGAACTCTGCATTACAATAATTTGCATTACAATAATTTCATTGACCTGACCATAAGTCAAGTTCCCCTACCACCAAACTTCACTAATTTCAACTACATCTAACGTCAACCTAGCCATTTGCCTTTACAAAATTTCTGACCTTCTTGCACAATTAAAGGATCAATATTCCACACTCCAATTCACAGGAAGACAGTTTCATTTCTCCTGATGAAGACATCCTCCTGAATAGTCCCTGCCTTGAGACCTCAGTGGATGACTATTTTACCTCCAGAATATTTTACCCAAGAGTAAGCCATCATCATTTACCCATACAATAGAGCTGTATGCCCATGGGAAAAATTACTGCTGTAATTTCTCCTTACTTTCAACTGTTCACTGTACCAGCACAACAAGGCTGCTTTGTTTGTGTTATAAGGCCAGATCAGTCAATCATCCAGACTGTTACACTTGCAGCTACTGAACAGAGTGCTGCTTGTCTTAAAGAACTGTGATCTCTCAACAGGTACTACTCCATTGTGGTTGCACCTGTAGTACAGCTATATGCATTGCTGAGATGCGAGAGTCACCCCACTGATGGCAAGGCCTATGGTTCATCCCACAAAATTGTTTACTCCTTTGTTAGGCTTACAAGATGTAATTACGGTTTCATAATTCAATAGTTTTTGCTACAAGATTAACTTTAAAAGTTTCTTGATTGATTAAGTTGATGCTGGTGCACAGGAAATTAGGTAAAATATCTTGTTCGATGTTTTGAATGTTGTTTTTTACAATTTTACACACAATCTGAAGGTATATTGGAAATTTGCCTACATTTTATCAGCTCCTAATTCAGACCATTATTGTAAAATTCTTATCACTTGTATTGTCCGGCATTTAGTGAGGTCAGGGTGAACTTTGATTCTTGGAGCCATACTGCCACCTATGTTTTATGTGTTGAGGAACAGATCACCTGGAGACAGCACTGATTTTGTTTAAGTTTTCATACAACTTTTTGTGTATGGGGTAAAGACCATTACTCTTATTTTTTATTTATGGGCGAATATACATGAAATAACCTTAGTTCTGATTCATTTGTAGGAAACTGAAAAATGGAAAATGATGACGCCACTGTAAGTTTCTAATATTGCACCCATACAATAACTTGCTCATATAGTGAGCTTTAAAAAAGGGCATTTAGCATTATTAGTGCAACATAGTGTTTAGAAATGATGTGCATCAACTAATGTGTTCCCTATCCTAAATTATTAATTACACAATTATTTTGTATAATAGCATGGCAACAGAAAACTGTAACGGAAAGTAGAGCACAGATGAATTTAAATTAGCTGTAACAGTGTATCTAAATGGGGATCATGGATTAAATGAAAGTGCATGCATATAAAACATGACTGAACTAACAATTAAGAAGCACATTGAAAACAAAAACAAAAATACAAAATGGGAATATAAAAGTTTTTGGCTCTAGGGAAGTGTCTTCAAACAAAGTAGAAAACAAAATGGATGAGCATATACTTACATTTGAAGAGATGGTATTTAGTTTAAACTTGCCAGACTTTAGAAAAGTTGTTTTCAACATTGTAGAAATAAACATACTGCCATATAGTTTCAATACGGGAGAGGTCATGGCAGGCAAACAGTGCACTAAAGGTGTCTGTCCAAGAAATATCATCATATACAAGGAAATGATGAGACCTCCAACCAAAACTTCAAGGCCCAGCCAAGGAACCTGTGAGATGATGCGCAGGCCATGCAAAAACACCTAACTGAAGCAAAGGAGAAAAAAAATCTAGAATTACAGTTTCACCTGTGAAAAAGAAGTGTTTTGGAGTCTCCACAGGGAAGGCACCAAGCCGGCCGGGGTGGCCGTGCGGCTCTAGACCCTACAGTCTGGAGCCGAGCGACCGCTACGGTCGCAGGTTCGAATCCTGCCTCGGGCATGGATGTGTGTGATGTCCTTAGGTTAGTTAGGTTTAATTAGTTCTAAGTTCTAGGCGACTGATGACCTGAGAAGTTAAGTCGCATAGTGCTCAGAGCCATTTTGAAGGCACCAGAGAAACTCTGGACATGTAAAGCGAGTTGTATGAGAACATGGCGCCGATAGAAGAGTGTTGTGACACATCTCAGTCCTCAAAAAAGGTTAAATTAAATAGTTCATCGTGTAGGGAATGTTCGAAACGCGTCATGAAAGGCATCTTTTGTGTGAAGTGTAACTACTGGTTTCATGAAAAATGCGCGAAAGTGAATTTAAAACTCATAAAAGACGAGTTTCCATGGTCGTGTCCACATTGTTTGCGTATGGAGACGGCCGAACTCGTAAGTACCGTGAACTCAAAAGAAGAAATTATTAAATTGCTTCAAAGTGACATTGAAGCGCTGAAGGCGGAAATTTTAGCATTGAAACAAGAAAATTCTGAACTGGTTATTGAAAGGAAATCCTGCGTGTGTAGAAATCAACCCATTACTGAACAAAGTGGCAAACATCCGCATTTGTGTAATACGGCAAATAATACAACAGAGAACTCTGTCAGTGAAACAAGTGATAAGTATAAATGGAAAACAGTTTCCTATAATAAGAAGGGCAAACGTAAAAGTGCAACGAACAAAGAAGATGACAAAAACGATTTTCTGTTAATAGGTGATTCTATATTAAAAAATCTTATTGTGCCGGACTGCAAGGTCGATGTTCGACCTGGAATCCGATCGCATCAGCTCAACAAACACTTTAAGAATGTATTGTCCACGAAAAGAAACACGGGCGAAACTGGTAACAAAACTTTAAGTACCGACGATTACAGAGGTGTCTTAATCCATGTGGGCACAAACTCCATCCGCAGTAACAGTGAGGAAGAAATCGTGAATGAAACACGGAATCTGATTAGATCGGCGAAAACTGTATACCCAACAGCCAGGCTGGTAATTAGTGGAATCATTCATCGAAGATCGGTAAGTGATACTTACATAAACAGAATAAATACCGGCATTAGGCAACAGTGCAACAGACTCTGTGCAGTATTCATTGACCCAAACAAATTCTTAAACTGCAAGTGTCTGGGAAAAGACGGCCTGCACTTGAATAGATTAGGCTCTGTGAACCTTAGTAAAATGTTCATAGACGTGTGTAAAGTCCTAAGAAGCAAGGGAAACTAATTCATTGTGATAGGGGTGACAAAGAAAAAATTCAAACTGAAAATAAAAAGTTTAGGTACCAAACAAAGGATGCACGCGAAATAACTAAAAGAAAAAATGATCTATTGATGCACTTGAATATAAATGGCTTAGGGGCAGAACTACCAAATCGTAAATTCTCAAAAATCGACGAACTAAAAATTCTGCTTTCAGAATCCGTAAATATTAAAATAATCTGCCTAAATGAACACTGGTTAACAGAAGATAGTATAAAAGTACTAAATAGTATTAATAATTTTAAGGTAGCTGCTAGCTTTTGTAGAATAAGCAAATCTCGTGGAGGCTCCTGCATTCTTGTCAATTCTTCCATAAGTTATACAGTAAGAGATAGTTTTAATTATTTAAACGAAGAGAGCGTGTTTGAAAGTTGCTCTGTAGAGCTGAGAGATCTGAATACATTGGTTATAGCAATCTACAGAATTCCTGGATGTGCGGTAACAAAAGTGTTTTTAACCAAATTCGAATGCCTCCTGGAAAAACTCCAGAAAGAAAGTAAGAAAAATGTTGTTATAGCAGCAGACTTCAACTTAAATGTCTTAGTTGAAAGCAATGATTCCACAAAATTTCGTGACTTAATTCAGAAATCTGGTTTCAAGCTAAATTTTTCTGAAGGCACTAGGGAAAACAGCAGATCAGTGACCTGCATTGATAATATTATTACTAACTACATATTTGACAGTGGAAATAAGCAGAAATACTGCTTAGACTTGGGTATTTCAGATCACTCAGCTCTGTTTATTGAGCTCCCAAAAGCAAATAACCTAAAGTCTCCAGAAGTGTGTATAAAAAGGGATCTCAGTAAAAGTAAAATGGATTTATTCCGCAGTAAATTAAGTATAATAAGCTGGCCTGTAGACTACAATAGTTCAAGCTCGATTAACTATGACAAATTCTTAAATTGTTTCTTAGAGGTATTTAATGAATCATTTCCTCGTAGATATAAGCAAAAGAAGGTTAATGGTAAACTCAAATGGATTACAACAGGAATAAAGATCTCTAGTGCCAGAAAGAGAGAGCTCCACAATGAGTTAAAATCAAACAGAAATCCAGATTTTGTCATTTATGTCAAACAGTATAAAGCTGTATTTAGGAAAGTTGTAGCGGCAGCTAAAAAAATGGCAAATAATAAATTCATACGAGAACACAGAAATAAGACAAAAGCAGTGTGGTCAGTTGTTCAGTCTGAACTAGGAGCCAAAGTAAAAATTCATGAGATTTTGAAAATTAGACATGAAAATGAAATTATAGTAAACCCTGTTCAGATGTCAAGTTGTTTCAATGAATTCTTCCTAAACGTAGTAAGATCGGATGTGGATATGACATTCTATCAGGGCATCACAAATTTGGAAAACAGCCAGAACACATCTTTTAAACAATTTGAAAAAATAACCCAAAGGGATGTGGAAAAGGAAATATTGTCTCTAAAAAACAAAACCTCACATGGGTGGGATGAAATAACAACATCTGTAATCAAGTATGTGTATGATATTATTTCCCAACCACTGTCAACTATTATAAATCAATCTTATGAACAGGGATGCTTTCCAGAGGTATTGAAATATGGTGAGATCAAACCTCTATTCAAGAAAAGATCGACAGAAGATATGGGGAATTACCGCCCTATCTCTCTCTTGCCGGTCTTCTCTAAAGTGTTTGAAAAGATTGCAGCAAAACAAATTAATAACTTTCTTACTGTAAATGATATAATTTTTAAAAACCAGTTCGGATTCCAACAGGGTAAAAGCACTGCGAACGCTATAAATGAGTTTATCCAAAAAATATGCTCCACGTTAGATAAAGGTAGAAAGGTCACAGGTATATTCTGTGATCTGACTAAAGCTTTTGATTCAGTGAACCATGCATTACTCCTCCACAAATTACAGATGTATGGAATCAGAGACACTGCTTTAAAATGGTTTAGCTCTTACCTGTCAGGTAGGAAATAAAGAGTAATTTTAACTTCAAATGGAACCAATTATTCATCAGACTGGAAAACAGTTCCCCAAGGAGTCCCACAAGGTTCGATATTGGGTCCCTATCTGTTTCTTTTTTACGTAAATGACCTACCACTTGCTATTGATGTTCATTCAGTCTTATTTGCTGATGATACATCAGTTCTAATTGAAAGTGAGGTATCTGAAAATATTCCAGAAAAAGCCAAAAACACTTTAGAAAAACTTGAATCTTGGTTCTATCAAAACGGACTAAAACTAAATGTAACTAAAACCAAAATGATGCAATTTGAAGCTAAATCAGTAGAAAGGAGTGAAATAAAGATAACTTGCAATGATCAGGATATCACAGAAGCAAACCACGTGAAGTTCTTAGGCCTAAATCTTGACAAAAATTTAAATTGGAAGGTACACATAGATTACTTAGCAAATCAACTGAACAACTTAGCATTTGCAATGTGTATTTTGTCAGGTGCCACAAACATAGATACCAGAAAGATAGTTTATCACTGCTACTTTGAGTCAGTTATTCGTTATGGCATAATCTTCTGGGGAAATTCAGCAAATGTCACTAGGCTCTTAGTATTACAAAAGAAAGTAATTAGAAACATGTGTGTTGCAAAAAAACGGGAATCCTGTCGACCACAGTTAAAAAATTTAAAAGTACTATCTATCCCCTCACTTTACATATATGAGATGGTGGTGTTCCTATATAGAAATCAACATACACTAGACAATTTCCGTTTTGACCACAACTACGGCACTCGCCACAGAGATAACTTCAAACTTCCAACACATCATTTAAAACTTTATGCCCAAACGCCAGAGTATATGGGGTTAAAAATTTTCAATAAAATAAAAGGCAGTAATATATTTAAAATGGAGATTGGTTCACTGAAAAGATTACTCTTTACTCTCCTGGTGGAAAAGTGTTATTATTCTGTCGATGATTTCATTGAGGACAGCTTCACAATCTGAACACAGGGATTGTAATACATTTATTATTTTATGTACATGTGTAGCTGTAACTTAGAAATGTAAAATATAATGTAAACTTTTGTAGTTCTCTTAAAAAAGTGAAAAAAAGTTTCTTTTGTAAACCTTGACATGTCTCCTGTACATCAAATCAAATGATTTGAAAATTGTATGTAATGAGATGAATAAACCACATAACATAACATAACATAACATCAAATGGAAGAAATGGTCAGATGCATGAAATGTAAATGTGGATTCATGAAAAGTGAGGGGGAGGGGGGGGGGGGGGAGAGAAATGAATTAAAAATGTTACACTACAATGCCTTCAATGCCTAAAAAATAAAATATGGAACGTTTCCTTAAAATTGGATAGGAAAGTATCTCTAAGCTCAGGGATGTAGTTCATAACAGTGGTACAATTTACACACCAACTGGTACAAATGAGGAAAACAGATTCATAAATTGTACCACTTGAAGATGTTCATAAAATTAAGTGAAGTGTTCTTATTTTTCTCAGAATTTTCATTCATTAAAAGAGCTATCAAAAACAATACCTATTATTGCTGATGGCATTGCTTAAATAATTTTCTGAGTTACACTTTAGGCTATAATAAATAAAATATTAAAATTCCCCCTTACTTTACTAAGCAGACTGGACAGAATGGCCAATGGCAGAAACAAGGCATCTAATCTCTGCTCTGTCTGCCAATTGCCTTGCAGCCATCAACATGTGAACAAAGCTGTAAGAGATTTGGAGACTGGTCCTCCTATCTGGTGGTTGTAGTGGCCTTAACAGCCAGTGGTAGGATGCCACATAAATAACTGGAATATAGTAACTCAATAAATGAACTTGTACCCTTTCTCAAAGCACACTGCCTTGCACCACCAGAACAGTATAGCTGTATTGGGTGCTCTAAAGGAGAGTGTGAGCTCATGATGTGAACTACTGTGTTACAGTCCTATCCACTACTCAAATCTACACAATACGGTCAGTAGTTCAAGTGAATTTTTTGGGTGTAAGTAACAATGGTAACCTGGGTAAATTGCTATAAACTGGAGTGTTACGGAAAGATTAGTCAGTGGATGTTTTATAACAAGTATATTCAGAGAAATGGCAAAAGAATTTGCAATATTTCAATATTTTTCTGGCTAGGATGATCACCAATATCTCTTAAAGACAACATTGCTCACAGAAGATGTGTTGCACAAATTTATCAAATTGATGTAATTAAAATTACAGAAGCCTCTCCCCCTCCCTCACCTCAATCCACTGTGGACTTCACTGATGTGTGGTGGTTTGTGTACATTAAATATACTGACAGTCCTTCCATAACTGTAGTCACACCCAAGGGCTATCTGTGGAGTGGTCAGAGTAACATGTGGTTCTTGAAGAAGGGTATCAGTCTCTCCAGCAGTTAAAGGGGCAACACTGCTTATCACAACAGAAAACAGTGAAAAACTACAACCCTTATACAGGATGTTTCAGTGTCAATTTGTAGGGAAATACATAAAGTTTTGTCTCACATAGTTTGCTAGTGCAGAATTACACTGTAAGGAGCACTAGTGGCAGTTGTGTGGAAGATGGCTGCTTTCACTGGACCTGAGCATGCTGGCTGTGTGTTTTGGTTTGAAGACTTGAAGTTGGTGATGACAGTTCAGTGTAATTTCCATACCAAGTACGCTACAGATCCTCCTAGTAGGACTCCAATTTATGGGTGGCATAAATGTTTTGTAGAAACAGGGTGCTTGGTGAGACATGGCAAATCCTCAGGTCGTTCAAGCACATCTGACGAGATCATTGAGAGAGTGAGACAACATTTTGTCAACAGCCCTACGAAATTGACCTAGCATGCATCTCGTGAACTGAAAGTCTCACACATAACTGTTTTGCTTGCATTGAAAAACCATTTGCATTTGAAATAGTTTATGTTGA
This sequence comes from Schistocerca americana, assembly GCF_021461395.2. Classification (NCBI taxonomy): domain Eukaryota; kingdom Metazoa; phylum Arthropoda; class Insecta; order Orthoptera; family Acrididae; genus Schistocerca; species Schistocerca americana. The sequence goes on from NC_060120.1 coordinate 38,747,044, forward strand.
TTGTACAAGCAATAAATGACACTGAAAGTTGCTCGCAGGAACTTCTGTGTGGATATGTGAAATTGACTACATGAGGATAAACATTTCACTTAAGTGGTAGAGCTAACACACATAACTGTAGGATTTGGGACAGTGAAGCTCCACATCAAACATTGCAACATGTGCGTGATAGCTCTAAACTGAACATTTTTTGTGCATTGAGCAAGAACAAGGAGTATGGCCTCTTTTTGTTTAAGGTAAAAAGAACTTGATGTGTTTCCCTGCAAAATAACACTAAAACCAGGTCTACATTCTCTTTCAATAAATTTATATGAATTTTTAAAATTGTAAAGTCCTTTTTTAAACACCCTGTATTTCTGGAACACTTGCAGCTCTGTAGTATGGATTAATGATAACTGCAACCCCTTGTGAAAAATATTTCATAGTTAAATAGTTCCCCATTTGGTTATCTGGGTGCAGATTACTCAAAAAGGTATCATCCTCTACAGACTGGAGTGTAGCTTATTAGATCCCTTATCAGGTATGTAGCCAAGATCAAAGCCAGTACCCACTACATTAGTATAAGTTTATTTGCAGGCTAGTTCTGCTGATGATGAAGATGTGAGGGGAATATATAATGAGATAAAATAAACTGTTCGGTATGGTAAGGGATACAAAACTGAATAATAAAGGACTGGAATTTGATAGCAGAAAAAGGAAGATGAGGAAAAATAGTAAGAGAAAATAGATCAGAGGAAAGGAATGAAAGGGAAGTAACGTGACTGAATTTTTCACAGTATGTGATTTTATCACTGGTTCAAGAATCATGAATAAAGTTTGTAAATGTGGACTTGGAAACACTACAGTTCTGCTACATTATATAGTAATAAGACAGCGATTTTGAAACATTTAAAACTGCAAAACTTTTCAATGACAAATGTGGTCTACGACTATAATTTACTGACTATGGACTGAACATGGGAAATGAATATAATAGTAGATAAATAGTTATTTTGACAGATGAAAAAGTGAAGACAGCCAAGGAAAAACTAGGCAAGAGACAATGCATGGTAGAACTCAATGGTTAACACAAAGATATTATTGAATTTCAGTAGTGAAAGGCGAAAATATAAAAATTAATCTGGGAAAAGGGAATATATAAATGAGAGAGAGAGAGAGAGAGAGGGGGGGGGGGGGGGAGATATTGACATTGACAGAAAGTGCAAAGTAGCACAGCAAAGAAATGTAAACTGTAAAGGAAAACCTTCTATATCCACATCTAGGACTACACTCCGCAAACCACCATGGGATCATAGCAGAGAGTATGGCCCATTATATGAGTTATTAGGGTTTCTTAACATTCCATTCATGTATGGAGTGTGGGAAGGACGATTGTTTCAATGCCTATGTGCATGCAGTAATTATTCTAATCTTATCCTCACAATCCCTGAGTGAGCAACATATAGATGGTTGTAGTATAGCTCTACAGTAATCATTTAAAGCTGGTTCTTGAAACCTTGTTAATAGACTTTCTTGGTGGTTGTAGTATAGCCCTACAGTAATCATTTAAAGCTGGTTCTTGAAACCTTGTTAATAAACTTTCTTGGGGTAGTTCACATCTGTCTTCAAATGTCTTCCAGTTCAGTTCCTTCAGTATCTCAGTGACACTCTCCCACAAATTAAAGAAACCTGTGTCCTTTGTGCTGCCCTTCTCTGTATATGTCCAATATCTGCTGGTGGACCAATCTGGTATGGGTCCCAAGGATTTGAACAAAATTCTGGGATGGGTTGTATGAGTGATTTGTAAGCAACCTCTTTAGTAGTCTAACTGCACTTACCCCGTATTCTGCCAACCAGCCAAAGTCTATGACCTGCTTTACCCATGACTGAACCTATGTGATGATTCCATTTCATAACCTTACAAACTGTTACACCCAGGAATTTTATGAGTTGGCTGATTACAACAGTGATTCATTGATATTATGGTCAGAGGATACTACATTTTTTTCATTTTATTAAGTACAGAATTTTATGTTTCTGAATATTTAGAGCAGATTGCCAATCTCTGCATCATGTTGAAATCTTATTAAGATCTGACTGAATATTTATGCAGCTTCTCTCTGATAGTACTACATTATAGGTAACTGCATCATCTGCAAGAAATCTGATTTTACTATTAACATTGTCTGTAAGGTCATTAATATACAACACGAATGGCAATGGGCCCAACACACTCCCCTGAAGCACATGCAGTTACTTCTACATCTGATGATGTCTTTCCATCTAAGATAACATGCTGTGTCTTCCCTGTCAAAAAGTCTTCAATTGAGTCACAAATTTCGCTTGATACCCATATGATCATACTTTTGATCATGAGAGTCGGTGTGGTACTGAGTCAAATGCTTTTTCAGAAAAAAAAAACACTGTGTCTACCTGGTTCCCTTGATCCAAAGCTTTCAGCATGTCATGTGAGAAAAAACATCTCAGTTAATGTTGATTTACCGATACTTGTATCGCCATGTAAGTACAACTGCTTTTTCTTTACCTCCTTCTTAAGGTAGCTCACATTGTACCAACATACAACTTGCCACACCCTAGAATCTCTGATGTATTGTTGCCAATACTGATACAGAGGATACTTCAAACTCCTCTTTGACTGAAAATCATGCATAAACAACTGTATAACTTTCAGTTTATGTGAAAACTTGCAGATGAAAGGGTGAGTACAGTCAATTGCAGATGTGCAATGTTCTGCAAACCTGTGCAGCTGATAATATAAATTTAATTGGCTGGCTGAACGATTTGTTATGGCATAGCAATTTTCCTTAGCTATACATTTAAGGCAGTTCAAAGTCAACCTAACTGCTTGCAGATCAAATACACCACCCTCTCCAAAGCTCTGAACATACTTGGGCACCTATTTTATCAATATACATGTCCTCACTGAGGCAACAGCCTTGCCGCAGTGGATACACCGGTTCCCGTGAGATCACCGAAGTTAAGGGCTGTCGAGCGTGGTCGACACTTGGATGGGTGACCATCCAGGCTGCCATGCGCTGTTGCCATTTTTCGGGATGCACTCAGCCTTGTGATGCCAATTGAGGAGCTACTCAACTGAATAGTAGCGGCTTCGGTCAAGAATACCATCTTAACGAATGGGAGAGCGGTGTGCTGACCCCACGCCCCTCCTATCCACATCCTCCACTGAGGATGACACAGCGGTCGGATGGTCCCGGTAGGCCACTCGTCCTGCCTCACTGAGGCATACAAAGGCATGAACATGCTTCCCTTCCCTAGTATGGAAATCTCCCTCACATGATTGGGGTTCCGCATGAAAGGTATTTTCAAAAACCCTGCTGGTTAGCACTGAGGAGGTCATTCTGTTCAAGATACCTCATTGTGTTCGAGCTCAGAATATTTTCTAAGATTCTACAACAAATCATTGTCAGGGATATTGGATGGTAGTTAAGTGGATCACTTCTACTACCTTTCTTGTAGATGAGTCTAACCTGTGCCTTCTTCTGAGAACTGGGTACAGTTTTTTGTTAAAGGGCTCTACAATAGGTTAAAGTGAAAAAGAGGGCCTAACTCAACCACAAAATCAGTATAGAATCTGACAGGGACAGCAGTGAGGCCTGGAGCTTTGTTCAGTTTTAATGATTTCAGCTGTTCCTCAACTCCAGTAACACTAATACTTATTTTATTCATCTTTTCAATGGTACAGGGATTAAACTGGGGCGATTCTCCTGGGTTTTCCTTTGTGAAGGGACATTCAAAATGGAGTTAAGCATTTCAGTTTTTGCCTTGGTATCCTCAATTTCATTTCCTGTCTCATTCACTAGGGACTGGACACTAATTTTGGTGCCACTGACAGCCTTTGGATATGACCAGAATTTCTTTGGATTTTGTGAAATCTCATTTGACAATATTCTGCTACAGTAGTCATTGAAGGCATCAGGCATTGCTCTCTTGACAGCCAAATGTATTTCATTCAGCATCTCTTTATCTATAGCACTATGCTTTTTTCACACCTATTATGTAGTAATCTCAGTTAGAAGTTTCTTCTAAAGAAACAGAGTTTACTTGATTTTGCAGAAAAGTGAAATGGCTGTATGAATATGAAGAGCTTTGATGGTTGTTGTTGTTGTTGTTGTTGTTGTTGTTGTTGTGGTCTTAAGTTCTGAGACTGGTTTGATGCAGCTCTCCATGCCATACAGTAAAGCTGCATGCCCTCGGGAAAAATTACGGCTGAGTTTCCCCTTGCTTTCAGCCGTTCGCAGTACCTCAACAGCGAGGCCGTTTTGGTTAATGTTACAAGGCCAGATCAGTCGATCATTCAGACTGTTGCCCCTGCAACTACTGAAAAGTCTGCTGCCCCTCTTCAGGAACCACACGTTTGTCTGGCCTCTCAACAGATTCCCCTCCGTTGTGGATGCACCTGTGACCTACACACCTGTATGCACCACAGAGGGCCTGTGTGAAGGAAAGAAACTTGAAAACAATCTTTTGGAAAAGGAAGAGGAAGTAGATGAAAATGAGATGGAATGTAAGATAATTTGATGATAATTTGATAGAGCACTGAAAGATGCAAGTCAAAACAAGGCACACTGAGTAGACGACACTCCCTCAGAATTATTGAGATCCCTGATAGAACCTGACTTGACAAAACTATTCAACATGGAAACAGGCAAAATTCCTTCAGAGTTCAAAAAGACTGTGATAATAACTCATTCAAAGAAAGCAGGTGCTGACAGGCATAAATGTTACCAAATTATCAGTTTAATAAATCTATTGCAAAACACCAACATGACTAATTTGTAGAAAAATGAAAGTACATATAGAAATTGATCTTTGGGAAGATCAGCATTCATACTGTTGAAATGTAGGAACACATAGGCTACAAAAAAAGATCGTTAGATACAGAAGACCAATATTTAAAAATCTCAATATACTGCTGCTTCCTGGCTTATATAGGTATGAAATACTAAATTTCACAAAAGGAAGTATTTTAAAAGATGGAAATATCTTCAGGTATAACTGTGATTACCACCCTCATGATACTAGACAGGAGCATTATTTGCATGTCAATAGAGTAAGTTCAAACATTTGTAAGAGAGGAGTGTATCATACTGGCATAATGCTGTACAATCACATGCCATCCTATTTGAAACAGATGCAAAATTTACAAAAGTTTAAAGAGAAACTGAAAGAGTACTTGCTTGACTGCTGCTTCTATTCTGTTTCTGAGTTTTTAGAGTACCAGAAAAATATAGTGTAACTACTCAAGTATTCTCAACCAGTCTATCATTTTATTTCATTATATTAATTTTGTCATCAATATTCAACGTGTATTGAATAATTTTTAATTATTTATCTTTTCAAAATAACAATGTGTATGATGTGTATACTGTACCAACCTGACTTGTCGTACATCATTTGTGCAAAATATGTACCTAAACACGATTTACAGGACCGATAAAGAAATACAAATACAAATAGTGACCCTGTGGCATATCTTAGAAGATAATTTGGAAAAAAAAGCAAAACATCAGGGGCTCCAATACAACCTTACTAGTTGTAGATCAGATGACAGCAAAACAGATGTACTTTTGGTTTACAGCAAACTGCCTTCCTCACTTCATAGTATTGGTGAAGTATTTGTTCTGGCTTCAACCAGACTTTGTCTTCCTCTTGTAAAGACTCATGTAATGGAACATCAGAAGAGCAAATCTGAGAGCACAGAATCAGTAGCCATTAATGGTAATATGCCAAATGAACATTGTTCACAAAATTCCTTGGAGTCCTTCTGGATAGTATGTTAAAGTAGTCATGACATAGATAAAGTAATCAAGAAGCTCACAGTTCAGTGTGTTTTTCATTTAGAAATATCTCTCGTGGCGTTCCACAATAACAGTCAAAAAAACAAAAATACATTTCATGTAGGCTTTGTCTTCTCATGTAGATTTCATAGAGTTACATATTCTTTGGCAAAAATTTTCTCCAGGTTATGGTCCAGCAAATAGCAATAAACTGAGAATCCTTACCAAGTAAAAAAATTAAGAAACATACTGTATTAACCACTCTTTCAAATAACAAAAATTCTAAGGTTGAAAATCTATCATAGCTGTGTGGCACATAGCAATGATCACTGTTATTCTACATTAAGTACTTTTTTGTACACAGGGTGAGTCAGGGGGTAGGTACATGCTTTGAGGGGTTGTATGAACATGTCCTGTTCTTAACAGTTTCTGAGGAAACCAATGAAAGCAACTGGGAACAGGTCATGTGCAGCTGATAATAAATGAACCATTCTGACCTAATGCTATGTTCGGGTGTGTACTTCTCCTCTCAAAAAAAGTTCAAAAAGTCCACCATCAACTAAAATGTATTTTGCAGCTCTTGTAGCCAGCTGCTCTGTTGTCCTTTGTGCCCACTCTATTGAAATGATCATTAAAGGCAGTATTACATAGCTTAATGTCCTCTGGTTGTGTTTACTTGTAGAGTACTGATGAATAAAGATATATGACTGATTCCCAAGATTTTCTAACAGCTGTATGTCAGGTAGGGTTGAGATAAGGGCATAAATTCATTTGAAGCTTTTCATTTAGAATCACCAATACTATCATTCCACAAAGCATATCCATTTCCTCAGGCCTCTGTGATTACAGGTCACATCTGCAGTGATGAGCAGTCCCTCTCAAAATATACCGAGGGTCTTACTGAATCCTTTATTGACCATAATTAGCCTCCCATCCTTGTACAAAAACAAGTCTCCTGTGCCTTATCTTTCCAGTCTCCCACCACCTCCAAAAGTCCCACAGTCCGGCCACAAAGGAGCATTCCCTTTGTAACTCAGTACCATCTGGGACTGGAGCAACTGAATTACATTCTCTGCCAGGGTTTAGATTACCTCTCATTGTGCCCTTAAATGAGAAATGTCTTGCCCACTATCCTTCCCACCCCTCCTACCATGGTATTCTGCCATCCACTGAACCTACACAATATTCTCGTCCATCCTTACACAAACCCTGCTCCCATTCCCTTACCTCATGGTTCATACCCCTGTAATAGATGTAGATGCAAGACCTGTCCCATAAATCCTCCTACCTCCATCTACTCCAGTCCTGTCACTAACATCACCTATCCCATCAAAGGCAGGGCTACCTGTGAAACCAGTCATGTGATTTACAAGCTAAGCTGCAACCTCTGCGCTGCATTCTATGTAGGCCTGACAACCAACAAGCTGTCTGTCAGCATTAATGGGCACTGACAAACTGTGGCCAAAAAGCAAGTGGACTACCCTGTTGCTGAACACGCTGCCAAACATGATATCCCTCATCTCAATGACTGCTTCACAGCCTATGTCATATGGATCCTTCCCACCAACACCAGATTTTCTGAATTGCATAGAACTTTCCCTGCAATATGTCCTACGTTCCTGTAACCCTCCTGGCCTCAACCTTCATTAGTCTCTGTCTTCACCCATCCAGCCTCCTCCCTGTTCCCATTCCAGCACTACACAGGCATCATTTCACTGCCACAACCTGTCTTTTAATTTCTTTTTATTTATTTTATTTCTCTCCTTTCAGCTACTTACCCCCTTCCCCCTCTGCACCTTCTCTCCTGCCCTTCGCCTAAACTGCAACACTTCACTGTCCACCACTCCCATCATACTATCCCTCCCCCTCCCTGCCACAGCCTCCTCCTTACCCCCACCCAGTCACCACTCCCATCATGCACTGGTGCTGCTGTTTGCAGTGTGGTTTCAGCTCTCTGAGACTGCAGACGTGTGTGCAAGTTGCATTTATGTGCGTGTGCAGTTGAGCACATAAGCGTGTGCAGTTGAGCACATAATTGTGTGTGTGTGTGTGTGTGTGTGTGTGTGTGTGTGTGTGTGTGTGTGTATGCGTGCGCGTGCATGTCTACTGCTGACAAAGGCCTTATTGGCTGAATGATTTAATTGTACGAATCCTTTTGTTGTGCCTATCGCGACTCGGCATCTCCGCTATATAGTGAATAGAAAATATTCAATAATTTACACAGAGAATGAATTTACATTTGCACAGTAGTAGAAACTACTGCATGCTTGATATACTGTCTTCTAGACTGTCAGTGACACACAACAGTCACAAACATCTAAGTCTAAAGTTATGTAATAAATTGCCACCACCAGTCAAAATCCTCACCCTCTTTAAATTAGAGGAGGTATTAGACACATGGTTTAAAAATAAAGTGTACTACTCAATTGAAGAATATCTGTGAAGTAATTTGGAAGGAATGTGTAAACAAGTAAATAGTGTAACCATCATTAAATAAATGTGTAAAACTGTGTAATTAATTCTTGAATGTAACCTGTATATGATTATTAATGAAATCTCCTGATTAGTAAGAAGTTTATGTATTTAAGTTCAAAATGGTTCAAATGGCTCTGAGCACGTGCACCTTCCGCCGACCACTGGCGACAACATCGATGTACTGTGGAGACCTCACGCCCCACGTGTTGAGCAATTCGGCGGTAGGTCCACCCGGCCTCCCGCATGCCCACTATACGCCCTCGCTCAAAGTCCGTCAACTGCACATACGGTTCACGTCCACGCTGTCGCGGCATGCTACCAGTGTTAAAGACTGCGATGGAGCTCCGTATGCCACGGCAAACTGGCTGACACAGACGGCGGCGGTGCACAAATGCTGCGCAGCTAGCGCCATTCGACGGCCAACACCGCGGTTCCTGGTGTGTCCGCTGTGCCGTGCGTGTGATCATTGCTTGTACAGCCCTCTCGCAGTGTCCGGAGCAAGTATGGTGGGTCTGACACACCGGTGTCAATGTGTTCTTCTTTCCATTTCCAGGAGTGTATCAATTGCTGAAATTATTACTTCACTGTATTTTAGCATATTACTTTAAATTCTGGCCTGACAGGCAATACATGCAGAAACCTTGCTTTTTCATTCTACATACATTGCTGTAAGCAAATGTATCTTACCATTCTATTTCACTGATGCCAGAAGGTCTGTAGCATGACACACTTTAACACAGATGGACAAACCTCTCCATAGATAACTGCACTGAACTTCCCAAGACGTTCTTTCTTTATTTACCACTGCTGCTGCACAAATTCCTACTGACTACATGAATTAGCTGTTTACTCCAGATTTTAAATATGAGTTTCAAATACTTACACATTTTTCTCAAATCCTGCAATACTTTGCACTTTCCTTTCATCTTACATATGGCTGAAAGGAATTTATTACTGCTGGAACAGAATTTTTCTCATTTGACCTTCAAAATCAAAATAAATACTAATCATCATCAATTTTACCAACTACATATACGTATTTCATACCGTCCTTGCTTCTATTCTCTTATAGTTTTATTATTTATGATCAATAACCCAGTACAAACTAATAGAACAGATGAAACTCTGCTCAACCTTATTAGCCAATTGAAGTTCTTTAAAAAGTTAAAGGCAATTACTGATCAACTTGCAAGTGACGGTATTCAGATTCTTTATTTGTTGCTGATCACATGTGGTAGAATAGGCTTTACATAAATAACATGATACAATAAATGGAACCACTGTATTAATTTATGTTCACACTACATGTATAAATTATTTATCCTACATTCATCAGTTGTACAGAATTGTAATCATAATCTTAAGACTCAGTTTCTCTTAGGACTCAATTTCTACATTACTGATATCCAAGAATTTTCTTCCATTGTAGACTGGATTGTTTATTTACCAGATGAACAGTTACGTTTAAAAGTATTGAAAGGTGTATTGTGTCTAGAATGAAGCAATTGCTTAAAACATTTCAAACAGTTCATTTTGTGAGAGTTGCCTGTTTTTATCAGCCTATGCTGAGAAATATCATTAATATTTTTGTTCCTGGTGTCATGATAGTGTATGTTCTATCTGATGTCAAACTCTCTTAAATTGTTTTTAGCATATATCAATGATACATGTATATAAAGATTTACTAGAGTCAGTATTTTGATCTTAATGAATAAAGGTCAGCAGTGTTCCCTTACAAATTATTTGTAACACTGTTTTTATGAATCAGTAGTGCATCACTGACACGACACAAGTGACCCAATAGTCACAACCCATAAGTCATGTGAGATTGAAAAATCTAAAGTAAGTCACTGTAGGATATCTATTACTCACTAGATCAGCTACAGCTAATTACTATATGAGGCAGGACACCCTTGATATCTTTTTGCAGACATGGTTAATATGGTGTTCCTGGGTTAGTTTGGAATCAATATGTATTCCAAGTAGTTTTACAGATTTATATTCTATTACGTTAGCTAGTCCCAGCTACAGGTGTTGAGTTTTCTCTCGATTACACAGTAATTTGTTAGGTGAGAACCAGATTAGTGTTGAGAAGACAGTATCCTGTGATTTCTGGTTAACTTTGGCATATCTTTGAAATGTGGTAATTAAGGTTGCGTTGTCCACATACCATATAACTAACTGAAGTCCCTCTACAGAGCCCTAATGCACATCTGATGTGACTTTCTTCATTGATGAATGAGAATTTGAATGGATAAGAACTATTTATTTCTAATGCTGTATTACTATCTAAAAACAAAGATGATGTGACTTACCAAATGAAAGTGCTGGCAGGTCGACAGACACACAAACAAACACAAACATACACACAAAATTCAAGCTTTCGCAACAAACTGTTGCCTCATCAGGAAAGAGGGAAGGAGAGGGAAAGACGAAAGGATGTGGGCTTTAAGGGAGAGGCTAAGGAGTCATTCCAATCCCGGGAGCGGACAGACTTACCTTAGGGGGAAAAAAGGACGGGTATACACTCGCGCGCACACACACACATATCCATCCACACATATACAGACACAAGCAGACATAAGAAATATTTATTTCTAATGCTGTATTACTTATTTCATAATATTGTAATTCATCTACTACAGTGTCAAAGAGGATATAATCAGAAGCCTTACTCAAATCAAATAGCTCTTGAACAATCGTGTTCTCATTTTCAAATGCAGTTAGTCTCGTTAACAATTTCAAGGATTGTGTAAGTAGTATCTTTTCTAGTGAAAACCATGCTGTCTGTTGCTAAGAACATGTTCTTCAAAGTAGTTACTAAGCTGTATATGAAAAATTGCTTCAGATATTTTAGAAGAGATTGAAACTGTAGACACTGTGGTGAAGTTCTGAGGGAGATGCTTTCCCCATTTTTTTGTATACAAGTTTGGAAATTCTGGGCTGGTCAGGGAAAACTCCAAATTCTGGGCATTTAATCATAATAAAAACAATGAGTTTGCAAATATGGTGTCTTGCCATTTTTGTTGAATAGTTATATAGCCTACAGCAAACCCTGTTCTTTAGTTTGAAAAATCCTTAACAACATTTACTGTATCTGTGGATGTGACAAAGTCACTATGGCATTCATGCACTCTAGGAGTGCCTTGTTTTAATTTTTTTATTTTAATTCATTTGCTGCAATAGTAAAGTATTTATTGAGTTCTTCTGGCTCAAGCAGGATGTCTTGAATTTGGATGGAAGTGAATTTTTGTATTATAATATCCCAAAAATTTTTCAGCGTTCCTTCCATGTAATTTTGATAGACATCTTTTTTGGCTTTATAGTGTTTTTTTTTTTTAATTTCAGGTAAATTTTATAAGAAAAATAAATTATTTTTATACATTTTGTACAGTGAAATACCATCTTTTCCCAGATACCATCAAGGTCACCATGTATCATTTAAGCTTTTTACCTTTTCTATTTTGTTTAGTATTGTTTCTTCTGAATGATGAGCAAGAGTTTCATATGTCAGTATGTCCTAAAGAAATTATTATAGTGAGTTTCAACACTGATTGATCTATATCATATTCATAAACAGAATTCTAATTCACATTTGTAAAGGAGTCCATGAATAACTTAATACATTTATCTTTCTGACCTTTAACCCATGTCACGCTTGGCTTCTTATTTGTGGCCACATAAATAATATCTGACTGTGTATTATGGACAGATAAAAAAAAACTACTCACCATGTGGCAGCAGGGGAATAAGAAGGAATGATGGCCACAAAGGCTAATATAACAATAAAAATAATCAATTATTGATGATATACTGTAAATGGAGAGATAAAAAAATATACTCACCAAGTAGCAGCTGCCGCTTGGTGAGTAGATTTTTTGTCTGTCCATTTACATTATATTATCAATTACTGATTATTTTCATTGTTATCTTGACTGTGCATTATGATATATGAGGAGTAGTGGATCATGATATGCAAAACCTTCATCTGCTTTAACAGTGTACAGATCTCTCGAGGACTTAACTGCAGTATTGCCCATACAAGTGTTCCCATGTGTAGGGCTATTGTTAGTACAGTATAAATTTAATGCTCTGAGTATGTTTAAAAATGTTTCTGAGTTGGGTTCATCTGAGACTGACAGCTCTATCCTGAAATCACCACGTATTACAACATTTATTTTGAATTTTAAGATTTTTCTCGTCATTTGCTCAAAGTTATCAAAAAATATATTAACATCACAGTTTGGAGATCCATAGAAACTGACATAAAATTGTGGGTTGTCAGTTGTATTCAACAAAATTTCCACTTAATTCACAGGAATGTGAGCTTACATCTATTTAAAAAATTGTATATTGTCTGATAAATATTACCACACATCCACTCCCCATTTTGTCTCACAGTTCTACATGTTACAGCTGCCAGAATGTACTCATTAGGTATTACAAAATCTCTGTGATTTCCTGTAAGGCAATGTTCTGAGATCCATAGCACATCACATTTTTTATCTTACGAAAGTGTTGCCTGTTTAATAACTTATTCCTAATACTGTGAATGTTGATTTCCGCAAGCGTAAGTAATTTGCATTTATTTTGCTCTCTCTCAAAACCATAAGAGTACATGTACTCTGTGATGACAGTGGAACTAAATGCTTACAGTTTCTCCAGAAAGAGCTGAATTTATTGCATTTGTACTTTGCTTTATTTTGACAGGACAGTAGAGGAGGTCGAGAGATCCAGGAAAGAGGAAGAATGAGATTACCGAGCTCAGGGAAGCATTTTCACTACATAACCAATTACATACAGAGCATTTAACCCCCTAACTACTGGTCAGTTCACAATGAATTTGGTCCCCTGCTCCTCCATCTAATTTTATGTTACCGATTTCAGGCCTACATCTGTATTTCAGAACATCTACCAAACGACTGCAAAGCAGGAGCTGCTCTTTGAACATTCTACCTGCTGTTAACACAAATCCACAAACGATTTTGAATCCAGTAAACATAAAAGCAATGAGCATTACTAACATGTTAAAAACATATTGTTTCTATATTAAAACTGAAAATCACTATTTGAGAACTGTTTTTGTCATTGTCAGTAGCAAAAATTCTTTTTACACTCATCATACTGTTTAGCTCATCATTAACTTCCCCAATAGTTTGCATGTAGCAGCTGCTGGTAATTTAGGAAATACTTCTTTGTTTTGGTAACAGCAGAAACACACTTCATCACATTAATTACACTGACATTTACTAACTGCATTTCACTTACACCTCCATCAATTTTCAAAGCTTTACATTCTTTCTTAATAAGATCATTAACTTCAACAACACTTTCATTTAGTACCTGAACACACTCCCCTTTCAAATCAATAACATCATTACTTACCTCAACAATTGTTACTGTAAAAATTGTTTGTTTGCCTAAACAGGTCATTCCAAAGGATTTAAATATGCTAAATCTCATGTTAGTAAATTGTCACAGTGTCCGTAGAAAGACCCCAGAGTTACTCTCTGAAATAAACAGTAGTAATACCAATATTGTATTAGGTACCGAAAGCTGGTTGAAACCAGACATAAATAGCAATGAAATTTTGAACTCAGATTGGACAGTGTTTATGAAGGATAGGAATGATGCTATGGGAAGTGGTGTGTTCATTGCAGTTAAAAGCTGTTTAACTGCAGTTGAGGTTGATTCTGGGTCAGACTGTGAAATAGTCTGGATAAAGCTGTCAGTCAGACAAGCAGTGACCATTGTATTAGGATATCTGCAACAAATGTCGCAGAACATTTCAGGGAAAGTCTTGAGTACATAGGAAATAAATACCAGTACCCAAATAATCCATTAGTTATGGGTGGAGACTTTAACCTGGTGTCCATTGACTGGGAAAATTACACATTTATCACAGAGGGCAGAAGCAAAGACTCGTGTGAAGTTATTCTAGGAGCGCTCTCAACATGCAACCTTGAGCAGTTGGTTAGAAAACCAACTCATGATGGGAACATATTAGATATCTTGGCGACAAACAGACCTGATCTTTTTGAGGGAGTTAATCTAGGAGAATGTATTAGTGACCATAATGTCATCGTGGCTTCTATGTCAGTGGAAGTTGCAAAAAAAACAAAGAAACAGCATAGAGTTTTCTTGTTTGGGAAAGCAAATAAGTGTCATTAACGAATATCTTCATATCAGCTCCAAGCATTCACCGCAGGACACATAGATATTGATCACCTTTGATTGGAATTTAAAGGTATTGTTCACCATTTGCTAGAGAAACATGTGCATAGTAAAAATATAGGGGAGGGAAAGGATCCACCTTGGTTCAACTAACATATTAGGTAGCTAGCTGTTACTGTAGGAAAAATGCCAAAAGTGGTGTTGTCTGTATTTATACAAAAACAGGGATAAAATTCAAACGGAGATGTGATATTGAAAAGTTAAGTGTAGAAAAGCATTTTGAAGCAGATGCTATTGAGTTGTATGGTAAGTGAAGGGAAATGATAGTAATGATAGTGTACAGGTCACCATGTGGAGATGTAGATAAATATTTTTCAAAACTAGAAATTATGTGAAACATTGGGTAGAATGAAAGAGCTACTGTGCTTCTTTGTGGGGATTTTAACATAAATCTGATGTGCAATAATATGGTTAAAGATAAATTTCTGAATATTTTACAGAGTTTTAACATGTTACCCCATGTAATAGGTCCTACCCGAATAACACACACTTCACAGACCCTCGTAGATAATATATTCTCAAACATAGATTCCTATAATAATAGTAATAAAGATTTTATTGTCTTTAGGCCATTACAGCAATTGACAGCGTCAAATGAAGTTACAATTTATAATACAGCGTGATAAGGTATTGACTACTGAAATATTTTACCTTATATTACAATAAATGTACAGTGGGTCATCTGTTGGATTACTGCATTTTACAGTTGAAGAATTCATTGATATCATATTCTACGATATCAATTGGAATCTATTTCCTATGTACTCAAGACTTTCCCTGAAATGTTCTGCGACATTTGTTGCAGATACTGGTGGTCTTTAAAAATATCCTAATACAATGGTCACTGCTTGTCTGACTGACAGCTTTATCCAGACTATTTCACAGTCCGACCCAGAATCAACCTCAACTGCAGTTAAACAGCTTTTAACTGCAATGAACACACCACTTCCCATAGCATCATTCCTATCCTTCATAAACACTGTCCAATCTGAGTTCAAAATTTCATTGCTATTTATGTCTGGTTTCAACCAGCTTTCGGTACCTAATACAATATTGGTATTACTACTGTTTATTTCAGAGAGTAACTCTGGGGTCTTTCTACGGACACTGTGACAATTTACTAACATGAGATTTAGCATATTTAAATCCTTTGGAATGACCTGTTTAGGCAAACAAACAATTTTTACAGTAACAATTGTTGAGGTAAGTAATGGTGATATTGATTTGAAAGGGGAGTGTGTTCAGGTACTAAATGAAAGTGTTGTTGAAGTTAATGATCTTATTAAGAAAGAATGTAAAGCTTTGAAAATTGATGGAGGTGTAAGTGAAATGCAGTTAGTAAATGTCAGTGTAATTAATGTGATGAAGTGTGTTTCTGCTGTTACCAAAACAAAGAAGTATTTCCTAAATTACCAGCAGCTGCTACATGCAAACTATTGGGGAAGTTAATGATGAGCTAAACAGTATGATGAGTGTAAAAAGAATTTTTGCTACTGACAATGACAAAAACAGTTCTCAAATAGTGATTTTCAGTTTTAATATAGAAACAATATGTTTTTAACATGTTAGTAATGCTCATTGCTTTTATGTTTACTGGATTCAAAATCGTTTGTGGATTTGTGTTAACAGCAGGTAGAATGTTCAAAGAGCAGCTCCTGCTTTGCAGTCGTTTGGTAGATGTTCTGAAATACAGATGTAGGCCTGAAATCTGTAACATAAAATTAGATGGAGGAGCAGGGGAACAATAAACCATTCATGCAGTCTTTCTTTGAATGTATGTTCAGGAAGATCCTGTATGGCATGTGGCAGCTTATTAAATAGTTTGTGCCCTGTGACTTCATGGCTATTTATTTATTTTGATAGTCTGTGGTAAGGCGTGTATATGTGTTTGATGCTTCTTGTGTTGTAACAATGTACATTTTCTCTACATTTCACATCTTTTAGATTCTTCTTCGTAAAGATTAAGATATTGTATGTATAGAGGTTTATTACAGTCATAATTTTTTGTTTAGTATATAAGGGTTTGCAGTGAGCCTTATGTGAAGAATTTGTAATTATCCTAATGGCTTTCTTCTGCAATAATAGGATGTCATGTATATGACTACAGTTACCCACAAGATAATGCCATAGGATATTATACTTTGGAAAAATGCAAAATAAGATGATCTGATGTATGTTTCAGGTACACAATTTCTGAGTTGTCTTAACAAATAAATTACTCTACATAGCTTACTACTAATATACACTCCTGGAAATGGAAAAAAGAACACATTGACACCGGTGTGTCAGACCCACCATACTTGCTCCGGACACTGCGAGAGGGCTGTACAAGCAATGATCACACGCACGGCACAGCGGACACACCAGGAACTGCGGTGTTGGCCGTCGAATGGCGCTAGCTGCGCAGCATTTGTGCACCGCCGCCGTCAGTGTCAGCCAGTTTGCCGTGGCATACGGAGCTCCATCGCAGTCTTTAACACTGGTAGCATGCCGCGACAGCGTGGACGTGAACCATATGTGCAGTTGACGGACTTTGAGCGAGGGCGTATAGTGGGCATGCGGGAGGCCGGGTGGACGTACCGCCGAATTGCTCAACACGTGGTGCGTGAGGTCTCCACAGTACATCGATGTTGTCGCCAGTGGTCGGCAGAAGGTGCACGTGCCCGTCGACCAGGGACCGGACCGCAGAGACGCTCGGATGCACGCCAAGACCGTAGGATCCTACGTAGTGCCGTAGGGGACCGCACCGCCACTTCCCAGCAAATTAGGGATACTGTTGCTCCTGGGGTATCGGCGAGGACCATTCGCAACCGTCTCCATGAAGCTGGGCTACGGTCCCGCACACCGTTAGGCCGTCTTCTACTCACGCCCCAACATCGTGCAGCCCGCCTCCAGTGGTGTCACGACAGGCGTGAATGGTGGGACGAATGGAGACGTGTCATCTTCAGCGATGAGAGTCGCTTCTGCCTTGGTGCCAATGATGGTCGTATGCGTGTTTGGCGCCGTGCAGGTGAGCGCCACAATCAGGACTGCATACGACCGAGGCACACAGGGCCAACATCCGGCATCATGGTTTGAGGAGCGATCTCCTACACTGGCCGTACACCACTGGTGATCGTCAAGGGGACACTGAATAGTGCACGGTACATCCAAACCGTCATCGAACCCATCGTTCTACCATTCCTAGGCCGGCAAGGGAACTTGCTGTTCCAACAGGACAGTGCACGTCCGCATGTATCCCGTGCCACCCAACGTGCTCTAGAAGGTGTAAGTCAACTACCCTGGCCAGCAAGATCTCCGGATCTGTCCCCCATTGAGCATGTTTGGGACTGGATGAAGCGTCGTCTCACGCGGTCTGCACGTCCAGCACGAACGCTGGTCCAACTGAGGCGCCAGGTGGAAATGGCATGGCAGCCGTTCCACAGGACTACATCCAGCATCTCTACGACCGTCTCCATGGGAGAATAGCAGCCTGCATTGCTGCAAAAGGTGGATATACACTGCACTAGTGCCGACATTGTGCATGCTCTGTTGCCTGTGTCTATGTGCCTGTGGTTCTGTCAGTGTGATCATGTGATGTATCTGACCCCAGGAATGTGTCAATAAAGTTTCCCCTTCCTGGGACAATGAATTCACGGTGTTCTTATTTCAATTTCCAGGAGTGTAGTTTACATGTTGACCCCAGGATAACTTTTCGTCTAAATAAACTCCCAGGAATTTAACAGAACTAGGGTCATGAGATAGTGGCTTGTCTCTTAGAGTGAAGATTATCTGCCGAGTTTTATTTTCATTTAGCAGGAAACCATTTGCTCTGAACCAATATGCTGCGTGAGTGAGTATATTTTCAGCACAGGTTTTAAGATCATTAAGACTGTTACTGCTATGAAGAAAAGTCGTATCATCTGCATACAATACAGTGGTGGATCTAATAAACGAGGGGAGGTCATTGATCATTATCAGAAACAGGAAGGGCCCCAGTACAGATCCCTGAGGCACACCTACTTTAACATTTTCTATGTTTGACATTTCCTTAGCAACACAAACTACCTGTTTATGGTTGTTGAGATAAGCTTTTAATAGTCTGAGACTGTTTCCTTTGATGCCGTAGAATTCTAGTTTCTCTAGTAGTGGTGTGTGCTCAACACAGTCGAAGGCCTTGCTTAGGTCACAGAATGAGACCTGAGCAAAGCCTTCGTTCTCAAAAACTTTGAGGATGTAACTGACTACCATGTTGATTGGAGGTAAATAATACTGACCTTGGTTTATCTGACCACAATGCTCTTGTGCTTACTGTTCCCCCAATGCACGTGAAAAAAACATCTTGCTGCACTTATAAAAGAATTTTTTCTAAAGAAAACTGCACACATTTTGTTAACTGTCTAACCAATGAAAGCTGGACAGATGTGAGATCAGAATCAAGTGCAAATAATGCGTATAATACCTTTTCTTCTATATTCATGTCAAAATTTGAAATGTGTTGCCCTAAGAAGTTAGTGAGGTCCAAGTCTTCAGAACAAAATGCACACAAACCTTGGATAACTACAGGCATTAGGATTTCCAGTGTAACTATGAAATGACTGAGCCAATAAATTAAAACTTGCTCAGATCCACAGTTTGTAGAATATGTAAAAACATACAGAAAAATATAATGAAAGGCAATAGCAAAAGCAAAGTTGCTATATAATGACAACTTAATCAGTAACTCAGACAACAAACCACAAATTATATGGGACATTGTGAGGAATGAAACTACTACCTTGGGAAAAGAGGAAGAAATAATACTCAAAAGCAGTGAAAATTGCAATATAGAAAAGAAGGAAATGGCAAACTGTATTAATAACTATTTTTTTAAATGTACCACATTCACTAAACTTAAACTTCACAAAACAAAAAATAATACTTGCTCTAAGGGTTGCCTGCAGCATGAATATTCCTTCAACAAATGAACAGGAAGTAATTAGAGTGATTAGAAGCTTAAAACCAAAAATGGCAGCAGGTGTTGATGAAGTACCAGTTTCAATCATAAAAAGGACTGCAGTGCATACTGCAAATTTATCCTTTAGTGAAGGTGATTTCCTCAGCTACTGAAGATCTCAAAAGTGAGGCCACTATTTAAAAATGGAGACAGACATAAAATAGAAAACTACCATCCCATATCACTTCTTCCTGCTTCCTCCAAAATACTAGAGAAACTGATGAAATTGAGAGTTACTAGTTACCTAGACAATAATAGACTTTGGAATAGTAATCAATATGGTTTTCATGCAAAATGCAGCACAGAAACTGCAGTCATAGACTACACCCAAGAAACAATTAAAAATTTGGAGAAAAACAAAAGTTTAGTAGGAATCAATTTAGATTTATCTAAAGCTTTTGATACGGTCTGCCATGAAATCCTCCTTGATAAGCTGAAAGCAGTGGGTATTAGAGGAAGAGTTAAAATGTGGTTTGAGTTATCTCAAAAACAGATCTCAGATTGTAGAGCTCACCACTGTAAATTCAAATCAAAAAATAAGGTTAGTTTCAGAAGCAAAAGAAGTTCCTTTAGGAGTACCCCAGAGCAGCATCTTAGGGCCACTACTCTTTCTCATATATGTAAATGATTTACAGTTAAAATATGATACAGCCAAAATTGTACTACATGCAGATGACACAAGTCTGATAGTGAGCGACTTTAAAAACTCATTAAGGCAACTACTGACAAAATTCTAAAAAGTATTGAGACTTGGTTCAGTGCAAATAAACTTACACTCAATGCAAAGAAAACAAATTACATACAGTTTGGTGAAATGATTCAGGATGAAGACATTAATCTAGAACTGGATGACAGACTAATAGAGAGAGTGCATTTTGCAAATGTGTTAGGAATGCATATAGATGAAGCTATGAATCGGAAACACCACGTAAAATTTCTTACACACAGACTTAACTCAGCCTGCTTTGCAGTGAGAGTTACTGCAAATGTTTGCACTCTAGAAGGCATCAGAATGGCATACTTCAGATATTTTCATTCTGTTGCCTCATTTGGAATAGTGTTCTGGACCAGCTCAAAATCTAATTTGAAAGACATTTTTATTTTGCAAAAACGGGCTGTTCGAATAATTACCTACAGTGCGACACAAGCTCACTGCAGACCTCTTTTCAAAAAGTTAGGAATACTAACTCTGCCATCAGTCTATATACTTAAATGTGTACTCTTAACCAAAGCTAATCTAAGCAATCTCCACACAAATGCAGACTGTCACAACTATAACACAAGGAACAAGAATAATCTCCACATAGAACAAGTAAGAAGAACACGAACTCAGAAGCATGTAAGCCACATGGGCATTAAGCTCTATAATGCACTGCCTCAGTGCATTAAAGATTTAAAGGACAATACAAATTTTAAATTGGAACTTAGAACTTTTTAATTGATAAATGTTGCTACTCAATAAATGAATATCTTGAATACCAAGAAAATAACTTTACAAACTAACCTCCAAAATTTTCTGTCTTTGTTTGTTTCAGCTTTTATTATACCATCTACAGATGTCACTGAGAAACAAATTACTATAAACCATTTATGTGTGAAAGAAACTAAGTTTGCTGTCATTTATTATAGACGATTTCATTTTGTACATTCTATATTTTAATTTCTGTGTATGACAAATCCAATTGTAGACAATTTCATTCTGTATAATCTATATTGTTAATTTCTATGCATGACAAGTTGAATAATGCTTGTACGATGACACGGATGCTAAATAAATAAATAAATAAATAAACTGCTTTGAAAGCAGAGAACTTTGCACAGTCATTTTAAATGTAGTCACTGCCCCGTTGACATACGGAAATTATGCAAAATGAAAGCAGCTGTCAAAAGGTCAGGGAGAGATTCTTTTAACGAATTTGAAAGCAATATTTTATCTGCAGATTCTAAAAATAACCACAAAAACTTTTGGTCATACGTAAAATCTATGAATGCTTCTAATAATTCAATACCTTCTCTTGCTGACTGTATGGGTAATGTTAATGGATGATGATAAACAGAAGGCCGAAATTCTAAACCTAGCTTTCAAAAACTCATTTACAGTAGAGGACTGCAGCACCATTTCCCCTTTCAATTATCAAGCAAACACAGGGATGGCTGACAGTGTTTAGTGTATCTGGGATTGTAAAACAGTGAAGATCCTTAGATGCCAGGAAGGCATCTGGCCCAGTCAGTACCCCTGTAAGATTTTATGTTGACTATGCTATAAATATAGCACCATTCTTATCAATCATCTATCAAAGATCATTGGAACAGTGGAAAGGACTGGAAGAAGGCCCATGTCATAGCAATGTATAAAAAGGGTAGAAAATCGGATGCACATAATTACCAGCCAATTTCGCTGTCATCGATTTGTTGTAGACTCATGAAACATATTTTGCATTCAGATATAATGACCTTTCTAGACTCTGAGAAGCTCATCTGCAGAAACCAGTATGGTTTTAGGAAACAGTGGTACAGTGGTCATGCGAGACACAGCTGACCCTCTTTGTGCATGATGTACAACAGGCTCTAGATACTGGCTCCCAGGTTGATGCCATATTTCTCGACTTTCGAAAGGCGTTCAACTCAGTTCCGAAATGTCACTTGCCCTGAAAAGTGTGTGCTTACGGTCTATCCAATGACATATGCAGTTGAATAGAAAGTTTTCTAACAGACAGAGAGCAGTATGTTGTCCTGAATGGGGAGACTTTAACAGAAATAAGCGTAACATCAGGTGTGCCCCAGGGCAGCGTAATAGGTCTGCTGCTTTTTACGATTTACTTAAACGATCTGGTTGATGGTATTGACAGCAGCATTAGACTGTTTGCCGATGATGCTATAATCTACAGGAAAGTAGCATCACATGAAAGTTGGGAAAAAATCGACGAGAATTTGCAGAAAATAAATGTGTGGTGTAGTGATTGGCAGTAATCTCCCAATATTAGTAAGTGTAACCTACTGCGTCTAATCCCCGTTAATGCATGAGTACAAAATAAATGCCCAGTCTCCGGAAGCAGTAACATCTGCCAAGTATCTGGGTGTGACTATTCGAAATGATCTCAAATGGAATGAACAGATTACAGAAGTAACTGGTAAGGCAAGCTCTAGATTGTGGTTTATTGGTAGAATCCTGAAGCTATGCAGTCCTTCAATAAAGGAAATTGCTTACAATGCATTAGTTCATTCAGTCTTAGAGGTATTGTTCATCTGTATGGGACACTTACCAGATGGGTCTGATTCAAGAGATCGAGAAGGTCCAAAGAAGAGCAGCAAGATTTGTGACCAGTACATTTAGCCATCGTGAGAGCATTACAAATCTCATAGAAAGTTTGAAGTGGGACATACTTGCAGATAGACAACACTCTAAATGGAAGGGGCTGCTGACTAAATTCCAAAATTCAATGTTTGCCTAGGATGTAGAAAATATATTATTATCATCATCATCAGCTTTCAAATCACCCAAAGTCACGCGATTGGCGAGTGGAACAGAGCAGGGGAATATGACTTTGGCACGAATAGTGCCCTCTACCACACACTGCTTGGTGGCTAATAGAGTATATATGTAGATGTAGAATTCCCTGATTGGTCTTTGAATGCTGAATGCTAACGCTGTTTACTTACACTGCATTCAAAATCAATTCATTATTGCTATCATATTTATCAGTATTTATATCCATACCTGTCTGCACCACCTCCTTATCATTTGCTAATTAATTCAGTACTTTGACACAGTCATTTTCAATCTCATTTACTTTAGGTTCAGTTAGTGCCAGATTACTTTCGATACTCTTAATTATGAAAGTATCATCTTTTTCATTCTGATTTCCATTTACACTATTATCTGCTATGTCAAGAACATCATTCATGTATTCCACACACTCTGCCTCAACATCTGCAAAGACATCAACTACTTTCTGCTCAAAAAAGCCATCCATACTGGCATCACACTTATTCATTGTTTCATATACTCTGTTGGTAAATTTTGTTTACTTCTATTTCATTCAATTTGGAACTCATTTATATTCTTCTAAATGGCAACATTTCACTGACCTTTTCCTCAATAAACTCATGAGTTTGGCTGACTACTTCATTTAGTACTGACAAACATGTGTTTCCGTTATAACATCTGTCTTAGTCTCAATAGTCTGCTCCTCATTTACATCAATATTAATCACCAATGATTCACCTTCTCCTTTGGCATTCATTTACCGCTCAATATCATGTACTTTCTCAACAGCTTCATTCACTAACTGCACACATACCATTTGAACTACTATGACTTCAGATTCATTTGCTTGCATTTCATTTACAGACATTTGGTCAGGCAGACATTTGCGCTGCCTGCTATGCTCCCTGCCCTTTTAACAGATGACTCCACTATGGCTGACTTAGTTTTACGTTTTATTCGGGCAGGGAGATTTTATCATTTACTCTGAGTGTTTCTGTTTTATCTTCTTGTTTTGTGTTGATTCTGGCCTTTGGCCTATGATTTTAAACTGATTTTTTAATGTGTTTCTAAGTGGTTGGCTTTTCCTTTTTTATTTCTATGGTCGGCCAACCACCGTCACACTATGTGTGGTTTTAGTTCGTTTTGTCTTTTCTTTGTCTCAGTTTCTCTTGTTCTGTATCGTCTGTGATCTCTTCTGTTCCTCGTTTTTATTCTCTGTGGGTGTTCTTTGTATTTGGAACAAGGGACCGATGACTGTAGCAGTCTGGTCCCTTTAATCCCCCAAACCAACCAACCAACCATTTACATCCATGTCACCAATCACTGATTCATACATTCCTTCACTCTGCTGTCCATTTTCATAATCTACCATTGCTTTGTAAAATTTCTTTGCTAACTGCTCATGTTTTTCACAAATCTCCTTCCGTTCATCATCTAATTCATCCTTACTATATTTTTCCCTTTTTTATGCCATTCATATCTCACTACAACTAGTATTCCCCTGGAATATTCATTCTTCAACCACTCATACTCTGCTTCCCATTCTTCTGTATCCCTATCTGTAGGTTCTCTGTTCCACGATGCCCAAGATCTTTCCTTGCTACCTGCAGCAAGAATATTTGTACCCTCTGTGTTTTGTTGATCTAATCCAAATCATCACTACTAACAGTATCAATCTGAATTATTCTGGAGATCATTTCATTACTATCACGAAAACAGATGTGCACTAATTGACTTGTAGTAAATTGACAACATACTTACAGTCCCCGATTATGATTCATTTTCAATTACATTTTGTCAGCATAATTCCAAACAATTAAAATCTTACCACTGGACAACTTTTTGTGTATGTACTGTCCTATCTTCACTGTCACTGTGTACTTCAATCACTTGAATTACTAAAACTTTTTATTACTGTCCATGCCCACTGTCTCTCACTTCGTATTGTCACAGTCACAAACTATTACTTCAACAGACATTTTGTAAGTCCGAACTGTGCGTAAGTGGAACAGTCTTCACATGAAGAGGGCACCAACAGTAATTTTGGCACCACACAAAAATCTAGTTCATTAATCAACAGTCACTTTGATAGTTCTAAGTTCATTGCAAAGTCACGTGAGTTCTTAAACATGATACTTTCAATGTAAAGTGCTCCAATACTATGGGGCAGCTATTTCAGCCTGCTCATTATCTGTACAAATTTGACCTTTGTAGCTGCACCTCTGTTGAACCTGGCTGAAAATTTGGTATCAAACGTATGTAGTATGCAACAATTTTTCTAAGGGAAAGATAGATATCACCTACAGGAAAATTAAAGAAGCCTTTGGAGAAAAGAGAAGCAGATGCATTAATATCAAGAGCTAAGCTGGAAAACCAGTCATAAGCGAAGAGGGAAAAGATGAAAGGTGGGAGGAATATAGAGAGGGTATATACAAGGTAAATGTACTTGATGGCAATATTATAGAAATGGAAGAGGATGTAGATAAAGACGAGACGGAGAACCAATTTAGTGTTGAGGAGAAAGTGTCCTGTGATTTCTGGGATAACCTCGACATATCTCAAACTACAGTGTAATCCAGAGAAAACTCAACACCTGTAGCTGGGACTAGCTAAAAAAGTAGAATCAAAATCTGTAAAACTCCTTGGAATACATATTGATTCCAAACTAAACTGGTTACAGTCCTGCGTCATACAGAAATTAGCTGATCTAGTGAGCAATAACTATCCCATGGTGATTTCTTTGGATCTGTTACAGTGAACTGTATTTCTGTGGATTCATTTTTTATATGTGAGGAGCAAAACAAGTGTTTAGTTCTTATTTAACGAAGTAATGAAGCAAGAATTTAAGTTACACGGATGCATCGACAAATTTATCAGAACTAATGAGACATGTGTTAGGTTGGGTATTAATGGTTGGGGAGCCTGGCTTTGCATTAGGGTAGATAACAAGATAGGCCTGAAGGGGTATGATGGAACTAACAGATATGAATGAGTAATGTAATGCTAACTGTATATAAGTAGGCATAGTTTTGTCATAGTGGCAATCTGCTTGAGCTTGGCAATATTTGGTACTGTTTACACTGTGTAATTCTTCACACTGAAACTGGAAAGTTGATGGGCAAAGTAATCGTTTCATGGAGTACTAATTATGTAGTGCTGTATTTCTCGTTTCACATGCTACTGAAAATTGTGATTTGTGTTGTGGTTGAAAGTGGTGGTGATACAATGAACATAAAAGTAACTGTACCTCAAAAATAATATGAATGCTCTGACATTACTGAATAATGCAGAGAATATTTTGGGGTGTTTCATGAGGATTAAATTTCCAGGTTTGGTAAACGTAGTAATCTAATTATCGAGTGATATGATGTGATATTTTATCGCAGGTCTAGCTTTAGTAATTATTAGTGTACTAAAGTAATATGTTTTGTTTTACTTTCTATGTATAATATCGGAGGGCAGCTGTCTCCAAGGACACTGGTGAAATTAGAGGACATGGGACAAACATCTGGACCTGTAACAGGCTTGTGCTTGTTTGTAGCTATGTGTAAAAGTGAAAAGTGTGTTTGTGATCAATAAGTAACAAATTGACTTGAAGATGGGAAATTTAGTCATCTGTGTTTACATAGACAAAAAACTGTTGTCCTAATTTGTTTTCTCTTACTAAATAATTTCTGGTGTTCAGGGACAAATGTTTGATAAAGAAGTTTGGTTTTCTTATATTGGGCTATTTTATGATTTTGTATTTGAATATGTTTTGACCCGTTTGTATTTCTTTGTATTGTAGATTTATGGCCAGTTTTGGCAACCCAAAATAATTTTGTATCTGAAAGTGTGATATACTTTGTAAAAGCTTTTTGGCTTATTGTCTATACATTAGATTACATAGTCAGCTATCTGACAATATTTGTCTATATAAATCAAAGTGTGGATGATATAAAAAATCTCATGGATTCCTTCCAGTTGTGCTGTTTTCTCTTCCCCTCAAAATTGATATTATTTTGTACATTCTTAGATATCTTAAATATTTTCATTTATGTGACATGTGCACAGTACCTAAAAAGTCACAAATATTGGCCCAGGGCTTACCCAACGTAACTATTACATTCCTGTTGTTGTCAGGAGTAGAATTATCTAATTAGTCTGCAAAAAATCCACACTAATTACAAAACGTCAATAATTTCACATTTCATTATCATAGTTCATATGTAAATATATAACAAATAACTTACTTCCTGACAAAGTAGATGAAAAAGCTATAGAAATAAATAAAGCATTCTTACAACCAATGAAAGAGATATGATAGCAACTCCTGCATTCATTGAAATCTGTGGGAGAGTGTCCCTAAGATACTGAAGGAACTGAACTAGAAGACCCTTGAAGATAGACGTAAACTATCCTGAGAAAGTTCATTAACAAAGTGTCAAGAACTGGCCTTAAATGATGACTCTAGGAGTATACTACACTCCCCTACATATCATTAACATAGGGATCAAGAGGATAAGATTAGAATAATTTCAGCATACACAAGGGCATTCAAACAATCATTCTTCCTTGGCATCAAATGTGATTGGAATGGGAAGAGACCCTCATAACTGGTACAATGGGATGTACCCTCTGCCATGCACCTCATGATGGTTTGTAGGATATAGATGTATATGTAGGGGAGATACAGAGTAGATGAAGATATGACAGTAACATCTGCACTCATTGAAATCTGGAGCAATTAATGTACTCAGTGAGAACATTGTTACTGAAAAAACAAACCCATACTGACGCAAACTAACCAGTGCTGATCAGCTAAAATTATTACTAGAATGAGATTTTCACTCTGCAGCAGATTGTGCGCTGATATGAAACTTCCTGGCAGATTAAAACTGTGTGCCGGACCGAGACTCAAGCTCGGGACCTTTGCTTTTCGCGAGCAAGTGCTCTACCAACTGAGTTACCCAAGAACGACTCACATGTTGTCCTCACAGCTTTACTTCCACAGATGAGGTACTGGCAGAAGTAAAGCTGAAAGGACGGGGCGTGAGTCGTGCTTGGGTAGCTCAGCTGGAGAGGACTTGCCCGTGAAAGGCAAAGGTCCCGAGTTCGAGTCTCGATCCGGCACACAGTTTTAATCTGCCAGGAACTTTCAAAATTATTACTGTTTCTGAAAGCTCATGTTAAAATGAACCTCCATCCACCATCATTTACTCAGAAATGTAAATTTATAATTGTAAATTGGCAAAATCGAGTAAACAACAATACGTAACTTTAATTTCAGTTGTATTAAAATCCTGCAGAAGAAGAAGCTGTGGCAAAGAATCTGCAGGCAAGATAAGGTAAAGGAGGAACAACAATGAAGCAAAAACATGTCAAAGATCAGGTCTTTTTGTTCTAGCACGTAAAAAGAAAGGTGCTATAGAAAATTAAAACATTAACACAAATATTTTTAATATAAGGATGTTGCAGCAGAGTGTACAGTATACATCCAGTAAATTAGAACAGATAGAAGTACAAGTAGCTGCAGAGTTACCACATACATATATTATGTCAAAACATGGGCTGAAGGGAAATGAAATTAATGTTTACAGCATACAGGAATATAAAAAAGTTGCTAATTTGTGCAGATCTGAACTTAAGTGTGGAGGGGGAGCAGTCTATGTACACAGTAACATAGAGGGTGTCATTCCATGGTCAACAGACAACTGCATATAAATGCTATTTGAAGCTGCAGCCATACAAACAACATATAATGAGGAAAGTCTTTGCTATTAGGCCTCTATAGGTCACCAAACAGTCAAGTAAATGGATTTCTAAAGGAGATAGAAGACTTGTTAAGTAAGAGGAGCAGAGAATTCTCTTATTTAATTATAGTAGGTGATCTAAATATTAACACACTGCCCACCAGGTTAGCTGAGAGCATTAATGCGCTGCTTCCTGGACTCGGGTAGGAGCGCAGGCCCCGGATCGAATCCACCCGTTGGATTAACAACAAGGGCCAATGTGCTGGCCAGCCTGGATGTAGTTTTTGGGCAGTTTTCCACATCCCACTAGGTGAATACTGAGCTGCTCCCCCTGTTCCGCCTAAGTTACACGACTCACAGACATCTGAAACATGTTCACACTATTTCATGATTTATACTAGACACATACAACTGGGGTACACTTGATTCCATCCCAGGGGTTATGGGGTGGCAGCACAAAGGGCATCCAGCCACCTTGCCAAATCCATTGTAACCATGCCACCATGCCAACCTGCAGAAACTACAGAACAAAGGCACAAGCAAAAGAAGATCTAAATATTAACACACTAAAAGACAACTGTTATACAAGGGGTTTCAAGATCTGATTGAAATTTATGGACATAATTTAGCAGTAGGCTGCCCCACAAGATGCTGTAAAAATGCAGAAACATTAACAGATCATGCAATCACTTATAAAGCACAGAGTAGGCAAGCAGTGCAGGTCTGAGATACAACCACTGCAGATCACTTTGGGGTATTAGTTGAAATATCAGGCAATATGGAAAGGTCAGAAAAAATTTAGAGTTTAGACAAACAAAGCAAACAAACACTGGCTACAAAGGTTATTGGAAACCAAAGTATTTAGCAAAGTTAATTAACAGAAAACGTACTAAAGGATGGGAGTTATTCCACAACACATTAAGCTATTACAAAGATGTTGCAAGTCCATTAGTTTCAGGAAAATAAATGAGAAGTATAATAAAAATTGAGTCACAATAGAGATAAAAAGTAAAAAGGAAAAGAAAAGGGAAGAGGTTAGAAGTATGTATGAAATTTGTGGGCCAAGCCCAGCTCAACAAAATACTGGTGTACATTGGGAAAAGAAGAAACCATACAACAAACAAATAAAAGAAACTAAACTGACATATTATGGAAATGAGATACCAACAAAAACAAGACAGCAACCTCAACAAATATCAATAAGATCAAATGTTCTCACACCAACAAAGAGAGAAAAGGTGTAGGTGTGGAAAACACTAACAACATAGCACTTACGGTAAATAGGAGGGAACTCAGGTCAGTGGCGGATACAGAAAAACCTCAAGGAGGGGGTGCTAACGATATCTCGAGCTACCTTTCCTTTTAACACAATAAAAAATAATCAAGTCACATGAAAAGTTTAAGAAAGTTTTATTTAAACTGATTATACACGTATACAAGACAATGTCATCTTATGATATAAAAAAGTTACAATTGTAGTGCTCTTCCTTAAATGATGAATTCTGTGTGCCTATTCTTCCTGGAAAATTGGTTAATTACATTGTCAACAGGACAATCAATGTCAGTTCAACAGGACAATCAATGTCAGTGTGAGTGTTCAACAGAGCTAAGCCATTAAGTCGATCCTCCTCCATTGTCGACCTCAGCCATGTCTTTGTATGCCGCAATGTTGAAAAACTTCTTTCTACTGTAGCAATAGATGCGGGTAGACAGGCATATATTCTGTACAGCATGTGCAAAGTAGGATAGTCAGATCTAGGACAGACAGACAATGTCTGCATAACAGAATCACAATCAATAAGAGTGTTTATGCTTCTGAATGTAAACTAGATTCTTATTTGTTGAATAGTTTGTATTTATAACACCATGTATTGAAGGTTCTCTGTACAACAAAACTATAGAATATTTGTGACTTTTCTTGAACAAATATCGAGATCTCCAGAATGGCCGTGACTTTTCTCGTAGCTATCTATGTGCCAGATAGAAAAATATAAAATACAATGACACAGACATGTGTGCTACATAGGAAAGTATAACTATTCAATAAAGTCAACTGACGAATGAAACAAACAGTGTGTGGGCTGACTGGCGGGGGTGGCAATGCGGGGGTGGCTCCGCAAGGGGGGGGGGGGTGTTTCATGCCCCCCCCCCTCCCCATGTATGCACCACTGACTCAGGGATGCACAAAATTTCAACAATACTTTAAACAAACACTGTATTGAAGCTGCGTAATAAATCAAAATTATACTTGAAGAAAAAACACGATAAACATTCCCTTTGAGACAAAATGCTTATTCCTGTGCCCAATGAATGAATCAGAAATTGTAAAAATAATGTGTAGTCTAAAACAAACACTGGGGAATTAGGTGGTGTAACTACCAAACCAATTAAATGCTGTTTGCAGTGTATAGTAAAGCAATTAGCCCATCTGATAAACTTATCCATAGAAAAAGGAATATTTCCACTGTACCTGAAAAAGAGTAAAGTAATCCCTATATATATAAAGGAGGCTGCAAAAAAGGCCCACATTACAGACCAATAATTATTACATCTATACTCTCTAAAATAATAGATACCATAATAAAATACATAGTGTTAAATTTTAAAGATTCATGCAATACTCTCAACAATGAACAACATGAGTTCAGAAAGGACAAATCTACCATAAAATCAATTGCTGAATTCATACTAACTGTAACTAAAGCACTTGATGAACAGAAGAAAGTTTGCAGTATATTCATTGATTTATCGAAAGCAATTCATTGTGTATGCCACGGCATTTTATTAGAAAAGTTTCATTGTTATGGTATAAGGGGGAAAACAGTAGACATCATTACATCATTTTTAGTAAATAGAAAGCAATGTGTACAAATTAAGCAAAAAGTTAACTGTAATATTACAACTGTCTTTTCAAATTTTGAAATTGTGAAGTATGGAGTTCCTCAAAGATCTATCTTTGGCCCACTACATTTCATTCTTTATGTCAATGATATGTCAAAAACAGTATCTGATAGTGTAGTTATGTATACAGATAACACTTCATTATTTGTTCCTGGTTCTGTAGTGGATGACTAACAGTATCTGATAGTGTAGTTATGTATACAGATAACACTTCATTATTTGTTCCTGGTTCTGTAGTGGATGACTTGCAAAAGAAGGCTTTGCTAAATATGAAAAGTTGAAACTATTATTTCAGGGAAAACCATCTCTTTATGAATGGAAACGAAACAACATATGTGGAGATCCAAGCAAACAAAAACAGATTTTGGACAACATTATTGTCAAGCTTGGAGATTTAGAGATAAAGGAGATAGACAGCTACAAATATCTTAGTGTAACAGTGGATAGGTAAATGACACAAGAGAATCACATACGTGACATTTGCAGCAAAATAGGTTCAAGCATATTCCTGACTAGAAAAATGTAAATCAGTAAACAGACACACTCTACAAACAATGTACTATGGACTAGTCCATTTGTACCTCTCATAAGGCATGCTGATTTGGGATAATGCTGCAAATCTGCATATACAAGGTGTATAAAGGTTACAAAAGAGAGCCATGATGCATTGCAAAAGTATCATCTAGACAGTCCTGGAGAAATAAATTCTTGAAAAAATTATCTACTTAAAAACTAACTGCATTGCACAGATAAACATAGAAAATGATGAACATAATACAAGAAGGAAAAATGACTATCATATGGAAGGAAATGGGCTAAGATTTAACAGAGTATCTATAAATGCTGGACACACACTGCACAACAGTTTGTCACAGTGTATAAAGATGACAGAAAGTATGTCTCCCTTGAAAAGAACACTGTTAAAGAATATCTTGAAGTAAAAAATTAAATAGTATGTCAGTATACATTGCGAAGGGAAACTGTAACAAATTCATGACTGTATACAGAATCACTTCCAATATTTGGGGATGTATGAAAATATTTTGCATCAAAACATTTATGCTGCTGTCCTTTACTATTCCTCTGTTTTCCTGGCAGTGCTGAGTGAAGACCAAGGAATTACAGAAAAAATGAACTATAATATCATTGGTGCTATTTAAAATATACTTTTAATGACATTTTTGTGTAAATTCTATAACATGTAAATAGCAGATATATCTACCAGTCAGACTATAAATGAAATAGTACATTAATTGGTATATATCGCTGTATTTTCTTTGTATATGTAAGCTTTATGTAAACATGGCATATCTAATATCATTTTAAGAAATGATCCAAGGACAAATAGACTAAAAGAGGCATGTTGAAGTTAATCAGTTCATCAGATGTTTGGTGGGCAGTGAGTTAAGAAATGAGCAAGGTCTGTGTCCTCCAATAAGAGGATATGTACCATAGACAATATGGTACAAATTACATCATAAAGTGTACCACATTTTATCTAAATCTTGCATCTGGGAGATCATTATGTAATTTAGTGGCAGTTTTAAATGGTTAATGGGACAGTGAATGTGTAATTATTATCATGGAATGAGTTGAACTTCAATAATGATAGTCATCTATTGTGACAATAGGGTCAGTTTGTGAACTGTGTTATTTCCAAATTGTAATTGGTGTGTACATAGTGCTTGTACCAGCTTGACTGTTGGATCTGAAAGACATTGTTTGAAGAGCATAATTCCATGGCTGTATTAATTGTTTTCCTCATGTGAATAGCTATAACTGTGCATCTATGTTAGGTTACTGCACTCGAATAATGTTGTACGACATCAACTAAGTGCAGTGTGTGGTTATCTGTTTATCTGTGCATACATTAGAATAAATGAGACTTGATATGACCATAAATGTTGGTTTGTTCAGCAATCAAAGTGAATTTAAAGTGTGTGAAATTAAAAGTTGGTGAAGACTACAGTGTTGACAGTAGCCTACTTTCAACACCAACTTTTCAGCCAAGTTTGATGGATGTGTGGCCACTGAGGCCAAATTTGTACAGAAAGTGGGTAGGCAGCATGTTGATAAATAAACTTCAGTATTCTTTGACATAATATATAATGATTTCATTACTACAGTCATCAAAAAATGATTCCAATTACAACATCCAGGTAGGAAGATGCAAATAGCTGGATCACAGAGGGTGTAAGGGTATCATGTAAGACTGAGAGGTTACTGTAAGTGCAAAGTTTAACTACAAATGATTCCTGATTCTACAGTTATTGTGCAGGACACTTCACCATAAAAATATTTAAGGCTAAATAAAAAGCAAATGCTGCCTACATAAAAGATTCAAATAACAAACGTGGTGTATGATGAAGAAAGACTTGCCCAAATGACACCAAACAGAAAGTCCAAGAATGTCTATACTTCAATAGTTAGTAAATAAAATATGAATTGCTCTTGTTTTGAATTTAATAAAGATTTTTTTCATAAATATCTAGCACTCTTTTTGTTGGGCACACTTCATCAACAAAATATTTCCTTCCACAATGTATGAATTCTGAGAAATTACTTTCTTTAAAAGTCTGCAATTTTAGCAAAAGTTTTTCAAATTATTTGGAGTATAAAAAACTTACTCTCATCTGGTCTCAGTAGCTACATAATACAAGAAGTTAATAATGAAATCTTAAAACCAATATACAATATAATTACACCTGAAAAACTTTGCAGGAACAATATAACAATATAATTAGCTGCTCAATGAGCAGTGGCATTTTCCTTCATATTTAAAATGTCCAAGATAATTTCATTACTGAAGAAAGAAGGTAAACAACTTACAACCAATCTCTCTGCTCTCAACTGTATCCAAAATAAAAGAAAAAATGTTTGTACACAAGTATAGACCTTTCTTGAAAGTAATTCTTTATCAATAGCACAATAGTTTGGCTTTTGGAGAAACAAATACATCAGTGAATCTATCTTTTTCCTTATTGACCAGATAGCAAATGCATTTAATGAAAAATGCTAAACTTTGCACTTTTTATTGACCTTGCAGAAACATTGGATCTAACGAACCACACTTTGCTCCTATGCAGACTAGCTGCTTGTTGTATAACAGGAGAGTATGGAACAAGTTATTACAGCCATATTAGTTGAACAGAGTTCAGCTGGTAGAAATAACGACACAGTATGCGAAAACAACTCATTTCGGTATGAGGGTGGTCTGAAAAGTTCTCAGAAGAGAATAGATAAAAAGTACTTACATCACTGAAACTTTAATTTTTCAATGTAGTCTCCTTGTAGATTAATGCACTTGGTCCAATGATTTTCCAGTGCCTTGTTCCCTTCTCGGAAATGAGTTTCCTCCAGGCCTGCAAAATAGTTGTCATCTCCGGCTATCATTTCTTCGTTTGAAGTGAATCTTCATCCACCAAGAAAAATTTTCAGTTTTGGGGAGAGATGGAAGTCTGATTGGGCCATATCAGGTGAATAAGGTGGGTGTGGCATCAATTCATACCTTAATTCATGTAATTTTGCCATCGCGATGGCACATGTGTGCAGGCGGGCGTTGTCGTTATGGAAGATGACTTTCTTCCTTGCTAAACCTGGACTTTTTTTTGCGTATCTTTAGTTACAGTTTGTCCAGGAAGTTAGCATAGTTTTTCCCAGTAATTGTTTGCCCAGTTAGGAGATAATCTACAAACACAATCACCTTTGCATCCCAGAACACTGATGCCATGATCTTTCCCATTGAAGGAATTGTCTTTGCTTTCTTTGGTGGCAGAGAATCAGCATGTTTCCACTGCTTTGACTGTTGTTTTGTCTCTGGGGTATAGTAGTGCACCCAAGTTTTATCTGTGGTCACAAACTGGCACAGAAAATCTTGTTCGTTTCTCCTAAAATGGGTCAGACATTGTTCCGATATGTCGATCCTCATGCGTTTTTGATCCAGAGTTAAGAGTCATGGCTCCCATCTTGCAGATAATGTTTTCATTTCTAATTCTTCAGTGATATACCCTTTCAGATGACATCTGGCATGTGTGAATAATTTCACGCACTTTCAGTTGGTGATCCTCCATGGGCATTTTGTGCACTTTTGCAATGATTTCTGAAGTAGTGACACATCTTAGCCAACCACTGTGTGGATCATCATCTAAGCTCTCCTGACCAAATTTAAATTTGTCTACTTGGCAACAATTGAATATGAAGGAGCAGAGTCCTGCATTGTATTCTGGAAACTGGCATGAATGTCCTTTGTTTTCATACCTTTCTTTACAAAGAACTTAAATCACTGCTCAAATCTCAGTTTTTTTCCATCTATACAAATCACTATGTGGGAACAACAACAGAGCCACATCACCACCACAGCTCTCTTCCAAGAGCACTGATGTGGCACGTGTTTACAGGCAACAGTCGAATGAATGAATCGGGTGAAGTACTTTTTGCGTAGTGCTGACCTCTTGTTGTGATTCCAAGAACTTTTCAAACCACCATCATACAATGTCAGTCCATTAGAGTCCCCATTGTGTAACCCTAGGCTCACTCTTCTTCATCCTTCTTAAAAACTAAATCCCACAAAACCTATCATCAATAGCATCTCTTTTATTCACAGACAATACAAACATCTTCTCTCATAACATCTCTCCACAACTGATCATGATTGACTTAGTAGACTGTGTGGAAGGTTCTGGTACTGGCTCTATGGTATTAGCTTCTTGATTACTTCTGAGAAAATTATTCATGTGATCTTATGACCATCAAAGAACCATACAACATTTACAGAATGAATAGTCATTGCAAATACAGTTCTTTCAACAATGAGTGTATTCCTTGGAACATTTATAGATTATACACTATTATAGAATATACATGCACAGAAAAGCTGCTGGGCAAATTGAGCAGTTTGTGATATGCATTTGGAATAGTTAGTCATTGGTATGACTTTTAACCACTATAAGAATTGTAAACTTTGATCTTGTGAATTCTATAAGCTCTACTTCCTTTTAGCATTTCTGTCTGGCAATCAATACAAATAAAAAAATATTTCTAATGAAAAACAACTCGTTAAGACTGAAATAAAATCGCCATCACATGCAACTACTAAGCCAGTTTTCGGAGTGGGAATATTTCTGTCCCAAGTATGTACATCTAAGTCACTGCTTTTTTTGTAAATAAAAGTCCCTATCTACTTTAAACTAATAATTATGTGCATGATCATTACACTCTAAACAGAGATAACATTATCTGTCAAGCCACAGACTCAGTAAACGCTATGACAGTGTGTGGCAAATAGGTAGCAGACATTCAATAAATTGCCTAACTTAGCAGAAAATAACAAGAACTACGTCTGCAAAAACATTACAAGTACATTGTTAAAGC
Source organism: Schistocerca americana (assembly GCF_021461395.2). Lineage (NCBI taxonomy): Eukaryota > Metazoa > Arthropoda > Insecta > Orthoptera > Acrididae > Schistocerca > Schistocerca americana. The sequence goes on from NC_060120.1 coordinate 38,784,016, forward strand.
CTTATTTTTGTTGGGTTGATGAATTTATAGAAACTGTGGCAATGTAATTAGTTGAAGACAAAGACTGAAAATGAAAGTGTAGAATACCTCTGTCATTAAATTCATACTTCCTTTGTGTCTTGCCGGTGCAGCTTATGTTTCGATGTAACATATATCCTCATTGTCTGTTTCATGTATTGTTCCTCTAAAATAATGAGGACTGTATAACTCATATTCTTTGTGCTTTGTGGGTCAACATTCCCAGAAGTAGTGGCACTGATAAAGGCAATGATAAATGACAAACATACCAAACATGAGTATACACTCATGCATGCCACCATGTCAGTACAGTAATTGGTATTTTTTAGGAAGTGTCCACTGATGTACCATTGGCCAGGCACTTCTTATAGTTTGCCACCTATCTGCTTTGTGTGAGGGATTAGCCGAACGGTCTAAGACGCTGCAGTCATGGACTGTGCAGCTGGTCCCGGCGGAGGTTCGAGTCCTCCCTTGGGCATGGGGGTGTGTGTTTGTCCTTAGGATAATTTAGGTTAAGTAGTGTGTAAGCTTAGGGACTGATGACCTTAGTAGTTAAGTTCCATAAGATTTCACACACATCTGAACTTTTTTTTTCTGCTTTGTGTCTTTTGTACCACAAGGAAAATTCAGCATACTGTTCTAGCTTCTGGAACTTTCATGTGACACCTTTGGTGTACTGATGACAACCTGCAATTCATCCTGACCTTAAATGCTTTAGACACACAAACATTTTATTGACTCACATCCTGCATAATATGCCATCAATGCACAAATATGTTCACCTTAAGAACACTGTTCACCACTGAGGGCTTAAACTGACAGAACTTCAAATCCAATAAGTTTTGGCACAAATCAATTTCTTCATTCTGGTATTATCTTTGACCCTGGTGACAAAATCAGAAATCTCCAAGGAAATGTTAAAACAGGTGTGGTTTAACCAGTTGTCTTTTGCAGTAAAAAGTGCTGTGGTTTCATGTAACAGCACCAATTTAGACTCGCAGTTATTTATTGATGAGTAGATATATATTATTACATGATAACTCAAATGAGGTACCACAAACAGAATAGACAGTTGCAAATACTGTTAAGGTGGATGCTGCTACAGGTGAGCAGCTTTCACTAGCAGAATAAGTAGGCTAATTACAGAGCAGCGTCAAAGCTCTGGAATAACAGTTTGAGGAATTTCAGTGTATCCCAGCAACCCTCAGCCTGCCATATGATTGCAGCATTTGATATGATGTCAGCTACGCTTGAGTCACTGAGGGTATCCTTGCCGTTTTGGACAGCTGGCTAGATAATGCACCCCTTTGTGTAACTACTGATTATAGGATGTATAATGTGTTGCTATAATGCAGAATGCCTACACTCCACCACAACAGCAACTAAAGGCTCTTCCATTTCACGTGATATGGTGCCAGCTCATCACAATCCTTCTCAAGAAGGAAAATTGGTTCCTACTATCAGAAATGTGGCTCTCTCAGGCATATAAGACACAACAATCCATGAATCACAATGTTGGTACACTATGTTACTTATAACTCCACATTCATTTCCTGAAACTATTTAACTGACTAAGTATCAGATGTCAGTATTCTACCACAAAATCTTGAAGATCAGTCTGATTTTATTTCCTGGCTCACAGCTGTGAACAACTCTAAGGTAAATACTATTGGACAACACAGTAAGATGGTGAGTCTGGGTTTTACAAAGAAATTGCAGTCGACCTTCCTGATAACCAATGACACCGAACCTATTCTTAGGGTGCATTTTCTAAACCATTTTCACATTGATGTGTTCCTGTGGAAGTCTCAACTCCATGTAAATGGTGAGACAATATACAGACATACAATCTGTTTGAGCATTCCTCAAGAACTGAAAACCCCCAGTGTTTGGATGTGGGATTATGACAGTGGAATCCTTTGGATTCACCTGTCAAAACAGAAGCATCATTGAAAGACAGACTTCTTAGCACAGTGAACATTACCAGCATGTTACTTGGAAAAGTGATGGCATAGTAGGAAGTGACAACATGCTTAGTTAAGTACAATGAAGTGTTCTGCACTTGGAAGTGGTGCTCGCACTGCTGCTGTAAAGAAGATTCAGACTAAACTACAGAAGTTAAAAGGTGGATTCACTCCCTTGTTAACTTTGGATGACACAGAACAGGTGCTGCACCTCTCACCAATGTGCTAGATAACACCTGCCTTCACATTCCTGCTATGCTGGGACTGTTCATCACTTTTCAGCTATTGAATTATACCAAAGCAAAGAAAAGAAAGAAAGAGAAGAGGATTATTTAACTTTTAAATACCCTTTGGGTGTCATCCCTCATTTTAGTTCAGAAGAAAGACAGTTCCTGGCATTCTAGTGAGCTTGTCATGCATGGAACATGGAGACATCTCTGGACTGTTACCCTGCTCCAGACCAACAACATGACTGCCCACCTTGAGGTGTTACCTTCTTATTACAACACAAGACTGTTAGAACCACCAAGGTTTCTATCGAAAGTTTGCTCCAGCTAGATGACACCATAGGCTGTGGCAACCCATTGTTGCCCAATGTTTGCACTGCATCACTCACCGGCTGACCACCCTGTGCCATTTCCTGAGAAGCTCACACAGCTGACACCTAAACTGACTGCTGCATCTGTCAACGAGGTCATCCCATCACTGGGCCATACTCTACAGGACACTTCCCCTTTTTGCCCTGTATTACAATCATTCTTCATGAAGGAATGGATATTCATTCATCCTATGAGCTCTGCTTTCCAGGGAGTGGGCTGTGTGTGCTATAATTAGTCAGAGACTGCAACTGAAAAAGGAGTAACTCTGTTGCTCAACTCACAGTTTCCTTGAGTCATTATTTTTCCTGCCAGTATAACTCATGTTTCCATGTAATGTGCATCATCATTGTGTGTTGCATGTCTTCTTCCAGTAAATTAATAAACTGTATATAACTAATGTTGTTTCCACAGACTAATTTATGTCAAATGTACCTTTATTTTTGCTTACAATATTATAATCTTGAATATAATCGTTGTTAACTTATAAATAATTCTTATGTTGATATGTATATTCTGTCCTTTGCAGTGCATATAAATGTAAAACTCACTGGAATACAAATACATAAGCTTTTTCAGTATATGCGGTAACATATATTTCATGTCATGATCAAGATTTCATGGAGAAACAAATAAAATGAAAGAAGATTGTGTTAATGATGACCACCATCTACAGCAGTTAGCACAAATTATGTGAATGGAAATTTGTTTTAAAAACTGTGTTCTGCAGCTGAAATGTATAGGATCAACTCATTTTCACTCATTAGTTGTGGTATTACATCATACTCATCATACTAAGAAATGTGTAAGTAAATTAGATTAATGAATAGGGAATCCACTGGAAGCTACCATAGATCAATCTCTGGACATTACAGCCAGTCTTAGATGATGCATTCTGTGGAACATGTTAATGAAGAGCTTCAAAAATTACCAAAAAGGCCATCACGTTTGGGTGTGATTCACACTTCATCCCTCACGTGTTACGTTATATGTAAATGTTCTCTATTAGAATGTTTCCAGTAAGAGGCAACATACACAGCTATTGGAAACATCATCCTGTCTGACCAAACTGTTACCTATTAGTATTCTGTCCTAGCAAACTGCAATGTTTCCAAAGGGTAGTTTTTGGGAATGATATATTTTTAAATATAGAGGTGTACATTAAATAGTTACAGCTGTAGTAGGAGAGTAAAGTAGAATACTACAGAAAGGCCAACCCACTGATCTGAAAGAAAACACAGTTAGTACCTACCATCAAGACCTAAGATATGTTATGAGTAAAAATATGAATTTCAACTAACAATACAGCAAAATTAAAATTAACAGAATACAATTTGGAAACCACACAAACTCAACTGATTACTGCTAGATGTATGAAAGGCAATGTAAAACTACAATGGAACAAGTAAGAAAAGGGGAAATTGATATAAACAGTGTCCTAAGTTCTAGGCTTCTTGGATGCTGTGCCACAACTGTGGATCTCAAATCATACATGGCAGGTACTAGCACATTACAAGCAGCTACCAGGAAATATTTTAAATTTTTCAACTAGCTGAAAGACCTAATAAGTTTACACAAGCAAACCTAGAAGCAAATTATTTTTGTGGCAAATTTAATATTACACTACTGACCATTAAAATTGCTACACCAAGAAGAAATGCAGATAATAAACAGGTATTGGTCAAATATATTATACTAGAACTGACATGTGACTACATTTTCATGCAATTTGGGTGCATGGATCCTGAGAATCAGTACCCAGAACAACCACCTGTGGCTGTAATAATGGCCTTGATACACCTGGGCATTGAGTCAAGCCGAGCTTGGGTGGTATGTACAGGTACAGCTGCCCATGCAGCTTCAACACGATACCACAGATCATCAAGAGTAGAGACTGGTGTATTGTGATGAACCAGTTGCTTGGCCACCATTGACAAGACATTTTCAATTGGTGAGAGATCTGGAGAACGTGCTGGCCAGGGCAGCAGTCAAACATTTTCTGTATCCAGAAAGGCCCGTACAGGACCTGAAACATGTGCTTGTACATAATCCTGCTGAAATGTAGGGTTTCCCAGGGATCAAATGATGGGTAGAGCCAAGGGTCGTAACACATCTGAAATGTAATGTCCACTGTTCAAAGTGCTGTCAATGCGAACAAGAGGTGACAGACATGTAACCAATGGCAGCCCATACCATCACACCAGGTGATACACTAGTATGGCGATGACGAATACATGCTTCCAATGTGTGTTCACAGCAATGGTGCCAAACACAGATGCGACCATCATGATGCTGTAAACAGAACATGGATTCATCTAAAAATAATGATGTTTTGCATGTGGATAAGATGCCTGTTATCTCGACTGCTAGTTATATGAGGCTGTCGGGATCCAGCACGTCATTCCATATTACCGTCCTGAACCCACTGATTCCATATTCTGCTAGGAGTCATTGGATCTCGACCAAAGCGAGCAGCAATGTCATGATACGATAAACCACAATCACGATAGGCTACAATCCGACCTTTATCAAAGTTGGAAATGTGATGGTACGCATTTCTCCTCCTTACACAAGGCATCACAACAACGTTTCACCAGGCTACACTGGTCAACTGCTGTTTTTGTATGAGAAATTGGCTGGAAACTTTCCTCATGTCAGCACGTTGTAGGTGTCACCACTGACGCCAACCTTGTGTGAATGCTCTGAAAAGCTAATCATTTGCATATCACAGCATCTTCTTCCTCTCATTTAAATTTCGCATCTGTAGCACGTCATCTTCATGGTGTAGCAATTTTAATGGCCAGTAGTGTAACTTTATACCTGATTCACAGAACGTAAAATTGTTGATGTCCAGGTTTGAACATTTTCCTTATATTAAACTGTCAAACATAATATCATTGTAACAATGATCCCTGGAGATATAAATTAATATACTATGCTATGAGGATTGATTGACCTAGAGGAACAGTGTGACAACAACTTGTTCTTATGCTCCACAGCATCACCTATTTGCAAATAAGTGATAGCAAATAACTTATGTGTCAATGATAGCCAAATGTTGACAGTAACACATGCTCAGGCATTAGGCTTAGAATATAACTACTATATGAGTAATTACTCAGTCAAGGTGTTTAAAGATAACTCATAGGAATAATGTTGGGAAGAGATTTACAAAGCAAACAACACTAACAAAATATTATTCTTTCTTAAGAAAATTCCATCTGCTTAGTGTGTCAATTTTCCCATAAAATAAATGGGAAAAATTAAACACATGTAGGGATAGAGGATGAGTAACATGTAATTAAAGTGTCTTGAGACAAGAAGAGGGTACTCAACCCACTTGAGGCTGGGTAGACCCAGGCCATCATTTTATTGTTTAGAAGTGGCAATCCTTATGCTTGTGATGGCTTGTAACCAAGAGTTAAAACTGCATTATCACCAAATTTTTAAAGTCACTCTTTTGTCATCACAAAAGAAAACAAATTCATTACCAACATTAAGAGCAAAGCATAGCACTACTGAGGAAGAAAGAAAGAAAGAAAGAAAGGAAGCAAGGAAGGAAACCAGTGGCGTTGTTCAAATTATGATCCTAGTTAACAGTTGTGCGGTTATGGCAGAAAAGAATACATACTGAAATAATTGGTGATCTGTGTGGATGGTTTATTCCTCACTGTAGGACACACAATCCTTCCCCTAATGAAAAACAACATACAGATGTACCAGATCTACTTCAGCAGACCCTGTTTCAAAATACAAAATTGTATCTGCAAAATACAGCCTCTACAGATATTTTTTACAGGAGTGTACTCAATTTTAGAAATGGAGGAATATCAAATTTTATGTTCCCAACAATGAGTATAGTTTTATTGCTGATGTATAGTTATTTTATTTGACCCTCTGGTTCCTGTCACGAAGGTACAGCTACATCCATGCAAGAAAGATGCCATTAGTACCATAATATTTCAATTTCCTAAGTATAATTTTACGGTATGCAGAGAAAGGCTTCAGCAAGATTACAAAATAAGCCACGAGAATTGATTTTTGTGTTTAGCTTTATTTGTCACATCATAAATCTATGCATTGTCTACAGAGAATAATTGGTGATATTAAGGAAACTGGTTTGTGGAAAAGAGTTAATATAATTTAAATCTAATTTACGGTAAGTAACTGAGTATAGATAGAAGACATCTATGGACGTTGCACTATGGACTAGAACATCATTTACAACTTTATTGTTGGAAATAATCAAGTGTTGGACATCAGCGAAACTATGTGACCTCTGTTGGTACTAAACAGCAAGTTAATTGTAGTCTCTACCAATAACTGCTCTCTGCAGTCTTGCTATTCTACATCACTTTATAAAGCCATTTTAGAGATCTGGAAGGATTAATATGGGACTACAATTACAAATTGCTTTCTAATCTACTTTGCTATACATGTGTGTCAGTATTGATTATAAAACCAATTAGGAACTGTACCTTTGTAATGGATTAATAACAAATATAGTTCAAATGTGATCCCATCATGTCAGTACAAGATATTACCATTAGAACTGCCATCATCACCAGTAGAATTACCACTTTTCACCAACACAGTTATGTTAATAATCTTGTTGATATAAAAATGTTGAGGTTTCTGTGGCCACTTGTCATACTGCCTGTTGGCTTCCATCTGAGTTTGTTTGGCTATCATTTGATAAAGATTTTGCTGGTCATTTGCAACAGTATGGGAATTCAGAGTTCAACCTGCACAAACTGTCAAATCTTTGCCTGAGCCAGAAAAAAAAGGATGATTAATATGTTTGCAATATGGACAAGATGGATATGTGAGATGAAGCAGCTCAGATTTGAGATTCAACACCTGAAATTCATTGTGAGTAGCAATGGGTACACCAGTAGTTGCATAAGAAATGTCACAAAACCTAACACTCTAAGTGACTTGCTACATGAAAAAATTCCGGATACAGGCTTCTGCAAATTGACTCCAGGACAGCAGACAGAAGTCACTGCACATTGCATGAACATCAGATAAATACTGTTTACAAACTGACCAACAATATCACAGAATCTCTCAGATCAGCGAAGGACAAAAGGGGGGCATTTGCAATATCAGAAATACGCTGCATAATGTGTACATGTGAAATAGCGTATGTTGGAAAGACAATGTTGCTTCTGTACTAGAAACACTGAAGGTAAATGGTATTGCAGGATGGGGAAAGTGAAGGAATCGACTGAGGCAGAGCTCGTGCTGCGTGAGACCTGCCACATGATTGACTTTGTTGACAAGGATATTCTTGCTGCAGAGAAGAGATATCATACCCAGTTCTTCAGGGAAGCCGTAGAAGTTAGCAAAAATGACAATAGTTCCAACAAGAAGGAAGAAAGCCTCAAGTTAAAATCTTGGATTCCAGTGCTGCAGCAGACAACTACTGCTGGTAGCAAGGTGAGAACTACAGTGATAATTAATGACCTGGGAAAAACTGTCAGAAATTGGGTGTGTTTCATTAGGCCTGATCAAAAAGCCGATAAATGCATTTTTTGTCTATTTTGAGCTGAGCAGACTACCATATAGATTTTTTCAGCGCCTACACAGGGTGCAAAACCCATTATAAATCATTGAAATTGGCTGTAGACAACTGTGTTCAGTTGCAAAAGCTGCTAACTGCATGTTGTCTTCGGGTGCAAAGCCCACTAAATGTCCATCATTTGGAAAATCCACCAAGCTCAATAGGCATGGCAGTCACTGTGCCATGTCCGGATTCAAGGAATGCCAACCGACATCAGACTTACTAGTTTAGACATTCAGTTTAGACGTTCAGTTTGTTACAATTCAGAGGGATATTTTTCTTATTCAGAGTAAGGTTGGCTGCACTGTAGTGAACATGCACGCAACAATGAAGCTCTCACTGCTGGTGTGTTGTTGAAATATATGCTGGTAAGCACAGTTTTGGTGATTAGGAGGATGTTTGTTGATGAATTTGCACAAGGGTTTTGAAGAAAACAAGTAATTTTGTGGAGGGTTTAAATGCAGAAGATGATACAGATGAAGTGAAAGCAATTGAAACAGTAGGAATTCTACAAGAAATTGAGTTCATCATTGTAGTTGCATATGACTAGAATGAGACAAGGGTGATGGTCCCTCCCAGAAAAGGAAGAGGTGTCCCCATCAGTGGAAAAAGAAGTTTCCAAAACAGAAAGGTAAGAACATGAAAAGTATTACCAAAGCAATGTTATGCAATGAATACTATCTTGACACTTTGTTCTGTAACTGGATCGATATATTTGCAAAACCTGCTAACTGTATAAATTGGGTGCAAAAACTGCTAAGTCAATATTTCATTTAAAATTTTAATATGTAAAACATATCACAGATTTCAGCCATTAATGCCACATAATTGGTGTTTTTTTACTTAATTTTTAAAAAGAAATGAAGTCTTTAACTTTAATAGTTTGGATGGGATGAATTTTTTGTGCTTATCTCAGTTTCGCTTCCCATGCAGTTAGTGGCTTTTGCATCTGGACTACTCGTATAATCTCCAGCCATGGGCTGAACTCGAGTCTGCCATCTGAAATGGGGTATGAACCTTTGACAATGAGAGCCTCGCAATATGTTAGGAAAAACAAGGAAAAACAGTAAAAATAAATTGGCTGAAGATCCTCGGACAGAAGCAGAAAGGCAATACATCACTTTCTTTAATATGTGTGCTTCTTCAGTAATATCCAGTGAGTGTTTAAACAACATCTACATGAATGATCGACAAGACAACTTGTTGTGGGTAGCTCACTTTCCTGTTCCACTGACAAATGGTACACAGTTGGAACAACTGTCAGTAAGACCCTGTAGGAGCTACTGTGTGTCTGATTATTTTGTAATGGTCATTTTGTGAGGAGAGAATAAGATTTCTGTCTCTTCATGGAATGTATGTAATTTTGGAATTTGGTATTTCAACAGCAAACCTCTCAGTGATGAACAGTGCCCCTATTGTAACATCTGACACTGTGTTTGTTGATCCCCTCCATGATGCTCTATCCCTTACTACATGATTCCATGACAAACTATTCATTGGTTCTTCTCCATCACTTCTCTTGATTATGATTAAGGGCCCAAGATTGACTTGGTTATTTATTATCAGATGAAATATTAGTTCATTCTGCAATAAAGTAATAATTGACAATGGGGCCTTATGACATTAGTCCATCATCATTTTGGTCACACTGCAACTGTAACAGGCAATACTAATGGTGATTTCACCAGCTAAATGTGACCTAGTAGATAAGCAGGAATGTTATGATTTTGAAAAAAAGATACTGCTTCCACAGTTATATGTACATATCTGCTATTTATCTCCTGCAGGTAACTTACTACTTACTTGATTATGTTGACATATTTCAGAGAAAATAATTACCTACATCTGTCACCAGACATAAGTATACAGGGTGAGTCAGGAGGAAATGTACACACTTTGTGGAATGATAGTATTGGTGATTCTAAACGAAAAACTGCAATTTAACTTATGTCCTTGCCTAAACACTACCTGATACACAACTGTTAGAAAATCTTGAGCCTCAGTCATATATCTTTCTTCACCAGCACTCATGTTGATACAACCAACGTGACATTCGGCTATGTAGTGTCACCTTTATTAGCCATTTAAACAAAATGGACATAAATGGGTAACTTGTTGCTTGTATTTTACATGTGTGTACTCGAGTAAAGGACAATAAGAATGAGCTCAGATCGACAACAGAGCATCTGGCTGCAGGAGCTGTGAAGTATATTGCAGTTGATGGTGGACTTTTGAACATCTTTTGAGAGGAAACGTACATAATTAAATATAACATTAGATCAAAATGTTTCATTTATTATCACCTGCATATGACCTGTTCCCAATTGTTTTCATTAGTTTCCTCAGAAACTGTTAATAACAGGAAATATGTTCATATGACATTTGACATTTTTGTTCAGAATCACTAATACAATCATCCATCAAAGCACGTACCTGTCCTGACTCATCCTGTATATAAAAAAGTACTACTCATGTAGCATTACAGTGGTCATTGCTACATGCCATTTAGCAATGATTGATTTTCAACCTTAGAATCTATATAATATAGTATGTTTCTTAAGTTTTTATCTTGTAGGGATTCTCAGTTTGTTGCTACAGGCTGAACTGTAACTTGAAGTAGACTTTCACAAAAGAAAACATCTATTCTATGAAGTCTACAAAAGGAGGCAAAGCCTACATGAAAATTATTTTTATTTCTTCTACTGTGATTGTGTAACAAAATGAGAGTCATGTCTAAGTGAAAAACAAACTCAACTGACAGGTTCTTGATTAGTTTATCTATGTCCTGACTGTTTAACAAGTTATGCAGTAGGATCGCAAGGATTTTTATGAACAGTGTTCATTCGGAGTATCACCATTAACATCCACTTATTTGACAGTGCCAGATTCATTGTTTTGATATTCCATTATATGAGAATTTTCAAGACAATGACAAGCTCTCATTGAAGCAAGAACAAACATTTCATCTGTAGTGTGAAGTGAAGAAGGCTGTTTGCTGCAAATCTGAAATACAGCTGTTTAGCTGTCATCTGAAATATATCTGGTAAGGTTGTATTTGGACCCTTGATGTTATGCCTTTTTTTCAACTTATCTTCTAAGATACATTTCACCAGAACCAAAAGTTATCTTTCCAGATGTCAGTTTCTACAAGTATTTCCACTTTTTTGTAAATTAGTCCTGTTAATATTTTGCAATATATTTATTCAACTGCTACTTTGGTAACATTTATGTCTGTCAGCACCTGCTTCCTTTGAATCAGGTATTATCACAGTCTTCATGAAAACTGAAGGAATTTTGCCTGTCTCATATTTTGCGTACCATTTAGAGTAGTTCTATCATGACAAGTTCTCTCAAGGATCTCAATAATTCAGAGGGAATATCATCTAATCTTTGTGACTTGTTTTGACTTGCATCTTTCAGTGCTTTGTCACATTAGCATCAAATTAACCTATATCTCATTGTCATCTTTATCTACATCATCTTCCCTTTCCACAAGATTGTCTTCAAGTTTCTTTTGTTTATACGGCCCTTCTATTTATTTCCTTTAACTTTCAGTTTTCTGTTCTTTGCTTAACACCAGCTTGGCATCTGAGCTCTTCATACTCATACAGCCATTTCTCTTTTCTGCAGAAGGTCTTCCTTTACAGCTTTACATTTCTCTGCTGTGCTAATTTGCATTTTCTGTCAATCTCATTTTCTTACATGTTTGTATTTACTCTTTCCAGTTTAATTTTTACATCTTCTCCTTTTGTTAATGAAAATTAGTACCGTGTGTGATACCCACTGGGTTCTATTGTGCACAGCTTCTTGCTTAGTTGGTCTTTGGCTGTCTTCACTATTTCATCTCTCAGAATTAACAATTCATGTACTGTTCCTTCCCCATATTCAGTTTGTAGACAATAAACTACTGCCCACACCTGCCATTGAAAAGTTTTGTAGTTTAAAACTCTGGTCCTTATAATGGACTGCCACCTTATCATTGTGAGGAGGTTTGTTTGTGTGTGTCAGTGATCCACAGAGTGTGATACCCACTGGGTTCTATTGTGCACAGCTTCTTGCTTAGTTGGTCTTTGGCTATCTTCACTATTTCATCTCTCAGAATTAACAATTCATGTACTGTTCCTTCCCCATATTCAGTTTGTAGACAATAAACTACTGCCCACACCTGCCATTGAAAAGTTTTGTAGTTTAAAACTCTGGTCCTTATAATGGACTGCCACCTTATCATTGTGAGGAGGTTTGTTTGTGTGTGTCAGTGATCCACAGAGCTGGAGGGAGCTGTGCTCCTGGCAGGGCCACCCATGCCACGTTGGTCTGATGGTGAGAGACCAGACAAAGAGTATTCCCTCCAGGAGACTCCTTTCTTGGAAGTTTGTAGGTAGCAACCACATGGGCACTTAGCTAAATCTGACAGTACTTCCACTTGTTTGTGTCAGGATTCTTTTATCTTCTTTCCTGTCAGCCTCTCTTGACCAACTCTTGCTCTTTTGAGCCTGACAGTATTAAGTTGTGAGGCCCAAGGGTGTTTTTTGTTCTTCAGTGTTATCATACAGAAGGGGGGGGGGGGGGCTCTTTAGGTGTATTGAAGCCAACCTTCCTAGGTGAGTAAACCCTGATGTCAAATCCTGGTCTTCCAGGTTGGGGGCTGTGACAATGGGCCAGCACCCCATTATCCATAAAAATTCTATAAGGCTGGAGACTCTAAGGAGGAGCCTTGGAGCTTGGATAGAAAAACATAATGACAACTACTGGCAAGGAAATAGACTCTGAGAGTGGGTACATGGAATGATCAGAGAATGACAAAAAACCACTGAAATAGAGAACCAACTGTATGGACATAACTGTTTTGTGTGAAACTAAAAAAGGGCAAGAAAATGGGAAATTTGGAAATTTTATTTACTTTTGGCCTTGAGTTGACAGACATAAATGGGAAAAGGCAGGGGTTTTCACTCTAATTAATAACACTCTGAGCAAGTAAATCCAGGACTACACAATTTTATATGAAAGAATTATCACTGTCACTATTGAGTTTTATAGAACTGAAACAGTTATAAAAGGAGTATATGCACTGAATGATGATATGCCACAGAAACCCGAAGATCATTTCTACCAGAAATTAGACCACCTACCTATCCCCGTTAAAAGCCATCAAGAAGTAATAATAGCAGGAGATTTTAATGCAAGAGTGGGCTCATAGGTAAATGATGCATTGGTAGGAAGATACACAGAAACTGTTGTTAATTGTTCTGCAGAAAATTTTGTACAATCTTGAAATCAGTATAACTTAAGGGTATACGGAATGAGTTTTTCGATGAAAAAATCGATTTTTGGGTAAATGCATTTTCAAAAAATTTAGACTCACCCGTTTAATACCATGTATAAAATATTTGGATGATGTGCATAGAACTATTTAAATAATTTTTTAAAATAATTTCGACACACGATGTTATGCACCTTGTATATGAGATGCGAAATATACCTGATATAGACAACCTTGCCAGAGATATAATTGAGCACAAGAGAGTTAGCTTTTCTGTTGGCTACACTGCTAGACAGTTGACAATAGATTCTGCACCATTTGTATTGTTTCCTTTGTGAGTACATCCATGTCATTGTTGTGAAAGTCGTATGTGGAGAAGTCATTGAGTTTTCTTTCCTTCAACATTCCAAGACCTAGTCTGAAGGTATTTAGAAAGCGTGTACATCGGCGCAAGAAAGTAAAATGTACTAAAAATTCATCTGATTCATCTTCATCAGTATGTGATGTCCCAGTAGCGACTAACCTCAACACTGGTAGTGATACATTGAGTGATGCTGCTGCCACTACACTGGAAAGTGCTTCAAGAAGAAAAATAGCTGGAATTGAAGAAGAATACAAAAACTAAATTCTGGGACTATAAAATATGAAGTAATTAACGTCTCTTTATTATCAGACTTTTGGAGAACAATGTGTGCTGCAAACAAACTTACATGTAGGACTTGCTTGTGAATTAGAGTTGATGTGCAGTTATTGCAAACACAGTGTTACTTTCTTCAATTCCTCACATGTTCCTGCAGATACAGGTAAACTATATGATATAAATATTAGACTGGTTTATGGATTACGGTGTATAGGAAAGGGTAGGGCTGCAGGTGCCATGTTGTGTGGTGTGATGAACCTCCCTCCTCCACCTTCAAAATTTAACAAACGCATAGTTGCAATAGGCTCTGCTGTAGAAGATGTGGCACAGGAGAACATGATAGATGCTGTTGAGGAAGCAGTTGTTGAAAATAATAATAGCAGAGACTTGTCCATAGCTTTTGATGGAAGCTGGCAGAAGAGAGGCCACACATCTCTGAATGGTGTAGTAACAGCTACAAGTGTGGACACTGGTAAGGTAGTTGAAGTGGCAATACTTTCCAAGCATTGCAGATGCAAGGAGAAAATGAAAAATAAACATGAAGAGGAGTGCATGGCAAATTACTATGGGTCAAGTGGTGGTATGGAAGTTGCTGGTGTAAGAAGTATTTATCAACGCTCAGTAAAATGGTACAACGTTAGATACATAAATTATCTTGGAGATGGTGACTCAAAGGCTTTCAAAGAAATTGAGGAACTGAGACCCTATGGTAACGATGTGAAAATTTCCAAACTGGAGTGTGTTGGCCATGTTCAGAAAAAAATGGGATCAAGACTTCGACGGCTCAAGGCTAGCATGAAAGGCAAGACATTGAGTGATGGAAAAACTTTAGATGGGAAAAATAGACTGGCAGATGCTACAATAGATCATATTCAGAAGTGCTATGGTCTAGCAATAAGACAGAATACAGCAGATGTAGAATTAATGAGAAGAGCAGTCTGGGCTCTGTTTTTTCATACAGCTTCAAACAATGAGAATCCCCAACATGGGCTATGTCCAAAAGGAGACGATAGTTGGTGCAAGTACAACAGAGGCAAGGTAACTAAGAAACAATACAATCACCCTCATCACCTGCCACCTGCCATGAAATAAAACCAATATTCCGAGACATCGCAGATATTAGTCTACTAAAGAAATGTCTTCATGGCCGGACTCAAAATCCAAATGAGTGTGTGAACCATGTTATATGGAATAGACTACCTAAAACTGTGTTTGTGGGTACAAACACACTTCACTTTGGCGTTTAAGATGCTGTTTCATCATTCAATCAGGGCAATATAACAAAGTGCAAAGTTCTGCAGAAGTTGGGGGTCTATGTAGGACTACGAACTGCCGCAGCTATGCTTTGTTTGAACAAGGAACGGCTCAGGTTTTCAGATAATGCCATAAAAGTATATTCAAAGATGGCTAGACAGCATAGCAGAGCCATCAAGAGGAAGCTTTTGGACGATTCTGATGATACAAGCTATGGAGCAGGCATGTACTGAAGTAAAAACTTTGAAGCTAATTTACCGTAACTTTAGTTTTTTTGTGTATAAGGTGCATTTTCTCAGGGCCTATTTATAGTAGAAAGATGAAATTTTCTGTAGTTGTTCCCTAAGACCTTCTAATATATCTGAATTAAAATATATGTGGAATTATTTTGTATTAATGGATGTAAATTTTAAAATACTTGTTAAAATGTATAACTGTTTTTAACATTTACAAAAAATAAAATATCTGAAAAACTATACATTATTTTTTCAAAATTAATAATTCACCATAAAAGCAGAACATATCTCTACGTTCTGTGAAAAAATCAAGAGTATCGTCCAAATAACAAATGAGAAAATGTTCCTAACTTTTAGCTCAATTTAACATTGTAAGCATAGGGCGTTCCGTATACCCTTAAGAATTTTGAACACATATTTTTTTAAATAAACTGATTCACAGTTATATGTGGGACAGACCATCATTACAGCAGCATTAATTGATTACATCGTTACTAAGCAAAGATCCAAAATGGTAGTTCAGGATTGCAGAGTCATGCATGAAGCCAACTGTGGATCTGATCACTACTAAGTTTTATCAAAGATAACATATACATTTGGATGAAGACATCAAAAACTGGACAAGTGACTATCCAGAGCAATAAATAAAAACAGAAACAGACACAGTAGAAGTGCTTTGTCCTAAAGGAATTCAGCATAAAAGATTTATTTCAATGAAGATTAGAGTGTGAACCAGAATGGTGATAGAAGATCACAATGTTGAAAGGGAACATACGAATACTAAACAAGCAATTGGAAAACTGGTCTAGAGATACTGGTGACCGAGAATAAGGGTGTAGACAAATAGGATCCTCCAAGGATATCAGATGACCTTAAGAAGTTGATTTGGGAAAATAAAAATTTATACAGAAAATGGCTATCTACTAAATCACCTCAGGACAGACAAAATTACAAGACAGTAAATCAGAACTTAAGAAACAGAATTAAATAAAAAAGAACAAGATTTAGTAACAGAAATGCACTCAAACTGAGAGTTTAACAGATGGATCAAAAATAATAAAAGTATGGAGAACAATCACCTAGTATGAATAAAACACCAGTAAACAAATAAACAGACAATTAAATTTCTTTAAATGAATGGAAAAAGCATTATAACAGGTCTTGTTACTGAAGACAGAGCCCTGTACACTAGAGACAATGAAGGTAGAACTGAACAAACAGTTCAAAATATGACCATCAAGACACAGGAAGCACACAGTGCATTAGCTGCAATGAAGAATGGTCTATCACTTGGTCCTGGAAATATACCTGTGGAATTACTGAAGGATGGAGGACGCCTTTTGAAGAAAAGAATACTACAACTTTTGAACAATAGCTGTCAATGGACTGAAGTACCACTGGAGTGGAAAACTTTGTATATAGTCTCCATTTTCAAGAAGGGAAACAGAAAAGACACTAATTGTTCAGAGGCATCAGAATAAACTGCACAGTGAGCTGCTTATTTGGCAAAATAATGTATGAGTAAATGAGACAGGATGTTTGACACCATATTGGAGAAGACCAGAGTGGGTTCAGACAGAACAGATCCTGCACAGATAACCTCTTTATTTTACAACAGCTAATTGAGAAATTCGTAGCAGTATGGAAGGAGTTACACATTGCCTTTGTGGATTTAGCTAAAACCTATGACATTATGCACATATGACAAATAAGCAATTTTATTAAAATAAAATAAACATGAAAATCCTTTTACATATAAGTAGGGGTGTTTTTCAAGAGTAATATTACTCAATGTATCCTCCTTCAGCCACAATGACTATTTACAATCTTGTCCTGAAGTGATCACCCACATTCTTTAAAACAGTGCTGCCAGATTCTTCAATGCTGCTTTGATAGCAGTGTGTAGAGATTGGACATCAGGGTACCTCATCTTATTGGTAACTATTTCGTCTATGCTCCACACATACTAGTCAAGGGGGTTCAAATCCAGGCTATTCAGGGGCCAGAACTTCTTTGACCAGAACATGTTAACATTATCCGAGAGCCAGTTTTGGACTAAATGGCTCACATGAGGTCCTCCTGCGCCATTCAATGCATTGTTCATTTGCTGACATTCAATAATGGTGCCAATTTCCTCAGTGATTGCCTGGGGTCATCCGAAATCAGGGTTTGAGCTTTTTTGATGACTGCCACAGTTCATGACATGCGTTTCCCCAAATGAGGTTTCCGTGCCAGGTTAGTGGAACCTTCTCCAGACTTCTCTGAAGCATTATGTTCAGCCACAATATCACAAATAGTTGATCTGTGGTACCCAAAGACACGGACTATGAGGGTCATTCAATAATTAAAGAGACAAACTTAATACGAAAAAAACTGTTAGTAGGGCAAGTTTGGTACTTTTACGGCTTTAAGTTGACATCACTGGGATGAGCCCCACTCAGCTGATGTATCAACATTGTTTTGCTTATAATCTCAAAAATACATTTCAAGATGGTGAGTCTGCTTCAAATGTCCACCTTAGTAGAACAACATTCTATTATTAGTTCTTTACTTGCTGAAAGCAAGAAACAGATAAATATATACTGTAGAATGTCTGCAGTTTATGGTGAAGGTTGTACGAATAGCAGAAATTTTTACAAATGGATAGAGCAGTTCAAAAATGATCACGACTGAGTGACTGATGAACACTGTTCTGGCTGACCAGTTGCAATTTCAACTCCCTCACTTGAAAATTGAACAGATGACATTATTCGTGCTGACCGCCATGTGACTGTGGCTAGTTCATAAGGTTGAAGTTAGTACTGGTACAGTTAATAACATTATCTGTAACAAACTGAAGTACCACGAAACATGTGCAAGATGGGTCCCAAAGGAGTTGGTGTGGCTAAATAAGGAAACAATGTTGAGAGTGTGCACAGAGCTAAAGGAACATTATGAAAGAGAAGGTAAGCACTTCCTCAACAAAATTTTAACTTTTGATGAAACTTGGGTACACTATTATGAGCCAGAAGCAATAAGACAAAGCATGGAGTGGAAACACACCCACTCACTTGTTAAGAAAGAATTCAAAACCCAAGCATCAGTAGGAAAAGTCATGTTGATGGTGTTTTGGGATGCTGAAGGTCCAGTTTTTTTGTGATTATCTCAGAGATCAGCATACAATGAATAGCCTATACTACTCAGATTTTTAATCAAGATGAAACCAGCCATGAGAGAGAGACCTTGTGGATATCAAAAGAGAGGTGTGATTCTCCAGCAATACAACACAAGTCCTCATATTGCTCAACTAACCCATGAAACCATCAACAAAATGGGCTGGAAAGTGCTGCCTGAATCCCCTTATATTCATGATGTAGCACCTAGTGATTTCCATTTGTTTGGTGCACTGAAGGAGGCATTACGTTGGAGAAGGGTCCTGGGCAACAAAGATGTGAAAAAGTTTGTGGGAAATTAAGATAAAGAGTACTTTGCAGCTGGAATATTAAAGTTTGTAGCCCATTGGAACAAGTGCATAAATGTTAAAGGG
Source organism: Schistocerca americana (assembly GCF_021461395.2). NCBI lineage: Eukaryota > Metazoa > Arthropoda > Insecta > Orthoptera > Acrididae > Schistocerca > Schistocerca americana. Next base: position 38,803,076 of record NC_060120.1, read on the forward strand.
GATTATGTTGAAAAGTAGAAAAAGCATTGTTTTGTAAAAATAAACACTTTCTCTCCAGATCAATTTGTCTCTTTAATTAATGAAAGACCCTTGTATCTCAGTGGATGAACATCCAGTGAAAGACTTTTGATAATTGTGGCTCTTCAGTTGTACTCAGCCCTTATTCATAACAATTCAGTCATTTTGAGCTTCTGATATTTTACTAGATGCCTATGGCTTTCACGAATGCGAGTCATGACCTTCGGTGGAACCATGATATGGCAGGAAATTCAAATTGAAGTTTGTCTAGATTTAAGCACTGTACCCTGTATTGAGAAAAATGGACTGGATACTACAGAGATAAAATTCAGAATACAACAAAGCAGAAAAGTAATATGGTGCATGAATTCTTTTTGGTGGGACAAGAACATTTCTAGTAACAATAAGAAAAGAGTGAAAGGGCTAATGGTTGAATCTTCGAATCTGTTCTATGCTATGGGTCGCATTTATGGATTTTAAATGCTGATCTGAAAAGAAGAATAACAACTGTGGAAATTGATCATTTATGAAGGAGAGCCAGAATCTGAAGAATCGAAAAGGAAAGTAATGAAGTGAGAGCTTGAATGAAGGTAGATGAAACAGTGATAGACAGAACTGAAAGAAAATCTGTAAAGTGATACAGACATCTGTTGAGAATTCCAGATCATCCATGGTCAAAGAAAATTTTTGAATGGAAACCAAGAGACAGACAAAAATGTGAGAGACCACAACATTCTTGGAACGTCACCACATCAACAGAATGATCGAGCATCATGGAATACGCAAGGAGGAGGCACTGAATAGAGAGGCTTGTCAGAAGACAACAGGAATAAAACAAAATGTTGCTATTGATTGATCTCTGTATTAATTAATACTGTAACAATAATAATAATAATAATAATAATAAATAAAATCTAGTTTCAACATCACTGTCTTATCATCATGTAATCTAGTGTTTCCAGGCCTCTTCCATGTGTACAACCTTTATTCATGATTCTTGAACTAGTGATTAAATCATACTCTGTGCAAAATTCAATAACATTATTTCCATTTCATGCCTACTCTCCTATCTATTTTCTCTTACTGTTTTTCTTCATCTTTGTTTTTATACTATCAAATTACAGTCCCTCATCATAGTTCAGTTTTGTGTCCCTTAACATACTGAATAATTTATTTTATCTCATTGTATATTCCTTCCACTTTTTCATCATCAGCTGAACTAGCCAACAAATAAACTTGAACAGTACTAGTGTTATGGGTACAGGCATTGATATTGGCTATACACCTGTTTTAAGGATCTAATATTCCACACTCCAGTCAGTAGAGTTTCAGAGTTCAAGTACAATATCTTCATGAGTAATCTCCTCCCAAGGATCCAAAAAGGGGGGGGGGGGGGCTATTTTAACTCTGAAATATTTTAACCAAGAGGAACAGTTATTACTCCATATAATAGAACTGCAAGTCTTCAGGCAATATAAGGGCTATAGCTTTGCACTGATTTCTACTGTGATAAGGAGTGTTGCCCCCGTAACTACTACAAAGCCTGCTATCCTCCTTCGAGAACTAGGGCCTATATGTTAGTCTCCCAACTCTACAGATAGCCCTTTGTTGTGGTTGTAGTTATTTGAAGACTATTGGAATCTTTGATGTGCAGAAGGGGTGGGGGGGAGTGAGGGGTGAGGGGGGAGTGAAGGCTTCAACAACAGTTTACGAATTTTATAAATTTGTACACTATGTACCTGTGAAAAAATTTGTCTTTATGCGCTATTAATAATCTTCCTAGTTCTGATGATGAAATACTGCAAATACACTGAAGAGCCAAAGAAACTGGTACACCAGCGTAATATCATGTAGGGCCCCTGCGAGCATGCAGAAGTGCCCCAACGCAATGTCACTTGGACTTGACTAATATTTGAAGTAGTGCAGGAGGGGATTGACACCATGAATCCTGCAGGGCTGTCTATAAATTTGTAAGGCTGTGTCCTTCATGAGCGACAGAAACAACCGACAGCGAGCGACTTCTGGATACGCGACACTCCAGCGACAAGCAGCAGCATCGGGTAAAAAGCTCAGGTGTCCTGCGTGCAAGTGACCATGTGGTGCTACAAGATGGCTGCTTAGAGCCAACCAGCTGTTTCTATAAAACGGCGCCCCTAAAGTGTAGAATACTGTAGCTGGAGAGTAAGGCTACAAAATTAAGTTTACTTAAGAAAATAAAGCGAAAAGGAATGCTGTGCATGAAATTCACAAAGGGAGGAATCTCCAGGAAGAATTTCATAAATATCATCAACTATAAAGATCACCAGACAAATTCTTTGAAAACACATGAATGAGCAGAGGAGCATTCGACTATCTCATCAATAAATCAAATACGAATGTATTTTACGTGATGAACTTATAATAGCCAAAAATGTGGAAGTTTAACTGACTACATGACAAACTACCCTAAATACACAGATAAACACAGATTGATAAGCGGAAATAACAGAATCATTTCATAAAATATTTGATCGATTTCTTTCATTTTCAAGTTTTTTCAGAAAGCGCGATCTTACTGATTCCTCGTTTGCCTTCCTAACGTGCTCGATTCGAAGGAAGCCTTTTTGACCTTTAAATACCTCACAAATGTATCTTTTTATGTGCAATATAGCTAGGCCTTGAACAGATGAAATTTTTGACACTTCATTTACATAGCTTAGCAGCAGCTTTTAGCGAAATATTTCAATTTTTCCTCAGCTTATTAATTAAGTTTTCGTTAATTACCCTGATTACTTTCAAGCAGTTAAATATTTTCATGCAAAACTAGACCTCATGCTGGTCACCTTGATACCCTGTTTACCTGTTTCTCTCCCTTTGTTTGGCTATGAAAATTCAGACAAAACCTCATATGTGTAATTTATAGGGGGGTCTTGTTTTCGCTCTGCTGACTTGTTTACAAAAACGTATCGAGTGTTAACCATACGGTAAAATAGTCCTTTTTGCGTGCTGTCATGTCCAAAAATCGTCGTTTCGATATCTTCAACCGTTTATGAGATATGACGATTTTTTCGACAACTTGATTCCCGAAGCACAGGAAAACTTCGCACACGCCGCGAGCGGATATAACAACCAATATCTCAAGAATGAAAAGGGATACCATTCCGCTCTCAACTTTAAATACAATTTAGATATACTGGTTACATTTCATACACGATAATTTATGGCCTTAAATGAATTATCGGAAAGTCTTCGAAGTATGATTTTACCTACGCAAATTCTTACAAATTTCGTGCAGCCATTTACTCAATTTCGTGCAGCACAGTCACTATGATGAATAACGAAAAAAATTCATACTTTCATCGTTTAAAGACATCGAGCAATAAGATGCGGAAGAATCAAATTTTTTCATTTAATAGTTTCCTTGAAATCGGATGATAAGTATTTCATAGCTGCCGCCGCGTCCGCTCCACTGCTTTGCCGAGAAGACACGTGGCTGTCGCTCTCTGTCGCGCGTGCTGCAGCGACAAGATTCAAACGTCGCCAGTTGCAGCGGGAGACAAGCAGTGACACAGATGTCGCTCACGTAGGACACTTGTGTTTTGTCGACTGAAGCTGTCGCGCACTGTCGACCGCTTCTATAGCTTACGTAGGACGCGGCCTAAGAATACAAGGGAGTGGAGATCTCTTGTGAACAGCACGTTGCAAGGCGTCCCATATAGGCTCAATAATGTTCATGCTTGGGGAGTTTGGTGGCCAGCAGAAGTGTTTAAATGGAGAAGAGTGTTCCTGGAACCACTCTGTATCAATTCTGGACGTGGGGGGATGTTACATTGTCCTGGTGGAATTGCCCAAGTCCGTGGCAATGCACAATGGACATGAATGGATGCAGGTGATCAGACAGGATGCTTACGTATGTGTCACCTATCAAAGTTGTACGTAGATGTATCACGAGTCCCATATCACTCCAACTACACATGACCCACACCATTACAGAGACTTCACCAGCTTTAACAGTCCCCTGCTGACATGCAGGGCCCATGGATTCATGAGGTTTTCTCCATATCCATAAATGTCCATTCACTCGATACTATTTGAAACAAGACTGATCCAACGAGGCAACATGTTTCTGGCAATCAACAGTCCAATATCGATATTGACAGGCCCAGGTGAGCCGTAAAGTTTTGTGTCGTGCATTTATCATGGATGTACTAGTCGGCCTTCAGTTCCAAACACCCCTTTCGATGATGTTTGTTGATTGGTTTGCACGCCGACACTTGTTGATGGCCCAGCATTGAAGTCTGCAGTAAATTGTGGAAGGGTTGCACCTCTGTCATGTTGGACGATTCTCTTCAGTTGTCGTCAGTCTCGTTATTGCAGGATCTTTCTCCGGCCGCAGCGATGTTGGAGATTTGATGTTTTACAAGATTCGCGAAATTCACGGTACGCTCATGAAATAGTCATACGGGAATATCCCCACTTCATCGCTACCTCGGAGATGCTGTGTCCCATTGCTCATGCGCCGACTGTGACACCACGTTCAAACTCACTCAACTCTTGATCACCTGCTATTGTAGCAGCAGTAACCAATCTAACAACTGCTCCAGACACTTATTGTCTTATGTAGGCGTTGCCAACCGCAGCGCCATATTCTGTCTGATTACATATCTCTGTATTTGAATACATATGCCTATACCGCTGTACTTTTGACATATCTCTGAACATACTTGTTATAACACATCCATTGATTAATCTTTCCCCAACACTCCACTTTATAATGATTTACTTGGGTTACTAGCATTACATACTCCCAAGAAAATCCACTTGAACTACTGATCATCGTGTATAGATCTGAGTAGTGGATAGATATATAACACAATAGTTTACATCATGAGCCCACACTCTTCTTCAGAGTGAACAGACGCAGGTAACTATAGTATTCCTGTGGTGCAAGGCAGTGTGTTTTGAGAAAGAATACAAATTCAAATACTGAGTTACTATTTTCCAGTTATTTATGTGTCTCCCCACCACTATCCACTAAGGCCACTGTAACAACCAGATAGGAGGACCTTTCCCCAAATCCCTTACAGCTTTATTAACACAGTGGTGGCCACCAGGCCCAGATTCATGCCTTGTTGTTGCTGGTGGCCAGCCAGCTGTTTAGTAAGGTAGGGCAGAGTTGCCTAAATTGCACTACTTTTAATATTTTATTTATATAACCTAAAGAGTAAGATAGAAAATTATTTAAGCAGGGTTGTCCTCAATAGTAGGCTATTGTTCTCGGTATCTGTTTTAAAGTACGGAAATTCTGAGAAAAACAAAAACAATACACTTAATTTTCTAAACATCTGCAAGTAATACGATTCTTGAATCAGGTTTCCCAACTTGTACCAGCTGGTGCATACATTGTACCACCCTTATAAATTATGTCACTGAGCTTAGACGTATTTACTAGTCTTAAGTATAAGCATACGTTCTATCTTTTTACAACTCATTCTACCTTTCCACTGTTTTACAAATGAGTTTCTGTGGTGGCCTCCTTGCAGAGACTCCAAAACACCACCTTCTCACAGGTGAAAATGTAATTCTAAATATCTTCTGTTTAGCTCCAGTTAGATTTTTTTGCTTGGTCTTCTCATCATCTCACAGGTTCGTTGGCTAGGCCTTGAAGTTTTTGCTGGAGTTCTCATCACTTCCCAGGGATCTGTTGATATTTCTTGGATATACCCTTTAGCCCACTTTTTGCCTGCCATGGCAATTTCGGCATTGAAATTATATGGCCGTGTGTTTAGTCCTACAATGTCATACACAAATTTTCTGACATGTGATAAGTTTAAGCCAAATATCATCCCTTCAAATGTAAGCACTCTTTTCCATTTTGTTTTCAGCTTTGTTGGTTATCTGGTTTTGAGAAACAAAAGAGTAACGATATTGAAACTGAAGTGCTTTGGACACCTTTGGGTCACTCTGGCGCTCCTGGGAGACGAAGTACTTCAGCTGCGCTAGTCACTCCGTTTCAGGTGTTCGGGAGGGCCATCATGCGTTACTTGAGTGTTCTTCAGAGCCAGACATGTTGTACTTATATCTGGCGTAACTTAGTTGTGAATATGTAATACTCACTCTGTCCAGTGTGTATCGGAGAGCCGGACATCTGTATCATATTTCGGAACTTGGATGGAATATTTACGATACAAATAAGAAAGCTATGTCGAGTATACAGACATAGATAGCCGTACCGTAGGTGCAACCACAACTGAGGGGTATCTGTTGAGAGGCCAGACAAACGTGTGGTTCCTGAAGAGGGGCAGCAGCCTTTTCAGTAGTTGCAGGGACAACAGTCTGGACGATGACTGATCTGGCATTGTAACGCTAACCAAAACGGCCTTGCTGTGCTGGTACTTGGAACGGCTGAAAGCAAGGGGAAACTACAGCCGTAATTTTTCCCGAGGGCATGCAGCTTTACTGTATGATTAAATGATGATGGCGTCCTCTTGGGTAAAATATTCCGGAGGTAAAATAGTCCCACATTCGGATCTCCGGGCGGGGACTACTCAGGAGGACGTCGTTATCAGGAGAATGAAAAGTGGCGTTCTACGGATCGGAGCGTGGAATGTCAGATCCCTTAATCAGGCAGGTAGGTTAGAAAATTTAAAAAGGGAAATGCATAGGTTAAAGTTAGATATAGTGGGAATTAGTGAAGTTCGGTGGCAGGAGGAACAATACTTTTGGTCAGGTGAATACAGGGTTATAAATACAAAATCAAATAGGTGTAATGCAGGAGTAGGTTTAATAATGAATAAAAAATAGGAGTGCGGGTAAGCTGCTACAAACAGCATAGTGAACGCATTATTGTGGCCAAGATAGACACGAAGCCCACGCCTACTACAGTAGTACAAGTTTATATGCCAACTAGCTCTGCAGATGATGAAGAAATTGATGAAATGTATGATGAGATAAAAGAAATTATTCAGATAGTGAAGGGAGACGAAAATTTAATAGTTATGGGTGACTGGAATTCGACAGTAGGAAAAGGAAGAGAAGGATACGTACTAGGTGAATATGGATTGGGGCTAAGAAATGAAAGAGGAAGCCGCCTGGTGGAATTTTGCACAGAGCATAACTTAATCATAGCTAACACTTGGATCAAGAATCATGAAAGAAGGTTGTATACGTGGAAGAACCCTGGAGATACTGACAGGTTTCAGATAGATTACATAATGGTATGACAGAGATTTAGGAACCAGGTTTTAAATTGTAAGACATTTCCAGGGGCAGATGTGGACTCTGACAACAATCTTTTGGTTATGACCTGTAGATTAAAACTGAAGAAACTGCAAAAAGGTAAGAATTTAAGGAGATTGAACCTGGATAAACTGAAAGGAGCAGAGGCTGTGCAGAGTTTCAGGTAGAGCATAAGGGAACAATTGACAGGAATGGGGGAACGAAATACAGTAGAAGAAGAACGGGTAGAATGAAACAGTGAAGGAAAGCAGAGGATCAAGTAGGTAAAACGACGAGGGCTAGTAGAAATCCTTGGGTAACAGAAGAGATACTGAATTTAATTGATGAAAGGAGAAAATACAAAAATGTAGTAAATGACGCAGGCAAAAAGGAATACAAAGGCCTCAAAAATGAGATCGAAAGGAAGTGCAAAATGGCTAAGCAGGGATGGCTAGAGGACAAATGTAAGGATGTAGAGGCTTATCTCACGAGGGGTAAGATAGATACTGCCTACAGGAAAATTAAAGAGACCTTTGGAGAAAAGAGAACCACTTGCATGAATATCAAGAGCTCAGATGGAAGCCCAGTTCTAAGCAAAGAAGGGGAAGCAGAAAGTTGGAAGGTATATATAGACGGTTTATACAGGGGCGATGTTCTTGAGGACAATATTATGGAAATGGAAGAGGATATAGATGAAGATGAAATGGGAGATATCATTCTGCGTGAAGTGTTTGACAGAGCACTGAAAGACCTAAGTCGAACAAGGCCCCGGGAGTAGACAACGTTCCATTAGAACTACTGACAGCCTTGGGAGAGGCGGTCCTGACAAAACTCTACCATCTGGTGAGCAAGATGTATGAGACAGGCGAAATTCCCTCAGACTTCAAGAAGAATATAATAATTCCAATCCCAAAGAAAGCAGGTGTTGACACATGTGAAAATTACAGAACTAGCATTTTAATAAGTCACAGCTGCAAAATACTAACGCGAATTCTTTACAGACGAATGGAAAAACTGGTAGAAGCCAACCTCGGGGAAGATCAGTTTGGATTCCGTAGAAATGTCGGAACACGTGAGGCAATACTGAGCCTACAACTTATCTTAGAAGAAAGATTAAGGAAAGGCAAACCTACGTTTCTAGCATTTGTAGACTTAGAGAAAGCTTTTGACAATGTTAACTGGAATACTCTCTTTCAAATTCTGAAGGTGGCAGGGGTAAAATACAGGGAGCGAAAGGCTATTTAGAATTTGTACAGAAACCAGATGGCAGTTATAAGAGTCGAGGGGCATGAAAGGGAAGCAGTGGTTGGGAAAGGAGTGAGACAGGGTTGTAGCCTCTCCCCGATGCTATTCAATCTGTATATTGAGCAAACAGTAAAGGAAACAAAAGAAAAATTCGGAGTAGGTATTAAAAATCATGGAGAAGAAATAAAAACTTTGAGGTTCGCCGATGACATTGTAATTCTGTCAGAAACAGCAAAGGACTTGGAAGAGCAATTGAACGGAATGGACAGTGTCTTGAAAGTAGGGTATAAGATGAACATCAACAAAAGCAAAACGAGGATAATGGAATGTGGTCGAATTAAGTCGGGTGATGCTGAGGGAATTAGATCAGAAAACGAGACATTTAAAGTAGTGAAGGAGTTTTGCTATTTGGGGAGCAAAATAACTGATGATGGTCAAAGTAGAGAGGATATAAAATGTAGACTGGCAATGGCATGGAAAGCGTTTCTGAAGAAGAGAATTTTGTTAACATCGAGTATAGATTTAAGTGTCAGGAAGTCGTTTCTGAAAGTATTTGTATGGAATGTAGCCATGTATGGAAGTGAAACGTGGATGATAAATAGTTTAGACAAGAAGGGAATAGAAGCTTTCGAAATGTGGTGCTACAGAAGAACGCTGAAGATTAGGTGGGTAGATCACATAACTAATGAGGAGGTATTGAATAGAATTGGGGAGAAGAGGAGTTTGTGGCACAACTTGACTAGAAGAAGGGATCGGTTGGTAGGACATGTTCTGAGGCATCAAGGGATCACGAATTTAGTACTGGGGGGGCAGCGTGGAGCATAAAAATCGTAGAGGGAGACCAAGAGATGAATACACTAAGCAGATTCAGAAGGATGTAGGCTGCAGTAGGTACTGGGAGATGAAGAAGCTTGCACAGGATAGAGTAGCATGAAGAGCTGCATCAAACCCGTCTCAGGACTAAAGACCGTAAGAATAACAACATGTCGAGTATTGTAAAAGACAGTGTAAATGTGTGAACATTTGAGTAATAACCAAACAGGATACATTAATGAGAAGTGTCGCCTACCATCATTGTCGGTACAACAGATCTTGCCGTCTGTAGATACGGAGACTAACCTGGGCAAGTGGCATCCCGCAAAAAGCACTATCATAGGTTCGAATTGCCAGCATAGCAGCCACAGCCGAAGAAGATCCCACCACTGACAAGCTGTCTTCTGCGCTGGGGACACAACTTTAGAAGACGACTGGTTGGTGGAAAGAACGGTCAGAGACTTTTATTCAATCTCTACAGATCTCTCCAACTGTCAGATCTGACTTGCAAAGGGACTCATAATTTATAATGGTACACGTTCCTTTGTAATTACGCTGGTCACTTACCTGGTGCTTACTGTGATCAGAAGATAGCCACAGTGCGTTTACCATGGCCATTTGTTATACAGGACATCAACCCACTGAAACATTTCTTGTGAAGACATACTCAGCATTTGGCTTGTGCCATCAAAGTGAGCACTGTGGATATCTGCTGAGCCCAGTTACTAGTATATCTGGTGTTCGTCGTCTATCTGAAACGTTAATAATAATGAAGCACTCAGTACTGCACTTTCCTGAGTTTTGTTTTGGAATGGGTAGAATGGAATAGATACTTCAAAACAAGGGCACCTACCCCGAGGAGCATAGGAAGATGTGGGGTGGGTGTTGGGCGCTAGTCCTCTCCCCTCACCACTAGCTCTCAGGTAAAGGAAAAAAAAATTAAGCTTAGTCAGATGATTTTCTTCTAGGCAAATGATTTAAAAGTCGGCATTGTGTCGGTTTTTAACAGGTTCGCAACTGGAACTTTTTTATGACCACTTGCAAGACGCCATTCATGTTCAAAAAATGATTCAAATGGCTCTGAGCACTATGGGACTTAACTTCTGCCGGCCGGAGTGGCCGAGCGGTCCTAGGCGCTTCAGTCTGGAACCGCTTGACAGCTACGGTCGCAGGTTCGAATCCTGCCTTGGGTATGGATGTGTGTCATGTCCTTAGGTTAGGTAGGTTTAAATAGTTCTAAGTTCTAGGGGACTGATGACCTCAGAAGTTTAGTCCCATAGTACTCAGAGCCATTTGAACCATTTGAACTTTACTTCGAACCTTCGACCGTAGCAGTCGCGCGGTTCCAGACGTAGCGCCTAGAACCGCTCGGCCACACCGGGCGGCGCCATTCACCTTCCAGTGTATTAAAAATTGTGGTGTGCGTACTGTAAGACCTTTGGGACACACACCATCAGATTATTTGACTTGTCGCTCTAACGAAGTAGGCGAGTGTCAGCAATATGTCTCGTGGTCTTATCGTGGCGTGTTTATCTTCTGTCGTTAGGTCAGACAATAGAAATGCCACTTACACGCTTAGAGTAGCAGATTGACGGTGACCAACTTTAAACAGAACTTGATTAATTTTCACACACATTTATTAAAATAATAAAAAGGATAGATATACGTAACTTGATTCTGGATGCTATTTACAATTGACTATCTGAAGTTCCTTTGGTCTCGATATGTTAATCTTATTCTCACATATCTCTGATACTTGACAAAGTGTCTATTCATTTATCTTCATGGCTGTGTACAGGAATATGATAATCTTATTATTAGGCACAGACTGAAACTTGACTATAGGCTGGTACAGACAAATGCAGACTGATGAAGACTGACCAATCGGAGGTCTGTACACTCATTATAATACCTCGAGCATTCAGGTATCACTGCGCGAGTGTGATCCGTGAGGAGAAAAGGTTCTACATTAGCAGCAACCTCATTGGCTGCGTTACATATTAATACGCGGATCAGCGGAAGCAGAATTTGGTCCGTCTCTAAGACAGCGCCATCTCGTAGTGCGGAGACGGACGAGCGCTGCGCCTGCGCTGTTATGCTTAGCGGGGCGCGCTCTAGTGGGAAAGTTGTGTACGCGCTGACTATGCGGAACTATGTACACAACAAAAATACTCCATATTACTAGGTCTGAGAAACCCCTCCCCCCCCCCCCCCCCCCCCTCACAAACTATCGCGTACGCGTCCTTGCCTCAAAATAGGTAAGGTCGGAGGAGTATAGAAGGGACATGTTTGAAACATAGGAAAGATTAGTATTCAAAAATATGGTTTAATGCTCTTTCACTTTATTACTACATGACTTATTATTTTTACATATACGTATATACAAAACCATCTCGTCTAGTATGTGACGTATTTCAGATTTTTATATCGAACGTGCCATGTAACACCGTACAGTCCTTGAGCTCGTACGTGCAAGTTACTTTCGCCACGTTGTGTAGACAGATCTGCATTGCAGCTGTAGTGTATGCTACTGACGGTGTGGCAGCCCCAGTGCCAGATTCCTCTTGGGCAGCAGTGGGGGCATGGGAGGCATCGTGCGACTGACCAGCCTGCAGTGCGACGCGCTGTCCTCGGTGGGCTCAGTGAGCGCCCAGAGGCGGCCCTGCGCTACGAACAGCTGTCGTGGTGTGGCCACAGCCGCTGGGGCCGGCGGCAGCAGCACCGTGTGCGACTCGGCACTCAGCGGCCGCCGGCTGTCCCAGCACACTGCAGCGCCGTCCCGCGACAAGTAATAGAAGGCACCGCCGCGGCCGTCTGCTGCCAGGCACGTGGAGGCGCCCAGCTTGCTGCCTGGACACAGCGCCTGGGCTCGCATTTCCGCCGGTCGTGACTGCAATCGGAGAGAGCAAACGTACAGAGGTCTGTAGACGGCTTCGGTACTCTCAAACCAGACAGAACGTCAAACATCACGTCGCATAGTCCACCACCAAGTGTTGAAATAGAGGTTATGAGATACTATCTGTGAAACAAAAACTCGGAATATACTATCAAAACTAAGAAACTAGTGACGATAAAGCTTTTTAATGCCCAAAGTAAAATTCTTAATCAAAGTTCTTGAGAAAGTTTGTATAGTAAATTTGGGTAACAGAATGATTCCCCGAACATTGGACCATAGCTATCACCCACCCACTACACAAAAAGGGAGATACGAGCAACCCAGACAACTACAGAGGAATCTCTCTGCTAGATTGCACATACAAAATTCTATCCAAGATCCTATATGAAAGAATAAAGGAGCAATTAGAACAGGAGTTAGGGGAATATCAGGGAGGTTTCAGACCATGGAGAAGCTGTGCAGAGCAGATAATTAGTTTAAAATTGATTATGGCATACTACAAGAAACGGAACAAACCTCTGGCAATAACATTTGTAGATTCTAAGAAGGGCATATCACTGTCTCCACAGACCTTCAGTATTAAAAATTTTAAGAAATCTAGGACTCCATCCAAAACTAATTAAAATAATACAACTCACTCTAACCAACACCAAATCAAAAGTGAAGTTTAGAGGAGAAATTTCGGAACCATTCCTCATAAAAACAGGCTTAAGACAAGGTGACTGACTATCACCATTACTGTTCGACTGTGCACTGGAATACATAATGAGAGAATGGTACAAGGACAATCCAAAAACGATAAGAATTGGAAGTGCAAAAGATGATATTAGCTTAAACTGCTTGGGATTCGCTGATGATCTTGCTCTCCTAGCCAACACCGTTCAAGAAGCCAGGCAAAAAGTGAAATCACTACAAGAAATAGCAGAGAAAGTAGGCCTTAGAATATAATTTGAAAAAACGGGGATTATGCTAACTGATCCACCACTTGCAAACAAAATTACAATAGGAGAACAGGAAATCAAAATTGTTGATAAATTTAAATATTTAGGCGAAATAAGAACATACAATCTAAATGAGAAGCCATCATGGCAGAATAGAATAAAAAAAACTGAACTACGCAAATTACTTTACAAAAACTACATTCAACAAAAAAAGCCTATCTATAGATGCAAAATTAAAACACTATAAAACAGTTACACAACCAGAACTAACGTAGGCAGCTGAAACTATCTTCAAAGTAACAAATACAGCAGAAATTGACAGAATACTAAAAATAGAAAGAAGAATAATTAGGACATGTATAAATAAACAGTATAAAATAAATGGACATTGGAGAATAGCATCAAATGAAACAGTATATAAGAAAATAGAACCAGTCATGAGCACGATCAGGAAGAAACGCATCTCATTCTTTCGACATCTGATGAGAACTCCAGAAAACAGAATTAGTAAAAACATAATACAAAAATTGTGGAATAGCAAAAGCCACATTAAATGGATCACAAAAATTAAGGAAGATATAAAAGAACTCCAAATTACAGTGGATGACCTAAAAAACAAGACAGAGAAAACCACAATACTGCAAGACCCGCAAACCAAACTACAAATGAAAATCAATAAAAGGAGTACAGGAAGAGTCGTCTCAGATGAAGAAAGAAAGAAAATATCTGAAAGAATGAAGAAATATTGGGCAGACAGAAGATCAAAACACCTTTCATATAAGAATAGACTCTAATAATTATATTATATAAATATCATATTAAGTTATTCTTGAGCCAAATTGTATCCCTGTGTAACAACTTGTTTACAACTTTGACTAGAGTGATCCAGTGAAGGTCATAAAATAAATAGTAATAATAATAGTAAACTGCTTAGAAATATTAAAATACATAACATTGTTTTTCTACAAAAGTGTAGATAAGAGGCTTTTTAGTTACAGAACTGACACAGAAAGTTAAATTTTCTGCCTCCTGCACGCAATTTTCTTCCGAGCACATTTTCTGCGTTTACATATCTGATTGCCACACATATTTTAAATCAGAATTAGAATAGACTGCAGTAGCTACAAATTTAAATGGTATTTATAAATATAGTTGCAATATTCATTACATTAATTATAATTCTTTCGTAGAAAGAAAAGACTTCGTAACACACTTGCGTGATGTGCCATTGCTAAGATCTTACTCTTACACTACTGGACATTAAAATTGCTACACCACGAAGATGACGTGCTACAGACGCGAAATTTAACCGACAGGGAGAATAGCTGTGATATGCAAATGATTAGCTTTTCAGAGCATTCACACAAGGTTGGCGCCCGTGGTGACACCTACAATGTGGTGACATGAGGAAAGATTCAATCGCTTTCTCATACACAAACAGCAGTTGACCGGCGTTGCTTGGTGAAACGTTGTTGCGATGCTTCGTGTAAGGAGCAGAAATGCGTACCATCACGTTTCCGACTTTGATAAAGGTCGGATTGTAGCCAATCGCGATTGCAGTTTATCGTATCGCGACATTGCTGCTCGCGTTGGTCGACATCCAATGACTGTTAGCAGAATATGGAGTCGGTGGGTTCAGGAGGGTAATACGGAACACCGCGCTGGATCCCAACGGCCTCGTATCACTAGCAGTCGAGATGACAGGCATCTTATCCGCATGGCTGTAACGGATCGTGCAGCCACGTCTCGATCCCTGAGTCAACAGGTGGGGACGTTTGCAAGACAACAACCATCTGCACGAACAGTTCGACTACGTTTGCAGCAGCATGGACTATCAGCTCGGAGACCATGTCTGTGGTTACCCTTGACGTTGCATCACAGACAGGAGCGCCTGCGATGGTGTACTCAACGACGAACCTGGGTGCACGAATGGCAAAATGTAATTTTTTCGGATGA
This sequence comes from Schistocerca americana, assembly GCF_021461395.2. Classification (NCBI taxonomy): domain Eukaryota; kingdom Metazoa; phylum Arthropoda; class Insecta; order Orthoptera; family Acrididae; genus Schistocerca; species Schistocerca americana. The sequence goes on from NC_060120.1 coordinate 38,818,142, forward strand.
ATCCAGGTTCTGTTTACAGCGTCAAGATGGTCGCATCCGTGTTTGGCGACATCTCGGTGGACGCACGTTGGAAGCGTGTATTCGTCATTGCCATACTGGCGTACCACCCGGCGTGCTGGTATGGGGTGCCATTGGTTACACATCTCGGTCACCTCTTGTTCGCATTGACGGCACTTTGAACAGTGGACGTTACATTTCAGATGTGTTACGACCCGTGGCTCTGGCCTTCATTCTATCCCTGCGAAACACTACATTTCAGCAGGATAATGCACGACCTCATGTTGCAGCTCCTGTACGGACCATTCTGGATACAGAAAATGTTCGACTGCTGCCCTGGCCAGCACATTCTCCAGATCTCTCAAGAAAATGGTTCAAATGGCTCTGAGCACTATGGGACTTAACATCTATGGTCATCAGTTCCCTAGAACTTAGAACTACTTAAACCTAACTAACCTAAGGACATCACACAACACCCAGTCATCACGAGGCAGAGAAAATCCCTGACCCCGCCGAGAATCGAACCCGAGAACCCATGCGGGGGGAGCTAGAACGCTGCCGCACGACCACGAGCTGCGGACTCAGAGCTCTCACCAATTGAAAACGTCTGGTCAATGGTGGCCGAGCAACTGGCTTGTCACAATACGCCAGTCACTACTCTTGATGAACTGTGGTATCGTGTTGAAGCTTCATGGGCAGCTGTACCTGTACACGCCATCCAGGCTCTGTTTGACTCACTGCCCAGACGTATCAAGGCCGTTATTACGGCTAGAGGTGGTTGTTCTGGGTACTGATTTCTCAGGATCTTTGCACCCAAATTACGTGAAAATGTAATCACATGTCAGTTTTAGTATAATATATTTGTCCAATGAATACCCGTTTATCATCTGCATTTCTTCTTGGTGTAGCAATTTTAATGGCCAGTAGTGTTCAAAATGGCCAGTAGTGAATATTCACACTCGTTTTTCAGTGAAGTCCTTCCAGCACTTTCGTTACAATATATAGTGTTTGCTTCATCTATGACTGTACATTGCTTTGTTAAGAAAAATGTTTAATTTATTACCCTGTATTATGTCAGAAAATTAGAAATGGTTATTGATACATCTTGCGTAGTGTTCTTCAAATGGTTCAAATGGCTCTGAGCACTATGCGACTTAACTTCTGAGGACATCAGTCGCCTAGAACTTAGTTATAATTAAACCTAACTAACCTAAGGACATCACACACATCCATACCCGAGGCAGGACTCGAACCTGCGACCGTAGCGGTCGCTCGGTTCCAGACTGTAGCGCGTAGAACCGTAGTGTTCTATTACAATTAAAATCACACGGAATGTAGTAAAACACAACAAAAAATAATCGTAAACCATGTCTCCAACTTTCCACTGCGGTTTTGAAAGAAATAACAAACCAATAGTATGAATCTTGAATGAATGTGCATAGGTTAAATTTATCGAGAAAGAATTACCAGTACCAAGACGCTTTCATGGAGTAGGAGATTGAAAGAATAGTAACAATATTTGAGAAGTAGTATCAGGAATTCAAGACCTCCACAGCCACGGAACTAGACGATAGCTGCACGGAGACCTACACAACAGACAAACATGGTACGACTGACGAAGTCTTAAGTTCGGCTTCTTCTGCTGCTCAGTAATGAATTGTTGCACAATCCATTTAATTTTATTTTTTTTAAATTGATTTAATTTACATTCACTTCATTTTCAAACAAACCGCTAAGTATTACGCCGATTTATACATTTGGGAAATGTTTGGTGCAGCTACGTGGAGTTTTCCGTCCCTGTTCGTTCCCTGGCGTGTTCACAAATGTCAGTATACAATCAGCTCTCTCGCCAAACCACAATGAGTTGTACAAACGGGTAGAATATTGTAACGTACTCGCCCATAACATTCTGGTAGTTTCTTTCTTCCAATTACGATGAGCCAGAATACTGTGACACGGGATAATCTAGTATGATACTTTATTTGGCACAGTAGCAACCGAGGAATAAACAACATGAGCTGTTCATCCAATATACGAATTCCTTGGCGCTGTAACGCACTACTGTCACTTGTTTGGCCGCTACTTTGTGGCAAAACATTAATGTCGCCACAACACTGTCAATGGAACTTTGCAAACCTTTCACTCAGCAAAAGTTCGAATCAAAGCATCGAAGTCAAGTTGCTCGCCAAATTACATTCAGTTGCCAAGATCCTCAGATCTGTGAGACGTTGGTGATGCATAACTGATCTGAGATAATTTTTAACACTCTCAAAGTGGTAAATGTCCTTTTTGATTCAGCTACAGCTACTGGAACTGTGTAAAAGATGTGCTTAGCTACACATACATTCGGAAAAAAGCTTGGAAATTTAAGCTTGCTTATCTTATTCAAGAGATCTAATGACTCCAGAGTCATTTATTCAAAGTTTGAAGCTTGAATTGTTTTCAAATAGGTAATTGCTTCTCCTAAATCTGTTGGGACATCACTATGGTATTCACTGACAAAGAACTTGTATGCCTCAGCGACCTGATCGTGAGGCACTTTCAGTGTTTCCATTAAAACCCAAGTGTTTCATCACAAATCTTCACTGTTTCACATCGGTTTCCTGGTTAGACACTATATTATCAATAATGTCATAAAACTATTTATCTTGAATAGATTTTTTGAGTTCTCATCTGTCATTTCATTCCTATTTTCACTACGAAATAGTTTCCTGTTGTTAGTGCGCACCTCCGTAAATTCAGGGTGGGTATTAACTACTTCGGTAACAGGGATAATTTTGTCCCAATTTCCGCGAAAATATTTTAATTTGGTTAAACTGTCGAACGTCTTACTTGAACATAAATGGTAGTAATTTGCTTGCCATATTTATGCCACAATTAAACACTTGGAAAACATCACATAACCCAACTAACTGAAGTTTCAACAGCAAAGGCAGTCTTAGCCAGCTGAGTTACAATAGGTTTCACCGTGTCAACCCGAGAACAGTAGCGAGTAAGAGACATACAAAAAATTTCCAACCCAATGATTAAGAGTTTTCCCTCTGTGTGCAGAGCAATTGAACAAGTTGTAAATAAGTTGAATCACTCCCAAAAAGGTATTTGCTTCATGATAACTCACAGCTGCATGTTCTCCACATAGGGCTGTGACAAGCACACGGAAAAAAGTTTGCAAGAGGATTTCACTGATGAAAATGTGTATGAGCTAATTTACACAGAAGAGGCAAAGAAACTGGTACATCTGCCCAATATCGTGTAAGGCCCCCGCGAGCACGTAGAAGTACCACAACAGGACGTGGCATGGATTTGACTAATGTCCAAAATAGTGCTGGAGGAAACTGACACCACGAATCCTGCATGTCTGTCCATAAAACCATAGGGGTACGAGAGAGTGGAGATATCTTTTGAAGAGCACGTTGCAAGGCATCCCAGACACGCTAAATAATTTTCATGTCTGCGGAGTCTGGTGGCCAGCGGAAGTGTTTAAATCCAGGAGAGTGTTCTTGGAGCCACTCTGTAGCAGTTGCGGATGTGTGGGATTTCGCATTGTCCTGCTGGAATTGCCCAACTCCGTCGGAATGCACGATGGACATGAATGGATGCAGGTGACCAAACAGGATGTTTACGAACGTGTCACCTGTCGGAGTAGTATCTAGAAGTATCAGGGGTCCGATAACACTCCAACTGCACACACCCCACACCATTAAAGAGCCTCCAGCAACTTGAACAATACCCTGCTGACATGCAGGGTCCATGGATTCAAGAGGTTGTCTCCATACCCGTACACGTCCATCCGCTCGATAGAACTTTAAACGAGACTCGTCCGACCAGGCAACATGTTTCCAGTGATCAACAGTCCAATGTCAGTGATGACATGCCCAGGCGAGGCGTAAAGCTTTGTGTCGTGCAGTCATAAAATATACACGAGTGGGCCTTCGGCTCCGAAAACCCATGTCTGCCAGGCACTTAAATGTGATTTACAGAGTATCCATGAAGCTGTAGGTGTTTCGTTAAATATTCGTACTCTGACACTTTTTGATAACCTAGCATTGAAATCTGCAGCAATTTGCAGAAGGTTTACACTTCTGTCACGTTGAACGATTCTCTTTAGTCGTCATCGGTCCCGTTCTCTCAGGATGTTTTTCCGGCCGCTGCGATGTCGGAGATTTGATGTTTTACCGTATTCACGGTTTGTTCGTGAAATGGTCGTACGGGAAAAATCCCCACTTCGTCGCTACATCAGACATGCTGTGTCCCATTGCTCTTGCGCAGAGTATAACACCACGTTCTAACTCATCTGAATATTGATAAACTGCCATTGTAGCGGCAGTAACCGATCTAACAACTGCGCCAGACACGTGTCTTACGTAGGGGTTGCCACCGCAGCGCAGTCTTCTGCCTCTTGACATAGCTCTGTATTGAATACGCATACCTGTACCAGTTTTTGACGGCTCAGTGTAAAAGGCTCTCTCATATTACTTCCGTTATCATATCCTTGTCGCAGCTCGTGTTAGTGTTCTCGCTTTCCGAGGACGGGGTCCTGGGTTCGATTCCCCGCGGGGTCAGTCTCGAGATGACTGGGTGTTGTTGTGTCGTCTTCATCATCATCATTCATCCCCATTACGGTCGGTGGAATGCAATGGCAAATCACCTTGACTAGGACCTTGCCTAGTACGGCGGTGCGCGTCTTCCGCATCGTTCCTCTACGCTCTGTCAAAGGGATATGGGACTTCATCGCCATCATCGTAACCTTGTCTGCAACATTCACTGAACGGAACTGAGTGTTCCTTAGCTGCTGATGGAATTAAATGTGGCATAGCAACTCCTGTTTTGAGATTACAATCTACGAATTCCAAGAAACGGTTATTTATTTCATATTTATCGACTGCATTGTTGCAGGATAAATGTCGTCTGTTCAACATGATTTGAGTAAGTAGTTGTATCAACAATAATTGAATGATACTACTCATTTTCTCTCTTTTCCAAGATGCCATGACCTATGTATCTTTTTCATGTCATTTCATTTTATTCACTTTTACAATTCTTCCAGTCAAATATGTTGTTGTTGTTGTTGTGGTCTTCAGTCCTGAGACTGGTTTGATGCAGCTCTCCATGCTACTCTATCCTGTGCAAGCTTTTTCATCTCCCAGTACCTACTGCAACCTACATCCTTCTGAATCTGCTTAGTGTATTCATCTCTTGGTCTCCCTCTACGATTTTTACCCTCCACGCTGCCCTCCAATACTAAATTGGTGATCCCTTGATGCCTCAGAACATGTCCTACCAACCGATCCCTTCTTCTGGTCAAGTTGTGCCACAAACTTCTCTTCTCCCCAATCCTATTCAATACTTCCTCATTAGTTATGTGATCTACCCATCTAATCTTCAGCATTCTTCTGTAGCACCACATTTCGAAAGCTTCTATTCTCTTCTTGTCCAAACTATTTATCGTCCATGTTTCACTTCCATACATGGCTACACTCCATACGAATACTTTCAGAAATGACTTCCTGACACTTAAATCAATACTGGATGTTAACAAATTCCTCTTCTTCAGAAACGCTTTCCTGGCCATTGCCAGCCTACATTTTATATCCTCTCTACTTCGACCATCATCAGTTATTTTGCTCCCCAAATAGCGAAACTCCTTTACTACTTTAAGTGCCTCATTTCCTAATCTAATTCCCTCAGCATCACCCGACTTAATTAGACTACATTCCATTACTCTCGTTTTGCTTTTGTTGATGTTCATCTTATATCCTCCTTTCAAGACACTGTCCATTCCATTCAACTGCTCTTCCAAGTCCTTTGCTGTCTCTGACAGAATTACAATGTCATCGGCGAACCTCAAAGTTTTTATTTCTTCTCCATGAATTTTAATACCTACCCCGAATTTTTCTTTTGTTTCCTTTACTGCTTGCTCAATATACAGATTGAACAACATCGGGGAGAGGCTACAACCCTGTCTTACTCCCTTCCCAACCACTGCTTCCCTTTCATGTCCCTCGACTCTTATAACTGCCATCTGGTTTCTGTACAAATTGTAAATAGCCTTTCGCTCCCTGTATTTTACCCCTGCCACCTTTAGAATTTGAAAGAGAGTATTCCAGTCAACATTGTCAAAAGCTTTCTCTAAGTCTACAAATGCTAGAAACGTAGGTTTGCCTTTCCTTAATCTTTCTTCTAAGATAAGTCGTAAGGTCAGTATTGCCTCACGTGTTCCAGTGTTTCTACGGAATCCAAACTGATCTTCCCCGAGGTTGGCTTCTACTAGTTTTTCCATTCGTCTGTAAAGAATTCGTGTTAGTATTTTGCAGCTGTGACTTATTAAGCTGATAGTTCGGTAATTTTCACATCTGTCAACACCTGCTTTCTTCGGGATTGGAATTATTATATTCTTCTTGAAGTCTGAGGGTATTTCGCCTGTTTCATACATCTTGCTCACCAGATGGTAGAGTTTTGTCAGGACTGGCTCTCCCACGGCCGTCAGTAGTTCCAATGGAATATTGTCTACTCCGGGGGCCTTGTTTCGACTCAGGTCCTTCAGTGCTCTGTCAAACTCTTCACGCAGTATCGTATCTCCCATTTCATCTTCATCTACATCCTCTTCCATTTCCATAATATTGTCCTCAAGTACATCGCCCTTGTATAGACCCTCTATATACTCCTTCCACCTTTCTGCTTTCCCTTCTTTGCTTAGAACTGGGTTTCCATCTGAGCTCTTGATATTCATACAAGTCGTTCTCTTATCTCCAAAGGTCTCTTTAATTTTCCTGTAGGCGGTATCTATCTTACCCCTAGTGAGATAGGCCTCTACATCCTTACATTTGTCCTCTAGCCATCCCTGTTTAGCCATTTTGCACTTCCTGTCGATCTCATTTTTGAGACGTTTGTATTCCTTTTTGCCTGTTTCACTTACTGCATTTTTATATTTTCTCCTTTCATCAATTAAATTCAATATTTCTTCTGTTACCCAAGGATTTCTACTAGCCCTCGTCTTTTTACCTACTTGATCCTCTGCTGCCTTCACTACTTCATCCCTCAAAGCTACCCATTCTTCTTCTACTGTATTTATTTCCCCCATTCCTGTCAATTGCTCCCTTATGCTCTCCCTGAATCTCTGTACAACCTCTGGTTCTTTCAGTTTATCCAGGTCCCATCTCCTTAAATTCCCACCTTTTTGCAGTTTCTTCAGTTTTAATCTACAGGTCATAACCAATAGATTGTGGTCAGAGTCCACATCTGCCCCTGGAAATGTCTTACAATTTAAAACCTGGTTCCTAAATCTCTGTCTTACCATTATATAATCTATCTGATACCTTTTAGTATCTCCAGGGTTCTTCCATGTATACAACCTTCTTTCATGATTCTTAAACCAAGTGTTAGTTATGATTATGTTGTGCTCTGTGCAAAATTCTACCAGGCGGCTTCCTCTTTCATTTCTGTCCCCCAATCCATATTTACCTACTATGTTTCCTTCTCTCCCTTTTCCTACACTCGAATTCCAGTCACCCATGACTATTAAATTTTCGTCTCCCTTCACAATCTGAATAATTTCTTTTATTTCATCATACATTTCTTCAATTTCTTCGTCATCTGCAGAGCTAGTTGGCATATAAACTTGTACTACTGTAGTAGGTGTGGGCTTCGTATCTATCTTGGCCACAATAATGCGTTCACTATGCTGTTTGTAGTAGCTTACCCGCATTCCTATTTTCCTATTCATTATTAAACCTACTCCTGCATTACCCCTATTTGATTTTGTGTTTATAACCCTGTAGTCACCTGACCAGAAGTCTTGTTCCTCCTGCCACCGAACTTCACTAATTCCCACTATATCTAACTTCAACCTATCCATTTCCCTTTTTAAATTTTCTAACCTACCTGCCCGATTAACGGATCTGACATTCCACGCTCCGATCCGTAGAACGCCAGTTTTCTTTCTCCTGATAACGACATCCTCTTGAGTAGTCCCCGCCCGGAGATCCGAATGGGGGACTATTTTACCTCCGGAATATTTTACCCAAGAGGACGCCATCATCATGTAATCATACAGTAAAGCTGCATGCCCTCGGGAAAAATTACGGCTGTAGTTTCCCCTTGCTTTCAGCCGTTCGCAGTACCAGCACAGCAAGGCCGTTTTGGTTATTGTTACAAGGCCAGATCAGTCAATCATCCAGACTGTTGCCCTTGCAACTACTGAAAAGGCTGCTGCCCCTCTTCAGGAACCACACGTTTGTCTGGCCTCTCAACAGATACCCCTCCGTTGTGGTTGCACCTACGGTACGGCTATCTGTATCGCTGAGGCACGCAAGCCTCCCCACCAACGGCAAGGTCCGTGGTTCATGGGGGGGCAGTCAAATATATGTAAATAATATTATTTTCGATTATTCCCTTTTGAGAGAGCGATTGAACTCGAGTAGTCATGATTTCTTCATGTTTCTTCGTTCTTCCTAAATTCTCTTCATACGTTCACTGTGTTCTCTCTTGCGTTCTTCCGACCATCTTTTCCCGTTCTGTTCTCCGTATGTTCTTCTTTAAGTGTGTGTTTCTGTATGATGTTTCCAAGCTGTTCTCTATTGTTTATGTTGCCTTGTGTGATCTCCAGTTCTTTAATGTCTTCTTCTGCTTCAGTGATCCACTTTGTCTTGTTTTTACTCTTGTTTACTATCTCAAAGATTTGTATTTTGAGCCTGCTTTTATTCATCCTGCTGATATGTCCATAAAATTTCATCCTTCTCTTTCTAATGATGTCTGTTATTGTTTCTATGTCTTTGTAAATCTCTCTAGTTGTTTTCTTCATCCAAATTCCTTTCTTGAAACACTGATCCATATATTTTCCTCAGAATTTTTCTTTCTTGCTTTTCAATCTCTCTGACCTCAGTATGGCCATGAATCACTGTAATTTCTGCAGCATAAAGTGCTTCTGGTAGAACTACTGTGTTGCAATGCCTTACTTTCGCATTGACAGAAATAGATTTCTTATTATAGTGATTTCGAGTGAGCTTATATGCGCGTTTTGTAATCTGGAGATTCTATCTTTATTGGCTATTGAGTTCAGTCCTGATGGTTGGGCCGAGCGGTTCTAGGCGCTACAGTGTGGAACCGCGCGACCGCTACGGTCGCAGGTTCGAATCCCGCCTCGGGAATGGATGTGTGTGATGTCTTTAGGTTAGTTAGGTCTAAATAGTTCTAAGTTCTAGGGGACTGATGACCTCAGAAGTTAAGTCCCATAGTGCTCAGAGCCAGAGCCTGATGGTTGGATTATCTCTCCCAGATATCTGAGGTGGACAACTTGTGCCACTATATGTAAATATATATATTTTGTTTTGTGGTTACTTTCGAATGCAATATATTATCTGTATATTTCGTATAAAATAACTTTGCGATGGAATCAGAAGTGCCATACATATGTTTTGTTGTTGTCAATGCTACATACTATAAATAAGTTTCGCAGCTGTTGGTGCGTACATTTGTTAGGGAAATGTTTTGGTAGGTTTTACAACGACACTTAAAAAAAGGGCGTTTACGACTCTATCATAAGCAGGTTTTAACACACGATGTCTACAGAAAGTACTCTGCCTTCAAAATTACACACGAAATAGAATTATATGAAGAAAGAATCATAAAAGTGAAGAACTGAAGCGGAAAGTAAGAGGTAAGATTAGCTACACTGGTGCTGGTGTGATGTACTTTTATGTATTGTGTGATTAAAAATTTATTATAAAATAGCGCTCTGATATTTACCAGCTGAGCACCCTGCGGGAACCGAGCCCTTGAGAGACTTCCCCCCCCCCCCCCCCCCCCCCCCCCATCCCTCAGCCTCTCGTCGGGTCTGGAGATAACAAAGTAAGTGTGGTACATCTACATCTACATTTATACTCCGCAAGCCACCCAGCGGTCTGTGGCGGAGGGCAGTTTAATTGCCACTGTCATTACCTCCCTTTCCCGTTCCACTCGCGTATGGTTCGCGGTAAGAACGACTGCCGGAAAGCCTCCGTGCACGCTCGAATCTCTCTAATTTTGCATTCGTGATCTCCTCGGGAGGTATAAGTAGGGGGGAAGCAATATATTCGATACCTCATCCACAAACGCAGCCTCTCGAGACCTGGACTACAAGCTACACCGCGATGCAGAGCGCCTCTCTTGCAGAGTCTGCCACTTGAGTGGTACAGTGCGTAAACTTCTAGATGGCAGACCTCCCCCTAGTCCTGAATCGGTAGAAGTCAGTAAACGTCGGGAGGCTTCGGTAGGCACGCAGTTTCGACTGCTGCCAACATCACGTAGCAGACTGTGTTGTACAAGGTAGCCATTGTCGTCTGCTTCGTATCGTTTTGCGCTGTACTGTTCTGCGTGTTTTTATTGTGCAGTTGTGCTAAACATAATCAAAATGAGTGAAGAGGCAGTTGCTGTCCCATCTCGGGAGTTGCCAGCAACTGGTAGGCCTACGGTTAGAAGAAAACCAGTATTACGTAGCGATGCTCGCAAAATTATATTGCGTGTGATTGAATGCTGCGAAAGGGAAAGGGGGCAGAAAAAATTGCTTCACCCCATTTGCAAATCTTCAGTGAGAGCTGCTACATACACAGCGTAGCATTGGAAGTTTCAAACAGTTTTCCGAGAATCATCCTGGCGTATCACCACAAACGCCTGGCAAGAAAAGGTGAGTTTCCAGTTCAGATATTTTGTTCGCGATCACTTTGAAGGAGCCCGCTATTTCGCCCGAATTGCCTTATATTTCATTTTTCCTTGCTACCGTATTGCTTTGTATGGAAACCCCACTGGTTACTGTATTATATATAGAGATTGACAGTTACGTTACACTATATGACCTGTTTTAGTACATTTAAATTTTATAATGAATAGTTTCACATTGCGTGGAATGAAATAAAATGAAAAAAAAGTTGCGAGCAGTGGGAATCGAACCTGGGTCCGTTGCAACACTTGGCTTTACGTAATTTTTTTTTCTTTTTTTAAAATCTCATTTTGTTTGGTTTCGTTCGTTGCATCTGCTCGGGGCGGACGTCGTAAGACATCCGTTTAAGTTCGTTGTTGATCGATTAACTCAGTTTTTTATTACGGAAGGCAGCTAACCCTCTGACCAAACACACTGATCTACCGTGCCGGCGCAAAAACGCACCCTCTAATCAATTGCGCTACGCATGCTACAGCGACGCAACTATTGAAACATTGTCCATTACTCTTTTCGGGCGTTCGGAGAACAACTCACCAAAGTTTTATTGCAATCGGATGAATGGTTTGCGAGCGCATAGTATATATATAAATGAATGTATGCATGTTTGTCTACTATGCCCTCGCATATATGTATATATAGTAGACAAACATACATACATTCATTTACATATATATGTAGATTTTAATGTACATGACGATTTCAGTTTCGTTACGAACAACATTTAAAGCGAGTTTTACTTCCAAGCCTTTCGTCTGCTTTCGTGTAAACATGACGCGCAATTTGTGGTGCCAGCACTGCAACTGGTAGGCGTGCCTCGTCTCCCCCCCCCCCCCCCCGCCCCTCCCAACGGCTCCTCCCCCTCGCCAGCCAATGCTCGCTTCCTCCTCTCCCCGCACTCCCCTCACAACTCTGCCGTCTTACAGTTAACACACTGCACTCACGTCTGCGACGGGCGGCGCCGGCTCTGCGCGGAGCGGCTGGAGGGGCAGGGCGCAGAGCAGCGAGGAGTTGTCCGCGGTGAGGAAGAGCGCGGCGTCCCTGCCGGAGCGGCCGAGCGCCACGTGCTGGCAGGCGACGGGCGGAGGCGGCGCCGGCGCGGTGGCGGCCGGCTGCGCGTCCACGTGCAGCAGCCACCAGCGGCGCTCGCGCTGCGCGAACACCAGCAGCGAGGAGAGGCCGGCGCGAGACACGTAGGCCCGCGGGCCGCCGCCGCCGTAGCCCAGCGCGCTGTCCACCGCCAGCCCAGACACCCGGCCCGCGTCGCGCAGCTCAGCCACCAGCACCTGCCACGAGAAAAGACGCACTGACACAGGAAGACAGGAAAGGAAAACTAGCAGGAGAACATCCCCATCGCACCCCCATCAGATTTAGTTATAAGTAGGCACAGTGGATAGGCCTCGAAAAACTGAACACAGATCAATCGAGAAAACAGGAAGAAGTTGTGTGGAACTGTTGTTGTTGTTGTTGTTGTTGTGGTCTTCAGTCCTGAGACTGGTTTGATGCAGCTCTCCTTGCTGCTCTATCCTGTGCAAGCCTCTTCATCTCCCAGTACCTACTGCAGCCTACATCCTTCTGAATCTGCTTAGTGTATTCATCTCTTGGTCTCCCTCTACGATTTTTACCATCCGCGTTGCCCTCCAGTACTAAATTGGTGATCCCTTGATGCCTCAGAACTTGTCCTACCAACCGATCCCTTCTTCTAGTCTAGTTGTACCACAAACTCCTCTTCTCCCCAATTCTATTCAGTACCTCCTCATCAGTTATGTGATCTACCCATCTAATCTTCAGCATCCTTCTGTAGCACCACATTTCGAAAGCTTCTATTCTCTTCTTGTCTAAACTATTTATCGTCCACGTTTCAGTTCCATACATGGCTACACTCCATACAAATACTTTCAGAAACGACTTCCTGACACTTAAATCTATACTCGATGTCAACAAATTTCTCTTCTTCAGATCGCTTTCCTTGCCATTGCCAGTCTACATTTTATATCCTCTCTACTTCGACCATCATCAGTTATTTTGCTCCCCAAATAGCAAAACTCCTTTACTACCTTAAGTGTCTCATGTCCTAATCTAATTCCCTCAGCATCACCCGATTTAATTCGGCTACATTCCATTATCCTCGTTTTACTTTTGTTGATGTTCCTCTTATATCCTCCTTTCAAGACACTGTCCATTCCGTTCAACTGCTCTTCCAAGTCTTTTGCTGTCTCTAACAGAATTACAATGTCATCGGCGAACCTCAAAGTTTTTATTTCTTCTCCACGGATTTTAATAACTACTCCAAAGTTCTCTTTTCTTTTCCTTCACTGCTTGCTCAATATACTATGAAAAAAAATGCAAAATATACAAATTGAGTACTCCATGTGCAAGATAGCCCACATCAAGGATAGTGTGAGCTCAGGAGCGCTGTGGTCCCGTGGTTAGCATGAGCAGTAACGGAACGACAGGTCCTTGGTTCAAGTCTTCCATTGAGTGAAAAGTTTACATTCTTTATTTCCGCAAAGTTATCATCTGTCCGTTCGTACATTGACGTCTCTGCTCACTGTAACAAGTTAAGTGCATGTATTTCGCGACCGCATCGCAAAACCGTGCGATTAGTAGACGAAAGGACGTGCCTCTCCAATGGGAACCGAAAACCTTTGATCGCGAGCTCATAGGTCAACCGATTCCTCCACAGGAAAACACGTCTGATATATTCTATACGACACTGGTCACGGCATGTGCGTCACATGACAGGAATATGTTGTCGACCCACCTAACTTGTACACTTGGCAAATGGGTTGTTGTGTACATAGTCCCGCATAGTCAGCGTGTACACAACTTTCCCACTAGAGTGCGCCCCCACTAAACACAACAGCGCAGGCGCAGCGCTCGTCCGTCTCCGCACTACGAGATGGCGCTGCCATAAAGACGGACCAAATTCTGCTTCCGCCGATCCGCGTCTTAATATGTAATGCAGCCAATGAGATTGCTGCTAATGTAGAACCTTTTTTCCTCGCGGATCACACTCACGCAGTGATACATGAACGCGCGAGGTATTATAACGAGTGTACAGACCTCCGATTAGTCAGTCTGCATTAGTCTGTAGCAGTCTGTACGAGTCTGCATTAGTCTGTACCAGTCTATAGTCAAGTTTCAGTCTGCACCTAATAAGATTACCATATTCCTGTACATAGCCATGAAGATAAATGTATAGACACTTTTGTCAAGTATCAGAGATATATGTGAGAATAAGGTTAACGTACCAAGACCAAAGGAACTTCAGATTGTCAGTTGTAAATAGGATCCAGAACCAAGTTAAGTAATTTTTATGCTTGTTATTATTTTAATAAATCTGTGTGAAAATTAGTCAAGTTCTGTTGAAAGTTGGTCACCGTCAATCTGCTACTCTAAGCACGCAAGTGGCATTTCTATCGTCTGACGTAACAGCAGAAGATAAACACTCCACAATAAGACCATGAGGCATATTGCTGACACTCACCTACTTCGTTAGAGCGACAGGTCAAATAATCTGATGGTGTGTGTACTGAAGGTCTTACAGTACGCACACCACATGGGTAAAAAGTTTCTTCTACCTTGCCAGATTTAGGTTTTCTTGTGGATGTGATAATCACTCCCAAAAAAGTGCTGAAAACATAAGAGTTTGTCACATAAACTGCAACAAATGTGTGCAACAGTTGCACAGTCGCACAGTTATCCCTGTGCTCTGTCAAAACATATGTTTTTAACGTTTCCAAATTTTTCCGTGTGTAGACCGTCAAATCCTGCATATGTCCAAGCAAATCTGAACATGTCCTGGAATTTTGGAGAGCGAAGTTGGTAATGTGATAGTGCCTGAACTTTGATAATTGTCTGAAAATAAAAAATTAAACTTTTCACTCGAGAGTAGACTTGAACCAAGGATCTCTCGTTCGGCAGCTGCTCACACTAACCACGGGACCACGGCGCTCCTGAGTTCATACCGTTCTGGATGTTGCCTATCTTACGCACGGACTACTCAGTTTGTATATTTTACTTATTTTTTCAGAATTCCACACAACTTCTTCCTGTTTTCTCGATTGATCTGTATTCAGTTTTTCAAGGCCTATCGTCTTATAACTATATCTGAGGGGGGTGCGATGGGGAGGTTCCCTTGTAAGTAACTTAGGGGAGCTCGTTCGTACTCAAGAAAATGTTTGCATTATACGAGGGGCTTTCAATAGATAATGCATACATCTTTTTTTTCTAAACGCAGGTTGCTTTTATTCAGGATTCCAATATACCATGTTATTCCCCACTATTTTCCGTACAGAACCGTGTTTTTTAGAATAGTCTCCGTTCGATGCGACGGCTTTACGCCACCTTACTGCGAGGGCCTGTATGCCCATAGGGTTCCACTCCACTGGTCGACGTCGGGGCCAATGTCTTGGTCTGTCAGTAACCTCCGCATCATCCAAGTTCTGCTTCGCATGTAGTAATCTTTCCATCGGACAAACAGGTGGCTGTAGGAAGGTGCGAGATACGGGCTGTAGTGTGGGTGAACAACAACAGTCCAGTGACGTTTTGGTTGAGCTCCTCTCGGATGCGCAGACTTGTGTCAGGACTTGCGTCGTCATGGAGAGCCAGAAGATCGTTAGCATTTTTGTAGCGACGAACACGTTGAATTCGTTTCTTCAATTTCCTGAGGCTAGCACGATACACTTCCTAGTTGATCGTCGCACCATGAGGGAGGACATAAAAAAGAATAAGCCTTTCAGAGTGCCAGATGACCGTCGCCATGCCTTTACCGGCTGAAGATGCGGCTTTGAACTTTTTAGGTCAGTAATGACCATATGCGAGTTATTATTATTTTTTTGAAATGTTGCTCAACAATTAGGATATGGCAGGCATGTCATACTCCAAATATTTACGTATTTAATAAATAATTTTATTTTGATGCCAAGATCATATTTTCACGGTAGCGAAGTTTCCTCTCCGTGTGTCGAACCTTTTCCATCATTATCTTTTGTTTTTTTGGGGATGTTGTGTGTTTACGTTTCATATTCCGTGGATTACGAAAGCATTCTAGTGTATTACTAAAATATTTAGTATAAATGATGCAACGCGTTATTTCAGTATGATTGTAGAATGTAGTATGCGTGGGTAATAACACTATCATGGGTATGTCTGAATAAAAAAGTAGTGAAAACCTGCATTACCTAGTGAATAACGTCGATTATATTTTTATGGTGTAGAAATGGTGGTGGTGAGATGAAGCATTATGGAAAAATTTCTAAAAATGTAGTTCGATCTTTGCATCATGAGTACTGTAGTCTCAGGTAAGCCTAAGGTCTAAATTCCAACATCATTACATATTTTGATAAATATTTCAGTCAATTTACACATGAGAATATCATTGTAGCAATTAATCTGAGAGTCCATACCCATGTGTTAGGCATCAAGCGTACGTTACACATTAATTTCATTCTTACAGTAGTTCAAATGTTATTTTAGCTAACATAAGTTTTATGAAACAATAATACACCCATTTTAGACAAGGTACTAACACTGAAGTAACCATTGCGTGTCTTCTCAAACGTGTGTGATAACATTAGTACTACCAGCAACATAGTCTCATTTAGATTCAGGAAAAAAATGCCTAATGTTACTGTATTGCCTGCTAGATGTCTTTTGCACTGTTATAGAATAATTTGTACTTGGAAATAGCTTTGTGGCAATTAATTTGAAAGTCCACATTATTGTTTAAGGCATCAGATGTAAATTACATATTAGTTGCACTCTTACAGTAACTGACAGTTCTAGAACAATGATTCAGACTACCTATTTGTCTATATCAACCATCACATCTTGCCTGCTAATTATTGTATTTTAACCAACATGTGTTTTCTACAGTTATGAGTTTTGTCAGGTTTGTAGTTAGTTTGTAGTGTTTGACAGGTAAACATACCCTAGATTAGAAATAAGATGACATATCAGCTGTCTGATTAGCTTGTTATTTTAACAGAAAGCAAGTGTCTTCTACAGTTATAGAACAATTCAGAAGTGTAAATACGGTAAGTTTATGAACTGTATACAAAGAATAACGTTGTAGCACTTGATATAAACACAGTGTTGCTGACATATTTTTTGACTCATATTAGACGTGGAACTACTGTAAGTTACACCCTCTCTGTATTTTGACAGGGAAATAACATTCACATAATCAAGTGTACGTTACTCGTTAATTACACTCTTGCAAGTGTTGAAATCTGTATGAGTTTACATATTTTTGATAAATAGTAAATCTTTTTAGTACTGCTGGTAACAGAGCCTTGTTTACACCTATCAGGAACCTTCAGAACTTACTTTTTAGGCATGAAAATAACATTGTCATAACCATTGTGTGTGCTTACGTATTTTTGATAAGTAACACAGACAATTTAAATGTGGAAATATTTATTTTGAGGGTCGTTTCTACCTTGCTCAAAGAACGGAATCGGACTGAGCTAACTGATAAGTGATACTCAGCGTGTAATTTAGGTCACTAGTGCCATGTTACACGATTATCGTCGATAACTTTACATATTTTTGATAAATAATCTAATACTTTTGAACGTGGAACGAAATTTAAATCGTTAGATACTTTTGAACTTAGCAGATACATATTGATTGGCTGTTTTGTTTCAATGGCTGGTGAAATACTGGTCTATCACTGGGATATATGAATGTGTATGTCTGAAAGTGTGAGATACATTTTATTTAAGAGGCATACTTTTTGCTGTTCGGACGGAATTTTTGCTGACAAAACTGTGCACTACGCTACAGCTGACACAGCACCTCGCACCTTTCATCTAGGCAACGCATATTTCACCTCCTCCATTGACATGACTCTATATCACCTTAAGGCGACAGTTTAAGGTCAAAGTGTGCCAAATTACTATACCATCGTCAGCGATGAGTGTCATTTTACTCTGGCTTCTGTGAGGGTGAATTACTCCCGCAGCAATTATGACCATTCGGTGGTCGGCAGGAGAAGCACGTTTTGGCCTAGGTGCTGGATGACCTGGTTTTCTAACTGCTGCGCAGAAAAGGCACGCAAGCTGCAGGAAGCAGTCCAGCAGGAGCAGGCTGCTGGTGTCCTCATGTATTCTTGGAGGGTAGTACCACGGAAGACCCACTGCAAACTTCAAGACTCCATTTTGCACCATCTGTTGCTGACCAGCAGGCGGGCGTGAAAGTGGTGTCCCCCCCCCCCCCCCTTCCCCCACTAGGGTGTCGCACTCAAGCAATGGTGTGATCAGCTCCAGGTAGAGCGTAGTACCGTCGTTTGAAGGGAGCGTCAACTCCAGGCTGAGCAGAAGGTAAAGGACGCAGCAGCATCTGACTGCAGTGCTCTTGATTTCTCATATATGTAGAATCCATGCCAGATGACTGACCAAGTATTTGTCAGTCCTGGAGCATGGGTTGGAGCCACCCACGATCGTGGCCAGAGACAAGTCAGAAGGCAGCTTCTTTCTCGAGAACACGAGGGACTGCCTCATGTCGGCGTTGAACTTTAGTCACCATTTCGTGGACCAGATCCCAAAGGCTTTGCAGTCGAGCAGGAGAGGGTGTTGCCGCTTGTGCGTCTGGTAACTAATAGATAGGTTCGGAAGGATACCATTTGCTCCATTGAATGCGTGGTCATTAACGGCGACCTCTACCTGGAACTTCAGTGCCCCATGTCAATCTTGTAGCGAGTCACGGAGATCGTCAGGCGTAAAACTGTAAATCCTGCAACTTCTCAACAAAAAATTGCTCGGAATATAAGATAATTGCTAATTTTCCAATTGGCTGGTTACTGAACTTGAGATCGTTTCCACGAATGGTTCTGTGTGAAGTATAGATGATGCAGTGGACTTACTCTGAAACAGCCAGTGCCTTCTTGAATAAGCAGCGTTGACACAAAACATATTTCACAAGCTGCGACATTGTCGCGAGAGAACAGTGACCCGTATATGTAATAAGTTTCCTTTAATTTACGTCTATGGTCACAAAATTTTCTTTAACAGATTACCTGTTTCGGTCCTTAATGACCATCATCAGATCTGTTTCAAAAAAACAAAGTCCTAATGTACTGCAGCCATAGTGGCATCGTCAAATGATTCCGCATTTAATATCTGACGATGCCACTATGGCTGCAGTACATTAGGACTTTGTTTTTATGAAACAGATCTGATGATGGTCATTAAAGACCGAAACCGGTAATCTGTAAAAAAAAAATTTTGTGACCATAGACGTAAATTAAAGGAAACTTATTACAAGATATATTGTTAGTCTGCTTAAGTATGTGTTGGGTGGTCAGCTTCACCACAGTGGTGTATTGCTGTGTTGGTCTGTGCGCGCTAGTCGTCAGGACAGGTGATCAGCTCGACTGTCGACCTTTCACTGACTTCCACAGTTCTCCAGAGAGTTCAGTAGCTCCGTGTCTTTACTCCAATCACTGATTAGACTGCATTGTATTTATGATAGCTCTCAAAATTCCCATGAGAGCAATGGAAATCAAACATGGGCTTTAAAGTTCAGTATGGCGTCATTTATCAAACATCTACAAATTCTTTAATTTTTCTAATAGGCTGAAATGTACAGCACCTACAGACCGAAAGACTGAAGTCGTAGAGTAGTGAAAATACTGTGAACGTTTAATTCGTCCATGCTTCGGGGCTTCCGTGGAATCGAGTGCTATCACGGTAGCAGCCGCGGCAAAATGCACCTATTCTTCGTGATGTGTGGCATCCGAGAAAAAAAAAATGGTTCAAATGGCTCTGAGTACTATGGGACTTAACTTCTGACAAGGGACCATCCCCATCGCACATCGCACCCCCCCCCCCCTTCCCCCCAGATTTAGTTATAAGTTGGCACAGTGGATAGGCCTTGAAAAACTGAACACAGAGCAATCGAGAAAACAGGAAGAAGTTGTGTAGAACTATGAAAAAAATAAGCAAAATATGCAAACTGAGTAGTCCATGCGCAAGATAGGCAACATCAAGGATAGGGTGAGCTCAGGAGCGCCGTGATCCCGTGGTTAGTGTGAGCAGCTGCGGAACGAGAGGTCCTTGGTTTAAGTCTTCCCTCGAGTGAAAATTTTAATTTTTTATTTTCAGACAATTATTATCTGTCCGTCCGTCCGTCCGTCCGATGCGAGGTAACTGCGCCGTAGTATGATAAAGCTACACCTAAACAAACATCGAAACACATGACGTCAGTCGACTACAGCGCACGGAAGAGAGAGTATTCCTGCCAACGAGGCTCCCTGGCTGGCAGTTGACTGTTCGCTACTTTGGAGAAGAGTGCATTAAATACGGGAGATGCATTCCGTGGGCAATCTGAATCCCGCAAATATAGCTCGCGACTTCAATAACAATGTCAATGAATATTTTCCGAACTGTAAGGCATCGGAAAGTTCCTTAAGGGATAGAACGATTGTCGAACATTTGTATGATTATTTCCTACATTTGTTGATAAACAGTACGTGTGGTGATGATTGTCTGAAAATAAAAAATTAAACTACTCACTCGAGGGAAGACTTAAACCAAGGACCTCTCGTTCCGCAGCTGCTCACCCTACCCACGCGACCACGGCGCTCCCGAGCTCACACTATCCTTGATGTTGCTTATCTTGCGCATGGACTACTCAGTTTGTATATTTTGCTTATTTTTTTCGTAGTTCCACACAACTTCTTCTTGTTTTCTCGATTGATCTGTGTTCAGTTTTTCAAGGCCTATCCACTGTGCCAACTTATAACTAAATCTAAGGGGGGTGCGATGGGGATGTTCCCTTGTGAGGTCATCAGTCCTCTAGAACTTAGAAATACTTAAACCTAACTAACCTAAAGACATCACACACATCCATGCCCGAGACAGGATTCGAACCTGTGACCGTAGCGGTCGCGCAGTTCCAGACTGTAGCGCCTAGAACCGCTCGGCCACTCCGGCCGGCCATGCGAGAAAAATTATCACGCAGATTAAATCGGAAATGTTTATAAGCAAATCCATGTCAATGCTTTACACCACTGAACGTATAAAATCTGTCTAGATAAGGGTCACCAACCTTACTTTAACCCGTTAGACAGGGTCAAACGTTTCACTGTTCCAATGCTGGTTATTCAAGTTCTGCATCAACACAACTACTTTCAGAAACATTCTGAAATCCAACTACTTGTCCGGTGCCCATAGGAACTCCCAGGCAAACAATCCGTAATTGCATGAAGAGTTCACTGCATCCAGCTATTTATGTTACAACATTTACTTAGATGTAAGAATTTATATGGGCATGCCGTGCAGCTATGTCTACCCATTAAAGGGTTCCGATGGCTATCTTACAAGGAAATCGCTAGATCTGGCAAATTATCGGATGTCCCGGCACATTACGAAATGGGATGTGTTTTAGAGGTAGAATTAATGTATTCTAATAGTTTACATCATGTGCACAGCGATGTGCCGCTATGTCTGGAGTGCTGAGTTCCTTGAAACCGTTCCTACCCAAAGCTGTTGACAGTGCTGTGGGGAAAAACAAGGTATATTAGCCTATACACTATCATCATCTCCACATAGTATGAATTTGGGTCTGAAACTGAATGAAGTCATTTCTGCAATTTCCTTCAAGCAGTGTCCTTGACTGGAGGAATACATTATGTAAAAATCGAAAAGACGGGTTCCACAATATGTACTTTTGACAACGCTTTTTTTACAAACTTACGAATAGTGCAATTTTCGAAAAAATTATGGAGAATATTGAGACCAGTGTGAAATTCGTTTAGTTACCAGCTGGACGGGGCGTGAAGGCGAAGGAGATTATATCACCAGGTCATATTTTAAATGGGTCATAATGAAGAATTCGTCACTCTGGAGATGGCTAAGGTTTTTTTAGAGTTCAAAAAACCTGTTTAGGTTGGTGTGGTGTGTATTAGGTCTAGCTAAACTCCACATGTATCAGTTCCATCATGAGTTTGTAGAAAGTAATTTTGCAGATCCAAAGGTACTTTATATGGATACGGACGGCTTATTCTATTGGGTGAATGGCTGCAATCCATATGAGGTAATGAGGTACCAGTCTGATGCATTCGACACAGCTGGATATGCAGCTGATAGTCCTTATGGGATACAGCTGGCTAACAACAAGTTTAACAGCTTGATGAAATAAGGGCTAAGCAGGTGTGGCATCAATGGCTCTCATAGTTGAAGACTACATGAAGTGCTTGCATCGTGGTGTTGGCAGTGCTCACCATCCTCCTCCACATATGGTCCGGCAAATCAGTATTCAGATATGAAGAATCGGTGTATCGTGACACGATGACAGGCAAGTCATTTATACTGACTGGACTGGAATCCTAGCATATGCAAACCATTCACTAACTTGGCAGTGCTCTAGGGAACGGGTACACAAAATTACGATTAAAAAATCATTTTGTTTGTAACAGGAAATAAACCGACGCTTTCTGTCGGTACTGGGCGTCGCATGCAAGAAGTCACGAGCAGTAATTGTTGGGCAGACTCTTTCTACAAAATGCAAAAACTAAGTTGCAAATATCTGGCGAGACACAAGAGAAAATGCGCCTGATGCCTCAAACGAGGCTTACAACGTGTAGCTACATCTTCATTACATGCATATTTTCTATAAGAGTGGATACATTTACATACCGAGGTACATCTGCTTTGCAAGTGTCCTGTGAAAAAGGAGGGAAGCATTTACACTGAACTGAAATTCCAGAGCCGGCCGCGGTGGTCTAGCGGTTCTGGCGCTGCAGTCCGGAACCGCGGGACTGCTACGGTCGCAGGTTCGAATCCTGCCTCGGGCATGGGTGTGTGTGATGTCCTTAGGTTAGTTAGGTTTGAGTAGTTCTAAGTTCTAGGGGACTTATGACCTAAGATGTTGAGTCCCATAGTGCTCAGAGCCATTTGAAATCCCTTATTAAAAAAAAAAAAAAAAAAAAAAAAAAAAAAATTTTTGAAATTCCAGAATGAAATTTTCACTCTGCAGCGGAATATGCGCTGATATGTAACTTCCTGGGAGATTAAAACTGTGCACCGGACCGAGAGTCGATCTCGGGTTCTTTACCTTTTGGGGGCGACGTCCCTAGTTCGAGTCTCAGTCCAGCACACAGTTGTAATCTGCCAGGAAGCTCCATTGAAATTGTTGAAATACGACCACCCACACTTAAAGCCAAACAGTCTGCTGTGGCAGCCTGCTGAAGGGGCGTGCACGTACGTGCAGTGACCTTCACAATCAGCACATCTAGGGACAGTGGAAGAGGCCCTCCATGGTGCGATGTTTGTTTAAAAAAAGAGATAAACGTTTCTTCCTGTTATTACTACGCACCAAATATCTTTAAACTTACTATGAGAAATATTTAAACTGAGCAATCAGAGGTGTAGGGGAAACTGTTAAGCTGAAACGTCAGGAAAAAGCCAATGATTTTTAATATCCCACTATGATGGGATTCTAGCCTTAGAACACATGACATCTTCTGGTATTCCTAGTAATCTCAGGTCCACCACCTGGGATTTAAGTGACCTGGCAACCATTTAGACCCTCCTAGTACATCTGGGTCACCGTCTTGAACTGTGGCATCATAGAAACGACCCTAGTATTCCCAGGTCACCATCTTGGATCGCCATGTTGGAGTATGACGTCATGCAGACTGTCCAAACAAGCCCAGATCGTCAGCTTAGATCGCCATTGTTGGATTTCTGAATTTAGCACCAACAGAACAATGCCTCATATTCAATTATTTGAATTTCTCACCGTTGAACACTTGCAACAACTGCCATACTTGCACAGTGATGTCATGGAAGTAGGAGAAGAACCTGTCTCTTTTGAATTACCTAGAAATTTTTGTATTTTCTGCCATTCAATACATAGGGCAATATGCCTATGTCAGAAGGGGGGGGGGGGGGAGAAATTGGCAACAATCTACATCTACATCTATATTCCGCAAGCCACCTGACGGTGTATGGCAAAGGGTACCTTGAGTACCTCTATCCGTTCTCCCTCCTATTCCAGTCTCGTATTGTTCGTGGAAAGAAAAATTGTCGGCATGCCTCTGTGTGGGCTCTAATCTGCCTGATTTCATCCTCATGGTCTCTTCGCGAGATATACGTAGGAGGGAGCAATATACAGCTTGACTCCTCGGTGAAGGTATGTTCTCGAAACTTCAACAAAAGCCCGAACCGAGCTAAAGAGCGTCCCTCTTGCAGAGTCTTCCACTGGAGTTTATCTATGGTCTCCCTAACGCTTTCGCAATTACTAAACGATCCTGTAACGAAGCGCGCTGCTCTCCGTTGGATCTTGTCTATCTCTTCTATTAACCCTATCTGGTACGGATCCCACATCGGTGAGCAGTATTCAAGTACTGGGCGAACAAGCGTACTGTAACCTACTTCCTTTGTTTTCGGATTGCATTTCCTTAGAATTCTTCCAATGAGTCTCAGTCTGGCATCTGCTTTACCGACGATTAATTTTATATGGTCATTCCATTTTAAATCACTCCTAATGCCTACTCCCAGATAATTTATGGAATTAACTGTTTCTTGTTGCTGGCCTGCTATATTGTAACTAAATGATAAAGGATCTTTCTTCCTATGTAATCGCAGTACATTTCACATGTCTACATCGAGATTCAATTGCCATTCCCTGCACCATGCGTCGATTAGTTGCAGATCCTCCTGCATTTCAGTACAATCTTCCATTGTTACAACCTCTCGATATACTACAGCATATTCCGCAAAAAGCCTCAGTGAACTTCCGATGTTATCCACAAGGTCATTTACATATATTGTGAATAGCAAAAAGCCTCAGTGAACTTCCGATGTTATCCACAAGGTCATTTATATATATTGTGAATAGCAACTGTCCTACGACACTCCCCTGCGGCACACCTGAAATCACACTTGCTTCGGAAGACTTCTCTCCATTGACAATGACATGATGCGTTCTGTTATCTAGGAACTCTTCAGTCCAATCACACAATTGGTCTGATAGTCCATATGCTCTTACTTTGTTCATTAAACGACTGTGGGGAACTGTATCGAACGCCTTGCAGAAACCAGGAAACACGGCATCTACCTGGGAACCCGTGTCTAGGCCCTTTGAGTCTCGTGGACGAATAGCGCAGCTGGGTTTCACACGATCGTCTTTTTCGAAACCCATGCTGATTCCTATAAAGTAGATTTCTAGTCTCCAGAAAAGTCATTATACTCGAACATAATGCGTGCTCCAAAATTCTACAACTGATCGACGTTAGAGATATAGGTCGATTGTTCTGCACATCTGTTCGACGTCTCTTCTTGAAAACGGGGATGACCTGTGCCCTTTTCCAATCCTTTGGAACGCTACGCTCTTCTAGAGACCTACGGTACACCGCTGCAAGAAGGGGAGCCAGTGCCTTCGCGTACTCCGTGTAAAATCGAACTGGTATCCCACCAGGTCCAGCGGCCTTTCCTCTTTTGCGCGATTTTAATTGTTTTTCTATCCCTCTGTCATCTATTTCGATATATAGCATTTTGTCATCTGTGCGACAATCTAGAGAAGGAACTACAGTGCAGTCTTCCCCTGTGAAAGAGCTTTGGAAAGAGACATCTAGTATTCCGGCCTTTAGTCTGTCATCCTCTGTTTCAGTACATTTTGGTCACAGAGTGACTGGGCATTTTGTTTTGATCCACCTACCGCTTTGACATAAGATTGGTTCAAATGCCTCTGAGCACTATGGGACTTACCATCTATGGTCATCAGTCCCCTAGAACTTAGAACTACTTAAACCTAACTAACCTAAGGACATCACATACATCCATGCCCGAGGCAGGATTCGAATCTGCGAGCGTAGCAGTTTCGCGGTTCCGGACTGAGCCCCTAGAACCGCGAGACTACCGCGGCCGGCTTGACATAAGACCAAAATTTCTTAGGATTTTCTGCCAAGTCAGTACATAGAACTTTACTTTCAAATTCATTGAACGCCTCTCGCATAGCCCTCCTCACAGTACATTTCGCTTCGCGTAGTTTTTGTTTGTCTGCAAGGCTTTGGCTATGTTTATGTTTGCTGTCAAGTTCCCTTTGCTTCCGTAGCAGTTTTCTAACTCGGTTGTTGTACTACGTTGGCTCTTTTCCATCTGTTTCCATCTTGCTTGGCAGATACTCACCTAATGCATATTCCACGATGGTTTTCAACTTTGTCCACTGATCCTCAACACTATCTATACTTCAGACAAAACTTTTGTGTTGAGCCGTCAGGTACTTTGA
This sequence comes from Schistocerca americana, assembly GCF_021461395.2. Lineage (NCBI taxonomy): Eukaryota > Metazoa > Arthropoda > Insecta > Orthoptera > Acrididae > Schistocerca > Schistocerca americana. Next base: position 38,844,069 of record NC_060120.1, read on the forward strand.
AATCTGCTTTTTGTCACTTTTGCTAAACATAAAAATCTTCCTACCTTTTTTAATATTTCTATTTACGGCTGAAATCATCGCTGCTGTAACCGTTTTATGATCGCTGATTCCCTGTTCTGCGTTAACTGTTTCAAATAGTTCGGGTCTGTTTGTCGCCAGAAGGTCTAATATGTTATCGCCTCGAGTCGGATCTCTGTTTAACTGCTCAAGGTAGTTTTCAGATAATGCACTTAAAAAAATTGCACTGGATGACATCTTAGGAAGGAGGGGAAAGGAGAGGCGGAAGAGGGAAATCTGGCAACAATGCGGACTTACCTGAAATGCATTCAGCCCCCTGCCTCACACATGCAGGTGGAAGAGTGGTAACGTACCTGCTGGTTGTGCAGCGAGATGAGATCGTAGATGGCGATCTTGGGCTGGCAGCCGTGTGCGGCTGCATCCAGCAGCCAGAGGCGCCCGCGCAGCTCGGCGGCAGTGGCCACGGCAGACTGCGGGCTCTCGCAGTCGCCCACCGGCTGCTGCGCCGGGAAGAGGCGCACCGGCCGGGGCCTGGACAACACCAGAGGCAGGACGCCTCCACTGGCCGCGCCCGGCTCTGGCCACGGCGCCTCCAGCAGAGTTCCCTCCTGCCGGACACACCAGCGCCTCAACCACACACACACACACACACACACGAGCGCGGGCGCGCTACCACCCTACCTGCTCAAAAACGTTCTGCAATACCTGCCTACGAGGTATGTTCAAAAAGTAACACCTGTTCTATAGTTTACCATGATTTATTGATCCGATTCGCAAGATATTTTCGTTGTTGAGTTGGTGAACATGTCCGAAAAGTACACTACTGGCCATTAAAATTGCTACACCACGAAGACGACGTGCTACAGACGCGTAATTTAACCGGCAGGAAGAAGATGCTGTGATATGCAAATGATTAGCTTTTCAGAGCATTCACACAAGGTTGGCGCCGGTGGTGACTCCTACAACGTGCTGACATGAAGAAAGTTTCCAACCGATTTCTCAGACACAAACAGCAGTTGACCGGCGTTGCCCGGTGAAACGTTGTTGTGATGCCTCGTGTAAGGAGGAGAAATGCGTACCATCACGTTTCCAACTTTGATAAAGGTCGGATTGTAGCCTATCGCGGTTGCGGTTTATCCTATCGCAATATTGCTCCTCGCGTTGGTCAAGATCCAATGACTGTTAGCACAATATGGAATTGGTGGTTTCAGGAGGATGATAGGAACGCTGTGCTGGATCCCAGCGGCCTCGTATCACTAGCAGTCGAGAAGACAGGCATCTCCGCATGGCTGTAGCGGATCGTGCAGCCACGTCTCGATCCCTGAGTCAACAGATGGGGACGTTTGCAAGACAACAACCATCTGCACGAACAGTTCGACGACATTTGCAGCAGCATGGACTGTCAGCTAGGAGACCATGGCTGCGGTTACCCTTGACGCTGCATCACAGACAGGAGCGCCTGCGATGGTGTACTCAACGACGAACCTGGGTGCACGAATGGCAAAACGTCATTTTTTCGGATGAATCCAGGTTCTGTTTATAGCATCATGATGGTCGCATCCGTGTTTGGTAACATCGCGGTGAACGCACATTGGAAGCGTGTATTCGTCATCACCATACTGGCGTATCACCCGGCGTGATGGTATGGGGTGCCATTGGTTACACGTCTCGGTCACCTCTTGTTGGCATTGATGGCACTTTGAACAGTAGACGTTACATTCCAGATGTGTTACAACCCGTGGCTCTATCCTTCATTCGATCCCGGCGAAACCCTACATTTCAGAAAGATAATGCACGACCGCATGTTGCAGGTCCTGTACGGGCCTTTCTGGATACAGAAAATGTTCGACTGCTGCCCTGGCCAGCACATTCTCCAGATATCTCACCAACTGAAAACGTGTGGCAACTGGCTCGTCACAATACGCCAGTCACTACTCTTGATGAAGTGTGTATTCGTGTTGAAGCTGCATGGGCAGCTGTACCTGTACACGCCATCCAAGCTCTGTTTGACTCAATGCCCAGACTTATCGAGGCTGTTATTACGGCCAGAGGTGGTTGTTCTGGGTACTGATTTCTCAGGATCTATGCGCCCAAATTGCGTGAAAATGTAACCACATGTCAGTCCAATGAATACCCGTTTATCGTCTGCATTTCTTCTTGGTGAAGCAATTTTAATGGCCAGTAGTGGATCTGTACTGTTAGCCACATCGGATATTTAGTCTGTCGTCGCTGTTAGTGTCAGCGATTATTTGTTTTGTATGAAATGGATCAGAGAATCTGTATTAAATTTTTCAATAATAACGGAAAAAAGAGGAGGAAAGATTTGGAAATATTAAATACTGTTTTTGGTGAGTTTTCTATGAGTAAAGGAAGGGATTAAAAGTGGTATAAGCGTTTCGAAGAACGCTCTGAAGACACTGTGATGGTCCACCTATATCTGATGTCCATACAGCTTGTTTTTTTCTCCTACTAACAAGGGGACCTTGCGGTGTCGGAAATTCAGTTAGGGTGAGAATTCGCAGGTTAGTGGTATACGTGAAGGGTGTCCACTCACGAAAGTTGTAAAGCACACCTGCTAGAACACTCTGAGAAAAAGGGCTCTAAAGTTTCACGTCCAGCTCGTATATCGAACAGATTGTGCACTATGACAGTACTGTGAAATGACTGTGCCTATAGCAGCATTCTGCCTCCTTCAGGGCAACGCCGAGGACAGCTTGTTTACGTCCCGTCCACAGTGCACGCGAGCGCGCACAGTCTGTTTACATCTTCGTTGCCGCTTAGTGCTACGACAGTTGATAGACGTGCCATGGCTCACGCGTATCGAAAATCCACTATCAAGTTGAGTTTTCATTCGGACTATGCACGACACACGGCCTTTTAAACTGACTGCTTCCTTCGCATCAAAGTTCACCTCTATCTAAGAGACATAGAAGGCATTCACGTTTCTATCACCAGTGGCGTCATATACGTCAAAATCACAAGCAACGCCGTCTGTCATGACGTCATGTCCAGATATGCCAGTGGCCTTAAGTTCAAAAACCCTGACAGACACGTAGGAGCAATCGCTGTCGACCATGCGGAGCTTGGATTACTCTCTCGGCACGTCCTCGAGCTTCCCTTTGAGGTGTCACCTGACATTGTAGCTGCTGCCTTACAACCATACGGGACAGTGCTGGACCACATAGACGAAAAATGGAATACGTTCACAACATATCCGGTCGTTAACAAAGTCAGGCTAGTTAAGAAAGAGCTAACTAAACACGTGCCTTCATATATCAACATTGGTGGTTGCCGAGCAATAGCAATGTATGACAGACAGCCACACACCTGTTCTGAATGTGGCCACGAAGGTCACATCAGGTCAGCGTGCCTTCAATGATGCCTTACATGACTACCACTGTGTGATGAGTTGCAGGATCATCCGTTCACGACTCTTCCTCTCACTTAAGCTGTGGCAGTGAGGCCAGTATATTCGCATGATCAAGGATGGACTCTCTACAGAGGCGTTACGTTCCGATGTCACACTTTGAACAATGCCAGAGGTGGAGCAGCAGCAAGAGGCTGTTCGATAGCAGTCATTGGCGGCCACAGCTTTCGATGCTATGGACGTAGAAGCTAAGAATGTGCCAAACTGTGCTTTCCCTTTCGGAAGGACATGCAATGGCAACCCACCATCCAAATTCAGATTTTGAGTCACATGTCCACAAGCATCACACGCCATGGAAGCCTAAGAGTTACCTTGGACACCCTCAGATGACTGTCCTTCGCGAGCATCATATGTGGAAGATGGACCTCTTGGGACCTCTTGTGGCCGCCGAGAGCAGTGGGGGGGGGTCAAGGCTACACAAAATTCTGCGGGCCTTGAGGCCACAGCATCTGACATATTACTCCCAGCCGCGTCTCCTCCCCCCACTCCCCCCCCCCCCCCCCAAGCTGACCTCTGCAGCCGACCTCCTGCCGCAGTCACCTCCAACTCTTCAGTGGGCCGTCACAGACAATACTTCCCTACAACTGAGGACCGGAGTAGCTGGTAGCAGAGGTTGCGCCACAGCTCACAGGTCGCTCTAGCAGCTGATGGCGACCTTCCACAGAGGAGATGGAATTCAGGTATAAAGAACTGCGACCATCAATGTTAACAATAAATGTACCTGTCCCAAGTTACGATTCTTACAGGACACGTTAAACGCAGCTAACATCAATACAACCTTCCTCAGAGAGGTCAAAACAGCAGTCTTTCGCGACATACCCGCCGGCCGGAGTGGCCGAGCGGTTCTAGGCGCTACAGTCTGGAACCGCGCGACCGCAACGGTCGCAGGTTCGAATCCTGCCTCGGGCATGGATGTGTGTGATGTCCTTAGGTTAGTTAGGCTTAAGTAGTTCTAAGTTCTAGGGGACTGATGACCTCAGAAGTTAAAGCCATAGTGCTCAGAGTCATTTGAACCATTTTTGAACCCGACATACCCGGTTATAATGCATTTATGACCCACACTTCACCCACCAGCAGCAGCACTATGATACTCTTCAAGGAGGAACTACAAGACGATGATGTGTCCTACCTCCCAAAAGCCAGAGGGATGGCGCTCGCAGTGCGAGGTGTAAGACTTTTCAGTGTCTATGCTCAGTCTGGTTCAACACGCTGCCAAGAATGTGCGCGATTTTTTTTTACAGAAGATCTGCCCCTCTTTTTCAGAGCAGACATAACCAGATCGTCCATGTTTTCCACTTTAGTAGCGTCCTAGCGCCAAAGGACCAGCTCGCAATGACAATCACCGTGTGCCGAACTAGGGGCTCCTGTTTGGGACCTTAGACTGGTGGGTACCTTGGTCCATCTAAATGGAGATAGTCCTGGGTTCACCCATTACACAATCCATTCATCCAGCCGCATAGACAGGATATATGCCTCTCGTTCCCTTACACCTGCGTTGCGAGATGCAGAGTGATGGCCAACTGCCTCTACGGACCATATAACCTACATAAATGCTGTCGTCCTCCGCCACCAGTAGAAGTGGCGAAGCCGAAATGGTGGATTGCTTGCACCAAACCAAGCATCTGGCGTATATTGATTACTTACAGTCGCGACAGTGCCCCATGGAAACAGCAGTCACTCCGCTTCTATTACAACGTGTTATATGATTACACTTCGATGCCTCCCTCACGAGAGAGGCAGATAGCGATAAACAGAGCCAAAGGACAGGTCATGGCACACGTAAGTCAACAGTTAGAGGGTGCAGCCATTCGTACACGGACGCCTGATAGGGTTGCGGTGGACGAGCCATCCATGTATCACGTTAGCAGAGAACGCCGACGACGTCAACGTGCAACCGATGAGGTGGGCGATTTTCTGCACAGCACGGCATCTGTGCAGCCTTCTACGAACACTACGCCGTGCTCTCCTCGGCTCAAGAGCCCGACCGACTGAAGGTGATGGAAGTCACACAGGCGATCTATGGTACGTTAACCCCCGCCATGGCTGACGCCTTGATGATGGACGCTACTGAGGAGAAGGAGCTTGATGCTATCAGTAAAGGCGAGACCCACAGATCACTGTGTTTGGACAGACTCGCTTTGGAGTTCTATCGAACGTTCCAGTATTTACTTGCACCGCAATGGCGATCCATCCGTCAAGATTCTACTGTCTCCAGAGACATCATTTCCCGCTAACTTCTTCGTAGGGATGATCATTCATATCTCGAAACCGAAAGGCAGAACACGGATTCAAGATTGTCGCCCCTTAACACTTGTAACGTCAGAAATGCATATCCTTCAATTTCCATCTATTGCACTGCAAATTTTTTTCCTTATTTTGTTACCCGAAGATATAACATTTCTGTGTCTTTGTATATTGTAATTGTTTTACTATTTGTATATACATGCATTTATGTCGATGTATAATTGGTTTGTTTTGTAAATATTATTTGTATTTTACGCTGGAGTCTTGCCTAGGGAAAACTATGCTATCGAACGACTACATCGATAGGTCGTGTGAAGAACGAAAGTGCTTAGGATCTTTGGTAGTGTGAACTCTGTCGCGTGGAGCGCGGGCAGAGAGGGAGTCTGGCTGGGGTGGTGCAGTGCAGCAGGCGTGTTGTGTGACGCTCCCGCGAGTTGCCGCGCTTTCGGGGTTGGGCAGCATGTAATTGCGCTTGACTTGCTATGTTAGTTTCTGACACGGTGTCGCGGACAGGAAGCATTAGCTGGCGCCCATCAAGAGCCCGTTTCGTCTGGTGACGGTGTCGAGAAGAAGGCGCGCCAACATCCAGCTTCTGCAACAGCGACGGCCGACAATGAGTGACTGTCGCCACCTCCTCGATCGACGGCTCCAAACCTTCAATCAACCAACAAGGAAGACTGGAAGCACCTAAAGTTTTAGAACTGTATGGCAGACCTCAGCTTTTAAAACTTTTAAAATTGTTGCATCACAAAATTACAGCAACTTAGCATGAACGTTTGTTGCTCATTGTCCCAATTGCATTACCAAGCAGGGTCCCTTCCTTTTCCGGAATGAACCCGAGTGTCGTTGAAATTCAAACGCCAGCATCATTCGATTTCACTGCTTTAATTTCAAAGTTCAGTTAATGTATTCATAGCTGGGTACAATATTTAGATTACACAAGCACAAATTAAGAGTGCGAGTTTTGTTACCGTATTTTAGTTACCTGTGTCTGCAGCTCAGCTTGGTACGTACTAAATTTTACTATTGTTAATTGTTCAGAATCATTTAAAACAAGTTCAAAGTTAAATCTCTTATTTCTAAATTGCGTAGATTCAAGTAGCTTTTGAAATGATTGTTGAGGTAGCCCAAGACTAACCGTATTTTACTGAATTTCGATGTGCTTCAGAAAGAAAGCTCACTATTAACTTCAGTCACTAAATTAACTTTCGATTTTCCGGTTTTATTAATTCTTTTGCTAAATTAAGTCAGAGTGTAGCGAAATTTATTACTTCTGACAAACTTTCAGTTTTCACACTACACGTGTCAACCTTCAGTTGCCACGCTTCTAGTGCTAATTGTATGTGTAACAACCTTTCTTTTTCAGCTACTATAGTAATTGTCCATAGGACTGGCGACCGTAATTTCCCCCAAATCTCAAATATCTTATTATCGCTGGTTAATTGTTAACGTAACGGCCGCACATATACTTTCTTTATTAACTTTACCCCTTTTCAAAATTAATTTTCACCAGTTTCATTTGCATTTTTCCTTTCATTTAGATGTAACCCTTTCCTCCCTCTTTACCGACAAATTAACTTCAGTGACGATTGCTTTTCCCAAATTTCCATTAGGTACACGCGGTTTAATTTTTCACTGTCATTAAGGTCGATAAGCGAGGAGGAGGTTACACACTCCTTAATTGTGACATGAAAGTATTCACCAGCCTCTTGGAGGCACGAATCCACGATGTCTGGTGTAGGCCATACAATCAAGTGTCGTTGGGAGGACCAAATAATATCCAAGCTGCTTTATGTAGATATTATGATATGATAACCCTGGCGAAGATGAACAAATTACCAGGTGCTCTGGCATCCCTGGACTTTAGCCAGGTCTCCGACCGAGTCGACCATACTTACTTGATGCACGCTCTCCTGAACATGGGGTATCTGTATCCCTTCATTACCATGGTCATACGCCTACTTCGAAGAACGGCCTCCGAAGTCCTGACCAATGGCCGCGTCATGCACCCTATTCCAATCATACGCAGGGGTGCCCGTTATCGACAATCCTGTATGCACTTGCGCTTGATCCTCTGTTATGTGTTCTTCGACAGATGATTATGGGCTTGATGTTCCGTGGAGCTACGTTCCGATGTACAGTCTACACCGACGATCTGGTAGTTGCGCTCCGAAATGGCGATGATGTCTCTAACGTACTGCCCTGGATGCAGGAAGTCCGATGGAAAATCGTGTGGAAAACGATAAGGACGGGAATTTGTAATTCACATTATTTTAAAAATTCTGATAATATTTCACAATATAGAGCGCCCCAGTCTTTGCGAAAGTCAAGAACGAACTAGCAGGTTAGCTGGAGTTTCTAGAAGAATGAGGGTGGTACAACTGTATGTATCGTACTGTAGCAGGTAAGGACAATTAGTCGATTAGTTCCATGAGGATCTTGATACTTTCTGACCATCTGGCAGTCTGTGTGTACAACAGGGCAAGAGCTACTCTGTACTGTTCTAAGTAGAAACCGGTTCCACAAATTTACCAGTATTTTTAACCCTCGATAGGGCGCGCCGTTTTTCGTAACACGAGCGGGCGCGGGGCGCACTTTGTACACATTTATAGAATAGCTTCATTTATGTAGCCAAGATGAGTCACGCATGATCAAAATCACAGTTTAATCTTAGTTTATTTAAACAAGAAGAAAATAAACTTACGTAATATGAGCTAAACTACTGTTTTATTAAACAATAATGAAATAAATTTTCACTATAACTCTTATGCTGACACAAAAGTCTTTGGTCACTTACCTAATAGCATCAAAAGTCTGAAAGATAGCCGTATAGCATTTAAAAGGAAATTAAAAGAATTTCTTAATGGCAACTCCTTCTACTCATTAGATGAATTTTTGGATATAGTAAGTGGGTAATTTCTCCAACCCCCACAAATACAAAAAAAAAAAATAATTAAAAATATTAAGTGTCATGTAATATTTTGTGTAGTGTAATATCTTGTATAGACACCTTTTATTAACCTGATACGTTCCACATTATTACGAAGTGTCGTATTCATGATCTATGGAACAAGTACTAATCTAATCTAATCTGTTCGCAAGGACAGTTGTTAAAGAGATAGTAATGACGCATTCGAAGCATTAAGCAGTGCAGTTGCATAAGATCTTGGTCAGCAGCTTATTCGATCACTAATTATCTCGTAGACAACTCTCTCAATGTGAGATTATGTTGCTAGTTCGTAACTGTGGTAATTTCTTTTAACTGATTGTAAATTTTTTCTCATCTAGCTCGCTTTGTATTTTATATTACTGCCACTCACTTGGACGTACACCAACACAATTTCTCGCTGTGTTACCCGCAGCAATACTGAAGGAATAGGTGTAGGTTTGCAGTTGTGGAACAAAAATGGAACCGCACAAAATCATTCTAATTTTGGTTGGCGCACTTTATACACAGGCGCGTCCTCTCGAGGGTTAATCTCTCCACAGCTGATAATATCGTCGGATTTGTAAAAACTTTTTAACGACAACAGCAATATTAAAGCTTTTATTTACTTCTATTAAAATGTATTTGAAAGTATTCAACTTATTAAAAGGGAAATATTAATTGTAATTCGCGTTTGATTCTAATCACTTGTAACAGTCAATTCATACATAAAGTAAAATTATTTATGATTTAATTGATAATATTTTAGGTAATTAACTTTTGAATCAGTTTGTTTTAACTTTTAAGGGGTGCTGGAACGCCCTATCCCGACGATGTTAAATTTAGTGACTTGGCTTCCCTGTACAAAGAACCACTGTAGCCTGTGACATGAGACTTTTGCAGAACATTAAACTGTATGTTCTGAGTCTATTGGACTACAATAATTGCATTTCAGCCACTGCTTTCTGAAATACAACTTTTTAAGTTACACAGTTAAAATTTTGTGTACTTTTTTGTACGTTATCCTAAATAATTTTAGTTATACACAACATTATGTTCTTTTTTTAGTTCAGTAGACTTAGGATATGTATATTATTAACAGACTGTAACTAACTTAATATATGTTTAATTTATTATTTTTAGTCACTCAGAAGCACCCTGCACCATACCGTACATCATCATCTTGATCTTTTTCCAAGTTCTTCCTTCTTTTCTTCTTTCTGGACTCCGTAGTGGCCAACTGTGCTGCATACTCTGTTTTATCAATGTGAACCTCGTCCATCCATTCAGATCTTCTGATGCAGTTTGCTCCAGGATTAATTCCCATATATTGTAGTACTATCACCCTACCAATGTTGCCATCATTAAAAGCAATAACAGCATCACTGACCCTCCACTTTAGTGTCTTCTTTCCAAGAAAAACATTTTTTGGCAAGCGGGTCCATATAAGATTATTGAACGACTCATTAGGATTTTGAATCTGACCATGCAGACACTTCGTATGTAATTCAGGATTTGCCAGATCTCTGTAAATAGGTTTTATGATATCCACGCGTGCTGCTGGGATGGAATGTTTATGGCTGTATGAACTGCTTGAGTACTGGGCTTTGTGGTAATTGCACCATGAATCAGGTCCAGGAGGGCAAAGGTGGTGTACGCGTCTTTCATCGGTTGATAGTCTCTGGAAGAAGGTAGCCCATACTGCCTGCTTCATTTTCAACAAATCCTCAGTATTATTTCTAATGGCCATCCCATAATACTACTGTAGTTTATCAATCATTTTGTCTGTCAGCCTGTCTCTTATGGTTTTATCATCAGAAAGTTTCTTGTCTCTCAAACTTTGTTTCAACTTCCTCAACCAGGTGCCCATCCTCTCCTGGACATGACCAACACATTCCAGTTTTGTGATAATCTTCTCACCATAAGGCTGAGCGGCTATTACTCTGTTATACGCTTTTGAGTCTCCATCACCTAAGAACTTACTGTAACGCACTCCCTTTTCGTTCACAGATCGACTACAAGATTCAATAGCTTCAGAGGCCTCCATACCACCACTTGTTCCTTCACAATTTCTATCACAGATATGTCCTTCATTTCCTGATTTACACTTATAACAATGTTTGGCTAAAATCGGAAAATCTATTACCTTTCCAGTATACATACTGGTCACTGTGGCAACAGAATTCTTAGAACTGTAGCCGCATTCTGCCAAGTGCCATCAAAAACTACTGGTATATCAGTCATACCATCATTTATTTCAACAACTTCGTTTGCAGCACCCTTCACTGACTCACATCCAACAGGTTCCACAGCAGCTCCAATACATCCTGCATAATTGTCGATTTTTAGAATGTGGGCGTGGCATAATCATCATGGCACATATTTTTTCTGCTGCAGTGTGTCCTTTGCCAATAGCTCTCAATCCATAAAACCACCTAACGTTTACTACAAAATAATTATCTTTACACCTGTCAAAATTCCAAAATGAATGGGTATATTTACAACTGACACAATTAATGATAATTTTCCTGACTAACCCATTTGATACCTCACTGTCTTCATGTAAACTAACTGGCCCTCCACATATTTTGCAACAAACACATTCACCTAACACCCTTGTTAGGATGTGTAAATCTGTGACAGTAAAGCCTAACCTACCATTTACATCACTTTCGTTTTCAGGAAACAGTGTATCACAACGTTTTTTTAATCTTCGAAGCACTAATAGGTGTTTCTCTAGATACTGACGAGTTTGCCTGTATTTCATTTTCTGTAACTTTACACGCCACATGCTGAACACGGTCTTTCCCTTTATTCGAAAATCTATTACCATGAAATCCATGTTTCTTAAAAACACTTCGTTTTGGCGTCATACTTTTTGAGAGATTTACCAATCTATTCGTCACTTCCATCGTAAACGCGTGTTTATACTATGAAACGATGTGACACTGCTTTTGACAGAGCTACCAATACAAACACGTAATTTAACCTTTATAACACAGCAATCCACAGCCTTCTCTATAAAAAATTATCGATTTTATTAGATCTTGAAGTAATTCAAGTAAATATTTTAACGTTTTCAACTGGTGTAGATTATATTTAAAAAATAAAATAAAATGCTTCCCATGTGAGTTTATAAGTGATATACACACATCAAAAAAGTTTTGGATCAGCCCGGTTCCCAGAACTCCTAAAGACAGACGGTGACTGTGGATATTGTGTCACAGGCACAGTCCCTTTGACTGTTCAGAGATGTCACTAAACCCACCCAAAGATGTAAAAAACCATGCATGTGGAGCGCCTATTAGACGGAGGGGGTCCGACAGACGATCAGATCTAGTCATTCCACCAGGAAGGAGGTACACAGCGCGTGTCGTCTACAGTTCAACCATGCCTAGACGGTCAATACCGCGGTTCGATTGCGTACTCATTGTTACTTTGTGCGAGGAAGGGCTCTCAACAGGGGAAGTTTCCAGGCGTCTCGGAATGAACCAAAGCGATGTTGTTCGGACATGGAGAAGAGACAGGAACTGTTGATGACATGCTTCGCTCAGATCGCCCAAGGACTACTATTGCTGTGGATGACCGCTACCTACGGATTATGGCTCGGAGGAACCTTGCCAGCAACGCCACCGTGTTGAATAATGCTTTTCGTGCAGCCACAGGACGTCTGTTACGACTCAAACTATGCGCAATAGGCCGCATGATGTGCAACTTCACTTCCGACGTCCATGACAAGGTCCATCTTTGCACCCACGACACCATGCAGCGCGGCACAGATGGGCCCAACAACATGCCGAATGGACCGCTCAGGTTTGGCATCATGTTCTCTTCACCGATGAGTGTCGCATATGCGTTGAACCAGACAATCGTCGGAGACGTGTTTTGAGCAACCCAGTCAGGCTGGACGCCTTAGACACACTGTCCGGCGAGCGCAGCAGCTGTACAATACGTGAGTACCATCCTCCGACCGATGGTCCAACCATATCGGCAGCATATTGGCGAGGCATTCGTCTTTATGGACGACAATTTGCACCCCCATCGGGCACATCTTGTGAATGACTTCCTTCAGGATAACCACATCGCTCGACTAGAGTGGCCAGCATGTTCTGCAGACATGAACCTTATCGAACGTGCCTGGGGCAGATTGAAAAGGGATTTTTACGGACGACGTGACCCACCAACCACTCCGAGGGATCTACGCCGATTCGCCGTTGAGGAGTGGGACAATCTGGACCAACAGCGCCTTGATGAACTTGTGGATAGTATGCCATGACGAATACAGGCATGCACCACTGCAAGAGGACGTGCTACTGGCTGTTTCAGGTACCGGTGTGCACAGCAAATCTGAAGAACCACCTCTCAAGGTCTCGCTGTATGGTGGTACTACATAACATGTGTGGTTTTCATGAGCAATAAAATGAGCGGAAATGATGTTTATTTTCATCTCTATTCCAATTTTCTGCACACGTTCCGGAACTCTCGGAACCGAGGTGATGCAAAACTTTTTTTGATGTGTGTATATATCATGTTATTCGGAAAATCGCAAATTGTATAGTGAAATAAAATCCGAAAATGTGAAAAAAGTTTTTTCCGTTCTAACTCCCCTTAAAACAAAAAAAGAAGTCATCCGAACGTGGGGTCGAACCTGGATATCCCATAAGACATGCGACTCTGCTACAGGCGTACCTGTTTAGCTGTGCTGTCTTAGCGTGTAAAGTGATCGGCATATGAGCTGCACGTAACGCTTTAGAACTCCTGTTTTGGAATCTTCTGGCTAGTGCACTTTACAATTTTTAAGAGGTAAACTATCAGCTTGCGAAGTCTCATCCCGAACTGAATTTCCGAAACAGTAAGATACCCTTCTAAGTAGTATGGCGAAGGTTATGAAGAAAACTGTTTCTGAGCGACAGAATGAAGCTACAAATGGGCGATAAAAGTTGTATTAATTTTTTTAAATTGTTTTAGTAAAGTAATAAGCTGCAACGCTGTAATTTGACTCACTGGGGAACGTAGTACCCGGCCGTAGCAGCATGTGCGGTGACGTCAACATGACAGCGTGTCTAGAGGCAAAGCGGATCTGGAAGCCTACAGCATTTTATGAAGATGTGAGTCACGTTTTGTGTGAGTTAGTTGCTGCATTGTGTTAAAATCAGACTGAAGTAATGGTATTAGTTGAGCCTGGCCAGTTTATTTGCAAATACATATTGTTAATATTGACTTAAATACTTGACATTTAGCCAGAATTACAAGGCCCAATTCTTGTAATGGTTAGTTTCAAGAATATGTGTTGAAATCAGTTACCCTGGTATCTCGTCGTTTTTCTTGGTGTTCTGGAGAAAGTATGACGGTATGGATTTACAGTTAGCATGTAGTGCAGTGATTTTCATTTACGTCAAGAATATTACGTGAAATGGTCAGGGATTATTTACTCTAAAGAATTAACAGAGATTCTTTGGACTTCAAATATTTATGTAACGAAAGCTTTGTTAAATACGCTGCAAGATGCACAGTTGGGACTACAAATAGCCGTTCTACTCAGTTATGCATCTTTGCGTTTTCGAGGATTTTGTGTATTAGACTCCTGCTGACAGACGTTTCTCCTGAGCCATATCTACCGTAAAATTCGGTGAATAGAAACAGTGGACTGAATACAGACGAACCATTCAAAAAGATTCTGTGCAGTCGAGTCGGAAGACATACCAGTCAAAGATTTGTTTGTGTAAGTTGGTAGTGAACCAATGTAACAGGAAAATTTTGAATTTAAATGTTGGCGACAATGGCAGTTCATGTTTTGTTTACTCTATAACAGACACCAGATGTGGTGCTGAATTTGCTTTTTTTCCAACTTTGTGTGGAAGTACGAATCTAAATTGTAGTGTTTTAAGAACATGATAAGCAAATTTGAAATTATGTTTCATTAAGAAAAAAATTCAGTTTTAGTGTACACTTTAATCTGATTTGTGTTTCGGCTGATTAGGAATGTAGGGTTGTGTTTTCATAATTTCTGGGGTAGACAGAAACAGTAACTGTCAGTGTATCTCCAGAAGAAGACCAAGAATTTGTTAGAACCACCTGGCACTGTCCTCAACGCAGGAGCTTAGGAGCTTATGATGTGATAAAGTATAGGTATATGAGGAAAATGCAGTCATTTAGTTTGTTATTTAGAAGGCAATGGTTATGTTGATTTATTTTTGTTTTGAAGAAAACTTTTTTTTTTAAGGTCAAGGAGATGTCATTCGAAAACATAAATGTCAGTGACTTAATGTGTTACATACATCCTAAGTTGATCAGTTTAGTCCCACAATAAAGTAATTAGAAATTTAACAATTTTTTTTGAAACAGAATAAAAGAAACACAATTCATGCAATGTGTTTAACTTATGTATTGAATAATTTTTTTGAACCAGGTAAATTTTGTTTCTTATTCTCCTAAAGCCAAAGCAGATTTTGACATGCCCCTATTCACTAAAAAGATTAATAGTTGGAAAAAATAATACGAATAGCACTGCTGTATCTTTTCGCTCCCGTCTGCAGGGCGAACACGAACACCGAGTTTTTGTTATGTCATGAAGGCGTGAGCTAGGTTCCAAATCTAATTATAAGTTTAGACACAAAAAGACCTGTAACCTCATATATTTTCGATTTTTATATTTTTTTAAAAACAACCAGTTTCTTCTCTTAAAGCTGAAAACTGTTTCTATTCTTCCCAGTCTACGGTATATTATTACATAAGCGCTCAGAACCGGGAGTCTGAAACAACCAGTAGTCGGGCAGTGTTTGTAGCCAGTAGTCTGCCAGTGTTGGGAGCCACATGCTAATTAAATACAAGAAACGTCACAACACTGAAGATGACGAACGCACCGACAAAAATTACTATAAACTATTGTCGAATCAGTGAAGTCGATGTTGACGTTTTTTCGAATGTTTTAGGTATCGAATGGGTGACAGCAAAATTTATTCCAATTGATGAGTTTCTAACAAAAACAACTGCAAAAGCAAATTGCTCTGGAGTCACTAGACGAAATCAACAACAATGCAGAACTCTAAAAAGTATCATAACAGATAATGAAACATTAGTTTACGGATATGATGTCGAAACTAATGCTCAGATCGTCCCAGGGGAAGCATTCTGGATCGCCAAGGACGAAAAACGTTTGACAGAAGGGCTGTTAAATGTGAGGTTACACTCACCGTGTTCTTCGTTTTCAATGGCACAGTGTACGATCAATAAGGAGTATTACTTACAAGTTCAGCGCCGTAACGTGAAGCAATGCGAAAAGAAACCACAGGTATTCGTGGCGAAATAACTCATAGCTTTTGCCCCATGATAATACACCTGCTCACGTTTAGGTATTTCTTCAAGAGTACTGCAATGATGCTCCAGTCTCCATATTTATTGATTTTTGCCAACAATAAAAAACTTCAAGGGTCGTCTTTTTAAAAGCATAAATGAGAGCAAAAGACATTTCTTCTGAATTACTCAGAATGTTGGAAGTGGCTGGCCATCACAAAACTATTTCATCTGGTGTGCAGAATATATGAAAGTGGCGAAACGCCCTCAGAGTCAAAGAACAATGAAATAATTTCGATTCCAAAGAAGACAGGTGTGAATATTACTGAGCTATGAATATAATAAGTCATGATTGGAAAACAATGACGCAGATTGTTTACAACAGAGTCGAAAAGCTGGTTGATACTGACCTCGGAAGAAATCAGTTTAGGTCGCGGAGAAATGTAGGAACACGTATAGCAATACTGATTCTACTATTTATATTAGAATATAGTTTAAGGAATGGCAGTTATATGTTTATAGCATTTGTAGGCTCGAGGAAGTATTTAACAATGTTGACCGGAATACACTCTTTGAAATTTTGAAGGGAGGAGGTGTGAAATGCAGAAAACGGAAGGTTATTTATAACTTGTAGAGAAACCAAACTGCAGCTATTTATAACTTGTAGAGAAAACAGATTGCAGCTATAGGAATCGAAAATACTTAACCCCAAACTATGCATGGCACAATACTACCACCTCTTCCTCTTTCTGAGCTCAACATCTCACTCATTATGAAGGGGTGCTGACTCAGTTTTTCAGGATAGCAAATGGGAAGTTGCGGTACAGAAAATGGGTCAGAGACCACCAGTGTGTGTGTGTGTGTGTGTGTGTGTGTGTGTGTGTGTAGTGAGTGAAGTGTTATGAAACAATGTGTGTATAGTGTGTGCAGTGACTAATACTGAGATATGAGTGAACAATGTGGCATTACATTATTTAATAAGTTGGAATGTATTGTATACCAGGAGTAAATCTAATAATTGTCCCTAACTAGAAGTCTGTAAATATATGTGTACACGAATTAACTTATTTTAAATTATCTAAATTTGTAAATACTTTAACATGTCCTATATCCTTGTAAAAAGAGATCTACGTATGAATAAAGCTACTACTGCTACTACTACTACTACTGGTACTAGTAGTACTATTACTACTACAACTAGGATCGGGGTGAAAAAATAAAAGCTTTGAGATTTGCGAATGACGTTATAATTCTGTGAGAGCACAGCAAAGGAATTGGAGGAGCAGTTGGATGGAATGGACAGTGTCTTGAAAAGTGATTATAAGATGAACATCAACAAAAGTAAAATAAGGGTAATGGAATGTAGTCGAATGCCGAAGAAATTTGAATAGGAAATGAAGCACTAAAAGCGTTAGATGAGTTTTGTGACCTGATCAGCAAAATAACTCGTCATGGCCAAAGAAGAAAGGATCTAAATGCAGACTGGCTGAAACTCGAAAATAATTTCTAAAAAAGAACAATTTGTTAACATCTAATGTAAATCCAAGCGTTAGGAAGTGTTTCCTGGAGGTGCGTGTGTGGAGCTTGGCCTTACTCGAACGCGAAACATGGCCTATGAGCGGTTCATAGAAGAATAGAGTAGAACCTTTAGACATATGGGACTACATAAGAATACTGAAGATTGTAGCGCACTCTGGCAAGAAAAATGACACGAGTCAAAAGTGGCAGTTTTTAGTTTTTGTCACCGAAAAATACTTGTGGAGTGCCTCACCGTGCACTAGAAACGTGACATTGTATCTCGCAGAATGTCCACTTCAGAGCAGGTGTACCACCGTCGTTGATGGGTACTTGATGGTGCGCCACAGAAAGAACAGTCTCACTTCAGCGTTGCTATTGGCAGCTGGGCCAGGGCGTCTCACGAAGAGCGCCACAATCTGAGTCGTGAAACTTCCCAGTTATAGGATAAGCTGAATGTAATTGTTAAAATCATTGATTATTACAATGTCAGTCTTTCTACTGTGTCTGATCTTACATTACAAAGTCCTTGAGACATGAATGCATGTCTGAAGGAACAGGCAATGTTTGGACGATTACAGCTGTTGTAAATGCTACGAAATTTCATGCGTTGCTGCGTACAAGATGAAAAATGGACATTTCTGCTATAAAGAAAATTCATACCGAATCCCTTTTCTCGGCGAAAGTATTCATAGATTGTATAATCGCATTTATGATTCTATGTTTTAGTAATCTGAATTCCTTAAATTGTACTTGATTGCTGTTTCTTATTAGGTTGTATTAATTTCCATTAAGTACAGTTCTGCATTTTGTAGTTTTCTAAAACAACAGTTTCGACTTATTTTTCTTTTTTTTTAACTTTAATACTAATTTTGTCTGATGGACGTTCGAATATCGTATAATATTACAGTAAGTTAAAAAAAGTTATTTGTGATGGAAAACTGGCAACAGAATTACATGAAGGATCATTACAAAATAAAACAGTTTAAAAAAAATCAAAGAAAGTGACACAACTCAAAGAATTAATAAATAATTACCTGGTAACAGCTCACATTCAACGAGAAAACTATTTGTAGATGTTTCAGGTGTATAGACTATACAGTAACGGAATTTACTGGTGAAATTACTTGCTTGAAATTTAAAGGAGGCTTGTACCATTCAGTATATGTTTTATACAATTCTCTGAGTCGATTTATCTCAAGTAGTGCACTTTTGTGGGTTGTGTCGCTGTTCTTGCTGGGGTGCGATATGAGGGAAAAAGAAATTTATGGCATAACTTTGCTAAAGGAAGAGGAAGGTTCAAATGGCTCTGAGCACTATGGGACTTAACATCTGAGGTCATCAGTCCCCTAGAACTACTTAAACCTAACTAACCTAAGGACATCACACACATCCATGCACGAGGCAGGATTCGAACCTGCTACCGTAGCGGTCGCGTGGTTCCAGACTGTAGCGCCTAGAACCGCTCGGCCACCTCGGCCGGCGAAGAGGAAGGCTCATACGACACATTGTGAGGCATCAAGGAACTGACTGTTTGGTGGTGGAAGGAAGTGTGGCGAGTAAAAACTGTAGACGGAGACCAATGATTGAATAGGATATACAGGTTGAAACGGATGTAGGTTGCGGTAGTTATGCAGATACGAGGAGGGATTCACAGGATGGGGTAGCATGCAGAGCTGCACAAGCCAGTTTTCTGACTCAAGATTTCAACAACAACATCAACAGCATATGTGAAACTTTTCTTGGACATATCAGAGAATTCGACACATTTGCCACTGCAAGCTAAAACTGTGTTTGGATGTTGTTGTTGTTGTGGTCTTCAGTCCTGAGACTGGTTTGATGCAGCTCTCCGTGATACTCTATCCTGTGCAAGCTTCTTCATATCCCAGTACTTACTGCAACCTACATCCTTCTGAATCTGCTTTGTGTATTCATCTCTTGGTCTCCCTCTACGATTTTTACCCTCCACGCTGCCCTCCAATGCTAAATTTGTGATCCCTTGATGCCTCAGAACATGTCCTACCAACCGGTCCGTTCTTCTAGTCAAGCTGTGCCACAAACTCCTCTTCTCCCCAATTGTATTCAATTTCTCCTCATTAGATATGTGATCTACCCATCTAATCTTCAGCATTCTTCTGTAGCGCCACATTTCGAAAGCTTCTATTCTCTTCTTGTCCAAACTATTTATCGTCTACGTTTCACTTCCATACATGGCTACACTCCATACAAATACTTTCAGAAACGACTTCCTGACACTTAAATCTATACTCGATGTTAACAAATTTCTCTTCTTCAGAAACGCTTTCCTTGCCATTGCCAGCCTACATTTTATATCCTATCTACTTCGACCATCATCAGTTACTTTGCTCCCCAAATAGCAAAACTCCTTTACTACTTTAAGTGTCTCATTTTCTAATCTACTTCCCTCAGCATCACCCGACTTAATTCGACTACATTCCATTATACTTGTTTTGCTTTTGTTGATGTTCATCTTATATCCTCCTTTCAAGACCCTGTCCATTCCGTTCAACTGCTCTTCCAAGTCCTTTGCTGTCTCTGACAGAATTATAATGTCATCGGCGAACCGCAAAGTTTTTATTTCTTCACCATGGATTTTAACACTTACTCCGAATTTTTCTTTTGTTTCCTTTACTGCTTGCTCAATATACAGATTGAATAACATCGGGGAGAGGCTACAACCCTGTCTCACTCCCTTCCCAACTGTAGGGAAGCAGCATACTCACGCCTTATAAAGTTCACATCAGTCTTTCCACTGTGTGCCAGCCTAGTCCGCTGTAACTAGCTCTGACGTCATAAAAGTGGTGTCACCGCCAGACACCACACTTGCTAGGTGGTAGCCTTTAAATCGGCCGCGGTCCGTTAGTATACGTCGGACCCGCGTGTCGCCACTATCAGTGATTGCAGACCGAGCGCCGCCACACGGCAGGTCTAGAGAGACTTCCTAGCACTCGCCCCAGTTGTACAGCCGACTTTGCTAGCGATGGTTCACTGACAAAATACGCTCTCATTTGCCGAGACGATAGTTAGCATAGCCTTCAGCTACGTCATTTGCTACGACCTAGCACGGCGCCATTACCAGTTACTATTGATGCTGTAAAACATGTACCGTCAAGAGCGATGTTCACCAATTATGGATTAAAGTTAAGTATTCCAGCAGCTACGTACGTTTTTTGTTAGTCTCATTTCCTTGACCTGTTCCAGACCTCACGCCAGCCTGCGTGAGCTGAAACGTGTGCCTTTCGGCTTCCTCTCATAGTGGGTTGGCTGTCTTGCCAATCCACAACAATAAATATTGCGCAATACTTTAAAATGAAGTAAATAACCTGAAACGTTTCTAGCATGTCAGGAGTAATACAAAATCAATATGTGTTGGATATCAGTTCAATAACTTTAACTATTTTCGAAATTTGGATGTTTTTCTGTAAAAATCATTGGCGCAACAGAAAAGAGCTGGAAACTTAAAAGTCTATATTTAGATTCGTTTTGCATAATAATTTAATAGAAACAGTATTCTGGATCTCACAAATTAAAATTTTAGTTGAAATTCATGATTTTCTGGTTTTTGTCTTAGAAATTAAGGAAGCAAGATAGATTAAGTAGGCGAATAAATAAAGCTAGGATGTTTAAATTTAAGTAAAAGGGAGATCCGCTATAATCATAAAAATGTGAGAAGTTTCAACAGAATAACTATAAAACTATAGGTATAGCGTATCTCCAAAGAGCAAGTTCAGAGGTCGTCTACTGCATGTAGTGTAATTAAATTAATTATCTCACCCAAAATATTTGACTTAGCCACGTCACACTTTTATTATGATTACTTGCCTGTGTGCTGATTGCACATTTAAATTGAGAGCTTCATCGGCCATCAGCAAAGAAAGCAATGATTTATTCGATAACTTAAAGTGGTGCATTACTAGCCCAGCGGCTAGTCGGGAGAGCAGATTTGATCAGGCGTTCCCTTAGCCGTCCGCACCGCGGCTTTATATGTAAGAACGCTGCGCGAGAAAGAAAAAGGCCCCAGTTCTCTCCAGACGCTGATTAGCGCACCACCTGTGCAAGGAGTCACGTCGCGTCGGTATCGTTGATATAAACAGCCTCGGATGCAGTAATAAGTTGCTCGGGATACGCGTAACCATGAAATCGTTTTCGAGTAAAGTGTTAATTCTGGGATGACTTTAATGATCTATCTTCAGTTTGCGTGTGTCGTATTTTCACGTGCCGCCGCGGGACAGACATTCTACCATTATTTAGCGTGGCGTTTGATGAACATTATCATCAAATTATGGCGAGCACTCACTTAAACATTTAGTTTGAACAGTTATAGTTGCATCAGCGCATTAGACTCTGAACTGCTCTGTTAGTTGGATTGTGTGGATTCTTTTCGGTCTGTGACTTTCAGAATATAGTGAATATTGTAGAGAGAATAGTTTTTGATTATGAATCCCAGACAATCTCCTAATTCCTCAGAGCTATAAGCTGTAGCTATAAATGTATTTATCAGGTGAAGTGGGCACTAGGAATTCTAATTACAGGCTTCACGTTTTGCTAATCACTTTCTAGTTACCAATATTGTAGTTAGAGAGCCAGTGTTGAGAACGGCAAACAACAGCATTAAATAAATAATAGGAACATTAACAATTATTCCACCCACCGCCCCACACAACCACTGCTTCCCTTTCATGCCCCTCGACTCGTGTAACTGCCATGTGGTTTCTGTACATATTGTAAATTTGGATATGTTTACTTTATACGGCCTGCCTTACGCGGCTCACTCCGAACACGATTCGTGGCATTTTGCATTGACTGTAGTGGCAGTTTATTGTAGTTTTGATGGAAGGACGTGGTGAGTGGCACTCAGAGGGGCAGCAGGCAGGGCGCGCCCTCTGACCTGGGCGGCGTCGCGGCGCTCGGCGCAGAGGAAGGCGCGGCTCCTCCAGACGGTGACGTGCCGAACGCTGCCCGCCGGCGCCAGGCCAGACAGCTCCCACGCCGCCCCCGCCGCCGCCGACGCCGCCCACCACCACACGTACAGCGCACCCAGCGCCTGCATGCGAGACCAGCCGCCGCTCTGGCCCAGCCGAAGCACTCCTCCTGTTGTGCAGCAAAACATTACCTCCCCCTGTGGATGGGAAATACAGGGTGTCCCACTCAAACCTCCCTGATTTCAAAGACCTTTGAAAAATAAAATAAAAAAAAATCACAGCAGATACGACAATGAAATATGCACCACACTGTAGAGCATCTCAAAGAATTTATTTATTTATCGTCAATACACCTCTACACGGGAACCATTTCTAGCACGAAGAATATCGAGTCTAGTCCACATCGAGGTATATCAACAACACCTGTCGGCAGCTGAGGTTTTCAGTTAGTCACAATTTATTCCAGGGGAAAGCTGCACCGTCATCAACAGTAACTGTTCTTTCGAGAACAAGTTACTGTCTTCGTATATATAGTTAAAGGCTACCCAGCCATTGACCTTCGTCTGTGCGAATGGGCAAAGGTTGCCCGAAATCTTACGGGAATCCCCAAAGCGTGCGCGAGTAATGAGTGGGTGGGCAAATGTCTATAAGGTACAACACATATGTAGAAATGTGGACAGTTGGGAATGTGGGTCTCACGGGAAGCGTGCAAGGGATAAGTCCATGCAGTCACGCTATTCATCTGTGTCCTCGGTGGTCAGATGCCGGCACGGTAGCTCTGCGTGTTCGGTCAGAGGGTTAGCTGCCCTCTGCGATAAAAAAACTGAGTTCATCGATCAACAACAAACATAAACGGA
Source organism: Schistocerca americana (assembly GCF_021461395.2). Taxonomy (NCBI): domain Eukaryota; kingdom Metazoa; phylum Arthropoda; class Insecta; order Orthoptera; family Acrididae; genus Schistocerca; species Schistocerca americana. Next base: position 38,867,292 of record NC_060120.1, read on the forward strand.
TGTCTTTCGACGCCCGCCCCGAGCAGATGCAACGAACGAAACCGAACAAAAAGAGATTAAAAAAAAAAATTGGATAGAGCGTCTGCCATGTAAGCAGGAGGTCCCGGGTTCGGGTCCCGGTCGGGGCACACATTTTCAGCTGTCCACATCGAGGTATATCAACAACACCTGTCGGCAGCTGAGGTTTTCAGTTAGTCATCATTTATATTCAATTTATTGCCAAGTTCTTTGTAACATTTCCTCTGTTATTGTTGCAATCGCGGATACGATGTCGCAACGTAGGAACATCGTCCACTTTGGTCGCATACACGCGGTCCTTCACGAATCCACACATGAAGCAATCAAGAGGCGTAATGTCAGGTGAACGTGGTGGCCAGGCAATGGGTCGTCTGCATCCGAGCCAACGACTGGGAAATTTCCTATGCAGGAAATTGCGAAGAGTCGTTGACTAATGCGGCGGAGCTCCATCTTCTTGAGAAATGATGTTGGGTTGCAAGTCTTGTGTGTGAGAGTACACAAACTACTCTGACATGTCCAGATACACTGACCCATCACTGTCTGTTCCGCAAAGAAGAACGGTCCAACAATCCTGTTGTGCATTGGCCTGCACCAGACGTTCAGTTTAGGGCTATCACGAACAAGTTCAATGACAACGTGCGGATTTTGCGAACCCCAAATCCGAAAATTATGCCTATTAACCGTTCCTCATAGATGAAAGGTTGCTTTATCTGAGAATAAACGTCCTTCCAGGAACCTAGCATCCATATCAATACGCTGCAGCACATCAGCAGCAAACTGTTGTCGGCGTGGTTTGTCATTCGGCGTCACATTTTGCAGAATTTGCACTTTATAAGAACACATAAGAAGACGCTGCTGAACTACACGATGCAGTTTTGATCGAGGTAAAAGTTGCCTAGATGCTTGACGAATTGACTTACGTGGGCTTCTGAGAAACGTTTGTCTGATGTCCTCCACTGTCTCTTCTGGAACTCCCTAACGTGCGCCGCCATAATGTTTCAGAACGCTTCCTGTTGCCAGAAACTTCCTATACCATTTCTTAATTGCTTTCACATCAGGTGGATCACATTCATAAACACGACAATAATTTCTTTAGACAATAATCGGCGATTTTGTTTCTGCAAACCACACTACTGCTGTGAATTCAGCATTTCATTTCATGCGACCACGCTGCACTCTGGTCACGATGCTTGGCACTTCTGACGTGGGAATATAAATTCTATGAGATGCTCTACAACGTGGTGCATTTTTCACTGTCGTATCCACTGTGGTTTTCCTCTCCTGGGTTCTTGAAATCAGAGAGGTTTGAGTGGGACACCTTGTGCTATAAGCAGAATAGAAGAGCTACCTAGTACGACGTGCCCTTAAACCCAGGCAGGAGACTGCAAAGAGAGAAGCGGGTTCCGTTATTAAAGTTTCAGTTTCAACCACTGCTCAGAATGCCGTCAAATTTGAACAGTATATTATTTACTCACGGGCAAACGTCATGGGTGAAAAAGTAACGAAAACTTTACCGGTAGATGACGGCAGATAAATCGCAATTCGACGGCTATGGTTTGAGTTGCACATTACACCACCCGCACCATTCAACGTCCGTGGGTGCACATGTTCGGCAATCAACAGTTGTGGCACTGTTAGTTAGGTAGCCCCATTCACCACGACAAGGGCATACCACAACGTATGGGAAAAATTGGCTTTTTCATCGTCCCGAAGCCAAAAACTGCAAAAAAAAAAAGAAAAAAAAAGGAAAATTACATCGGTTTCTAATTGTCACTGGTACAAAACACGTTCAATATACTCTCTACAGTTTTCTACCACAAGTTGAAATCGACAAATAGCATATTCCACAACAGATCGGAGTGTCTCGGGGGTTACCAATGAGTTTGAAACCTCCCCTTAGAAAAATTTATGAATGATTGTGCTGATAAACCTCTTACGTTATTTGATTTTGAAACAGCTGAGCAAAACTGAACGTGCACAGACATTCTCTCTTTACTTATTCAGATCATCAATAAACTGACACACAATATTTTTAGTACAACGCAATATGACTTTCAATAATCCCTACAAAAGGATGGACCTGACTAACATTAAACTATACCTTTCACAAATCACTTACCTCACAAAAATCTTCGTCACTCGAACTACTGCAATACGGCGAGCGCCACTACTGCCAGCTAAATAAAAGATTCTAACTACTGAAGGCACTAACTACTGACAGGCATAGTAATCAAATGAAAGTTTTTGATATAGAACAAACAATGTATTTACCTTAATAGTGTTCAAAAGTCATAATATATATATCAGTTCATAAAATCCAGTCTTACAAATTTACTGTCTCTGATGGACACACGTCCAGATCATCCGCTCTCAAAACTCCGCCATCTCTCTCCCCACATCCACCACTGCTGGCGGCTCACCTCCAACTACGCAACGCTACGCGCTGTTACCATCCAACTGCCCAACACTACAATAGCGAATATTACAACAATGCCAACCAGCCACAGACTGCACATAGCACAGCCAGTGATTTTCGTACAGAGCGCTACGTGGCGTTACCAATATAAAAATCTAAACAACCTACTTATAAGTTGAGTAATGCGTGCCTTCAATTCAGCTGCGTTCGTATTCGGAGCACTGAACATATCTTTCAGATAACGCCAGAGCCAGAAGTCACACGGATTGAGACCTGGTGGTGTGTATGGCCAGGCTGTAGGAAAATGACAGCTGACAATTCTAGCATTTCCGAAATGTGTTTCGAGCAGGCGCTTCAACGGCAGTGCAGTGTGCGGAGAAGCGCTACCTTGCACAAAAATTATCCTACCCACACATATACGCTGTTCAAGGGATAACGTTGGTGCGCAGAAGACTCTCATAGCGTCTATCAGTAGCGGTTCAGGCAGTAGGAACCGTACGACTGATCTCCTCGGAAATATACAACCGTTCGTTCGACGAAAGATCCGTACCCAAAGACTGGAAAGCTGCACAGGTCACACGAATATTCGAGAAAGGTAGTAGGAATAATCCACTAAATTACAGGCCCATATCATTAACGTCGATATGCAGCAGGATTGTAGAACATATTTTGTGTCCGAACATAATGAATTACCTCGAAGAAAACGGTCTATTGACACACAGTCAACATCGGTTTAGAAAACATCGTTCCTATGAAGCACAACTAGCTCTTTATTCGCATGAAGTGTTGAGTGCTGTTGACAAGGGATTTCAGATCGATTCCATATTCCTGGATTTTGACACTGTACCACACAAGCGGCTCGTAGTAAAAATGGCGTGCTTATGGAATATCGTCTCAGTTATGTGACTGGATTTGCGATGTCCTGTCAGAGAGGTCACATTTCGTAGTAATTGACGGAAAGTCATCGGGTAAAACGGAAGTGATTTCTAGCGTTCCCCACGGTATTATTATAGGCCCTTTGCTGTTCCTTATCTATATAAACGATTTGGGAGACAATCTGAGCAGCCGTCTTCGTTTGTTTGCAGATGACGCTGTCGTTCACCGACTAATAAAGTCATCAGAAGATCAAAACAAACTGCAAAACGATTTAGAAAAAATATCTGAATGGTGTGAAAAGTGGCAGTTAACCCTAAGTAACGAAAACTGTGAGGTCATCCACATGAATGCGAAAAGGAACTCGTTAAACTTCGGTTACACGATAAAGCAGTCTAATCTAAAAGCCGCAAATTCAACTAAATACCTAGGTGTTACAATTGCGAACAACTTAAATTGGAAGGAACACATAGAAAATGTTGTGGGGAAGGCTAACCAAAGACTGCGTTTTATTGGCAGGACACTTAGAAAATGTAACAGACCTGCTAAGGAGACTGCCTACACTACGCTTGTCCGTCCTCTTTTAGAATACTGCTGTGAGGTGTGGGATCCTTACCAGATAGGACTGACGGAGTACATCGAAAAAGTTCAAAGAAAGGCAGCACGTTTTGTATTATCGCGAAATATGGGAGAGAGTGTCACAGAAATGATACAGGATTTGGGCTGGAAATCGCTAAAGGAAAGCCGTGTTCCGTTGCGACGGAATCTTCTCACGAAATTCCAATCACCAACTTTCTCCTCCGAATGCGAAAATATTTTGTTGTCACCGACCTACATAGGGCGGAACGATCACCAGTATAAAATAAGGGAATCAGAGCTCGTTCGGAAAGATATAGGTGTTCAGTCTTTCGGCGCGCTGTACGAGATTGGAGTAATAGAGAACTGTGAAGGTGGTTCGATGAACCCTCTGCCAGGCACTTAAATGTGATTTGCAGAGTATCCATGTAAATGTAGATGAAATATACGATCCTACGGTAAACTACGCCGTCAACCCGCACCACACAGTCACATTTGCAGAATGAAGTGGCCCCGGTTGATGAGCGTGCTCGTTTTCCGTTGCTCATGTTCTGCAATTCTGCGCACTGACATGTCCTTGGAGATGGAAATGGGCCTTGCCTCTCCAGAGAATATTCCATGACCATTCATTGTCCACTTTCATGCGAGCAAGAAATTTCAAAGCGGACATTTGTCTTACTGCCAGATCAGCAGGAAGCAACTAATGAACATGGGTGATTTTGTATGGATAGCACAGCAGGATGCTTCGTAGGTTTTTATGCACCGTGCTCACACGGATGTCCAACATTAGGGCATTTCCCCGTGCTCTGCACGTTTGCACACTGCCACTCAATTCCTCCTGCGGTGCTGTGGCCACATTTTCGACAGAAGTCGGATCAACTGCTTTCCTCTCTGCCACACTGGACTCTTTTTTTAAAAAAAGTAAAAGAAACTGGCTTATCGAATTTTGTGAACCTTTCTGCAGATCCTTACCAGACATCGGACCAATGCCTTTTTTTTTTTCATACTCTTGACTGTCCGGAACTTCTGCAGGGCTACAAAGCGCTGAGTCACCGTTCTTATAGAAAAGCTTTACCAGCACCACGCCATCCTTTATGGAGACAAGTCTTGTTGGTCGTCCCGCAGAGGAAACTGAGGAACAAACGTGTTGCGCGCGTCTGTTGGTGTGCATATTCTGTCGCTTACTGCCCCATCTATTGCTCAAATTTTTTTGTTCCATGACGTTTTTCCCTGCGTCAGTAATAGGTTGTTCAACTTTGACCTCATTCTGACCAGTGGCTTTCTTTCTACACCATTTTGAAAGTGTACATGATGCAGTTACTTGCACTTGTAATCCACTGAAGAATGCCACTAAGGCAAAATTTCCGTTGTGCCACTAGAACATCTAATGGCAAAATGTCTCAGCACGTTTTTATCGCTGGAAGTCCGCAGCAAGTCGTATAGGACGATACAATGAAATCCAGCAGGCATGCACCTGATCATGACAAATGCCAGTGACATATGCAGTCAACCAGATACTCTGGAGCACCGGATTCTGTGTCGAACGGTCGCAGACGTTATGAAAGCTAGTAAATTAATACTCAGGCTGATAAACAGAACCACGCAAAACCATTACGCCGCAACAAAAATCACGGCAACAGAGTTTAAACCATTCCGTGCCTGCAGGAGATCTACCACCCTATGGATAATCACCCACACAGTGCACTCCATCCATCACCTGCGACAGATAGGCAAGTTAGAATGTCCATCTTATCTCTCCAACCAACGTGAGAAGAGAAGCAAACTACTAAAATGTGAAGAAATTTTAAGAATTTTTTAATTACTTGGCAAGCGGTCAAAAAATTCGTAGTGAATGTCGGCAGCTAGACAGGTCAACAATTGTTTAACAACAAAAAACCGGTGCAGCGACTCCTATCAACATCAAGATGCAGCAACAGTCGGTCGAATGAGGTATCCCTGCACATGGAGTCGCCCTCCCACTAATACCTAGCCAAAATGAGCTGTATTAAGTGTCAAATAATTTCCCATTTGAAATTTTTAATTAATTATGTTAGTTCGTAAGATAATAATAAAAATGTACCATGAAAATTGAAAAAAGACGCTCCCGGTGCATTTTTCGCAAAGCAGGTAACACGAGAGTCTCGGGAAAGTGAACATGTTTCTGACGTCACCATTCCGTGGCACTCTGAGTGTGCGGAATGGTCACAGAGGCTTAGTCATAAACGATAGTATTACCTTGTCGTAGTGAGTAACGTACATGCAATCTGGTTGGCCTGCAACGCAAAATAGTTCGCGAGGAAAATCCGGGTCTCACACTTGAGATGTATGATTCGTATGGCATGAGCAGAAGACCTTACTAATCTCAATAATTGTACTGCGGCGCAATGACGACGAAATCATGGACCTGAAAAACATTTCCCAGATGTCCCAAAAAAAGTGTAACGGCGTTTATGTTTCCGCTTTATTAGATTTGTATGTCAAAATACGACGACTGTGATTCACCATCTGGAAAACCTTGAAATATTTCAAGGCAGTCAGGCATCAAGTAGTACCTTTTCATTGTGGATTATTAGTGCAGGGTGCAACATATAGCAGTTGCTTCGATTAGATTTCAGCTGCACGTGAAAGGATTTCCGTTTGGCCTGGAGATTATGGGCTGGTCTTTCTGTAATCCTGCTGAACTAGTACCGGTAGGAGCCAACTAGAATGATGTAGGAAGCGAGTAATTTTCACACGACAACCGGCGATTTTCTACATCTTTTCCAGAGAAACTTATGGAAGCGCTATAAGTGGGAGCAGGAAATGGCCAATGAAATTACCTGCATTCTGCTCCTGTTCTGATTGGCTTGAAAACCTCAATATCAAATAATTTCGTGAAGTGGTCTGTAGGTCGCGGAATCTGCAATTGGCCGGTATCTCTCTTGGGGTTTGAGATGCACTTTGGGGCGTATTTATGAAGACGAGGGAAGGTGATGATTGGTGATCAGCGGGGTTATTTCTTCCAGTATGGAAATATTTGAGAATCATAGAGTGCGTTTCCTTAAGCGGAGTGGATTTTGTATTGTATCATTTAAGTACCTAGCTGGACGATGATACTAAGTGAACGAGAGGGATTCGGCGAGGTTTTTGTTAGAGCCAATAAATTATTAGAGCCAATAGTTAGTTTCCGCTGAAGTCCGAGTGTCGTGTTTTTGCGAAACTTTCATATTGACTTTAAACTGTATTTCCGTTTTGTAGTCGTGGAGAATATTGACGGGAGACATTAGGAGCCATTTGGAGCCAGTGTATGATCTTTTAGACTCGTACTACACTGCAAAAGGTCTTTGATAAAGATCTGTTATAAAAGACTTTTGTCAAATCTTCGACGGTGTGCTTTTGTAAAAGTTTGCCTTTACCAAATATCTTTGATGAAAGTTAGGGCATGGTACAAGCCTTTATAAAATCTCTACCCAGGCTGATGAGGTGGCTATGGGTAATAGTGAAGTGGATACCACTGCGGACATTTCCCTAACAAGCTAGAACAAAAACCCTTCACTTCTAATTGACCTAAATTAAAAATAAAAAAAGACGTTGTATATTGTTACATAATCGTGAAGGACAGACTTACGCTAATTATGGGACTCACACAGATATTCAAGAAATTTTCCAGCCCTTAAACAGTCTACATCCAAAATAAAATTCACGATGGAGATAGATACAAGGAATTCTATAAATTATTTGTACCTTACATTCAGCAGAAAGGATGGCTACCACAAATACGACATTTATAGAAAGCCTATACCCTTGGGCATTTAAAGAAATCAAGAATTACATTAAATGGAAATGAATTGTTTCCACTCCTAATATTTGACACTGAAATAAGGTATAGAAATTTAACTAGGCTACAGAGGAATGTGTATGTCGTAGTTATTTTAAAAGAAAAGCAGTCCACCTCCAAGATTACTAAATTTGGATTTATATTTAAAAGTCTTATCAAGAGCTGAAGGAGAAACAACCCCTGTCTGAAGAGGGAAGAAGGGGTGGGGGTGGCGGAGGGGTGCAAAGATAAGTCGCTTGTGAGGAACAATTTTCTCGAACTAGCCCTCACCATTGCCCTCAGTACCAGTCCTGTGTTTTACCACTTTGCCGTCTTGCTCGGTTCCGTTGGGCTAACTGTCCGTAACAGATAGGTATGATAACAGATATCGACAAATTTAAAGACTCTATGGTCGTAACAGGTCGATATGGGCTCTCTAGTCGGTACCACCCATGCAAAAAGTATAAATAAGATGCTCATGGAACTGAAATAAAATATATGGATGAAGGTGACGTTGGTGTCGTGCAGACCTGTTGGATGAATTTAAAGAACCAGTATATGAGAAAGACTGCAACTAATCCACCGCTTCCATCGTGTATATCTATGGTAGAGGCCATGAGAATAAGGTGAGAGAGTCTGATCGTGCAGTCAGTAATGTTCTAACTACACATGAGAATGAAACAGAACACATAGATGTTAATCGTTGTACGAAGTAATCTGCCGCACTGTATAGTGGCTTTCTGTGTATATAGGGTGTTCCATAATCCCTATTGCAGGCTTCTAGGGGTTGTGGGGGAGACATAGCAGATAAATTTTAATAAGGAACACATGTCCGGGAATGTACCGTTTGGATAAGTTTGAAGAGCGAACCACTTTCAAACCTCCCACTTCACAGTACTCACACAAACTGGGGAGAAGGCGCCTTCGCCATTCCCTTGTTCTAATTGCGATATCACAGACCATTTTCGTCCGACTACTACAACCGCTGCAAGAAACTGGTACGTTCACAGCTGGAAGTGTCGACTGTGGTGCTCCACATACGCCGGCCGGTGTGGCCGAGCGGTTCTAGGTCCTTTACTCTGGAACCGCGCGACTGCTTCGGTCGCAGCTTCGAATCCTGCCTCGGGAATGGATGTGTGTGATGTCCTTGGATTAGTTGGGTTTAAGTAGTTCTAAGTTCTAGGGGACTGATGACCTCAGCTGTTAAGTCCCATAGTGTTCAGAGCCATTTCAACCATTTGCTCCACAGACGCGCCGCATTCGTGACTGTGAAGAGAATGTTGTTCGTCACATAGAAAAGGACAGGAAGACTAGTACTTCAAACATTACCCACGGCATGAGCTCCTGTAGAGCACACAGGTCAGGGCTCACTGTGTCTGCTTCGCGCGTAATGAGAAGTAAAGATTTGAATGTGATCCGCTCTCTAAACTTATTTTGCATGCAACGGTAGATTTAAGGACGTGAGTGCCTCATCAAAACTTTATCTACAAATTCCTCTCTACATCTCCTAGCAACCTATAACAGGAACTGTAAAACACTCAGTAAATGCAGCTATTAACGGATTCGCGTAAGACTGCGTAGGATTCGATAAAGTATCTGCTCGGCGCTCGCGTTAGCAAGGCGAACAACATTAACGGTAAAATTGTCTGCATATTGGTGAACAGTGTTCATTATCAGTATGATGTCACAAAAAAAATACTTGCTATAGCTTTGTTTCAGATATTTTTGTTTTACATGAACTTTTCGAATGCTAAAGCCATTTTTTGCGGAACGCGAAACCTAGTGCGTTTTCTTGCGTAGTAAATCCAGTTTCCCCAAGAAATCACAGTTGATACAGTTAAAATTACGAGTATTATTGACTCTATAATAATAGCTGTCTGGTTCTGAAGCTCAAATAAAAGTAATTTGTTAACTCAGCAACCCAACTGAAAATAACACGCCAGTGTAAATGACAAGCTACACAGTAACGTAAACTGGACACTTCAGAGTCCATTCTAGAAAATAATGTAATAATTCCAGCAGACGTAAAAGGCTTTTAGACCTGCTTTTTTGCAATAACCATACATATTATTTCTCAAGTCAACATCCCTTTTTCTCATCACATAATAATCGTACAGGGATTAATGAGGAGGTACCGTTAGGAAAGTTTTATAACCAGCTTCTGACATAGCTTACCGATTGTCCACTACAACTCACTATTTTTGGAAAATTTTAACACGAAAAAGGCTTTGAACTACCATAGGCAAAAGGGAATCATTGATGCCCAGCTTCATGCCTATATTTTACGCACGTAACTTATTAAATAGCAATAAGAGACTCCCTTTTCATATTATGTTATTACAAATACCATTTTAGTTTGTTTTAAAGTACGTATTAACTGGATAATTTGTATACATCATTGTCATACATAATAACCGTTATCACTGTTGTAGTACATTATCTCTGCCCGTTGTACAAGTCGACTTTTCTAAAAGAATATACTTTCCGAAACGACTAACGTATCTGTTAATGTAGCCTTGAATTGTTTCTTAACTAATACGACTAAGGAATAAGGTGCTTACTGTAATTCAAAATGTTTGTCGATATAAAGTTATACTAGTAAGTTATGTAGCCCTACTGACAGTATTTGACCTCCTGCCGTCGCACAAGCTGGGTCACCCATTTTTGGACACATGGAAATGTGTATATAAAGATGTATCATAAATTCATGATTATTATTTGACGTAGCTCGGTTCATTTTTAAAGATTTTTCTCTTCATTCTCACAACAACTCTCATTCCACCGACTACACTTATTTCAAGGACAGTAAACTCTTGATTATCAGCGGTCATTGGGACTTGAAATCCGCGGTGGATAACCGAATTCTCTTGATAATCCGCAGTTAAAATTCACAGCATACATATGGGTTATTGGAAAATAAAAATTAATTACAATACCATAATAAAAATCAGTAACTAATGTTTCTACCAAATTCTACTTTAATCATCATAGTATACGTGAAAATTAGGTACTTACAACGAATACAGTACAATCCAACTTCACATTATCTTACACTACTTTGAAACAAAGTGCAGTCCAGCTCTTGCAGTGTTCGAGCAGCACATTGTTTATACAATCGTGTTGTCACGTGAGATTATAACTCACTCGCAGCCACTTCTGGGTTAATGGAAAATATTCATGAGAAAAAAAGTGCGAGAAATAGGCCGCAAAGCGGATAATCCACCCACAGATAACCGAGTGTTTACTGCCGTCGTTATTTAAAACTATAAAAGTGCGAAAGCGCCGCACGGGTCTCCTGGTTATTACTTACAGCATGTTTACATTTTCAGAACTGATTAAAAATATCTAATGATGATGGTACAAAGGTGATGGGACACGTCTGAACATTGAAAAGATTCCCCATGAATACAGAATAATGTTTGCTGACGCCAGACAATTCTGTGCAGACGCCACTTACGCTTTCCGACCTTGCGTAGAGTAGAGTCATTCTTGTCCTCCACTACTACAGCTATTTTTTCTCGTTGTTCGTAAGGGAATATACAATGTGACAATTACTGAACTATATGAAATAAAATCGTCATAACTTCTGAACGGTTTGCGATAGGACGTGCAAACTGCACGGTTGAACGGGGGCATGATGCGAATTAGAATGCGCGTGCGCACGAGCCGTATTGTTGTTGGCCATTGGCACGTGAAAATGTCACGGCACAGCGCTTATGAGGGACTGAGAATCCGCATTTCGCAGAGAAGTCTCTTCACCCTCAACGGGTGACTGTGTGGTGTGAAATTTCCAATCACAGAACAATCAGTGCTATATTCCTTGGCGGCACGGTGACTACTGAACGCCCGCATCTAGTGGTCGTGCGGTAGCGTTCTCGCTTCCCACGCCCGGGTTCCCGGGTTCGATTCCCGGCGGGGTCAGGGATTTTCTCTGCCTCGTGATGGCTGGGTGTTGTGTGATGTCCTTAGGCTAGTTAGGTTTAAGTAGTTCTAAGTTCTAGGGGACTGATGACCATCGATGTTAAGTCCCATAGTGCTCAGAGCCGACTACTGAACGGTGCGTGAATGACTTGGAAAGTGATTTCATCCCCATTATCCAAAGTGCAAGACGGAGCTCGACCCCATCAAAGCGGAGATAGTTTGATGTCCTGGAGGAGCACTTTAGGTACCCTACTCTGGCTCTTGGGTACCTAGAGGCCACTGGCATGGACCTGGATTGTCCGCCATAATCTCCAGATCTCAACACATGCGACTCCTTTTTGTACGGCTGTATTAAAGACAAAGTGTACAGCAATAACCCCGAAATCATTGCTGAGCTGAAAACAGCCGTTCAGAAGACCATCGACAGCATCAACATTCCAACACTTCAGCGGGCCTTGCAGAATTTCGCTATTCGTTTGCGCCGCATCGTCGCCAATGATGGCAGACGTACCCAACGTGTCATAACCTAAACGCGAATATCTGTAGTGACGTTTGCACGCTGAATGAAGTATGTGCACCCCGTAGTCTGTAACTAAATTACGTTTCTTTTTCATATAGTTCGGTAATTGTCATTCTGTGTCGCGGACGTGATTGAAAGTAAGATGCAGATAGCAGAGCCTGTTGCCTTGTGTAGACGTTGTAGGCTGTGTCAAACGAGGCGAGTGAATTATGACAGTGACAGAAAATTCCGCGTGCGGTTCTTATCCGGAGTAGTGAAAGCAGAGCGGCGGCTTACCGTGTCTGCTTCGCCGGTGAGTCTTCGCCGCCGACTGCTGCCCCCGCGTTCGCCTGCCGCTGCTGGCCACGCACATTCCTCTGCCGGGCTTACGCACCAGCCGCACCGACAGCTCACGTCGCCATCTACGGGATTCAGCTGGCTCACTTAAGAGACACAGCCTTTCCTCCCTCGATTCATAGTTTGTGCCTATGGACCTACTTTTTTAACAATACTATGAACCACAAGTTCTATGTTGCTTAAAATCCATACAAATTATAAAAATGTTCATAACTAATTGTTCATAGTTTGTGCATATGGGCCGACTTTGCGGTTTTAACAACAGAAGACAGATCTTGCTGAAAACACACACACACACACACACACACACGCACACAGACACACACACACGCACATATACGAGGCGTGTTTTTTTTTAAAAATAAGTACCGTTTGAAATTTAAAAAAAGACGTGCTAAGATATCTCAATAATTTTATTTTTATATGAAAGCCTGTACCTTAATCTACTTTTCTACATAATTTCCGTCAATATTGAGGTTCAAAATGGTTCAAATGGCTCTGAGCACTATGCGACTCAACTGCTGAGGTCATAAGTCCCCTAGAACTTAGAACTACTTAAACCTAACTAACCTAAGGACAACACACACATCCATGCCCGAGGCAGGATTCGAACCTGCGACCGTAGCGGTCGCGCGGTTCCAGACTGTAGCGCCAGAACCGCTCGGCCACCAGCGGCCGGCAATACAATACTGAGGTACTTGTCATAACGTTGTACCAGTTTTTGAATACCCTCCTCATAGAAGTCTGCCGTCCGACTTGTTAACCACTGCTTCACCAATGTTTTGACTTCGCCGTCGTCTTGAAGGTGCTGACCGCCCAAGTGTTTCATCAAGTGCAGCCACAGCCACTGGGCGCAAGATCGGGGCTGTACGGAGGATGATCTAGAGTTTCCCACCGAAAAGATGTGATGAGATCTTTGGTCTGATTCGCCACATGCGGACGGGCATTGTCTTGCAGCAAAACGATGCCCTTGCTCAACTTCCATGGACTGTTGCTTTGATTCTGGTGTGACGTAGGCCACCCGTGTTTCATCGGCCGTAATAATTTGGCTTAAGATATCATCACCGTCGTTATGTACCGCTCAAGGAAAGTCAATGCAATGTCTAAACGATTGGTTTTCTGCACATCCGTCAATATTTTCGGTACCCAACGTGCGCAGAATTTTCGGTAATTCAAGTGCTCGGTCACAATGCCATACAAAACACTACGAGAAACATTAGGAAAGTCATCCCGCAAGGAGGAAATCGTAAAGCGTCTGTTTTCTCTCACCTTATTGTCCACTTGCTGTACCAAACTTTCATTAACGACCGAAGGACGCCCACCCCGTTGTTCATCATGCACATTTGTGCGGCCATCTTTAAATACTCTCACCCGCTTTCTTATCATTCCATCTCTCATGATGTTTTCTCCGTAAAGTGCACAGATCTCACAATGCACATCGATCGTTTTTAGGCCTTTAGCATTAAGATATCTTATAACAGCCCGTACTTCACAGTCGGCGGGACTCACGATTATCGAAGGCATCTTAAACACTCAGTATACAACGTAAACAAGGAAGAAACAGACTGTAATGGCGTCAGTGCGTAGATTAAGGTACAGGCTTTCACGTAAAAGCAAAATTATTGAGATATCTTAGCACGTCTTTTTTTAAATTTCAAAACGTTACTTACTTAAAAAACACGCCTCGTATGAAGCGCCAAAGAAACTGATATAGGCATGCGTATTCCAATACAGAGACATGTAAACAGGCAGAATACGGCGCGGCGGTCGGCAACGCCTCTGTAAGACGACAAGTGTCTGGCGCAGTTGCTAGATCGGTTACTGCTGCTACAATGGCCGCTTATCAAGATTTATGTCAGCCTGAAAGTGGTGTTACAGTCGGCGCACGTGTGATGAAACACACCGTCTTCGAGGTAGCGATGACGTGGGAATTTTCTCGTACGACCATTTTACGAGTGTACCGCAAATATCAAGAATCCGGTAAAACATTAAAATTTCCGACATTGCTGTAGACGGAAAAAGATCCGGCAGGAACGGAAGCAACGACGACTGAAGAGAATCGTTCAACGTGATAGAAGTGAAACACTTCCGCAAATTGCTGCTGATGTCAGTGTTGGGCGATCTGCAAGTGTCAGCGTGGGAACCATTCAACGACACATCATCAATATGGGCTTTCGGAGCCCTTGATAACTGTGCGACACAATGGTTTACGCCTTGCTTGGGTCCGTCAACAGCGACATTGGACTGTTGATGACTGGAAACATGATGCCTGGCCGGATGAGCATCGTTTCAAATTGTATCGCGCGTATGGACATGTATGGGTATGGAGACCTCATGAATTCATGGACCCTGCATGTCAGCAGGGGACTGTTCAAGTTGGTGGAGACTCTGTAACAGTGTGGGGCGTGTGGAGTTAGAGAGATATGGGACCCCTGATACGTCTGGATACGACTCTGACAGGTGAGAAGTACAAGATCCTGTCTGATCACTTGCATCCATTTACGTCCATTGTGCATTCCGACGGACTTCGACAAATTCAGCAGGACAATGCGACACCCCACGCGTCCAGAATTGCTACAGAGTGGTTCAAATGGTTCAAATGGCTCTGAGAACTATGGGACCTAACTTCTGAGGTCATCAGTCCCCCAGAGCTTAGAACCACTTAAACCTAACTAACCTAAGGACATCACACACATCCATGCCCGAGGCAGGATTCGAACCTGCGACCGTAGCAGTCGCGCGGTTCCGGACTGTGCGCCTAGAACCGTTAGACCACCGCGGCCGGCGCTACAGAGTGGCTCCAGGATCACTCTTCTAAATTGAAACACTTCAACCGGCCACCAGACTCCCCAGACATGAACATTATTAACTATATCTGTGGTGCCTTTCAACGTGCTGTTTAGAAGAGATCTCCACCCCTCGTAGTCTTACGGACAGCCGTGCAGGATTCATGTTGTCAGTTCCCTCCAGCTCTACTTCAGACATTAGTCGAGCCCATGCCACGTTGTGTTGTGGCAGTTCTGCGTGCTCGCGGCTGCCCTGTACGACATTAGGCAGATGTAGCAGTTTCTTTTGCTCTTCGGTGTATGAATGTGTATGTGTATGTTCAACATCTCCTCGTAAACCACTGAACCGATTTCAAGCAATCTTGGTGTACGTAACACTTATTATCTGAAAAGACAATCACCGAGATATCAAAGAGATGGGAATGAAAAAGCAGTGCAGCCCATGACGCAGGAATAGCGATACTCTAGTCATCCAGTATTTGAAGATTAGGGCACTTACAGACCTGCATTTACAAAATTAGAACTTTAAAAAAATAATTTTGTTTGAAATGAAAATACACTCCTGGAAATGGAAAAAAGAACACATTGACACCGGTGTGTCAGACCCACCATACTTGCTCCGGACACTGCGAGAGGGCTGTACAAGCAATGCCCGCATCTCGTGGTCGTGCGGTAGCGTTCTCGCTTCCCACGCCCGGGTTCCCGGGTTCGATTCCCGGCGGGGTCAGGGATTTTCTCTGCCTCGTGATGGCTGGGTGTTGTGTGCTGTCCTTAGGTTAGTTAGGTTTAAGTAGTTCTAAGTTCTAGGGGACTTATGACCACAGCAGTTGAGTCCCATAGTGCTCAGAGCCATTTGAACCATTTGAACAAGCAATGATAACACGCACGGCACAGCGGACACACCAGGAACCGCGGTGTTGGTCGTCGAATGGCGCTAGCTGCGCAGCATTTGTGCACCGCCGCCGTCAGTGTCAGCCAGTTTGCCGTGGCATACGGAGCTCCATCGCAGTCTGTAACACTGGTAGCATGCCGCGACAGCGTGGACGTGAACCGTATGTGCAGTTGACGGACTTGGAGCGAGGGCGTATAGTGGGCATGCGGGAGGCCGGGTGGACGTACCGCCGAATTGCTCAACACGTGGGGCGTGAGGTCTCCACAGTACATCGATGTTGTCGCCAGTGGTCGGCGGAAGGTGCACGTGCCCGTCGACCTGGGACCGGACCACAGCGACGCACGGATGCACGCCAAGACCGTAGGATCCTACACAGTGCCGTAGGGGACCGCACCGCCACTTCCCAGCAAATTAGGGACACTGTTGCTCCTGGGGTATCGGCGAGGACCATTCGCAACCGTCTCCATGAAGCTGGGCTACGGTCCCGCACACCGTTAGGCCGTCTTCCGCTCACGCCCCAACATCGTGCAGCCCGCCTCCAGTGGTGTCGCGACAGGCGTGAATGGAGGGACGAATGGAGACGTGTCGTCTTCAGCGATGAGAGTCGCTTCTGCCTTGGTGCCAATGATGGTCGTATGCGTGTTTGGCGCCGTGCAGGTGAGCGCCACAATCAGGACTGCATACGACCGAGGCACACAGGGCCAACACCCGGCATCGTGGTGTGGGGAGCGATCTCCTACACTGGCCGTACACCACTAGTGATCGTCGAGGGGACACTGAATAGTGCACGGTACATCCAAACCGTCATCGAACCCATCGTTCTACCATTCCCAGACCGGCAAGGGAACTTGCTGTTCCAACAGGACAATGCACGTCCGTATGTATCCCGTGCCACCCAACGTGCTCTAGAAGGTGTAAGTCAACTACCCTGGCCAGCAAGATCTCCGGATCTGTCCCCCATTGAGCATGTTTGGGACTGGATGAAGCGTCGTCTCACGCGGTCTGCACGTCCAGCACGAACGCTGGTCCAACTGAGGCGCCAGGTGGAAATGGCATGGCAAGCCGTTCCACAGGACTACATCCAGCATCTCTACGATCGTCTCCATGGGTGAATAGCAGCCTGCATTGCTGCGAAAGGTGGATATACACTGTACTAGTGCCGACATTGTGCATGCTCTGTTGCCTGTGTCTATGTGCCTGTGGTTCTGTCAGTGTGATCATGTGATGTATCTGACCCCAGGAATGTGTCAATAAAGTTTCCCCTTCCTGGGACAATGAATTCACGGTGTTCTTATTTCAATTTACAGGAGTGTATCATGTTAGTGCTGTACAAGAAAACGTAAGAAACACAAAGGTACACAAAATGATGAGTGAAAGACAAGAAACTCGATACGAAATCACTAGTTACAAGGTTTACTTTACATAGTTTTTCATAATTATCATAACACTTAACAGATTTGCACTTGTCATTATGAGAGTTCATGTGTTTCAAGAAAGCGTCGATATAAAATTTAAATGTTTACGACAAAGCTTTACACTGGTTGTGCTGAAAAGAAAAACATCGCGTCGCGTCTCACACGCGTATTTACAAGGGACGCCGCAGCGTTCTAAGAGCCCGTAGTGGCTCAGTGCAAACACGGCACTGTTGCGTGTGCCACAGAGGCATGCTTGATCTCTCTATTTACTTTTGCAATGGCGTTCTAGAATGCCCACTTGCCTTGCATTCTTTGAAAATTCACTCCCGAGTAATCTCAAGGCCTTCTTATACACTCCTGGAAATTGAAATAAGAACACCGTGAATTCATTGTCCCAGGAAGGGGAAACTTTATTGACACATTCCTGGGGTCAGATACATCACATGATCACACTGACAGAACCACAGGCACATAGACACAGGCAACAGAGCATGCACAATGTCGGCACTAGTACAGTGTATATCCACCTTTCGCAGCAATGCAGGCTGCTATTCTCCCATGGAGACGATCGTAGAGATGCTGGATGTAGTCCTGTGGAGCGGCTTGCCATGCCATTTCCACCTGGCGCCTCAGTTGGACCAGCGTTCGTGCTGGACGTGCAGACCGCGTGAGAAGACGCTTCATCCAGTCCCAAACATGCTCAATGGGGGACAGATCCGGAGATCTTGCTGGCCAGGGTAGTTGACTTACACCTTCTAGAGCACGTTGGGTGGCACGGGATACATGCGGACGTGAATTGTCCTGTTGGAACAGCAAGTTCCCTTGCCGGTCTGGGAATGGTAGAACGATGGGTTCGATGACGGTTTGGATGTACCGTGCACTATTCAGTGTCCCCTCGACGATCACCAGTGGTGTACGGCCAGTGTAGGAGATCGCTCCCCACACCATGATGCCGGTTGTTGGCCCTGTGTGCCTCGGTCGTATGCAGTCCTGATTGTGGCGCTCACCTGCACGGCGCCAAACACGCATACGACCATCATTGGCACCAAGGCAGAAGCGACTCTCATCGCTGAAGACGACACGTCTCCATTCGTCCCTCCATTCACGCCTGTCGCGACACCACTGGAGGCGGGCTGCACGATGTTGGGGCGTGAGCGGAAGGCGGCCTAACGGTGTGCGGGACCATAGCCCAGCTTCATGGAGACGGTTGCGAATGGTCCTCGCCGATACCCCAGGAGCAACAGTGTCCCTAATTTGCTGGGAAGTGGCGGTGCGGTCCCCTACGGCACTGTGTAGGATCCTACGGTCTTGGCGTGCATCCGTGCGTCGCTGCGGTCCGGTCCCAGGTCGACGGGCACGTGCACCTTCCGCCGACCACTGGCGACAACATCGATGTACTGTGGAGACCTCACGCCCCACGTGTTGAGCAATTCGGCGGTACGTCCACCCGGCCTCCCGCATGCCCACTATACGCCCTCGCTCAAAGTCCGTCAACTGCACATACGGTTCACGTCCACGCTGTCGCGGCATGCTACCAGTGTTAAAGACTGCGATGGAGCTCCGTATGCCACGGCAAACTGGCTGACACTGACGGCGGCGGTGCACAAATGCTGCGCAGCTAGCGCCATTCGACGGCCAACACCGCGGTTCCTGGTGTGTCCGCTGTGCCGTGCGTGTGATCATTGCTTGTACAGCCCTCTCGCAGTGTCAGGAGGAAGTATGGTGGGTCTGACACACCGGTGTCAATGTGTTCTTTTTTCCATTTCCAGGAGTGTATTTCTATCACAGTGGATAACTCAACACGGTCCATATTCACACGCATACAGAGATCTGTCTGCCGGCCGCTGTGGCCGAGCGGTTCTAGGCGCTTCAGTCCGGAATCGCGCTGCTGCACCGGTCGCAGGTTCGAATCCCGCCTCGGGCATGGATGTGTGTGATGTCCTCAGGTTAATTAAGTTTAAGTAGTTCTAAGTGTAGGGGACTGATGACCTCAGATGTTACGTCCCGTAGTCCTTCGAGCCATTTTTGGACAGATCTGTCTCAGTTTATGGGTATTCACTTGCATAATACATGATATAAATGAATTTCTTACGACATATTATTTACAACATTACAAATGGTACATGTACCAGAATGACATTTATATAGATTGGTCATGGCTTGCGTTTTTCTTTAATTTCAGTTGCTCTTAGAAAATCTACTCTGTAAGCTAGATTTCTAGTTACACTTTTTGCAGATTCGCTTGTGATCGAGTGGTCCAAGAAATAAACATGGAATAAATTTTGAAAATTACAATTACAATTAAGTTTTTACTGAAAATTCTTTCTCAGATGAATCAGTTCTTGACTGATACAATTTCTAGTAAACTATGTTACATACATCTAACAGCCTGCCAGAATTAGGAAAAGCTAAACAGTAAGCTTTAGTATGAGGTATAGTGACAATCTGAAATTGTCCATTATAATTGAATTTAAATTTTGATATCTCATTATCAGTCTCGTTCGATTTCTCACTCCGTTTAACGAGTGCACACAAGAACGAATCAGTATAACCTCCCCATATAAATATCCATTATGCAACACGATAATTAAACATTGTGCAGAGGTCAGCTATGTGGCTGGACGTGTCGTATACATAAGCGCTCAGCTATGATTAACGAATGAGCACGACAACGAATCAAAAATACTGATCCCGTTTACAACGCCAAGTATGGAATTTTAACAAACGACGAAATTTTTGATAAATCCAAATAAAATGTTGCGCAGCTGTCAAGTATAATGTAGGCTGTAGTTTTGTACGCTCCGTTGGTAAATGCAAAGAGTGATACTTTTCATAAATGAGGCGACATCCATCCGCTCCATTGCTCACTATTGCTACATTCTAAGTTAATTTTTTTATAATATTGTTGTCTTTAACTTTCTTTCTTGTTGTTTTGGGGTGATGACGTTATCATTGGCGCTCGTCTAATACGGATAAAAATACGAGTGGCTTTCAACAAGTAATGGAACACATTTTTTCACAGCCAATTTTGGCTAAAAATACGGTCGTGGTGGACTGTTCCCGCTTCAGTCCTTATAGAACGATCAAACAAGGTTTCGACGTCAACAAATATAGGGGATGCACTAAGTGGTTTGTAATGTCATTGTATAGTCGTTTAATTCAAAATAACTTCGGTATCAGTTTCGTCAGTATAAACAATAAAACTTAATAAGACATCTGGTTTAACAAACAACGCACTTCTGATGAGCCATTCTGATAGATTCATTGCTAGTGCCTGTATATCCAGAAGCACTTAAAGGGAAAGCTATAAGTTTTTAACTTTCGATCTCTCCACGCTAGTATTACAGGATGGTACTACTTGTCACTTCCCACAATCCTACTTACATTGTCAGTAAAGCTTTTAATCACCATTTTCTACAATCCACTCTTTATTTCTCTTATGAAAATCTTCTCGCTTCAGTCTTCTTTCTCTTGGATCTTTCCCAGATTCAAAAGTAATGGAATAATTTAAATAATGTGATAGATTTGAGAAAACTTTGGTAATCGCTCCTTCACATTAATTTCGGCCGAGATCGTGGGTATATCTGCTCATTTCTTTGTTAATCTTTATAAGAATCAGTATTATTGTCCTGTCTTTCAAAATACTTCTCTAGTAAATCTCCTGGAAATTATCCAGTCTTTTCTTCAGAATCGCTCTGTGCGTGTCTGTAGTTCTTGAGAGTCAGAACAACTCTTGTTAGTGTAGCTGTTATTGCCACTATAACGGTAACTGCTGCCGCATCCTGGGACACTATTTGTATGGAATCCGAAAAAAAATGTTACTTAATAATAATGCACCATTACAATAAAGAACACACCAATTTTTACTAGCACTTCCTCTCTTTGCAGTTTATTATGTGGCTTCGTAATCTCACGCTCTCTTTATATATCGTTCCTAGAGTAATAAAATCAGTAAGGAAACTCTCTTTTACAGACAGATTAGCGGTCTTTGGACGCCTAGGGAAACAACAACATTTGCACGCGTCACAACAATCGAAGTCAAAATTTTCATAAATTTTATTTTCCCTGGATAGTCGGCCGTCTTCCCAGCATTGGCACTTCCCATGAGTTTATCTTGTGTCAAATCGTCTGTCGCACAAGCCACGGGCGAACATCTCCCACAGTAACATGTGCCTAAGCAGCGAACACGTCCTGTGCGTCGTACCCCTGTCGCTTGTGCCTGACGAACACGACTGGCGTACCTTTTATCGCATTCTCGCTTCCATTGCAGGTTTCGTGGGGCGAAAGTAAAGTGGGGCTCAATTTAGCGAGGTGACTACTTCTTCTCGCAATTTAAAATTCACGTTTAATTGATCGAACAAAGTCGGTGTTCCAAGGATTATCCAATTTTAACTGACTACCACACGAGCTAATTCGATACATGCAACCAAATTGCAAAAATTTTATTAATATGTATATTTAAGATTTTTTTTAAAAAAAGAAGAGAAAAGGAAACCGTAGTCTCTTGCATCCGTTTTGAAAACGAAATGCTACAACTGCACCTTCAAGACTCTGGCCAAACATGGTCAAAGCCCAATCGGTGAACACACTCCTACTCACATTGAGTTTTATCACTTTTAAACACGTACAGCAACACCCGAAACAATAAATTATATGTAACCGAAAGTGCTCATCAGTAACAGACAATTCTTCAACGAACGCCAATGTTCGTTACAGCACATAAATTCAAACACCTTTGATGTTACACTCACGCTTTTCTCGCATGAGGATCTGACAGCTTTGGATCGGGGCAGTATGTTTGTAGGGAAACTGCCCAAAAAAAAAAAAAAAAAAAAAAAAAAATACGAGGCGCATTACGGTGGTGGAACTTGTGACTGGACCTAATGTATAAGGGCAGCAACTGTCCGAAACCTGTAAACAAATTATATTTCTTTTATGCAACTGGTTGCTTATTATTTGCTTATATACGACTACAGTTGCTGAGGATGCATAAAATGTTACACTTTGACTTATAGTATCGGCAGCTTATAGTTGGATTCGGCCGGCTCGTACAAATGCCTGTGTATAGCACTTTGTAGGGATGTGAGGTAGAATCGTCACATGGGCTCAGTTGTGGATGAAGCAGGTAGCCGACTTCGGTTTGTTGGTGGAATACCGGGGAAGTGTGTCGGTCTGCAAAGAGGTTGCTTGTAAATCACTTGTGTGACCTATTCTGGAGTATTGCTCAAGTGAGTGGAACCCGTAACAAACAGGGCTAACAGGGGATATTGAACGTATACAGAGAAGAGCAGCACAAATGGTCACAGGTTTGTTTGAGTCGTGTGAAAGCACAAAGATGCTCAAGAAACTAAACTGGCAGACTCTTGAAGATGTAAATTGTCCCGAGAAAACCTTCCTAGAATGTATTTAACTGATGACTCTGGGAATACGAGTATAATGCAACATCTTATACATCGCCCCCAAAGGGATCGTGTGGACAAAAGTAGATTAATTACTGCGCACACAGCGACATTGAAACAATCATTCCTCCTGTACTCAGTGAACGGAACGGGAAGAAATACTAATAATTGGTACAATGGGACCTACCCTCTGCCACGCATTTCACAGTAGTTTGCAGTACAGATGTAGATGTAGAATAATACAGACAAACTATAGGTTCTGATAATCATTCATTAACAACGTTTTCATTGCTTCTTAATCAACGAAAACGATCTATCTGCTTTATTACAATACTACTGGTATGGCTGCACAAACAAAAGAGAAAATCCATGTCATTTTGCCATTTTAATTATACGTGAGTTGTTCAAAAATGGTTCAAATGGCTCTGAGCACTATGGTACTTAACATCTATGTTCATCAGTCCCCTAGAACTTAGAACTACTTAAACCTAACTAACCTAATGACAGCACACAACACCCAGTCATCACGAGGCAGAGAAAATCCCTGACTCCGCCGGGAATCGAACCCGAGAACCCGAGCGCGGGAAGCGAGAACGCTACCGCACGACCACGAGCTGCGGACTGCGTGACTTGTGTTTTCGAAACATTTATCAGAGTCTTCTATCATATGTAACATAGAATAATAACAAACCGAAGACCAGCTAAGTGAGAGACACCTTTACAGACTAGCCACCTCCGGTATGCGATATATTACACATACATTATGTGATCAAAAGTATCCGGACACTCCCAGAAACATACGTTTTTCATATTAGCTGCATTTTGCTGCCACCTACTACCAGGTACTCCGTATCAGCGACCTCAGTAGTCATTCGACATCGTGAGACAGCAGAATGGGGCGCTCCGTGGAACTCACGGACTTCGAGCGTGGTCAGGTGGTTGGGTGTCACTTGTGTCATACGTCTGTGCAGTACATTTCCACACTCCTAAGCATCCATAGGTCCACTGTTTCCGATGTGATAGTGAAGTGGAAACGTGAAGGGACACGTACAGCACAAAAGCGTACAGACCGAAGTAGTCTGTTGTCTGACAGACACCACCGACTGTTGAAGACGGTAGTAATGTGTAATAGGCAGATATCTATCCACACCGTCACACAGGAATTCTAAAGTGCATCAGGATCCACAGCAAGTACTATGACAGTTACGCGGGAGGTGAGACAACTTGGATTTCATTTTCGAGTGGCTCCTTACAAGCCACACATCACACCGGTAAATGCCAAACGACACCTCGCTTGGTGTAAGGTGCGTAAACATTGGACGATTGAACAGTGATAAAACGTTGCATGGAGTGACGAATCACGGTACACAATGTGGCGATCCGACGGCAGGGTGTGGGCACGGCGAATGCCAAGTGAACGTCATCTGCCAGCGTGTGTATTGCCAACAGTAAAATTCGGAGGCGGTGGTATTATGGTGTGGTCGTGTTTTTGTGGAGTGGGCTTGCACTACTTGTTGTTTTCCTTGGCACTATCACAGCACTGGCCTACATTGATGTTTTAAACACCTCTTTGCTTCCCGCTGTTGAAGAGCAATTCGGGGATGGTGATTGCATCTTTCAACACGATCGAGCACCTGTTCAAAATGCACGGCCTGTGGCGGAGTGGTTACACGACAATAACATCCCTGTAATGGACTGGCCTGCACATAGTCCTGACCTGAATCCTACAGAATACCTTTGGGATGTTTTGGAACGCCGACATCGTGCCAGGCCTCACCGACCGACGTCGATACCTCTCCTCACAGCATCACTGCGTGAAGAATGGGTTGCCATTGCCCAAGAAACCTTCCAGCACCTGACTGAACGTATGCCTGCAACAATACGGTTTATTCACAGAAATGGACGACCATAAAATTTCCTACGTTAGCTCTAGAAAAACGCACATTACTTCCCTTGTCCATAAGTTAGTCAAATTGTTTTGTCTGTGGTATACATAAATAAAACCTTCAGTATCTGTGAACATGTAATGCAACAAAAAGGAAAGATACATATTGAGTCAGTAACGACATCAGTTTCTAAACGTTTCCCAAATCGAACGAACTGTACTGACGTCACCAAATCGGGTAAACTCATTCCTGATAGAGAAGGTACATATATTAAAGAAATTATTTCTATTAATTTCGCAAGAAAGTCCCAGAACGCTTTAGAAAACACGAATATGAAAAAGAAACAGGTACAGCAAGAGTCGAATCCTCTATCGACCGCTGACCGGGGTAGCCGAGAGGTTCTAGGTGCTTCAGTCTGGAACCGCGCGACCGCTACCGTCGCAGGTTCGAATCCTGCCTCGGGCATGGATGTGTGTGATGTCCTTAGGTTAGTTAGGTTTAAGTAGTTCTAAGTTCTAGGGGACTGATGACCTCTGATGTTGAGTCCCATAGTGCTCAGAGCCATTTTTGAACCTTTATCGACCGAGCCCGTGTTTCATAACGTGGTGCCTGTATTCACTAGGCTAAGTTGTAGCTTACAAGAGAAACTGCCCATCACAGCCCCCTTAGATTTAGTAGGAAGTGGGCTCATTGGATAACCCGTCAAAAACTGAACAAAGATAACACAAGAAAACAGGAAAAAGGTGTACTGAACTGTGGAAAAAAGAAGCACGATAGAAAGTGTGAACGGCCCGAATTTAATAAATGCAATATCGAGTTACGTTAATTGCAGTTGTGTCGCGGTTATGTGGTCACAATGATGGACTGCGAAAATGGATACACGGGTTTGAATCTCCGTTATGTCCAATATTTTTTTCACAAAATTACGATCATTCCGTCCAGTCATTGAAGAGTCTGTTCGCTGGAGTCAAATTTGTGTACGTGTCGTGGCGTAGTGCCTGTTTGCAACAGCGATGTGTAACAAAGGGACCTCCAGACGTACGTACCTCCCATTTGTCCTACACACATACGACGAGTTATGCCTCTTGCATTCCGTTTTGGAAGTTTTGACTCTTGAATTCCTTTGCTGTAACAAAGTTCACACCCATTTATCTGTTGTTTTCATTTCTGTGAGAAGTCTATGCGGCATCTCGCCTTCTCTCACTATTCATCACAGAATGTGAGTCATGTGGTAAGAATAGATTACCGTCGCAAATAAATATGATGAATAGTGAGAGCAGGCGAACTGCTGCTAGAACCTCTCACAGAAATGAAGACAACAGATAATCGGGGGTGAACTATGTTACAACGAAGGAATTCAAGATTATAACTTCCAAAACGGCTTCCAAAACGGAACACAAGAGACAACTCGTGGTATCTGTGAAGGACAAATAGGAGGTACGTATGTCTTGAGGACCCATCGTTGCACGTCGCTGGTGCAAACGGACATTACGCCACGACACATACACAGATTTGAATACAGCGAACAGACACGTCAAAGACCAGGCGGGCAGTTTGTAATTTTGTGAAAAAAAAGGAATATTGGACACGGAAGAGATATGAACCAGGATCTACCTCTAAGTAGTCTAACACAGTCATCAAACAACCACGACACGACTGTATTAAAAGTCGTTCGATACTGCACTTATTAAATTCGGATCGTTCACTATTTCTATTTTGCTTTTTCTTCCACAGTTTAGTACTCCTTCTTCTTGTTTCCATGCTTGATCTGTGTTCAAATTTTGACGGGCTATCCAATGGGCCAACTTACCACTAAATGTGAAGGGGGTGCGGTAGGGTGTTTCCCTTGTCAGTAATGAAAGACATTCTATTTTATGTTACAGGCTTCTATAGGCTTTAATCGCCGAAATGTTCTTAATTTACATTTGATTGTAACGAGTCCTAAAAAGAACCACACATTTTTCACGTACCTTCAATGTTCCGTTGCCTTAAAACGCTTTTTCTCACAACACGCGAGTTATAACACGAAAATGATCTTTCCCATCGTTTTTGAAACGGGGTGTAAGGTGCGAGGGCTCACTGAAAAGTAATGCCTCCACTTTCGTAACTCTTCAACAGTTGGCAGCATTGGTATACAGCAGGTACTGGCTTGTTCTGTAGCGTCTTCTCTACAACTTCAGTTGGCTGGAAGTGTAAAGATAGAACCCTGCGAAGACGGTCGGTAAATGCGATTTAAGCAACGTGCACTCACTGAATTCTTGACAGGAGAAGGTATTACCCAAAAGGAGATTCATCAGAGAATGATATCAGTTTACGGTGATTTTGTTGATGTGAGTACTGTGCTTCACTGGGCAAGTAAGTTTAAAGATGGTGAGGCGGGAATATCTGACCTGCGTGACAAACAAAGAGTTGGACGTCCAGTGACAGCAACCACTGCGTTTCACAAGCGAAATGTTGACAAACTGATTCAGGACGATCGTCGTATCACTCAGAGAGAAATTGCAAGCACAATAGACATTTCACAAGAACGTGTATTGCTTTGCTTGACTATCGGATGATGTGTGCATGATGGGTACTCCGGATGCTGACTCCTGAAATGAAGAGCGCACGCTTGAAATTTGCCAGGAACTTCCCTCGCGTTACGAGAATGAAAACGCACAGTACTCACATCAACAGTCACCATAACTGATTTCATTCTCTGATGAATCTCCTTTGGGGGTGACACCACCTGCTGTCAAGAATCCAATGACTGCACGTTGCTTAAATCGCATTGACCGACCGTCTGCGCAGGACTCCATACTTTACACTGTAACAACGCAACCGTTCAATGCTAAGGCTTCCCGCAAACTGGAGCTGTAGAGAAGAGGCCACGGAACAAGCTACACTCATGCTTATAAATTAAGGATAATGTTGATACATGTTGAAACAACGCTCTGATGGCCGGTTTTCGGGTTTAAATCACCTCGGGGTACGACCATGCGGTGCCGGCCGGTGTGGCCGAGCGGTTCTAGGCGCTTCAGTCTGGAACCGAGCGACCACTGTGGTCGCAGGTTCGAATCCTGACTCGGGCATGGATGTGTGTGATGTCCTTAGGTTAGTTAGGTTTAAGTAGTTCTAAGTTCTAGGGGACTGATGACCTAAGATGTTAAGTCCCATAGTGCTCAGAGCCATTTATGACCATGCGGTGCACTTGACCTGCGGTCGTCGGACGGTGCATGTCAGAGTACGCTGCAACGAGTAAGTGTGCAGACGTTTTCAGACTTGCTAATGTTGACTTTGTGTTGAAAATGGCTCAAAGAACACATACTGGTGACGTTATGAGGGGTAGAATACTAGGGCGACTGGAGCCTGGTCAAACACAGCACGTCGTAGCACGGGCCCTCCATGTGCCACAAAGTGTGATCTCAAGATTATGGCAAATATTCCAGCAGACAGCAAACGTGTCCAGGCCCTACAGTACTGGACGTCCACAGTGTACAACACCACAAGAAGACCGATATCTCACCATCAGTGCCCACAGACAGCAAAGAAGTACTGCAGGTAGCCCTGCTCAGGACCTTACCACAGCCACTGGATCAGTTGTCTCCAGACACACAGTCTACAGACGATGGAACAGACATGGTTTATTCGCCCGGAGACCTGCAAGGTACATTCCACTGACCCTTGGTCACAGGAGAGCCTGTAAAGCCTGGTGTCAAGAACACAGTACATGGTCATTGGAACAGTGGTACCAGGTTATGTTCACGGACGAGTCCAGGTATAGTCTGAACAGTGATTCTCGCCGGGTTTTCATCTGGAACCAGATAACAAGGTCGTGGTTTGATGGCGTAGAGTGGGATTATGATTGGTACACGTACATCCCTGCATGTCTTTGACAGAGGAACTGTAACAGGTCAGGTGTATCGGGACGTCATTTTGCACCAGTTTATCCACCTTTTCAGGGGTGCAGTGGGTCCCACCTTCCTCCTGATGGATGATAACGCACGGCCCCACCGAGCTGCCATCGTGGAGGAGTACCTTGAAACAGAAGATATTAGGCGAATGGAGTGGCCTGCCTGTTCTCCAGACTAAACCCCATCCAGCATGTCTGGGATGCTCTCGGTCGACGTATGGTGCACGTCTTCAAACCACTACTATTCTTCAGGAGCTCTGACTGGCTCTGGTGCAAGAATGGGAGGCTATACCTCAGCGGCTGCTCGACCACCTGGTCCAGAGTATGCCAACCCGTTGTGCGACCTGTGTACGTGTGCATGGTGACCATATCCCACATTGATGTGGAGTACATGCGTAGGAAACAAGTGGCGTTTTGTAATACATGTGTTTCGGGACGGTTTTCTCAACTTATCACCAATACCGTGGACTTACAGATCTGTGTCGTGTATGTTCCCTATGTGCCTATGTTATTAGCGCCAGTTTTGTGTAGTGCCACGTTGTGTGCCACCACATTCTGCAATTATCCTTAATTTATGAGTACGAGTGGAGTACCTGCCGCATACCAATACTGCCGACTGTTGAAGGGTTACGATGGTGGAGGCATTATTTTTGAGTCAAACCTTGTATAACATGAAACCCACTTCTGCTGAACAGGACAAGTGCAATATGGCGTCTTGCTTTCTGGGGGCCTAAATCTTTCTGCTCGTGAGGTAAGGAGCGTTCCTGCTTCCTACTGGTACTACTTTACGTCGTCGAAATAGCGTAGAATTGATTTTGTGTTTCACGTGATGACATGGCTCCCCATCGCGAAGTAGCAGGGTGGTTGGTTGGTTGGGGGGGGGGGGGGGACCAAACAGCGAGGTCATCTTGTAACACCGAAAATGCAGAATGCATGGCACCTGCTACCGGTATATAATTTTTTTCTGAATTTATGTGAATATTTATAATTTAAATGCTTTCTTTTAATAAGTAAGGAAATTGCTTCACTGTATGTGTACATTTAGGTAGAAGTCTGTTGACATCGACTAGCAACGATAATAGGAGTGCTTGTGCGTTGTAAAATCTCTGGGTAGGGGGTTGTTGCGCAGAGCGCGCGGAGAGAGCGGGAGACGGGTTTCAGAGCTTGTAGTGTGCGGAACTGTGGTGTTAACGCTCTCGTAGTAGAGAGTACCATTTTCGGCGGCATCATGAACGCGCGGCGGCCAGATGTCTAGAGCAGGAGTACGGACAGTGGACGGGCGGAAGAAGCTGTATTAATTACGATTGCCCGTTCCTATAATTAGCCGTGGTTCCACAATATGCTACCGCCTTCAACGACAGCAGCGGTTCCAACAGCACAGTTTCATCGTCGGCTCCGAGTTTCGTCGTATGCACAGCACTGAAGTAAGACTGTTCGTTGGTAGAAAGTACTAAAGGCTAACCCAGCAGCACGACTGAATGTGATTTGATTGATAAGATTTATTTAAATGATTTAAATGGTTCTGAGCACTATGGGACTAAACATCTTAGGTCATCAGTCCGCTAGAACTTAGAGCTACTTAAACCTAACTAACCTAAGGACATCACACACATCCATACCCGAGGCAGGATTCGAACCTGCGACCGTAGCGGTCGCGCGGTTCCACTGTAGCGCCTAGAACCACTCGGCCACTCAGGCCGGCGAAGTTCAGTACTAACATACAGTTTAATTGCATATTTTCAAATCATTACTCGATTGCCTTTTTCAAAATTTAGTGCCAAACATAACGTAAGAGTGACTTCTCAGTTTTCTTTACCATTACATGTTGTTGTTGTGTTGTGTTGCGGTCTTCAGTCCTGAGACTGGTTTGATGCGGCTCTCCATGCTACCCTATGCTGTGCAAGCTTCTTCATCTCCCCGTACTTACTGCAACCTACATCCTTCTGAGTCTGCTTAGTGTATTCATCTCTTGGTCTCCCTCTACGATTTTTACCCTCCACGCTGCCCTCCAATGCTAAATTTGTGATCCCTTGATGCCTCAGAACATGTCCTACTAACCGGTCCCGTCTTCTAGTCAAGCTTTGCCACAAACGTCTCTTCTCCCTAATTCTATTCAATACTTCATCATTAGTTATGTCATCTACCTATCTAATCTTCAGCATTCTTCTGTAGCACCACACTTCGAAAGCTTCTATTCTCTTCTTGTCCAAACTATTTATCGTCCATGTTTCACTTCCATACATGGCTACACTCCATACAAATACTTTCAGAAACGACTTCCTAACTCTTAAATCTATACTCGATGTTAACAAGTTTCTCTTCTTCAGAAACGCTTTCCTTGCCATTGCCAGTCTACATTTTATATCTTCTCTACTTCGACCATCATCAGTCATTTTGCCCCCCAAATAGCAAAACTCCTTTACTACTTTAAGTGTCTCATTTCCTAATCTAATTCCCTCAGCATCACTAGACTTAATTCGACTACATTCCATTATCCTCGTTTTGCTTTTGTTGATTTTCATCTTATATCCTCCTTTCAAGACACTGTCCATTCCATTCAACTGCTCTTCCAAGTCCATTGCTGTCTCTGATAGAATTACAATGTCATCGTCGAACCTCAAAGTTTTAATTTCTTCTCCATGGATTTTAATACCTACTCCGATTTTTTCTTTTGTTTCCTTTACTGCTTGCTGAATATACAGATTGAATAACATCGGGGAGAGGCTACAACCCTGTCTCACTCCCTTCCCAACCACTGCTTCCCTTTCGTGCCCCTCGACTCTTATGACTGCCATATGGTTTCTGTACAAATTGTAAATAGCCTTTCGCTCCCTGTATTTTACCCATGCCACCTTTAGAATTTGAAACAGAGTATTCCAGTCAACATTGTTAAAAGCTTTCTCTAAATCTACAAATGCTAGAAACGTAGGTTTTCCTTTCCTTAATCTTCCTTCTAAGATAAGTCGTAAGGTCAGTATTGCCTCACGTGTTCCAATATTTCTACGGAATCCAAACTGATCTTCCCCGAGGTCGGCTTCTACCAGTTTTTCCATTCGTCTGTAAAGAATTCGTGTTAGTATTTTGCAGCCGTGGCTTATTAAACTGATAGTTCGGTGATTTTCACATCTGTCAACACCTACTTTCTTTGGGATTGGAATTATTATATTCTTCTTGAAGTCTGAGGGTATTTCGCCTGTCTCATACATCTTGCTCACTAGATGGTAGAGTTTTGTCAGGACTGGCTCTCCCAAGGCCATCAGTAGTGCTAATGGAATGTCGTCTACTCCCGGGGCTTTGTTTCGACTCAGGTCTTTCAGTGCTCTGTCAAACTCTTCATGCAGTATCATATCTCCCATTTCATCTTCATCTATATCATTACATACTCACTTAAAATTGGTGTAAAAAAACCTTCAGTTGCCACGTCAGTGTCTAATAATATATGTTTTTCTTTCCCATCATCTTGTACAGGATTTTGGATGTAAATTGCCCTAGTGGGCTGGCGACTGTTAACTACTTCCTTTGCGTTGATTAGTGTAACCTTAAGATTCATGGCACCCCTTTCTGTCCAGTGTTGTTCGTGAGTGAATGCACAAAATAAGTTTCATTTTCCAAATTATAGCCCTGTTCGGTTTAATTACTAATATTTAGTAGACTTTCCATCAGAAGGGTCGGTTGTACACCTTCCTCCTACTCATCGGTATCACTTCTTCGGGAAAGATAGCCTCATACAGTTAGAAAAAATCCATTAGGCATACACGCGATCCACGCAAGCAGGATAGGCCGCTTAGTAAGAGGGAGGTTACAATCTGTCCCATCGGATTAGAGAAGGATGGGGAAGAAAGTCGGCCGTGTCCTTTCAAAGGAACCATCGCAGCCTTTGCCTGAAGCGATTTAAGGAAATCACGGATAACGTAAATAAGGTCGGCCGGACGCAGGTTTGAACTGTCGCCCTCGTGAATGTGAATCCGGTGTGCGACCGCTGCGAGGTTCGTATCAGCAGTTGCCAGCGGGCTCGTGCGCATGCGCAGAGCTGAATTCGCGAACGAGCAGTGCCTTCCTCCCGCTTCTGGCTACTTGAAGCGTGGCTGTTTGCTGTATGAGCAGTAGCAGCAAGTAGCCAGAAGCTACCCGGAAAAAATTTTCTGGCGCGCCCAAGCTGCCAGATTCGCGCATGCGCAGAGCAAGCTGTGTTATAGTGGGGGGAGGTCCTTCTCCACGTGACCCGTGTATGTGTCTTCGTAATATTGCTGATCTCTTTGTTTACAGCTCCCACGTAAAATGAAATCAAAACAGATTTCTGTGGCCGGGAGCCATCAAGTGAATTAATATACATTCTCATAACCATGAAAGACCAAAATAAGTTAGTAGTTTCAATTTTCTGATTTTATATTATTTCCACGTTATTAGCAATCAACCAATAATGTCTTAATGAAGCTATTTCTGCCTGTTTTATAGAGAAATTTGCTGCTATTAATTTTTTTCCACTGAGGCAGTTAGTTTATTTGAAACGAAGTGTTTCATTCCGCACTCTTGGCTACTTTCAACCTCGTTCAGTTTCAAGTGCAAATTTTCATTCTCTGGGACGAATGACGTTATACCGTAATAAAGAACCAAACGTGAGAATACAGTACTGGACCGCCAAGAAAATGGGTATCGCGAAAACCACATGAAAAGCTGAATATCAGCTACTTCAGAGTACATCTGGACATAGAACTGTGCAATTAGAGCGGAATGAAGTAGGCAAATTTCGTCAGTACTTTTGAACTAAATATTTCGTTTCAAATATAATGACAGCTGTAGCAGAATTTTACAAATCTGACTCCTGTAGAAGAGTGAAACGTCCCCTTTGAACAGTTATACAAGACTGTGCTTAAACTGACACACAATATTTTGTTAGCGCAACGCAATCTGACTTTCAATATTCCCTACAAAAGAATGGCCCTGACTAACATTAAACTATACCTTTCACAAATCACTTACCTCACAAAAATCTTCGCTGCTCAAGCTACTGCAATACAGCGAGCGCCACTACTGCCAGCTAAATAAAAGATTCAAACTATGGAAGGCACTAACTACTGATAGGGATAGTTAGCAAATGAAAGATATTAATAGAGAACAAACAATGTATTTACCTTGATATCATCATATATAAATATAGCAGTTCATGACAAATTTCAAAACTCCGCCATCTCTCTCTCCACATCCACCACTGCTGGCGGCTCACCTCCAACTGCGCAACGCTACGCGCTGTTCACAGCCAGCTGCCTAACACTACAATGGCGAGTATTACAACAATGCAAAGCAGCCACAGACTGCACACAGCATAGCCAGTGATTTTCATACAGAGGTGGCGTTACCATAAAAAAACCTAAACAGCCTACTTACAAGAGATTTGTATTCCATCCTACTAGCTTTTAGCAGTGCTGTGTAGATGTAAACCTGTTGGAAATGCTACATAACAATATTGCAGAGTACGAATTAAAAAAATCTGTCAAAGTCACCACTTAGCAAAATTTAATGATACTTCGAGCTATGGAGTCTAATTTTGAAATCATATTTTGCGAAAAACTGCTTCCTTATTTGCATCATTTATCTGTGTGGAATATGATAAAACAATCGCTCTAATAAGGGAACATCCCCATCGCACCCCCCTCAGATTTAGTTATAAGTTCGCATAGTGGATAGGCCTTGAAAAACTGAACACAGATCAATCGAGAAAACAGGAAGAAGTTGTGTGGAACTATGAAAAAATAAACAAAATATACAAACTGAGTAGTCCATGGGCAAGATAGGCGATAACAAGGAGGGTGTGAGCTCAGGAGCGCGGTGGTCCCGTGGTTAGCGTGAGCAGCTGCGGAATGAGAGGTCTTTCGTTCGCATCTTCCCTCGACTGAAAATTTTACTTTCTTTATTTTCGCAAAGTTATGGTCTGTCAGTTCGTTCATTGACGTCTCTGTTCACTGTAATAAGTTTAGTGTCTGTGTTTTGTGACCGCACCGCAAAACCGTGCGATTAGTTGACGAAAGGACGTGCCTCTCCAATGGGAACCGAAAGCATTTGATCGCAAGGTCATAGGTCAACCGATTCCTCCACAGGAAAACACGTCTGATGTATTCTATACGACACTGGTGACAGCATGTGCGCAACATGACAGGAATATGTTGTCGACCCACCTAACTAGTACACTTGGGTGAAAAGATTCTTCTACCTTGCCCGATTTAGGTTTTCTTGTGGATGTGATAATCACTCCCAAAAAAGTGATGAAAACATAAGAGTTTGTCACATAAACTGAAAATAAGAAGTTAACCTTTTCACTCTAGGGAAGACTTGAACCAAGGACCTCTCGTTCCGCAGCTGCTCACGCTAACCACGAGACCACGGCGCTCCTGAGCTCGATTGTCCTTGATATTGCCTATCTTGCACATGGACTATTTAGTTTGTATATTTTGCTTATTTTTTCATAGTTCCACATAACTTCTTCCTGTTTTCTCGATCGATCTGTCTTCAGTTTTTCAAGGCCTATCCACTGTGCCAACTTATAACTAAATCTGAGGGGGGTGCGATGGGGAGGTTCCCTTGTAAGTACAACTCTGTATGTCCTCTCAACATGCCCCAGGGCTGCACATGGTCACGTGATGCCCCACCAGAAATGCGACGAAAAGCGTATGAGCAGAGCGAGCACCAAGCACGGGCTGCCTACGTCATCGTAGCTGCGCATACGCAGTACAGCCTGTTGTGTGGCGCTGTCTGGTAACTGCTCAAACGAACCTAGCGTCACGTCAGCGCTAGCTAACTCGTTCCCCGTGCCGACGGCGTAAAAGGCTACGAATTGCGGCTGTGTGCGGCCGTCGTAAGGGGCGCCACTGCGACACAGGCGCGCCTCGTGGCGCGACTTCGCAACTGCGCCTGGGCCCGGGCTAGCGAGCGGCGCGCTCCACTCTTTGCTGTACTTTGTAGCTGTCCGCGTGGCGCCGCTGCACAGCCAAGCTGACTTTGTTGTCAGTCTTTACTGGAACTGTCTTATCGCTTCTCCGACTTAGCTACGTCCAGAACTTATTAGTGGTCAGTTCACATCGTAAACTCAGTCTACCGCGAACTTACAGGAACGTGTATTTGTTTCCCTATCGTTTGGTGTGCTCACCAGAGCAAGTGACGACAAATGGTTTCTACCTGCACCACGCAGGATTGAAAAACGTCGTAACTTTCCCCCTGTGCCCTTTCGTTTAGTGATCCATGGATCCTGAGTCTGTTAAGTTGTTGCGGCAGCAGCAGGAACGGCACACGTTGCTGCTACAATTTCTGCAAAACCAACAGGCGGCAGTTGCTGTTTCCTCGCCTCGCGCTCTGCCATTCGTTTCCTTTGACGAGCCAATTGAGAGTTTGGTGGTCTCTTTACGGTATTTAGAACTGTGAGGGAAGTGTAATTGGTGGTACTGAACGCTGTTGTGCACTGTTACTACCATCTAATAGTAAACGGTACGAAGTGGTACAAAAGTTACGCCCACTTTCGGACACAGTAGTCTGAAGTCTTCTCCAGTTTGCAGTTTGAATACTACGGTCTCCAAACGCACGTGTTGCAGCTAGGCTCAAGTTGAATCAGCGAGCTGGGCAAAGTAAACAATCCTTTGCAGCGCGTGCTTCTGATTTACAAGGCTTCGCACGCAAGTGTTATTTTGCCTGTCAAAAGTGTGCCACGTCTTATGCAGAGTCTGTAATTCGGGACTTATAATTCGCGTGGCTCCTGATCGCGAGGTTAGTGCAAAGGCTTTAGAAGCACTGGCTCCTACTTTGAATGATGTTAAGAACTGTTAATTCGTACGAAGTGACTGCCTCAGCACAAGCTCTCTCGACGATTCTTCTGGTTTCGACATTGTCAGTATTATTATTATTATTATTATTAGTAGTAGTAGTAGTAGCAGTAGTAGTACATCTACATCTACATGACTACTCTGCAATTCACATTTAAGTGCTTGGCAGAGGGTTCGTCGAACCACAATCATACTATCTCTCTACCATTCCACTCCCGAACAGCACGCGGGAAAAACGAACACGTAAACCTTTCTGTTCGAGCTCTGATTTCTCTTACTTTGTTTTGATGATCATTCCTACCTATGTAGGTTGGGCTCAACAAAATATTTTCGCATTCGGAAGAGAAAGTTGGTGACTGAAATTTCGTAAGTTGATCTCGCCGCGACGAAAAACGTCTTTGCTTTAATGACTTCCATGCCAATTCGCGTATCATATCTGCCACACTCTCTCCCCTACTACGTGATAATACAAAACGAGCTGCCCTTTTTTGCACCCTTTCGATGTCCTCCGTCAATCCCACCTGGTAAGGATCCCACACCGCGCAGCAATATTCTAACAGAGGACGAACGAGTGTAGTGTAAGCTGTCTCTTTAGTGGACTTGTTGCATCTTCTAAGTGTCCTGCCAATGAAACGCAACCTTTGGCTCACCTTCCCCACAATATTATCTATGTGGTATTTCCAACTGAAGTTGTTCGTAATTTTAACACCCAGGTTCTTAGTTGAATTGACAGCCTTGAGAATTGTACTATTTATCGAGTAATCGAATTCCAACGGATTTCTTTTGGAGCTCATGTGGATCACCTCACACTTTTCGTTATTTAGCGTCAACTGCCACCTGCCACATCCTACAGCAATCTTTTCTAAATCGCTTTGCAACAGATACTGGTCTTCGGATGACCTTACTAGACGGTAAATAACAGCATCATCTGCGAACAACCTAAGAGAACTGCTCAGATTGTCACCCAGGTCATTTATATAGATCAGAAACAGCAGAGGTCCCAGGACGCTTCCCTGGGGAACACCTGATATCACTTCAGTTTTACTCGATGATTTGCCGTCTATTACTGCGAACTGCGACCTTCCTGACAGGAAATCAGGAATCCAGTCGCACAACTGAGACGATACCCCATAGGCCCACAGCTGGATTAGAAGTCGGTTGTGAGGAACAGTGTCAAAAGCTTTCCGGAAATCTAGAAATACGGAATCAACTTGAGATCCCCTGTCGATAACGGCCATTACTTCGTGCGAATAAAGAGCTAGCCGCGTTGCACAAGAACGATCTTTTCTGAAACCATGCTGATTACGTATCAATAGATGGTTCCCTTCGAGGTGATTCATAATGTTTGAATACAGTATATGCTCCAAAACCCTACTGCAAACCGACGTCAATGATATAGGTCTGTAGTTAGATGGATTACTCCTACTACCCTTCTTAAACACTGGTGCGACCTGCGCAATTTTCCAATCTGTAGGTACAGATATATCGGTGAGCGAGCGGTTGTATATGATTGCTAAGTATGGTGCTATTGCATCAGCGTAATCTGAAAGAAACCTAATTGGTATAGAATCTGGACCTGAAGACTTGCCCGTATCAAGCGATTTGAGTTGCTTCGCAACCCCTAAGGTATTTACTTCTAAGAAACTCATGCTAGCAGCTGTTCGTGTTTCAAATTCTGGAACATTCCATTCGTCTTCCCTGGTGAAGGGATTTCGGAAAACTGCGTTCAATAACTCCGCTTTAGCGGCACAGTCGTTGATAGTAGTAGTAG
This sequence comes from Schistocerca americana, assembly GCF_021461395.2. Taxonomy (NCBI): domain Eukaryota; kingdom Metazoa; phylum Arthropoda; class Insecta; order Orthoptera; family Acrididae; genus Schistocerca; species Schistocerca americana. Next base: position 38,905,597 of record NC_060120.1, read on the forward strand.
TAGTAGTAGTAGTAGTAGTAGCTGTCGTCGTCGTCGTCGTCGTCGTTGTTGTCGTCGATCAACTGATGACAGTCAAGGTCATCGTTTGATTTACCGAGCTCACGTGCGTCCGGTAGTCCGATGACAAGGGATTCGCTATTAGAACGCCTACCAACGCGGGGGTGGGGAAGTACTGAGACGAAAGTGCTTAGTTCGCCGTCGATGTGTCTCCAAGCGAGTGGCGATTCCTGAAGAATTTTCTTCCCCGGCGTTGTGTGAGAACCCAGCACAAGCGGCGACGTCATGTCAGCTGCAGAGTGCACACATCACCGGCGTCACAGCCCGTACCGTGACGTCATGTGTTTTGCTTGCCGCAAGCCAAGACATTTCGCGAGTGTCTACCTCTGCCGGAGGGAGTTCACTGCGGCTGCCAGCACGCTGCACGCTATTCTGTCGCTGCCACCTACAACAGTAGACGGGCTACAGTGCTCGACGGGGTGACTGCAGACTTCCAGTTAGACTCAGGAGCGTCCATGTCCATAATTAATGGGGATGGGACACGCATTGCTTCCCCGCCGCTGCATGTCCAGCAGCGCAAAGTGTTGACATACGTGACTAGTCGATTCCGCTGCTAGGGACGCAAAAACCCACCGGTTAAAACCGAAACCGGTGTTTCAGTTCTGAATAACCAGTTTCTCTTATTTTTTTTGGGCTCGGTTATAACAGATGTTGTTTCCATATTTTACTTGTAACAGAGTAAAGAACCGAAATATCAATAAGTCATAGTAGCAGTGCTAAATTTACGATTTAAATAAACCATTTCTTACAAAGGAGGAAGTTTCAGTCGTAAAATTTGCGTTGGTTGGAAATACTCCATTATTGTAGAAAATGGGGAAAAGCGATCACTGTAATTTTAGTAGCAGCGCCTTTAGGAACGAGCAAGAAACACGTGGCATAAGAATTGGTACAGCACTGCCGAGACCATGATGGCCCTGTTTCCTTAAGGTATGCGTGTGGGTGCAGTGTGAAAGACTTGCCGCCACCTGGTCTGTACGCTGGTTTCCCGGTGTCGTTGCCAGACATTCGCTGTATTGCCGAATAGCACCAAATCTAGCCTACAAATATTTTTACGTAGTGATTTAGGAATGAAGTACAATGTTTCAGTTTCTTTAAAAGATTAAAACTTTGTCTGCCATTTCTATACATTAATAAAAGGAAGAAAATTATGATAACGGCAATAAATAGAAAACTTAACAATTCATTCACAGTACACTATAAAAATACAAAGTAGCGGATCTGCCTGTATCTACTTAATACGCCTTTACCTGATTGTAGTCATGGGAACTGACAAATTAACACGAAAAACCGAGCACCTGAACTTAAGCTTCACCCTTTAGCACCGACTATTAGTAATGTCCAAATATGAGTTTTGAGCAGAGACAAAAAATTTGGATCAGTAGGAGAAACTGGTGATTTTTTTGTTAGTATGTATCTATTTATCGCTTTCCAAGAAAATCAGTGAATGGTGGACTGACAGTCTTCATATTTGCCTGTTTCATTATTCTGTTTATCTTGAAACTGAGGAAGTCATAATTTTTCAATCTTTGTTCGATTTCTATGATTATTGATCGAAATAATAGGAATAAAAACCCACATCGTGATGTAAGCGAAGTACAAAAACGTAGCTCGGCAACTAATCTTGCTTGCAGTTAACTCTTGGACGACTACTACTCACATAATTGGTTTCGATACTTCCGCGCTTTTCGGGTTCCAAATCCAAGATCGGGTGAATTTAATTTCTAATTTGATTCCAAACTGATCGCGTTGTGTGAAAATCTCAAACTCTTGTTTGAATCTATCTTAGACTACTCTACGAATTTTCAGGCACACATTTCTTTGAAGTATACGACGGTGCCCAACTTCTATAGAGCCCATCGAATACCATTCGTCATGCATGAACAAGTCAACTCTGAACTAGACTGATTTCACGGTATTATCTACCCAATCTTGTCAAGTCAGTGGGCTCCACCTGTGATTACTGTACAAAAATCTAAAGGGTCACTTATGATATGTGCTGATATTAAGTCTACCATTAATGTCTAAGCAATTGTTCGTTTGTCGCCAAACATGACGCATGTAGCTAAATTGGCTGTAGGTCAGAATTTTTTAAAAGTTTACCTCTTTGGCGCATATTTTCAGTACCATTCTGAAAAGCCCACAAAATAGTTTCTGGTGATTAAATAAACCATTCGGCATGCACCGATATAACTGACTTCTACAGAGGTCACAAACTATGGAGTTTTTCAGAGATACCTACAACAGCTCATACAGAGCATCCCCAACTGTCTCATTGATTTGGATGATTTTTTAGTTTCGGGGGCCATACGGGAGCAGCATTTGAGCGATTTACGACTGTTTTTTGAACGGCTGCAGGGTATTGGCCTACGTTATCTCGCCAAGTGCTGCTTCTCACAGCTGACAGTCAACTAGTAGGGCCACATATTAAGTAAAGACGTGCTTACATCAACGTAATACCATGTAACCATCATTATTAATTTACTGGTACCTAACAATCCTAAAGAATTGCAATCTTTTCTAGGCAACGCCAATTATTATGCCAAGTTCATTCCAAATGCTGCTCATATTGCTCACCCACTCATCCAGTTATATAAAAAGGGTGCTCTGTTTGTTTGGCCAGATGTGTGTCAACGGGCGTTTGTGCAACTTAAAAAAGTGTCTTAGGTCGATTCGTTGTTTCGCGACGTTCCAGCCGGGCGAACGGTTAATACTGACTGCAGATGCGTCCGGTTGTGGCGTCACGTCGCATGAATCTGCCAACGGCACGGAACAAACTATTGCGTTTGCGTCAGGGATGTTGTAGTCAACACAGCGAAATTACTCGCGGAATGAGGGGCATTGGCCATCATTCATGCTCTTCGGAAGTTCCTTGTCTACCTCTGTGGTATCAAGTTTCATCTGATATGGACCACAAGCCCCTGCTATTGGAGTTTCGTTCCATGCAAAACTGCGCAATGGGTGCAGCGGTGGGCGTTGTTTCTTAGTAACTGCTCTTATAACATACATTACAGAACTAGCACACGGGACTCTTACGCCGGCGTCCACAGCTCGTAGTCTCGTTCTCACTTCCCGAACACAGGGACACGGGTTCGATTCCCGGCAGGGTCAGGGATATTCTCCTGCCTCGAGATGACTGGGTGTTTGTGTTGTCCTCGTCATTTCATCATCATTCATGAATGTGGGGAGTTTGGACTGAGCAAAAGGTTGGAAATTTGTACGGGCGCTGATACAGCGCAGTTGAGCGCCCCGTAAACCAAACATCATCATCATCTTACGCCGGCGTCCTGCGTCGTTTGACAGACACAAAACTCTTGTGTCTTGCCTTGGACACGAGGCAGCGGCACACCCTCTACGAGTTTCCTATTCCAGCGGGCGACTAGCGCCAGAGACGACCGGGACCTGCTCCTCGGCAGGATGTTGTCCGCGGTGCTGCGGAGGGGCTGGCCTGAACATTTGGCTAAAGACGCGAACACAGAGTGGCACACTTACTCTTCCCTCCAGCACAGACTTAATGTTATGGAAGAAGTCATTTTGTTAGCCAAGAACATGCAAAATGATGGGTGGTTGCCACTCCCGCACTTTGCCCATGCTTATTGCAACTCCTCCAAAGTGCACAATGGGTAATGTGCCGAACGAGAGACATAGCGCAGCGTCATCTGCATCTACACAGATACTCCGCAAGCCACTGCATTGTGCATTGCGGAGGGTGCTCTCTATAGCTGCTAGTCATTTCCTTTACAGCTTCACTCGCAAATAGATCGACGGAGAAACGACTGTCTATATACCCCCATATGAGTCCCAATTTCTCGTGTATATTGACGGCAGCAAATCGTTCTGCAGTCAACTTGGTGTGATGAGTGGCGGATAGCTCTAACAGTGGAAAAATTTAAGTTAATGAGGATGAGTAGGAACAACAAACCTACAGTATTACTGGTGTCCTGCTTGACACAATCAAGTCGTTTAAATAGCAACGGCCATCCTGCCAGGTGGCTCTTGCTGCGGCTGGATGGCGCCCGTGGGGAGGGCCCTTGGTCGGAGTAGGTGGCATCAGGGCGGATGACCCGCAATAAAGCGTGGTACATCGTCTCTCGCTGGTGGCCAGCCGCCAGCAGTCTCTAAGCGTTCTCGGGCTCAATTTAATGCTCAGAAGTACGATCCGAAAACGTTCCCCTCCGTGGCCACACCGTGGGAGGAACGTAAGTCTCAGGATGGCAGTAGTAGTTACTCGCCCCGATTCTTAGTTTGTACGAGAGCTGATAGGGAGTCTTTTCTCTCCACAAAGCCTCAGTTCTTCGTCGAGCATTTAGAGGACAAGTTTGGAGAGGTGGAGGGCTTGGGTCGGTCCTGATACAAACGGTATCCTCTGCCCAGTCACGACGGTTACTTGCTTGTGACAAGTTGGGGGATGTTGCCGTTACGATCACACCCCATAAATATGGTCCAGGGAGTTATTTACCATAGGGACCTTCTTTTGCTGTCTGATGACGAGCGCCAATTTAGAGCGCCGAGGTGTACATTTCGTCCGGCGCGTTCATCAGGGTCCGAAGGAAAATCAGATTGCTACCGGTGCCTTCATCTTGGCCTTCGAGGGGGATACATTACCGGAAAAAGTCAAGGTGACGGTCTACCGATGTGACGTCAAGCCCTATATCCCTCCCCCGATGCCGTGCTTTAAGTGCTGGAAGTTCGGCCATATGTCTTCCCACTGCACTTCCAGCCTCACATGTCGAGATGGGGACGCCCATCTCATCCCGATACTCCATGTGCCCCGCCTCCCATCTGTGTCAACTGTGGGGAGCACCATTCACCTTGATCGCCAGACTGCAGAAACTTCCAGAAAGAGCGCAAAATCATGGAATATAAGACCATGGACCGACTGACCTATACTGAGGCCAAAAGGAAATACGACCGATTACATCCTGTGAGAATGACATCTTCCTACGCTGCTGCTACAACACCTGGGCTAGCCCCATCAGTTTCTCGACTTCCGGCTGGATCGACGAGTAGTACAACTCCTCCTGCCCCCTTGCCAGTGGGGGGCTCTACCCACCGGGTTGCTCCTGCGCCACCTACCTCAGGAGCAACACCATCCCACCCATCGGGGACGTCCGTCCCCGCTTCTAACAAGGGGAGGCCGCCAATTGTGAAATTCAGATTCGATTCATACTACGCATAATAAAAGCTCATGGCCAGAGGTGTAATGTGACAAAGCAACAAGATGCGCTTCTCAGCCGTTGTCGAGAAAATCGACAGTTAAAAGAAACCGTTGCGGTGAAATACCTTGTACGATTAATAGTTTTCTACAGCGTCGTGGCGCAGCGGTAAGCGCTCGGGAAGAGTCGGCTCGCAGCCGTGCTAGCGTGCGGACCTGCTCCGCGCGCCGTGTGACGCTCCGCTCTTGGCGGTGTTTACTTCCGCGTCGCGGTGTTCGTATCTATCAAGTCCAGTACTAACGTACACCATGGCGCACTCGTACCGCCGTGCAACGATCAAAGTAACGTTTCAGGCCGAACATCCACGACCCAGAGCTTTCAAAGTCGAACAGTTCATACGTGAGGATCTACGTTTGAACCCCCAGGACGTAATCGGCATACATTTTTCCATCACTGGAAGTGTTGTCTACATCAAGATGTCGACGGAGGAAATTTGCAATGACATAATTCACCGTCATGCCACCGGACTGAAATTTAAACACTCTGATGGACATATGGGTGCTGTGACAGTCGCCCATGCTGGATTCGGTCTCCGGACATTGCGGGTGTTTGAACTCCCGTTCGAGGTGCCTCAGGATGTGGTCATTGCCGCTTTCCAACCATATGGCACCGTCTTGGGTCACGTCGCGGAGAAGTGGCAAACATTTACGACCTACCCCGTATTAAATGGCGTCAGGCAAATAAAAATTGAGCTGACGAAACATGTCCCATCGTACCTGCTGATTGGGGGTGTGAGGGCCATCGTCATGTATGATGGACAGCCACGAACGTGCGCAGGATGTGGCCAGGAGGGACATGTACGTTCCAAATGCTTACACCGCCGTTTAATACAGACACCGTTACGTGAAGAGACCCAGGCTTCGACGGTCACGTCCTTACCCATCACCTACGCCAAAGTTGCACAGGACCCCGTCGTACCAATCTCGATTGCACCAGCAGCATCGTCAACGCCACCCGCCGCAGCACAACGCGCCGAGGACACAAGCACGGCGTCACCTCCAGTGCTCGCTTCAGGACCGTCCGGTTTGCAGACCGAAACCGATGTTCCTGTTGGCACCATGGACGTCGACCTCGGAGTCGTGCCGACGTCTGCCTTTGTCCAGACGGGTTCGGCGTCAGACGACGGGCGACCACATTGTGATTCAGAAGGCCACATCAGAAAACAGCGGTCGCCTCGCAAACACGGGAAACGACGACGAACGCCTTCCGATGACGCCCTTTCTCAGACGGACCCACGAGATGTCGACCTGATGTCTGACGGTGATCTCCCACATTGCGTCCAGTCACGCGATGTGGCAGCAACAGGAGCCCCTCCTGTGACGCCTACTCTCCCAGCCAGGGACGTGTCCTCGCCGTTGTCAACGAATGATGACGGCGGTCCCCCTGCCTCTCATGTTGCGGAATCCACAACATCCGTTCCGGAAGTACGTGACCGTCACATGTCCACGTCGTCAGCTTCCTGGGCCGATGACGCTGAAGAAGAAGCGGAACAGACTGCCAGCGTGTCTGCACAGGAGTCCCCCTCGGCGACACTGGGGCTGGCGCCCCGCCAGTAATTATCACCACTGCGGGACCACCGGCGGGTCTCCACCTGCCGGCTACTTCTATCGCACGTTCTGCAAATACTGAGGATGGCCGCACACAGCAATATCGTATCGCCACGATGAATCTTGCCACCATTCGTGCCCCCCATAAACTGGCCATGTTCAGAGACACTATTTACTCTGCGGATGTGGATATAGCACTCTTACAAGAGGTGTTTGTGGCTGACTTCCTAGTTCCCACCGGATATAACGCCCATGTTTCCCCAGCATCCGATACCGGTAGCGGCGTCGCCATCCTGCTACGCGACGGACTCCCTGCAGAGGACGTCATCTACCTCCCCACTGCGCGAGGTATGGCCCTCACACTGTTCGGCGTGCGTATTATTAATATCTACGCTCCGTCCGGCACTGGCCGCCGTCATGACCGACAAACTTTTTTTGCCGAAAGCGTCACACCCCTCTTCACCGGTCCGCAGGACGATTTGGTACTCGGTGGGGATTTTAACTCGACACAAGAGCCCGCGGACCAACTCCCGCGACATTCCCCTTGTGCATCTCTCTCAGTGGTCATCGACCGTCTCCGACTTGTTGACACATGGAAGAAGCTCCACGGAATTCAACCGGGCCATACATTCTACACCTCTCACTCGTCAAGCCGCATAGATCGCATCTACGTTACCCGCTCCCTTGCTGATGGCACACGCCATGCGGAAGTCTGGCCCTTGGCCTTTTCAGACCATGATGCATACCTCTGTGACGTCACTCTCGCCCGACAGCAAGTGTGGCATAGTCGTGGTCTGTGGAAACTCAATGTCGCTCACCTGACCTCCTCAGACTGTCGCCGTATGGTCGAAGAAGCGTGGGCACGCTGCCACCATCGTCGAGAAGCCTATGACTCCACCTTATCATGGTGGCTCTCCTGTGCAAAGCCGACCCTGAGGAAGAATCTGATGAGTTTTGGAAAGGAATTAAAGGCGTGGCAAACTAATACTCTGCACTTCTACTACACCATTCTACGTGACTGTGCGACGATGCCTTTCTCGCCAGCCCGGGAGTCGATGGTCCATCGCACGAAGGCGCAGATCTCCTTGATCATGCGGCGTAACTTGGAAGGCACTGTAGTCCGTTCTCGAGCTTCTAATCGAATCCCTCAAGAACGTCCGTCGATGTACCACCTCCTTCAGGAAAGACAACGACGACGACGAGCTCTGATCCAAGTCCTCACTGATGTGGAAGGGCGCCGGCACGACACCCAACAAAGCATCGGTCGTGCTCTCCATGCTCATTTTGCCGGGCTATACGCAGCCGTACCGCATTCTGCAGCACTGATCACAGAAGTCGCTCAGCTCACTACGAACACTCTTCCGGAGGATGCAGTGCATGACCTCCAAGAGGACGTAACCACAGACGAAGTGGTAGGTGCTATCAAGGCGGGTTCCGATAACAGGTCTCCTGGACCTGACGGTATACCCATCGAATTTTATAAAAGTTTTCAGTATTTGTTGGCTTCCACGTGGACGGCAATCGCACAAGAGCTGATGTCACCGAGGATAGTGGTCCCGAGCGCCTTTCTAGAAGGAATTATTATCCCCTTACATAAACCGCGCGGGTTAACGAGGGTCCAGGACTATCGACCAATTACTTTGCTCAACAGCGACATGAAAATATTCACACGGCTACTGGCATCGCGACTCAAGAAGGTCGCACATTACGTCACATCCTGCGACCAGACTTCCCTGGGAGGCGACAACAACATCCATACGGCCCTTTGCCGTTACAGAGACATGATAGCATTAGCGCATCATCATCGTCTCCCTGGCGCCTTGGCTTCACTGGACTTTAGCCAGGCTTTCGACCGTGTTGACCACTTCTATTTACGGACAGTTCTTCAGCATATGGGTTTTCCTGGCGGTATTGTAACAGTGGTTATGCGCCTGTTGAGTAGAGCAACCTCTAAAATCTTGTACAATGGTCGTCTTACACCGTCCCTGGTCATCGCACGATCTGTACGGCAAGGATGCCCTCTTTCCACGATTTTGTATGCTTTCGCCTTGGAACCCCTGCTCCAGGGCATGCGCCAACGTTTGGAAGGCATGGCTGTGCAAGGCCACCGTTTTTGTTGTACAGCCTACGCAGACGACATAGTACTATATCTGCGCAGTGAAGATGAAGTACGAGCAGCACTGACATGGGTGGCGGCTTACGGCGAAGCGTCGGGGAGCTGCCGCAACGTGTCAAAATCCAAGGTCCTGCTCATTGGTGAGGGCTTACCGGAGAGATGCGCTGCCCCCCTTAGTGTCGTCGCCACCATACGGTGTCTTGGACTTGATTTCACAGCAGACCTGCGCCGCTCAGCGGCTATCAATGGTAGACGCTTGCTACAGACAATCAGAGCAAATCTCGCAGATCACCGGCTACGAGCTCTCGACGTTATCCAACGCGCGCAATACGTGAACATGTATCATGCTTCCCGTATACCACACGTGGCTCAAGTACTACCAGTCCCAAATCTCCTGGCGCGACGACTGTTGATTGCTTTCGGCTCCTTCGTCAGCTCGGGGATGTTATTCAAGGTGCAGTATGAATCCCTTGCACTGCCACGAGATCGTGGAGGGGTGGGACTCATCCACGTGCCGACTCGTGTCAAGGCACTATACGTCAGCTCCCAACTCAAACTTTGGCATCGTTGCCCGCAGAGCCTTACTAGCCTCCTGCTTCACAACTTTGCACCGGCCTCCTTGTCCGCCCCAGTACTGATATCGACCATTCCAACCCCCTTTTATTACATCCAACGATTTTTCCTGGAGTTCAGTTATATCTACCGGTCCTTACCACTTCCACGTTTGTACCTCACGAAAACAGTCTCCGAATTGTTACAACAGTGCCGCCCGTCCAACCCCATCGAACGTAAGTATCCACAGTACGTGTGGCGACACATATGGAAGGCGATCCATGCGCGTTTTCTCGAATCAGACGTTCAATCAGCGTGGTACATCACCGTGAATGGCAAACAAGTTAACCGAGATCGTCTGCACCGCATCCATCTCGCCGATTCATCCCTCTGCACCCACTGTGGAGTGGATGACACGGATGTCCACCGGTTCCACTGTGGCACAGCGCTAGACGTCTGGACACTTGCGCGGCGAATTTTGGCATTTCTTACTCGCCAGACACCGGCTCAGATCGACGTCCACATGCTTTTGTACCCCGATAAGACTTTCTACCCCTCCGCCAAAACTAACTCTGTGAATTGGATCTGTGGCCACACGATCCGCTATCTTTTTACTTCAGGCGACAAGTCTACGATAGGATATTGGACTTATCTCAACGAACGTCACTGCGTCCCGATACGCAACCCACGCTATAAACAATATTTTTCTAATTTCTTACGGAGCACTTTCGATGACCCACCTAGTAGCTGGAACGTCCAAGCCCTGAGAAGCTGAAAACTGTATAAAACGAACCGAACTGAATAGATCTGCTACCCAGAACTCACGCCTACGCCATGAGAAGACACGTTTGGACGAGCTGGCATGCTGTAGGCGGATACACTTCAGGAGCTCCTGTAAGAACTAGACTTTAACTACAAGTCGCATGACGACTTAAAAAGCTTTTCCTTATTTCTTCCTCATAGTTTGTTCTTAAAGGAAAAAGAAATTTAATTTTGGCTTTGAGAAACTTTTTTTGTTCCAAAGGATTGCTTGTTCGCCAACAAGACGAAGGAGACTCATTTTTGTTTACTGGAAGGAGAAACCAGTATAATCAGAGTCTTTGTTTTCTTTCGGAAAAAAAACTTTTCCTTATTTATTCCTCACAATTTGTTCTTTAAGGAAAAAGAAATTTGATTTTGGCTTTGAGAAACTTTTTTTTGTTCCACAAGATTGCTTCTTCGCCAACAAGACGAAGGAGACTCATTTTTGTTTACTGGAAGGAGAAACCAGTATATTTATTCCTCAAAAAAAAAAAAAAAAAAAAAAAAAAGGTTCGTAATCCGAAGGTCGCGAGATCGAATCTCGCGCCATGCAACCTTTTTTTTTTTTTTAGTATTTGTTTTTTGTAATTCAAATGTGTGTATAAACACACACACACACACACACATATATATATATATATTCCCGGCAATCAGTTGCAACAATTATGCATATAATAAGTTGTTGAAAGCCATTTGTCGTGGAAAAACTGGCGACTTCGAACATCATTATGTTTTCCGCAAACAAAGTTGTATTTCACAAATGTTATTGTCTTCATAATGTTAACCATGTATAGTTAACGGAAGACGTAGAAACGATTTTCCGAAGCGAATAAGTATAGCGTAAGTCAAACGTTCGAATTAGAGACCCCACGAACACAAATTTGCTGTGGCAGGTATGAAATATAAACTCCGTTACTCGCTCGTTACATTTGAAGGACAGATGTTGAATGGGCCGAAACGAGCCGCCGTATAACAGCGTAGTTGCCTGCTAACTTCGAAAGAAGGTAGATGCGGCCCCCTAGCGCAATTTATAACATCGTCGAAAATCAGTGCGGACGTGAGAGCTTTGGTACACCCTGTTAAACAAACGGAAAAATGGAGGCGATACAATTGGAGAGCGACCGGCCTTCACCAACATGCATAAGCAATTCATTAATAGTTTTATATGTATATATATATATATATATATATATATATATATGAATTACAAAAAACTAATAATAAAAGAAATTGTATGGCGCGAGATTCGATCCGGCAACCTTAGGATTACGAACCCGAGCGCTTACCGCTGCGCCACGACGCTGTAGGAAGTTATTAATCGTAGAGAGTATTTCACCGCAACGGTTTCTTTTAACTGTCGATTTTCTCGACAACGGCTGAGAAGTGCATCTTGGTGCTTTGCCACATTACATCTCTGGCCATGAGTTTTTATTATGCGCAGTATGAATCGAATCTGAATTTCACAATTGGCGGCCTCCCCTTGTAAGCCGGAGAAGTGTCCAACTTCTTCGGCTTCTCACGCTCGCAAGGGGTCCCTTGGGCCCCTCCCTTCCCAGGTTTCCACCAGCGGGAAGGCTGACGACCGACAGTGACGAAAGTGCCCACAATCAGCTGGTCGTAGGGCTTCACGATCCTCCTCCGTCCCGGGGACTGAATCGGTGAAGCCCTCCCAGCCAGCGAAACACAAGGAGCAGCATGAGAAACCCAAGAAGAAGAGCTCTAAGCCCAAGGAACTCTTGGTGGCAGCCACCCCACCGCAACCTTCCAGCTCTGCGTCTGAGGACGAGGTGGAGATTCTGGCGTCCGCTGAGGACCTCGATCTCGCCGGTCCCTCAGACACCGTGGATAGCACTAGCACAGGTGCTCAATCGGAGGCAGCAGGTGACCCAGTGGCGTAATCTGCCTTCCAAGTCCCGTCACGCCTTTCTCAGACACGGACAATACCATCCTCCAGTGGAACTGCAGCGGTTTCTTCCACCATCTAGCTGAGCTCCGACAACTTATCAGCCTTCTCCCTTTCTTCTGCATTGCTCTTCAGGAAACTTGGTTTCCAGCAATGTGAACCCCCGCCCTCCGTGGCTATCGGGGTTATTATAAGAACCGGACAGCTTATGAAAGGGTGTCTGGTGGCGTCTGCATATATGTCCTTAACTCTCTTCACAGTGAGTCTGTCCCTCTACAAACACATTTAGAGGCTGTCGCTGTTCGGGTGTGGACGCCACAGGCTGTTACCGTCTGCGGTCTTTACCTTCCACCGGATGGTGATGTTGCGCAGCATGCCCTGGCTGCGCTGATAGCCCAATTGCCGCCACCTTTCTTGTTACTGGGCGACTCCAACACCCATAACCCTCTGTGGGGTGGGTCAGTGGCGACAGGTCGAGGCGCCACCGTTGAGCATTTCTTGGCACAGCTCGATCTTTCGCTTTTAAATGATGGTTCCTTCACACACTTTAGCGTGGCGCATGGCACGTACTCCGCCATCGACCTTTCGATCTGCAGCCCTAGCCTCTTACCGTCTGTCCAATGGAGGGTGCATGACGACCTGTGTGGTAGTGACCATTTTCCGATCTTTCTGTCACTGCCACGGCGACACTCTTCTGGGCGCCCTAGCAGATGGGCTATGAATAAGGCTGACCGGGACTTGTTCTCCTCCACTGCCGCTATTGAGCCTCTCTCTAACGATGACATTGATGCGGTGGTTCAATCGGTCACCACCGGCACCGTTACTGCCGCCGAATCTGCCATTCCCCGTTCTTCTGGATCCCCTCGGCGGAGGACTGTGCCTTGGTGGTCGCCTGAGATCGCTGAAGCGATTAAAGATCGCCGGCGGGCGCTCCAGCGTCACAAGCGACATCCCTCCATAGACCACCTTATCGCCTTCAAACGGCTGCGTGCGCGAGCCCGCCTCCTTATCCGCCAAGGCAAGAAGGAGTGCTGGGAGCTGTACGTGTCCACCATTGGCCTCCATGTCACTCCATCGAAGGTCTGGGCCAAGATTCGACGCGTCTACAGCTATTGGACCCCTGTCAGCGTCCCTGCGCTCTCATTGAATGGAGCAGTTTGTACTGACTCCGACGTCATTGCAAACTGCTTGGCAGAGGATTTTGCTAAGAGTTGCGCTTCTGCGAATTACCCCCTGGCCTTCCGCTCCATTAAAGAGCGGATGGAACGTCGGAGCCTTTCGTTTCGCACCCACCATCCAGAATCGTACAATGTTCCATTCAGAGAGTGAGAATTTCGCAGTGCCCTATCCTCTTGCCCTGATACTGCTCCTGGGCCAGATGGCATCCACTGTCAGATGCTGAAACGCCTTTCAGTGGACTGCCAGCGACGGCTCCTCGACCTTTACAACCGTATTTGGGTCGAGGGTGAGTTTCTGTCGCCATGGCGGGAAAGTATTGTTATCCCCATTCTGAAACCGGGCAAGAACCCTTTGGAGGTGGACAGCTACCGTCCCATTAGCCTCACCAATGTTCTTTGCAAGTTGCTTGAATGGGTGGTGAGCCGGCACTTGAATTGGGTACTGGAGTCTCGGGGCCTTCTGGCTCCGTCTCAGGGTGGGTTCCGTAAAGGCCGCTCCGCCACCGACAATCTGGTGAGTCTGGAGTCGGCCATCCGTACTGCCTTGCCCGCCATCAGCACCTGGTCGCTGTCTCTTTCGACATGCGGAAGGCGTACGATACAACATGGCGTCATCACATACTTTCTACGCTTCATGGATGGGGTCTTCGGGGCCCTCTGCCGATCTTTATCCGAAATTTTCTGTCGTATCGTACCTTCCGCGTGCAAGTCGCGGCCTCTCATAGTTCCTCCCGAGTCCAGGAGAACGGGGTACCACAGGGATCTGTCCTCAGTGTCTGTCTGTTTTTAATCGCAATAACTGGGCTCGCTGCAGCGGTGGGAAATTCTGTCTCCGCTTCCCTGTATGCTGACGACTTCTGCCTTTACTACAGCTCTACTGGCATTGCAGCTGTTGAACGTCAGCTACAGGGCGCTGTCCGCGAGGCGCAGTCTTGGGCTGTAGCGCATGGTTTTCAGTTTTCGGCTGCCAAGACCCGCGTTATGCATTTCTGCCGGCGCCGAACAGTCCGTCCTGAGCCGCGGCTTTATCTTGCCGACGAACTCCTTGCAGTGGTGGAGACCCACAGGTTTTTGGGTATAGTTTTAGATGCCCGGCTGACTTGGCTGCCTCATATTCGGCAGCTTAAACAGGCGTGTTGGCGGCATCTAAATGCTCTGAGATGCTTGGGCCACACCCGCTGGGGCGCCGACCGATCTACCCTGTTACGGCTCTACCAGGCGTTAATCCAGTCTCGTCTGGATTATGGGAGCCTGGCTTATGGCTCAGCATCCCCATCTGCGCTGCGGGTACTGGACCCAATCCTACACAGCGGCATACGCCTTGCCACTGGTGCTTTCCGGACCAGCCCAGTGGACAGCATACTTGTGGAGGCAGGTGTCCCTCCATTGCGGTTCAGGCGCCAAAATTTATTGGCCGCTTATGCTGCCTATGTTTTTAGCTTGCCCGGGCATCCAAACTGTCGTCTCCTGTTCCCGCGATCGGTCGTCCATCTGCCAGAACGTCGGCCCCAGTCAGGTTGTACGATCGCGGTCCGCGTCCGATAGCTTCTCTCCGGGCTTGGGGCTTTACCTCTTCCGCCTCCTTTCCGGGCACCTCTGCGTACACCCCGTGGTGTGTGCCTCGCCCTCGCCTTCAGCTGGAATTGGCACAGGGCCCGAGGGACTCAGTCCCTCCGGAGGCTTTCCGCCGCCGCTTTCTTTCCATCCTTGCAACGTGTCAGGGCTCTGGCATTGTTTACACTGACGGCTCGATGGTTGCTGGTCGAGTCGGTTATGCGCTAACTCTAGGGGATCATTCCGAACAACGTTCCTTGCCGGCTGGCTGCAGCGTTTACACTTCCGAGCCGGTCGCCATCTTACGAGCCCTAGCGTATATCCGCTACTGCTCAGGTGAGTCCTTCGTTATGTGTAGCGATTCCCTGAGCGGTTTACGAGCTCTAAACCAGTGTTTCCCTCGTTCTCGTCTGGTGATGGCTTTCCAGGAGTCGCTGCATACTCTTGCCCATAGCGGCCGCTCTGTGGTCTTTGTGTGGACCCCCGTCATGTTGGGACACCCGGCAGTGAACATGTTGACCGCCTGGCGAAAGAGGCCACCAGTAAACCAGCTCTGGACGTTGGCCTCCCGGAGACTGATTTGCGAGCAGTCCTCCGCCGAAAAGTTTTTGCGTTATGGGTCGCTGAATGGCGCGGTATGACCATCCCCAACAAACTCCGTGTTGTCAAGGAGACAACGAGTGTGTGGCTGTCATCACTGCGAGCCACCCACAGGGACTCAGTAGTCCTTTGCCGGCTCCGCATTGGCGACACCCGCTTGACACACAGCTTTCTGCTGCGGCATGAGGACCCGCCTCTATGTCGATGGGGGTCGGCTTTGACGGTGGTCCACATTTTGTTGGAATGCCCACTTTTAACCGTGCTCAGGCAGACGTTTGGGCTGCCTGATACGCTCCCTGCCCTTTTAACTGACGACAATGCTATGTATAGCTTAATTTTACGTTTTATTCGAGCAGGGTTTTTTTATCATTTAATCTGAGTGTTTGTTTTTAATGTTGATTCTGGCTTTTGGCCTCCGATTTTAAACTGAGTTTTTAATGTGTTCTCGGTGGATGGCTTTTCCTTTTTTTTTTCTATGGTCGGCCAACCACCGTCTCACTCGGTGTGATTTTAATTTGTTTTGTCTGTTCTCTGTCGAAGTATTTCTTGTCCTGTGTCGTCTGCCGTCTTTCCTGTTGTTCCTTTTTATTCTCTTTGGGTGGTTTTAGTTTTTTGGAAAAAGGGACCGATGACCGTGGCAGTCTGGTCCCTTTAATCCCACAAACCAACCAACCAACCAAATACTGGAATTATTTGACTACTACACCCTTATACATTACGTTTTTAAAAGAGAAAAAAACCAGTAGATAGCTTCAAGAAAGCCAAAAAATTTGGCCAGGGGAACCTTTACAAAAGCCCTTTTCATAACCAAGAGACTTAAACGTTAAAACACGTAGATACTAAAGCACACATTTTTTTTTGCACTGAACATTTCACTTGAAGAAAACTGCTTTATTACTGGAATTTACTTTATGCAGAGTTAGTTCAAAGAGTAATAGCTTTTGAGTCATTTAACAGATTCGGGTAACTTTGTTTCAGTCTAACTGAATTTTACGTAAGCAAACTTTTAGTATGAGACTTTGCAATAGTTAAAAAAAGCTTTTAAAAAACAAGAATAGTTTTACTTTATTTCCGTGTAATGTACTAAAACAGGGACGTGTTATTACTCAAACTAAGATTTTCTTTACGCTTTTCAGTGAAACAACTAAGACAACTTTTCTTTAACTAATGCTCTAGATTAAAATATTTATGAACTTTCTAACTTTATGATGCAAAGTTACCTTTAAAACCACTCTAATCAAATTACACTCTTCCACAACTAAGACATAATTTCATTACTACAGGATTTAGTCCCTCACACATCTCATTATTTACGCACAAAAAAACAATTTAAATAGTGCCTCTTCTTACTAACTAGGCACTTCATAAGTCTGTAAAATAGGATACTCGGATTAATCAAATACCATGAAGAAACCCTATATAGGGGTATGATGAGCATGAAATAACAGGATGAACCAGCTTCTTTAAAGCTCAAGAATGATTATTTACTAATAAAACGCAGTTTAAATTAATGGTTCACACTGTTGAAAAGTAAAATACCAAATAAATCTTATGTACTGGCTGTAGGCTTGGGTGTGGCGAATAATTATGACGGGTACACTACCCACAGTACGGCCAGCAGGTATCTTGCTGTATGGGCTCCATTTCTCTTCTTGGCTTCGTTCAATTTTACACGCAGTAACCCAACAATTAGCAGCTATGCCGTAAGCCGTTTGCAGGCTTCATCCGAGCCATTTTTGCGCAAATTTGCGGGAAAAGCTTCTCCTGCTTCACAAGGATATTGGCTCAGTCACTGCCGCCTACAGACTGTGTGCCTTACTTCCCGCGCTTGCTCTAGGTAGCGTGCCACTTCGCCCTTGCCATCTTCGTCACTTCCCGGAGCCACTTTAGTTTCAAACAAAAGCACACTGGCTTTTACGTAACACCTATTTCTTACGTTGTTTCCAAGTGTGACCATTTCTTACCATTGTCAAATATACAGCAACATGAACAGTTTATACACACAAATATTTTTTAAATACAAAATGTCATCCGAAAATTATTTTACGTAATAAACAATTTACATTGTATTTTACATACATTACTCACATACATTACAAAACTTCAGTCTCCAGTGTAGCAAACTTTACTTTACATACACAGAAAATATGGTATAAACATGCGAAAATGTTAAAGCAAAAAATTAAAAAAAATTTAGGCGAACCATAAATCAATGTTATACAAAGTGATTTGTGGATGGGAAGACGAGTGGTTGGAAGTTACCGACAAGTTCCGTGTCGTCAAGCCCACAACACGGCCGTGGAGTACTTCCTTCCAGCCACGTCGGCAGGACGAGGTCATTCTTACTCGTCTTCACACAGGCCACAACCCTGAGACACATGGCTTCCTACTCCGGCGAGAGGACCCTCCAACGTGTGGTGCGTGTGGCTTGCAGATAACGGTGCACCACATTTTGTTAGACTGCCGACCACCGGTCTCCCCCCCCCCCCCCCCCCTGCGGGTTCAGGGGCAAGAATAGGCCCACAGCATTCCTGCCTGTCGTAAGAGGCGACTAAAAGGAGTCTCAAACGTTTCGGCCTTTATGTGATGATCCCCTCTTGGGTTTGACCACCATATTTCAAAATTATTCCGAAGAGCGAGCCAACTAGGGAAGGACGCCTTACAAGGTGCATTGTGTCCATTATGCATGAGATTTTCAGGCTACTTTCTCGTCATCGCATTGCAGTCCCGCTCACTCGCCAGCTCTTCGGCGTGGATACATTCCTGCGTGCATTTTCCGTCATCCACTATGCTGTGTCGCTTTCTGCTCCCACGACGACCGTTGACTACTTGCCTCCTGATACCCAGCACGGTAGCCAGTCCGTTGTGGTGGGGCTGCCATGTACACTGTTTGTTGTAGCCTCCTGACAACACAGGGATCGCTCTACTGATGCCTGCGCCGTTAACTCCCCACATATGCCAAAGAGTAGATGTCCATCTCCCTGGGGCATCAGGACTCCCGGAAATGGCCATCCTGCCAGGTGGCCCCTTGTTGTGGCTGGGTGGAGCCCGTGGGGAGGGCCGTTGGTCGGAGTAGGTGGCATCAGGGTGGATGACACGCAATGAAGCTTGGCACATCTTCTGTTGCTGGTGTCCAGCCTCCAGCAGTCTCTAAGCGTTCGAGGGCTCACTTTAAAGTTAACGTGCATGACCCCAAATAGTTCCTCTACCTGGCCACACCATGGGAGAAACGAAAGGCTATGAATGACAGCGAAACGTATTCGCCCCGGTATCTCGTCTGTACCAGAGCTGATGGGGAATCCTTTGTGTCTGTGACGCCTCAGTTCTTTGTAGAGCATTTAGAGGATGAGTTCGGGGAGGTGGAGGGCTTGTCCAAAATGCGGTCAGGGTCAGTCTTGATAAAAACACCTTCCTCTGCCCAGTCATGAACCTTGCTCGCTTGCACGAAGCTGGGGGATGTCTCTGTTACTATCACCCACCATAAAAGCTTAAATATTGGTCCAAGGCACTATTTTCCACAGAGATCTTTTGCAGTCTCATGACGAGCTGCGCGCCAACTTAGAGCGATTAGGTGTCCATTTCGTCCAGCGCGTCCACCGGGGTCCGAGGGATCATCAAGTTGCCACCAGTGCCTTCATCTAGGGCCTTCGAGGGTGACACATTACCTGAGAAGTTCAAGGTGATGGTCCACTGTTGTGATGTCAAGCCATATATCCCTCCCCCGATGCGGTTCTTCAAGTGTTAGAAGTTCGGCCATATGTCTTCCAGCTGTGCTTCCAGCCTCATATGTCGCGATTGTGGTCGACAATCCCATTCTGATACGCCATGTGCCCCACCTCCCATCTGTGTCAACTGCGGAGAGCACCATCGCCCTTGCTCGCCGGACTGTAAGATTCTACAGAAGGAATGGAAAATAATGGAATACAAGACCCTGGATCGACTGACCTACACTGAGGCTAAACGGAAATTTGAACAGCTTCATCCTATGCTCATGACAACGTCTTATGACGCTACTGTCACTCCTGTTGCAGATCCATCCGCTGCACCAAATACAGTCAGTTCTCAGAGCTGAAAGATCACACTTGTCCTCTTGATGGTGGGAGGCAGTTCCCTCCCTGTTGCTCCTGCACCGCCAATCTTGGGAGCAGCACCCCCCCCCCCCCCACAACCATCGGGGACATCCATACCCACTTCTAATCTGCAGAAGCGTAAGTCTTCTTCGGCTTCTCTCGCTAGTATAGGGTCCCTTGTGTCTCACCCCAGTATCTTACCAGTGGCAAACCAGATACCCACCAGTGGCTGAAGAAGCCCCAGGTAGCTAGTCGTAGGGCTTTGTGGTCCTCTTCAGTCCTGGAGACTGAATCAAAGAAGCCCTCCCAGCTAAAGCAACCCAAGAAATGGCGCAAGAAATCAAAACAGAAGACCGCTAGGACAACGGAAATTGCTGTGGCACCCTCACCACCATCATTACTTACCGACCTGAGGTGGAGATTCCGGTGTCCGCTGAGGACCTAGATCTCTCCAGTCCCTCAGACACGATAGATGTTGCTCCTACTGCTCCCATAGGCATTCAATCGATGGCAGCAGGTGACCCAGTGGCGTAATCTGCCTCCTCAGTCCCTTCGCGCCTTTTTCAGCCATGGGCAGTGTCATTCTCCAATGGAATTACAACGGTTTTTTCCATCACCTTGCTCAGCTCCGACACCTTCTCAGCCTTCACCCTTTCCACTGCATTGCTCTTCAGGAAACATGATTTCCAGCTATGCAAAACCCCGCCCTCCGTGGCTATCGGGGTTATTATAAGAACTGGGCAGCTTATAAGAGTGTCTCCGGTGGCGTCTGCATCTACGTCCTTAACTCTCTTCACAGCGAGTGTGTCCCTCTACAAACACCTTTAGAGGCTATCGCTGTTCGGGTGTGAACGTCTCAGGCTGTTACTGCCTGTCGCAATGGCGGGAAAGCATCGTAATCCCTCTCTTGAAAGCTGGCAAGAACCCACTGGAGGTGGACAGCTACCATCCCATTAGCCTCAACAACGTTCTTTGCAAGTTTGCTTGAACACATGGTGAGCCGGAGGCTGAGCTGGCTACTTGAGTCTCGGGGCTTTCTTGGTCTGAATCAGGGTGGGTTCTGTAAGGGCCGCTCTGCCACCTATAATCTGGTCTACCTGGAGTCTGCTTTCTGTACAACCTTTGCCCACAGTTGGCATCTGGTTGCCATCTTTTTTGACATGCGGAAGGTGTACGATAATTCATGGCGACATCACATCCTCGCCACACTTCATGGGTGGGGTCTTCGGTGCCTGCTCCTGATTTTCATACAAAATTTTCTATCGCTTCCTTTCTTCCGCGTGCAAGTAGCGGCCTCCCATAGTTCCTCCCGAGTTCAAGAGAATGGGGTCCCACAAGGACCTGTCTTGAGTCTCTGCCTCTTTCTGGTTGCAATTAATGGTCTCGCTGCAGCGGTGGGAACGCCTGTCTCAGCTTCCTTGTATGCTGGCGACTTCTGCCTATACTATAGATCCACTGGCATGGCAGCTGCTGAACGGCAGCTGTAGGGAGGTATCTGCAAGGCGCAGTCTTTGGCTGTAGCACATGGCTTCCAGTTTTTGGCTGCCAAGAACTGCGCTATGCCTTTCTGCCGGCATCGCACTGTTCATCCTGAGATAAGGCTTTATCATGATGACGAACCACTTGCTTTTGTGGAGAAGCAACGATTTTTGGGATTGCTTTTTGATGCCCATTTGACTTGGCTCCCTCACACTCGACAGCTTAAACAAACGTGCTGGCGGTATGTTAACGCTCTACATTTCTTGAGTCACACCAGCTGGGGTGCCAATCAGTCTACCCTTCTACGACCATATCAGGCGTTGATTCTGTCCCGTCTCGTTTGTGGGAGCCAGACTTACAGTTTGGCATGGCCTTCTACGTTGCAGTTGCTGGATCCCATATGTCACTGTGGGATTCGACTCTCAACTGGAGCTTTCCACACAAGCCCTATAAACAACCTACTTGTGCAAGCTGGTGTCCCTCCATTGCGGATCCGGCGCCTACAGCTACTGGCCACTTATGCTGCACGTGTTTGTAGCTTGCCCGGGCATCCAAATTACCGTCTCCTGTTCCCCACCTTGGTCGTCTATCTTCCCAGCCCGGTCAGGGTGTCCGATTGCAGTTAGCATCCAGTCTTTTCTCTCAGGGCTTGAGTTTTTCCCTCTCCCACCTCTTTTCTGGGCCCATACACGTATACCCCCGTGGTGTGTAACCCCCACCCCCCCATGACTTCGGCTGGGTTTGGCACAAGGCTCGAAAGACCAACTCCCTCCGGAGGCCCTCCACCGACGCTTTCTTTCAATCCTTGCCGCGTTTCCCCGCTCTGCCGTAGTCTGTACTGACGGTTCGATGGTTGCTGGTCGAGTTGGTTATTCTTTTACTCTTTGGGATTGATCTTAACAACGCTCATTGCTGGTTGGCTGCAGTGTTTTCAACTCAGAGCTCGTAGCCATCTTTTGCGCCCTAGAGTATATCCATTCCTGTTCAGGTGAGTCCATTGTTATCTGTGGTTACTCCATAGAAGCTGAAGTCCTAAGTTTAATAGCTATCGACCAGTGTTTTCCTCGCTCTCGTCTGGTGATGGCTATCCAGGGGTCCATCCATACTCTTCCCTGTTGTGGCCACTCCGTGGTGTTTGTGTGGACCTCCGAGTCATGCCGGCATCCCGGGTAATGAACGTGTTGTCGAGTTGGCCAAACACGCTATCAGTGAGCTGGCTCTGGAGATTGGCCTTTCGGAATGTGATCTCCAGGCAGTATTGTGGCAGAAAGTCCTTGGTACTTGGGGTGATGAATGGTGCTCTCTGCCTTCCCCCAACAACCTTCGGGTCTTGAAGGAGACTACAGGTGTGTGGCGCTCTTCCTTGCGAGCCTCTCGCAAGGACGCAATTGTTCTCTGCCAGCTACACTTCAGCCACACCTGGATGACGCACGTTCATTTATTGTGCCGCGAGAAGCCACCCCTACGTCGTTGCAGGTCAGCGTTGACAGTGGTCCACATCTTGTTGTACTGAACCCCTTTAACAATGCTCAGACAGACATTTGCGCTGCCTGATACGCTTCGACTCTTTTAACGGATGACACTGCAATGGCAGGCTTAGTTTTGAGTTTTATTCGAGCAGGGGGCTTTTATCGTTCGATCTGAGGGTTTGTCAATTTTGTGTGTAGCGTCTGGCCTTTGGCCTACTGTTTTAGATTGGTGTTTATAGTGTGTCTCATGGTGGTTGGCTTTTGGTGTTTATAGTGTGTCTCATGGTGGTTGGCTTTTCTTTATTTGTTTCTATGGTCAGCCTGTCGTAACCAAAACCAACCGCGGAACGCCTTGGGCTGCGGATCAGAGCCGCCAGGCGGGGAAGCCGCTGGCGGTGGGGCACGCACCACCGCCGGGTTAACACAGGACGAGTCGGACGACAGACCAACGACAACCGACAACGACCGACTATGACCGACACAACAAGGAAGAGAAAAACAACGGAGGCTTGTAGAAACCGCGACACCAAACACCAACAGTAAATTCACTCGGAACCAGAGCCAGGCAAATGTCAACAGCGAGTAACGACCAGAACGCAGTACCGCCGAGACAGAGACGCAATCCAGAGCGAGTACCAGACTGACTGGACTAGGGTTTTTTTTTTCTTTATTGATTTTCAATTCCCCCCGAAGGGGGCGGGCTGGCAGCAGTTTACTACGCTGCTCTACAGCCTACAGACTTTTGTTTAAAAAAGGAAGAAGAAAGAAACGAGGAAAAACAGGCGATAAAATGGTGATTTAAAGTGTCAAATGGCGTAAAAATGCGGTAAGTTAAAACAGAAAGCAAAAGGGGTTGGCAATGTTGATAAAATACACAGGAATCAGACAAGTAACATAGTAGACACACAATTAAAAAACATGGCGACAGTCTGGTTTCTGTTCGCAAGAGATAAAAAAAAAAGCACACCCAGCGACAGTATGATGGCTGTTCGCTACACTTCCCAAAAGACACAACACGGAGCACGCACTGGAAAAACACGCTGTGAAACACTGCACGAAAAAGGCGGCACAAAGATGGCTCTCCCGATCCAAGGCAGATAGGGGGGGGGACCTGGAGTAGGGGGAAAAACAAGGAGGGAGGAGAGGAAAAAACGAAAAGGGGGGTGGACTAGGCCAGAGCGGGTCCCTATATACGAAACCGGAGGGAGTGGCTATTGGTCGCTGTCTGCACGAGAGCCGCCGAGCCGCGGCGCCCTCTATGGGCTCTATGGGCGGAGCCCTCTATGGGCTGACCACGTCCATTTGTTCTGGCGCATGTTCGAATTCCGTGGTGGGACGTACTAGGCAGCCAACCACTATACAACTCTGTGTGCTTTTAAGTCCTTGTTTTCTGGTCTTTGGTTTGTAAACCACCTGGAAGGTGGCGCGTGGGTCTACTCCTGAAATCTGTAAAATATGCCGAATGGAGGAAGCGAGTAGGAGCAGGTGAGGTAAAGCACTTCGATACTGCAAGTAAAGTTAAAGCACCTTTACTCGTGAATAAACATATACAAACACATTACTTAACTTTTGGTACAGATGAGCACATAGGTGCGACGCCGTTCATGTATCAAAGATAACAATTACTAGAAGCTACAAAGGCAAAGTCTATAATGGATAGCCCCCCCCCTACAAGTATAAGCTAAGTTGATAGGTCGTCTGCTCTTAATCAACTGGGCAGAAAGCAGAGCAGTGCTCGTTGACCTCCACAGCGTCAGCTAGAGGGCGCTGTGGTCATCGTAGTGCCAACATATGAGCTTGCACCTACGCTGTGTCATCGGAACTATTGATATCATATCCGCCCCTCCCCCCCCCCCCCCTGAAACGGCGCACCGTCGTGGAATAGGGCATCCGACAACGGGTGGAGGACCCAGGGGCGGCGCAACTGAGGGAGCAGACAGGGGAACTACTGGGGCGTGCTGCCCACCTGCATCCCTGAATTGCTTGTCAGGGGGGAGGAAAGCGCCCTTTTGAAAACCGGCCTGGGACGCACACCACCAGTGGGTATGCTCGGATGAGGAGGCAGAGCAACGACCTCCATGGGCGACGGCGACGGTGGCGGCGGCGTGACGGCAGCCTCAGCTTCCATCGCCTCCGGCACCGCAGAGGAATCCGGTGGCGGCGGCGGCGGCGGCTGCCGGAAGGGGGCTGTGGTGGCGGTGAGAGGCGCCCGCTCGGCGCAGCAGGCCGCACTGGCAGCGGCGCAGCCACATGTGCCTGCGCTGTAGTCGCGACCGGCGGAGGCGCCGTCGGTGAAGTCGCGGGCTGTTGCTGCGGAATCCACGAATCATCCAATTCTGCCGGAAAGCACCAGCGGCAGAAAACCGAGGACGGTACAAACGGATCTGGTTCCGGTGTCGCTTAACAGTGCCTGAGGGACCAGAAATGACAAATAAGGCGGGCCAAGCCGGCGTTGAGTGCACCCCTGCTCCCAGCGCTGCCTGTCAGAGAAAACACGATAGAAAACCGCACCGTGCGGCGCCAATCCAGAACGAGGCGAAGCAGCGGGAGCCTGCAGCGGCGGGTGGAACAGCTGCAAGAGCGACCGATGGGCGCGGCCATGTAGGAGTTTCCTTGAGGAACGGGCGCCGCATGGCTTGGAGCGATAGGAAGCAAGGAAAACCATAGCGCGCGTTCGCGAGAGTGCGTGGCGCGCAACTTGCTCATCTGCGACTTAAACGTTGACACAAAGCGCCAACCTCGCCGTTCCACTGGGGGTGGAACGGGGTTGAGGTCAGATGGCGAATGCCATTAGCAGCACAGAACGCTTCAAACTCGGAGGACACAAATTGGGGGCCATTGTCAGAGACAATAACTTCAAGCAGGCCCTCAACGCAAAAAATAGACACCAAAGTCTGAATAGCACTGGCAGATGTAGTAGAAGACCTGGGCTCAGCAAAATTTGCTGTACGCATCAATAACTATCAACCAGCGGGTGTCCCAGAAAGGACCTGCAAAATCAATATGAACGAGCTGCCAAGGCGCAGTATGAGTCGGCCATGCAAAGAAGCACTGGCGGTGAGCAGATTGATGCTCCGCACAAGAGCGACAATGAGCAAGCATATCGAACAGTGCTCCTTGGCGGCTGGCTGCAGTGTCTTCACTGCCGAGCTCGTGGCCATCTCTAGTGCCCTTGAGCATATTCGTTCCTGCCCCAGTGTGTCCTACCTGCTCTGCAGTGTTTCGTTGAGTGGTTTACAGGCCACTGATCAGTGCTACTCACGTCATCTTCCGGTAGCGACTATCCAGGAGTCGGTTTATGCCCTCGAACGATCTGATCGATCAGTAGTCTTTGTGTGGACCCCGGGGCATGTTGGAATTCCGGGAAATGAGCTTGTTGACAGCCTGGCCAAACAGGCCACTGGTAAGCCGCTTCTGGAGATTGGCATACCCGAACTTTACCTCTGTTCGGTGTCATGCCACAAAGTTCTCGGGATTTGGGATGCTGAATGGCGCAGCTTATTTACGCCCCATAAACTCCGCGCTATCAAGGGGCGCACAAATGAGTGGAAGTCTTCTCTGCAGGCTTCTCGCAGGGACTCTGTGGTGCTCTGCCGCCTTCGCATCGGCCACACTTGGCTGACGCAAGGCTAATTTCTCCGGCGTGAGGCCCCACCATGTTGTCGCTGTGGCTCACGTTTAACAGTGACCCACCTTTTGGTGGACTGTCCACATCTCGCCGCTCTAAGACAGAATTTTAATCTCCCTGACACCCTTCCTTCTATTTTAGGAGACGAGGCCTCCATGGCTATCTTGGTTTTACATTTTATACTTGACGCTCCTTTTTACTTCCTGTTTTTTGTCTCCCCGTGCTTTAATATCCTAGTACTTTTAGGTTAGAGATTTTAATGTGTTGCAGAGTGGCTGGCTCATCCTTTCTTATCCTCGTCATCAGCCAGCCCGGGTCATCTGCTCTACTGTTTAAGCTCTTCTGCCTGTTTCTTGTATGTCTGTGTTTTTCTTGTCTTCTATTGCCCCTGGTGTGTTCAGCTTTGTTTTTTATTTTTTTCGTCCCCCTCGACCTCCTGTGGTGTCTCTTGTATGTTTTCCATTATAACTCATGGGTTTGGTGCAATAGAACAAGGGACCAATGAACATGCAGTTTGGTCCCTTTCAACCTCAAACCCACCCACCCACTGACGGTGGTCCACATATTGTTGGACTGTCCGTTTTTAACTCCATTCAGGCAGACGTTTGCGCTGCTTGATACGCTCCCTGCACTTTTATCAGATGACGCTGAAATGGCAGACTTAGTTTTGAGTTTTATTCGCGCAGGGGGCTTTTATCGCTCGATCTAAGCGTTTGTCTCTTTTTTTGTATTGAGTCTGGCCTTTGGCCTACGGTTTTAGATTGGAGTTTTTAGTGTGTTTCTTGGTGGTTGGCTTTTCTTTTTTTGTTTCCATGGTCGGCCAACCACTGTCACACTCTGTGTGCTTTTAATTCCTTTTGTCTGGTCTTTGTCTGTGTCTTTCTTGTTCTATGTCGTCCCTTGTCATCTCTGTTGCTTGTTTTTTTATTCCTTGTAGAATTTTATGGTTGTGGAAATAGGGATCGATGGCCTTTGTAGTTTGGTCCCTTCAATCTCCACAAACCAACCAACCAACCAATCTGTGCTAATTCTGCCTGATACGTTGCTAGCAAATTCTCGCCGCGCCTCGTCGTCGTTAGGTTTGTTGGACATCACATCTGAGATGTATTTATGAACCGCGTCTTGAATTTCACTCTGTTTTGTGAGACTGGTCTCATCAGGTAACTTCTGTCAGTATTTTTCTGTTTCCTCTGATATTCTCACGCATTACATGGTACATAGCTGTTTCTTCCCCTTCTATAATATTTTGTATACTTGCTCTGATTTTAAAACCTTGTGACTTTCGCCTCTTCAGAGCTAAGAATTTTGCTTTAATTTTCTGAATCCGTGTGTAGTTCTCCATAAATCGTGTGTCCACGGTGTACAGTTCTTTAAGGCAGCTAAAATAAAACTCAGTCGTCTGTTTAATCCAGAAGCTTTTCTGTCGTGAGTAGGCGATCAGAATTCTTCTTATTTTAGGCTTAGCACATTGTAGCCGCCAAGCAATGGTAGAGTTGTATCGCGGGAAACGTTATCCGCATCCCTTCCACGTGACATTCCTCATCTTGGAGATGTGTAATGGCTGAGTTTCCATAAGCCCCTCGCTCGGTAAGTCTCTTGTTTTTCTAAATTTATTGTGGTAATGTACGTGGTGTGGTCCGAAAACATAGTGGGCCAGACCTCAGATTGGAGAATATGGCTGTTTAGGTTGGACGACACGTAAATCCGGTCCAGCCTGCTTGCTGAGTGGCTGGTAAAATATGTAAAACCGGGCTGTGCGCCATGGGTATGTTCCCAGGTGTCGATTAACTGCAATTGGTAGACTATTCTTTCCAGTTCTAAGGACTTGTTGAAATTCGGTGTCTGGTCTTTTGGACTAATGACAGAATTAAAATCGCCGGCTATTATTATATAATCTTGACGTGTAGCGAATAGATGAACGATTTCACTTTTTAAAAGATCTGCTCTAGCACGCCTGTTACTGTTGCCAGGCGGTGAGTAAACGTTGATGATGCTGACGTTATTAACAGTCACTGCAGTTCCTCTAGTGTTTGCAAGATCGGCTATTTGTGTGACACGGATGCCTTCTTTCGTGAGAATGGCGGTTCCTAGCTCTGCACCGATACCAGGGTTAGTTATGGCGTTGTACCCGCGTATCTTTTCTAATTTAATATCTGTTACTTCCTGTAACAGTAGTACATCAACGTCAGCTGCGTATAGGAAGTCTTGCAGAAGTTCTAAATGCAAGGAGGAGCGTATCTTATTATTGTTCAACGTGGCGATTTTGTAGGCTTGTGCTACATTCATATTATCTTATTCACAATCGAAGTCAATATTCGTCATAAGAAGTACTGTCGGACTTATGTCCCATTTCACATGTATGTGCCGGAAATGTTGTATCCATCGTGTTCGGTTTATATTGTTGGGCAGGAATCTGTCCCGTTCCTCCAGTTACATTCATTTCTTCATCTTGGTTCATTGCGTCCGATTCATCAGCCCAGTTTGTGTGTTCATTATCTCTCGATGTGTCGTTTTCTGCATTTCTATTCTCAGGGAGAACCTTCTCTGTGTCACATTTCGCTATCAGCTTCAATCTTTCGTGGGGCAAATGGTACGGTGACATGGGCATGGTGCTCTTGATTTGGCTTGCAATGGGTCAGATGCAAGCATACTCACAACCGGATTACTATGTGGTTCTTCTTGTAGTTTATTGCTAATCTGCTTTGCTTTTTCCCGCAAGGGCGGTGCCAGTTGTTCAGAGATTATCTATACCGATGGCTTGATGGTTGATGGCCGTGTGGGATATGCTTATGCTCATGCGGCCTATGTAGACCAGCGCTCCTTGCCGGAAGGCTGCAGTGTTTACACCGCGGAGCTAACAGTCATTTTTCGTGCCCTTGAGCGTATTCGTACCAGCACTGGAGAGTCCTTCGTCCTTTGCAGTGACTCTCTCCGTAGTCTGCAGGCTCTTGACCAGTGCTACCCACGCCATCCCATTGTTGATGCCATCCAGGAGTCCGTTCACGCTCTTGAACAGCGTGGACGTTCGGTGGTGTTCATATGGACCCCGGGTCACGTTGGGATAGCGGGAAACGAACTCGCCGACAAGTTAGCCAAAGAGGCTACCCGCAAACTGACGCTGGAAATTGGCCTACCGGCAACTGATCTCCGAAAGGTGTTGCGCCATCGGGTCATTGGGATGTGGGGAGACGAATGGCGCACTCTGTCTGCACCCAACAAGCTGCGGCGAGTAAATGAGACCACGACTGTGTAGGGGTCCTCCATGCAGGCCTCTAGCAGGGATTCTGTTGTTCTCTGTAGGCTCCGCATTGGTCACTCTTGGCTGAAGCATGGTCAACTGCTGCGTCGAGAGGACCCCACCCCCTCATTGTCGCTGTGGTGCAAACAGGACGGTGGCTCATATGTTGTTGGAATGTCCTCTTTTAACCGCCCTCAGGTGAACTTTTAATCTTCTAGGTGATTTATCATCTCTATTAGGTGACAATGCCTCTATAGCAGATCGGGTTTTAAGTTTTATTCGCGCAAGCGGCTTTCATAGATGAATCTAATTTTATTGCGTCGCCCTCTTTTGTGGTGTATATTTTACTTAGTTTTGTGTTGTAATTTGCCTCCACCCTAATCTTTTAGGCTTTAGGTTTTAACGTGGTGCAGAGGGGCTGGCTCCTCCTTTTATTTTCGTGATCAGCCAGCCACGGTCCTCTGCCTCTCTTCTATATGTTGTTTTTGTCGCTGTGCTCCGTTTTCCATGTTGCCTTACCGTTGACCTTGGGGCTTTTCTTCCTCCGGATTTTTTTTTTAGTGCTCAGTCTGACTGGTGGATGGTTTAAATATGGTCTGTGTGTTTATGATGTTGTGTCTAGACAAGACAGCTTAGACACAATGAGAGGAAGCCGAAAGGCACGCGCTACGCTCACGCAGATGGGCGTGAGGCCTGAAACAGGATACGTAATGAATGCTATAAAGAAAAGTACGTAGCTTCTGGAGTACTTAACTTTAATCCATCCTTTTGGTACATCTGGAGATTGTGGCGATACAAGTGAGACTCTTTAGATACATGCAATGTTACTAATGGCGCCATGCTAGGTCGTAGCCATTGACTTAGCTGAAGGCTATTCTAACTATCTGCTCGGCAAAGGAACGAGGCTTCGTCAATGTAGTCGCTAGCTACGTCGTCCGTACAACTGGGGCGAGTGCTAGTCCGTATCTCGAGACCTGCCTTGTGGTGGCGCTCGGTCTGCGATCCCTGACAGTGGCGACACGCGGGTCCGACATGTACTAATGGACCGCGGCCGATTTAAAGCTACCACCTAGCAAGTGTGGTGTCTGGCGGTGACACCACATATGAAACAAGGGACCGATGACCTTTGTTGTTTGGTCCCTCTAATCTTTCAAGCAACCAACCAACCAACCAGTTGTTCAGCACCCTTCTGTGCCAATCTCCTTTTTTTATGCTTCCTTGCAGGGCTGCCACTTGGGGAGATTTTAGCGTCTTCCACTGCCTCCTATGTTTCTTGAGCTCGATCCTGTTCGCTGGCAAGTGGTGGCTCGGTTTCCTCGTTGTTTTCTGAAGGGCTATAGTCGGTTCCGGGGTTAGTTCTATGTCAACAGTGATATTAGGTTTTTTCCATGGCTCTTGGGTTGTGCTGTCATTGTCACGTCGCTATCGTCCATTGTCAATTCACTGTCGTGAGCAACGTCATCCTGAGTGGGGTCAGGAGCGTGACGCGTATGGAGTTGTCCGGCGGCAGCCGCTACATAAGTTAGAGGCAAAGTAGACATAGCAGGGGTCTCACAGCTTCGCCCGCAGGTAGCTGGGACACTGCGAGCGGACATGACCTGTACCGCCGCAAGACGCGCAGCTTCTTGGTCGCCCATCGTATATTATTATAGCACGATAACCACAAACATTTATATACGAGGGTATGTGCTTGTGCAAATCAACACGCAATTGCCTAATAACATTGAAGACTGGGAAGTTGTGAGCAGCAGACTACTTTTCTGCAAAATTACTGACTATCCTCCCGTAAGGAGCTATCACTGAATTGATCTGCTCAGCGGTGATTTCAAATGGCAGATCAAAGATACGGACAGTCCTTAAACAAAATCCAGCATGCGTAATATAAACTTCACTAATATTGCCATCATGATGTTTATAAAACTTCCTGACCGATTAAAACTGTGTGCCGGGCCGAGACTCGAACTCGGGACTTTCGCCTTTCGCGGGCAAGTGCTCTACCATCTGAGCTACACAAGCACGACTCACGCCCCGTCCTCACAGCTTTACATCTACCAGTGCCTCGTCTCCTACCTTCCAAACTTTACAGAAGCTCTCCTGCGACTGTGTGCACTGAGCGTGGTTTGGCCGTTGGCGACAGTATCGCGAAACGTGTAGACACCTTACTTCTTGTGAAGATCGCTTTTTATTTACCTGGCAGTGTCTCGCTGGAGGAAGCATTGTCTTTTAGGGGCGAAGAATGAAATGGCACTTGGTGCGGTCGAATACATGGCCTTTGTGTTCACAGCACGACGCTCTAACCTACTGAGTTATCGAGCTACGCAATGTGGCACGTCTGCAGTCCAGTACCCTACCCACCGTCTCATCCACCTTAATTACTGCCTTGACACTCATTTACACACATATCTGCTTTCGTTCACGTTTGCTCGCCTCATGCTTGGACCCCAAAAAGCACAACACAAAGATATCGTAAATGCCGTGAGAATAACCAAGACTCAGCAAACAAAAGTATGTTCGGCTACCGGGAATCGAATCCGGGCCTCGTGGCTGAAAGCCATGTCTCCTAACAGCTTTCCATTCTTTCTGACCGCCAGACAATCAGACTTGCAAGGCAAGCACCATAGTCACTGCCGTCTCTAGTAGTATCTGTAGAACCTGTTCCCGCGTAATTTACTAGTTTTCCCGCATGAACGAAATTGGTAGTTTTGGAATATTTAAAATTCATTGTCAGATTTGGGGTTCGAACCCACGCTCCCCTTCGGGAACGAGAGCTGTTTTTTTTTGTTTTTTTTTTTCAACGCTATAATATCTTTCGTGGTAGACGCTTGTTGCTGATGGCTTCTGTCTTGGATCGGACCGTTGTCGCTGTCGCTTTTGTTATAAATGAATGATTTTAGCTTCTTCTTCAAAAGTAAAGCATCCATCCACTCCATGGATAGTGAAAAATACTGTACCTCTTCAACGGTAAACGTCAGAATAAAATATCCAAATTCTAAAAGAAGCCAGAGGTTACGAGTAACTGAAATCTTGGCAAATATCTTCTCTAATACAGAAGGAGGTTCATGTCCGTTCTTGGTGAACAATCTGCGGGTTTATAATACAAAATATAAACTCATTCTGAGGTCATCAAATATAGAAATATAAGAAAATAAATTATCGTCCCCCCCAAGTAAGAAGACGAAGTGCATCACTTCTATCACTTCTTTGAGATAAAAAAGGAAATATTTCTTTCGTAGCCAAAATACCATCACCGACCCATCCGAACCCGTGGGTCGAAACCAAACAAAAATGAAAGAAAAAGAAAAATTGATAGATATTCTCTTCAGTCCATTCAATGGATTATATTGGGTGTCAATTATTGAGTGCCTTCGCGTACACATGTTGTAACGCTGCTATCAGAAAATTAACAAAAAGTTCTCTGTAATTCTTTAGTCGCTCAACGTATGAATGTGAATGCCACAAGTGCGCAATGTAAGTATACACATCGTTCACTTGGCAGTCCAGAATTGCGAAACCCGTGTGGCCTACGAGCCAAACCGTTGGGTTGTGCTTCGCTCGAGGTAATGGTTTAAGTCCTGGTGCAAGAACATCTTTGAGCGTCACGTTCGAACGGATCGTCCTGTTGATCAGGGCCACCATGACCCTACACAGTTCCCAAGCGGCCGCTACAAGTCGACATTGAAAACGATGCTCCAGGGTGTCAGGAACGCCGCAAGCTCCGCAGTTGGCAGAGGGGAGCAGGTGAATTTCCGGGATACGCTGATTTGTGGCCACTGCATTATTAACCAGTTTGTGCCACTGGGACTGGACGCCATTGGGCAACACAGAGTGGTGAATATTGGGCCATACTTGCTGCCAGTTAGTCGTGGGGAAGCGAAGTGCCAACTTGTGAGGGGATGGTCTCCCTACCATTGCTGCATAGAGGCGGCGAACATTCCTGTGCCTGTCCAGTGCTGTTTGAAGGACGTAGCTCCGCTACAGGTAAGAGTGTTCGATGTAACCCAGTTGATAAGGGATGCCCACAACAGACACCGGTGCACTCCCTGAAGACGGCCGCTAGGCGACGGGCAGGGCCGCCGTCGTTCCATCTGGACTGTCGACTTCTAGGGAGGCCATGCGGTGCACCAGTGGCGCCGAGCACTTCCGCGAAAAATCGACGAGGCCGAGGCCCCCGAATGTGGTGTCGAGAACGCAAGTCGCCGCCCGAACCTTGAAAATTTCGTGGCTCCACGCGACCTTCGAAAAGCACCTGCGAGTGGTCGTGGAACGTCCAGGAGTTGTGCCACGTACCAGGCCTTGGAATACACGGCGCAGTGGATTATGCCGACCTTCTGTAGGAGAGTGAGTCGTCGGCTGGCGTAAGTCTGACAAAGTAGTTTGACAGTATTCAGCAGCCGGCGCCAGATGCGCGCCCTCATCTGTTGAGAATTGGCTGTGATATCGAGGCCCAGGATCGTGTGAGTACTGGCGACGCAAACCAATCCTGACGGCGATCCACGTCGCAGTGACCTAACGGAATCAGTACGGTCTTCCGCTGATTTATGAGGGCACCTGACGCGCGTTCGTAGCGCCTCAGTAAGGGCCGAATGTAGTCGAGATCCTGATCGTTGCCGATACAAACACCGACGTCATCAGCGTAGGCGAGACATTTGACAGTGGCATGCTGAATATTCACGCCGCCGATAGTGCGGTCTAACGCTCGCAAATAGTGGTTCGGGCGCAGTCACAAAGAGGTACATAGATAAGGGACAGCCCTGTCTCACCGATGGACGCAGAACGATGGGTGGCGTTCACCATCCATTAATTGTGACCACCGAACTGGCTCCTGTCAGGAAGTTTCGAATCCGGAATAAAGTGGAAGCCAAATTCAATCTTACCCATAACTTTCAGCAAATAACCGTGGCCCATTCTGTCAAAAGCGTTGGCAAAATCCGGGGAAAGAACACCTGCCGAAATTCGAAGGACGGCGGAGTGAGCGGTGACGTCACGATAGGTAGATTCCGCATTGTCAAATGGACCGCCTCTTAACGACGCATGATTGATATGGGCAGATGACTTTGCCCATGACTGCCCGTATCTTCGTTTCAACACATCTGACCGCCAGCTCGTAGTCAGCATTCAGCAGTCTAATTGGCCTAAGGTCGGTGACACGGCACGTACCCCGTTTTTTGGGGATAAGGACAACATGCCCTTCGAGAAACTGACTCGGGATTTCAATGCCGCGAAGCAGTCCGTTCACCACTACCTTTAACCTGTCCCCTACAATAACCAGAAAGTAAGATAAAATTTTGTAGGAAGACCATCTGGTCCAGATGACTTACCCGTTGTACTGGCATTCAATATCTGTAACACATCCTCATTCGACATCTCTGCAACCAGCTCTTCACGGTCAGATTCGGAAATGCAGTCGACAAAGTCATGTAATAGAAGTCGCGTGGCCTCTTCGTCCTCGGTAGTGTCGTGAAAGATTGAAGTACACTCCTGGAAATTGAAATAAGAAAACCGTGAATTCATTGTCCCAGGAAGGGGAAACTTTATTGACACATTCCTGGGGTCAGATACATCACATGATCACACTGACAGAACCACAGGCACATAGACACAGGCAACAGAGCATGCACAATGTCGGCACTAGTACAGTGTATATCCACCTTTCGCAGCAATGCAGGCTGCTATTCTCCCGTGGAGACGATCGTAGAGATGCTGGATGTAGTCCTGTGGAACGGCTTGCCCTGCCATTTCCACCTGGCGCCTCAGTTGGACCAGCGTTCGTGCTGGACGTGCAGACCGCGTGAGACGACGCTTCATCCAGTCCCAAACATGCTCAATGGGGGACAGATCCGGAGATCTTGCTGGCCAGGGTAGTTGACTTACACCTTCTAGAGCACGTTGGGTGGCACGGGATACATGCGGACGTGCATTGTCCTGTTGGAACAGCAAGTTCCCTTGCCGGTCTAGGAATGGTAGAACGATGGGTTCGATGACGGTTTGGATGTACCGTGCACTATTCAGTGTCCCCTCGACGATCACCAGTGGTGTACGGCCAGTGTAGGAGATCGCTCCCCACACCATGATGCCGGGTGTAGGCCCTGTGTGCCTCGGTCGTATGCAGTCCTGATTGTGGCGCTCACCTGCACGGCGCCAAACACGCATACGACCATCATTGGCACCAAGGCAGAAGCGACTCTCATCGCTGAAGACGACACGTCTCCATTCGTCCCTCCATTCACGCCTGTCGCGACACCACTGGAGGCGGGCTGCACGATGTTGGGGCGTGAGCGGAAGACGGCCTAACGGTGTGCGGGACCGTAGCCCAGCTTCATGGAGACGGTTGCGAATGGTCCTCGCCGATACCCCAGGAGCAACAGTGTCCCTAATTTGCTGGGAAGTGGCGGTGCGGTCCCCTACGGCACTGCGTGGGATCCTACGGTCTTGGCGTGCATCCGTGCGTCGCTGCGGTCCGGTCCCAGGTCGACGGGCACGTGCACCTTCCGCCGACCACTGGCGACAACATCGATGTACTGTGGAGACCTCACGCCCCACGTGTTGAGCAATTCGGCGGTACGTCCACCCGGCCTCCCGCATGCCCACTATACGCCCTCGCTCAAAGTCCGTCAACTGCACATACGGTTCACGTCCACGCTGTCGCGGCATGCTACCAGTGTTAAAGACTGCGATGGAGCTCCGTATGCCACGGCAAACTGGCTGACACTGACGGCGGCGGTGCACAAATGTTGCGCAGCTAGCGCCATTCGACGGCCAACACCGCGGTTCCTGGTGTGTCCGCTGTGCCGTGCGTGTGATCATTGCTTGTACAGCCCTCTCGCAGTGTCCGGAGCAAGTATGGTGGGTCTGACACACCGGTGTCAATGTGTTCTTTTTTCCATTTCCAGGAGTGTATAATACTCGTAGTCGGCGACATGGCGTACAATTTCGTGCCGCTGCGATATTACAATCCCCGCAGCAGTTTCGAGCGCATCGACATGCTTTTTGCGAGCCTGTTTCCTTTCTCGAGCAAGATGATAGATCAACGGCTCCTCGTCATCGATGTGGCACAGGGGACGGCTCCGAATCGATAAACCTCTCGATCATTCCCGATGCAGCCGCAGAATCTTGGCTTTAATTGTGCTCAGGTGGAGTGTAATGTTTCCGTCGGGGCCAACAGGTGCATTAATAGCATCCCGTAAGCAGTGCTGATAAAAGTCCAACGTACGCCTGTGCCAGTAACTCGCGTCTCGACTACGTAATTGCGCCGCCTTTCGCCAAAGCGGTTTGGCATTCACCACCCACCACTCGATGCATGACCCGTAATTGTTGAATTTTTCTAAACACTGCTGCCATGCTACACGCATCTCCGCACGGAGCCCTTCGGCACCCATATATCCGGTATTTAATTTCCAATATGCCGGAAGAGATTTCGTGCGACAGCACTGCAACCGCAAGGCACACACATAGCCACAATGATCACTCATGGCGACAGGCAGAACTTCGACTGCGCGTAAAGCGTCTGTTAGCTCCCGTGAAACGTAAATCCTATCAATTCTACTGGCCCCTCCTGTATAAAAGTGGGTATGCTGCGTCATGATGGGGTGGTAGTGTCGCCACGAATCACGCAAGTCCGCTGCAGTTAAAAGTGTATTCAGTTCTGCACATTTAGAGGGGGTGGGATATTGGTCAGCAGAGGCAACAACACAATTAATATCGCCACAGAATACGATGGGACGAGCCGTAGCCAAAAAGGGGCATATGTCCGTGGTAAAAACACGAACTCTTGTGCGTTTTTGATCAGTCCCCGAGGGCACATATACGTTGACAAATTGGACTCCCGCAATGACACACGCCAGTACACGACCATTAGGGAGAAGTTGGATGTCCGTAGGTTCAAAGGACGATTTGTATAAAATTGCAGTGCCACTGTTCTTATCACTATTAAGATTGTAAATAACGTCGTAGCCCAGAATATTGCTAATATTGCCATGATATAAAACGTCTTTAAAAGCAGCAACCTTGTGCACCGCTGAGATACGAGCAACATTTAACGTCAAAACAGAAAACACTTGCGTTTGTTGTGGGTGCGTAGACATTTTAAATATTGGGATAAAGTAGAGCAATATGAAAAGCAGCGACGAAGTGATACTGCGCCGTACTTATAC
The DNA here is from genome assembly GCF_021461395.2 of Schistocerca americana. Taxonomy (NCBI): domain Eukaryota; kingdom Metazoa; phylum Arthropoda; class Insecta; order Orthoptera; family Acrididae; genus Schistocerca; species Schistocerca americana. The sequence continues at coordinate 38,943,152 of NC_060120.1, forward strand.
GTAAATTGAGATCAGCAGGCATAAAATTGACATTTCAAAAGTTCTTCAAACACTGTTGTTACTAGTAGGTAAAAATCTACAAAACAGGGCACTACAATACACCGGACCCGACGACCGGGGTGGCCGAGCGGTTCTAGGCGCTTCAGTATGGAACCGCGCGACCGCTACGGTCGCAGGTTCGAATCCTGCCTCGGGCGTGGATGTGTGTGATGTCCTTAGGTTAGTTAGGTTTAAGTAGTTCTAAGTTGTAGGGGACTGATGACCTCAGAAGTTAAGTCCCAAAAAGCTCGGAGCCATTTGAACCATTTTTGAACACCGGACACAGTTCGATACACAATAATTTTCTGGACAATGTCAATGTAGATGGGCTCTTGACGACGGTGTGGGTCAGCGAACATTTGTACTGGCCCCCCCTCGTCCTGCTCCTGGTGCCACCACGGGCTTTGGCTATCAGGGGGCGGAGGAGCTTGCCGCGTGTCGCCCGACGTCTTGATGGCTTCCGCCTGGCCGCCGCGCGATATGTTATGGCCGGCGTTGACGGCACAGAATGTTTGCGCGGGCGCTGCGGTAACGGCTCACAACCTTGCTCTAATTTGCGCTTCGCAGCTGCAACGTCCTGCTCCTTCCCGCCGCTGAGAAAGTGTTTTAATCGTTCGGTGTGTGCTCGTATCTTCTCTTTCCTTGCGGGGCTGCTACTACGGGAGGAACACTGCGACATAGCCTCACTTTCACCACCACTCTCCGCAGCGGTGTGACTCACTAAAGTGGCCGGGTTCTGTTCCTTCCCCTGTTTGCCCTCGCCCCGCTGTCGACGTTGCTTTTTGCTCTCCGCAGTAGGTGTTACCGTATCGGCAGTAGGTGTCACAGGGAGGGGCGGGGGGGGGGGGTGTAAAGAAGCACCTGTTACCTCCCGCGACTCCGACTGAATGGCGTCATTACGAACAGAGAGTAATTCCCTTTCATCCTCAACCCGTTCCGCCAGCGGGGCGGGGGGGGGGGGGGGGGGCAGGGGAGGGGTGCGGTCCTGAACAACCACCATTTGCTCCTGCCCGTCGGTTGTTGTACTATGTTCTTCGGCAGGCGTGTCAACTACGGAATCAACGGCCGTCGGTCGGACTGGCAAGGACGTACCTGCGGCAATCTCGCTCATGAGGTGCACAAATTTTTCGCCACCACCCACAACATACTCGCGCCGTAATTGAACAGGCCGTCGCCGAGGGCAGTCACTCCTCAAAAGTTCCGTGGAGAGGCATACGGCACATGTTGGCGGTTGCCCAATATATGAGATTTGAGCGCGAACCCCACCGATTACAAAATAAGAGGGGATGTGCTGTTTCAAGCCCATCCTTGCGCTGCGAAGACCACTAGCTACCTTACAAAGGTATGCGCTCGACCATTTTTCCAACGTAATGTTCAAAACGTCACAAAAACGAGACAAGGCAAAAGCGAAAATTTCATCCGTGCATACGTTAAAAACACGAACAATTCGAATTCTTTAACCAGACGTCACTTTTTGCACGTGACTGATACACCGCTCTGCATGTTCGAATCGGTGACTGCCACTAAATTTTGCAACAAATTTCTCACAAATGTCTCCGGAAGTAAATTTCAGAAACAGGAAGTACTGTACAAAGTCCAATTGACAAGTGTCAACGACTTTTTCATGAATATTAAGTCCTCAAATAACCACTCATGAATTTCGAATGCGGTAGGGCGGAGAGCACTCCTATCAAATACACACTAAGCACCGAATGCCGACATTTTCTACTTACAAGTATGCAGTGCGGAAAACACAACGACAAGGCCCCAAAGTCCCCTCCGAAAACGCGGCCCGGCGACGTAAACAAACAGGCGTCGGCAGTGCGGCTCTGCGCGATGTGCACGGATACCCTGTCCCAGTGCGTCTAAAGTTCATTGTCAGATGTGGGGTTCGAACCCACGCTCCCATTCGGGAACCAGAGCTTAAATCTGGCGCCTTAGACCGCTCGGCCAATCTCACGTGTGAACGCAAACCACTTCCTGCCGTCATTTCTAGCAACATCTCCAGAGCCTGACTGCGAAATTTGCTTGTTTTTACTTCTGTGAAGGAAATACGTTTTTTTTAGAGTATTTAAAACGAGTTGTCAGATGTGAGGTTGCACCCTACACTCACTTTCCGGAACCAGAGCTTAAACATGGTGCCTTGCACCACTGTTTTCGTTCGCCATCTGTCTTGAGTGGAACGAGCACCACTGTAATTATCAATTTTCACATTGACGCAGAGAAAACAAAAAACGACAGGAAAGGCCGTTCCCTAGCAACGGCTACGCTGTGCATTTCGCCCTCAGGGGAAGCTAATGATATGCTCCAGGCGAACATCAAACTAACAAACTTAATATTGTGATACTTACGCGCTTTCTACTTGTGGATTGGCACACATATGCTGAATCGACTCTGGATCATCAGTAAGTACGTCACATTAGATATTTGTTTTATCGCCCTGCTGTAAATTAAAGGGCAGTTTTTCAACGGCTGTCAGTTCTGCTTCTAGTTACGCTACATCGCCCTAGCAGCACCTACGCACTGCGTTCAGATGTGCTCACCTGCGCCCTGGCGTTGAGCGCCTACAGCGCCATCGCCTTCGGCCTCTGATGGCAGGAGGGCACTCGACACATCAGGGCGTGGGTGGGACGCAGCACAATGCGGTGGTGGTGTAACGGTCAGCATGGTTGCTTCCCAAGCAGTTGATCCGGTTTCGATTCCCGGCCACCGCACGAGAAGTACTTTTTTCTTCTGGGGGTATTCTACGTAACGAAATGCGATCTTCATTCCGAGCTGGGACGCCGCGGGAGACAGACGTGCGTTCTGATTCGACGGGTGTGGCGGATTGCCAACCGGCGGAGCTTGCTCCGTCGGCGGCCCCATCCGGCCCCCCACCTACAACGACCACGCACTCGACAACGGTGACGATTGGGTCTATGAAGAGGACGAAGACAGCCGCAGCCGGCGGCGTTATTGCGGTGCCTATGACCGCCACCATCTGCACCTCCACCATCACCACCACAACCATCACCACCACAACCATCACATCCACAGTCATCTGCCCCTCCCCTGCCACTCCCGGTCGCGGCCATCAATGAAACTGCACCTTGGGCGATTAGGGAAATCTGCGCATCAGGGCCCCCTTCATGTGGGATAAGTCCGCGTGCGCCGCGTTCTAGATACCGCTCCCCCTTCCCTCCCCCCACCAGACCACCTTTCGACATGCCGGACATATGGGACTCTGTATGCGTCCCTCAACCGCTTCCGGCACCTGATGAAGACATTCCGTCGTCATTGATGTCAGACGCAGACATACAGGAGGGACTGCAGGAACAACTGATTGCCCCCCTCGACGCCGCAGAGGAGGGGGGCCAGCAGATTGACCCTGTTCGGCTTCAGGCCCTCCACTACCCGAACATGACTGCCGCGGCCGACGACAGCGATGACGGGAGCGTGATGGAGTTCGATGACGACCATCGGCGCCCGGTCGCTGAGCGTCGGAAGCGGCAGTTAGCCTCCTCATCAGACTCTGAGGCCACCCAGCCCGCTGAACGCGGGCTCTCCAAGAAGAAAAAGGCCATTGTTGACGCGGAGGGCTTACAGGTGCCGCGCAAAACGGCACCTCGCCGCCAGTTCACCACGTCATTGACGGACGTACCCGTCAGCAACACATTCGCGGCTATTGATGGTGCCACAGACACCCCACCCACTCCCCCGCCCCCGCCCCCCACCATCAGCCACCCCTCCTGCTCCCCCACCCATCTACATACAACACAAGGGACCCTACCAAGAGCTTTTAGATATCCTAACTGCTCACACTGAATACCCCATCCGTATAAAATGGTCAGGTAATGATAACTATCGCCTGTATGTCCAGTCCCCCACAGACCTTGGTAAGACCCTTATTATCCTCAGCAAGTTCAACATAGGTTTCTCCACCCCCCCTAAATGACCCGCCGACTCCGGGTTGTTATCAGAGGGCTCCCCATGCAGTATTCTGATGATGACCTGAGGAAGGAACTTATGTCATTGAACATCACCACTACAGTTACATCCAGGATCATTTCCCCTCGAACCCGACGCCCCACCCCACTCTTTTTCGTCTCCGCCCCTGACACGCCAGAGAACCGTCACCTCCTAACCCTCTCGGTCCTCGATTACGTTAGCGTGACGATGGAGAATCCGCGCTCCAGGAGGATGAGCCTGGTATGCTATCGCTGCCAGGGACTGGCGCACTTCGCGGGTGACTGCACCCACGAGGTGCGTTGTGTGAAGTGTGCTGGTGGCCACGCCTCCTCGGAGTGCTCTAAACCCCGAGACGCCCCCCCCCCCACCTGTGCCCGCTGTGGAGGGAATCACACAGGCAGTTATATGGGCTGCCCAAAAATTAAGTCATTCAAGGCTAGCCAGAAACGATTTGCAGGGGCCATCGGCGGCGGCCCACCCGGGCAGCACTTACTCTGGTGCACTGGTAGGGTCGGCGCCGCGGGCCCACCCCCCCACCCCCATGCGGCTCGCTCCCATCCCACCCCTCTGGGCTCCTACCCACCCCCACTCCTCTCCATCCCCATCCAACCCCCTCCAACAGCCTTCCCTCACCTCCCTACCCAGCAGGTGTCAAGCACTGCTTCCCCCTCCTCACAGCGGGTGTCACGCACCACTGTTCCTTCCCCATCCCACCAGCAGACGTTAAGCACTGCTACCCCCCTCTCCCATCCTGGTACAATCTCAGCAGCACCCTCTCCCCACCCCATCCTCTGTTCCCACCCACCTTGGTGACCTCATCACCAATGTTGTTGAGGTACTGACCTCAGCAATCTCCGCCACATTCAACTTCCTCCTCCAAACCATCCCACACCAACTTGCCACTGCCCTCTCCCAATCCATGTCCCCCATCACCACCACCACTCCCATTCCAACCAGTCATGGCTGTTAGACATCGCGGATTGACAGCCATGATCTGGAACGCCAATGGTCTCCCCAAACAACAGGGCGAGTTCCGACAGTTCCTCCTAGACGAGAGGGTAGATATTTGCCTTGTTGCAGAGACACACCTCAAACCCGGTGTTTTTGTCTGTGTAGCAAACTACTCCTGCTACAGGACAGACAGGCCCACTGCCTATGGTGGCACGGCGGTGTACGTGCGTAACTCCCTCCGCCACCACCCTATCCCCCTCCCCCCACTTAAGACTGTGGAAGCCACTGGCGTTGTCGTCCACACGGTGAAGGGTCCCATCTCGTTCGTGGCTCTCTACAGACCACCACGAGGCCTTCTCGAAACACCGGACTATGAAGCATTGCTGTCGCTCGCCAACGACGTCTTCGTTGGCGGTGACTTCAATGCCAAACATACTGCCTGGAACAGTAGATTAACAAACACATCAGGTCCTCGACTCCTCCGGGTCGCTGAGCGGCATCATGCCTGCACCATCGGCCCGCATGATCCCACCATTTACCCTTCTGGAGGACGTCCCCCAGATGTCCTAGACATCGCAGTGGTGAAAGGTCTACCCCACCCCATCACTGCAGCCACCCGCATCGCTCTAGCCTCCGACAACTGACCGGTCATCTGTTCCATCGATCTCGTTGGAACCTCGACCGCGCCGAGGGAAGGCCGGAACATCCGCGGTATTGACTGGCAGTCAAGCAGCCCTACCCACAATCCCTGCTGCCGATCAAACGGACGCAGATCGTACCCTCATACACCTCACCATCATTGTACTAGATGCTGCAACAGCAGCGACCCCTCACCGTCCACACCGGCCCCCAGATCATGTGCATCTACTCCCCCCCCCCCCCACATCCTTGCTCTCATCACAGAGAAAAACCGGACCATCCGTGAATGGCAGCTCATTCGGAACCCGGCAACCAAGCGCCTCATCAATAAACTGCAGCACCAAATCAAGGCTGCGGTGCAAGACCACCGCAATAAGGCATGGGAGAACAAAATCTCTGCCATTGACCTGACTGACCCGTCTGCTTGGAAGTTCACAAAAAGCCTTCTGAGACGAGAGCAACGGATTCCCCCACTCCAGGTCGGCAATGACTTTGTGTCCGAACCAGATGCCAAGGCTAACGCCTTGGCTGATGTCTTCGCACACAACTTCACCCCAGTCAATGACCCCATTGACCCCGACCATATTCGCCTGGTAACGACACGCCTCGCACAACTCCTTGCCGTCCAGGACCCTGAGGATGAAATCACCCCCATTAATGAAGAGGAGGTAGAACTGCAATTGCGGCACCTCAAATCCAAGAAAGCTGGCGGCCCCGATAAGCTGACGAATGCCCTCATCAAGCAGCTACCCCCAGCTACTATTCCCATCCTGACGGCCACTTTCAACAACATCCTCACAACCAGGCAATGTCCCACTGCCTGGAAACATGCTGAAGTGGTCGCCATACCCAAGGCTGGGAAGGATCTTCGTTCCCCTGCCAGCTACCGCCCCATCAGCCTCTTGCCCGCCATCTCCAAGGTGTTTAAGAGGCTGTACCTTAAACGACTGCTCATTCACATTGTCCGAGAACGAGTCCTCCCTGATGAGCAGTTTGGTTTCAGGCAGGGACACGCAACCACTCACCAACTCCTGCACCTTGTGGAAGAGGCACTGGACGCCATAGAACGTAGGGAGTACTTCGGGGCCATACTCCTCGACGTGTCCAGAGCGTTTGACTCGGTCTGGCACGAAGGGCTGCTCTACAAATTATTTTCCCTTGGCTTCCCCGTGTCCCATGTACGGCTAATAGCCACATACCTGGAAGGTCGCACCTTCCATGTTAGGATCCCAGACGAGAAATCCACATGACGACGAATCAGAACAGGAGCACCACAAGGCAGCGTACCTGGACCGCGACTCTACTCCCTCTTTACAGCCGATCTGCCCTTTGCGCCGAGGGTACATTTAGCTCTCTACGCAGATGACACTGCACTCTTCTCTCGTTCTCGGAGTGCGGCAGGTCTTCAACAGCGGCTCCGTGGGGCTACAGATTCCCTAACCGATTGGGCTAGGACCTGGCGTCTGGCATTTAATCCCTCCAAACCCAAGCCCTTATCATCTGCCGACGCCGTATTCCCATTCGGCTCCCTCAGGTGATGGTCCTTCGTACCCCAGTCCCCTGGACTCGAACTGCAAAATACTTGGGTGTTACCCTGGACCAGCGCCTCACCTGGCGCCCCCACATCGATGACGTGCATCGTAAGGCAACGGGGCGGCTATGCCTGCTCTAGCCTCCCATCAATCCAATCTCTTCACTCCCCGAACAGATTGCTGTTAGACTGTACACCTCCCTTGTTCGCCCCATCCTTGAATACGCGGTGGTGGTGTGGGGCAATGCTTCCCCCACTCACCTCCGCCGACTCAAAACCGTCCAGAACAGGCCTCTCCGGCGTGCTCTCCGCCTCCCCTTCGACTTCCCAACCCAAAAGCTCCACATCCTGGCCGAAGTGCCGCTCCTTCATACCCGCACACTATCCGCAGCCAACTCCTTTTACCAACAAACCCGTCACTCTAATAATCCCATAATCCTTTCCCTCGGTACCTGTGTCCACCGTCTAGCCACCTCTCGATGGCCTGAACTTTTATATCGCCCCCCATGGCTTCACATGCACTAGCCACCCCATTTCATGACAATTACACCCTCACACCATAGATCATCCCCCCCCCCCCCTACATGTCATGTCACTGCCGTCTCTAGTAGTATCTGTGGAACCTGTTCCCACGTAATTTACTTGTTTTCCCGCATGTACGAAATTTGTAGTTTTGGAATATTTAAAATGCATTGTCAGATGTGGGGTTCGAACCCACGCTCCCCTTAGGGCCCCAGAGCTTAAATCTGGCGCCTTAGACCGCTCGGCCAATCTGACGCGTGGGCGCAAAATCTCGTCCATCGTCGTTTCTAGGTATATCTGCAGAGCCTGACTGCGAAATTAGCGTGTTTTTTTCTTGTGTGAAGGAATTACGTTGCTTTTAGAGTATTTAAAACGAGTTGTCAGATGTGAGGTTGCACCCCACACTCACTTTCGGGAACCAGAGCTTAAATATGGTGCCTTACACCATTGTTTTCCGTCGCCATCTGTCTTGAGTGGAACGAGCAGAACTGTAGTTATCAATATTCACATTGACGCAGAGAAAACAAAAAACGACAGGAAAGGCCGTTCCCTAGCAACGGCTACGCTGTGCCTTTCGCCCTGAGGGGAAGCTAATGATATGCTCTAGGCGATGATCAAACTAACCAACTTAATATTGTGATACTTAGGCGCTTTCTACTTCTGGATTGGCACACATATGCTGAATCGTCTCTGGATCATCAGTAAGTACGTCACATTAGATATTTGTTTTATCGCCCTGCTGTAAATTAAAGGGCAGTTTTTTCAACGGCTGTCAGTTCTGCTTCTAGTTACGCTACATCGCCCTAGCAGCACCTACACACTGTGTTCAGATGTTCCCGCCCCCGCCCTGGCGTTGAGCGCCTACAGCGCCATCGCCTTCGGCCTCTGATGGCAGGAGGGTAGCCGACACATCACGGCGTGGGTGGGACGCAGCACAAGGCGGTGGTGGTGTAACGGTCAGCATGGTTGCTTCCCAAGCAGTTGATCCGGGTTCGATTCCCGGCCACCGCACGAAACGTACTTTTTTCTTCTGGGGGAGTTCCACGTAACGAAACGCGATCTTCGAAACTGTGAACTGTCGCGGTACGAATAGTTTTCCTTCGCCCCTCGTCTCAGTCCGTGCTGCCAGGGCGCTAGTCTGCGGGTTTCGTTTCTCAGCATCGTGTGTCTCCATGTGTCGACTTGTCTCGACTTAGCTCGGCTGACGCGAAAGCTGACGCTTGGAAATGGGCATATATGTAGAGGGCAGGCGCTAGAAACGACTGGGAGAGACCAAAAAACGACAAACACACGACAGAACCTTTCATTTTATTGTGGCCACAGATTCGCCCCTTAGTGTACCGAGAGGCAAGAGTGGCGTCAGCGTGCGCGACCGCATCACTATCGCTAAGCAACAACGAAACCGAAGGAAAAATGCAAAATGAAAGAAGCCAAGAGCACGTCGAGTTCCCAGCCGAGCACGCATCCAAGTACCAACCACGGCCAGCGCATCTTAACGCCGGTGACCAGACGAGAACCGCTGCACTACGCGCGGTATGGCCGTTGGCGACAGTATCGCGCGACGTGTAGACACCTTACTTCTTGTGAAGATCGCTTGTTATTTACCTGGCAGTGTCTCGCTGGAGGAAGCATTGTCTTTTAGGGGCGAAAAATGAACTGGCACTTGGTGCGGTCGAATACGCGGCCTTTGTGTTCACAGCACGACGCTCTAACTTACTCAGCTATAGAGCTACGCAATGTGGCACGTCTGCAGTCCAATACCCTATCCACCGTCTCATCCACCTTTATTACTGCCCTGGCACTCATTTAAACACATATCTGCTTTCATTCACGTTTGCTTGCCTGATGCTTGGACCCCAAAAACCACAACACAAAGATATCGTAAATGCCGTGAGAATAACCAAGACTCAGCAAACAAAAGTATGTTCGGCTACCGGGAATCGAATCCGGGCCTCGTGGCTGAAAGCCATGTCTCCTAACAGCTTTCCATTCTTTCTGACCGCCAGACAATCAGACTTGCAAGGCAAGCACCATAGTCACTGCCGTTTCTAGTAGTATCTGTGGAACCTGTTCCCACGTAATTTACTTGTTTTCCCGCATGTACGAAATTTGTAGTTTTGGAATATTTAAAATGCATTGTCAGATGTGGGGTTCGAACCCACGCTCCCCTTAGGGAACCAGAGCTTAAATCAGGCGCCTTAGACCGCTCGGCCAATCTGACGCGTGGGCGCAAAATCTCGTCCATCGTCGTTTCTAGGTATATCTGCAGAGCCTGACTGCGAAATTAGCGTGTTTTTTTCTTGTGTGAAGGAATTACGTTGCTTTTAGAGTATTTAAAACGAGTTGTCAGATGTGAGGTTGCACCCCACACTCACTTTCGGGAACCAGAGCTTAAATATGGTGCCTTACACCATTGTTTTCCGTCGCCATCTGTCTTGAGTGGAACGAGCAGAACTGTAGTTATCAATATTCACATTGACGCAGAGAAAACAAAAAACGACAGGAAAGGCCGTTCCCTAGCAACGGCTACGCTGTGCCTTTCGCCCTGAGGGGAAGCTAATGATATGCTCTAGGCGATGATCAAACTAACCAACTTAATATTGTGATACTTAGGCGCTTTCTACTTCTGGATTGGCACACATATGCTGAATCGTCTCTGGATCATCAGTAAGTACGTCACATTAGATATTTGTTTTATCGCCCTGCTGTAAATTAAAGGGCAGTTTTTTCAACGGCTGTCAGTTCTGCTTCTAGTTACGCTACATCGCCCTAGCAGCACCTACACACTGTGTTCAGATGTTCCCGCCCCCGCCCTGGCGTTGAGCGCCTACAGCGCCATCGCCTTCGGCCTCTGATGGCAGGAGGGTAGCCGACACATCACGGCGTGGGTGGGACGCAGCACAAGGCGGTGGTGGTGTAACGGTCAGCATGGTTGCTTCCCAAGCAGTTGATCCGGGTTCGATTCCCGGCCACCGCACGAAACGTACTTTTTTCTTCTGGGGGAGTTCCACGTAACGAAACGCGATCTTCGAAACTGTGAACTGTCGCGGTACGAATAGTTTTCCTTCGCCCCTCGTCTCAGTCCGTGCTGCCAGGGCGCTAGTCTGCGGGTTTCGTTTCTCAGCATCGTGTGTCTCCATGTGTCGACTTGTCTCGACTTTGCTCGGCTGACGCGAAATCTGACGCTTGGAAATGGGCATATATGTAGAGGGCAGGCGCTAGAAACGACTGGGAGAGACCAAAAAACGACAAACACACGACAGAACCTTTCATTTTATTGTGGCCACAGATTCGCCCCTTAGTGTACCGAGAGGCAAGAGTGGCGTCAGCGTGCGCGACCGCATCACTATCGCTAAGCAACAACGAAACCGAAGGAAAAATGCAAAATGAAAGAAGCCAAGAGCACGTCGAGTTCCCAGCCGAGCACGCATCCAAGTACCAACCACGGCCAGCGCATCTTAACGCCGGTGACCAGACGAGAACCGCTGCACTACGCGCGGTATGGCCGTTGGCGACAGTATCGCGCGACGTGTAGACACCTTACTTCTTGTGAAGATCGCTTGTTATTTACCTGGCAGTGTCTCGCTGGAGGAAGCATTGTCTTTTAGGGGCGAAAAATGAACTGGCACTTGGTGCGGTCGAATACGCGGCCTTTGTGTTCACAGCACGACGCTCTAACTTACTCAGCTATAGAGCTACGCAATGTGGCACGTCTGCAGTCCAATACCCTATCCACCGTCTCATCCACCTTTATTACTGCCCTGGCACTCATTTAAACACATATCTGCTTTCATTCACGTTTGCTTGCCTGATGCTTGGACCCCAAAAACCACAACACAAAGATATCGTAAATGCCGTGAGAATAACCAAGACTCAGCAAACAAAAGTATGTTCGGCTACCGGGAATCGAATCCGGGCCTCGTGGCTGAAAGCCATGTCTCCTAACAGCTTTCCATTCTTTCTGACCGCCAGACAATCAGACTTGCAAGGCAAGCACCATAGTCACTGCCGTTTCTAGTAGTATCTGTGGAACCTGTTCCCACGTAATTTACTTGTTTTCCCGCATGTACGAAATTTGTAGTTTTGGAATATTTAAAATGCATTGTCAGATGTGGGGTTCGAACCCACGCTCCCCTTAGGGAACCAGAGCTTAAATCTGGCGCCTTAGACCGCTCGGCCAATCTGACGCGTGGGCGCAAAATCTCGTCCATCGTCGTTTCTAGGTATATCTGCAGAGCCTGACTGCGAAATTAGCGTGTTTTTTTCTTGTGTGAAGGAATTACGTTGCTTTTAGAGTATTTAAAACGAGTTGTCAGATGTGAGGTTGCACCCCACACTCACTTTCGGGAACCAGAGCTTAAATATGGTGCCTTACACCATTGTTTTCCGTCGCCATCTGTCTTGAGTGGAACGAGCAGAACTGTAGTTATCAATATTCACATTGACGCAGAGAAAACAAAAAACGACAGGAAAGGCCGTTCCCTAGCAACGGCTACGCTGTGCCTTTCGCCCTGAGGGGAAGCTAATGATATGCTCCAGGCGATGATCAAACTAACCAACTTAATATTGTGATACTTAGGCGCTTTCTACTTCTGGATTGGCACACATATGCTGAATCGTCTCTGGATCATCAGTAAGTACGTCACATTAGATATTTGTTTTATCGCCCTGCTGTAAATTAAAGGGCAGTTTTTTCAACGGCTGTCAGTTCTGCTTCTAGTTACGCTACATCGCCCTAGCAGCACCTACACACTGTGTTCAGATGTTCCCGCCCCCGCCCTGGCGTTGAGCGCCTACAGCGCCATCGCCTTCGGCCTCTGATGGCAGGAGGGTAGCCGACACATCACGGCGTGGGTGGGACGCAGCACAAGGCGGTGGTGGTGTAACGGTCAGCATGGTTGCTTCCCAAGCAGTTGATCCGGGTTCGATTCCCGGCCACCGCACGAAACGTACTTTTTTCTTCTGGGGGAGTTCCACGTAACGAAACGCGATCTTCGAAACTGTGAACTGTCGCGGTACGAATAGTTTTCCTTCGCCCCTCGTCTCAGTCCGTGCTGCCAGGGCGCTAGTCTGCGGGTTTCGTTTCTCAGCATCGTGTGTCTCCATGTGTCGACGACTTGTCTCGACTTTGCTCGGCTGACGCGAAAGCTGACGCTTGGAAATGGGCATATATGTAGAAGGCAGGCGCTAGAAACGACTGGGAGAGACCAAAAAACGACAAACACACGACAGAACCTTTCATTTTATTGTGGCCACAGATTCGCCCCTTAGTGTACCGAGAGGCAAGAGTGGCGTCAGCGTGCGCGACCGCATCACTATCGCTAAGCAACAACGAAACCGAAGGAAAAATGCAAAATGAAAGAAGCCAAGAGCACGTCGAGTTCCCAGCCGAGCACGCATCCAAGTACCAACCACGGCCAGCGCATCTTAACGCCGGTGACCAGACGAGAACCGCTGCACTACGCGCGGTATGGCCGTTGGCGACAGTATCGCGCGACGTGTAGACACCTTACTTCTTGTGAAGATCGCTTGTTATTTACCTGGCAGTGTCTCGCTGGAGGAAGCATTGTCTTTTAGGGGCGAAAAATGAACTGGCACTTGGTGCGGTCGAATACGCGGCCTTTGTGTTCACAGCACGACGCTCTAACTTACTCAGCTATAGAGCTACGCAATGTGGCACGTCTGCAGTCCAATACCCTATCCACCGTCTCATCCACCTTTATTACTGCCCTGGCACTCATTTAAACACATATCTGCTTTCATTCACGTTTGCTTGCCTGATGCTTGGACCCCAAAAACCACAACACAAAGATATCGTAAATGCCGTGAGAATAACCAAGACTCAGCAAACAAAAGTATGTTCGGCTACCGGGAATCGAATCCGGGCCTCGTGGCTGAAAGCCATGTCTCCTAACAGCTTTCCATTCTTTCTGACCGCCAGACAATCAGACTTGCAAGGCAAGCACCATAGTCACTGCCGTTTCTAGTAGTATCTGTGGAACCTGTTCCCACGTAATTTACTTGTTTTCCCGCATGTACGAAATTTGTAGTTTTGGAATATTTAAAATGCATTGTCAGATGTGGGGTTCGAACCCACGCTCCCCTTAGGGAACCAGAGCTTAAATCTGGCGCCTTAGACCGCTCGGCCAATCTGACGCGTGGGCGCAAAATCTCGTCCATCGTCGTTTCTAGGTATATCTGCAGAGCCTGACTGCGAAATTAGCGTGTTTTTTTCTTGTGTGAAGGAATTACGTTGCTTTTAGAGTATTTAAAACGAGTTGTCAGATGTGAGGTTGCACCCCACACTCACTTTCGGGAACCAGAGCTTAAATATGGTGCCTTACACCATTGTTTTCCGTCGCCATCTGTCTTGAGTGGAACGAGCAGAACTGTAGTTATCAATATTCACATTGACGCAGAGAAAACAAAAAACGACAGGAAAGGCCGTTCCCTAGCAACGGCTACGCTGTGCCTTTCGCCCTGAGGGGAAGCTAATGATATGCTCTAGGCGATGATCAAACTAACCAACTTAATATTGTGATACTTAGGCGCTTTCTACTTCTGGATTGGCACACATATGCTGAATCGTCTCTGGATCATCAGTAAGTACGTCACATTAGATATTTGTTTTATCGCCCTGCTGTAAATTAAAGGGCAGTTTTTTCAACGGCTGTCAGTTCTGCTTCTAGTTACGCTACATCGCCCTAGCAGCACCTACACACTGTGTTCAGATGTTCCCGCCCCCGCCCTGGCGTTGAGCGCCTACAGCGCCATCGCCTTCGGCCTCTGATGGCAGGAGGGTAGCCGACACATCACGGCGTGGGTGGGACGCAGCACAAGGCGGTGGTGGTGTAACGGTCAGCATGGTTGCTTCCCAAGCAGTTGATCCGGGTTCGATTCCCGGCCACCGCACGAAACGTACTTTTTTCTTCTGGGGGAGTTCCACGTAACGAAACGCGATCTTCGAAACTGTGAACTGTCGCGGTACGAATAGTTTTCCTTCGCCCCTCGTCTCAGTCCGTGCTGCCAGGGCGCTAGTCTGCGGGTTTCGTTTCTCAGCATCGTGTGTCTCCATGTGTCGACTTGTCTCGACTTAGCTCGGCTGACGCGAAATCTGACGCTTGGAAATGGGCATATATGTAGAGGGCAGGCGCTAGAAACGACTGGGAGAGACCAAAAAACGACAAACACACGACAGAACCTTTCATTTTATTGTGGCCACAGATTCGCCCCTTAGTGTACCGAGAGGCAAGAGTGGCGTCAGCGTGCGCGACCGCATCACTATCGCTAAGCAACAACGAAACCGAAGGAAAAATGCAAAATGAAAGAAGCCAAGAGCACGTCGAGTTCCCAGCCGAGCACGCATCCAAGTACCAACCACGGCCAGCGCATCTTAACGCCGGTGACCAGACGAGAACCGCTGCACTACGCGCGGTATGGCCGTTGGCGACAGTATCGCGCGACGTGTAGACACCTTACTTCTTGTGAAGATCGCTTGTTATTTACCTGGCAGTGTCTCGCTGGAGGAAGCATTGTCTTTTAGGGGCGAAAAATGAACTGGCACTTGGTGCGGTCGAATACGCGGCCTTTGTGTTCACAGCACGACGCTCTAACTTACTCAGCTATAGAGCTACGCAATGTGGCACGTCTGCAGTCCAATACCCTATCCACCGTCTCATCCACCTTTATTACTGCCCTGGCACTCATTTAAACACATATCTGCTTTCATTCACGTTTGCTTGCCTGATGCTTGGACCCCAAAAACCACAACACAAAGATATCGTAAATGCCGTGAGAATAACCAAGACTCAGCAAACAAAAGTATGTTCGGCTACCGGGAATCGAATCCGGGCCTCGTGGCTGAAAGCCATGTCTCCTAACAGCTTTCCATTCTTTCTGACCGCCAGACAATCAGACTTGCAAGGCAAGCACCATAGTCACTGCCGTTTCTAGTAGTATCTGTGGAACCTGTTCCCACGTAATTTACTTGTTTTCCCGCATGTACGAAATTTGTAGTTTTGGAATATTTAAAATGCATTGTCAGATGTGGGGTTCGAACCCACGCTCCCCTTAGGGAACCAGAGCTTAAATCTGGCGCCTTAGACCGCTCGGCCAATCTGACGCGTGGGCGCAAAATCTCGTCCATCGTCGTTTCTAGGTATATCTGCAGAGCCTGACTGCGAAATTAGCGTGTTTTTTTCTTGTGTGAAGGAATTACGTTGCTTTTAGAGTATTTAAAACGAGTTGTCAGATGTGAGGTTGCACCCCACACTCACTTTCGGGAACCAGAGCTTAAATATGGTGCCTTACACCATTGTTTTCCGTCGCCATCTGTCTTGAGTGGAACGAGCAGAACTGTAGTTATCAATATTCACATTGACGCAGAGAAAACAAAAAACGACAGGAAAGGCCGTTCCCTAGCAACGGCTACGCTGTGCCTTTCGCCCTGAGGGGAAGCTAATGATATGCTCCAGGCGATGATCAAACTAACCAACTTAATATTGTGATACTTAGGCGCTTTCTACTTCTGGATTGGCACACATATGCTGAATCGTCTCTGGATCATCAGTAAGTACGTCACATTAGATATTTGTTTTATCGCCCTGCTGTAAATTAAAGGGCAGTTTTTTCAACGGCTGTCAGTTCTGCTTCTAGTTACGCTACATCGCCCTAGCAGCACCTACACACTGTGTTCAGATGTTCCCGCCCCCGCCCTGGCGTTGAGCGCCTACAGCGCCATCGCCTTCGGCCTCTGATGGCAGGAGGGTAGCCGACACATCACGGCGTGGGTGGGACGCAGCACAAGGCGGTGGTGGTGTAACGGTCAGCATGGTTGCTTCCCAAGCAGTTGATCCGGGTTCGATTCCCGGCCACCGCACGAAACGTACTTTTTTCTTCTGGGGGAGTTCCACGTAACGAAACGCGATCTTCGAAACTGTGAACTGTCGCGGTACGAATAGTTTTCCTTCGCCCCTCGTCTCAGTCCGTGCTGCCAGGGCGCTAGTCTGCGGGTTTCGTTTCTCAGCATCGTGTGTCTCCATGTGTCGACGACTTGTCTCGACTTTGCTCGGCTGACGCGAAAGCTGACGCTTGGAAATGGGCATATATGTAGAAGGCAGGCGCTAGAAACGACTGGGAGAGACCAAAAAACGACAAACACACGACAGAACCTTTCATTTTATTGTGGCCACAGATTCGCCCCTTAGTGTACCGAGAGGCAAGAGTGGCGTCAGCGTGCGCGACCGCATCACTATCGCTAAGCAACAACGAAACCGAAGGAAAAATGCAAAATGAAAGAAGCCAAGAGCACGTCGAGTTCCCAGCCGAGCACGCATCCAAGTACCAACCACGGCCAGCGCATCTTAACGCCGGTGACCAGACGAGAACCGCTGCACTACGCGCGGTATGGCCGTTGGCGACAGTATCGCGCGACGTGTAGACACCTTACTTCTTGTGAAGATCGCTTGTTATTTACCTGGCAGTGTCTCGCTGGAGGAAGCATTGTCTTTTAGGGGCGAAAAATGAACTGGCACTTGGTGCGGTCGAATACGCGGCCTTTGTGTTCACAGCACGACGCTCTAACTTACTCAGCTATAGAGCTACGCAATGTGGCACGTCTGCAGTCCAATACCCTATCCACCGTCTCATCCACCTTTATTACTGCCCTGGCACTCATTTAAACACATATCTGCTTTCATTCACGTTTGCTTGCCTGATGCTTGGACCCCAAAAACCACAACACAAAGATATCGTAAATGCCGTGAGAATAACCAAGACTCAGCAAACAAAAGTATGTTCGGCTACCGGGAATCGAATCCGGGCCTCGTGGCTGAAAGCCATGTCTCCTAACAGCTTTCCATTCTTTCTGACCGCCAGACAATCAGACTTGCAAGGCAAGCACCATAGTCACTGCCGTTTCTAGTAGTATCTGTGGAACCTGTTCCCACGTAATTTACTTGTTTTCCCGCATGTACGAAATTTGTAGTTTTGGAATATTTAAAATGCATTGTCAGATGTGGGGTTCGAACCCACGCTCCCCTTAGGGAACCAGAGCTTAAATCTGGCGCCTTAGACCGCTCGGCCAATCTGACGCGTGGGCGCAAAATCTCGTCCATCGTCGTTTCTAGGTATATCTGCAGAGCCTGACTGCGAAATTAGCGTGTTTTTTTCTTGTGTGAAGGAATTACGTTGCTTTTAGAGTATTTAAAACGAGTTGTCAGATGTGAGGTTGCACCCCACACTCACTTTCGGGAACCAGAGCTTAAATATGGTGCCTTACACCATTGTTTTCCGTCGCCATCTGTCTTGAGTGGAACGAGCAGAACTGTAGTTATCAATATTCACATTGACGCAGAGAAAACAAAAAACGACAGGAAAGGCCGTTCCCTAGCAACGGCTACGCTGTGCCTTTCGCCCTGAGGGGAAGCTAATGATATGCTCTAGGCGATGATCAAACTAACCAACTTAATATTGTGATACTTAGGCGCTTTCTACTTCTGGATTGGCACACATATGCTGAATCGTCTCTGGATCATCAGTAAGTACGTCACATTAGATATTTGTTTTATCGCCCTGCTGTAAATTAAAGGGCAGTTTTTTCAACGGCTGTCAGTTCTGCTTCTAGTTACGCTACATCGCCCTAGCAGCACCTACACACTGTGTTCAGATGTTCCCGCCCCCGCCCTGGCGTTGAGCGCCTACAGCGCCATCGCCTTCGGCCTCTGATGGCAGGAGGGTAGCCGACACATCACGGCGTGGGTGGGACGCAGCACAAGGCGGTGGTGGTGTAACGGTCAGCATGGTTGCTTCCCAAGCAGTTGATCCGGGTTCGATTCCCGGCCACCGCACGAAACGTACTTTTTTCTTCTGGGGGAGTTCCACGTAACGAAACGCGATCTTCGAAACTGTGAACTGTCGCGGTACGAATAGTTTTCCTTCGCCCCTCGTCTCAGTCCGTGCTGCCAGGGCGCTAGTCTGCGGGTTTCGTTTCTCAGCATCGTGTGTCTCCATGTGTCGACTTGTCTCGACTTAGCTCGGCTGACGCGAAATCTGACGCTTGGAAATGGGCATATATGTAGAGGGCAGGCGCTAGAAACGACTGGGAGAGACCAAAAAACGACAAACACACGACAGAACCTTTCATTTTATTGTGGCCACAGATTCGCCCCTTAGTGTACCGAGAGGCAAGAGTGGCGTCAGCGTGCGCGACCGCATCACTATCGCTAAGCAACAACGAAACCGAAGGAAAAATGCAAAATGAAAGAAGCCAAGAGCACGTCGAGTTCCCAGCCGAGCACGCATCCAAGTACCAACCACGGCCAGCGCATCTTAACGCCGGTGACCAGACGAGAACCGCTGCACTACGCGCGGTATGGCCGTTGGCGACAGTATCGCGCGACGTGTAGACACCTTACTTCTTGTGAAGATCGCTTGTTATTTACCTGGCAGTGTCTCGCTGGAGGAAGCATTGTCTTTTAGGGGCGAAAAATGAACTGGCACTTGGTGCGGTCGAATACGCGGCCTTTGTGTTCACAGCACGACGCTCTAACTTACTCAGCTATAGAGCTACGCAATGTGGCACGTCTGCAGTCCAATACCCTATCCACCGTCTCATCCACCTTTATTACTGCCCTGGCACTCATTTAAACACATATCTGCTTTCATTCACGTTTGCTTGCCTGATGCTTGGACCCCAAAAACCACAACACAAAGATATCGTAAATGCCGTGAGAATAACCAAGACTCAGCAAACAAAAGTATGTTCGGCTACCGGGAATCGAATCCGGGCCTCGTGGCTGAAAGCCATGTCTCCTAACAGCTTTCCATTCTTTCTGACCGCCAGACAATCAGACTTGCAAGGCAAGCACCATAGTCACTGCCGTTTCTAGTAGTATCTGTGGAACCTGTTCCCACGTAATTTACTTGTTTTCCCGCATGTACGAAATTTGTAGTTTTGGAATATTTAAAATGCATTGTCAGATGTGGGGTTCGAACCCACGCTCCCCTTAGGGAACCAGAGCTTAAATCTGGCGCCTTAGACCGCTCGGCCAATCTGACGCGTGGGCGCAAAATCTCGTCCATCGTCGTTTCTAGGTATATCTGCAGAGCCTGACTGCGAAATTAGCGTGTTTTTTTCTTGTGTGAAGGAATTACGTTGCTTTTAGAGTATTTAAAACGAGTTGTCAGATGTGAGGTTGCACCCCACACTCACTTTCGGGAACCAGAGCTTAAATATGGTGCCTTACACCATTGTTTTCCGTCGCCATCTGTCTTGAGTGGAACGAGCAGAACTGTAGTTATCAATATTCACATTGACGCAGAGAAAACAAAAAACGACAGGAAAGGCCGTTCCCTAGCAACGGCTACGCTGTGCCTTTCGCCCTGAGGGGAAGCTAATGATATGCTCTAGGCGATGATCAAACTAACCAACTTAATATTGTGATACTTAGGCGCTTTCTACTTCTGGATTGGCACACATATGCTGAATCGTCTCTGGATCATCAGTAAGTACGTCACATTAGATATTTGTTTTATCGCCCTGCTGTAAATTAAAGGGCAGTTTTTTCAACGGCTGTCAGTTCTGCTTCTAGTTACGCTACATCGCCCTAGCAGCACCTACACACTGTGTTCAGATGTTCCCGCCCCCGCCCTGGCGTTGAGCGCCTACAGCGCCATCGCCTTCGGCCTCTGATGGCAGGAGGGTAGCCGACACATCACGGCGTGGGTGGGACGCAGCACAAGGCGGTGGTGGTGTAACGGTCAGCATGGTTGCTTCCCAAGCAGTTGATCCGGGTTCGATTCCCGGCCACCGCACGAAACGTACTTTTTTCTTCTGGGGGAGTTCCACGTAACGAAACGCGATCTTCGAAACTGTGAACTGTCGCGGTACGAATAGTTTTCCTTCGCCCCTCGTCTCAGTCCGTGCTGCCAGGGCGCTAGTCTGCGGGTTTCGTTTCTCAGCATCGTGTGTCTCCATGTGTCGACTTGTCTCGACTTAGCTCGGCTGACGCGAAATCTGACGCTTGGAAATGGGCATATATGTAGAGGGCAGGCGCTAGAAACGACTGGGAGAGACCAAAAAACGACAAACACACGACAGAACCTTTCATTTTATTGTGGCCACAGATTCGCCCCTTAGTGTACCGAGAGGCAAGAGTGGCGTCAGCGTGCGCGACCGCATCACTATCGCTAAGCAACAACGAAACCGAAGGAAAAATGCAAAATGAAAGAAGCCAAGAGCACGTCGAGTTCCCAGCCGAGCACGCATCCAAGTACCAACCACGGCCAGCGCATCTTAACGCCGGTGACCAGACGAGAACCGCTGCACTACGCGCGGTATGGCCGTTGGCGACAGTATCGCGCGACGTGTAGACACCTTACTTCTTGTGAAGATCGCTTGTTATTTACCTGGCAGTGTCTCGCTGGAGGAAGCATTGTCTTTTAGGGGCGAAAAATGAACTGGCACTTGGTGCGGTCGAATACGCGGCCTTTGTGTTCACAGCACGACGCTCTAACTTACTCAGCTATAGAGCTACGCAATGTGGCACGTCTGCAGTCCAATACCCTATCCACCGTCTCATCCACCTTTATTACTGCCCTGGCACTCATTTAAACACATATCTGCTTTCATTCACGTTTGCTTGCCTGATGCTTGGACCCCAAAAACCACAACACAAAGATATCGTAAATGCCGTGAGAATAACCAAGACTCAGCAAACAAAAGTATGTTCGGCTACCGGGAATCGAATCCGGGCCTCGTGGCTGAAAGCC
Source organism: Schistocerca americana (assembly GCF_021461395.2). Classification (NCBI taxonomy): domain Eukaryota; kingdom Metazoa; phylum Arthropoda; class Insecta; order Orthoptera; family Acrididae; genus Schistocerca; species Schistocerca americana. Next base: position 38,964,552 of record NC_060120.1, read on the forward strand.
ATGTCTCCTAACAGCTTTCCATTCTTTCTGACCGCCAGACAATCAGACTTGCAAGGCAAGCACCATAGTCACTGCCGTTTCTAGTAGTATCTGTGGAACCTGTTCCCACGTAATTTACTTGTTTTCCCGCATGTACGAAATTTGTAGTTTTGGAATATTTAAAATGCATTGTCAGATGTGGGGTTCGAACCCACGCTCCCCTTAGGGAACCAGAGCTTAAATCTGGCGCCTTAGACCGCTCGGCCAATCTGACGCGTGGGCGCAAAATCTCGTCCATCGTCGTTTCTAGGTATATCTGCAGAGCCTGACTGCGAAATTAGCGTGTTTTTTTCTTGTGTGAAGGAATTACGTTGCTTTTAGAGTATTTAAAACGAGTTGTCAGATGTGAGGTTGCACCCCACACTCACTTTCGGGAACCAGAGCTTAAATATGGTGCCTTACACCATTGTTTTCCGTCGCCATCTGTCTTGAGTGGAACGAGCAGAACTGTAGTTATCAATATTCACATTGACGCAGAGAAAACAAAAAACGACAGGAAAGGCCGTTCCCTAGCAACGGCTACGCTGTGCCTTTCGCCCTGAGGGGAAGCTAATGATATGCTCCAGGCGATGATCAAACTAACCAACTTAATATTGTGATACTTAGGCGCTTTCTACTTCTGGATTGGCACACATATGCTGAATCGTCTCTGGATCATCAGTAAGTACGTCACATTAGATATTTGTTTTATCGCCCTGCTGTAAATTAAAGGGCAGTTTTTTCAACGGCTGTCAGTTCTGCTTCTAGTTACGCTACATCGCCCTAGCAGCACCTACACACTGTGTTCAGATGTTCCCGCCCCCGCCCTGGCGTTGAGCGCCTACAGCGCCATCGCCTTCGGCCTCTGATGGCAGGAGGGTAGCCGACACATCACGGCGTGGGTGGGACGCAGCACAAGGCGGTGGTGGTGTAACGGTCAGCATGGTTGCTTCCCAAGCAGTTGATCCGGGTTCGATTCCCGGCCACCGCACGAAACGTACTTTTTTCTTCTGGGGGAGTTCCACGTAACGAAACGCGATCTTCGAAACTGTGAACTGTCGCGGTACGAATAGTTTTCCTTCGCCCCTCGTCTCAGTCCGTGCTGCCAGGGCGCTAGTCTGCGGGTTTCGTTTCTCAGCATCGTGTGTCTCCATGTGTCGACGACTTGTCTCGACTTTGCTCGGCTGACGCGAAAGCTGACGCTTGGAAATGGGCATATATGTAGAAGGCAGGCGCTAGAAACGACTGGGAGAGACCAAAAAACGACAAACACACGACAGAACCTTTCATTTTATTGTGGCCACAGATTCGCCCCTTAGTGTACCGAGAGGCAAGAGTGGCGTCAGCGTGCGCGACCGCATCACTATCGCTAAGCAACAACGAAACCGAAGGAAAAATGCAAAATGAAAGAAGCCAAGAGCACGTCGAGTTCCCAGCCGAGCACGCATCCAAGTACCAACCACGGCCAGCGCATCTTAACGCCGGTGACCAGACGAGAACCGCTGCACTACGCGCGGTATGGCCGTTGGCGACAGTATCGCGCGACGTGTAGACACCTTACTTCTTGTGAAGATCGCTTGTTATTTACCTGGCAGTGTCTCGCTGGAGGAAGCATTGTCTTTTAGGGGCGAAAAATGAACTGGCACTTGGTGCGGTCGAATACGCGGCCTTTGTGTTCACAGCACGACGCTCTAACTTACTCAGCTATAGAGCTACGCAATGTGGCACGTCTGCAGTCCAATACCCTATCCACCGTCTCATCCACCTTTATTACTGCCCTGGCACTCATTTAAACACATATCTGCTTTCATTCACGTTTGCTTGCCTGATGCTTGGACCCCAAAAACCACAACACAAAGATATCGTAAATGCCGTGAGAATAACCAAGACTCAGCAAACAAAAGTATGTTCGGCTACCGGGAATCGAATCCGGGCCTCGTGGCTGAAAGCCATGTCTCCTAACAGCTTTCCATTCTTTCTGACCGCCAGACAATCAGACTTGCAAGGCAAGCACCATAGTCACTGCCGTTTCTAGTAGTATCTGTGGAACCTGTTCCCACGTAATTTACTTGTTTTCCCGCATGTACGAAATTTGTAGTTTTGGAATATTTAAAATGCATTGTCAGATGTGGGGTTCGAACCCACGCTCCCCTTAGGGAACCAGAGCTTAAATCTGGCGCCTTAGACCGCTCGGCCAATCTGACGCGTGGGCGCAAAATCTCGTCCATCGTCGTTTCTAGGTATATCTGCAGAGCCTGACTGCGAAATTAGCGTGTTTTTTTCTTGTGTGAAGGAATTACGTTGCTTTTAGAGTATTTAAAACGAGTTGTCAGATGTGAGGTTGCACCCCACACTCACTTTCGGGAACCAGAGCTTAAATATGGTGCCTTACACCATTGTTTTCCGTCGCCATCTGTCTTGAGTGGAACGAGCAGAACTGTAGTTATCAATATTCACATTGACGCAGAGAAAACAAAAAACGACAGGAAAGGCCGTTCCCTAGCAACGGCTACGCTGTGCCTTTCGCCCTGAGGGGAAGCTAATGATATGCTCTAGGCGATGATCAAACTAACCAACTTAATATTGTGATACTTAGGCGCTTTCTACTTCTGGATTGGCACACATATGCTGAATCGTCTCTGGATCATCAGTAAGTACGTCACATTAGATATTTGTTTTATCGCCCTGCTGTAAATTAAAGGGCAGTTTTTTCAACGGCTGTCAGTTCTGCTTCTAGTTACGCTACATCGCCCTAGCAGCACCTACACACTGTGTTCAGATGTTCCCGCCCCCGCCCTGGCGTTGAGCGCCTACAGCGCCATCGCCTTCGGCCTCTGATGGCAGGAGGGTAGCCGACACATCACGGCGTGGGTGGGACGCAGCACAAGGCGGTGGTGGTGTAACGGTCAGCATGGTTGCTTCCCAAGCAGTTGATCCGGGTTCGATTCCCGGCCACCGCACGAAACGTACTTTTTTCTTCTGGGGGAGTTCCACGTAACGAAACGCGATCTTCGAAACTGTGAACTGTCGCGGTACGAATAGTTTTCCTTCGCCCCTCGTCTCAGTCCGTGCTGCCAGGGCGCTAGTCTGCGGGTTTCGTTTCTCAGCATCGTGTGTCTCCATGTGTCGACTTGTCTCGACTTTGCTCGGCTGACGCGAAATCTGACGCTTGGAAATGGGCATATATGTAGAGGGCAGGCGCTAGAAACGACTGGGAGAGACCAAAAAACGACAAACACACGACAGAACCTTTCATTTTATTGTGGCCACAGATTCGCCCCTTAGTGTACCGAGAGGCAAGAGTGGCGTCAGCGTGCGCGACCGCATCACTATCGCTAAGCAACAACGAAACCGAAGGAAAAATGCAAAATGAAAGAAGCCAAGAGCACGTCGAGTTCCCAGCCGAGCACGCATCCAAGTACCAACCACGGCCAGCGCATCTTAACGCCGGTGACCAGACGAGAACCGCTGCACTACGCGCGGTATGGCCGTTGGCGACAGTATCGCGCGACGTGTAGACACCTTACTTCTTGTGAAGATCGCTTGTTATTTACCTGGCAGTGTCTCGCTGGAGGAAGCATTGTCTTTTAGGGGCGAAAAATGAACTGGCACTTGGTGCGGTCGAATACGCGGCCTTTGTGTTCACAGCACGACGCTCTAACTTACTCAGCTATAGAGCTACGCAATGTGGCACGTCTGCAGTCCAATACCCTATCCACCGTCTCATCCACCTTTATTACTGCCCTGGCACTCATTTAAACACATATCTGCTTTCATTCACGTTTGCTTGCCTGATGCTTGGACCCCAAAAACCACAACACAAAGATATCGTAAATGCCGTGAGAATAACCAAGACTCAGCAAACAAAAGTATGTTCGGCTACCGGGAATCGAATCCGGGCCTCGTGGCTGAAAGCCATGTCTCCTAACAGCTTTCCATTCTTTCTGACCGCCAGACAATCAGACTTGCAAGGCAAGCACCATAGTCACTGCCGTTTCTAGTAGTATCTGTGGAACCTGTTCCCACGTAATTTACTTGTTTTCCCGCATGTACGAAATTTGTAGTTTTGGAATATTTAAAATGCATTGTCAGATGTGGGGTTCGAACCCACGCTCCCCTTAGGGAACCAGAGCTTAAATCTGGCGCCTTAGACCGCTCGGCCAATCTGACGCGTGGGCGCAAAATCTCGTCCATCGTCGTTTCTAGGTATATCTGCAGAGCCTGACTGCGAAATTAGCGTGTTTTTTTCTTGTGTGAAGGAATTACGTTGCTTTTAGAGTATTTAAAACGAGTTGTCAGATGTGAGGTTGCACCCCACACTCACTTTCGGGAACCAGAGCTTAAATATGGTGCCTTACACCATTGTTTTCCGTCGCCATCTGTCTTGAGTGGAACGAGCAGAACTGTAGTTATCAATATTCACATTGACGCAGAGAAAACAAAAAACGACAGGAAAGGCCGTTCCCTAGCAACGGCTACGCTGTGCCTTTCGCCCTGAGGGGAAGCTAATGATATGCTCTAGGCGATGATCAAACTAACCAACTTAATATTGTGATACTTAGGCGCTTTCTACTTCTGGATTGGCACACATATGCTGAATCGTCTCTGGATCATCAGTAAGTACGTCACATTAGATATTTGTTTTATCGCCCTGCTGTAAATTAAAGGGCAGTTTTTTCAACGGCTGTCAGTTCTGCTTCTAGTTACGCTACATCGCCCTAGCAGCACCTACACACTGTGTTCAGATGTTCCCGCCCCCGCCCTGGCGTTGAGCGCCTACAGCGCCATCGCCTTCGGCCTCTGATGGCAGGAGGGTAGCCGACACATCACGGCGTGGGTGGGACGCAGCACAAGGCGGTGGTGGTGTAACGGTCAGCATGGTTGCTTCCCAAGCAGTTGATCCGGGTTCGATTCCCGGCCACCGCACGAAACGTACTTTTTTCTTCTGGGGGAGTTCCACGTAACGAAACGCGATCTTCGAAACTGTGAACTGTCGCGGTACGAATAGTTTTCCTTCGCCCCTCGTCTCAGTCCGTGCTGCCAGGGCGCTAGTCTGCGGGTTTCGTTTCTCAGCATCGTGTGTCTCCATGTGTCGACTTGTCTCGACTTAGCTCGGCTGACGCGAAATCTGACGCTTGGAAATGGGCATATATGTAGAGGGCAGGCGCTAGAAACGACTGGGAGAGACCAAAAAACGACAAACACACGACAGAACCTTTCATTTTATTGTGGCCACAGATTCGCCCCTTAGTGTACCGAGAGGCAAGAGTGGCGTCAGCGTGCGCGACCGCATCACTATCGCTAAGCAACAACGAAACCGAAGGAAAAATGCAAAATGAAAGAAGCCAAGAGCACGTCGAGTTCCCAGCCGAGCACGCATCCAAGTACCAACCACGGCCAGCGCATCTTAACGCCGGTGACCAGACGAGAACCGCTGCACTACGCGCGGTATGGCCGTTGGCGACAGTATCGCGCGACGTGTAGACACCTTACTTCTTGTGAAGATCGCTTGTTATTTACCTGGCAGTGTCTCGCTGGAGGAAGCATTGTCTTTTAGGGGCGAAAAATGAACTGGCACTTGGTGCGGTCGAATACGCGGCCTTTGTGTTCACAGCACGACGCTCTAACTTACTCAGCTATAGAGCTACGCAATGTGGCACGTCTGCAGTCCAATACCCTATCCACCGTCTCATCCACCTTTATTACTGCCCTGGCACTCATTTAAACACATATCTGCTTTCATTCACGTTTGCTTGCCTGATGCTTGGACCCCAAAAACCACAACACAAAGATATCGTAAATGCCGTGAGAATAACCAAGACTCAGCAAACAAAAGTATGTTCGGCTACCGGGAATCGAATCCGGGCCTCGTGGCTGAAAGCCATGTCTCCTAACAGCTTTCCATTCTTTCTGACCGCCAGACAATCAGACTTGCAAGGCAAGCACCATAGTCACTGCCGTTTCTAGTAGTATCTGTGGAACCTGTTCCCACGTAATTTACTTGTTTTCCCGCATGTACGAAATTTGTAGTTTTGGAATATTTAAAATGCATTGTCAGATGTGGGGTTCGAACCCACGCTCCCCTTAGGGAACCAGAGCTTAAATCTGGCGCCTTAGACCGCTCGGCCAATCTGACGCGTGGGCGCAAAATCTCGTCCATCGTCGTTTCTAGGTATATCTGCAGAGCCTGACTGCGAAATTAGCGTGTTTTTTTCTTGTGTGAAGGAATTACGTTGCTTTTAGAGTATTTAAAACGAGTTGTCAGATGTGAGGTTGCACCCCACACTCACTTTCGGGAACCAGAGCTTAAATATGGTGCCTTACACCATTGTTTTCCGTCGCCATCTGTCTTGAGTGGAACGAGCAGAACTGTAGTTATCAATATTCACATTGACGCAGAGAAAACAAAAAACGACAGGAAAGGCCGTTCCCTAGCAACGGCTACGCTGTGCCTTTCGCCCTGAGGGGAAGCTAATGATATGCTCTAGGCGATGATCAAACTAACCAACTTAATATTGTGATACTTAGGCGCTTTCTACTTCTGGATTGGCACACATATGCTGAATCGTCTCTGGATCATCAGTAAGTACGTCACATTAGATATTTGTTTTATCGCCCTGCTGTAAATTAAAGGGCAGTTTTTTCAACGGCTGTCAGTTCTGCTTCTAGTTACGCTACATCGCCCTAGCAGCACCTACACACTGTGTTCAGATGTTCCCGCCCCCGCCCTGGCGTTGAGCGCCTACAGCGCCATCGCCTTCGGCCTCTGATGGCAGGAGGGTAGCCGACACATCACGGCGTGGGTGGGACGCAGCACAAGGCGGTGGTGGTGTAACGGTCAGCATGGTTGCTTCCCAAGCAGTTGATCCGGGTTCGATTCCCGGCCACCGCACGAAACGTACTTTTTTCTTCTGGGGGAGTTCCACGTAACGAAACGCGATCTTCGAAACTGTGAACTGTCGCGGTACGAATAGTTTTCCTTCGCCCCTCGTCTCAGTCCGTGCTGCCAGGGCGCTAGTCTGCGGGTTTCGTTTCTCAGCATCGTGTGTCTCCATGTGTCGACTTGTCTCGACTTAGCTCGGCTGACGCGAAATCTGACGCTTGGAAATGGGCATATATGTAGAGGGCAGGCGCTAGAAACGACTGGGAGAGACCAAAAAACGACAAACACACGACAGAACCTTTCATTTTATTGTGGCCACAGATTCGCCCCTTAGTGTACCGAGAGGCAAGAGTGGCGTCAGCGTGCGCGACCGCATCACTATCGCTAAGCAACAACGAAACCGAAGGAAAAATGCAAAATGAAAGAAGCCAAGAGCACGTCGAGTTCCCAGCCGAGCACGCATCCAAGTACCAACCACGGCCAGCGCATCTTAACGCCGGTGACCAGACGAGAACCGCTGCACTACGCGCGGTATGGCCGTTGGCGACAGTATCGCGCGACGTGTAGACACCTTACTTCTTGTGAAGATCGCTTGTTATTTACCTGGCAGTGTCTCGCTGGAGGAAGCATTGTCTTTTAGGGGCGAAAAATGAACTGGCACTTGGTGCGGTCGAATACGCGGCCTTTGTGTTCACAGCACGACGCTCTAACTTACTCAGCTATAGAGCTACGCAATGTGGCACGTCTGCAGTCCAATACCCTATCCACCGTCTCATCCACCTTTATTACTGCCCTGGCACTCATTTAAACACATATCTGCTTTCATTCACGTTTGCTTGCCTGATGCTTGGACCCCAAAAACCACAACACAAAGATATCGTAAATGCCGTGAGAATAACCAAGACTCAGCAAACAAAAGTATGTTCGGCTACCGGGAATCGAATCCGGGCCTCGTGGCTGAAAGCCATGTCTCCTAACAGCTTTCCATTCTTTCTGACCGCCAGACAATCAGACTTGCAAGGCAAGCACCATAGTCACTGCCGTTTCTAGTAGTATCTGTGGAACCTGTTCCCACGTAATTTACTTGTTTTCCCGCATGTACGAAATTTGTAGTTTTGGAATATTTAAAATGCATTGTCAGATGTGGGGTTCGAACCCACGCTCCCCTTAGGGAACCAGAGCTTAAATCTGGCGCCTTAGACCGCTCGGCCAATCTGACGCGTGGGCGCAAAATCTCGTCCATCGTCGTTTCTAGGTATATCTGCAGAGCCTGACTGCGAAATTAGCGTGTTTTTTTCTTGTGTGAAGGAATTACGTTGCTTTTAGAGTATTTAAAACGAGTTGTCAGATGTGAGGTTGCACCCCACACTCACTTTCGGGAACCAGAGCTTAAATATGGTGCCTTACACCATTGTTTTCCGTCGCCATCTGTCTTGAGTGGAACGAGCAGAACTGTAGTTATCAATATTCACATTGACGCAGAGAAAACAAAAAACGACAGGAAAGGCCGTTCCCTAGCAACGGCTACGCTGTGCCTTTCGCCCTGAGGGGAAGCTAATGATATGCTCCAGGCGATGATCAAACTAACCAACTTAATATTGTGATACTTAGGCGCTTTCTACTTCTGGATTGGCACACATATGCTGAATCGTCTCTGGATCATCAGTAAGTACGTCACATTAGATATTTGTTTTATCGCCCTGCTGTAAATTAAAGGGCAGTTTTTTCAACGGCTGTCAGTTCTGCTTCTAGTTACGCTACATCGCCCTAGCAGCACCTACACACTGTGTTCAGATGTTCCCGCCCCCGCCCTGGCGTTGAGCGCCTACAGCGCCATCGCCTTCGGCCTCTGATGGCAGGAGGGTAGCCGACACATCACGGCGTGGGTGGGACGCAGCACAAGGCGGTGGTGGTGTAACGGTCAGCATGGTTGCTTCCCAAGCAGTTGATCCGGGTTCGATTCCCGGCCACCGCACGAAACGTACTTTTTTCTTCTGGGGGAGTTCCACGTAACGAAACGCGATCTTCGAAACTGTGAACTGTCGCGGTACGAATAGTTTTCCTTCGCCCCTCGTCTCAGTCCGTGCTGCCAGGGCGCTAGTCTGCGGGTTTCGTTTCTCAGCATCGTGTGTCTCCATGTGTCGACTTGTCTCGACTTAGCTCGGCTGACGCGAAATCTGACGCTTGGAAATGGGCATATATGTAGAGGGCAGGCGCTAGAAACGACTGGGAGAGACCAAAAAACGACAAACACACGACAGAACCTTTCATTTTATTGTGGCCACAGATTCGCCCCTTAGTGTACCGAGAGGCAAGAGTGGCGTCAGCGTGCGCGACCGCATCACTATCGCTAAGCAACAACGAAACCGAAGGAAAAATGCAAAATGAAAGAAGCCAAGAGCACGTCGAGTTCCCAGCCGAGCACGCATCCAAGTACCAACCACGGCCAGCGCATCTTAACGCCGGTGACCAGACGAGAACCGCTGCACTACGCGCGGTATGGCCGTTGGCGACAGTATCGCGCGACGTGTAGACACCTTACTTCTTGTGAAGATCGCTTGTTATTTACCTGGCAGTGTCTCGCTGGAGGAAGCATTGTCTTTTAGGGGCGAAAAATGAACTGGCACTTGGTGCGGTCGAATACGCGGCCTTTGTGTTCACAGCACGACGCTCTAACTTACTCAGCTATAGAGCTACGCAATGTGGCACGTCTGCAGTCCAATACCCTATCCACCGTCTCATCCACCTTTATTACTGCCCTGGCACTCATTTAAACACATATCTGCTTTCATTCACGTTTGCTTGCCTGATGCTTGGACCCCAAAAACCACAACACAAAGATATCGTAAATGCCGTGAGAATAACCAAGACTCAGCAAACAAAAGTATGTTCGGCTACCGGGAATCGAATCCGGGCCTCGTGGCTGAAAGCCATGTCTCCTAACAGCTTTCCATTCTTTCTGACCGCCAGACAATCAGACTTGCAAGGCAAGCACCATAGTCACTGCCGTTTCTAGTAGTATCTGTGGAACCTGTTCCCACGTAATTTACTTGTTTTCCCGCATGTACGAAATTTGTAGTTTTGGAATATTTAAAATGCATTGTCAGATGTGGGGTTCGAACCCACGCTCCCCTTAGGGAACCAGAGCTTAAATCTGGCGCCTTAGACCGCTCGGCCAATCTGACGCGTGGGCGCAAAATCTCGTCCATCGTCGTTTCTAGGTATATCTGCAGAGCCTGACTGCGAAATTAGCGTGTTTTTTTCTTGTGTGAAGGAATTACGTTGCTTTTAGAGTATTTAAAACGAGTTGTCAGATGTGAGGTTGCACCCCACACTCACTTTCGGGAACCAGAGCTTAAATATGGTGCCTTACACCATTGTTTTCCGTCGCCATCTGTCTTGAGTGGAACGAGCAGAACTGTAGTTATCAATATTCACATTGACGCAGAGAAAACAAAAAACGACAGGAAAGGCCGTTCCCTAGCAACGGCTACGCTGTGCCTTTCGCCCTGAGGGGAAGCTAATGATATGCTCCAGGCGATGATCAAACTAACCAACTTAATATTGTGATACTTAGGCGCTTTCTACTTCTGGATTGGCACACATATGCTGAATCGTCTCTGGATCATCAGTAAGTACGTCACATTAGATATTTGTTTTATCGCCCTGCTGTAAATTAAAGGGCAGTTTTTTCAACGGCTGTCAGTTCTGCTTCTAGTTACGCTACATCGCCCTAGCAGCACCTACACACTGTGTTCAGATGTTCCCGCCCCCGCCCTGGCGTTGAGCGCCTACAGCGCCATCGCCTTCGGCCTCTGATGGCAGGAGGGTAGCCGACACATCACGGCGTGGGTGGGACGCAGCACAAGGCGGTGGTGGTGTAACGGTCAGCATGGTTGCTTCCCAAGCAGTTGATCCGGGTTCGATTCCCGGCCACCGCACGAAACGTACTTTTTTCTTCTGGGGGAGTTCCACGTAACGAAACGCGATCTTCGAAACTGTGAACTGTCGCGGTACGAATAGTTTTCCTTCGCCCCTCGTCTCAGTCCGTGCTGCCAGGGCGCTAGTCTGCGGGTTTCGTTTCTCAGCATCGTGTGTCTCCATGTGTCGACTTGTCTCGACTTAGCTCGGCTGACGCGAAAGCTGACGCTTGGAAATGGGCATATATGTAGAGGGCAGGCGCTAGAAACGACTGGGAGAGACCAAAAAACGACAAACACACGACAGAACCTTTCATTTTATTGTGGCCACAGATTCGCCCCTTAGTGTACCGAGAGGCAAGAGTGGCGTCAGCGTGCGCGACCGCATCACTATCGCTAAGCAACAACGAAACCGAAGGAAAAATGCAAAATGAAAGAAGCCAAGAGCACGTCGAGTTCCCAGCCGAGCACGCATCCAAGTACCAACCACGGCCAGCGCATCTTAACGCCGGTGACCAGACGAGAACCGCTGCACTACGCGCGGTATGGCCGTTGGCGACAGTATCGCGCGACGTGTAGACACCTTACTTCTTGTGAAGATCGCTTGTTATTTACCTGGCAGTGTCTCGCTGGAGGAAGCATTGTCTTTTAGGGGCGAAAAATGAACTGGCACTTGGTGCGGTCGAATACGCGGCCTTTGTGTTCACAGCACGACGCTCTAACTTACTCAGCTATAGAGCTACGCAATGTGGCACGTCTGCAGTCCAATACCCTATCCACCGTCTCATCCACCTTTATTACTGCCCTGGCACTCATTTAAACACATATCTGCTTTCACTCACGTTTGCTTGCCTGATGCTTGGACCCCAAAAACCACAACACAAAGATATCGTAAATGCCGTGAGAATAACCAAGACTCAGCAAACAAAAGTATGTTCGGCTACCGGGAATCGAATCCGGGCCTCGTGGCTGAAAGCCATGTCTCCTAACAGCTTTCCATTCTTTCTGACCGCCAGACAATCAGACTTGCAAGGCAAGCACCATAGTCACTGCCGTTTCTAGTAGTATCTGTGGAACCTGTTCCCACGTAATTTACTTGTTTTCCCGCATGTACGAAATTTGTAGTTTTGGAATATTTAAAATGCATTGTCAGATGTGGGGTTCGAACCCACGCTCCCCTTAGGGAACCAGAGCTTAAATCTGGCGCCTTAGACCGCTTTTTTTTTTTTTTTTTTTTTTTTTTTTTTTTTGTTTTTTTTTTTTTTTTTTTTTTAGGGCCTCCCTTCTCCCCTTACAGCCCTCCTTGCGCTCTCCATGAATGCCTTCCTTGGCGAGCTTCTTCAGCTATATTCAAATGAAATCAAAGTCTCCAGATTCACTGGCATCGTACAACAGTACACAAAAGGAATTCAATTTCTTCGGGATTACAAGGAGCTCATTGCTCCGTCTTCTTTGGAATATAAGTGCCAACGAAGATTAGAAATCTTTCTCAAAACCAAGAAGAGAGAAAGAAAAAAAAAAAATAAATAAATAAATAAATAAAATAAAAGGATGTCTCTTCCCTCAAAAAACAAATAATGAGGAATAAGAAAGAAAAGAAAACTTCAGGTTCTTCAAGCGCCATAGGCGAAATGATAACGAAAATAGTAGTCACTGTTGACTTGTACCTGGGAACTTCACCATGGAAATGGTGACAGGAATCGCGGATATACTTTAGAATCACCCAATTCCCTGTTTCTCAAACAGGATTGTTAACATATTGCCAAAATCCCTCTTAATGTGTGGGAACTGGTTTCTTCGCCAATATGCCGTTGCCATATAAGCAGTAAAGGCAGTAATATTGTCTTCTCCGTGTTGGGTCATGACGTAATTGACAAAATGTCCCAGCATCCACATAACAGTATTGTTTTTCGTTTTGGGGTAAAACCGTGTATCAGGCCACAGGAGGATATCAGTCGTATAAAGACTTTCAGTGCTACGTGTGAGCAGCGCCAATCGTTTCCGCACCCAATGCCAGTTGAACTGATGCCCGCAGCAAGTAAACCTGTGCCTCAGAGTGTCTACTAATCCACATTTGAGGCAGTTGTCAGTAGCACTTAAGCCAATGCGGTTGAGTTTTTCGTTGGTTGGAATAAGATTGTGGACAACTTTATACCAGGCGGAAAGCACATCGGAAGAATGAATTTTGAGAGTAATATTGGTCCACACTGCCGTCCAGACGATTCTTGGGTAGTGCATTTCAATTGTATTTGGAGCTTCGTACTTCTGCCACTGAGCAATTAAGAACACTGTCGTGAGACAAGGACTTGTGGAAACACTGTCACCTAAGTAACTCATTTCGAGGTAATAAACACCGACATGTTGCAATTGAAAGTTTAGTTTCCCGATGTCAATTGGCGGTTTCATACATTTTGGGCGAACAATGCGAAACAGCTTCGATGTGATAGTATGGGGCATCGTGGTAATTATCTCAGTTGTTCGTTTTATATAGAGTGCCGTCGCCTTGCGACGGATATCATTGAGTTGCAGGCCCCCAGTTTGCACTGACTTAGACAGTGTGGTATAGGTTAACTTAAAAATATGACCGAGCCACACAAACCTGCTGGACAAACGCATGATCTTATGGGCTTGCATTTTGGGAAGAGGGAACACCTGAGCGACATAATAAGCTTTACAGAGTATGTATGTATTCAAAATCCTGATCTTCTGGAGGATATTTGTCGATCGCCAGGTGTTTTCCACTATAGCTCCCTGTATTCGATTTGCAGTAAGTTTCCAGTTTTTAGCTGCCATACGTAAAGGACACCTATCGATGATGATTCCCAGAGCAACATGTTGTTCGACGATCTGTGCCCACGGTATAGCAAGAGATTCGAAGCCCCGTAAGCTTAGAACCTTACATTTACCCTCACTGAGTTTCGCTCCAGACGCAGTGCTGTAATTATCAATCTCAGCCCGCAATTGGGCCACTTCAGACTCATGACGTAGGATAACAGCAACATCATCGGCGTAAGCCCTCACAGTAAGATTGCTCCCTAAGACAGAAAGGCCAGTTAATGTGATACACAATCTCTTCAGAAATGGCTCGAGCGACAAAACAAAGAGCGACATCGACAAAGGACTGCCTTGCGGTACACCTCGTCGTATACCAACAGCTTGTGTCAGCTGACCGTTAACGGTGATCCTAGCAGTAATGCCTGTTATCATATGCCGAATGACTGCCACAGCTCGTTCTTCGAGTCCAATTCGTTGCAGGATGCGTTCTAAATAGTGATGACTAACGCGGTCAAAAGCTTTGCAAAAGTCAAGAAAAAGGAAAGCACATTTGATGTTGGTTACGGCCGCTACTGAAATAACGTCTCTGTACTCCGCAACCGGAGTCATAATGGATCTCCCTGGAAGGCAAGACTGATGTGAATGAATAACTTTCCCAAGGATGGGGGTCATTCTGCTATTAATCGCTCGGGCAATCGTTTTATAATCAAAGTTCAATAATGTGATTGGACGGAGATTATCAACTCGCTTGTGACCAGTTCTCTTCGGGACTAAAACAATTCTACCCACCTTGAACTCGGCAGGAAGAGGACCACCACTCATGACTTCATTAACAATTTCAGTAAAAGTACCACCAAGGACATTCCAGAATTTGATATAAAATTCCTTGGGCAAACCATCAGGACCAGGCGATTTAAAGGAAGGCGACTTGGAGATCAAGGCTAAAACTTCCTCAGGAGTGAAGTCCGATAAAAAGTCGACATTGTCAGCAGGAGTAATCGCCTTATCAAAAACATTGACCACTGCACTGACAGCAGGTTCATTGACAATTTCACTGGAATACAGTTGTTGGAAATGTTGGTGAATTTCACTAATAATGGCCGCTTGAGTAGAGAGTAATTCCCCATTATCCCTTTCCAAAACATCAATGAAAGCCCTGCGGCGGCGCGAGAAATGCTTAAATAAATGGTACATAGATGTCATTTCGTCGGCTAAAACAGATTTAGGTTTGGATTTAACTTTCAGACCTTCCAATTGTTGACGCTTCAAGCTGACAAGTTTAGCCTTGACACGTTGAATTGATGGAAAGTTAGTGTTGGTCGCAGTGGATGAATCATACAGTTGTCGCAGCACAGTGTAGTAAAACTCAAAGGTCCTCTTGAAGGCGCGTGCTTTCTGAGCACTATAATAAATGAGACTTTTTCGAAGCTTTGGTTTCGCAACAGCGGTCCACCACATCGCTTTAGTCGGATAAAAATGGATGGAACGCAAACAAGTTTCCCACACATGCCTGATAACGTCAAATAACTCAGCGTCCGCCAGATGCGATATGTTTAACATCCACGGGGAACGAAATAATTTGGTAGGCTGTCGATTTAAGTGAACCGTTGCCGTAAAAGCGCAATGGTCGGTAAAACTAGCCGGGATTACGTCAACCGCTAGGAGTCTGTCACTGATACAGTCCGATAGATAAATTCTATCCAGACGGCTGCATGAAGTAACGGTGAAAAAAGTGAATTTAACTAAAGTAGGATACTTCAGTTCCCAAGCATCTTTCAGCTTAATATTCTTAACGAGCTCGTGCAGTTCTTTACAGTAGTTAAAATTAGGGGACTGATCGTTTTTACGTAGAACACAGTTGAAGTCACCTCCTATTATCAGGTTTTGAGGACTGCTCCTCAACAGATACGTAACATCCTCCTTATAAAAACGTGACCGTTCGAATTTGTTGCTGTTGCCTGATGGGGCATATAAATTAACAAGGGTTACATCAAAAATTTTACAGCTCACTCCTCGACCGGAATCTAGAAACTCGATCTCCCCAACTGGAATGCCTTCCCGTAATAAAAGTGCGGTACCTGTACTTTCCTCAGGAGCAACGTTTGATATGGTTTTAAAACCAGAGATGAAGAGATTTAAAACAGTAACTTCCTGCAACAACACAATATCAGCGTCAGATTCGTATAGAAACTGCTGTAGGGCCGCAATTTTGAGATCAGATCGAATCTTATTTATGTTCAGGGAGACGAATTTGTACGCTTGTGCCATTATTACAGTGAGGTACGTAAAGGGTCACTAAACAACACTGGTCGCATTACAAGGGCATAGAGACTTCGGAATGGTCTGCATTGTCGGGAGGATCACGAACAGTCACTTGTGTGTCGTTGGGTTTGTTTTTCTTCCGTACTGCGTTGACGTTCGGTTGAACTTTGGTCCTACTACGTGCTCTGCTAGGGAACACATCGGCAGACGGAGGTGTGGGAGGGTCCTGAGTGACTTCGCAATCCATAACGTGCTGTGACGCCTCAACCATCTGATCTGCGGAAAGAACTGACTCAGAAGGTGGACAAGTTTGTTTGTTGTCACTAGCACGAACTTCGTGTTTGTTTGTAGACGGACTTTGACTTCCGTCAGTTTGTACACAAGTACTGCCTGCCTCGTTATGCTTATCGGAAGCACGCGCTTGTTGTGATTCGGCCTGTGGTGACGTCGCGACTTCAGGCGGCGGGCTCGGCTGTTGTGGTGCCAAAGCTGCCTGTACGTCACTCGGAATGACGTCAATAGCCGCAGCGTCGACAGCTGCGTGCGACGGTTCAGAAAAACTTGAGTCAGTAACCGTAACCGGCATCTCTTTTGGGACGTCGAGTTCTAATTCCTGGAGAGCCTCGTCCGGACTATCATCATCACACGTTCTTCGCCGTTTGTGGCTCAGCAGCTGCACGTCAGATTTGGAGGCAGGCGTATCTGTAACCGGTTTTGAAGGAAAGGGTGGAAAGTCGGCAACAGGCAAACCAGGCTCCGGGGGCAATATTTCACTATCACGAGGGCGGTCGATGTCCGTGATTGGTGGCTCCCTAACAAGATCAGCCAATGTCAACTTTTTACGCTGTTCCAAAGTACTTTTGAGAACAAATACACGTTTAGGGCAGTTCGTACGCAAGTGACCAGTTTCATTACAAATAAAGCATGTGCCTGGTTGCCCACTGTACGTGACATGAACTTTATACCCACAAACAATAAGATGGGAGGGGATATCTTGCTTGACGTGCATTTCGACTGACCGGACGCCACTAAAACACTGTAACCGATGTTGACTAGACCAACGTTCGTTACGGATTTGCTTGACCTCCCCATATTTCGTCAAAATCTCACGTAAATAACAGTTTTCAACTTCCGGCGGCAGGTTGTACACACGGACATTTTTGTATTCTACATCAGCATTGGATATGAGAACAGTACTCACCGAGGCGTCACGATGACGGAACTCAGCTCTGCTACCATGTTTTAACAGAATCCTCTCCAGTAACACAGGGTCTAACAACTTGACGAAGAAACAGTAGAGATCTGTGTCGTAATAGGCAGTATGAACCTGGTCAGACGTAATACCAATGACATCCACTATGAAATCGTGAACTTCCATGGAACTCGGTTGAACATGACGTGTAGACTTGTCAAATTCGAAACACAGAGTACATTTCCTTGGGAACAACCTGGACGACATATCCACTTATTAAACGGTCGAGACCGCTAACACAAAACGTCACAAAACACTAAAAGTGAACTGACGGAAGCACAATACAGCAAATCTAGCAAACAACGTAAACAAAGAAAGTAGTCACGGCTTGCACACGCTATTGCGGAGCGAAGGCACAACACGTGCGACCTGCACGGCGTCGCAAGCGGAACTGACCGCTCGGCCAATCTGACGCGTGGGCGCAAAATCTCGTCCATCGTCGTTTCTAGGTATATCTGCAGAGCCTGACTGCGAAATTAGCGTGTTTTTTTCTTGTGTGAAGGAATTACGTTGCTTTTAGAGTATTTAAAACGAGTTGTCAGATGTGAGGTTGCACCCCACACTCACTTTCGGGAACCAGAGCTTAAATATGGTGCCTTACACCATTGTTTTCCGTCGCCATCTGTCTTGAGTGGAACGAGCAGAACTGTAGTTATCAATATTCACATTGACGCAGAGAAAACAAAAAACGACAGGAAAGGCCGTTCCCTAGCAACGGCTACGCTGTGCCTTTCGCCCTGAGGGGAAGCTAATGATATGCTCTAGGCGATGATCAAACTAACCAACTTAATATTGTGATACTTAGGCGCTTTCTACTTCTGGATTGGCACACATATGCTGAATCGTCTCTGGATCATCAGTAAGTACGTCACATTAGATATTTGTTTTATCGCCCTGCTGTAAATTAAAGGGCAGTTTTTTCAACGGCTGTCAGTTCTGCTTCTAGTTACGCTACATCGCCCTAGCAGCACCTACACACTGTGTTCAGATGTTCCCGCCCCCGCCCTGGCGTTGAGCGCCTACAGCGCCATCGCCTTCGGCCTCTGATGGCAGGAGGGTAGCCGACACATCACGGCGTGGGTGGGACGCAGCACAAGGCGGTGGTGGTGTAACGGTCAGCATGGTTGCTTCCCAAGCAGTTGATCCGGGTTCGATTCCCGGCCACCGCACGAAACGTACTTTTTTCTTCTGGGGGAGTTCCACGTAACGAAACGCGATCTTCGAAACTGTGAACTGTCGCGGTACGAATAGTTTTCCTTCGCCCCTCGTCTCAGTCCGTGCTGCCAGGGCGCTAGTCTGCGGGTTTCGTTTCTCAGCATCGTGTGTCTCCATGTGTCGACTTGTCTCGACTTAGCTCGGCTGACGCGAAATCTGACGCTTGGAAATGGGCATATATGTAGAGGGCAGGCGCTAGAAACGACTGGGAGAGACCAAAAAACGACAAACACACGACAGAACCTTTCATTTTATTGTGGCCACAGATTCGCCCCTTAGTGTACCGAGAGGCAAGAGTGGCGTCAGCGTGCGCGACCGCATCACTATCGCTAAGCAACAACGAAACCGAAGGAAAAATGCAAAATGAAAGAAGCCAAGAGCACGTCGAGTTCCCAGCCGAGCACGCATCCAAGTACCAACCACGGCCAGCGCATCTTAACGCCGGTGACCAGACGAGAACCGCTGCACTACGCGCGGTATGGCCGTTGGCGACAGTATCGCGCGACGTGTAGACACCTTACTTCTTGTGAAGATCGCTTGTTATTTACCTGGCAGTGTCTCGCTGGAGGAAGCATTGTCTTTTAGGGGCGAAAAATGAACTGGCACTTGGTGCGGTCGAATACGCGGCCTTTGTGTTCACAGCACGACGCTCTAACTTACTCAGCTATAGAGCTACGCAATGTGGCACGTCTGCAGTCCAATACCCTATCCACCGTCTCATCCACCTTTATTACTGCCCTGGCACTCATTTAAACACATATCTGCTTTCATTCACGTTTGCTTGCCTGATGCTTGGACCCCAAAAACCACAACACAAAGATATCGTAAATGCCGTGAGAATAACCAAGACTCAGCAAACAAAAGTATGTTCGGCTACCGGGAATCGAATCCGGGCCTCGTGGCTGAAAGCCATGTCTCCTAACAGCTTTCCATTCTTTCTGACCGCCAGACAATCAGACTTGCAAGGCAAGCACCATAGTCACTGCCGTTTCTAGTAGTATCTGTGGAACCTGTTCCCACGTAATTTACTTGTTTTCCCGCATGTACGAAATTTGTAGTTTTGGAATATTTAAAATGCATTGTCAGATGTGGGGTTCGAACCCACGCTCCCCTTAGGGAACCAGAGCTTAAATCTGGCGCCTTAGACCGCTCGGCCAATCTGACGCGTGGGCGCAAAATCTCGTCCATCGTCGTTTCTAGGTATATCTGCAGAGCCTGACTGCGAAATTAGCGTGTTTTTTTCTTGTGTGAAGGAATTACGTTGCTTTTAGAGTATTTAAAACGAGTTGTCAGATGTGAGGTTGCACCCCACACTCACTTTCGGGAACCAGAGCTTAAATATGGTGCCTTACACCATTGTTTTCCGTCGCCATCTGTCTTGAGTGGAACGAGCAGAACTGTAGTTATCAATATTCACATTGACGCAGAGAAAACAAAAAACGACAGGAAAGGCCGTTCCCTAGCAACGGCTACGCTGTGCCTTTCGCCCTGAGGGGAAGCTAATGATATGCTCTAGGCGATGATCAAACTAACCAACTTAATATTGTGATACTTAGGCGCTTTCTACTTCTGGATTGGCACACATATGCTGAATCGTCTCTGGATCATCAGTAAGTACGTCACATTAGATATTTGTTTTATCGCCCTGCTGTAAATTAAAGGGCAGTTTTTTCAACGGCTGTCAGTTCTGCTTCTAGTTACGCTACATCGCCCTAGCAGCACCTACACACTGTGTTCAGATGTTCCCGCCCCCGCCCTGGCGTTGAGCGCCTACAGCGCCATCGCCTTCGGCCTCTGATGGCAGGAGGGTAGCCGACACATCACGGCGTGGGTGGGACGCAGCACAAGGCGGTGGTGGTGTAACGGTCAGCATGGTTGCTTCCCAAGCAGTTGATCCGGGTTCGATTCCCGGCCACCGCACGAAACGTACTTTTTTCTTCTGGGGGAGTTCCACGTAACGAAACGCGATCTTCGAAACTGTGAACTGTCGCGGTACGAATAGTTTTCCTTCGCCCCTCGTCTCAGTCCGTGCTGCCAGGGCGCTAGTCTGCGGGTTTCGTTTCTCAGCATCGTGTGTCTCCATGTGTCGACTTGTCTCGACTTAGCTCGGCTGACGCGAAATCTGACGCTTGGAAATGGGCATATATGTAGAGGGCAGGCGCTAGAAACGACTGGGAGAGACCAAAAAACGACAAACACACGACAGAACCTTTCATTTTATTGTGGCCACAGATTCGCCCCTTAGTGTACCGAGAGGCAAGAGTGGCGTCAGCGTGCGCGACCGCATCACTATCGCTAAGCAACAACGAAACCGAAGGAAAAATGCAAAATGAAAGAAGCCAAGAGCACGTCGAGTTCCCAGCCGAGCACGCATCCAAGTACCAACCACGGCCAGCGCATCTTAACGCCGGTGACCAGACGAGAACCGCTGCACTACGCGCGGTATGGCCGTTGGCGACAGTATCGCGCGACGTGTAGACACCTTACTTCTTGTGAAGATCGCTTGTTATTTACCTGGCAGTGTCTCGCTGGAGGAAGCATTGTCTTTTAGGGGCGAAAAATGAACTGGCACTTGGTGCGGTCGAATACGCGGCCTTTGTGTTCACAGCACGACGCTCTAACTTACTCAGCTATAGAGCTACGCAATGTGGCACGTCTGCAGTCCAATACCCTATCCACCGTCTCATCCACCTTTATTACTGCCCTGGCACTCATTTAAACACATATCTGCTTTCATTCACGTTTGCTTGCCTGATGCTTGGACCCCAAAAACCACAACACAAAGATATCGTAAATGCCGTGAGAATAACCAAGACTCAGCAAACAAAAGTATGTTCGGCTACCGGGAATCGAATCCGGGCCTCGTGGCTGAAAGCCATGTCTCCTAACAGCTTTCCATTCTTTCTGACCGCCAGACAATCAGACTTGCAAGGCAAGCACCATAGTCACTGCCGTTTCTAGTAGTATCTGTGGAACCTGTTCCCACGTAATTTACTTGTTTTCCCGCATGTACGAAATTTGTAGTTTTGGAATATTTAAAATGCATTGTCAGATGTGGGGTTCGAACCCACGCTCCCCTTAGGGAACCAGAGCTTAAATCTGGCGCCTTAGACCGCTCGGCCAATCTGACGCGTGGGCGCAAAATCTCGTCCATCGTCGTTTCTAGGTATATCTGCAGAGCCTGACTGCGAAATTAGCGTGTTTTTTTCTTGTGTGAAGGAATTACGTTGCTTTTAGAGTATTTAAAACGAGTTGTCAGATGTGAGGTTGCACCCCACACTCACTTTCGGGAACCAGAGCTTAAATATGGTGCCTTACACCATTGTTTTCCGTCGCCATCTGTCTTGAGTGGAACGAGCAGAACTGTAGTTATCAATATTCACATTGACGCAGAGAAAACAAAAAACGACAGGAAAGGCCGTTCCCTAGCAACGGCTACGCTGTGCCTTTCGCCCTGAGGGGAAGCTAATGATATGCTCCAGGCGATGATCAAACTAACCAACTTAATATTGTGATACTTAGGCGCTTTCTACTTCTGGATTGGCACACATATGCTGAATCGTCTCTGGATCATCAGTAAGTACGTCACATTAGATATTTGTTTTATCGCCCTGCTGTAAATTAAAGGGCAGTTTTTTCAACGGCTGTCAGTTCTGCTTCTAGTTACGCTACATCGCCCTAGCAGCACCTACACACTGTGTTCAGATGTTCCCGCCCCCGCCCTGGCGTTGAGCGCCTACAGCGCCATCGCCTTCGGCCTCTGATGGCAGGAGGGTAGCCGACACATCACGGCGTGGGTGGGACGCAGCACAAGGCGGTGGTGGTGTAACGGTCAGCATGGTTGCTTCCCAAGCAGTTGATCCGGGTTCGATTCCCGGCCACCGCACGAAACGTACTTTTTTCTTCTGGGGGAGTTCCACGTAACGAAACGCGATCTTCGAAACTGTGAACTGTCGCGGTACGAATAGTTTTCCTTCGCCCCTCGTCTCAGTCCGTGCTGCCAGGGCGCTAGTCTGCGGGTTTCGTTTCTCAGCATCGTGTGTCTCCATGTGTCGACTTGTCTCGACTTAGCTCGGCTGACGCGAAATCTGACGCTTGGAAATGGGCATATATGTAGAGGGCAGGCGCTAGAAACGACTGGGAGAGACCAAAAAACGACAAACACACGACAGAACCTTTCATTTTATTGTGGCCACAGATTCGCCCCTTAGTGTACCGAGAGGCAAGAGTGGCGTCAGCGTGCGCGACCGCATCACTATCGCTAAGCAACAACGAAACCGAAGGAAAAATGCAAAATGAAAGAAGCCAAGAGCACGTCGAGTTCCCAGCCGAGCACGCATCCAAGTACCAACCACGGCCAGCGCATCTTAACGCCGGTGACCAGACGAGAACCGCTGCACTACGCGCGGTATGGCCGTTGGCGACAGTATCGCGCGACGTGTAGACACCTTACTTCTTGTGAAGATCGCTTGTTATTTACCTGGCAGTGTCTCGCTGGAGGAAGCATTGTCTTTTAGGGGCGAAAAATGAACTGGCACTTGGTGCGGTCGAATACGCGGCCTTTGTGTTCACAGCACGACGCTCTAACTTACTCAGCTATAGAGCTACGCAATGTGGCACGTCTGCAGTCCAATACCCTATCCACCGTCTCATCCACCTTTATTACTGCCCTGGCACTCATTTAAACACATATCTGCTTTCATTCACGTTTGCTTGCCTGATGCTTGGACCCCAAAAACCACAACACAAAGATATCGTAAATGCCGTCAGAATAACCAAGACTCAGCAAACAAAAGTATGTTCGGCTACCGGGAATCGAATCCGGGCCTCGTGGCTGAAAGCCATGTCTCCTAACAGCTTTCCATTCTTTCTGACCGCCAGACAATCAGACTTGCAAGGCAAGCACCATAGTCACTGCCGTTTCTAGTAGTATCTGTGGAACCTGTTCCCACGTAATTTACTTGTTTTCCCGCATGTACGAAATTTGTAGTTTTGGAATATTTAAAATGCATTGTCAGATGTGGGGTTCGAACCCACGCTCCCCTTAGGGAACCAGAGCTTAAATCTGGCGCCTTAGACCGCTCGGCCAATCTGACGCGTGGGCGCAAAATCTCGTCCATCGTCGTTTCTAGGTATATCTGCAGAGCCTGACTGCGAAATTAGCGTGTTTTTTTCTTGTGTGAAGGAATTACGTTGCTTTTAGAGTATTTAAAACGAGTTGTCAGATGTGAGGTTGCACCCCACACTCACTTTCGGGAACCAGAGCTTAAATATGGTGCCTTACACCATTGTTTTCCGTCGCCATCTGTCTTGAGTGGAACGAGCAGAACTGTAGTTATCAATATTCACATTGACGCAGAGAAAACAAAAAACGACAGGAAAGGCCGTTCCCTAGCAACGGCTACGCTGTGCCTTTCGCCCTGAGGGGAAGCTAATGATATGCTCCAGGCGATGATCAAACTAACCAACTTAATATTGTGATACTTAGGCGCTTTCTACTTCTGGATTGGCACACATATGCTGAATCGTCTCTGGATCATCAGTAAGTACGTCACATTAGATATTTGTTTTATCGCCCTGCTGTAAATTAAAGGGCAGTTTTTTCAACGGCTGTCAGTTCTGCTTCTAGTTACGCTACATCGCCCTAGCAGCACCTACACACTGTGTTCAGATGTTCCCGCCCCCGCCCTGGCGTTGAGCGCCTACAGCGCCATCGCCTTCGGCCTCTGATGGCAGGAGGGTAGCCGACACATCACGGCGTGGGTGGGACGCAGCACAAGGCGGTGGTGGTGTAACGGTCAGCATGGTTGCTTCCCAAGCAGTTGATCCGGGTTCGATTCCCGGCCACCGCACGAAACGTACTTTTTTCTTCTGGGGGAGTTCCACGTAACGAAACGCGATCTTCGAAACTGTGAACTGTCGCGGTACGAATAGTTTTCCTTCGCCCCTCGTCTCAGTCCGTGCTGCCAGGGCGCTAGTCTGCGGGTTTCGTTTCTCAGCATCGTGTGTCTCCATGTGTCGACTTGTCTCGACTTAGCTCGGCTGACGCGAAAGCTGACGCTTGGAAATGGGCATATATGTAGAGGGCAGGCGCTAGAAACGACTGGGAGAGACCAAAAAACGACAAACACACGACAGAACCTTTCATTTTATTGTGGCCACAGATTCGCCCCTTAGTGTACCGAGAGGCAAGAGTGGCGTCAGCGTGCGCGACCGCATCACTATCGCTAAGCAACAACGAAACCGAAGGAAAAATGCAAAATGAAAGAAGCCAAGAGCACGTCGAGTTCCCAGCCGAGCACGCATCCAAGTACCAACCACGGCCAGCGCATCTTAACGCCGGTGACCAGACGAGAACCGCTGCACTACGCGCGGTATGGCCGTTGGCGACAGTATCGCGCGACGTGTAGACACCTTACTTCTTGTGAAGATCGCTTGTTATTTACCTGGCAGTGTCTCGCTGGAGGAAGCATTGTCTTTTAGGGGCGAAAAATGAACTGGCACTTGGTGCGGTCGAATACGCGGCCTTTGTGTTCACAGCACGACGCTCTAACTTACTCAGCTATAGAGCTACGCAATGTGGCACGTCTGCAGTCCAATACCCTATCCACCGTCTCATCCACCTTTATTACTGCCCTGGCACTCATTTAAACACATATCTGCTTTCATTCACGTTTGCTTGCCTGATGCTTGGACCCCAAAAACCACAACACAAAGATATCGTAAATGCCGTGAGAATAACCAAGACTCAGCAAACAAAAGTATGTTCGGCTACCGGGAATCGAATCCGGGCCTCGTGGCTGAAAGCCATGTCTCCTAACAGCTTTCCATTCTTTCTGACCGCCAGACAATCAGACTTGCAAGGCAAGCACCATAGTCACTGCCGTTTCTAGTAGTATCTGTGGAACCTGTTCCCACGTAATTTACTTGTTTTCCCGCATGTACGAAATTTGTAGTTTTGGAATATTTAAAATGCATTGTCAGATGTGGGGTTCGAACCCACGCTCCCCTTAGGGAACCAGAGCTTAAATCTGGCGCCTTAGACCGCTCGGCCAATCTGACGCGTGGGCGCAAAATCTCGTCCATCGTCGTTTCTAGGTATATCTGCAGAGCCTGACTGCGAAATTAGCGTGTTTTTTTCTTGTGTGAAGGAATTACGTTGCTTTTAGAGTATTTAAAACGAGTTGTCAGATGTGAGGTTGCACCCCACACTCACTTTCGGGAACCAGAGCTTAAATATGGTGCCTTACACCATTGTTTTCCGTCGCCATCTGTCTTGAGTGGAACGAGCAGAACTGTAGTTATCAATATTCACATTGACGCAGAGAAAACAAAAAACGACAGGAAAGGCCGTTCCCTAGCAACGGCTACGCTGTGCCTTTCGCCCTGAGGGGAAGCTAATGATATGCTCCAGGCGATGATCAAACTAACCAACTTAATATTGTGATACTTAGGCGCTTTCTACTTCTGGATTGGCACACATATGCTGAATCGTCTCTGGATCATCAGTAAGTACGTCACATTAGATATTTGTTTTATCGCCCTGCTGTAAATTAAAGGGCAGTTTTTTCAACGGCTGTCAGTTCTGCTTCTAGTTACGCTACATCGCCCTAGCAGCACCTACACACTGTGTTCAGATGTTCCCGCCCCCGCCCTGGCGTTGAGCGCCTACAGCGCCATCGCCTTCGGCCTCTGATGGCAGGAGGGTAGCCGACACATCACGGCGTGGGTGGGACGCAGCACAAGGCGGTGGTGGTGTAACGGTCAGCATGGTTGCTTCCCAAGCAGTTGATCCGGGTTCGATTCCCGGCCACCGCACGAAACGTACTTTTTTCTTCTGGGGGAGTTCCACGTAACGAAACGCGATCTTCGAAACTGTGAACTGTCGCGGTACGAATAGTTTTCCTTCGCCCCTCGTCTCAGTCCGTGCTGCCAGGGCGCTAGTCTGCGGGTTTCGTTTCTCAGCATCGTGTGTCTCCATGTGTCGACTTGTCTCGACTTAGCTCGGCTGACGCGAAATCTGACGCTTGGAAATGGGCATATATGTAGAGGGCAGGCGCTAGAAACGACTGGGAGAGACCAAAAAACGACAAACACACGACAGAACCTTTCATTTTATTGTGGCCACAGATTCGCCCCTTAGTGTACCGAGAGGCAAGAGTGGCGTCAGCGTGCGCGACCGCATCACTATCGCTAAGCAACAACGAAACCGAAGGAAAAATGCAAAATGAAAGAAGCCAAGAGCACGTCGAGTTCCCAGCCGAGCACGCATCCAAGTACCAACCACGGCCAGCGCATCTTAACGCCGGTGACCAGACGAGAACCGCTGCACTACGCGCGGTATGGCCGTTGGCGACAGTATCGCGCGACGTGTAGACACCTTACTTCTTGTGAAGATCGCTTGTTATTTACCTGGCAGTGTCTCGCTGGAGGAAGCATTGTCTTTTAGGGGCGAAAAATGAACTGGCACTTGGTGCGGTCGAATACGCGGCCTTTGTGTTCACAGCACGACGCTCTAACTTACTCAGCTATAGAGCTACGCAATGTGGCACGTCTGCAGTCCAATACCCTATCCACCGTCTCATCCACCTTTATTACTGCCCTGGCACTCATTTAAACACATATCTGCTTTCATTCACGTTTGCTTGCCTGATGCTTGGACCCCAAAAACCACAACACAAAGATATCGTAAATGCCGTGAGAATAACCAAGACTCAGCAAACAAAAGTATGTTCGGCTACCGGGAATCGAATCCGGGCCTCGTGGCTGAAAGCCATGTCTCCTAACAGCTTTCCATTCTTTCTGACCGCCAGACAATCAGACTTGCAAGGCAAGCACCATAGTCACTGCCGTTTCTAGTAGTATCTGTGGAACCTGTTCCCACGTAATTTACTTGTTTTCCCGCATGTACGAAATTTGTAGTTTTGGAATATTTAAAATGCATTGTCAGATGTGGGGTTCGAACCCACGCTCCCCTTAGGGAACCAGAGCTTAAATCTGGCGCCTTAGACCGCTCGGCCAATCTGACGCGTGGGCGCAAAATCTCGTCCATCGTCGTTTCTAGGTATATCTGCAGAGCCTGACTGCGAAATTAGCGTGTTTTTTTCTTGTGTGAAGGAATTACGTTGCTTTTAGAGTATTTAAAACGAGTTGTCAGATGTGAGGTTGCACCCCACACTCACTTTCGGGAACCAGAGCTTAAATATGGTGCCTTACACCATTGTTTTCCGTCGCCATCTGTCTTGAGTGGAACGAGCAGAACTGTAGTTATCAATATTCACATTGACGCAGAGAAAACAAAAAACGACAGGAAAGGCCGTTCCCTAGCAACGGCTACGCTGTGCCTTTCGCCCTGAGGGGAAGCTAATGATATGCTCTAGGCGATGATCAAACTAACCAACTTAATATTGTGATACTTAGGCGCTTTCTACTTCTGGATTGGCACACATATGCTGAATCGTCTCTGGATCATCAGTAAGTACGTCACATTAGATATTTGTTTTATCGCCCTGCTGTAAATTAAAGGGCAGTTTTTTCAACGGCTGTCAGTTCTGCTTCTAGTTACGCTACATCGCCCTAGCAGCACCTACACACTGTGTTCAGATGTTCCCGCCCCCGCCCTGGCGTTGAGCGCCTACAGCGCCATCGCCTTCGGCCTCTGATGGCAGGAGGGTAGCCGACACATCACGGCGTGGGTGGGACGCAGCACAAGGCGGTGGTGGTGTAACGGTCAGCATGGTTGCTTCCCAAGCAGTTGATCCGGGTTCGATTCCCGGCCACCGCACGAAACGTACTTTTTTCTTCTGGGGGAGTTCCACGTAACGAAACGCGATCTTCGAAACTGTGAACTGTCGCGGTACGAATAGTTTTCCTTCGCCCCTCGTCTCAGTCCGTGCTGCCAGGGCGCTAGTCTGCGGGTTTCGTTTCTCAGCATCGTGTGTCTCCATGTGTCGACTTGTCTCGACTTAGCTCGGCTGACGCGAAATCTGACGCTTGGAAATGGGCATATATGTAGAGGGCAGGCGCTAGAAACGACTGGGAGAGACCAAAAAACGACAAACACACGACAGAACCTTTCATTTTATTGTGGCCACAGATTCGCCCCTTAGTGTACCGAGAGGCAAGAGTGGCGTCAGCGTGCGCGACCGCATCACTATCGCTAAGCAACAACGAAACCGAAGGAAAAATGCAAAATGAAAGAAGCCAAGAGCACGTCGAGTTCCCAGCCGAGCACGCATCCAAGTACCAACCACGGCCAGCGCATCTTAACGCCGGTGACCAGACGAGAACCGCTGCACTACGCGCGGTATGGCCGTTGGCGACAGTATCGCGCGACGTGTAGACACCTTACTTCTTGTGAAGATCGCTTGTTATTTACCTGGCAGTGTCTCGCTGGAGGAAGCATTGTCTTTTAGGGGCGAAAAATGAACTGGCACTTGGTGCGGTCGAATACGCGGCCTTTGTGTTCACAGCACGACGCTCTAACTTACTCAGCTATAGAGCTACGCAATGTGGCACGTCTGCAGTCCAATACCCTATCCACCGTCTCATCCACCTTTATTACTGCCCTGGCACTCATTTAAACACATATCTGCTTTCATTCACGTTTGCTTGCCTGATGCTTGGACCCCAAAAACCACAACACAAAGATATCGTAAATGCCGTGAGAATAACCAAGACTCAGCAAACAAAAGTATGTTCGGCTACCGGGAATCGAATCCGGGCCTCGTGGCTGAAAGCCATGTCTCCTAACAGCTTTCCATTCTTTCTGACCGCCAGACAATCAGACTTGCAAGGCAAGCACCATAGTCACTGCCGTTTCTAGTAGTATCTGTGGAACCTGTTCCCACGTAATTTACTTGTTTTCCCGCATGTACGAAATTTGTAGTTTTGGAATATTTAAAATGCATTGTCAGATGTGGGGTTCGAACCCACGCTCCCCTTAGGGAACCAGAGCTTAAATCTGGCGCCTTAGACCGCTCGGCCAATCTGACGCGTGGGCGCAAAATCTCGTCCATCGTCGTTTCTAGGTATATCTGCAGAGCCTGACTGCGAAATTAGCGTGTTTTTTTCTTGTGTGAAGGAATTACGTTGCTTTTAGAGTATTTAAAACGAGTTGTCAGATGTGAGGTTGCACCCCACACTCACTTTCGGGAACCAGAGCTTAAATATGGTGCCTTACACCATTGTTTTCCGTCGCCATCTGTCTTGAGTGGAACGAGCAGAACTGTAGTTATCAATATTCACATTGACGCAGAGAAAACAAAAAACGACAGGAAAGGCCGTTCCCTAGCAACGGCTACGCTGTGCCTTTCGCCCTGAGGGGAAGCTAATGATATGCTCCAGGCGATGATCAAACTAACCAACTTAATATTGTGATACTTAGGCGCTTTCTACTTCTGGATTGGCACACATATGCTGAATCGTCTCTGGATCATCAGTAAGTACGTCACATTAGATATTTGTTTTATCGCCCTGCTGTAAATTAAAGGGCAGTTTTTTCAACGGCTGTCAGTTCTGCTTCTAGTTACGCTACATCGCCCTAGCAGCACCTACACACTGTGTTCAGATGTTCCCGCCCCCGCCCTGGCGTTGAGCGCCTACAGCGCCATCGCCTTCGGCCTCTGATGGCAGGAGGGTAGCCGACACATCACGGCGTGGGTGGGACGCAGCACAAGGCGGTGGTGGTGTAACGGTCAGCATGGTTGCTTCCCAAGCAGTTGATCCGGGTTCGATTCCCGGCCACCGCACGAAACGTACTTTTTTCTTCTGGGGGAGTTCCACGTAACGAAACGCGATCTTCGAAACTGTGAACTGTCGCGGTACGAATAGTTTTCCTTCGCCCCTCGTCTCAGTCCGTGCTGCCAGGGCGCTAGTCTGCGGGTTTCGTTTCTCAGCATCGTGTGTCTCCATGTGTCGACTTGTCTCGACTTAGCTCGGCTGACGCGAAATCTGACGCTTGGAAATGGGCATATATGTAGAGGGCAGGCGCTAGAAACGACTGGGAGAGACCAAAAAACGACAAACACACGACAGAACCTTTCATTTTATTGTGGCCACAGATTCGCCCCTTAGTGTACCGAGAGGCAAGAGTGGCGTCAGCGTGCGCGACCGCATCACTATCGCTAAGCAACAACGAAACCGAAGGAAAAATGCAAAATGAAAGAAGCCAAGAGCACGTCGAGTTCCCAGCCGAGCACGCATCCAAGTACCAACCACGGCCAGCGCATCTTAACGCCGGTGACCAGACGAGAACCGCTGCACTACGCGCGGTATGGCCGTTGGCGACAGTATCGCGCGACGTGTAGACACCTTACTTCTTGTGAAGATCGCTTGTTATTTACCTGGCAGTGTCTCGCTGGAGGAAGCATTGTCTTTTAGGGGCGAAAAATGAACTGGCACTTGGTGCGGTCGAATACGCGGCCTTTGTGTTCACAGCACGACGCTCTAACTTACTCAGCTATAGAGCTACGCAATGTGGCACGTCTGCAGTCCAATACCCTATCCACCGTCTCATCCACCTTTATTACTGCCCTGGCACTCATTTAAACACATATCTGCTTTCATTCACGTTTGCTTGCCTGATGCTTGGACCCCAAAAACCACAACACAAAGATATCGTAAATGCCGTGAGAATAACCAAGACTCAGCAAACAAAAGTATGTTCGGCTACCGGGAATCGAATCCGGGCCTCGTGGCTGAAAGCCATGTCTCCTAACAGCTTTCCATTCTTTCTGACCGCCAGACAATCAGACTTGCAAGGCAAGCACCATAGTCACTGCCGTTTCTAGTAGTATCTGTGGAACCTGTTCCCACGTAATTTACTTGTTTTCCCGCATGTACGAAATTTGTAGTTTTGGAATATTTAAAATGCATTGTCAGATGTGGGGTTCGAACCCACGCTCCCCTTAGGGAACCAGAGCTTAAATCTGGCGCCTTAGACCGCTCGGCCAATCTGACGCGTGGGCGCAAAATCTCGTCCATCGTCGTTTCTAGGTATATCTGCAGAGCCTGACTGCGAAATTAGCGTGTTTTTTTCTTGTGTGAAGGAATTACGTTGCTTTTAGAGTATTTAAAACGAGTTGTCAGATGTGAGGTTGCACCCCACACTCACTTTCGGGAACCAGAGCTTAAATATGGTGCCTTACACCATTGTTTTCCGTCGCCATCTGTCTTGAGTGGAACGAGCAGAACTGTAGTTATCAATATTCACATTGACGCAGAGAAAACAAAAAACGACAGGAAAGGCCGTTCCCTAGCAACGGCTACGCTGTGCCTTTCGCCCTGAGGGGAAGCTAATGATATGCTCCAGGCGATGATCAAACTAACCAACTTAATATTGTGATACTTAGGCGCTTTCTACTTCTGGATTGGCACACATATGCTGAATCGTCTCTGGATCATCAGTAAGTACGTCACATTAGATATTTGTTTTATCGCCCTGCTGTAAATTAAAGGGCAGTTTTTTCAACGGCTGTCAGTTCTGCTTCTAGTTACGCTACATCGCCCTAGCAGCACCTACACACTGTGTTCAGATGTTCCCGCCCCCGCCCTGGCGTTGAGCGCCTACAGCGCCATCGCCTTCGGCCTCTGATGGCAGGAGGGTAGCCGACACATCACGGCGTGGGTGGGACGCAGCACAAGGCGGTGGTGGTGTAACGGTCAGCATGGTTGCTTCCCAAGCAGTTGATCCGGGTTCGATTCCCGGCCACCGCACGAAACGTACTTTTTTCTTCTGGGGGAGTTCCACGTAACGAAACGCGATCTTCGAAACTGTGAACTGTCGCGGTACGAATAGTTTTCCTTCGCCCCTCGTCTCAGTCCGTGCTGCCAGGGCGCTAGTCTGCGGGTTTCGTTTCTCAGCATCGTGTGTCTCCATGTGTCGACTTGTCTCGACTTAGCTCGGCTGACGCGAAATCTGACGCTTGGAAATGGGCATATATGTAGAGGGCAGGCGCTAGAAACGACTGGGAGAGACCAAAAAACGACAAACACACGACAGAACCTTTCATTTTATTGTGGCCACAGATTCGCCCCTTAGTGTACCGAGAGGCAAGAGTGGCGTCAGCGTGCGCGACCGCATCACTATCGCTAAGCAACAACGAAACCGAAGGAAAAATGCAAAATGAAAGAAGCCAAGAGCACGTCGAGTTCCCAGCCGAGCACGCATCCAAGTACCAACCACGGCCAGCGCATCTTAACGCCGGTGACCAGACGAGAACCGCTGCACTACGCGCGGTATGGCCGTTGGCGACAGTATCGCGCGACGTGTAGACACCTTACTTCTTGTGAAGATCGCTTGTTATTTACCTGGCAGTGTCTCGCTGGAGGAAGCATTGTCTTTTAGGGGCGAAAAATGAACTGGCACTTGGTGCGGTCGAATACGCGGCCTTTGTGTTCACAGCACGACGCTCTAACTTACTCAGCTATAGAGCTACGCAATGTGGCACGTCTGCAGTCCAATACCCTATCCACCGTCTCATCCACCTTTATTACTGCCCTGGCACTCATTTAAACACATATCTGCTTTCATTCACGTTTGCTTGCCTGATGCTTGGACCCCAAAAACCACAACACAAAGATATCGTAAATGCCGTGAGAATAACCAAGACTCAGCAAACAAAAGTATGTTCGGCTACCGGGAATCGAATCCGGGCCTCGTGGCTGAAAGCCATGTCTCCTAACAGCTTTCCATTCTTTCTGACCGCCAGACAATCAGACTTGCAAGGCAAGCACCATAGTCACTGCCGTTTCTAGTAGTATCTGTGGAACCTGTTCCCACGTAATTTACTTGTTTTCCCGCATGTACGAAATTTGTAGTTTTGGAATATTTAAAATGCATTGTCAGATGTGGGGTTCGAACCCACGCTCCCCTTAGGGAACCAGAGCTTAAATCTGGCGCCTTAGACCGCTCGGCCAATCTGACGCGTGGGCGCAAAATCTCGTCCATCGTCGTTTCTAGGTATATCTGCAGAGCCTGACTGCGAAATTAGCGTGTTTTTTTCTTGTGTGAAGGAATTACGTTGCTTTTAGAGTATTTAAAACGAGTTGTCAGATGTGAGGTTGCACCCCACACTCACTTTCGGGAACCAGAGCTTAAATATGGTGCCTTACACCATTGTTTTCCGTCGCCATCTGTCTTGAGTGGAACGAGCAGAACTGTAGTTATCAATATTCACATTGACGCAGAGAAAACAAAAAACGACAGGAAAGGCCGTTCCCTAGCAACGGCTACGCTGTGCCTTTCGCCCTGAGGGGAAGCTAATGATATGCTCCAGGCGATGATCAAACTAACCAACTTAATATTGTGATACTTAGGCGCTTTCTACTTCTGGATTGGCACACATATGCTGAATCGTCTCTGGATCATCAGTAAGTACGTCACATTAGATATTTGTTTTATCGCCCTGCTGTAAATTAAAGGGCAGTTTTTTCAACGGCTGTCAGTTCTGCTTCTAGTTACGCTACATCGCCCTAGCAGCACCTACACACTGTGTTCAGATGTTCCCGCCCCCGCCCTGGCGTTGAGCGCCTACAGCGCCATCGCCTTCGGCCTCTGATGGCAGGAGGGTAGCCGACACATCACGGCGTGGGTGGGACGCAGCACAAGGCGGTGGTGGTGTAACGGTCAGCATGGTTGCTTCCCAAGCAGTTGATCCGGGTTCGATTCCCGGCCACCGCACGAAACGTACTTTTTTCTTCTGGGGGAGTTCCACGTAACGAAACGCGATCTTCGAAACTGTGAACTGTCGCGGTACGAATAGTTTTCCTTCGCCCCTCGTCTCAGTCCGTGCTGCCAGGGCGCTAGTCTGCGGGTTTCGTTTCTCAGCATCGTGTGTCTCCATGTGTCGACTTGTCTCGACTTAGCTCGGCTGACGCGAAATCTGACGCTTGGAAATGGGCATATATGTAGAGGGCAGGCGCTAGAAACGACTGGGAGAGACCAAAAAACGACAAACACACGACAGAACCTTTCATTTTATTGTGGCCACAGATTCGCCCCTTAGTGTACCGAGAGGCAAGAGTGGCGTCAGCGTGCGCGACCGCATCACTATCGCTAAGCAACAACGAAACCGAAGGAAAAATGCAAAATGAAAGAAGCCAAGAGCACGTCGAGTTCCCAGCCGAGCACGCATCCAAGTACCAACCACGGCCAGCGCATCTTAACGCCGGTGACCAGACGAGAACCGCTGCACTACGCGCGGTATGGCCGTTGGCGACAGTATCGCGCGACGTGTAGACACCTTACTTCTTGTGAAGATCGCTTGTTATTTACCTGGCAGTGTCTCGCTGGAGGAAGCATTGTCTTTTAGGGGCGAAAAATGAACTGGCACTTGGTGCGGTCGAATACGCGGCCTTTGTGTTCACAGCACGACGCTCTAACTTACTCAGCTATAGAGCTACGCAATGTGGCACGTCTGCAGTCCAATACCCTATCCACCGTCTCATCCACCTTTATTACTGCCCTGGCACTCATTTAAACACATATCTGCTTTCATTCACGTTTGCTTGCCTGATGCTTGGACCCCAAAAACCACAACACAAAGATATCGTAAATGCCGTGAGAATAACCAAGACTCAGCAAACAAAAGTATGTTCGGCTACCGGGAATCGAATCCGGGCCTCGTGGCTGAAAGCCATGTCTCCTAACAGCTTTCCATTCTTTCTGACCGCCAGACAATCAGACTTGCAAGGCAAGCACCATAGTCACTGCCGTTTCTAGTAGTATCTGTGGAACCTGTTCCCACGTAATTTACTTGTTTTCCCGCATGTACGAAATTTGTAGTTTTGGAATATTTAAAATGCATTGTCAGATGTGGGGTTCGAACCCACGCTCCCCTTAGGGAACCAGAGCTTAAATCTGGCGCCTTAGACCGCTCGGCCAATCTGACGCGTGGGCGCAAAATCTCGTCCATCGTCGTTTCTAGGTATATCTGCAGAGCCTGACTGCGAAATTAGCGTGTTTTTTTCTTGTGTGAAGGAATTACGTTGCTTTTAGAGTATTTAAAACGAGTTGTCAGATGTGAGGTTGCACCCCACACTCACTTTCGGGAACCAGAGCTTAAATATGGTGCCTTACACCATTGTTTTCCGTCGCCATCTGTCTTGAGTGGAACGAGCAGAACTGTAGTTATCAATATTCACATTGACGCAGAGAAAACAAAAAACGACAGGAAAGGCCGTTCCCTAGCAACGGCTACGCTGTGCCTTTCGCCCTGAGGGGAAGCTAATGATATGCTCCAGGCGATGATCAAACTAACCAACTTAATATTGTGATACTTAGGCGCTTTCTACTTCTGGATTGGCACACATATGCTGAATCGTCTCTGGATCATCAGTAAGTACGTCACATTAGATATTTGTTTTATCGCCCTGCTGTAAATTAAAGGGCAGTTTTTTCAACGGCTGTCAGTTCTGCTTCTAGTTACGCTACATCGCCCTAGCAGCACCTACACACTGTGTTCAGATGTTCCCGCCCCCGCCCTGGCGTTGAGCGCCTACAGCGCCATCGCCTTCGGCCTCTGATGGCAGGAGGGTAGCCGACACATCACGGCGTGGGTGGGACGCAGCACAAGGCGGTGGTGGTGTAACGGTCAGCATGGTTGCTTCCCAAGCAGTTGATCCGGGTTCGATTCCCGGCCACCGCACGAAACGTACTTTTTTCTTCTGGGGGAGTTCCACGTAACGAAACGCGATCTTCGAAACTGTGAACTGTCGCGGTACGAATAGTTTTCCTTCGCCCCTCGTCTCAGTCCGTGCTGCCAGGGCGCTAGTCTGCGGGTTTCGTTTCTCAGCATCGTGTGTCTCCATGTGTCGACTTGTCTCGACTTAGCTCGGCTGACGCGAAAGCTGACGCTTGGAAATGGGCATATATGTAGAGGGCAGGCGCTAGAAACGACTGGGAGAGACCAAAAAACGACAAACACACGACAGAACCTTTCATTTTATTGTGGCCACAGATTCGCCCCTTAGTGTACCGAGAGGCAAGAGTGGCGTCAGCGTGCGCGACCGCATCACTATCGCTAAGCAACAACGAAACCGAAGGAAAAATGCAAAATGAAAGAAGCCAAGAGCACGTCGAGTTCCCAGCCGAGCACGCATCCAAGTACCAACCACGGCCAGCGCATCTTAACGCCGGTGACCAGACGAGAACCGCTGCACTACGCGCGGTATGGCCGTTGGCGACAGTATCGCGCGACGTGTAGACACCTTACTTCTTGTGAAGATCGCTTGTTATTTACCTGGCAGTGTCTCGCTGGAGGAAGCATTGTCTTTTAGGGGCGAAAAATGAACTGGCACTTGGTGCGGTCGAATACGCGGCCTTTGTGTTCACAGCACGACGCTCTAACTTACTCAGCTATAGAGCTACGCAATGTGGCACGTCTGCAGTCCAATACCCTATCCACCGTCTCATCCACCTTTATTACTGCCCTGGCACTCATTTAAACACATATCTGCTTTCATTCACGTTTGCTTGCCTGATGCTTGGACCCCAAAAACCACAACACAAAGATATCGTAAATGCCGTGAGAATAACCAAGACTCAGCAAACAAAAGTATGTTCGGCTACCGGGAATCGAATCCGGGCCTCGTGGCTGAAAGCCATGTCTCCTAACAGCTTTCCATTCTTTCTGACCGCCAGACAATCAGACTTGCAAGGCAAGCACCATAGTCACTGCCGTTTCTAGTAGTATCTGTGGAACCTGTTCCCACGTAATTTACTTGTTTTCCCGCATGTACGAAATTTGTAGTTTTGGAATATTTAAAATGCATTGTCAGATGTGGGGTTCGAACCCACGCTCCCCTTAGGGAACCAGAGCTTAAATCTGGCGCCTTAGACCGCTCGGCCAATCTGACGCGTGGGCGCAAAATCTCGTCCATCGTCGTTTCTAGGTATATCTGCAGAGCCTGACTGCGAAATTAGCGTGTTTTTTTCTTGTGTGAAGGAATTACGTTGCTTTTAGAGTATTTAAAACGAGTTGTCAGATGTGAGGTTGCACCCCACACTCACTTTCGGGAACCAGAGCTTAAATATGGTGCCTTACACCATTGTTTTCCGTCGCCATCTGTCTTGAGTGGAACGAGCAGAACTGTAGTTATCAATATTCACATTGACGCAGAGAAAACAAAAAACGACAGGAAAGGCCGTTCCCTAGCAACGGCTACGCTGTGCCTTTCGCCCTGAGGGGAAGCTAATGATATGCTCCAGGCGATGATCAAACTAACCAACTTAATATTGTGATACTTAGGCGCTTTCTACTTCTGGATTGGCACACATATGCTGAATCGTCTCTGGATCATCAGTAAGTACGTCACATTAGATATTTGTTTTATCGCCCTGCTGTAAATTAAAGGGCAGTTTTTTCAACGGCTGTCAGTTCTGCTTCTAGTTACGCTACATCGCCCTAGCAGCACCTACACACTGTGTTCAGATGTTCCCGCCCCCGCCCTGGCGTTGAGCGCCTACAGCGCCATCGCCTTCGGCCTCTGATGGCAGGAGGGTAGCCGACACATCACGGCGTGGGTGGGACGCAGCACAAGGCGGTGGTGGTGTAACGGTCAGCATGGTTGCTT